>NC_139030.1:50327485-51747227 GCF_964662115.1 Mustela nivalis
CTTTCAAATAAATAAATAAAATCTTTAAAAAAAAAAAAATAAAAAAAAATAAAATAAAATAAATATGTAAACCATGGGATCCAGCATTAGACACCACCCGGTGGCAGTTAGGAGTAATGCAAGCACATTCCTGAGCTACCGCAAATATCGCAGGAAAGTTAAGGTGGAAGGGATATGGAGAATCTCAAAGACGGACTCAGACTAAAATGAGCAGAAATGAGACATGGAATACTTAGGATTGAAGTTTAAATGGTTTTAGGATTCAGTGTCTATAAGCTGCAGCAAAGCTATTGCTTGGCTCAACTACCGCTAAATTAGGGAAAGAAAGTCAAGCCTCTTATTTAACCTTGACTTCCCAAGGACCAGCTTGGTAGTACCAAGAAGAAAAGAAAAAAGGAAAAAAACAAAACAAAACCAAAAACAAACAAACAAACAAAAAACTAAGGAAGGGAGAAGGGGAGGGAGAGAGGGAGAGAAAATCTTAGAAGAAACTCTATAACCAGCCCATTCTGTATGCTTTCATTTTGTTAGTTGTTTTTATTCCCCCCTTCTGGTTGCCAATTCAAGTTTCTTTTGAAAAATCCCAACTTTGTGCTAACTGAACCAAGTTAAATAGGGCTTACATGGCATAGATGGAAAGAAACAATGTGTCTTTTCCCCCCAAAGATTTTGTTTATTTATTTGACAGAGAGAGAGAAAGAGAGCATGAATGGTGAAGGGGAGCAAGAAGCAGAGGGAGAGGGAGAAGCAGGCTCCATGCGGAAGACCCTGGGATCATGACCTGAGCCAAAGGTAGATGTTTAACCACCTGAGCCACCCAACCCACCCAAGCATCCAACAATGGGTCTTTCTTTGCCCTTTGTGTTGGACAAATCTGCCTTGACCAAGAATGCTAGGAAGAGCCCATCAAGTATGGCAACTAAGGCCTAAAAACTGAGACAGTCTGTGGAAGACAGCTGAATTCACAGTTCAGTGGTACTTTCTTGCTGGGAGATGCACGCAACATCAGCTGCCAAGTAACAGGGTAACTTTTCCAGTCTCAATTGCCTTTTGGTGCTGGCACCCCCTAGCAAAAACAGGGAAATGTCTCCCCTTAAAAACTGTAACCTTTATGTCTCGGTCTTCCTCCATTTCCTCTTTTACAGAAGGTCACCATCATGCTCCCAGGCAGCAGCAGAGCATGCTCAGTATGTAATTTGTCCATGATGACTTTTCCCTGCTATGGGAGGAAATTTGGGAAACAGACTATTGCTGCAGACTATTGCTTCCCAGACAATCAAGAGCTTAGGCTCCAATTACAGAGTGAACTGATAGAAAATTTCCAGCCAACTAGTCAACCTCAGCCTTCCCCATAAAAATTCACTTAATTTACATAATGTTGTGAAGTGGGTGCTATTATGGTCCTCAGTTTGCAGCCTGTGAAAATCAGGACTCTTCCTTGATGAAGACTCAGAAGATATGCATACCTCACAAAGTGATACAATATAGAGACCAGAAAAAGTCATAAAACATTTATTGGAATTCTAATGGGATGCGCAGAGTCATGGCTATTATGACAAAGGAACAGAAATTTATAAAGGAAAGACAGAGATGCAAATTGAGATGGCTGACTCTTTTCCTTTAGCAATGAATGCTAGGTTTTGGAAATTAATCTAAAGCCTTCAGACATAAATTGTCAAATTGTATTTTGAAGTGTGATAATAATCTACAGTCCTACACAAAACTCCCAAAAATGCCTATTGCATTTCATTAAGCATCACACAATTAAGAGTCTTCACTACTTTGATACACATGAAAACAATATTTAGGTAATTTTGCATTTCAATTGAATGTTTTCTCATCTGTGTCCTTTTCTGTGTATTATCTAGTGTTTATATTTATGAAGTTTTAATATTTTAAATTATTTCATAATGAATATATTAACCTTAAAAATACAACAAAAACAAATGTAGATTGCTACTAATTACATTCTGCATTAGAAGCAATAAATATTGTAGCACTAGCATCCATGAAGTGGAGGAGAGTCTTGAAAAACTCTGTAGATGTTCATATGAAAAGAGAAGGAGTTGAGAGTGCTGTTGGTCCCAAATAGGATAGAGAATGAAAATCAATCCTTAGAAGTCTAGGTATTCCCATGACTAAATTTGGCAGTGGTGGTAAGATGGGAGAGACAGAAAGATGAGAAGATTTGACATAGAAGAAATAATCAAAGATGTATTTTAAGAAAGCTGAGTTGAAATAAGTCTGGAATAACACTAAATAGGTGATTCTATTATGCAACCAAATTTGAGAACCACTGGTCTCATTGATTTCTGCAGTCTCTTTCTAGATGGAATCTTCTTTGAATTTGAATTTCAGCAATATGTTTCTATTTTATCTCAGCCACTTTCTTTCTGTCCATCGTCACTTTGGAGGGAGAATGGAGGAAAAGAGCTTCCAGAGGGATTTTAGTTAAGTGTTTTCAAAATAACGCAGAGTCTCAGGGCACCTGAGTGGCTCAGTCAGTTAAGTGTCCAACTGTAGATCTCAGCTCAGGTCTTGATCTCAGGGTCATGAGTATGAGCCTTGCACTGGGCTGCATACTGGGCATGAGACCTTCTTAAAATAACAACAACAATAATAACAACAACACATCATCTCATGACCTCAAAGAAACAAATGTGTGACCTGATAAAAGATCAAGTGACCTCATGAATTTTTTTAAAAAAGGCTCTTTGAAGCATTTTTTTTTCTATTAACCCCCATCATCTTAGGGGAAAAAACTGAATCTTTTACCATCATGGCTCTAACTTTTTGTTTATGAGGTTTTAAAAAAATAGAAATGCATAAACTAAGGGATGGAAATGGTCCCAAATCTTCTCACACTGATTAATGTGAAAAGTCCCTTTCAGCCAGTTTAAACACTTTCCTCAAAGCCATCCCCTCAGTCTGCTTTCATGTTTGAGCCTTGCACACTGACCCCTTTGCCAGTATGAGTCGGGGAGAAGCCACGGAAACTCCCTCTACTGGACTCCCCTGCGTAGGGCTGGGTGTGCAGCCACCTGCTATCCTGTCTGGGAGAGCCATGTTCAAGTGCCTTTGGGTCTTTTGTTGTGAACATGGGGCTGTTTTTTTAGGACTGAATTATTGAAAATGCCAACTCTTTGACAATTATAGCTTATAAAACTGTGGTTAGCCAGTTCTTTCTGATGCTGGGTGACTGGGGTTGATTTCATTTTTATCAATCCTTTAAATTGAATTTTCAACTCACTAATTGAGAATTATAAGAGGCAATTTTGTTTGTATCAAGTTTTTATTTAAATTCTAGTTGGTTGACATATGGCACAATATTAGTTTCAGGAGTAGAATTTAGTGCATTCGTCACTTACATGTAACATCCAGTGCTCATTACAAGTGCCATCTGTAATATCCATCACTCATTTAGCCCATCCCCCGTCCACCTCCCTTCTGGTAACCATCAGTTTGTTGTCTATAATTAAGAGTCTGTTTTATTGTATGCATCTGCCCCCCCCCACCACATTCATCTGTTTGCTTTCTTAAGTTCCACATATAGTTGAAATCATATGGTATTTTTCTTAGCATAATACACTCTAGCTCCATCCATGTCATTGCCAATGGCAAAATTTCATTCTTTTTTATGGCTGAGTAATATTCCATTCTGTATATATACCACAGCTCCTTTATCCTCTCATCAGTCAATGGACATTTGGCCTCTTTCCATAATGAGGCTGTTGTTGATAATGCTGCTATAAACATCAGGGTGCATGTGTCTCTTTGAATCAGTGATTTTGTATCCCTTGGGTTTATACCTCGTAGTGCAATTGATGAATCATAAGGTAATTCTATTTTTGACTTTTTGAGGAATAAGAGGGATTTTTAAAGTACTTTTTCTAAATGAATTTTTTTTTTTCATTTCAGTGGTTATTGTATAGGTACCAAGACAGCTATAACTTAGGTTTGGTTGTGTTTCATGACAGCAACCCAGAATGACACAGAGGAAGAAACTTGAGAAATTTCAGGGGATTTTTCTGTTAAAATCTGACTAGCAACTAACTCTTCACAGAAACTTTCCCTGCAAGTAGTCTTCCTTTTGGGGTACCTCTGCCCCTTTTAAAAAGATTTTATTTATGTAGTGAGGGAGGGAGAGAGAGCACAAGCAAAAGAGAGAGACAGAGGGAGAAGTAGACTCCCCGCTGAGCAGGGAGCACAATGGGGGGCTCCATCCCAGGACCTCAGGATCCTGACCCGAGTAGAAAGCACATACTTAACTGACTAAGCCATCTAGGTACCCCCTCCCTTTCTGTTTTGCTTTTTAAAGAAATTTTAAACCAAAGGTCAAAGGAGATCTTTTTCTTACCAGGGTCCAAATTAATTTAAATAGATTGCTTTTTGTTGTTGTTGTTGTTTTTCATCAAAGTTGCTTTATTCTCTTTTTAAGATTATGTTAAATTATAAGCAGATTCACAAAAATTCACATTGGTTTCTACTTTTGCAGATGAACGTTCCCTCTTCCAGACCCCTAAAGGCTCTTCTATTCTCTCTCCCACTTTACTTCTCTATCCCATCTCCCCAAGTTAGAAAGAACTGACAACAAAAGGTTCATCAAATTGAAATGTTGGCAACATAATTGGTTTCTTTTCTCTTCCTTGATGTTATAGGCCTCCCAATACAGGGAGGCATCCAGTTGCAACTTTCTCTTACTCACTTGGGGAAATTAATAGGAGAATGTCCTCCATTTTCTAATAACAAAGTAGCAAGCATGCAACAATTCTATTGACCTTGTAGAAAGCCAAGACTGAAAAACATCTTATGCTTTCATTCACTTTCTCTTTTGTTATAACTCATATCAATTATCTCTTGGGATGCCTGGGCCTTTCTTTCTCTTCCATTCTTAGTAATAGAGTACCATTCTGGGTTTCCACGTGAGGAAAGTACTGTCAAAAGACAAATAGCCATGAAGACTCTTTGATCAGATTATTTCACAGTCTGCTCAGACACAGTCCTTGTAGGCTATGATATTTTAGAGTTTTATTATGCTTTTAATAATATTTTAAAAATAGAGCACCTTTAATAGACCTGGTGGTATATTTTCTGCTTTGGATGCATTCATAAGAGATGTGTACATTTTGGATGCATTCATAAGAGATGTGTACATTATGGGAATTGTACTGTTCCTTCACCTACTCAGGAGGTCCTAACATTCAGATCACCTCTGGACTTAAGCTATAGGAATATTGGGAAAATTTGGTGAATACCAAGCTGTACCCTCAACTGCTGGTGCCCTGTATCTGGATCGTCACAGTTCACAGACCAGGGCTTGAGATTTTGTTTCTATTTGTCCAGACCTCACAATTCCTTAATTCTTCCCTCTTTTTGGGCCCTCTACTGTTAGTGTAACTATATGATCTTTGCTGCTTCCTTCCCCAGACTTTAAGTCAGAAGCTTAGTTTGATGGCAGTGTATGTGTTTTCATGGGGTAGTGGTCCCAGAAGAAGCCACCACTGTGTTTGAGGGCATTTCAACAATTTCTCAAAATAAATGTGGACATGACTATTGTTAACCCTTATAAGTAAAATCTTTAGAAAAATGAAATAGGAGACTAAAACGTGCTGCTTAAACCATGATTTGCAGAGAGAAGGTGGTTTAAAGTTGAGCACCCCCACACATTATGCATCCCACCATCATTCCATGAGCCACCAGGCTCTGTGTAGGGCAGTTAGACCAGGCACGTGTCTCTGCTCTGAGCATCTTACCTGACTGAGCTTAGGGGACCTTCCTGCCCCTCTCTGCTTTATGTCATCCTTTCTGAACTTGACCTTTCCATCCAGTTGATTGTAGTATGTGCCAGGTTTCTACTGGTTTAGCCAAAGCCCTGCTCTAGTTCTCTTCATTCTCTCAACTAATAAGACCCAGTCATTTCTCTCAAGTGGTCTCCCAGGAGAAGAATTTAAAACAAGGAGAGAGGGGAGGGATGCCAAAGAAAGCCACTTAGGCCTGATTCCTTATTCATGAAGGGACTTAGTTGAAGATTTTTGGCATTGTCTTTTACTGAAGTATTACATACAGTCACAGAGACACTATTAGGGTTAAAAGACAAAGACATTCATCATAGACCTTTACATTTTTTGTCCCACCATTGGAAAAGACTTTCATAGTGCACTATGAATTGATGTGTTTTCATAATTTATAGTTGGGATGACTAGCATACTTATATTTCATTATAATTTGTATCAACAGCAATATTGTTAATTAGGAACACTTTTATAATACAAGCTTAGTTTTATACTTTTATAATATAAGTTTAGTTTTAATTTTATCATTTTTAGTGTGCTGAAGCCTCAAAAAAAGTAGTAGCCCAATCTCTCTGGCCTGTAACCCTATAACAATAGAAGATGGATGCTGAGTGGAGTCATCTACTGTTGTTACTCAGCGTTTAAATTTAGCATGTATGGGTATGCCCAAGAAGACCATCTGGCGGGGAGAACTTCAGTCTTCTACATTGTGTGGACTTCTCTCTTCTACATTATTATGGCTCACTAGAGCTTTTTACCTTTTTGGCCTCTTACCAGAAAGAGTGTGATATTTCTTGTCAACAACATCTTACCTAAGCCTCAAGGGAGCTTCTTATTTTCTCTCCTTTCTTATTTACTCTTTCTGCTCATGAATGCATCATTCTATGCTCCACCAGATGGAGGAGTCCACAGGGATGCAGGAAGAAAGCTCTGGGGATAAGCTTTCTTCTACCTCTCTCCTACTCTACCCCCACACCATAGGCTTCGGTTCTCTAGAAAGAACTCAGGGAATGCCCATAATGAACTTGGCCTTTGGACTTTCTCTTCTAATTCCCTTTCCATTCCCAACCAGAAAGGTGCCTGATTATTCTAATCAGGGACCTTTAGAAAAGAAAATTCCAAAGACATTTTGACTATTTTGAACTGCATATTTACACTGTGAAAAGGAATTTATAAGTATGTTTTTAAAATTGTGCTTTTGAGAGTCGAAGGAGAAACAATTACAAAGAGTAATATAGGAAATCTCTTATTTGGTCATTCTGAATTAAACATTTTTAATATTTTGTCTCATTGACTCTCAGTCTTTTGTTTGTTAATTAAGAAATCATACACTATAGGTCTCCTTTAAACCCTGTCCCCATGGTTATTCCCTCCTGTTCCTTACACCCCTCTCTTCTGATTGTTTGAGGTGCTATTTCCTTCCAGTCTACCCTCAAATAGATTTATACGTATTTTACATATTACTATATAAAATGTGTACATATATTTCTGTACATGTATAATATGCCTATGCTTTTAAATGCTATGCATATATAAGAGATAAGCATAAAACACACGTAGGATTGTTTTCTTTTTTACACATAAATAGCATATTATATGTACCAACAGCTTGCTTTTCTTTTTCAGCATTACTTTTGATATGTATTTATATTGATATTTGCAGGTTTAAAGATCATTAGCAATGTGCAGAAATGTAACACAGTTCTGTATGTTAATTTTCTATCCTGTGACTTTACTAAATTCATTTATCAGTTTTAGTGGTTTTTTGGTGGAGTCTTTAGGGTTTTCTACATATAATGTTTTATCTTCTGCAAATAGTGAAACTTTTCCTCTTCCTTATCAATTTGGATACCTTTTATCCCTTTATCTTGTCTAATTGCTGTGGCTAGGACTTCCAGTACTATGTTGAATAAAAGTAGTGAGAGTGGACATCCTTATCTTAGTCCTGATCTTAGAGGACAATCTCTCAGTTTTTCACCATTGAATATGATGTTCACTGTAACCAACTATTAATCCTTGGTTAGTTATTATTATTACCAAAAAGATTTTCCTAGTCAGTTGCGTTTCTTTTAATGTTGTTGGCAGTGTCTTTAACTATGTAAACATTTTAATTTTAATGTAGTCAAATTTACCACTTTTTTCTCTTTTAGTTGCTGTTTTGATTTAAGAAATGTATGACTGCTGTGCTTCCTGTTCAGAAATTGCCTTAGCTATTCATGTGCTTTGACTCCTTTTATGAGTTCTGTATTCAGGTTGTTAGACTTGCTGAAAAAAATCATTCTATAATTTTTATTGGAACTTAATAAATTTATAGCTTTATTGATGAAATATTCTTACGAAAGTGTGTCCTTTCAGGGTGCCTGGGTGGCGCAGTTGGTTGGGCGACTGACTCTCAGTTTTGGCTCAGGTCCTGATTTTAGGGTTGTGGGATCAAGCCCTGCATCGGGCTCCGCACCAAGTGCAGAGGCTGTTTCAGACTTTTCCTCTGCTCCCTCTGCCCCTCGTGTTTATGCTCTCTCTCTCTCTCTCTCTCTCAAATAAATACATCTTTTAAAAAAGAATGAAAGTGTGTCCTTTCATCCTTGAAAATAATCTTTATTTATTCAAATTCTGTATTATGTCCTTTAAAAAGTTTCATAATTTCTTTATAAAAGTCTAACCTTTAAAAAATTAATTTCTTAACATTTTATCATTTTTGCTGGTCTTTCAAAAAATTGATATAAAGAAATACTATTGAGTTCTTTCATGTTGCCTTTTTATCTTGCTAGAAAATATTCTGCTGAATTATCTTATTCATTGAATTAGTTTTTTTGTTCCTTGCCTTGGATTTTGATAAGATTAACATATTATTTGCAAATAGTGACTAATTCCTTTCTTCCTTTCAGAAATGAACAATGTGGTCCACCTTTTAATTTCTAAACCACAACAAATTGAGTCATATTTAGTCTAACTGATACATTCTCTAATCCTTGTACTGCTTATTTCTTTTCTTATTGCATTTACTAGGACATCTGGGACAGTGTCAAGTAGATGTGGTCTCCTGACTTTAGCAGAAATATTTCTTTAAGTTTTATTATTAAATATATTTGCTGAGAGATCTTTAAAAATGTCTTTAACTAGTTTAAGAAATTTCTTTATTTTCCTAATTTAATAATAAGCATTTTTCTTTCTATAGAATGCTTTTTCTAAAGCCATTGAAATTACCACTTTAAAAAAATATATTAGTATGATGAACAACATTCACAATACATAGATTTCTGCTACTGATCATTTTATTTTGGGAATATGTAGTACTTTATTATTCTTAACTAATTTTACATTCAATTTGCTTATAATTTATTTAGAAAGATTGGATCTATTTTATGGATGGATGGATGGAATTAGAACTAATGCTAAAATCTGTCCATTGAAACATTTTCATTTAATTTTGTCACTTTGCTTTATTAAGTATCTGAGAAAGTAAATAAATTATGATTTCTCCAAGGAGACCTATGCTGAACCCCAGACTAAATTTAGGCCCCTTTGTTAGCCCTCTCATTGTACACTGTATTACAGTTGTGTAGTTATATGTGAAATCATTTATTAACTGAATCACCCATTAGACTTTAAGTTCCACAAGGACAAAGGATTTTTTTTTTAACATATAATGTATTATTTGTTTCAGAGGTACAGGTCTGTGATTCATCAGTCTTACACAATTCACAGCACTCATCATAGCACATACCCTCCCCAATGAAGGACAAAGGATTTTATGTTTAACTCATTGTTGCAATCCTAGCGTCTAACCTGTGCTTAGTATATAATAGACACTTAAAAATTATTTGTGCAATGAATGAATGCTTAAATGAATAACAGCTTGAAACCTGATGGTGTTTCAGGTCCTTCCCTGTTTAGAACTTGCCTAATGAGGATATAAAAACTCACATTTCATTAGTAGGTTACTTTTCCTAAAATGTCTTCACCTGCTTAAAATGACATGCTGAAGGATTTCTCTGAAATCCTTAAAACTGGATAAATCCCATATGATTCCTTTTTCTCCTCAATCACTACACTAGCACATCATAAAAATTTAGGGGAGTTTTCTAAAATTAGAAACTAAATATTACTAAAATAAACACATCACCAATAATATTTTCTTCAGTTTTCATCAATGGCAAATTGTATATTCACTGGCTTCAATGTATCCTATAAGCCAAAGCACAATTAAGCAACAATTATTATCTAAAAGTTGTCAAACATTGGCTTTTCAAAACCAGTAAGTGTGCCAAAGGCCAGCTCTGGATGGGGATCTCCAGATCCTTGGGGGTTTCAATAGTCAAATTGAGAGGGGCAGTTAGCCTTTCATATCTCAGCTCCTTGGAAGGTACCAGAAGATCTGTGCTATTCAAAGGGCCCTTTGGTGGGTCCTTTCCCACCAAAGTTTCCTAATTTTCAACGCAATTGTTGACATTTAGGCTAGTTTCAAACAGAGTGTTAAACAGTCACCAAAAGGTATTCTCATTCTTTGTTACCAATTACATCTTGAGAAGCTTTAAGGAATTGTCTTTTTTTTCTGATTTCTTAAAAGTATGTATATCGTAATTAAGGTGAGGAAAAACCACCTCTTGTCTGTAGTGACATTTTAAAGAATTTTTGTTTATTTATTTGCCAGAGAGAGAGAGTGAGTGAGTCAGGCAGAGGGAGAAACAGGCTCCTGCTGAGCAAGGAGCCCAGTGCAGGACTTGCTCCCATGACCCTGTGATCATGACCTGCGGCAAAGGTAGACGCTTAACTGATTAAGCCACCCAGGCCTCCCCTGTAGTGACATTTTAAAATTAATTTTACTTTACTATATTTACTTCCCAAAACAATTTGAGGTAGTTACAAATTTGTTTGCACCAATTATTAGGCTACCATCAGTGGTTAAATTTATTAACTGCCCTGCTAAAATAGTATCCTAGTCAAAGTTTGCTAATTTCACAATTACAATTTGCAACCCACAATCAAGTCCTGAATGAATTTTAATTCACAGGATGATTTTTTTAAATGAACAAGTTCATTTTGTTCATAGACAAGAATAAAATGTGTTCATTAACAAATGTATCCTTTGAATTACAACCTATTCAGGACTTACTGTGTTTTGAAAGTTATTCTAAGTGCTGCATACAAAATATATTCCCTGGTGTCACGGAACTTACAGACTAATAAGAGATGGGGTAGTTTTGTACTGTGTCAACTTCGTTCAACTGAAACCATGCTTCTCAGAATCTCCCATTTGTGTGTGGTTTTGGTTTAGTGTTGGGCATAAGAAACATGTCGAAATTTGGAAGGGAGGAGAGGGAAGTAGCAGCTCTGAAAGCCGGTGTCAAGCCAGGCACTGTTGCACTCATACACATTGTCACGGATCTGCTGGCTCATTTTGTCATTGGGCAGCCAGCCTGCAGCTCCTGCCGCTCCTGCCTCATCTCCTTCTCCAGCTTCTCTGAGTCCTGGGCCAGACACATGGTCTTCTCCACAGCAGAGGGTACCAGCTTCTTCTGCCTGCTTCCCACATTATCAGGATTGAAGGTTGTTACAGGCTGAATGCATGTGTCTCCTTAAAATTCCCCAACATGATGGTTTTGGGGGATGAAGATTTGGGTGTTAATTAGTATAAAAGAGACCCAAGACAGCACCGTCATCCCTTCCACCGTGGGAACTTACAGAGGTAAGGTGAACCAGAAGTGAACTCTCATCAGACAGTGAAACCACTAGTATCTTGATCTTGGGTTTTCCAGCCTCCAGAACTGTAGGAAATACATTTCTGTTGCAACAGAGTTTAGCAACAGACTAAAACAAAGGTGCTATGAGATGAACGTGGATTTGAGTTGTCTTCATTGAGTTGTTTTTCCTTGCTCTCTCCATGTCATGCCTAGAATTTCATCCTGACTGCCAAACCTATAGACCCGTGAAGACTTCAGACCCACCACCGAGGCAAGGCAAGCAACCTTTCATAGACTACTTCATCAGCACCCACAATTGTGTAAGGTCTAACCCATGGATTGAATTTGACTTTTGATGTTACTCAGGGCAGTGCTATTTCTCTGGTAAAATCTCAACGATAAAAGGAGATAGACTTTGTTCTATGAATCGTATAATAGTTTACAATTATGATTTGTGTTAAGGGATGTAAAGAAAGCATACAATGAGCTACAATGAAACAATATAAATATAGTGCCTTAGATTGGGGAAGGGGGTGTCAGGAAAGCCCCCTTTGAAGAAGTCCTGTTTTAGCTGAGACCCAGAGTTTGAGTAAACGTTAGCCAGGTCAAGAGTTAGACAAGAGGAGTCAGTGTGCAAGAGCTCTGAGGTCCGCCCCATTGGAAGAACTGGAGAAAGACAAGAGTAACCAGAGCGGAGGGAAAGAGGCAGCAAGTGGTAGAGAGGGCCCTGGATTCCACATCAAGGTCTTGATGCTTTTCTTAAAAGTGATGGGACAGAAGCATCTTTTTGTTTTTAAAAGATTACTCTGCCTGCTTTGTAAAGGAAATGATTATCTATATATTTGAAAATGATCATCTGATTGTTGATAAATAAGCATTTTCCATAATGGGATTCAAAGCTGAGCACTTGGATGCCTCTTGAAATAGGAATTAACTGTCAAAACCTATCAGCATGCCAAAGAACAAAGACTTGTCCTCCAAGCCTGACCATCAGATATGCAGAGGGTGGTTTAATTGCTATTCTTGATGAATCATATTATAATATCATAGATGCCTTTTGCCTTCATATGGTTAGCAAAGTCTTTAAGACTTTGAAGTAAGTAAGGAAAACTGCAATATCAAGATTGTGACTGTAACAATGCATTAGAAAGAGAAGATTATTTGAACCCAAGTTTAAAAACATGGAGACCTTATTCTGACACCAAGATCTTCTTAAACATCACTGACTCATCTTTTCCCATTAAGTCTCCAGTTAGCTACATGCTGATAGTTTTGCCTGCAAAAACTACCTTGTTCTAGCAATGTAGCTGCCTTACTACTACTTCTGTTGCATTAGAGTTTTGTTATGCATTTTTGTTTCTTCTCAGGAGAAAAGGTTTTGGAAGACCATAATTCCTCCATGTCAAATTTGAAAATTTTGTTTCCAAATTGACTCCTTGCTAGCTTGAGTAGCCAAAATCTGAGTCACATGAAGAAGAAATGAATAACACCGGTAATGATAATGATGGATGATGATGATATCAATGATGGAATATGGAGGAGGCAAGAGAAGACTGGTTTAGAAACAAGCTTTAAACATGGTAAGGCTGAAAGAAAATGCTATTAGAGGTTTGGATTGGTTGTTTTTCCCAAGGAAAGAAAACTCTAGTAATGAAGTCTGATAAATACTGAAAAATAAAGAAAGGAGAAGCAAGAGGTTATTACAATGGGTCTGGCGAATGAAGGGATCATGGCAGTGCAACATGAAGGGGAGCAGATGTGAGAATCTTTTTTAAAAAGTAAAGGCAGGGGCTCCTGGGAGGCTCAGTCGTTAAGTGCCTGCTTTCAGCTCAGGTCAGGATCTCAGAGTCCTGGGATCGAGTCCCGCATCGGGCTTCCTGCTTGGTGGGAAGCCTGCTTCTCCCTCTCCCATTCCTCCTGCTTGTTTCCTTCTCTCGCTGTGTCTCTTTCTGTCAAATAAATAAATAAAATCTTTAAAAAAAAAAAAAAAGTAAAGACAACAAGATTTGGATTCTGGTAAAACATGAACAGTATAGGAGAAATGGTCACTCAGTAATGATAATAAGGTTGAAATGGAGTGTCCTGGGGAATGGCAGAGGTAATCTTTATTTTTAAAAAATTGAGACTTACTAATACTAATGAAGAAAGTGGTAACCCCAGGCATTTTCTGTAGGTAAACAGAAAAATTGAAACTCCTTTTAAAATATAACAGAATTTCCATTTTCCTCAGGCATTCAAATGCAATCAAGCTGCGTCAGCCTAGAGATTATCAAGACCTCAGATACCTGGGAAGGGAAGGCTTTATTTTTTGGAAGAGCACAACACAGGGAACAGTCTCTCAAGCCGGTATGGGTGTGGCCTTTAATTGTCTTGGGTCTGTCATTGTTTGTTAGGTTTGTAACCTTGGTTTAATTAATGCAGAAGGAAAACATTTTAGAACAACGTTGTCATGGTAATGACATGATTGGTGTCTTGATTCTTTGCATATGAACGTATGTGTAGTTGTATCTAAGACTAATGGTATTACAAGAATATGATCGTGCAATTGGTTATTCCCTGTCTTCAGACTGCAGGCTACCCTTGGTATTCACTATAATTAGGTTTCCCCTAAAAACACATGCCCTGGCAGGAATGGGTGTGAGAGGGGGATGGTGTTTGCCGCCAGGCCCACTTACTTCTGCCCACCCCCTCCTCTACCTGGCATCTCCAGTCCCAGTTTGAGTGATCATCTCTCTTGTACCTTCTGGAATTCTCACTCACCTCCTCCTTGGTTGGGTCTTTCTCTGCTCCGAGACTTTATAAGTAGGAGAGAAAATTCCATCATTTGTGTGATTGGCAAAAGAAAAACAACGATTATTATTTGTGATGAAAACTACTCAGGCTGGGCAGGGGGGGGTTGTGAACATTCCATTCCTTCATTCAGAGCAATGAAAGGTTGGGAATCTGGGAACGGGAGTTCTGTTTTTAAATTGTGAGCTATATTATGCCATAGTTGGCTTAGTGTCAGTTACTAAGGGGTCGTGGCTCTAACCTTAGTGCCCAAAGGGGAAGCCTTACTTGTGAGTAGAGTACGTTGTGTAGCCTAAGCTCTGATTCCAGAGAGCTCCTGGAAAAGTATTTTATTGGCATGTCCCAGCGCGAGGCATTTGGATTCGTGTCTCATTTTCCCCAACATAAAAACAGTATCAGATTCAGCCTTAATTGTCTTTCAAAGCTACCACAGACACTCAAAATCCTCTAACTACAAAAACAGCCTCAAGCAGCTTCAAATTCTCTACTCCCACATGTCTCTCTTTGACTGATCGGTGCACAAATCCGTGTTGCTTTAAAACCTTTTTATCTTTGGAAAGGCTGGAGCTCCAGGAAAGTTGAGAAATTCTTTATCAATACTGTCCCAAGAGTTACTGTTTGAGGGGAACAGAGTTTCAGTCTGGGATGATGACAATGCTCTGGGCATGGACAGTGATGTGGTGGCAGAGCAGTGTGAACGTACTTAGTGTCTCTGAACCGCACACTTAAAAGAGTAAATTTTGTGTTACATGTATTTTAGCACAGTTAAAAAAGTCAGGTTACTGGTGGCCTGAAGAAGGAGGTAAGAGATTGTATTTGAGAAGGGCCTGGCGTTGTTCTATTTTTGTTCTAGTGATTACATGTCTGTTCAGTAACTATAATACTTACCTTTGCTTTATACTTCAGCATACAATTTTGAGTTTCCCAATAAAGAGATTAATTAAGAAGTTAAAAAACAAAACAAAACTATCCAGAGTGGTAAGAACTGTGAGGTCTTGGGATTCCCTTCCCCTGTGTTGTGCCTTATTTGTTCAAATAATATTTTTAATTTTTTATAAACATAGAATGTATTATTAGCCCTAGGGGTACAGGTCTGTGAATCGCCAAGTTTACACACCTTACAGCACTCACCATAGCACATACCCTCCCCAAGTGCCTTATTATTTTTTTTTTTAATGTAAAAGGAATGAATTAGACTAAATGATCTTGGAAGACTTTCTAGTGCTAACATCCTGTAATTGTACAAAATAACTGCTTGTGAATCACATAACTACAAAAAGCAAAAATCCTAGGGGTATTATTTATCTGGGTTATTTGTTCCCTCAAACAAATTGGAAAATCAAAGGAAAAAAAAAAACACTTAGGACAACAAAACCCACCAACTAAGATGAAGAAATATAGATTGTCTAAAATACAGCATGGTAAAGTTGACTGCTCAAGGATACAAACATGGAGAGAAAGGATTGTCTGTCATTTAATTGAAGGCAGGGGCAGGGGGGAGTGCGGGGAAGAAGGCTCCACAAGGGCTCAGGTTGGGGGGTGGGCAACAAGGAAGTCAGATACAGTCAGTCTCTCTGAGTTGGAGAGGTGGAAAAGAAGACCTTCCACCCTCGCAGAGGAGGAAGGGGCTGGCATCTACATTTCCCCTGAACACTTTTTTTTTTTAAGATTTTATTTATTTATTTGACAGACAGAGATCACAAGTAGGCAGAGAGACAGGCGGAGAGAGAGAGGAGGAAGCAGGCTCCCTACGGAGCAGAGAGCCTGATGTGGGACTTGATCCCAGGACCCTGAGATTATGACCTGAGCCAAAGGCTGAGGCTTAATTCACTGAGCCACCCAGGTCCCCCAACCCTGAACTTTTTCAAATGCAGGTTCTTCAGAGTCAGTTTTGCTTCCACGCAAAATTATGTTCTTCCCCATAGATCTTTATTTTACAGATTCATCCAAAAAACGCTCAATGGGCAACCATACCTAACTGATGTCTTTCTTGTGATGTTCCCATTTTCCAAAATTCCTACTCATACTTTGAGGCCTACGTGAAGTCTTCTTTAGCCATAGTGAATCCCTTTCACCATAACGAATCACACATCCCTTTCCCTGGGTTTCTGTGACACTATTTTTTCCTGATTCTCCTCCTCCTCCTCCTCCTCTGTCTCTTCCCATTTACATCTTCCTTGACTTGACTTTTTCTCCCATATCGGAACTTCCTAGAATTCCTAATATCCCAGAAGTTCATTCAGAAAGTTACCATATATATTGTTTCTGGAATTTTACTAACAAAAAGTTGGCAAAACATTGTCTGCAGCCCATTAACTGCTTTTGTAAATAAAGTTTTATTAGAACACAGCCATTTATTTATGCATTGTACATTATTTGTACTCATTTATTTATGCTTTGTCTATAGCTGCTTTTGTGCTCTACTGGCAGAGTTGAGTAGTTGCCACACAAACCATATGATTCACAAGCCTAAAATATTTTACTATCTGGGTCTTTTCAAAAAAAGTTCACCAACACTTGCTCTAATGAATTAAGCGATTATTTCTTTTTCATCATTACCTTTTTTAAGTTTGTGTTTTATTTCTCTAACTTGAAGCTGGAGGCAATGTCTAATATGCTTTTGTGTCCATACAAAGTATCTCTCACTGCCTTATACTTTTTTGGGTTCTCAGTACATAATGATTAATTAATTAATGACTAATGAATGAATGAATGATTGAAATAGGAAAACTACCAGCATTTTTGTTGTTGTTGAAATAAAATTGCCTCAGGTGGAATAATACCTTCCCCTAGCTCTCTACCAAAGATAATTCTAAATCTCTCCTTTCCATCCTCCATAAACATACAGATAGCACAGTGGTTGTGCATAGGCTCAGGGGTCAGAGAAGTTAGGTGTTGCATCTGGGCTCTGCCTCTTGCAGCCACGTGACCTTAAAGGAGTTACTGAAGCTGTCTAGGCTTCACCTCCTCTTCTATAAAATAGTGATAACCATAGTACTTCATCACAGGTTTGGTGTGAGAAACTTTAAATAAAGTAATATATTTTAATTGTTAGTTACAGTTTCTGGGACCATAGTAAACAATCTAAAAATGGTTGGCATTTGTTTTTGCCTTCCTGAAATTGTATCTTATTCCCTTCCTTTTCTCTACCTAATCCAAAGTCCTTAAAAAGGGATACTTTTTCCCTGTATTTCTCATCTTTTAAATTATAAGGCTAGAAAGTTGGAGTTCTCTTGGCAGTGAAGGAAGGGTGGCAATGTACAGATGGGTTCCTATGACTTGTTCTTTCTCTCGCATAGAAAAGCAACAACCATTTTTCCCTAGTAATCAATTCAGAAAGTCAATAAATGCAGTAAGTGGTTTTTGAAAAATGGTAGCCTACTAGAAGAGTGAATGAGGTATGGTCATTTGCATTTTCTTTCCTTTTTTTCTTTTTTAAGTAGGCTCCACACTGGGTCTGGAGCCCCGTGTGGGGCCTAAACTCACAACCCTGAGATCAAGACCCAAGCCAAGAACAAGAGTTGACTGCCAAACTGACCAAGCCACCAAGCTGCCCCGAGGCATGGTCATTTAAAGGATGACTAGCCTATTATATGCTCATTTCTGATGGAAGATAAAAGTGCAGTATAGCTAACATAAACATTAAGAGCAAACTTGAAGAACTAAGTCCCCAAAAGCCAATGGATAGGAAAAGAGAATAGAGTAGTGTTTTACTTTGAGGATAGCTTTATTTGACAAAGCTGATCACTCCTTCCCTCAATAGTAATCTATGAAGCCCCTTCTATGTTCCAGCTTTGTTTTGGATGCTAGGCATACATCAATAAAAATAATCAAATAAAATCCTGCCCTTGTGGACTTCTATTTTACTGAGGAGAAAATAATGCATAGATAATGGAATGAATAGATGAAGGATGGAGGGATGGATAGGTGTGCAGATAGGTTAGATAGGTAGATCGATTTTACAGCATGAGAAAGTGATAACTGCTTTGGAGAAAAGGTAGAGTAAAATAAGGAGAATCAGAATGAGAAAAGAGCGCAGAATATTATTTGCACTTTTTTTTTTTAAGATTTTATTTATTTGACAGAGAGAAATCACAAGTAGTCAGAGAGGCAGGCAGAGAGAGAGAGAGGGAAGCAGGCTCCCTGCTGAGCAGAGATCCCGATGCGGGACTCGATCCCAGGACCCTGAGATCATGACCCGAGCCGAGGGCAGCGGCCTAACCCACTGAGCCACCCAGGTGCCCCCCTATTTGCACTTTTAAATAGGACAGATGACCATTTTTAAATAGTCAGATGACATTTGTACAAAATTGTGAAAGATTTGGAGAGTGAATTACAGGGACATCTGGAGGTAAAAATTATAAGCAAAGAAAGAATACTATGCAAGTGCCCCAAGGCACAAGTACTCCTGGGGTGGGCTAAAAACAAGAAGGAGGCCTATGTAAAGACCAGACATAATGATAATAGAAAAAAAGTAATAACTTCTTTTTTTTTTTCTTTGTTCTTTTCGTGTTTTTTTTTTTAAATTTTTTATTTTTTTATAAACATATATTTTTATCCCCAGGGGTACAGGTCTGTGAATCACCAGGTTTACACACTTCACAGTACTCACCAAAGCACATACCCTCCCCAATGTCCATAAACCCACCCCCTTCTCCCAAACCCCCTCCCCCCAGCAACCCTCAGTTTGTTTTGTGAGATTAAGAGTCACTTATGGTTTGTCTCCCTCCCAATCCCATCTTGTTTCATTTATTCTTCTCCTACCCACTTAAGCCTCCATGTTGTATCACCACTTCCTCATATCAGGGAGATCATATGATAGTTGTCTTTCTCTGCTTGACTTATTTCGCTAAGCATGATATGCTCTAGTTCCATCCATGTTGTTGCAAATGGCAAGATTCCATTTCTTTTGATGGCTGCATAGTATTCCATTGTGTATATATACCACATCTTCTTGATCCATTCATCTGTTGATGGACATCTAGGTTCTTTCCATAGTTTGGCTATTGTGGACATTGCTGCTATAAACATTCGGGTGCATGTGCCCCTTTGGATCACTACATTTGTATCTTTAGGGTAAATACCCAATAGTGCAATTGCTGGGTCATAGGGCAGTTCTATTTTCAACATTTTGAAGAACCTCCATGCTGTTTTCCAAAGTGGCTGCACCAGCTTGCATTCCCACCAACAGTGTAGGAGGGTTCCCCTTTCTCCGCATCCTCACCAGCATCTGTCATTTCCTGACTTGTTGATTTTAGCCATTCTGACTGGTGTGAGGTGATATCTCATTGTGGTTTTGATTTGTATTTCCCTGATGCCGAGTGATATGGAGCACTTTTTCATGTGTCTGTTGGCCATCTGGATGTCTTCTTTGCAGAAATATCTGTTCATGTCCTCTGCCCATTTCTTGATTGGATTATTTGTTCTTTGGGTGTTGAGTTTGCTAAGTTCTTTATAGATTCTGGACACTAGTCCTTTATCTGATATGTCGTTTGCAAATATCTTCTCCCATTCTGTCAGTTGTCTTTTGATTTTCTTAACTGTTTCCTTTGCTGTGCAAAAGCTTTTGATCTTGATGAAATCCCAAGAGTTCATTTTTTCCCTTGCTTCCCTTGCCTTTTGCGTTGTTCCTAGGAAGATGTTGCTGCGGCAGAGGTCGAAGAGGTTGCTGCCCGTGTTCTCCTCAAGGATTTTGATGGATTCCTTTCGCACATTGAGGTCCTTCATCCATTTTGAGTCTATTTTTGTGTGTGGTGTAAGGAAATGGTCCAATTTCATTTTTCTGCATGTGGCTGTCCAATTTTCCCAGCACCATTATTTTTTCCATTGGACATTCTTTCCTGCTTTGTCGAAGATTAGTTGACCATAGATTTGAGGGTCTATTTCTGGGCTCTCTATTCTGTTCCATTGATCTATGTGTCTGTTTTTGTGCCAGTACCATGCTGTCTTGATGATGACAGCTTTGTAATAGAGCTTGAAGTCCAGGAAAAATAAAAACTCAAAGAGTTTGCAAACACCAAACCAGCTCTACAGGAAATATTGAAAGGGGTCCTCTAAGCAAAGAGAGAGCCTACAAGTGGTAGATCAGAAAGGAACAGAGACCATATACAGTAACAGTCACCTTACAGGCAATACAATGGCACTAAATTCATATCTCTCAATAGTTACCCTGAATGTGAATGGGCTAAATGCCCCTGTCAAAAGACACAGGGTATCAGAATGGATAAAAAAACAAAACCCATCTATATGTTGCCTCCAAGAAACTCATTTTAAGCCTGAAGACACCTCCAGATTTAAAGTGAGGGGGTGGAAAAGAATTTACCATGCTAATGGACATCAGAAGAAAGCAGGAGTGGCAATCCTTATATCAGATAAATTAGATTTTAAGCCAAAGACTATAATAAGAGATGAGGAAGGACACTATATCATACTCAAAGGGTCTGTCCAACAAGAAGATTTAACAGTTTTAAATATCTATGCCCCCAACGTGGGAGCAGCCAACTATATAAACCAATTAATAACAAAATCAAAGGAACACATCAACAATAATACAATAATAGTAGGGGACTTTAACACTCCCCTCACTGAAATGGACAGGTCATCCAAGCAAAAGATCAGCAAGGAAATAAAGGCCTTAAACGACACACTGGACCAGATGGACATCACAGATATATTCAGAATATTTCATCCCAAAGCAACAGAATACACATTCTTCTCTAGTGCACATGGAACATTCTCCAGAATAGATCATATCCTCGGTCCTAAATCAGGACTCAACCAGTATCAAAAGATTGGGATCATTCCCTGCATATTTTCAGACCACAATGCTCTAAAGCTAGAACTCAACCACAAGAGGAAGTTTGGAAAGAACCCAAATACATGGAGACTAAACAGCATCCTTCTAAAGAATGAATGGGTCAACCGGGAAATTAAAGAAGAATTGAAAAAAATCATGGAAACAAATGATAATGAAAATACAATGGTTCAAAATCCGTGGGACACAACAAAGGCAGTCCTGAGAGGAAAATATATAGCGGTACAAGCCTTTCTCAAGAAACAAGAAAGGTCTCAGGTACACAACCTAACCCTACACCTAAAGGAGCTGGAGAAAGAACAAGAAAGAAATCCTAAGCCCAGCAGGAGAAGAGAAATCATAAAGATCAGAGCAGAAATCAATGAAATAGAAACCCAAAAAAACAATAGAACAAATCAACGAAACTAGGAGCTGGTTCTTTGAAAGAATTAATAAAATTGATAAACCCCTGGCCTGACTTATCAAAAAGAAAAGAGAAAGGACCCAAATAAATAAAATCATGAATGAAAGAGGAGAGATCACAACTAACACCAAAGAAATACAAAGTAATAACTTCTATTGAAGCCTTACTATTCTCTGAGGAATCTTCTAAGCATTATTATATATAATCTTCAAAACAATCACATAGTATAGGCAAAGTTATTCTCCACATTTTATAAATAAGTAAACTGATATTTTTGAAAGGTTGAACAACTTGCCCAAGATGACATAGCCAACAGCTGCTGGCGTCCCATGTGTCTGATTGCAATGCTCCTGTTCTTGGCCACTGCATTTGTTATCATACCTTCGTCTGTCTTGGAGATCAAGATTGGATTAGCTCTACTCTGTTCCCCACCTGTCCAAACTGCAACTGCGTAATTCTTTGTGACCTTTCTGACTGTTTAACTTGTCCTTTACATGCATTTTAGTTTAAATGCAAAATTCTAAATGTTCGCTAAGGTTTTCGATGGGCCCTTTACCACCTTGTGACATTTCTGAATTCTCTCCTTTTCTTTCCCATTCTGATCTTTCATCATTTTACCGACTTTGCCTTTGCATACAAACCAGTTCAGTTTCAGGGGGGAAATCTACACACCAGAGGGCAGCTATATCTCTGGACTTCTTTCTTCAGAGATTAACTGATGTGTGATGGAGTTTCTTCAAAATGCTTTTTACTTTGTGAATATAGGATTGCAGACATTCATACAGGGAGGCATTCTTGCCAGTTATTTTGGTATACCCTTTCTCCTTTCCTTCCTCCTTTTTTTTTTCCCTCTATAGAGTTTTATAGATTGACCTCAGCCTTTGACAGTTTTGCTTTAAAAAATCCTAAATTCTCAACCCTGCCTACCACATTCTTTTTTTTTTTTTTTTTTTTTTTTTTTTAAAGATTTTATTTATTTATTTGACAGAGAGAAATCACAAGTAGATGGAGAGGCAGGCAGAGAGAGAGAGAGGAAAGCAGGCTCTCTGCTGAGCAGAGAGCCCGATGCGGGACTCGATCCCAGGACTCTGAGATCATGACCTGAGCCGAAGGCAGCGGCTTAACCCACTGAGCCACCCAGGCGCCCCTGCCTACCACATTCTTAATCAAATGCAAAATATATTAAAAACAAGGCCGGGAAATAGTACTGAAATTTTAAAAGTCTGTTCACTTCTCTGTCCACTGATAAATGTTTTTCATCAGAATTCCTGAGCATCATCCTCACCCAAATTAATTTTTTTCTCTCTTCAGAGAAAACACAAGAGGATTAAATGACTTCTTTCCCTTCTTCAATGTGTATAAAATACTTTCTTCTGGTAAAAGTATGTGTCAAATTTCAAGCCAGAATGAAAAAAACAGAATGTTCATTTCTCTATTAGGTTATAAAATCCCTGCGCTAGAAAGCCAGTGACCATGACAAGGAAGAAATTGATCTTTTTGCAATGCTATCTGAAGAGAAATGGAGAAAAGAGTAGGAAACTTGGATATTTTCCCCATAGAGAACACTTAAAATTGCTTGGGTACTGGTGTTCTTGGAATGGGCATTGGAATAGATATGTGTGGAGGAAACTGAGTTTTGTGAACACTGTTTTTTGAAAGAAGTTCTAGTTTTTAAAAATGGAAAGACTTAAGTATGTTGAGTAAAGTTTTAGAATTTATGGCATAAATTTGAATGACAGAAAGCCAATCTGCTTCCTTCAAAAGCTAGAGGTACATTCACTTTTTCAAGCATATGGAAGAATGAGGCATAGGGAATAACCAAGCCCATCTTATCACATTCCAAGTGAAAGCCAAATGGTTCCTAGATCATGACATACAAGATAAGATGATACCATAGAAATGACATAGATGAACTCTTCATTGGAAAACCACTGCCTTCATAAAATGACTGAAATTAATATATACTTAGGGGCAGCTGGTTGGCTCCGTTGGTTAGGCATCCGACTCTTGATTTCAGCTCAGGTGATGAGATTGAACCTGAAGTTGGGCTTTGTGCTCAGTGCTCAGTGCAGAGTCTGTTTGAGGATTCTCTCTCCCTCTCCCTACCACATGCATACTATTTGTCTCTCTCTAAAAATAAATAAATAAATATTTAAAAAAATATTTATATATTTTAATATATATTTATTTATATATGAAACATTTGTATATAAAAAACATATATGCCGAATAAATATGACTTTACACAATTTATTCTTCCTTATTCTTTCATGGAAATTTTCAAATAGATACAACATTAGGATATTTTAATAAATTCTCAATGCTCATCATCCAGTTTCAACTACTATCAACATATGACCTGTCTTATTTCATCTACTCTTCATCCTCTTAACATTCTTCCATACAATTTTGAAGCATGTTTAAAACAGTATATCCTTTCATCTGTAAATATGCAATTTGTTCTTATATTCTAGGAGTTGTAATCTGAAACATGCAATAAATCAAGGTTAAAAAAAAATAGTGCTGGAAGTCTCTCCTGTGATTAAATATGCTTCTTGGTTCCCTTGACTTACCATACCTTCTAATTTTAGACCAAGAAGGATAAGACCACAGATTCGACCAAGTCTTGTAGTCCTTTGGAGAAAAAGTCAAGAAGCCAAAGATCCACTATCATATGTAGCTGACATATGTGATTATTTTTTATCTACCTAGTATCTGAAGACCCTCTTCTGTCTTTGGAGACTTAATGTACTTTGAAACTTCGTAGAAGACAGAGTCTGTTTCCCACTGTAGAATCTGAAAATGTGGAAGGATTTCTTTCCTGGTTCCCTTGAGTGTAAGGTCATAGCCTTAATAGATGCTTAGCCAGGAGAAATACATGCCCAGATTTTTTTTATAAACATATAATATATTTTTATCCCCAGGGGTACAGGTCTGTGAATCACCAGGTTTACACACTTCACAGCACTTACCAAAGCACATACCCTCCCCAATGTCCATAACCCCACCCGTCTTCCCCCCACCCCCCTCCCCCCAGCAACCCTCAATTTGTTCTGTGAGATTAAGAGTCACTTATGGTTTGTCTGCCTCCCAATCCCATCTTGTTTCATTGATTCTTCTCCTACCCCCTTAAGCCCCCATGTTGCATCGCCACTTCTTCATATCAGGGAGATCATATGATAGTTGTCTTTCTCTGCTTGACTTATTTCGTTAAGCATTATATGCTCTAGTTCCATCCATGTTGTCGCAAATGGCAAGATTTCATTTCTTTTGATGGCTGCATAGTATTCCATTGTGTAAATATACCACTTCTTCTTTATCCATTCATCTGTTGATGGACATCTAGGTTTTTTCCATAGTTTGGCTATTGTGGACATTGCTGCTATAAACATTCAGGTGCACGTGCCCCTTCGGATCACTACGTTTGTATCTTTGGGGTAAATACCCAGTAGTGCAATTGCTGGGTCATAGGGCAGTTCTATTTTCAACCTTTTGAGGAACCTCCATGTTGTTTTCCAGAGTGGCTGCACCAGCTTGCATTCCCACCAACAGTGTAGGAGGGTTCCCCTTTCACCACATCCTCGCCAGCATCTGTCATTTCCTGACTTGTTAATTTTAGCCATTCTGACTGGTGTGAGGTGATATCTCATTGTGGTTTTGATTTGTATTTCCCTGATGCCGAGTGATATGGAGCACTTTTTTATGTGTCTGTTGGCCATCTGGGTGTCTTCTTTGCAGAAATGTCTGTTCATGTCATCTGCCCATTTCTTGATTGGATTACTTGTTCTTTGAGTGTTGAGTTTGCTAAGCTCTTTATAGATTTTGGATACTAGCCCTTTATTTGATATGTCGTTTGCAAATATCTTCTCCCGTTCTTTCAGTTGTCTTTTCAATTTGTTCACTGTTTCCTTTGCTGTGCAAAAGCTTTTGACCTTGATAAAATCCCTATAGTTCATTTTTGCCCTTGCTTCTCTTGCCTTTGGCGATGTTCCTAGGAAGATGTTGCTGCGGCTGAGGTCGAAGAGGTTGCTGCCTATGTTCTCCTCAAGGATTTTGATGGATTCCTTTCTCACATTGAGGTCCTTCATCCATTTTGAGTCTATTTTCATGTGTGGTTTAAGGAAATGGTCCAATTTCATTTTTCTGCATGTTTTCCCAACACCATTTATTGAAGAGGCTGTCTTTTTTCCATTGGATATTCTTTTCTGCTTTGTCGAAGATTAGTTGACCATAGAGTTGAGGTTCTATTTCTGGGATTTCTATTCTGTTCCATTGATCTATGTGTCTGTTTTTGTGCCAGTAATGCTGTCTTGATGATGGCAGCTTTGTAATAGAGCTTGAAGTCTGGAATTGTGATGCCACCAACTTTGGCTTTCTTTTTCAATATCCCTTTGGCTATTCGAGGTCTTTTCTGGTTCCATATAAATTTTAGAATTATTTGTTCCATTTCTTTGAAAAAGATGGATGGTACTTTGATAGGAATTGCATTAAATGTGTAGATTGCTTTAGGTAGCATAGACATTTTCACAATATTTATCCTTCCAATCCAGGACCATGGAACATTTTTCCATTTCTTTGTGTCTTCCTCAATTTCTTTCATGAGTACTTTATAGTTTTCTGAGTTTAGATTCTTTGCCTCTTTGGTCAGGTTTATTCCTAGGTATCTTATGGTTTGGGGTGCAATTGTAAATGGGATTGACTTCTTAATTTCTCTTTCTTGTTGTTGGTGTAAAGAAATGCAACTGATTTCTGTGCATTGACTTTATATCCTGACACTTTACTGAATTCCTGTACAAGTTCTAGCAGTTTTTTGGGTTTTCCACAGATAGTATCATATCATCTGCAAAGAGTGATAGTTTGACTTCTTCTTTGCTGATTTGGATGCCTTTAATTTCCTTTTGTTGCCTGATTGCTGAGGCTAGGACTTCTAGTACTGTGTTGAATAGCAGTGGTGATAATGGACATCCCTGCTGTGTTCCTGACCTTAGCGGAAAAGCTTTCAGTTTTTCTCCATTGAGAATGATATTTGCGGTGGGTTTTTCATAGTTGGCTTTGATCATATTGAGGTATGTGCCCTCTATCCCTACACTTTGAAGAGTTTTAATCAGGAAGGGATGCTGCACTTTGTCAAACGCTTTTTCAGCATCTGTTGAGAGTATCATATGGTTCTTGTTCTTTCTTTTATTGATGTGTTGTATCACATTGATTGATTTGCGGATGTTGAACCAACCTTGCAGCCCTGGAATAAATCCCACTTGGTCGTGGTGAATAATCCTTTTAATGTACTGTTGAATCCTATTGGCTAGTATTTTGGTGAGAATTTTTGCATCTGTGTTCATCAAGGATATTGGTCCAAAGCTCTCTTTTTTGAAGGGATCCTTGTCTGGTTTTGGGATCAAGGTGATGCTGGCCTCATAATATGAGTTTGGAAGTTTTCCTTCCATTTCTATTTTTTGGAACAGTTTCAGGAGAATAGGAATTAGTTCTTCTTTAAATGTTTGGCAGAATTCCCCCAGGGAAGCCGTCTGGCCCTGGGCTTTTGTTTGTTTGGAGATTTTTAATGACTTTTTCAATCTCCTACTGGTTATGGGTCTGTTCAGGCTTTCTATTTCTTCCTGGTTCAGTTGTGGTAGTTTATATGTTTCTAGGAATGCATCCATTTCTTCCAGATTGTCAAACTTGTTGGTGTAGAATAGCTTGATGATGGCAGCTATGTTCTTATAATTGTTTGTATTTCTTTGGTATTAGTTGTGATCTCTCCTCTTTCATTCATGATTTTATTTATTTGGGTCCTTTCTCTTTTCTTTTTGATAAGTCTGACTAGGGGTTTATCAATTTTATTAATTCTTTCAAAGAACCAGCTCCTAGTTTCGTTGATTTGTTCTGTTGTTTTTTTGGTTTCTATTTCATTGATTTCTGCTCTGATCTTTATGATTTCTCTTCTCCTGCTGGGTTTAGGCTTTCTTTCTTTTTCTTTCTCCAGCTCCTTTAGGTGTAGGGTTAGGTTGTATATTTGAGACCTTTCTTGTTTTGTGAGAAAGGCTTGTACCGCTATATATTATCCTCTCAGGACTGCCTTTGTTGTGTCCCACGGATTTTGAAACGTTCTGTTTTCATTATCATTTGTTTCCATATTTTTTTTCAATTCTTCTTTAATTTCCTGGTTGACCTGTTCATTCTTTAGAAGGATGATGTTTAGTCTCCATGTATTTGGGTTCTTTCCAAACTTCCTCTTGTGGTTGAGTTCTAGCTTCAGAGCATTGTGGTCTGAAAATATGCAGGGAATGATTCCAATCTTTTGATACCGGTTGAGTCCTGATTTAGGACCAAGGATGTGACCTATTCTGGAGAATGTTCCATGTGCACTAGAGAAGAATGTGTATTCTGTTGCTTTGGGATGAAATGTTCTGAATATATCTGTGATGTCCATCTGGTCCAGTGTGTCATTTAAAGCCTTTATTTCTTTGTTGATCTTTTGCTTAGATGATCTGTCCTTTTCAGTGAGGGGAGTGTTAAAGTCCCTTACTATTATTGTATTATTGTTGATGTGTTCCTTTGATTTTGTTATTAATTGGTTTATATAGTTGGCTGCTCCCATGTTGGGGGCATAGACATTTAAAATTGTTAGATCTTCTTGTTGGACAGACCCTTTGAGTATGATAGAGTGTCCTTCCTCGTCTCTTTTTATAGGCTTTGGCTTAAAATCTAATTTATCTGATATAAGGATTGCCACTCCTGCTTTCTTCTGATGTCCATTAGCATGGTAAATTATTTTCCATCCCCCCTCACTTTAAATCTGGAGGTGTCTTCGGGTTTAAAATGAGTTTCTTGGAGGCAACATATAGATGGGTTTTGTTTTTTTCATCCATTCTGATACCCTGTGTCTTTTGATTGGGGCATTTAGCTCATTAACATTCAAGGTAACTATTGAGAGATATGATTTTAGTGCCATTGTATTGCCTGTAAGGTGACTGTTACTGTATATGGTCTCTGTTCCTTTCTGATCTACCACTTGTAGGCTCTCTCTTTGCTTAGAGGACCCCTTTCAATATTTCCTGTAGAGCTGGTTTGGTGTTTGCAAACTCTTTGAGTTTTTATTTTTCCTGGAAGCTTTTAATCTCTTATTCTATTTTCAATGATAGCCTAGCTGGATATAGTATTCTTGGCTGCATATTTTTCTCGTTTAGTGCTCTGAAAATATCATGCCAGCTCTTTCTGGCCTGCTAGGTCTCTGTAGATAAGTCTGCTGCCAATCTAATATTTTTACCATTGTATGTTACAGACTTCTTTTCCCGGGCTGCTTTCAGGATTTTCTCTTTCTCACTAAGACTTGTAAATTTTACTATTAGATGACAGGGTGTGGGCCTATTTTTATTGATTTTTAGGGGTGTTCTCTGCACCTCCTGAAATTTGATGCTTGTTCCCTTTGCCATATTGGGGAAATTCTCCCCAATAATTCTGTCCAGTATACCTTCTGCTCCCCTCTCTCTTTCTTCTTCTTCTGGAATCCCAATTATTCTAATGTTATGTTGTCTTATGGTGTCACTTATCTCGTGAATTCTCCTCTCGTGGTCCCATAGCTGTTTGTCCCTCTTTCGCTCAGCTCTTTATTCTCTGTCATTTGGTCTTCTATATCGCTAATTCTTTCTTCTGCCTCATTTATCCTAGCACTAAGAGCCTCCATTTTTTATTGCACCTCATTAATAGCTTTTTTTATTTCAACTTGGTTAGATTTTAGTCCTTTTATTTCTCCAGAAAGGGCTTTTATATCTCCCGAGAGGGTTTCTCTAATATCTTCCATGCCTTTTTCGAGCCCGGCTAGAACCTTGAGAATTGTCTTTCTGAACTCTAGATCTGATATATTACAAATGTCTGTATTAATTAGGTCCCTAGCCTTTGGTACTGCTTCTTTTTCTTTTTTTCTGTGGTGAATTTTTCCGCCTTGTCATTTTGTCCAGATAAGAGTATATGAAGGACAAGTAAAATGCTAAAAGGGTGGCAACAACCCCAGGAAAATATGCTTTAACCAAATCAGAAGAGATCCCAAATCGTGATGGGGGAGAAAGGGGATAAAAAGAGGTTCAGAAAGAAAGAAAGAAAAAAAGAAAAGAATTTAAAAAAGAAAACGAATAAAGAAAAGTATAAAAAGAAAAAATATATATATATTAGATGAACTAGTTTAAAAATATTAAAAAAGAAAAGGGTAATAGTTAAAAAAATTTTAGCAGAAGAAGAGAAAAAAAAATTAAAAAAAAAATTAAGTTAACTGCAACACTAAAGAATCATAGGGAGAAAGCCATGAGTTCCGTGCTTTGCTTTCTCCTCCTCTGGAATTCTGCTGCTCTCCTTGGTATTGAAACCGCACTCCTTGGTAGGTGAACTTGGTCTTGGCTGGATTTCTTGTTAATCTTCTGGGGGAGGGGCCTGGTGTAGTGATTCTCAAGTGTCTTTGCCCCAGGCGGAATTGCACCGCCCTTTCCAGGGGCCGGACTGAGTAATCCGCTCAGGTTTGCTTTCAGGAGCTTTTGTTCCCTGAGCACTTTCCGTAGAGTTCCGGAGGACATGAATACAAATGGCTGCCTCCTGGTCTCCTGCCCGGAGGAGCCGAGAGCCCGAGGCCCCATACCTCAGTGCGCCCTCAGAGAACAGCGCCCAGTAACTCCCGTCTGCCTGAACTCCGGCCGCGCTCCGAGCTCATCGAGCCTGCGACCGGTTCAAGGTGTCCCCGAGCTGTGAGCTCACTGTTGGCTCTGTCTCTGTAGCCAGCTTCCCCGTTCTAATACCTGTAAGCTCTGCGACACTCAGACACCCCCAATCCTTCTGTGACCCTGTGGGACCTGAGGCCATGCTGACCCCTGTGGGCTTCACCCCGGTTTAGCATCTGGAGCGATGTCCTTCAGCGGAACAGACTTTTAAAGTCGGTCCCTCCCCCCAGGGTCTATCTTCCTGTCGCTTTGGATTCACTTCTCCACCGGTCCTACCTTTCAGAAAGTGGTTGTTTTTCTGTTTCTAGAATTGCTATTCTTCTTCTCTTCGATCTGCCGATGGATTTGTAGGTGTTTGCAATCTTTAGATAAGCTATCTAGCTGATCTCCTGCTAACTGAAGTAGTCTCAGCCTGCTACTTCTCCTCCATCTTGACTCCCAACCCATGCCCAGATTTTTTAAAAGGGAGTGGCTGACCCAAAGAAACAGGGACAGAGTAAACCTTGTATGGAGTTAGTGGCTCTGGTAGCCATGTCCATTTCATAAATGGGGAAGGAAGAAGAGGAATAGAAGAGACAGTGGCAGTGGTGCCTACATCTGAATTCAGCATCTGTGTATAGAAATGTTGATGAGTGCTCAGCAATGAAGCTGATGTAGGGCTAGTATGTTAACATGGCTATGGCTGGGGTGCTAGCTGAGTTGTTTCCACAGCTGCCTTTGCATGCAAACTAGTTTCAACTCTGTTGGCCATTCTTTGAGCTACCCAATATTCTTTGACTAAATTTTCTGCATAATCAATGTGTCTGTTTTTGATATCAAGAAACCTCACTGATATACCTGGTGTGCATACAATCTTTAAATGAGCATCTGGAAGGGACCTTAAAATGTAAGATGCATTAAAGAAATTTCTCAAAGATCACTAACAAGAAACTAATAGAAACATACCACGGTAGCAATTTAAATAATCATGAAGCTCTACCAATGGAACGGTAGTTAGCATTTTTTACTGCATTCCATTTGAACTTCTTAGTTTAGGTTGTTATTGATTAGTAAGAATGTTCATCAAATACTTCCTAGAGTAGTAAAAAAAAAAATGAAGAAAAAGTCACCTTAAATATCCACCAGTTGGACTGGCCACTTTAAGACAGACTCTACAATTACCTGTCCCCTTCTACTGCGTACACATAGCCCCTTCCACCAAAAATTAATGGTAAAAATTCATATGTGGGCTTTAGAAAAACATCAGTGGCAAAATAATAAGTAAAAAAATTCCTCAAAAACCTAACATCAAACTAGATAGAACCGCTGCACCAAGCGGAGCTCCAGTTTTGAAAAGTGCATGTTATTAAAGATATTTGTAAATATCATGCAGAAGAACTCCATATTGGCTCTCACTGGGAAGTAGGAATACAGAGAAAATTTCAGTTTTTTCATAGGCTTTGTGTATTCCTTTTCAGTTGGGGCTGTAACAAATGACCACAAATGGAGTGGCTTCAAACAACACAAATGCATTATCTTACAATTCTGGAGATCAGAAGTCTGAAATGAGACTTACTGAGCTGCAGAGAAAATGTCAGAAAGGCTGTGTCCTTCTCGCCTTCTAGAGGCTGCAGGGGAGGATCTGTTTCCTGGCCCTTTCTGTCTCCTATGCCACCTACAGTCCTTGCATCGTACCCCTTCTTTCTTCATCTTCTACGAGCACCACTCCAACCTCTGGTTCCTCTGTCATATCTCCCTTTCTGACTTTGATCCTCTTGCCTCCCTCTTTCAAGGACCTCTGTGATTACACTGAGCTCACCTGTGTAATCAAGATAATCTCCCCATCTCATGAACCTTAACTTAATCACATCTGCAAAGTCCCTTTTGCCCTGAAAGATAATATATTCATAGGTTCCAGAGACTAGGACATGAATATCTTTGGGAGGACATTATTCTATCATGCTTTCTAAAATCAGTTTAATATTATTAAGAACTATTTATTTCTTAGAAGTCCTTGTTCTCATTAGTTTAATAGTTGATTTATAGTATAATTGTAAATTTCCCTCAAAGTGTCAACTAGATTGTAGTATTTATGCCAAATAGATTAAATGATTATGTTTTGGTTTTGTCATTTTTTTTTTAACAAAAAATATGTTTACTTCAAGCCAAAGATATTTTTAGGGATTAGTGAATTTATAGTTCTTTTTATTTCCTTTCTTTTCTCTTACCAAGGCTTTATTTTCTGCCATAGTTACATTTTTTTTTACTTGACAGAAAGTCTTGAAAGTATTGTTCAAGATAGTTATTGTTGATGTTGAATCCATTTTCTCACTTTTTAAAGTGAGAAATACTTTTTAATGTATTGTGCTAAGTCTCAATGACTATACGTCAACAAAGGCCATTAGCAATAAAATAAGTAATAAAGATGTTCAGGTGCAAATGCTAATTCACCAAAATTTAATATTCACATTAAAGATACGTGGCTTTTGATGCCTTTAAAACTTGTTCCAAATGATAGATAATAATAGAATAATCTCTAGTTTAAGTGTGCCTTGTGTTTAAAAACAGAACTTCATGATCAGTGTGTTTTTGTTTAACTACCTGTGAATGTTAACAATCAGGAAAGTAATGTTTCTTCCATTGAAAAAGGATCCTTAGTTGTTGTTGTTGTTGTTCAGGTAATATCAAATTGGCACCTTCTGAATTATACAATACGAGATGGAAAAATACTCCCTGATGATAATCTGTATAGTTAGAGAATGTTCTCGCCAGCGATGAATGTGATTAATAGGCCTGGGAAATAACCGTGCCAGGAAAAAAAGCAACAAAAAACAAAAAACAAAAACAAAAACAACAAAAGCCTCCCAAAACAGACAACATAGATTTCGTTTGTCAACCATCGATAAAGCAAATGACAGGAGCAATTTCTCTTATTCTCTTAAGAGCACAACATGAATTCATGCTTATTAGAGGGTTGAGTGTGCAGTGTGTTGCAGGTGCTCTTTTGTAACATGGGAATATTAATTAAGTCTTTGTTCAATATCCAGTCACTAATTACTATTTAGCTCCACGAGTTCATGTCTCAGTCTTTATGTGTTGCTGTTTTTTCCAGTCCAGCCAGCCGCCTTTGCCTAGCAGTGTTTTGCCTTTGCCTTTGCCTGTGTGTTCGAAACCATGTCTCTGGTGTAGGCTTTTCTCCATCCTTCACAGAACCTCAGCTGCATAGTGGATACTGTTTTGACTGCACTGAAATTCTGTTACAAAATTCCCTCTCCACCTCCTCCCACCGCCCAGCATTTTCATGCTGCTCCCAATGACATCTTGCCAACATTCTAGTTTCCTGGGAACCTTTACAAAGACATTTTTTTTTTTCCTGAGCTATATCATCTTAGCAAAAACAATCATAATGTTAATAGGTGGGATTGTTATCGCAGGGAAAAAGTAAGGAATAGTTTCATCCCTAGGAAAGAATGTAATTGTGCAAAAGATTTCTGATGAGAACATTTTTCTCTCAAGGGTAGAGAGGTTAGAGTTCTGATACATGGAGGTGTTTAATTCCTCTAAGATGGCTGCTTTATAGTTTAGGCTATCCAGGCACACTCTGGGCAACTGACCAACTGGACTGATTTCAGAGCTCTGAGAAATTGGCCCCAAATATTTATCTGACCCATGTTTAGAAGAACCATTTCTTAAGGACTTTCTGGTAAAGATTTTATTTATTTTTTAATTTTTTTTTTAGGATTAGTAGCTCATCTACTGGGACTTGGGAAACTTATTACCATTCATTGTTACTTAATGGAAAACAGACACTAAAGGAATGTGAACTCATGACTCGTTATTTTTCAATGGAAAGAACAAATCAGAAGTGGTAGAGAGAAGTCTAGGAAATGCCTAGAAGGCAGCACAGGGCAAGAAGATAATTGGTGTTTCAACATTCGTCAAAGGAAAAGAGAGGTAGGAAAGTTTCAGGGAATGTTGTATAATTTTCCATATAGATATATTTATTCATCATTATTTCACACAGTTCTTAGTAAATGTCTATTTGTTTATGGCCCAATTAAATCATTCAGGGTCAGCTATATAAAGCAGTGTTTTTTCACATTTTAAATTCAGTGGCCAAAATTTTGTCAAATCAAAGTTACACATATTCCCCGTGTATAAACCGAGTGAAAAGAGCTCTTCTGACCAGGTACTTAGAGATTGCTCTTCCCCGCAGAACCCGGCCTGTCCTTTGTCCCCCCAGCAATCCTGAGGCAGCCTCTGGTTGAGTAGTCAACATCCTTTGAAATGAGGGGCATTTATTCAATAAATTTGTGATCCGAACCACCATTTTCCGAAGAAAAATGACTCTTCTTTGAAGTTGGGAAACTTGAGGAATTGCCTGTACTTTACTTCATTAACTCACCTGCTGATTTTTTTCAACGAATATTATTGGTGACCTACTATGTGCCAGACACTGTGACAACCTCTGCAGATACAAGAGTGGCCAATGAGGATATGGCCTGTGCCTCACGGGACTTACATTTTAATAAGAGTCAGCTGTGTGCCACTGCATGTACTTTAAGCAAATCTCTTGCCCAAGATGTTCTGAGTGTATCCAAGTACACCTTGCTCAAGGCATGTTTTTCTGTAGACAATGATCTTAGACATGTCTTATGACAATTTACTCATTCATGCTGTATGAAGTTCAAAAGATTATCTAGGTGGGGCTAATACAGAAATTGGGAAGATAATTTACAGTATGTTGAAAAATTGCCAAAGCACTACCTAACTCCCCAAAACATTATTCTGTAGTCAAAATGTTGGGGACTAAAAGGTTTTTACCTTCATCCATACTAATGTTTCTCAGTTTCCCCCACCAATGAAGTTCCTTGAGACATTTAGAATTCATTCCCTGAACAGACGCAAATATCAACAGCTCATTTCTTTTAAGCCTTTCTCCTCTCTGTCAGCAGCAAATCACAGAAAAGTAGAAGCCCAGGTTTCTACAGCCTGATCTCAGCAAGTTGTCCAGAGGAGACAAACTGCCTGGCTTCATGTGTGTGATGTGTGGTGCCCAGGGTCTGCCCTTCCAGAGCCCAAACTTTCTAGAGTTGCCAGAGTTGATAGTTTATATCCTGCCATTTCAACTCTCTGGGTACCCTTCAAACTGTCCCATGTCACATCTTTTCTTTTATAACTATTTGTTAATTTTATTTTCATAACCCTTGAGATAGCTAGAATCAGTCTTTTTTTTTTTTTTTAAGACTTTATTTATTTGACAGAGACACAGAAAGAGGGAACACAAGCAGGGGGAGTAGGAGAGAGAGAAGCAGACTCCCCACTGAGCAGGGAGCCCAGTGCAGGACTGGATTCCAGGACCCTAGGATCATGATCTGAGCTGAAGGCAGATGCTTAATGACTGAGCCACCCAGGTGCCCCTAGAACCAGTCTTAAGTGAGGTAAGACAGGACCAGAAAATCAACAGCATAATAATAACTAATGTATAAGTAGCACTACTTTATAACTAGTTATTCATTATTAATTCAATCTACATAACAATGCTATAAGGAAGGTGTTTTAATGAACCCCTTTAACAGAGGGGGAAACTGAGTATCAGAGATGCCTCTGAGCCTAAACTCAAAGCTGAGTCAAATTGGTACCCACTGTCTGCCTACATTCAGGACATTTGGGATCATTTCTGGCCTCAGGCCTCCACATTTTCCCATTTTTAGACTCTTGAGAAAACTCATTAGAAAGAAATTTCAATCTTGATGATCCTGGAAGAAGGGTAAGGAGTCATAAGAGTGATTAGAACCCCTCAATATGAAGAGGTAAGTATGGTCAGTTGACAGTGTTGAGCTGCTGAATTGAATTGTGTGGCGAGGCCTGTACAAGACCTGCCCTGTGTCGCTCTGACCTTCTTTCTGCCCCTCAAACACACAAAGCTCTTTCCCTCTTGGTAGTCCTCACACGGCTGCTGCTCTGCCGGCTCTGCTGCCCAAGACCTTCTCCCGGCCAGCTCATTGCCTTCCTTTCCGTCTCATTCCGACGCCATCTTCTCAGGGAGGCCTTTTCTGCGAACCGACGCCATTACTTCCTCTCCTGTCACCTTATTTTGTTTTCCTCACACTACTTGTACTCTGTGAAATTAGCTTGTTACTTTTTTAGAAGTTGTGGTAAAACACACACAACATACAATGTACTCTCTTAACCAATTTTTAGCGTGCAGTTCCGTGGCACTAAGGACTGAGGTGCAGCCATCACCACCATCCATGTCCACAGCCCTTTCATCTTGCAAAACTGAAAGTCTGCACCAAGTAAATGATAACCCCCCATTCACCCATCATCCCAGCCCTTGGTAACCGCTGTTCTACTTTCTGTCTCTATCAATTTGACTGCACGTGTACCTCACGTAAGCGCAATTATATGGGGTTTTGTCTTTTTGTGTCTGGCTTATTTCACAGAACATAATGTTCTCTAGGTTCATCTACGTTATAGCATGTGTCAGAATTTCCTTCGTTTTTAAGGCTGAATGATATTTCATTGTATGTATGTACCACATTGTGTCTAGCCATTCATCTACTGATTGACACTTGAGTGGCTTTCACTTTCTGTCTGTTGTGATTACTCATATGCTGGTAGAAACACAGTGCATGAATGTCTCTTAGAGTCCTTGCCTTCCGTTCTTTTGGTTATGTACCCAGAAGTGGAATTGCTGGATTATATGGCAATTCTACTTATTCAGTAGTGTCTGACATATAGGAGATGCTCAGCTATTTCTTCACTGAATAAAGAATGACCATTTAACAGTTAGGCACGTAGTTTTTCATTTAATTTTTAAAAGTACATAATACATGTAAGTGGTAGAAGAAAAAGAAAAAGAAGAAGAGGAAGAAATAGAAGGAGGGAGAGGAGAAGAATAAAAACTTAAAATCTATAATAAGGTTTAATTGACAAGCAAGTCTCTCTTTCCTTGCCCCAACTACCTAATTTCTCTACTTAGATGCAACAACTTTTGCTAATTTCTTGTATATTCTACTAGAAATATTCTGTAAATATACAAACATATGTAATATATTCTTTTTCTTTATTTAATGGCAGCATACTGACTTATGAGCCAAGCAAGGAATTAGCAGGCAAGATCAGACTAATTGGTTGGTCCTGGGTAGTTTTAAGACCTCAAAGTAAAAGAAAAGTGACCTACCAGGTCAGAGTTAAGAAGAAGAAATAGCACCAAGACTCAGGATCAGAGGCCAGAACAGGCAGTCCTCAAACAGAGAGGAGGATTCTTTCATCTGTCATTTAAGTCCCCATCTGAACATGGCAGGATCTGCTATCTGCCCCTTGTTTACCAATTAATTTCCCAATGCCTTCCCTACCTGCCAAAAGAAAAGCTCACATAGGGGTGCCTGGGTGGCTCAGTGGGTTAAGCCCCTGCCTTCGGCTCAGGTCATGGTCTCAGGGTCCTGGGATCGAGTCCCGCATCGGGCTCTCTGCTCAGCAGGGAGCCTGCTTCCTCCTCTCTCTCTCTCTGCCTGCCTCTCTGCCTACTTGTGATCTCTTTCTGTCAAATAAATAAATAAAATCTTTAAAAAAAGAAAAGAAAAGCTCACATAGCAGGGTGGAGAGACGTGATGTGAGTTTGAACAAGAGTTTGAGGTCACAGCATGACATGGAAGTAGGAAATATCAATAACACAGTTATGGGTGTGGAAGTAGTGGGTATGAGTCTAGGCTAGAAATAAAGACTTGGGTGTCATTGGGGGTGACGATGATGAAGTTTGGGGGTGACAAGGAGACCTCCAAGAAAGTGCAGCAGGAAGGAAGAGCTAAAGTCAAGGACCGAGCTCTGCCAATGCCCACGGACGTCATAATGGGAAAGAAAAATTGTTGAAGACAGGAATAACCAGACTATATCATCATTAATAGATGAAATTTACTCACGGGCACAATGATGACATTTCTTCATTGACGAACTTAGAAGTTCACTCTGAATCATATAAGTATTTCCGATGATTTATTTGCTCTGAAACCAAATGCTTTCCTAGAAAATTGTTCTGTAAAATTATGTGAACTCTAAAAGATATTGTTCACTGATAAGGAACAAGAAAAAAACAGAGTTCTGACATGATCCTCAGACCAAATACTTGCCATATTTCCACTACTCCTTTCAGTCCTTCTTCCCTTCCTCAATTCATCTTAAAATACCATTTTTTTTGTTTCCTCTCTGACTTATTCTTTGCTAAACGTAAAATGACATCTGTTCTATTCTGCATTGCAATGTCATTTTTCTTTAGGTAGGTAGGAACAATCAACTCTTCCTGAATCTTCAATGAGGTTCTTGTTGATTTTCCTATAAAAGTTTTTTGTAGCTTTCTCTTAGGAACATGGTCCACAGTAACTTATTTGTATCTTAGAATAAAACTTTTGAGTCTTCACACTTTTCTTTCTCCTCTTCCTTCCTCTTTCTTTCAGGCCCTAATATGCAAGACAGCTTCCTGAAAACCAGGCACATATCTCATGTGATAACACAAAGAATGATGTTTGTCTTAAAAGAATCATGGAAATCTGTTTTCTCTGTTTTATAATGAAATTTCACCATGGCTTTCTCTTTAATGCTCTCTGAAGTCATTGCTATATTGCTCTTTGAAAAGAAGAAGGTAATTCTGAATCCTAGTAACACTATAAGCACATATTAGGACTGCAAACTTAAACTCCAGAACTGATAGACTGATAAAAGGTAGGCCCATGACATAGAGAGAAAAGAGAAATAGTAAAGAAAGAGCCCAATTATTGTCCAGAAAATACACCTGGGAAACAAGTCTTAAAAATTAGTTAAGGCTTCGTATGTGTCTGTACCTATTTGTTTCTATTCAACTTGCCTTTATTGACAACTTATCATGTGTCAGGCACTCTTATTCATGCTGGTAATGTAAACATAAGTAAGTTTCACAAAACATAGGCAGTGGATAAAATGAATATGATCCTTCACAGAGAAAAGTAAATATAATCCTATGGGTGTACAAAGTCCCAAAGGAATAAAACTGTCACTTGGAACAAGGTATTGGAAGGGATTTTTTTTTTTTAAGTTCGAAAAAACATCCAAAGAAAGAGCTGTGTCAAGAAAGGATAAAACTGGGGTGCCTGGGTGGCTCAGTGGGTTAAAGCCTCTGCCTTTGGCTCAGGTCATGATCTCAGGGTCCTGGGATTGAGCTCCACGTTGGGCTCTCTGCTCAGCAGAGAGCCTGCTTCCTCTCCTCTCTCTCTGCCTGCCTCTCTGCCTTCTTGTGATCTTCTGTCTGTCAAATAAATAAATAAAATCTTTTAAAAAAAAAAGTAAGTATAAAACCATGTGAAATTCAGAAGAACATAGGGGCTATATTTAGTAATGGAAGGCTGGAAAGTATCATCCTTCTTCTAGACATACTATTCTACCTAAAAAAGAGCATCTAATACACCCTTGGCCAGCTTGCTGGCAGTTTCTCCTCTGGTAGAGTAGGAAAAACAAAGAGGAAAACAGATACACTGGCTGTACTTTTAGACAACATGGAAGACTGGTCAAGGATAGGGAAGTGACAGGAGTCATGAGGGAAAGTGGCCCAATCACATAGTCGTAATAAGGAAGGGGAGAACTTGCAAGTGGTTAAGCATTCCCCTGGACTTTTGAGAAAGCAGCTTTTAGAACGTTTAAGGGAAATGTATGCATGATCCATTGTCTGAGCCTATTTTTTCTCACAAGAAACAAAATAATAGGTGGTGGGTATTGGAGAGGGCACAGATAGCATGGAGCACTGGGTGTGGTGCAAAAATAATGAATACTGTTATGCTGAAAAAATTTAAAAATGTTAATGGAAAAAAACCAAAATAATAATCATATTAATTACATGATAATTCCTCTAGACTATTGTTCAAATAATTAAATATAATTGTCTTATGACATTGGCCCCTCCTGACATCTTTATGCACAATACAGAACTTACAACACAATAATGGTACATGGATTGGATTGGTAATTATTTAAATACTCACTGTAAAAGGGAATTATTTAATGGGTAGATGGCAATGTAAAATAGAATCTTCCAGTAGTATCTCAAAGGAGTCTCTGCTATTAAAGAATTAACAATGACTGAAATGAAGACATGGAAATCACAAATAATTATAACTTACAAGCAAAATAAAGCTTGTGGAAATAGATGACATACCAGATAACAGAATCAAAATATTATGTCTCAAGTGATTGATAAAATAGGTTGAAATAAATAACAACTGAGAAAAGAAATGTGAATTTCAACATTGGGACTAAAAAAATGTTCAGTGCCTTTTGTTTGTTTATTTGTTTTCAAATCTTGATCATGGGGAAAATACCTTAAGAGCAGATCTTAAGAAAAATGTTGGGTGTTTATATGGACTAAAGTGTCACCATGAGCCAGATTAAAGGAGTTAATAGATTTTGAGATAGGGGGTGCATGTTAGGCCTGCATTGGTAGAATAACGATGAACACATCTAGGGCAGTACTTCTCTCCTTCGTATTTTGTCCCGAACATTACTCAATCAAGTATTAATTCTTGGTACCACATTACAACATTGACGAGCATTTGGAATTAAACAAATAGGATTGCAAGGAACTAATTTTAGTTTCTTTTTCTATGCCTAGAACCACTTTTTACAAAAAAGAACAAGTTCCTCCCTCATTCTATGATCCTAGTGAAATTATCTGTCGTTGTATCTGCCCCAGTCTTCTATCCAGAGTAATTGGTCCAGGGACTAATACAATTTATGTGTTTGAGGGTCAGGAGTTTTATATCTTTGTTGTGATAGGCTGTAAGATGTGGGCTTGGGGCAGCCAGTTGTCAACTTTCTAGCCAGAAGGAGTCTGTTGCCAGAAGAAGAGAGTGAGGTCAGTATGCCAAAGGAAGCATATAATGGTGTGCTGAAGCCAGCTCAAACTGGCTTATGAGAGCCAGCTGTTAAGTTTTCATGCAATCTGTGAGCCATTCATTGAAGAGAGTCATTATTTTTAAAAAATGATATGAAACTTACCATTAATAGAAACCATAAATAGTATTGAATACAAAGGGAATATATATCAAAACTCATCATTTCTTCATTGTTTTACTACCTTTATTATTATTATCTATGCTTTCAGGGTTATTTATGGCTTTTGCTTCCTCAATGATGGAAATACTACATAGTGGTGTGTTACTACACATTTCCTCCCAATGCTGTGGGATAAATGACATTTACCTTGGTAGGTTGAAATCAGCATGGTTGGAATATTTACACCATAGAAATTAACAAACACTACAAATCAAGGCTTAATTTATTATTGGGTTGATTTTCTAGACAGAGATTGGCAAAATATTTTCTGTAAAGGGGAAAATGGTAAACATTTCAGGCTTTGCAGACCATATCATCTGTCAGAACTACTTACTTAAGTCAATTCAGTGCAAAAGCAGTTACAGACAATACATAAACAAATGTGGCTGTACTCAAATAAAACTTTATTTAAAAAACAAGCAATGGGGTACCGGGGTAGCTCAGTCAGTTAAGCGGCTGCCTTCTGCTCAGGTCATAATTCCAGGGTCCTGGGATGGAGCCCCAAATCTGAGCTTCCTGCTCAGCAGGGAGTCTGCTCCTGCTTCTCTCTCTCCTTCCACCCCTCCCCCGTTCATGCTCTCTTTCACGCTCTCTCTCTCAAATGAATGAATAACATCTTTAAAAAAGAACTATTATTATTATAAATAAACAAACATACAGCAGTCCAGATTAGGACTAGGGCTTAGTTTACAGGGCTAATTCTGTCTCTAGATTTAACAAAGTTACAGAGAAAATGTTATGCTGATTAAACATAAAAGTGTGCCATATCTAAAGATGTTATAAATAGCAGAAAGAAATGAAGAAGTATTATTCTAGTATTCAATAACTATAGTCTGATTCAGCAAAGAAGTCATTCATTGCAAAAAGAGTGAAGTTCCCACATTTGTATTTATTGTTTCACTTTCATCTTTCTTATCTGGATAGGTGGTTTGAACTGCCAAACAAAATACTATAGACTGAGTGGCATAAACTCAATCATTTATTTCTCCTGGTTCTGCAGGCTGGGAAGTCCCAGATCAATGTGCCGGCAACATAGGTTTTATTTTGAGACCTCTTCTCTTGGTTTCTAGGAAGCCTCCATCTTGCTATGAGCTCACACAATCCCTTCTTTGTTCACGTGCAGAAAAGGAAAGATGTTTTATTTTTCTCATGAAGCCACAAATTCTGTAGGATTAGTGCCCACTGCTATGACCTCTTTTAGCCTTAATTACCTTTTTATAGACCTAATCTCCAAATATAGTCATGTTAGTGGCTAGGGGTTTGTCTTAGTCTGTTCAGGCTGCTGAAACAAAGTACCTTAGACTGGTGACTTCAACAACAGACATTTTTTTTTTTCCTCAGAGTTCTGGAAGCTGGAAGTCTGAGATCAAAGTGCCAGCTCCCCTTCCCAGCTTGCAAATGACAGACTTCCCATTGTGTCTTCACAAACAGTCGGTCCATAACTGGCTTAGACACATGAATTTGTGGGGGACACAATTTAGTTTACAGCTTTATCTTTCCTGTAATTGAAAATATCAACTAACATCCAGGTCAGAAGTATATGTATTTTTAAAAACAACTGCATTTGGCTATAGGTGCCAAAGTTTGCAAAAATCAACAAAAGCATTCTATGAGAAAAAAGTAGCTATATCAAATTTATGTGAAGAGTATTATATATTTTATTATTTATAAGTCCTTTGTATTAATAAAATTTACAATAAGCTTCTATATGTATGTACATACATAAAACTGTTTTTCTTCCAAGTGTTAGTCGATAAAACATCTATCAACCTACCCCTAGGTAGATATGAGTAGAAGTAAAGGCTCCAGCAGTATTTATAACTGCCAGGTCTACCCCTGTGTTTTCTAGTTACATGAACCAATAAATTCCTTTTATTGTGGTCCCTTCAAGTTAATTTTAATTGGATTTCTGTCACTTCCTTTCAAGAATCCTGACTAATATTAAGTGTCATAGACAAGGTCAGGGAACTGATTTTTTTTTTTTTTTTTTTTAAGCCCGGAGAAGAAGTTTCTGCAGGTCTGAAGATACTGCCTTCTCTTTTAGGATCAAATCAGACTTTAAGTAGAAGGAAATAATGAGTCCTGTTGTGAAACTCTGAATTTTGCCTTGCTAGCTTTCTTGCTTCTCTTACTCTGCCCTCATGTCCCACCTTGATAACAAGATCTATTTCTGAGCCCCAATTCCAATTTTTTTCCCAGTTCTGCAAATAGGTCTCTTCCGGTTCTTGCACTGGGTGTCAATACCTTTAAGACTGGCCCTGTCTTTCTCTTACCATATGCTCCAGGGCCTAGTGTCCCCTGTGCTCCCAGCTGGGTATGTAGCTTTGTGAAATTTGCTCCTTCCAGATTCCTCATAGCCATGTTCTTGTGGGGATGTGCTCTGAGGGCCCTTTCTGATGTGAACTGCTGTGCCTAACAACCACCTCCAGTCTGTAATATGATGTACTAGGTGCTCTGTTCTGTGTCCTGTCTGCCTCCCTAGACTCTTCCCAGCGTTTGCTGCTCAGTGGCGCCACCTAGCCGGCCTTCCCTAGCTAGAGCCTTCCTTACAGAGTGGACTCTGCTGCAGCCAGTCAAGTCAGGCCCTAACAAGTCCTCAGAACTCTAGTGCCTGACGTCCTCCCGTGGAGAAAACAAAACCGCACACTCAAGTTTGGAAACCATTTGCCTAATCGCCTTTCAGCTTAAGACTCGAAGGTTCCTCTTGAATACCGAGGAGAAGAATAGCTCTACCTGTGAAAATGAAACATTTATTAGTAGTCTCTAAATTTATCATTTAAAAACAAATTAACTGTAGGTAGTGAGTTGACATGTACGCAGGTGATTATACAAAATAAGGGTGAAGACATTTTCCACTAGCTTATTTGTAACTTTTCCTTCACCCATTTCCTCACCTCCACCAGTTCTTTTAAGATGTCAAAGCCACTAAAATCAAAGGTGGAGAGAGAAATATTAATCAAAGAGCTCAAGGGCACCTGGGTGGCTCAGTCGGTTAAGTGTCTGCCTTCAGCTCAGGTCATGATCCCAGGGTCCTGGGATGGAGCCCTGCATCAGGCTCTGCACTCAGCAGGCAGCCTGCTTCTCCTTCTTCTTCTCGCCCTACTCGTCTTCTCTCTTTCTCTCTCTCATATAAGTAAATAATTTTTTTTTTAATCTGACAGCTCAATTAACAACAAAAGGCTCAGTTCCCCAGTCCACAAGATAAAAAACATATGTATCTCTAGTCTTAGCATATTCCTTTGCACAGTGGGTGCAGACATGACCTAGCATTTTAATACTGGGTCCCATTAAATTGCATTTTGCTTGAAAAAAATTAATGTAAACATATACACTATGTTCAAACAATTGTATGTCAACATCAGAAAGTCTGGACTGATGAATTCAAAAGACTGAAAATAGGGTGGGGCACCTAGCTGTCTCAGTCAGTAGAACATGGTACCTCTTGATTGCGGGGTCATGAGTTCGAGTCCCAGGTTGGGGGTAGAAATTACTTTTAAATAGGGCGATTTACTTTGTTTCACTTGAGAGAATGTAAGAGAGGAAGCATAATGGGGCAAGTTAACAACCTTAGTCTATATGGAATTCTTTCAGATGCTATAGGGGAAAAAAAGGGTTTCGATAAGCAGATGTTGAAAGGGGTGGGAGAGGAGATGATTTTTTTAGCAGGTAAGACAGGATCCATTCAAGACCATGCGTGTAGTAATGTAATTATTACAATAGAGAATTTCTCTCTCAAATTTCACCGGGGATTTCCTACAGTAATGGGATTTGTCTTAGTTGTTCCCCGGAGCAGCTGTGCTTAACCTTTTTTGTAATACAACTCACTTGATGGATGACATTTAAATATGTGGCACTCCCACAGGCATGCCCAGATTTTAATGAATCAAAAACAATTTTTGTGTGTGCAGAAGTAAAACACTACAATTATTTGTAATGGCTAGAGCTATTAAATGTGGATCAGTAATGGAGAGGCAAGACTGACCGTGACGTTTAATTCCTGATACATTAGCGGTAATTCCACATCTTTCCCTCCCACTCAAAGAAACATTATGGATTTCAGATGATTGAGAGTTCTATTATTTGAGGGAGGAAGCTTGAATTCACTCAAATGTATTTTTTTAATGAAAATATTTGCAAACTTGAGATCTTTAGCTCCCATTAGTTACACATTACCGTTACGCGATGGAATCCATGTGGTTGAGACTTAGAGCCTTGGGATTTGGGTTATTAAGTGACAAGAGGGAAGGGGGAAGGGAAAAGACAACAAGTCATTCTTACAGGAAATGGAAATGAGTAGGCAGGAGAATAGGTGGTGAAATGGGAAAAAAAAATAATTGGAAGAAGTTATGGAGTATGAGAGCACCAGCTCTCTGGCTTGCCCCAGTTTATCAGGTGTAGCTCAGATGCAGTGCAACAAACTGTCCTTTATCCCGAGGAGTTGCAAGCATGGGTAGGGGTGGGAAGGTGGCCTGGATTGGGGCCAGCATGTCCTAGAACTTTTCCTGAGCACACTCTGTAAAGTCAGAAGGCAAGATACACTTGACAGTCAGTCTAAGTAACTAAAATTCTTTCCCAAAACCCACTGAGAAAAAGTTAGGATTTACCATTTCAGTATGAAATAACTTAACTTGGGTTTAATGTTTACATTTTTTAAAAATTCCCCTTTCAAAACAGGACGTCTAATTTGAAAGACTTTTGTGTCACAACTTTCAAGCATAGCATGATTTTTTTTTTTTTAAGAGAGAGAGCACCCCTGTTCAAAAGGGGGTGAGAGGGGCAGAGGGAGAGAGAATGCCAAACAGGCTCCACGCCCAGTGCGGAGCCCATCATGGGGCTCCAGGCGGGGCTTGATCTCATGATGCTGAGATCACGACCTGAGCTGAAATCAACCAACTGGGCCACCCACGTGCGCCAAAGCATAACATGATATTTTAAAAATCGCTAAGAATTTTAATTTTAACATCAGAACAGGTGTATGTGTCAGAATTCAGACAGGAAACGATTGGCACGTTCGAAGGTAGAACTGGTGAACTTTAATAAAGGGACTATTGACAGAAGTCAAGAGAAAAAAAAAAGGATGCTGAGGCACCCTAGGATGAGCAACACTGGGAAGCCACTGCCATCCCTTAGCCTGGAAGGGTCAGGGGAGGGGAATTGAACCGAGCTGCAGAGCTGTGGGAGGGCAGTCACCTGTCAGAAGCATGGTGAGGGAGAGGAGGCAAGCCCAGCTGAGCACAGCCAGGAAAGAGGGTGCACGGAGGTGACAGAAGGGGTCCCTTGTTTTCCATTGGCTGTTTCCCATTGGCTGATCCCATCAGAAGTCAGAGGGAGGGATGCAACCCATGCAGGTCAGCCTCCATAGGCACAGGACAGGCTGGAGAATATAGAGAATGGGTCCACAGGAGCAAATGGAGAATAACCTGCATAGAGAGTTTCTTTCTACCCCACCTTCTGCCATTCTGCTGCCTGCTGGCCATCACTCCGTGAAGTCACTGACAATGTAGGTGATCAGGGAGAATTGGTAAATGAATTCTTTCTAGATTTTGCAGTGCTCTCTATTTTGATTTGGGGCAAATTCTTTTAACAAATAAAGGAGTCACATGTCAAAACAAGGACAATGGCAGTTTCAAGAAACAATCAGGGCAGTCTGGATAAAAATTTGATGTCTTGTTCCTAAAGCACAAATATGCCTGGAATATAGTTTTTTTTTAATTAAACTTTTTTTTTAAGATTTTATTTATTTATTGGACAGACAGAGATCACAAGTAGGCAGAGAAGCAGGCAGAGAGAGAGGAGGAAGCAGGCTCCCTGCTGAGCAGAGAGCCCGATGTGGGACTCGATCCCAGGACCCTGAGATCATGACCTGAGCCGAAGGCAGCGGTTTAACCCACTGAGCCACCCAGGCGCCCTGGAATATAGTTTTTAATAGAATTTCATTCCTGCAGAGAAAGGCAGTTGAGGTCAACAAATTGTTCTTAACTTTCCACTTTGTTTCATGGCATGAGGCCCCGTAATACGCAGCACCCTAGAAAAGATATGCCCTTCCAGTTTCAACACTTTGTTCATCAACTCTGAAGTGGCTTGGATGTAAAAATTGTCTTTGTTTAGGGAAGTTCAAAATGTCAGAGAATAACTCAGCTTGATATTAAAAAGCCCGAATAGATTTTAATTCAGTATAAAAATAAAAATTTTAATCCCTGTGTCTAGGCAATCAGTGCAAGAACCTGGATGCAAGAGTATTTCTTCTCCAAGACTTGTGGCTCTACTTGTTTCTTTCACGATGCCTGAAAAGCCAAGTGAAAGGGACCGTACTGTTGTTCTTACTGACAAGTCCTAACTCTAATTTCATTAAATTTTATTACATCTCTAAGGCATTTTTATTATTATAAAGTTTATAATAGCCTGATAGGAGTTAAAAGCTCTAGCTGGTAAAAAGTCATAGGCAAAAAAAAAAAAAAAAATTCCCAAAAATGGTTAGAAAATACTTATAAAAATGGTTTTTGTTAGTATAGAATTTCTCATCTCCTTCATCTTCCAGTGTGAAGGATGAGTTACATGAGGGGGTGGTTAATGGGTTCAGCCTTCCCCAACTTCTTTGACCATGGAACCCTTGGTTCACACATCATCTTGTAGATTAAAGTTTCATGGAATAAGTTTTTGAAGCATGGTCCTAACAGCAGGTATCCAACCTCCTATTTCTCTTGTAACAATGTATTGATCCTGTTAAGATGAGTGGTGAGATTTTAGGTTTTTAAGAATGTAGATGTCTGGTAAAAGCCTCTCTAAGTATAGAGTTGGGAGAACGAGGTTTATTTTTTATTTTACTACTCACTGGCAGAGTAACATTGAACAAACCAGCGTGATATCTCTGAAACTCAATTTCCTCATCTCAAAGAAAGGAATAATTATTCTTATCTCACTAGATCATGAAGAAATTTTCAAAAACAGCTTTTATGTTAGTTTCATAAAATATTAAATAAATACCTACTATATGATGCAACCATTCTATTCCCAGGTACTTATTCAACCTAAAAGAAGGCATGTGTCATATAGGAATGTTCACACCAGCTTTATTTGTAATAGCCAAAAAGTGAAACAACTCAAAGTGTCCATGAACAAATGGATAAGGAAATTGTGGTAAATTCATAAAATGGAATACAATCCAGCAATGAAAAAGAGTGAATCAGTCACACATGCAACAACATGGAGAAAGCTGAAAAAATTATGCCTTGTGAAATAAGTCAGACAAAAAGCATACATACTATCTGATTCCATTTATATAAAATTCTAGAAAGGGCAAACTAATCTATAGTGACAGATAAAGGATCAATAATTGTGGGGGGTTGCAGGAGGAGGGAATGGCAAAGATTGGCATAAAGGAGGATTTATTAGGACTCATGTATGAGTAAACTTTGGGAATTATAGATCTATTCACTATATTTTTACTGCAATATAGAATTCTAAGTTGAGAGTTTTTTTCTTACAGCACTTTGAAGATACTTCTTCACTTTCTTGCTCACCTTATTTCCAATGAGAACATTTCATGGACTGGAGGATATATGAAAGATATTTTTTTCCCCTCAGTACATAATGTGCCTTCCCCCCCCCCCACAAACTCTGTTTTAAAAACTTTCCCCTTTATCACTGGTTTTGGGCAATTTGACTATATGCCGTGGTATTATTTTTTTTCTTGTGGCTGTAGTTTATTGAACATTTTAGAACTATGGTTTATAGTTTTCATCAAATTTGGAAAAATTTTGGCCATGATATCTTCAAATACTTCTCTTTCCCACACCTCTCTTCTTTCTTCCAAGGACTCCAATTATACCTGTACTAGGCTACTTGAAATTGTGCACAGCTCACTGATGTTCATTTTTTAAAAATTCCTGCATTGGCTTTGTGCTCCTTGGGGAGTCTGCTTGAGATTTCTTCCCTCTCCCTCTGCCCCACTGCCCTGCTCACGTGTGCTCTTTCTCTTTCTCTCTAAAACAAATACATCTTTAAAAAAGAGAGAGTGATTTAAAGCCCTTGAAATAACTTTTCTTTCGAATATTATGGTAGCTAAATAATATATATTCGATAAATTTGTTTATTTTTTTGTTTTTATTGATTACTCTTTTTAAAATTTACTTTTACATTTAAATTATATAAAATATTAAATGGTTCCAAAGCAAAAGTGTGCTGATAAATATTTAACAACTGGCTCCCTGAAATAAAAGCGCTGATTTTGCTTATTTCTATGGTGTAAATATTACCACCATGACTGATTTCAAGCTACCGATGTTACATCACTGAATACAGAGTTTGGGGGGAGCACAGTAGAACACCATATATTTCTACCATACAGATACAATAATTACGGTAGTGTAAATAATAGTAAAATATAGTGAAATAATTAGAGATTGATAAGTTGTTAGTGTTTATTGTCTTTATTTTGATATAATTTATTTAATATTAAGTTCATATAATCTAATTTTTAATGATGGCTGTTTGATAGAATTCTTACAAACTTAATAATTGGCTCTTGTTAGTTGGTGTGACTTAGCTCTAGCACACCTCTGTTCCAAAGTCAAAACTATGTAACAGTGGGCGCTTGCGTGGCTCAGTTGTTTGGGCATCTGCCTTTGGCTCAGATCATGATCCCGGGCTCCTGGGATGGAGCCCTTCACTGGGGAGGAAGTTCCTCCCACTGCCCCCCTGCCCCCGTGCTCATACTCTCTTTCTCTCTCTATCAAATAAATAAATAAATAAAATCTTTTAAATAAGAAAAAAAAACCACATAACAAAGGATTCAGCAAAGTTTTGCCTTCATACCTATTCTTTCTACCCAGTTTCCTCCTGTGCTGCATGGGTAACTGTTTTATTGGATTTTTGTCTCATTCTTTCATTGCTTATTTTTGAAAATAAAAGTAGATTATTACATATTTTCTTACACGAAAGGTAGCACACACTAGACACTGTTCTGCTCCCCGATTAACTTAGAATTTTTATTTCTGTTAAATTGCGATTTCCCTAGAACAGGTAAAAAGGTGATATTTAAACTGTTACCAACATCACACTCTGGTAGAAATAAGTTTTCTTGAGAGATGAGAAGTATCTGAGTAGGGCTGGAAGGTTACATTGAAAATAGGAGTGAAACCAGGAATCTGGGAGCTTCCTACACAAACTTCAAAAATTCACTCGGGATCAAGGCAGAGAAAAGGCAGGCTTTGGCAAACACTGAGGTGGTGAGTTTGTGTGGAGGAATGCTCAAGTGCTGGCTGAGCTCCTACTGTATAAATCCAGCTATTTTTGTTGAAGTCATCCTCCCTCTCTGTTATAAAAATTCTAGCCATCAGAGGGAGTAATTGTTGTTTTAATGTTTTAGTTGGATTTTTCCCTTGAGTTAAATGTAGTAGAGCTGTACTTACCATCCCTGTGACATTTTCACAGTATTTACACATGTATACTGTATGAGACCAAAATCTTTTATCAATATGCTGTTTCTGATAACTTTCCACTCAGAAGACATGACTGTCTTGGAAATCACATCATAATCACATGACTCCTTCCAAAATCATGAGATTTAATACCTCTTTATTTCCTACCATGGTACATCCCATCTTGCATTCACCTTAACAGATGATATCATTAGTAATTATTAGCACTTTCTAACACAATCATATTTGTACAATGCTAGGCCAGAGAGAGTAAAAGGCTTTTGGCATGATTTGTTGGCTGTTGTTAACCAGAATGGGCTCTTTTATTCTGCACATTTCATTATTTCTGGCTATTATAATGTTTTTCTGTAAATTCTAGGGGAAGATATGCAGTGGTGTTTATGGTGTTTCTGTAAATTCTAGGGGAAGATATGCAGTGGTGTTTATGGAAAGATTAATGATCAATTAATACAATTAGGCCAATACAGTGTTTTCAGTGAATGTTTCCATTAAGCAAGCTGAGGTTAAATTTAGTGATCCCAGAGGACGTAGAGCCTTTATGTGAAATAAACATGGAAGAAATAAATTAAAGACATTTTCTTTCAGTGATAGGCCAGAAAAACTTTCTTTCCTATAGAGAGAAGAAGACTCCAAAAAAAAAGAGGCTGGTGGATGATTAGGGCAACCCTTATGTCCTCACATAGCATGTTGGCCTCTATAATGGATGCGCAGTTATCTGAGATTGAAGATAGAAAAGAGGGTGGAAATGGAAGCCTGGGTGGTTCAGTTGGTTAAGCATCTGCCTTTGGCTCAGGTCATAATCCCAGGATCTGGGGTCAAGTCCCACATTGGACTCGTTGCTCATTAGGGAGCCTGCTTCTCCCTCTGCTGCTACCCCTGCTTGTGCTCTTTCTCCCTCTCTCTCTCACTCTGAAAGATAAATAAAATCTTCTTTAAAACAAACAAACAAACAAAAAAAGAGGGTGGAAAGGAATTTATATGCTGTCATTGAATGCTGCTTTATGAACCTACATTTGTAGGACCTCAAGACTTTTGGCCCCCTGTGATTATTGCTGCTCTAGTCTAATTGGTTGGTCATTAGAATTTTGTCCCTACTCTCCTTACATTAGTAACAACAATTTGAAAGATCAGGCCCAATCCCCAACTTGTCTCTCTCACAGCTACTATTTTCCCAATATGCTTGTTCTGAGTTAGTCCAGTGATTTAAATGTAACTGATTGTGGTTATAATCTAGCACTAAAATACCAAAGACATAGTGTTTGAGCCGTGGAATGGAATAAAGAGCTACCAGAGTCCTTACACTAATCTTCTTCTCTAAGGTGTGTTAAACATGCCAAGTAAGAGCAGAGATTCTATATTAAAGATCCATAGCATCCAAAAGGGACAACCAAAGAATTTAGCATACTGACATTGAAGGCAGTATGGCAAACTCTTGAGAACGAGTGTAATTCACATTAAAGAATTAGCATCATATGATCCAGCCTATCACATTATTTCTAGTCCTGTCTTGTCTACCTATACCTTAGACAAATTGTTATGGGGAAGATAATCTCTATGTATTTCACAGAGCTCTGGTGACAATCAAAGAAAATGTTCACGTAAGAGAAACTCTTCAAACTATAAAATATTAGAGCTGTAGAAAGGCATCATGATCAGAATTTGAAGCAAGGACCATACTGACAGTGAAAGGGTGAATCAGGAAAAACATATCCACTGGCTCAAGGAGACAATAAAAGATGCTTCTCTGTCTTGGCCTGGGCTCTGGGGAAAGAAGTTTCCCTTGAGAATTTGAACCATGGTTCTGTCAATACATTTGTTCCAAGAACCCCCGAGCTGAGAAATAAACATGAACTGAGGCAGGGATGGTAATTCCCCTCTGGCGGCTAACAGAAACAAATGCAAAACTCACTTGTTCTGGAAGATTAGGCTCTTATCCAGGCCTCTCAGTCAGGATTTCCTTCAGCCGTTCTGTATTTGAAGATAGTGCTTACATTCCACGTAAATCTTACACTTTCAAGTTTAAATAGCCACAACTCTTTCAACTCTTTCAACTAACTTTCATATGATAATTTCTAGAAACATCCCCATCCATTCTCTTCTGTGTTCTCTCTGATATGTCAGTGTTCCATTTTAAATGTGCTCCCTTCCTCCAGTTCAGACATAAAGGCAACACTCCAGAAATTGCCTAACATGTATGAGATAAAATGGGACCATTATGAAAACATAATAAGAAGGTAATATAGCATCATATCAATATAATAATTTATTAAAATAATGACACTGTAATGAAATTTCTATTTTGGGAGCACCCAGACATATAAAACAGGTAATAGCAAACATAAAGGAACCAATATTAATACAATAATAGCAGGGGATGTTAAGAGTGAACTTACAACAATGGACAGGTCATCCAAACAGAAAATCAACAGGAAAACAGTTCTTTTGAATGACACACTGGACCAGGTGGATCCAACAGATGTATTTGGAATATTCCATCTTAAAACAGCAGAATACACATCTTTTCAAGTGCACATGGAACACTCTCCAGAAGAGATCACATAGTAGGCCATAAAACAAGTCTCAACAAGTTCCAAAAATATTGAATTCAAACCATGTATCTTTTCTGATCACAATGCTATGAAACTAGAAATCACCCACAAGAAGCAATCTGGAAAGACCTCAAATAACTGGAGGTTAAATAACATGCTACTAAATAATGAATGGGTCAACCAAGAAATCATAGAAGAAACCAAAAACTACATGGAAACAAACAAAAATAAAAACACAAAGGTCCAAAACCACTGAGATGCAGCAAAAGTGGTTTTAAGAGGGAAGTTCATAGCAATACCTCAAGAAGAGAGAAAAGTTGAAAAAAAAAAACAAAACCAAAACAACAACAACAAAAACCCCAACTAACCTTACACATGAGAAGCTAGAAAAAGAACAAGCAAAACCTAAAACCAGTAGAAGGAAGGAGATAAAAAAAGATCAGAGCACCAAATTAATAGTATAAAAACTAACAAAACAATAGAAGAGATCAATGAAACCAGAGCTGGTTCTTTGAAAAGATCAGTAAGATTACTCTTCAGATCACATAAATCTTTCGCCTTTTACTAAAGTAAGATTAATTAAGCACTAGCCAGACTTATCAACAGAGAGAGAGAGAGAGAGAGAGGAAAGACTCAAATAAAGAAAATCACAAATGAAAGGAGAGAAATAAGAAACACAGAAATAAAAACGATTGCAAGAGAATATTATGAAAAACTATATGCCAACAAATTGAACAGCCTAAAAGAAATGGATAAATTCCTAGAAACATACAATCTACCAAAACTGAAGCAGGAAGAAAGAGTAAATTTGAACAGACCAATTACTAGCAAAGAGTTTGAATCAGTAACCAAAAAACTCCCAACAAATCAAAGACTAGGACCAGACAGCTTCACAGGCAAATCGTACCAAACATTTAAAAAAGAGTCAATACCTATTCTTCTCAAATTATTGCAAAAAATAGGAAAACTTCCTAATTCATTCTGTGATGCCCGTTTCACCCTGATGCCAAATCAGATAAAGACAACGCACAAAAAAAGAGAATTACAGGCCAATTTCTCTGGTGAACATAGATGCAAAAAATCCTCAACAAAATATAAGCAAACCAAAATCAACAATACGTTAAAAAAGTCATTTATTACAGTCAAGTGGGATTTATTCCTGGGATGCAAGGGTGGCTCAGTATTTGCAAGTCAATCAACATATGATGTATCACATCAATAAGAAAAAGGATAAAAAATATGATCATCTCAGTAGATATAGAAAAAGCATTTAACAAAGTACATCTATTCACAATAAAACCCTCAATAAATAGGTTTAGCGGGAACATACTTCAACATAATAAAGGCCATTTATAAAAAAGAGCCCAGCTAACATGATACTAACAGGAAAGAAAAAGTGAGAGCTTTTCCATTAAGGACAGGAACAAGACAAGGGTGTCTGCCCTCATCACTTTTATTCTATATGGTACCGGAAGTCCTAGCCATAGAAATCAGACAACAAAAAGAAATAAAAGGCACCCAAATTGGTAAAGAAGAAAAACTTTTTCACTTTTGCAGATGATATTATACACAGAAAACCCAAAGACTCTACCAAAAAACTGCTATAACTGATAAATGAATTCAGTAAGTCATGGATACAAAATCAAGGTGCAGAAATCTATTGCATTTCTATATACTAATAATGAAACAGCAGAAAAGAAATTAAGAACTGCAAATTTCTTAAGAAATTAAGAATTACAACTGCACCAAAAATAGTACAGTAACTAGGAATCAACTTAACTCTAAAGAGGTGAAAGACCTATACTCTGAAAACTACAAAACACTGATGGAAAAAAAATGCAAGACAAGGTGGAGCATCCGCTGGCTCAATCAGTAGAGCATGCAATTCTTGGTCTTGGGGTTGGAAGTTTGAGCCCCATGTTGGGTGTAGAGATTACTTAAAAATAAAACCGTAAAATAATACTTTATGAAAGGGACACCTAGGTGGCTCTGTTGGTTAAGCACCTGCCTTTGGCTCAGGTCATGATCCTGGGGTCCTGGGATCGAGCCCCACATCGGCTTCTTGCTCAGTGGGGAGCCTGCAGCTCCCTTTGCCTGAAACTCCCACTTGTACTCTCTCTTTCTTTCTGGCAAATAAATAAATAATGTCTTTTAAAAATACTTTATTAGGGGCGCCTGGGTGGCTCAGTGGGTTAAAGCCTCTGCCTTCTGGCTTGGGTCATGAGCTCAGGGTCCTGGGATCAAGCCCCCATTGGGCTCTCTGCTCAGCAGGGAGCCTGCTTCCTCCTCTCTCTCTGCCTGCCTCTCTGCCTACTTGTGGTCTCTGCCTGTCAAATAAAAATAAATAAATAAAATATTTTTTAAAAATACTTTATTAAAAAAATTGAGGATAACACAAAGAAAGAGAAGGGCATTCCATGCTTATGGATTGGAAGGAAAAGTATTGTTAAAGTATTTATACTACCGAAAGCAAACTACTGATTTAATGCAATCCCTTTCAAAATACCAACAGTATTTTCCACAGAACTAGAACAAACAATTCTAAACTTTGCATGGAACCACAAGAGACCCTGAATAGCCAAAGCAGTCTTTAAAAAGAGAAGCAAAGGTGGAGGCATCACAATTCCAAACCTCAGGTTATAACACAAAGTCATAATCATCCAAACAGTATGCTACTGACATAAAAACAGACATGTAGATCAATGGAGCAGAATAGAAAACTAAGAAATAAACCTACAATTATATGGTCAATTAATCTTGGACAAAGCAAGAAGAATATCCAATGGGAAAAGGACATACTCTTCAACAAATGGTGTTGGGAAAACTGGTCAGCTACATGCAAAAGAATGAAACAAGACCACTTCCTTACACCATACACAAAGTAAACTCAAAATGGACTAAAGACTCAAATGTGATATCTGAAACCATAAAAACCCTTGACGAGAGCACAAGCAGTAACTTCTCTGATATTGGCCATAGCAATTTCTTTCTAGATATGTCTCTTGAGACAAGGGAAAGAAAAGCGAAAGTAAACTAGGGGGACTACATGAAAATAAAAAGCTTCTGCACAGTGAAGGAAACAATCAACAAAACTAAAAGGCAAGCTACTGAAAGGGAGAAGATATTTGCAAATGACCTAATAAAGGGTCAGTATCTACAATATATGAAGAACTTATACAGCTCAACAAACACAAGCGAATGATCTGATTAAAAATGGGCAGAAGCCATGACCAGGTATTTCTCCAAAGAAGACATCCTGATGGCCAATAGACACATGAAAAGATGCTCATCATCACTTATCATCATAGAAATGCAAATCAGAACTGCAAAGAGATCTTGCCTCACACCTGTCAGAATGGCTAAAATAAAAAACACAAGAAACAATAGGTGTTGGCCAGGATGGGGAGATCAAGGAACCCTTTTGCACTGTAGGGAATCCCAACTGGTGTAGCCACTCCTGAAAATAGTATGAATGTTCCTCAAAAAGCTAAAAATAGAACTACCCTACCATCCAGCAATCATGCTACTGGATATTTACTTCCAAAATACTTAAATAGTAATTCAAAGGGATGCATGCACCCTGATGTTTATAGCAGGATTATTTACAATAGCCAGGGTATGGAAGCAGCCCACATGTTCATTGACAGGTAAATAAATAAAGGTGATGTGGTATCGTGTATATACATATATACACGATAGAATATTATTCAGCATTAAAAAAAGAATGAAATCTTGCCATTTGCAACAATGTGGATGGAGCAAGAGTGTATATAATGCTAAGTGAAATAAGTCAGAGAAAGACAAATACCATATGATTTCACCATATGTGGAATTTAAGAAACAAAACAAATAAGTAAAGGGAAAAAAATAAAAGGGAAACCAGGAAACAGAGTGTTAACCGCAGAGAACTAACTGATGGTTACCAGAGGGGCGGTGAGTGGGAAAATGTATGAAATAGGGAATCGGGATTAAGGAGGGAACTTGTTGTGATGAATACCAGGTGATGTATGGAATTGCTGAATCACTAAATTGCACACCTGAAACTAATATAACACTGTATGTTAATTACACTGGAATAAAAATTTTTAAATTTGAAAAGGGTGCCCAGTTGGCTTAGTTGGAAGACAGTGGGCATCTTGATATCTAGGCTATGAGTTCAAGCCCCAATGCTGGGTATAGAGATTACTGAAAAAAAAAAAATAAATAAATAAACTTAAAAAAATTAAAATAAGAAATCTTTTATTATAATAGCAATGACTATTAAATGTGTTTTACATGCTAAACACTCTGTGGTTTCCATGCATTATCCTTTTTAATCCTCACATAACCCTAACATAGGTTCTATTATTATCCCCATTTTACAGATGAGAGGAAAGCTTAGTAAATTGCCCAAGGTTACAGAGCCAATAACTTGCCTCAGAGACAGTAATATGTATATAAACAAGCCAGGCTTTAAACCCAGACCTGTCTGTCTTCAATACCCTTGTTTCAAACAAGGAATTCTCCACCTTTTTAAAATATGAGTTCTGGAAGGGCATCTGAAAATTTAAATGCCACTTTCAGTAACAATCACCTTCTTTTTTCAGAGTGGGGAGGAGAGAGGGAGAGAGAGAATCTGAAGCAGACTCCCTGCTGAGTGTGGAGTCCAAAGTGGGGCTCAATCTCACTACCCCGAGATCATGACCTGAGTGGAAAAAAAGAGTCGGTCACTTAATCAACTGAGCCACCCAAGTGCCCCAGTAACAGTCAAATTTTTTATTCTGTGTGTTTTAAAAGATTTTATTTATTTATTTGACAGAGAGAGAGAGACAGAGAGAGAACAAGCACATGCACAAGTAGGGGAAACAGCAGGCAGAGGTAGAGGGAGAAGCAGGCTCCCCACCAAGCAAGGAGCCCTATGTGGGACTTGATCCCTGGACCTTGAGATCATTACCTGAGCCGAAGGCAGATGCTTGACCAACTGAGCCACCCAGGCACCCCTTGTGTTTGCAGTGAACTGAAATTTTTAGGATTTTTAATTTCTTTAAAATTTAATAACAAGTACTTTTCCTGAAAATGTTTTCATATGACAGGGTGACAAGAAGAGGAAGACAGGGAGAAAGGGAGCAGAGACAAGGAGTGGATGGGGACACTAATGTTTATTTCCCAAACTTGTGTGGCGAGAAGGTGTTGTAGTCACAGCCAGGAATTCTGCTGAGTCTTAAAAATATTTTGATGCTTTTTATTTCTTTTATTTCTTGAAGGCAATAGTAGTAACTGAATTTCTGAAAGTCAACAGTCCGCTCTCTTTGAAATCACCTTTGTTTTTTTGAAAAGCACAATGGTTTGCAAGTCTTTACCTTTGGGAAGCCTGCCCTCTGCTGGATTAGAGAAATATTACATGCTGTGTTTTCAAAGCTCTCCAAAACTGGATCTAATTTGTGAGGATTCCTAAGCCGCTGTTCAGAGTTTTTTGGAGAAGAAATAAACACAGCTTTTTGAGATGATTTCCAGAGGTTCCTGGGTTATTTGTATAAATTGGGCGTGGAGTTTATGAATTTATATATATATATATAAATATATATATAATATATCTATATAGATATAGATATAAAGATATCTAGATATCTAAATATCTATATCTATATAGATATATATCTAAATCTATATATCTATATCTATATATATCTATATCTATATATCTATATCTATATCTATATATCTGCGTGGAGTTTATGGATTTATATATATATAATATGGATTTATATATATGGATCTATATATATAAATATGTATTTATATATATAAATATATATCTTTATATCTATCTAGATATCTTTATATCTATCTAGATATCGATATCTAGATATATATCTATATTATATATATATATATATATCTTTCCCCAAACCTCAAAATAGTTTCAGAACCCAAAGAGATAGTAACAACAATAATGGTTAATATTATATTATGCTTTCTATATGCCAGAAATGTGTAAGGTCTTCTACGAACATTGCTTTTTGCAACACCTTTTGCAACCTCGCCGACACTCTGAGAGACAGGTTCTATTCATTATCACCCAGTTTCCCAATTTTCAGAAAGGCTCATGGAAGTCGAAGTTCCTTCCACCCCCACACTTACCCACCCAGCCACAGGTTGGGAGTCTCTGAAGCTCTTCTTGAACTACTTTACCCCATCAAATGGCCACAGTTGACTAAACCAGAAATAGTCAACCAGGCTGGGTTACCCAGACTACTTCTCCTGGGAATTTAGAATTGAACTTCAAAGAAAGCTGCCAGTAGAGGCTGGTCAGTTGAATGGAGGTCATACAAACTTAGGAACCCCCTGTGAAAAAGGATCCTCCACCTTGTCCATGGGAAACAAAGAAGAGTGTCAGAAGAGACAGGGAGAAAAATAAAGGAGTTCCAGAGAGAGAAACAGAGGACAACATTCTATTCTTGGTCCCAGTCCCTTATGTGGCTCCCTACTGGTTTCATTGATTTGGCTTGTTGATATACGTTATTCTTTATTTTAAAAATGTGTATATAACCAAACCATGTGAGCAGTAATATGTGAAAGTGAACCAAATCTAATTTTGGAGTGAAATAAAGTCTGAAGTTAATATGGCACATTGAATGATGTGCATAATTTTTATTGTACTTCATGGCAATTAGGCTCAAATGGGGAGCAATTAATGGAAATGACTGTAATTATTGTCATGTTAACAAAGGCAAACCAAGCAATTCCAGAGTCAGCTGTAGGGAAGAAAATTTAGAGACAGCAGGAAGTGGTACTGTAGCTCCTCTCAAGGACTCTGGATTTAAAAACAGGAGGTCAGCAGTGTCTGGATGGCTCAGTTGGCTAAGTGTGTGACTTTGGTTCTGGTCATGATCTCAGGGGTCCTGGGATCAAGCCCTGCATCAGGCTCCCTGCTCTCCACCGCGTGGGGAGTCTGCCTGTCCCTCTACATGTCCTTCTACTCATGCTCTCTTTCTCTCTCTCTCTGTCTCAGATCAATGAATTCATAAAATAAATAAAATAAAAACCAGGAGGTCAAATCTTAGGAAGAAGCTTTCAGCCCGCTTTCCAAAGGTCTACACCTACCATTGACACAGAGCATCATCAATGCAGTCCAGTCTAGCTTACCAGGGTTCTGTACTGGGGATGGGTTTAAAATCCTCATGGCAATGAAACGTGTCGAAACTGTCTGACTTTTCTCTCTGCGCAGATAGGTATCTTCCTCAGGTACCTGAGGCCAGCAGTATGACCCATGACTGAAGTAGGATTGGATTTGGGTCCCAACCAAATACCACCCTCCCAGTCTCTTTTCCACAGAGGTAAGACTAACAAGGAACGCTCAGAACAGTTACCAAAAGTCAGAATCCTGGAGCCCTGGGACTGGCTTTGTTTAAAGTCGCCAGTACTTATAGGAAGAAAAATGCAATGACTTGGAAATATTTCATTTTCCTCCTTCCCCACATGGCTAACCCCCAGTCTGAACTTTGACCAATTAGAGGCACATTTGTATTAATAAGCAAATATGTCTCAGATGTTTTAGATGTGTTATTTTCTTGAAAATGTTTTTTATCATAATTAGCTATGGTCCTGGCATAGGACCAAGAAATGTTTTTTTTAGGAGTCATTCAGTATATATTATTGAGTAACTACCATGTGTCAGGCATGGTATAGGCGCTGGAGAAAAAGTTACAAAGTCAAGTCTGTATTCCAGAAGCAAATATGTCTCAGATGTTTTAGATGTGTTATTTTCTTGAAAATGTTTTTTATCATAATTAGCTATGGTCCTGGCATAGGACCAAGAAATGTTTTTTTTTAGGAGTCATTCAGTATATATTATTGAGTAACTACCATGTGTCAGGCATGGTATAGGCGCTGGAGAAAAAGTTACAAAGTCAAGTCTGTATTCCAGAAGCTTCCTGGGTCAAGCCGTCACCATTACCTATTGGGATGACCTGGGGGAGCATGAAAACAGGGCTATTTCATCTTGGAACATTGTGATAATGTCCGTGCACTTTATACAGATAACGTTGGGTTAAAATAAATACAAAGAGGAGTCTAGGAGAGAATGGGTGGCAGTGGGCGTGGGAAGAAAATTGCAGGAAAGGGGAAGGTTGTTATCTGGGAGCTGATGATGGCATACATGTGCATCGAGGGCTGTTTTTAAACACTGTCTGAATCATTCCTCCACCCTCCACCCCCCAACTTTCCACCCCCTAACCCACCCCTCTTCCCCAGTCACCCAGATTGCCATTCCTCACTCGGAAAGGAGAGAAGGGAAAGGAGGCAATTTGTAGAGAAGCCCTACGAGCCGATACATCGGTGCCTGTCATCTGCTCATACTGCTGGGGAGTGGCTGCAAGTTCCGTGCAAGGACAGGCAGCCTGAGGTGCAAAGAGGTGGCCTGACTTCTGCACACTACACTGTTTGTAGGAGACAATGCCAGAAGGCAAACGCACATTGAAAAGTTATAACTAAGACGTATATGTTTGTCTTTTTAAAAAGTAAAAGAGAGGGGCGCCTGGGTGGCTCAGTGGGTTAAGCCGCTGCCTTTGGCTCAGGTCATGATCTCAGGGTCCTGGGATCGAGTCCCACATCGGGCTCTCTGCTCAGCGGGGAGCCTACTTCCCTCTCTCTCTCTCTGCCTGCCTCTCCATCTACTTGTGATTTCTCTCTGTCAAATAAATAAATAAAATCTTAAAAAAAAAAAAAGTAAAAGAGAGACAAGCATGAAATAGAAAAAATAGAAGTCTTCCCTTCTCTCCATTCCAAATTGTTGGAGGTCTATCCCATAGACCTCTGTCTTGGATGCACAAAGGGGTCCTTACACACATGACCTATCACTCTAGGTGTGAACATGTATAATTTTCATATAAATGGGCGTCCTACGTCTGTTGCTCTTTAACTCTCCTCTGTCACCTAACACTATCATGGATACCCCTCCTAGTCAGAATCTATACATTTACTTCATTTTTGCCTCTAGAGATGGCTATTTGAGTAAACGATTTTTATCTTCTAGAAGCATTTCCTTATTGACGGGGATGCCTCTGTTTTGTTTTGAAATTCAAAATTTGTGTTTTCTCATTACAGTATTATCTGCATGTGAGTTTTCAAACTTAAGCCATGCAGAGGAGTTCCGAAATGGAAAGACTTTTCCTTTCCTTACCCTCCATCCCAGTCCCCAGTCCCCAGAGTCTGTTGTTGTTGTTCTTGTGTTTGATTTTCTGGTACTTAAGGTGAATCCACACTGGATTCCTACAGCTCTTTGTAGATTATGTCCAAGCTAATGGATCCAAGCCAACGGGCTCCATAGTCTCCAAATCCTATAAGAAGCATGAAGGTCTAGGGAGTTTGGAAGGCAGATATTCCATTGTGTCCCTACTGAGGGGACATGGACGTTCTAAGAGGGTCTCTGAACTACAGGCAATCATGGGTTTTATCTAAGAGGTTGGCAAAGGCAGAGTCGGGCTAAACCATTAACTTCAGCTCTGAAGTTAAGAGCATAACATCCATAAATGCCAAACAGGTCCAGACTCTGTGAGGGGGGAGGCTCAGTTTCTAGAGGCAAACCAGAATTCTCTCTGGAAGCCACCTGATCTGAGGCTCCCTTGTTCCCAAGCCACAAGATTATATAGGTTGCCCATTTCCCAGCCCCAAACACCCGGATATCATTTTGGTCATGGTCAGGGGAAGGGAGAATAAACACAATGTGACAGGACTGTTTGAACAAGAAGACACTAATACATTGAATATTTGTTTACTTTGGTTACTTCTACCCGTACACCCAAGGAGAAAGAAATTCACAAGGAACAGTTCATGAGACAGAGACTGACTAGCTGTTCATTGTATCCGTTTCCTTTCTTCATGGACTATCTTTCCCAACTTCCTTGCCTTTCAGTGTAGCCATGTAAGTGAGTTCTGGCCCAAAAAATGTGGATGGAGGCAATACATCCCATTTTCAGGACTGGTCCAGAGAGATCCTTCCTGCCCTATTCTTTATGCTGTTTTCTTTTCCACAGTGATCCTGGAAACAGTGTAATGAAAATTATAGACCCACATACGGAGTCTCTGAGTCCTTGGAGATTTATAAGAACTGCCTGCCAACTGGAAACTGAGGTTGGGTTTCAGTTTTCTATGGCTACAGAGAAAACCACTCCCAAATTTAGTGGATTAAAACAACACTTTGTTATAATGTATCATATAATGTATATTGTGGATTGACTGAGCTCGGTCAGTAATTTTATTTGGGGTGCTGTCTATGGTTGACATCAAAGGGGAGCATCTTCCTTTTAATTTGATCTCATTCCCTGTTATAGATCCTTTAGTAGTCCCTTGGAAGTATGTTAAGAATTCGATTTCCCAGACCCTGTTTCCAGGGACTCTGATTCAGTAGGACTGGAATAGAGCGTGGAGATTTGCATTTTAACCATCACCGTTTAAGGATCTCTAATCCCATGGTTAGCTCTTCCCACTTCCCAAGTCCCTAACTGATCACTCTCTGGTGGACCTGATGGGCTTTGCTTTACCCAACTCTGGGTTTCACCGCACACTTGGAAGACCTGCCATTTTATGAAGAATAGGAACTGGAGGCCTCACTGAGTCCTTTCAGCTCTACCTTCCAGAGGAGACAAAAGTGCAAATGCTTTATTCAGAGGAACATGGATCCTAATTGTAAAGACCACCGAGGAGGAAAAGTGTGACAAATTAGGCTGCTCATAAACTAGAATTATAGTTAGTTGTGACTGGATTAGTGGACTGATGGACCTATATTTGTTTAAAATTTTTTTTTTAAGATTTTATTTATTTATTTGACAGACAGAGATCACAAGTAGGCAGAGAGGCAGGCAGAGAGAGAGGGGGAAGCAGGCTCTCCGCGGAGCAGACAGCCCGATGTGGGGCTCGATCCCAGGACGCTGGGATCATGACCTGAGCCGAAGGCAGAGGCTTTAACCCACTGAGCCACCCAGGCGCCCCGACCTATATTTGTTTTAAATTCAGAATCCTAATCACAAAACAAGACCCCCCAACTTTTTTTTTCTTTTTTCTTGCTGCTGCTGCTGTTGCTGCTTCCCCCCCCCCCTTCTCCTTCACCTGCTTCCTCTCTTCCCTTTTCCTCCTCTTCCTCCTTTCTCTTGTTCCTTTTCTTCCCCTCCACCTCCCCACCTTCTTCTTGAACTGCTCTCCTTCTCCAAGCTCTCCACAGGAGCTCAGCGGCCTTACTCAAAATTCTCAGCTCAGGCTTTCCGCAGCTCCAGGCTTTCTTGCCTAGGGGGTAGGTTTGCCACCCTGGCTGTGCTACATTTGTATGTCCCTCGGAAATGGGCCTGACATTGATCTGTCTCAAACAGGAAGCCGTACAGGGAGGAATGGAAGCTGAGGAAGGAGAAGAACTCTGTTCGAGGTCTGCTATTGCCACTTCCTGGCTGTATGATCAGTCTGGTCTGCATTTTCCTTATCTGTAAAATGGGATTAGTATTAATCCTACCCCACAGGGCTTGTGCTCAGGGCACAGTACATTTCTTTCAGTTCTTGGGAGGAACCATTCTCCCCCACACCAACCCCATGCTTTCCCAAAAGCTGCCCCCTCCACCCGGAACATGGGCTCTCCCCATCCTTTACCCTAGTAAATGCCTCCTCTTTCCTCAGCTGTCAGGTCAGCGGCCATGCCCTCAGGGAGCAGGCCACCTGTTGCTTTCAAACCGCCATGGACTTCATCTTCCAGACAGGGATCACAGTTCTAAATTCATACTCATTTGTGAGATGATTTAATTAACATCAATCTGGTAGACTGTAGGCTCCCTGAGAACAGACACATCTGTTTTCTCACACCATTTTATCTCCAGTGCCCAATGCTCAATAAATATTTGTGGCATAAATGAATAAATATGAATGAATGAGTAATAGCCGTGAAGATAAAGGAGACCGTTGCATGTGCTGTTATTATTAATTATATCTTCTCCAAAAGAGATGGTGGTTTGGTTTGGCTTGGTTTGGTTTGGTTTGGTTTGGTTTGGTTTAATATTTATTTATTTATTTTAGAGACAGAGCATGCAAGTGGGGAGAGGGGCAGAGGGAGAGAGAGAGAAAGAGAAGCAGATGCCCGGCTAAGTACAGAGCCTGACACAGGGCTCAGTCCCAGGACCTTGAGACCATAGCCTGAGCCAAAATTAAGAGTCAGATCCCCAACAGACTGTTCTTGGGAGCCACCCAGACATCCCCAAAAGTGTTGGGGTTTTTTGTTGTTGTTATTGTTGTTGTTCATTTGTTTGTTCTTAACAGTAATACCAACTGTCAAAATCACAAGAACTGCATGGGGTAGTATATCAAAGTTGTTAGAAAACTGTAAAGCACTACAGATAGTAGCATTATGTGATCACTGATATCCCCTAGTTTTTTGGTTTTTTTTTTTTCCCTGAAAGCACTGCAGTAATCCCCAGCACAGCCATCTAATGCATATGTGCACACAGACACAACTGTGCCTCAGCAAACTGATATGTACTTGGTCTGGTCTGTTGATTAAGCAGTTGTCCTCAGACACCAATCAGACATCATAATGACACCATTAGTGGAAGAAGGGATGCACTTTAAGAAAATATTTCTCTTAAAACTCAGACACAGAGATGTTGGTCACAGAGAGTGAGGCAAGACTGTGCATGACTGGGGACACTGTCCACAGTGGCTGTGCTTGTGAAAGCATTTAGGCAGCTGGAGCACTGTGCCCAAAAAGTGTAGCAAGCTCATGAGAAAGGTTTGGGCAGTCCTCAGTACTGGTGCATGATCTGTTGAATAAAGCATGGACATGGATGGGGTCAGGCACAGCTGTATCAAGTTGCTTGAAAAGTTCTAGTCAAACACAGCAGGTCTCCTACCAGTTGTTGAAGCCACAGAGACTTCTGGGATGGGGAGTCATGGCAGATTGAAGATGGCCTCAAAGTTTTTGACAGTCGGAGAGGTGGAGTCTATATCCTCTCCCATGAACCTGGGCAGACTCTGTGACTGCTTTAAATGATAGAATTTACCAGAGTGATGCTGTGCGTGTTTCTGAGCCCAGTCCTTACACATTTAACAGCATCCAAGTCCTGTCCCTTGGAACACCCTCTCTGAGGAAGCCAGAGGCCATGTAAAAAAACCCATCTACTCTGAAAGTTCTTGCATGAGAAACCCAGCCACCATGTTGCAGCTAGCCCGGAAGGATGAGCCCATGTGAGGGAGGAGGGGAAGGGTGAAGCAGGGAGTGGGAGAAAGAGAGAGGAAGAGGTGGACTGGGGTGAGAACAAGGAGCATGGAGGCACCTCACCATGAAGGAACCATGATTATCGGAAACCATTGCATTTTGAGAAAGTTGGTTACACAGCAATAGATAACTGAAAAGGGACCTACTAGCAAGAGACAAGGACTCCAGGCTCCAGCTGCTGAGGTCAGGAAGTGCTGTAGTCCTGCTAGTAGGGAACCAAAATCCCACTTTCTTTTGCCTTCTTTGGGCACCTCCTGCTTCTGGAAATCACAGCAGTGAGACACGAAACAGAGAATTGCAGACCACTGAGATCCTAAGGGAGGCGGAATTCCCAGGACCCAGTTATTTATATGAAGAGTCGGCAGAAAGAAAGGCTACTCAGAAAGTTAAGGCAGAAAGAAAGTTTACTTCAGAGTATCAAACAAAACTGAGAGAAAAAAAAGAAGAAGAAGAAGTTTTTGTGTAGCCTGGCCTATTTTGCTTACTAATCTACTGCAGGCATTTTCATAAAATTTTTAAATTCGAGCAAGAGACAAATTCAATAACATTTCAAAATCATACAAAGCTATCCAGTCTAAGAGTCCAGATCCAGAATAAGCCAGTTCTGTGGGGAGTGTATTTTTGTTTTGAATTGCTTTTCCTTGTTTTGTGACCAACCAAGCTGAAAACACAGAAAGGACCCTGTCAAGTTGAAACTATTAGAACGTCTTAGAAAAAGAAATGAGAGCATGCATTTCCCATCACTTAGGGAAGTATTTCCTTTATGTCTGACATAAAGGCTCTGTGGACTCAGAGGTCATTCTCCTAGATTTTCACATGAATGTACTTTTCCACCAAGCACAACTGAGTAGTTGTTTCGAGTGAACAAATCTAACTGTGCTCATTATGGTAAAAGATTCACAAGGTCAGTTTCTATATAATAACTTGCATTTTATTTTTGAAAGATGTTTTTTTTATTTATTTGAGAGAAAGCCACAGAGAACCACAGAGGGAAAGGGAGATGCAGGCTCCCCGCTGAGCAGAAAGCCCTGAGCTGAGGCAAATGTTTAGCCAACTAAACCACCCAGGTGCCCCTCTGTATATCAACTTTCAAATGTTCATCACTTGGTCCAGTCAAGTATCAGACACACTATAAAAACGTTATGAGCCACGCATAGGGCTCTCTGCTCAGCGGGGAGCCTACTTCCTCCTCTCTTTCTGCCTGCCTCTCTGCCTACTTGTGATTTCTGCCTGTCAAATAAATAAATAAAATGTTTAAAAAAAAGTTAGGAATGTAGTTGAATTAACTTAACTTAAAGGAACTCTTACAAACCACTGATTGTTATGTAACTACACTTTGAAGGATAATAAAATATTTACCACAAGTAGTTGATATGTGCTTTTTTTTTTTTTTTTTAAAGATTTTATTTATTTATTTGACAGAGAGAGATCACAAGTAGGCAGAGAGGCAGGCAGAGAGAGAGAGGAGGAAGCAGGCTCCCTTCTGAGCAGAGAGCCCAATGTGGGACTCGATCCCAGGACCCTGAGATCATGACCTGAGCCGAAGGCAGTGGCTTAACCCACTGAGCCACCCAGGCGCCCTGATATGTGCTTTTAAAGACTTATTTTCTCTTAGCTATTTTAGGCTCAAATTTGCATATTACAGGACTTGGTATTTCTTGCACTGAAGAAGATTGATGATCTTTGTACCTAAAAGTGCCAAGATCAGTTGGGTCTGTAAAACCCACTAACAATCTATGCTCCTTTCTTCCAGATAAATAGACAGTGAGATGGTATTTCCAAATGCAAGTAGCATCAGCACCAGATTGGCTAACTTTCCTTAGTAGTAATCACATGCACTTTAAAAATTCATTTCATAAATACAACAAAAAGAAAAGTTGAAAAGAACAGAAAATAGGGATTAACTACTTCAGTTTGCTAACAACAACAAATATATATTAGTTTAAATTAGGTTTCTCTCCTCTTCTGCCAAGATCATATTCTTAAAGATTCCTAAGGTAGAAAATGTGACTGAATTTAAATAAGAATTAGATTAGAGGGCCAAGGTTAGGAGCATACCTAGAAAATCTTTATAAACTCCTTAATGTTCACTAAAATAAAGCAATAGATACGATAGATACATAAAAAAGAAATCAGTGACATTTATACATCCTAAAACAGTAGGTGCCATTGTTCTAATGATCTCTTGCTACCTAACAAGCCACCCCAAAACCTAGTAGCATAAACCATTTTATTAAGTTCATGGCTTCTGCAGACCAAGAATTCAGAACTCAGCAAAAAGATGTGGCTTGCATCACAGCGTCTGGCCTCAGCTGGGAAGACTTTAATAAGTGGGAGCTAGAATCATCTAGAAACTTCTTCAGTCTCATTTCTGGCACCTGGGCCAAGACAACTTGAAAGCTGAGCTCAGTTGGGGCTGTCCCCAGAGAGGCTAGATAAGGTCTCTTGTCATGGTTTAAGCTAATTTATATCATGGCAGCTTTGGGATGTTCAGAATACTTGCATGGACCCATCGGGTTCAGCATGTGTTCAGTGAAAAAGGAGAAGGCTGCATGGCTTTGATATTCAGACATTGCACGGTGAACTTCTGCTATAATTTCTGGACAAAGCAGTCACAAGCCCACCCAAGTTCAAGGGGACCTGTACCTCACCTCTTGATGAGAAGAATGTCAAACCAGCACAATCATACATTTTACATCTCCTAACTTACTAGAAACATTCATGGATCTTACCTACCACCTGTATTAGTCAGGGTTCTCCAGAGAAACAGATCAATAGCATCTGTATATCTGTGTATGAATGTACGGATCTATGTATATATCTATGTATGGATCTATGTATATATGCAGATTAATCACAAGGAATTGGCTTACACAATTATGGGGGCTCACAATTCCAAAATTCCTATTCCTGCAGGAGAGGTTGACAGGCTAGAGACCTAGAAGTATGAGTTCAAAGGCTGGCAGAGTCCTGTAGAACCAGAAAAAACTAACATTGCAGGTGAAGACCAAATATAATCTGTGGGAGAATCTTCTTTGGCCGGAGACAGGTCTGTCTTTGCTCTGATCAGGCTCTCACATGATTGTGTTAGGCCCACCCACATTATGGAGGACAATCTGCTTGACTCAAAAATCACTGATCTAAATGTTAACTTCCTCTTACATTCTCATAGAAACACCCAGAATGTTTGACCAAATATTTAGGCCCAGCCAACTTGACACATAGCATTAACCCTCATATCACACATCTATCACATGTTATGAAAAAACACTTAAAAATTCCTTTTGCCTTGGAGGACAAGGGGAGATGGAGAGGAGGAGGGAGTTGAGGGAAATTGGAAGGGGAGGTGAACCATGAGAGACTATGGACTCTGAAAAACAATCTGAGGGTTTTGAAAGGGCGAGTGGGGGGGTGGGAGGTTGGAGGAACCAGGTGGTGGGTATTAGAGAGGATTGCATGGAGCACTGGGTGTGGTGCAAAAACAATGAATACTGTTACGCTGAAAAGAAATTTTTTAAAAAATTGAAAAAAAATTCCTTTTGCTTTATTGCCCAATCATTTACATACTAAGCCTCTTTCATTTTTTTGTTTCCTGTCTTTCTTCTTCCATTAGAACTCAGAGTTCTTTTCCCTAAATCATTAATTGGCATGATTGGAGAATCCCATATGATCTAATAATTCTCAATTCAGAAAGAGTCTCACAGGAGAAATCTGTGTTACACTAGAATTATATAATGCACAAGTTCAGGCTGGACATAAATAATCTCTGTGTTTCCAGGTTTAAATTATCAGAAAGTCGCTGAGGTGGTATCTCCATTTTGGTCTGAATGCAGAGCCCAGCTCACATTTAGTATCCTGTTTCTGCGTCTCTAACCTCCATTATCCTCATCTATATTCCATTCTGCTTCCTGCTAGACTGTTTCCTGCCTCACATTAATTAATACTCATTGTGGAGAGCTCTCAGACAGTCAATAATCGTACAAAGTTCAAGGCATAAAATTCAGGCATTCTGCAGCAAGTACACAAAATTTATCATCTGTGTTTATATTGTTCTTTCTGTTTCTGTTTCTAGGTGTTATTAAAGAACACATGCAATGTAAGAATTGCAGGAGAGGTGACCCTCCTATGTCACTGCCCTCTAATGGGGAGCAGAGTCTTGGATGAGGGCTTCTATTCAGATTTCTTCTAGCCGGAGGAATGTTATGGACACCTATGGCCTTAGGCAGGAAAAAGAATCTTCTGGTTGGTCTAAGTGGTACCTGGAGAATTTTCCCATTAAAGTGGAACCCTACCCTCTTACTCACAAAAGACTTTATTTCAAGGAGCTGTTTTTCCCTAGAGCTGAGATGGAGGTTCTCCTCCAATACCTGCTTTGGGATGCCATGGGCTAGGTGTTCAAGTGCAGATTCCTGGGCCCCACCAAGACCAGCTAAGTCACAATCTCCAGCTATAGGACTGCCTCAGGCATTTGAGTTGTGTGTGTACGGTATGTGTGGGTATGTACTAGAGCTGGAGACTATGATTATATCCATACACACAAAATATCTGTCTGTATATACATAACAGAAGATTTTCCATATGAACACTTTTCCAGTGTACAGTTCAGTGGGATTAAATACATTCACATGGATGTGCAACCATCACCACCACCCATCTCCAGAAATTTTCATCATCTCAAACTAACCCTCCATGCCCATTGAACAGTAACATCCCCTTTCCTCCACTCCCCAGTGCCTCGTAGCCCCTCTGCTACCTTCTGCCTCCATGAACCAGACTATTCTGGATACCCCGCGTAAGCAGAAGCCTGCAATACCTGTCTTTTTGTGTCTGGCTCCTTTCCCTTAGCATAACGTTTTCATGATTTATCTGCACAGCAGCATGTGTCAAGTTTTTTTTTCCTTGTTAAGACTGAATAATATTCCTTTGAATGTATACCACATTTTGATTTTTCACTCACTTGTTGATAGACATTTGGCTTATTTCCATCTGTTGGCTATTGTGGATAATGCTGCTAGGAACATAGGTGTACAGATATCTTTTAGAGCCCCTCTGAGTTCTTTTGAATATATAGGGGAAAGGGATTTGCATTTTTAATGAGCATCTCTGGTGAGCCTCTTGCCCTAAATTTTGATAGCCACTAGCATAGAGGCTTTAGTAGTAAATGACTTTGTCAAATCCTATGCAAATGTGTCCTGAAATTCAGGTTCGTGGAAGGGCAGATGAATGAGTTGGTATTTGCACCATTTCTTTTAATTTGCTCGTCCCTCTTCCACATTCATGTTAGGGTCCTAAAATCCTGGGCCTCACCTACAGGAAGGATCTTTTGTGACAAGTCCTTTTGTTTTCTGAGGTATTCTCAGGTATTCTCTTTTTTTTAAATTTAAATATTTTTATTTTTATTTATTTATCAGAGAGGGGGGGGGAGAGAGCGAGCACAGGCAGACAGAATGGCAGGCAGAGGCAGAGGGAGAAGCAGGCTCCCTGCTGAGCAAGGAGCCCGATGTGGGACTCGATCCCAGGATGCTGGGATCATGACCTGAGCCGAAGGCAGCTGCTCAACCAACTGAGCCACCCAGGCGTCCCTCAGGTATTCTCTTAAAACACCTCTCTTGTTTCCCATATTCACCTCAACTTCTTCCAAAACTTTGCAACACTTCCCACTACACAGTAAGATCCAAACTCCTTACTTAGCCAGCCAGTCACAGTCAGGCTCCATTCGTGCTAAGGGGTTCTTAGAGGACAATCCCTAGACCACCAGCATCAGTGTTACCTGGGAACTTGTTAGAAATGCAAATTCTCGGGGCGCCTGGGTGGCTCAGTGGGTTAAAGCCTCTGCTTTTGGCTCAGGTCATGATCCCAGGGTCCTGAATCGAACCCCACATCAGGCTCTCTGCTCCGAGGAGAGCCTGCTTCCTCCTCTCTCCCTGTCTGCCTCTCTGCCTACTTGTAGTCTCTGTCAAATAAATAAATAAAATCTTAAAAAAAAAAGAAAGAAATGCAACTTCTCAGTCTGCTTCAGAAACTATTCCATCAGGAAGGGTGGGGGAGGTGTGGAATTCACTATATGTGCTCTCACAAGCCTTCTCCATGATTCTGAGTTGAAAACCACTATGGTAATGGAGTGCTTGTGACAGTCTCCCCAAAATTCTTCTCATGTTGCCGGCTGTGAATTTATCCTCATAGAATCCCACCTACCAAACCCTGAATCATTTGCTACCTCCTTGACCTCCATTGAATCCCCTGTAGGGAATCCGCCCCTGGTTCTCCACTTGGGTGGGTCCTTTTCTGTGATCCCCTTGACACTTCCTCCTGTGCTGGCTTGTGTCCTCTCTCTTGCACGTGGCTGGTAATGACTTAATAATACTGATTCAAGTAGATTTGCTTTACCTCTAATGAACTTAAAAGGTAGCTGAGAAGCTTCTCAAATTACCAACCAACTAGGACATCATGTTGTTGGTCCCAAATTATTGATGAGGATAAGCAGACGCCCCAGATAGAAACCCAACTATGACATACTGGCCCCAATCCAAAGGTGGGTAGGGTGAACTGGTGTGAAAGTCAATCAGGTGGCACCCTCATAAACATTTCCTTCAGGAAATGACTGGGGCTCAGCTGTAGCAACAGATGGATAGTGGGGGTGGGGAATCAGATCCACCAGAGGGAAAGGGCTGGAGCAAAGCACAGGTGCAAGGCTTTTGTTCCCTCGTCTGCTCCCTGCGGGTTTATGGAGCTGTCTGAGAGCACTTCCTTTTCTTTCCAGCTTTATGGCACATGCAATCTACAGGATGCATTAGCTTTCTTGTAATGACTCAAAAAGGAATAAATAGTGAGTTTTGTGTAGAAAATCTAGGAGGGTGTGCCAGGTTCAATTAAATCTTCTACAAAGCCTGTGAGAAGGAACCGTGGGAGGGCGAGATTTAACCCCCCCGCCCCCCACAGATACTGAAGAGTCTTCCATCGTCCGTGGGGAATGCTGTAATGTGTTCATGGCAGGGGTATCTATCTTTTTGTTCGAGTGCTGGCTAATTCACTAGAAAATGGTGAGGGAAATGCTTTTTTGTACACATAACTTGATAAGAGGATTCATTAGAAATACTGTTGTAGAATTAATATAATGTTGAATGACTTTTCCATCATTTTTCTTCCTAATAGTTTGTTAATGAGGATGAAAAGCAATTATTTTTATAATACATGTTCATGTAATTGGTGGCTAGGTGTACTCAATAGAAAATAATGAATGTACTCATTTGAGATGAACTTCTTTGAAAGGAAAGAATAGACCTGCAAAGATTTCGGAGGAGTTTACGCTTTGGGATATGAGCACAAATTGTCCCTCGTCAATCATTACCCACAATTCACAATACTTTAACAGTGAAGGTGGTCTTATTTCTTTTAAAAGGCATAACTCTGGGGACGCCTGGGTGGCTCAGTGGGTTAAAGCCTCTGCTTTTGGCTCAGGTCATGATCCCAGGGTCCTGGGATTGAGCCCCACATCGGACTCTCTGCTCAGCAGGGAGCCTGCTTCCTCCTCTCTCTCTGTCTGCCTCTCTGCCTACTTGTGATCTCTGTCTGTCAAATAAATACATAAATCTTAAAAAAAAAAAATAAAAGGCATAACTCTTGGAGAGTTCTGCATTTGGAATGAGCTCGTACTGTTGCTTCAGACTTGCAAGCTGCCTACAGCAACAGGAAAAAACATGGGTTTTTTTGTTTGTTTGTTTGTTTTAAAGTTGGCCATTTTTAGCCATATAGGCTAAATGAAAAAACCAATCTTCATTAAAATTATTCCATGAAATTTCTTGATATGTGAAAGGAAGCCACTTTCACTAAATGAAATCCCAAACTACTCAGTACTTGTGGGGGACAGGAAGTTCCTAAGTCTTTCTAAGAATTTTTATTTTTAGTCCCCTGCCCAAGAGGCTCCTGAGGAGAATAATCTCCCAATATTTATAGATTGTGATCACAATAACCAATAATCATTTAAAACCTTCTAGGAGACTGCTCTGGTTTGTTTCTCTGAAGACTCAGTCATTTCTAGGTCCTAGGAAAAAGTTTCAAATACCCATGAGAACAGAATATTTGTAGCACTTTCTAGTTTCTGTTTAATCTCTTCAATATAACTATTTTCACTCTCATGTTTTCCTCTTACATATGCAGCTTTGGGGCTCTTTCTTCAGCCCCTCCAATATTCCCTTAGAGTTCTTTCTGCTCTTGATAGAGAGCAGTCTTCTCAGGGAGCTGTGGGATGCCAGGACGGGTACAGAGTTATACCGAGGCATGTCTGTGGGTGTGCGTTCTAGATGATGACAGAAAGGCACAGGCACTTAGTTTCTATTTCTTCTATTGGGGAAAATCCTTTGAAGACTGTGAGAAAGGTTGGAAGGCTAGATTGGCCTTTGGAGATAGCAGATCTTGTCAGGTCTCAATTTTTATTCATTCTTTCTGCAGTTTTGCAAAAGAGGAGCTGAACTGTTAGCTTTATGAATTAATTCTAGTCATGCTGCTTCATTTGTTTTCTTCTTCATATTTCAGAAATGCATTTGAATTTCTTTTTCTCTTGAATTTATTTTCCTACATGGCTCTTGTCTGCTTTTCTCCTGAGACGTGGCCATCTTCAATGACAGATGGTTTTTAATAAATCCTTGGACGACAATCAGATAGATCTCTAAGAGAATCTCACCAGGCCAGGTGTCAATTTGATGGGAAATTACTTTGCTGCACTCAGCAGTCCGAGAATCAAAATTCCAGTTTGTGGGGTAAAGCTTGACAGTGACATTGTGAAATCTTATATTACTAATGACTGTATTCATGATTCATTTGGTTCTACCAAGCCTTGCATTCATAATTCCATTCTTTATTTATTTGAATATACTTTCCAGAATAATACACTTATTTCTTTCCTTTATACAAAGGCGCTTTGCCCCTCCTGTCTGTCTCCACCTTTCAGTCACTATCATCCTAATTCACACCTCGTTCCCTTTTTCCTGTTTGTTGTCCCCATCTCCCCCACAATATTCCGTTTCTGCATACTCTCATCAAATTAATCTTCCAAAATTGAAGCTCTGTCATTTTTTCTCTTTGCTTACAAACCTTCAGTTTTCTTTATTGCTTGACGAACATATAGCCAGCCTCCGAGGCTGTACAGATTAACCAGTGTTTCCTCTCCTATCTCCCACTTCCCCTGCCCCTCAAGCTTCCATAACCTTCAGCCGTAGGAAACACACCCTTGCTTTCCACGTCCACACCTTTGCTCATGCTGCCTACAACAGGGGTTGGCAAGCTGTGCCCTGAGGAATTTGGTCTACAGGCTCTTTTGTTCAGCACCCTCAGCTAAGAGTAGTTTTTACATGTTTAAAAGGCAGAGGAGGAAGAGGGTAAGTATACAGTAGAGACGGAATGTGACCTGCAAACCTTAAAATATTTATTACCTGCCCCTTTACAAAACAAGTTCGCCAACCCTTGGCTTCAAGAACACCCCTCTCTCTCTTTTTGCTGCCACTACTCTCATTCATCACTGCAGCCTGTGCTCAATGCAGCATCTCACATCCCTTTTCTGCACCACTGTCTCCTTCGGTGAACTCCCCTGGGGTCTTTTTGGGTTCTCCCAGAGCTCTTACCTTTCTCTGTTATATAGTAATCATGTGTGTAAATATTTATTAAGCTTGAAGCACCTTGAGAATGTGGGACTATTTCTTATTTTTAAATTTTTAAAAAAATTTTACAAATTCTTTCCAGCATTCCAGCATCTAGTAAAATGAGTTACAGACCAAATAAACTTCGTAAATATTTGTAACTGAATTTATTAGGGTCAAGTAAATACAAACCATTTCCTGGGTAAAAAAGGGATGAGAGATTTCCTCTTTGCTTGGGCCTCAGTGTTTGCTGTTTCAAGCATCAGTATTCACTGGAATCGGGGGATGAGGCGGTGTCCCAGAATTCAATGTAAGCGTGAGCCTGGAATTGGGTGAGCCCACAGGGGCTGCTTGAAATTCTCTCCGGCCAAAGAAAGTACAAATGCAAATTGCTAATACAGATGCCAGAGATGTTACTGCTTACTCCATAGTGCCCTTGGGTTTTCTGAGTTTACTATTTAATAGTTCGGTGAAGAATTTGCTACTCTCAGTGTAATTGAGCTGGACAATTCTTTCTATGAATTTGCCTGTTGGCATTTGGAGGTAAAAGTTCTGGATCTGCGAGGATCAAAAGTTCGTCAAGCCAGCTGCTCCATGAAGCACTGTCTGTCAGTCAGCAAACCTACACACATTTGTTAGAAGTTATGGCATAATTTGATCATACAGGAGGATAGAATCCAGAAGTTGGTATCTGGGGTCACAGGATTAATATGTTTCTTAATGTTTCTTATATGTTTCTTAATACTAAAGAAACAAGTAGAGTTGATCTTACAAGCAATGTTAAGTTTAGTCATTCATTAGACTCAGTGTGTCTCAGTAATTTTTGCTTAACCAGTAAGTTAAGTATAGGAAGCATCCTTCAGATAGGAAACAAAACTAATGGGGGGTCCAAGGAGAAACATGGACTTTACAACACAAAGAAGAGTGGCATATTTCAGATAGACTTCAGACTTCAGAGAAGTCAGTATGGTCATCTCTGTGAAGATCTCACCTCATTCTTGGCAAATCCAGCAAGGAACACACACACACACACACACACATACACACACTCCCGAACTATGAGATAAAGTCCAAAGATAGATTAGGAAAACTCATGTCATATAGCCAGAAGAAAAGCTTATATTATAGTTGACAAAGGAAGCAAAACATCAAAGCCAGGAATAGAGAGCCAAATACCAAATACCAGGCCTAAGGAGTGAAGCCAGACCATCGTTTAGAAACAAATACCCACGTCAGAGGTTGGAAGATTGGCTGCAGCTCCGGATTCGGAGGGTGAGGCAGAGAAAAGAGAACGGATCAGGACGAAGGCTGTACCCCATCTGAAGTTGTCAAATACATGATGTCAGAATATGGGAAAGAATTTTCAGACCAAGATCTTTAAAAATTAGGGATCTTCTAGGGAGACTGCATCCAGATACCAATATACGGCTCTAGAAGTTTAAGCACCAATGACATTTTCCTAGATAATCACAATACCATTATCACATCTAAAAAATTAACAAAAACAGTGATTACTTAACATTATCTAGTACCCACTCCACTTGCTGATTTTCTCAATTGTTTTTAAAATAGTAAAAGAGAAATTCTTTACATGTATCTTTTTTTATTTTTAATTTTTATTTTTTATTAATTAATTTATTTTTGTTATGCCCAAGGGTACAGGTCTGTGAATCGCCAGGTTTACACATTTCACAGCACTCATCATAACACATACCCTCTCCAATGTCCATCACCCTCTCTCGTGCCCCCTCCCCCCAGCAACCCTCAGTCTGTTTTTTGAGATTGAGTCTTTTATGGTTTGTCTCCCTCCCAATCCCACCTTCTTTCATTTTGTCTTTTCCTACCCTCAACCCCCCCACATTGCATCTCCAGTTCCTCATATCAGGGAGATCATATGATAGTTGTCTTTCTCTGATTGACTTATTTCGCTAAGCATAATACCCTCTAGTTCCATCCACGTCATTGCAAATGGCAAGGTTTCATTTCTTTTGATGGCTGCATAGTATTCCATTGTGTATATATACCACTTCTTCTTTATCCATTCATCTGTTGATGGACATCTAGGTTCTTTCCATAGTTTGGCTATTGTGGACATTGCTACTATAAACATTTGGGTGCACGTGCCCCTTTGGAGCACCACGTTTGTATCTTTAGGATATATACCCAGTAGTGCAATCGTTGGGTTATAGGGTAGCTCTATTTTCAGTTTTTTGAGGAACCTCCACACTGTTTTCCAGAGTGGTTGCACCAGCTTGCATTCCCACCAACAGTGTAGGAGGGTTCCCCTCTCTCCGCATCCTTGCCAGCATCTGTCATTTCTTGACTTGTTCATTTTAGCCATTCTGACTGGTGTGAGGTGGTATCTCATTGTGGTTCTGATTTGTATTTTCCTGATGCCGAGTGATGCAGGGCACTTTTTCATGTGTCTGTTGGCCATCTGGATGTCTTCTTTGCAGAAATGTCTGTTCATGTCCTCTGCCCACTTCTTGATTGGATTATTTGTTCTTTGGGTGTTGAGCTTGCTAAGCTCTTTATAAATTTTGGATACTAGCCCTTTATTTGATATGTCGTTTGCAGATATCTTCTCCCATTCTGTCAGTTGTCTTTTGGTTTTGTTCACTGTTTCCTTTGCTGTGCAAAAGCTTTTGATCTTGATGAAATCCCAATAGTTTATTTTTGCCCTTGCTTCTGTTGTCTTGGTGATGTTCCTAGGAAGAAGTTGCTGCAGTTGAGGTCAAAGAGGTTGCTGCCTGTGTTCTCCTCAAGGATTTTGATGGATTCCTTTCTTACATTGAGGTCCTTCATCCATTTTGAGTCTATTTTTGTGTGTGGTGTAAGGAAATGGTACAATTTCATTTTTCTGCATGTGGCTGTCCAATTTTCCCAGCACTGTTTGTTGAAGAGACTGTCTTTTTTCCATTGGACATTCCTTTCTGCTTTGTCAAAGATTAGTTGACCATAGAGTTGAGGGTCTATTTCTGGGCTCTCTGTTCTCTTCCATTGATCTATGTGTCTGTTTTTGTGCCAGTACCATACTGTCTTGATGATGACAGCTTTGTAATAGAGCTTGAAGTCTGGAATTGTGATGCCACCAACTTTGGCTTTCTTTTTCAATATTTCTTTGGCTATTCGAGGTCTTTTCTGGTTCCATATAAATTTTAGGATTGTTTGTTCTATTTCTTTGAAAAAAAAATGGATGGGATTTTGATAGGGATTGCATTAAATGTGTAGATTGCTTTAGGTAGCATAGACATTTTCACAATATTTGTTCTTCCAATCCATGAGCATGAAACATTTTTCTTCATGTCTTCCTCAATTTCTTTAATGAGTACTTTATAGTTTTCTGAGTTTAGATTCTTTGCCTCTTTGGTTAGGTTTATTCCTATGTATCTTATGGTTTGGGGTGCAATTGTAAATGGGACTGACTCCTTAATTTCTCTTTCTTCTGTCTTGTTGTTAGTGTAAAGAAATGCAACTGATTTCTGTGCATTGACTTTATATCCTGACACTTTACTGAATTCCTGTACAAGTTCTAGCAGTTTTGGAGTGGAGCCTTTTGGGTTTTCCACATATAGTATCATATCATCTGCAAAGAGTGATAGTTTGACTTCTTCTTTGCCGATTTAGATGCCTTTAATTTCTTTTTGTTGTCTGGTTGCTGAGGCTAGGCCTTCTATTACTATGTTGAACAGCAGTGGTGATAACAGACATCCTTGCCGTGTTCCCGACCTTAGCTGAAAAGCTTTCAGTTTTTCTCCATTGAGAATGATATATGCAGTGGGCTTTTCATAGATGGCTTTGATCATATTGAGGTATGTGCCCTCTATCCCTACACTTTGAAGAGTTTTAATCAGGAAGGGATACTGCACTTTGTCAAACGCTTTTTCAGCATCTATTGAGAGTATCATATGGTTCTTGTTCTTTCTTTTATTAATGTATTGTATCACATTGATTGATTTGCAGATGTTGAACCAACCTTGCAGCCCTGGAATAAATCCCACTTGATCATGGTGAATAATCCTTTTAATGTACTGTTGGATCCTATTGGCCAGTATTTTGGTGAGAATTTTTGCATCGTGTTCATCAAGGATATTGGTCTGTAATTCTCTTTTTTGATGGGATCCTTGTCTGGTTTTGGGATCAAGGTGATGCTGGCCTCATAAAATGAGTTTGGAAGTTTTCCTTCCATTTCTATTTTTTGGAACAGTTTCAGGAGAATAGGAATTAGTTCTTCTTTAAATGTTTGGTAGAATTCCCCCGGGAAGCCGTCTGGCCCTGGACTTTTGTTTGTTTGGAGATTTTTGATGACTGTTTCAATCTCCTTACTGGTTATGGGTCTGTTCAGGTTTTCTATTTCTTCCTGCTTCAGTTGTGGTAGTTTATATGTCTCTAGAAATGTATCCATTTCTTCCAGATTGTCGAATTTGTTGGCATAGAGTTGCTCATAGTATGTTCTTATAATTGTTTGTATTTCTTAGGTGTTGGTTGTGATCTCTCCCATTTCATTCATGATTTTATGTATTTGGGTCCTTTCTCTCTTCTTTTTGATAACTCTGGCCAGGGGTTTGTCAATCTTATTAATTCTTTCAAAGAACCAGCTCCTAGTTTCATTGATTTGTTCTATTGTTTTTTTAGTTTCTATTTCATTGATTTCTGCTCTGATTTTTATGATTTCTCTTCTCCTGTTGGGTTTAGGCTTTCTTTCTTGTTCTTTCTCCAGCTCCTTTAGGTGTAGGGTTAGGTTGTGTATTTGAGACCTTTCTTGTTTCTTGAGAAAGGCTTGTACCACTATATATTTTCCTCTCAGGACTGCCTTTGTTGTGTCCCACGGATTTTGAAACGTTCTGTTTTCATTATCATTTGTTTCCATATTTTTTTTCAATTCTTCTTTAATTTCCTGGTTGACCTGTTCATTCTTTAGAAGGATGATGTTTAGTCTCCATGTATTTGGGTTCTTTCCAAACTTCCTCTTGTGGTTCAGTTCTAGCTTCAGAGCATTGTGGTCTGAAAATATGCAGGGAATGATTCCAATCTTTTGATACCGGTTGAGTCCTGATTTAGGACCAAGGATGTGACCTATTCTGGAGAATGTTCCATGTGCACTAGAGAAGAATGTGTATTCTGTTGCTTTGGGATGAAATGTTCTGAATATATCTGTGATGTCCATCTGGTCCAGTGTGTCATTTAAGGCCTTTATTTCCTTGTTGATCTTTTGCTTAGATGATCTGTCCATTTCAGTGAGGGGAGTGTTAAAGTCCCCTACTATTATTGTATTATTGTTGATGTGTTCCTTTGATTTTGTTATTAATTGGTTTATATAGTTGGCTGCTCCCATGTGGGGGGCATAGATATTTAAAATTGTTAGATCTTCTTGTTGGACAGATCCTTTGAGTATGATATATTTTCCTTCCTCATCTCTTATTATAGTCTTTGGCTTAAAATCTAATTGATTTGATATAAGGATTGCCACTCCTGCTTTCTTCTGATGTCCATTAGCATGGTAACTTCTTTTCCACCCCCTCACTTTAAATCTGGAGGTGTCTTCGGGTTTAAAACGAGTTTCTTGTAGGCAACATATTGATGGGTTTTGTTTTTTTTTATCCATTCTGATACCCTGTGTCTTTTGATTGGGGCATTTTAGCCCATTAACAATCAGGGTAGCTATTGAGAGATATGAATTCAATGCCATTGTATTGCTTGTAAGGTGATTGTTACTATATATTGTCTCTGTTTCTTTCTGAACTACTATTTTAGGGTCTCTCTTTGCTTAGAGGACCCCTTTCAATATTTCCTATAGAGCTGGTTTGATGTTTGCAAATTCTTTCAGTTTTTGTTTGTCCTGGAAGCTTTTAATCTCTCCTTCTATTTTCAATGATAGCCTAGCTGGATATAGTATTCTTGGCTGCATGTTTTTCTTGTTTAGTGCTCTGAATATATTATGCCAGTTCTTTCTGGCCTGCCAGGTCTCTGTGGATAGGTCCGCTGCCAATCTAATGTTTTTACCCTTGTATGTTACAGACTTCTTTTCCTGGGCTGCTTTCAGGATTTTCTTTTTTTCGCTAAGACTTGTAAATTTTACTATCAGGTGATGGGGTGTGGACCTATTTTTATTGATTTTTCGGGGCATTCTTAGCATCTCCTGGATTTTGATGTTTGTTCCCTTTGCCATATTAGGGAAATTCTCTACAATAATACTCTCCAATATACCTTCTGCTCCCCTCTCTCTTTCTTCTTCTTCTGGAATCCCAATTATTCTAATGTTGTGTCATCTTATGGTGTCACTTATCTCTCGAATTCTCTCCTCATGGTCCAGTATTTGTCTCTCTTTTGCTCAGCTTCTTTATTCTCTGTCATTTGGTCTTCTATGTCTCTAATTCTTTCTTCTGCCTCATTTATCCTAACAGTAAGAGCTTCCATTTTTGATTGTACCTCATTAATAGCTTTTTAAATTTCAACTTGGTTAGATTTTAGTTCTTTTATTTCTCCAGAAAGGGCTTTTATCTCTCTGGAGAGCGTTTCTCTAATATCTTCTATGCCTTTTTTGAGCTTGGCTAGAACCTTGAGAATCGTCATTCTGAACTCCAGATCTGTCATATTACCAATGTCTGTATTGATTAGGTCCCCAGCTTTTGGTACTGCCTCTTGCTCTTTTTTTTTTTTTTTTTTTTGTGGTGAGTTTTTCCATCTTGTCATTTTGTCCAGATAAGATTTGCTTCCTCCTCCTCTGGAATTCCGCTCTTTTCCTTGGTGAGTGAAGTTGGTCTTTGCTGGGTTTCTTGTTGATCTTCTGGGGGAGGGGCCTGTTGTAGTGATTCTCAAGTGTCTTTGCCCCAGGCGGAATTGCACCACCCTAACCAGGGGCCCAGCTAAGTAATCTGCTCGGGTTTGCTTTTGGGAGCTTTTGTTCCCTGAGCGTTTTCCGTAGAGTTCCGGAGGATGGGAATGAAGATGGCGGCCTCCTGGTCTCTGGCCCGGAGGAGCCGAGAGCTCGGGTCCGCTCTCAGTGAGCCCTCAGAGAAAAGTGCCCAACTGTCCCTGTCTCCCTGGCCTCTGGCTGTGCTTGGGGGAAAGCACTCAATTGCTCACACTTGGAGAAAAGCGCCTGGTCGCTTCTGTCTCCATGGCCTCCGGCCACACTCTGAGCTCACCCAGGCTGCGACTGGTTCAAGATAACCCCGAGCTGAGAGCTCACTCCTCGGCTCTCTCTCTCTAGCTGGCTTCCCCGTTCTAATACCTGTGAGTTCTGTGACACCCAGAAACCCCTGGACCTTCTGTGACTCCGCGGAACCTAGGGTTACGCTGGCCCTGCATTGGCTTCCCCCCGGTTTAGCCTCTGGAACAATGTCCCTCCGTGGAGCAGACTTTTAAAAGTCCTGATTTTGTGCTCCATTGCTCCACTGCTTGCCGGAAGCTGGCCCCTCCCCCCCATGGTCTATCTTCCCATCGCTTTGGATTCACTTCTCCACAGGTCCTACCTTTCAGAAAGTGATCGATTTTCTGTTTCTAGAATTGTTGCTCTTCTTCTCTTTGATTTCCCATTGGATTTGTAGGTGTTTGCAATGATTAGATAAGCTATCTAGCTGATCTCCTGCTACCTGATGTCGTCTCAGCCTGCTACTTCTCTGCCATCTTGACTCGCAACCCCCCTTCATCCATTTTGAGTCTATTTTCTTGTGTGGTGTAAGGAAATAGTCCAATTTCATTTTCCTGCATGTGGCTGTCCAATTTTCCCAGCACTATTTGTTGAGGAAGCTGTCTTTTTTCCATTGGACATTCCTTCCTGCTTTGTCGAAGATTAGTTGACCATAGAGTTGAGGGTCTTTTTCTGGGCTCTCTATTCTGTTCCATTGATCTATACACATTTCTTTTTTTTTTTTTTAAGATTTTATTTAATTTTAGAGAGAGAGAAAGCATGAACAGGGAGAGAAGCAGAGGGAGGGGAGAGAGAATCTGAAGCTGACTCTGTGCTGAGCCTGGAGCCTTAAGCAGACTCAATCCCAACCCTGAGATCGTGACCTGAGCTGAAACCAGGAGTTGGACACTTAACCAACTGAACCACCCAGGCTCCGCTACACATTTCTTACGGTGACATATTTTCAAAGACTGGGATGGAGCCTAATGTTTATTGATTTTATGTTCCATCTGTAGGAGTTGCAAATAAATATTTTCAGAATCCCATGGTGACAGAAACAGTAGCATGATACTATAGCTAGGCTCCAGCAAGGTCAGGAGCTGGACTCAGTTTGTATCAATGGAAATGCAAGGGAGAAACAGAGCAGAACTACCCCAAGGTGAATAAGCAACTGCCTACGCAGGGCTCTCAAGGTCAAAACAATCCTCTTCTAAACCTCCTAACAACTTCTCTGCCTATCTTGTCCTGTTAGCCTCTCCCTATTACCCGGGTGAAGCAAACACCAGCATGGGGCAGCAAAGACCCAAATCACATTGCTCTGGCTGGTACTTCCCAGCCTAGTGTCCTTTCTTACCAGCTGATCTAGCCTCCTGCCCGCTTTGTTCCAAGTCATATACTATGTGTTTGCTGCTTAGCTCACCTCTTGCTCTTTCTCATTCCACTTAGACATTCTGACTCCTCCTTGCTCAGACTCCACATATGGTTCCATTTCCTCTGGCCTTAATTCTGAGTACCTCTAAATTTGGGATCTCTACCCATTGCTTCACTGTCCCTGACTCATGATCCTTAACAATTGCACCTTTGGCTTCCGAACACTTATATTTTTTTGTAATTAAGATAAATTTTATTATTATTATTATTTATTTTTTTTTTGAGAGAGAGAGCACAAGTAGGGAAGAGGGGCAAAGGGAGAGAGAGAAGCGGGCTCCCCAGTGAGCAGGGAGCTCAACTCAGGGCTTGATTCCAGGACCCTGGGATCAGGACTTGAGCTGAAAGCAGACACTTAACCACTCCACCAACTGAGCCACCCAAGCACTGCTAGTGTCCAAACTCTTACCAACACAGAGAACCTTAATCTCTGCTTCTACTGCCCAGCCAACCTCTTCACTACACCTTCACAAGAGCTAGAACGACCTCACTAAGCCACTCCTGAATTCTTGACCCACACAAACTCTGAGATAATAAATGTTTGTGTCTTAGGCTGCCAAAAACAGGGTAATTTTGATAGGTAGCATTAGATAACTTCATTTCTTTCTACATTTACCCATTTGATCCAACAAGAATTATTGAGCTCTGTCAGCTCAGTTGCCCAGCAGTCTGTGGCAGGGAGCACAGTACTAGCACCCAGGATGGAAGACAGCAGTGACACCTCAGGACCTCTCACCACACATGGGCAACTCTCAACTTGAGTTGCAGGACAGCCCCTATTTCCAAAGAAGCTATGTTTAATAAGGCATCCCTACCAAAGGGTGGGTGTCCTATTGTTTGAGATATTTTAGGGACAGAGATTGTAGCAATTCTCCGAGATTTGTTCTCATATCTTATTGCTTCTTTGAGGAAGTCTATCACCTTCCTTAGGCAAAGTTCATGCTGTGATCTGAGTCCCCTTTATTTCTGTTGCTTCTTTGGTGAAGACAGAGATAACAAACCCTTCCCTGCCTCTGGATTACCCAGCTCAGCGACTAAGTAGTTAATTTGTAAAGGGCACAGATCCCACTGTGCTAAGCACAACAGAAATAAATAATGCATATCTATGTGTCTCTTATCTGCTCCTACCCAGCTGTATTGTGTGGATGAGAGATTTAATCAATCCCAATTTGGGCTCAAAGACCAGCCTGGTGATGCAGTGTTATTGCCTTTTGGTACAAGCATACTTCCTCCAGTATGTAATTCTCTTTAATACTCAGACCCACAGGAGAAAACTTTTAAGGCATCAGCCTGAATTTCCTGGCATTTGTTTGCTCACATATCCCTCTTGGTACATTTTTGATGCCAACTCTGATGTATGCTTCTACTTCTTCAGTAGCAGGCATTTTAAATTAAGCATGATCTTACATGATACTTGCATAGACTCTACAGTGGCTTTGAAGTCTTGGATAAATTATTATAGTCACGGCTCATCTCTCAGGCCACTATAGTAGACAGTCAAGGGGAAAGCATATTCTTTAAATCAGCTGAAATTTTTCTTTCCAGTAGAAAATTATTTGTAACTCTATGCAAGCACGTTCTTCCAGAACCAGCTTTTAAAGCAAGTTTACAGAAGATTCAGGTATACCAGCTGTTTCTTAAAAGACTGTTTCTACTGACTACAAGTTGCATAAATCAGACTCCCTAAATATAGATATATAGATAGTTTTTCCAAGTGAAATTCCTTCGCCTTTTTGTCACAGAGCAAAAATGAATCATTTTCTTTGCAGATTCACTTTTCAGCTACCCGAAAATGTATAATGTTTGAACACTGGAATTATTCCGGAGTTGTCAGACATTTAAAAAAAATAATTTCAGAGACTGGGGTCCCAGTGAGTATGAGAGAAGAAAAATGGATCTTTGGAAACTAATTTTAGCCCTTGTGGCAGAGGATGCAATTATCCAATATGAACATGTTTCTTAAAAATAACCCTGGGCAGAACTGTGGCCTTGTGGTAAATTGAAATACCTTTTACTGAAGACAATCAAGCTTCATATATATTTAGCATTTTGGGTGGGACAGAAATCTGAGTCTTTTGGATGAGACTATTAACAAAACTCAGTCCTGTTTTAGTTGAAGGCAAGTTGTCAAAAAGATAGTAAATCCAAAGAAATAACACAAGTTCACATTTATTTTTAATTTTCAATTTCTCTACACAGTAGGGTCTTATTCTTAAGAGGCAAAAAAATCACATTTCGTAAAAGAATCAATTCATAGACCAGCTCTGTAAGACAGGTTATGTTGACAGAAAGATGGGCCGAGGAGGGTGGAGAATGTCTTTCTGCACTCAACATTCAGTGTGTGTTAATTTTGGAGGGAAATTATTTATGTTACCACTGCAAATGTTTAACTTATAAAAGCCACACTGTGTAAGAGAGAAAGGCCAATAGGTAAGGCTTATCCAGCAAAAATATCTGGTTCTAAAGTTTATAATTAGATTTGTTTTGATGAAAGAACAAAAATATATATTTTAAACATTTTTTTAAAATGCCAGAAGTGTTTTGTTTTGTGTAAAGAGGAATCTATTTAAACTCAGAATTTACAGAAAAAGCTCACTCTGGAAATGAATTTTGATTAACTTCTTTCACAAAGAGTAATTAAGGCAAATAAATACTCTTTCCATCGAATGCATTAGCTATTAGCCACATGTGCTATTTAGACTTAAATTATTTAAAATAAACTTAAAATTTCAGTTTCTCAGTTGCATGTCCCACTTTCCAAATACCTAATGTAACTAGTGGCTACCACATGAAATAGCACATATTTAGAACAGTTCTATCATTACAGAAAGTTCTACTGAACTTTCAGCTCTATACCCAACCAGGAGAGCCAAAAATAGGTCACATCAACAACTGTTACATAGATTCATTACCTAAGAGATGGCATAAGTAGTTTATTGCAAACAGTAGAGATTTTAAAAATTAGAGAGCCACCTAAAGATTCTTTACCACATAATACTATAAAAGTGATGAGGCAACCCACTGAAGATATAATTTCTGATTTGAATTGTGTTGTTGGTAGTACTAGAAATTATTTACTTGTTGCTTCAGCGAGATAGATGCCAGAAGTTCCTTTGGATTATCCTGGGTAGAATGACTGATCAGGGCAGTGGAGAAAGTACTTCCCATTAAAAATAATCTGGGCCCGGGGCGCCTGGGTGGCTCAGTGGGTTGAGGCCTCTGCCTTTGGCCCAGGTCATGGTCCCAGGGTCCTGGGATCGAGCCCCGCATCGGGCTCTCTGCTCGGTGGGGAGCCTGCTTCCTCCTCTCCCTCTGCCTGCTTCTCTGCCTACTTGTGATCTGTGTCTGTCAAATAAATAAATAAAATCTTTAAAAAAAAATAATAATCTGGGCCCTTCTCAAAGACAAGCAAGCTCTGTTTCCTAAAGAAGGGTATGGAGTGAGCTCTCTGTGTCTTGTTAGTAAAGAACAGAGACTAGATAACTCTTCCCCAGCCTCCCTGAAGTTCTGAGACTGGAGAAGGGACATTTGCTGCACATTCTATCATGGGCTGACCTTCTAATCAGCTCAAGCATAGCACCTCTGGACAGAAGACTTAGCTACATGGGCACTTAGATGATATCCAGGGATTCCAGAGAAGATACCTTAGGTCAAGGCCACCTACAGATGTGGCCTCCTTTGAAAGTTTAGGCTGACCTCGAGCTTGGCAGAAATTGGTTAATGGTAACTTCCCTGCATCTCTGGACTGTCAAGTGACTCTTAAAAGGGACAGTGTGTGGCAGCAAGGAGCAAGGACCACAAGGCAACAGCAGATCTTAAGACACAAAGTTCTTCTCCAGGTAGAAGTGAAAGTAGATGGACCTCTTTGCTGGATGAGAAACTACAACAGTTTTTGGATGAGCAAAGAGATTGAGGGAGTCCCAGGAATGTATGGTAGGATTTCCTTCTCATCTGGAATGTAGGGGGTTAAGCAATTTTAATTTAACCTGGGAAAGAGAAAATAGACTTCCTGTCACTTGTATCTTCAGTGTGGCAGAGCAGTTGATACTTATTTCATGAAGACATGGGCAGCTGTAGTCTAACAGCTCACCCCTGAATAGTGTGTATAAATGTGTGTATAAATGTTCCACATTTAGAAATACTCCAATTGGCAGGAGACCCAAATAACCAGTAAATAAGTAGATGGGGCATGCCTACTTGCTGAGAAAAGTTAATTCAAGGATTGAAACAATAAAAGTTCATTTTAAAACACCTTTTAAGTAAATATTAAAAATTTAAAAATATATTTAAGTTCCAGTAATTTAATTTTTATTAACAATTTCCAAACTCACAATATCTCAACAATAACTTACTGGCTAATATTGGCTTTTTTGTTTACTATGTTCTAAATGAAGTTTTTCAATTCATTTGGGCAGATTTGATCTGCATTACAAGTAACTGGCTTCTGTACATGTTCTGTACATAACAGACTTTGTATATGTATTAAAATTCACAGAATAATTGCCCTATTTTCAGATGAGTTAATCCATCTTTAAAATTGCAGTGCGAGTTTTTGTTGACTTAGATTTTAGAAAATAGCTCTATTAATTTAAAATATTTTTATGATTGTCAGAAAATGACTTTTTAAATTATAGTGATCTAAAATATTGGGCTCATTTTAATTCACATGCCTCTCAGAAATTTAACTCCTTTATTTTATAATTATACAATTATATTTACTTTTGTACATACACTATGGGGTGCCTGGGTGACACAGTTAAGTGTTGGACTCTTTGTTTTCTGCTTGGGTAATAATCTCAGGGCCATGGGTTCAAGCCCCACATTAGGCTCAATGCTCAGAGTGCAGTTGGCTTGGGATTCTCTCTCTCTCTCTCCCTCCACTCCTCCCCCACTCCCTCACCCCCCGCTTTCATGCTCTTTCTCAATCTCTTTCCATCTCAAATAAATAAAATCTCTTTAAAAATAAGATATTGAGACCACCGAGACCGTGTCCACCCTGCGAACACAGGCCCCTCACCCTCGCCTCTTGGCCACTGCCACCGCCAGTTGACACCACCCCCCGTTTGCCATGGATGACGATATCGCTGCTCTGGTGGTCCACAACGGCTCCGGCATGGGCAAAGCCGGCTTCACAGGTGACAATGCCCCCCAGGCCATCTTCCCTTCCATCGAGGGGTGCCCACGGCACCAGGGTGTGATGGTGGGCATGGGCCAGAAGGACTCCTGTGTGCGCGAGGAGACCCAGAGCAAGAAGGGCATCCTGACCTTGAAGTACCTCATCGAGCACAGTATTGTCACCAACTGGGATGACATGGAGAAGATCTGGCACCACACCATCTACAATGAACTGCGTGTGACCCCAGAGGAGCACCCCGTGCTGCTGACCAATGCCCCACTGAACCCCAGGGCCAACTGTGAGAAGATGACCCAGATGATGTTCCAGACCTTCAACACCCTGGCCATGTATGTGGCCATCCAGGCTGTGCTGTCCCTGTACGCCTCTGGCCACGATGGCATTGTGATGGACTCCAGGGACGGGATCATCCATACTGTGCCCATCTACGAGGGGTACACCCTGCCCGACGCCATCCTGCATCTGGACCTGGCTGGCCGGGACCTGACGGACTACCTCATGAAGATCCTTAAGGAGCGTGGCTTTAGCTTCACCACCACTGCGGAGCAGAAAATCGTGCATGACATCAAGGAGAAGCTGTGTTATGTGGCCCTGGACTTCGAGCAGGAGACGGCCACTGCGGACTTCAGGTCCTCCCTGAAGAAGAGCTATGAGCTGCCTGATGGGCAGGTCATCACCATTGGCAACAAGCAGTTCCACTGCCCAGAGGTGCTCTTCCAGCCTTCCTTCCTGGGCATGGAATCCTGCAGCATCCACGAAGCTACCTTCAACTCCATCACGAAGTGTGACATCGACATCCGCGAGGACCTGTACGCCAGCACGGTGCTGTCCGGCGGGACCACCAGGTACCCTGGCATTGCCATCAGGATGCAGAAGGAGATCATCACCTTGGCGCCCAGCAAGATGAAGAGCAAGATCATCGCCCCCACCTTGAGTGCAAGTACTCCACTTTCATCCTGGCCTCGCTGTCCACCTTCCAGCAGATTTGGATCAGCAAGCAGGAGTATGACGATTCCGGACCCCTCCATCGTCTACAGCAAATGCTTCTAGGCGGACTGCTACTTTAGTTGGCATTACACCCTTTCTTGATAAAACCTAACTTGCGCAGAAAACGATATAAGATTGGCATGGCTTTATTTGTGTGCCTTTTTTTTTAATTACTGTTTTTTGTTTTTGAAATTTTTTCCGTTTTCTTTTTCTCAATTTTTTTTCTTTTCTTTTTTTTTGGCACGACTCAGGATTTAAAAATTGGAACGGTGAAGGTGACAGCAGTTGGTTGGAACGAGTATCCCCCCAAAATTCTACAATGTGGCCGAGGACTTTGATTGTACTTTTTTTTTTTTTTAAATAGTCATTCCAAATATCGTGAGATGCATTGTTACAGGAAGTCCCTTGCCTTCCCAAAAACCACTCCATTTCTCTCTGAGAAGGGACAGTTCTTGCCCAAGTCCACACAGGATGGTGATAAAATTGCTTTTGTGTAAATTATGTAGTCCAAAAAATTTTTTTTTTAATCTTCACCTTAAAACCTGTTCTTTCTGTTCTATTTTGAATGGTCTGCCATCATGGCTTCCCCCTTTTTTGTCCCCTCCAATTTAAGATTCATGAAGGCGTTTTGGTTTCCTTGGGAGTGGAGTTGAGGCACGAGGCAGCCAGGAGCTTCCCTGTACACTGACAAGACCAGTTCGATAAAGTGTGCACACCTTAAATACATAAATAAATAAATAAAATATTGAACTCATTTTAATTCACATGCTCTTCTTAGAAATTTACTTCTTTATTTTATAATTATATAATTATATTTACTTTTGTACATAGATTAGTAATGTCACAAATTTACAAATGCATCAAGTTGACATTAAGATGCACCATGGTGGGGCGCCTGGGTGGCTCAGTGGGTTAAGCCGCTGCCTTCGGCTCAGGTCATGATCTCAGGGTCCTGGGATCGAGTCCCACATCGGGCTCTCTGCTCAGCAGGGAGCCTGCTTCCTTCTCTCTCTCTCTCTCTCTCTGCCTGCCTCTCAGTGTACTTGTGATTTCTCTCTGTCAAATAAATAAATAAAATCTTTAAAAAAAAAAAAAAAGATGCACCATGGTTCCATCATTTCTCCCTTTTTCAAGACATTTTCCAATTCTCTGTAACCTAACTATTGCCTGTAGCTACTAGGCATTTCCCTACCCAGTACTATATGAAAGTTTTTAATGAATACTCTGGGTTTCAGGTCACTATAGAGATGCTTTGGGTATTCCTGGCAAATCGGGGTCCATAGTGTCTCTGCTAGCACTAGGAGAATTCATACATTTTTCCAATCTACCATAACTTGGCTCCTGGGAGATTTCACCCAATGAAGTGACATTTCTTTCTAGTTTGGTTGTGCACGAACCCAACATGCACTAGGTGGGCCAGAGCCCCCAGAAAATACTTTCTTCTTTTCCAAAGAAGGTATAAATATCCCAGGTCACCCATTTCCCAAATTTGAATCCGTACTTTTGTCAGGGGCACCTTCTTTTTCTCTTCTTTTAGCTACTACTTTCTGCCTCTATCGTAGATTCTCTACCAAATAAGATGAGCAAGTCTCTTCTAGGGGCTTTTAATACACACACAATTCAATCATTGAGATTTTATGTGCTGAAAGAAAGATTTGTCTCCTGCCAAGAGTTCAGAAAGGAACTACTTTCCAAGTCTCTGAACCTCCAACCCTGTAAGAAAAGAGAAAATTTCTTTCAGTGAACCAACCCAGAATGTTATTTCCATTTAAATAGACATGAACAATGTCTTTAATAAAACTATTGTAATGCTAATTTTTTTAAAAATCCCAACTTTTTCAATCCAAGTAACACTGTTGATGTGAATGACTACTCTTCTCCTAAATTCTGGCTTCAGTTACAGGATGTTTATGATGATACAAGTCTTATACAATGAATGCAGGCAGCACTCCAGTTGATTTAATCTGACAAGAGCTTCCTTAGGTATGAGTATGAGTTTGGGCTTTTAGCCAGCAATCAAAAGGGATTGTAAATTTAAATGATTACATCATCTAGTGAAGTCTGCTTTTTGGCCAGGACAGAGGCACCGTCTCCAAAGTTTATTCAGAATATATTTGAAACATTCTAGCTGTGTGACCATGGAAAAATTCCTTAATCTCTCTGTAGCTCTGTTTCTTCATCTGAGTAATTATAACATTTACCTCATAGTTTCTTAAACAAGTTAGCATATGTAAAGCACTTGGATTACCTGGCACATCATCTATCTATTTAAGTATTAGCTAATATTAGCATTAATGTTATTACTGCATTGATAGAGGGAAGCTGCAAAGACTTTACGCTGAACCTATGTAATTATCTAGCTAATACAATTTCCCTTTAGAAAGTATTTTAAGATAAATTATGTGTACTTAAATATTTTCCAAATAATTATCTTAAATCAAGTGTGAACCCCTTCTGAAAATAATTTCTTTTTGGAAGAAAAATAATTTGCAAAGGAATGGCTTATCTTTGGAGAATGAAGGTAAAAATATAAACAGGAGGGAGATACACTGACAGATCTCGACATGAACTTGTAGTTACGACTTGGGTCTCAATGTTTTGTTTTTCATTGACCTGCATAGGTACCTTGGAGATTTCTTACAATGGTCTCACTGGCTAAGAAGACAGATCAGAGATTAGGGAAGCTGAGGCAGGTAGCAATTGTGCCACAGAAAGTGAAAGAATGGAAATTACACAGAATAAGAAATCCAGAAATCTTCATCGGGGTCCCTTAAGTGTTTGACTAAATAATAATCTCTATATGCATAGGGTGACACTCAATGAGGGCAGACAAAGACAACTACCAGGGAACTATAAACTGAAAAGCCACTATAGCTTCCACAGAACTAGGAGACATTGAAGTTTTGTACTTGAGCCAGAGTAGAGAGACATTCTTGAACAACTGAGCATTTAGTAAAGGCTCTAGAAAAGTTCTGCTTTATTACAATCTAGGTTATGCTACAAATGCCCTACCAAAGCTTTAAAACAAGCCTTAAGAAAATCAAGGGACTTCAAAGGATCAACTGCTCACAAGAATTAAACTCAAACTTCTTCAGAGAAAGGTAACAAAATCCATACACTCAATAACGCAACATTCACAATAGAAGGCATACAATAAAAATCTACTGGAACTGCAAGGAAGCATGACAATGTGACCCATAGCCAGGAGAAAATAAGTCAATAGGAGCAGACCCAGAAATGATAGAGACAATTAAATCAACAGATAAGAATTGTGAATCAGCTATAATGAATATAACCAAGAGTTTAAGGAAAACAGGTATACAATGTAAAAAGAAATAGACACTATAGAAAAGACCCAAGTCAAACTTTTAGAGCTGAAAATTAAAATATTTGAAATAAAAAAGTCACTGGACTTAATGTATTAGACATTGCACGGAAAAAAAAGAATAAGTGAACGTGAAGGCAGTACAGTGAAAACTATCAAAATTGAGGTAGAGATAGAAGACGGATAGAAAACAAACAAATCTCAAATATATTAGGCTCAGTGAAAGAAGCCAGGCATAAAAGAATACATATTGTATGATTCCATTTATTTTATATGTCAAGAAAAGACAAATCATCTAGATAGGGAGTAGATTGGCGGTTGTTTAGCTCTAGGGGTAGGAAAGGGGAATGACTGTAAATAGGTACAGGATTGTTTTTTGGGATGTTGGAAATGTTCTAATATTAAATCATGGTAGTGGTGCACATCTCTGTAAATCTACAAAATCATGTGTTTGGATTATATACTTGAAATGAGTGAATTTTATGATATGTAAATTATAACACAGGCTATTTTTAATAAATCTACAACAAAGCATAAATTCCCCAAGAAACAATATCTAATGGTTTAACATATGTGTAATTACTCAGAAAAGGGAAGAGTCAGAAGAATTTTTTTTTTATATTTTATTAAACTATGAAGTACTTATAAAAAACTATGCATCTTTAATGTTTATGACTTCATGAATTTGGAGATAGTTTACATCCATGAAACCATCCCCATATCTATGCCATAAACATATCTATCACTTACAAGAGAAAAAAAAAGTTTTTTTTAAACATAACTGAAAATTTTTAGATATAATTAAAAATATTAACCCAACAATCTAAAGAGTTCAACATACTCCAAGGTGCAAAATCAAGACAAAGGCATATCATGATGAAAATTGGTTTAAAAAAATTGTTATGAAGAAAAATTCTTAAAATTAGCCAAGGAATAAAAAGACACATTACATACAGGGGTATGAAGTTAGAATACAACTGACTTTTCATAAGAAAGAATGCAAAGCAGAAGACAATAGAAAACCATTTTTAAAATGCCAAAAGAAAACTAAATGTGTCAAATTAGAAATCTATATCCAGTCAAAAGATCACTCAAATGAAAGTAAAATAAAGATATTCTCAGACAAACAAACCTGAAAGAATTTTTGGTCAACAAACTCATACTACAAAAAAATCTTAAATGATGTTTTTCAGGCTAAAGAAAAATACTACTAAATAAAAATTCAAATACACACACACACACAAAAAATGTCATAAATGGTTAATATGTGGGACAATATAAAATATAATTTATTATTTTTAAGTTATATAAAAAATTATTGATTTTCTGAACCAAAACACTGACAATTTTGTAATTAATCACATTTTTAGAAATAGAATTAACAAGAAATTAATAAGAAGAAAAAGGATAGGGAGAGGAAATGAGAAATATGCCTTTATAAATTGGGGTCCTATGTAATGCATGAAATGATACAATAGTATGTGATGATAAGCTATGATAAATTAAATATGGCTAGTGGAAACCTTAGAGCAATTACTGGAAAAAATAGAATGTGGAGGTAGAGATAATAGTCCAATGGAAAAGATTGAATAGAATTCTAAGACAACTCAACCTATAATAAAGCATAGAATTGGGGGTGGGGAGGAAACAAATTAAAATTGGAGGGAGACAAAACAAGAAACATGGTAGTATTAAACCAGTGGTGTGCTGGAGCTGATAGATGGTACTTCATGAAAGTGAATGATGTATACCTTTCTCAATTTTCCATCTAGTGATAGCATGTTGGTAGTTTGAGACCAGCACTGGTGGCAAAATTTACATAATGGAAATCAGCAGATGCTGAAAGTTGTGATTTCTTAGAAAAACACATTTAACATCATACTACTGACTGCAACCAAAAAATCATGTAAAATGTAAAAGAAATAAAAGGCCTTTTATTTAAAAGGCCAAGAATGGCATATCAAGGGCGCCTGGGTGGCTCAGTGGGTTAAGCCGCTGCCTTTGGCTCAGGTCATGATCTCAGGGTCCTGGGATCGAGTCCCGCATCGGCTCTCTGCTCAGCAGGGAGCCTGCTTCCTCCTCTCTCTCTGCCTGCCTCTCTGCCTACTTGTGATCTCTCTGTCAAATAAATAAATAAAATCTTTAAAAAAAAAAAAAAAGAATGGCATATCAATATAACAATATTCAATTATGATGCTATTTACCTTAAACATAGTTTAAAGAAAAAGATAGGTTATATCTTTAAAAAAAAAAAAAAAGAAAGATTTTATTTAAGATTTTTTTCTGGAGACTCTAGCCAAGATAGACAAGAAAAAGATATAAAAGGCATCCAAATTGAAAAGGAAAAAAATAAAACTACCTCTATTCACAGAGGATATGGTCCTTTATATAGAAAATCTAAGAAACCTGTGAAAACATCTGGGTGGGGGATGGGCTAATGATGGGTATAAAGGGGAGCACTTGTTATGATGAGCTCTAGATGTTATATGTAAATGATGAATCACTAAATTCTACTCCTGAAGCCAATATTACACTATATGTTAACTAACTAGAATTTAAATAAAATTTTGGGGAAAAAAAAGAGAAATCTATGAAAACACTATTAGAACTAATACATATAGCAAAATTGGAGGATATGAAATCAATATACAAAATTTATTTCTGTTGTTTACTTCTAAACACTATCAGTGAATAGTCCAAAAATCATACTAAGAAAACAATTCTATCTATAATAGCTTTAAAAACTAAAAATACTTAGAAATATTTTAACAAAGGAAGTTTAAGATTTACATACTGAAAACTATAAAATGTTATTTTTTTAAGCATATATTTATTTGAGAAATGGGGAGGGGCAGAGGGAGAGAAAAATTCAAACAGAATTCAACCTGAGTGCAGAGCCCACATGGGGTTTGATCTCATGACCCCAAGTTTATGACCTGAGATGAAACCAAGAGTCAGATGCTTACCTGACTTTGCTATCCAGACACCCCAACTATAAAATATTATTAAAAGAAACTACAAAAGACCCAAATATAGAGAAAGGTAGTTCATGTTCATATATCAGAAGACTCAACATTGTTAAGATTACAGTATTTCTCAACTGCAGATTCAGTGCAATCCCTATCAAAATCCCAGTTGTCTTTTTTTTGTTGTTGTTGTTGCAGAAAATCACAATTATCCAAAACTTATATGTAAATGCAGGGATCCAGATTAGGCCAAATCATCTTTAAAGATAAGAAAGTTGAAGGACTCACATTTCCTGATTTCAAAACTTCTGACAAAATAATAATCAAGATATTGTGATACTGGCATAAGGATAAACAAATCAACGGAAGAGAATTGAAATAAATAATTTTAATAAATTATTAAAATACAAAATAATCAATACATAAAACTTTGCATTTGTAGTCAAGTGATCTTGAGAAAAATACTAAGGTGATTTATTAAGGAAAAATAGTCTTTTCAATAGAAGGTGCTAGGATAAATGGATATTCAGATGTAAAACAATGAAGTTGAACTCCAACTCATACCATCCATAAAATATAACTTAAAGTTTATTATAGTTCTAATATTACCCAGCTATAAAAACAAATAAAGTATCAATACATGTTATAACATGAACAAACCTTGAAAAACATGCCAAATGATAGAACCAGCCAAACTAGGTCACATTTTATATGATTCCGTTAATAGGAAATGTCCAGAATAGACAAATCTATAAAGACAGAAAGTAAATTAGTGGTTGCCAAGGACTAGGTGGAAGGGAGAGTGATTGCTAGTGGGTGCAGGGCTTCCTTTTGAGGTGGCAAAAAAATTCTAATATTAAGTGGTGGTGCTAGTTGCACAATATTTTTTTTAAAAACTGCTTGTACACCTTAAAGAGGTCCATTTCACAGTATGTAAATTATAGCTCAATGAAGCTGTTTTTCTTAATAATGAAAAAACATATTGTGTAAACTCTAATTGTAAGAAAGATGAAGTAGCTATATTAATATCCCACAAAGCAATCTTCAGTATAAGAAGTATTGCCAAAAATATAAAGGTATTTTACATGAAGAACAAAATAAAGAACAAAAGATCAATTTCTCTAAAAGACATAGCAATCCTAAATATGTATGTACCTCATAACAGAGCTCTATAAGCCATACAGCTAAATGACAGAACTGAAATGAGAAATAGACAAATTTAAATTATAATTGGCAATCTCAATTTTCCTCTCTTAGTAATTTATAAATAAGTAGACAGAAAACCATTAAAAATAAGAATGACTTCACCACACTATCAATTTTACCCAACTGATATTTATAGAACACTCCACCTAACAAACACATATTCTTTTGAAATGTGTACAGTACATTTATCAAGATAAGTCACATGTTGGGACATAGAACACATTTCAAAAAATTTAAAAGTGTTGGGGTGCCTGGGTGTCTCAGTTGATTAAGGGTCTGCCTTCAGTTCAGGTCATGATCTTGAGGTCCTGGGATAGAGCCACACACTGGGGGGGGGGGGGGGTCCCTGCTCAGCAGGGAGTATGTTTCTCCCTGTGCCTCTGCCCCTGACTTGTGCTCCCTGTCTCTCTCAAATAAATATATAAATAAATATATCTATCTTTGAAAAATTAAATCCATTTCAAAGGATTGACATCACACAAAATCTGTTTTGCAGTTACAATGGGAATAGAAATTAATTACTAATTAAAATATCAAAACCCCAAATAATTTAAAATGAAAATGACATATTCTAGTCATCAGTCCAAAAAGATCATAAGAGAAAATAGAAATATGTGTACCAAATGATCATGAAAACACACATAACAAAATTTGTGGGATTAGCAATGACTAGACAGAAAGTTAGCTTTAAAAGCATCATAAAAAAAAAGATCTTTTATTTCAAACTTGAGCTATATAACAAGATATAAAATAGGGACACTATATAAGAAGTTATAAAATAGGGACACCAGTTATAAAATAGGCGCTCAGCCGTTAAGCATTTGCCTTTGGCTCAGGTCATGATCCCAGGGTCCTGGAATTGAGCCCCGCATCAGGCTACCTGCTCAGCGGGAAGCCTGCTTCTCCTTCTACCAGTCCCCCTGCTTGTGTTCTCTCTCTCTGTGAAATAGAGAAACATAATCTTAAAAAAAGAAGTTATAAAATGGGAGCAAATAAACCAAAAATAAAAGAAATAAATGATAAAGGGGAAATCTATGAAATAGAAGGCAAACAACAGAGAAAATCAATGAAATTAAAAGATGGTTCTTTGAAAAGAGAAAGAGGAAAATCAAATAAGTTTATTAATTGTTACATAAGCAATAGACATAAAGTATACCATTAAAACTGATAAACGAAACAATGAAAGTTTAAACAAGAGAAAAAGATTAAAGGCATGTACAGCTAGATAGAGATGGGTTTATCTTTTTGTTCATATTTATAGAGAGTATTTATGCATGTCTGTGTCTGCATGTTTTAGGGACTGTATATATATATATGTGCATATATGTAAAATTATAGCCAGGCTTATTTCTTTTAATTCTTTATTTAAATTCAATTTAGTTAACATTTACTTTATTATTAGTTACTAGTTAGAATATAGTGATACATCAGTTGCATATAACACCCAGTGCTCATTACATCACGTGTCCTCTTTAATGACCATCACCCAGTCACCCCTTCCCCCCTCCCCACCTCCCCTCCTCCCCTCCAGCAACCCTCAATTTGTATCTTAGAGTTCAGTGTCTTTTATGGTTTGCCTCCCTCTCTATTTTCATCATCTTATTTTATTTTTCCTTCCTTTTCCCTATGTTCATCTGTTTTGTTTCTTAAATTCCACATATGAGTGAAGTCGTATGGTATTTGTCTTTCTCTGACTGAGTTATTTCACTTAGCACAATACACTCTAGCTCCATCCATGTCATTGTAAATGACAAGATTTTAATTCTTTTTGATGGTTAAGTTATATAGATACATATATACATATGTATATACATATACATATATGTATCTATATAACTCCTTCCTTACTTTGGGCATTGTGGACATTGCTGCTATAAACTCTAGGGTACGTGCCCCTTTGATTCACTATGTTTGCATCTTTTGGAGAAATTCTCACTAGTGCAATTGCTGGGTATTGGGTGGTTCTATTTTTAACTTTTTGAGGAATCTCCATGCTGTTCTCCAGAGTGATTGCCACAGTTTGGATTCCCACCAACAGTGTAAGAAGGTTCCCCTTTCTCTGCATCCTTGCCAAAACCTGTTGTTTCCTGCATTGATAATTTTAGCCATTCTGGCTGAGGTGGTATCGCAGTGTGGTTTTTCTTTGTATTTCCCTGATGCTGATGATATTGAGCATATTTTAACGTGTCTGTTGACCATTTGGATATCTTCTATGGAGAAATGTCTGTTCTTGTCTTCTTAGCCAAGCTTATTATTGGCTGTCTCATTGTTGGAAGTGTTCGTGAAAAAGATGACTGATTTCAGAGCTTGGGCAGGGAAAGCACAAGCGGAATCTAAAACACTGTATTAGTTTATGACTGCTGCCAAAACAAAACAAAACAAAACCAAAAAACCCCACAAATTTAGCCACTTAAAATAACGCCTTTATTATCTCATCATTTCTGTAGGCCTAAAGTCTAGGCACAGCTCAAATGGGTCTACGCTCAGTGTCTCACGAAGTGGAAAGCAAGGGCCAGCCAGACTACTTTCTCATTTGGGGTTCAGAGTCCTCTTCCAAGCTCAGGCAGTTTGTTGACAGAATGTAATTCTTTTGAATGAGAACTGAAACCCCCATTTTCTTTCTGGCTGTCAGAGGGCTTGCTCTCAGCTTGTAGAAACAACCCTCATGCCTTTAGAGACCCTCCACTGTTTGAGTCACCCAGGCCCTTCAGAGCAGCTATCTTTTTTTTTTTTTTTAAAGACTTTATTGTATTTATTTGACATAGAGAGAGATTACAAGTAGGCAGAGAGGCAGGCAGGGAGAGAGAGAGGGAATCAGTCTCCCGGCTGAGCAGAGAGCCTGATATGGGGCTTGATCCCAGGACCCGGAGATCATGACCTGAGTTGAAGGCAGAGGCTTAGCCCACTGAGCCACCCAGGCACCCCTCAGAGCATCTATCTAAAAGAGGTTTCTCCTTTCTTGATCAATTTGAGCAAAATAAATAATGACAATAATAGACCAAAATCCATAAAATAAAATAAGAATACATTAATTCATACTATGTATGTATGAATATAGTATGATATACTATAGCCAGTATGTATGTATAGATTATATACACTGAAATACAGATATATCTGTATCTATATATACATTAGATGTATATAAGCAAATAAGTAAATGGGTGACAAAGGAAAGGTTCTTCATATGGCATGATCCAATACACTGTGATAAATGTAGAAGGAATAATGGAATTAGAAAATCATCATTTGGGGGCGCCTGGGTAGCTCAGTCTACTGAGTGACAACTCTTCATTTTGGGGCAGGTCATGATCTCAGTGTTGTGGGATTAGTCCCTGTGTCAGGCTTTGCCCTCAGCGGGGAGTCTGCTTGTCCCTCTTTCTCTGCTCCTACCCTGCCCCCCACCATTCATGTGCTGGCTGCTCTCTTGGTCTCTCTCTTTCTCTCAAATAAATAAATAAATAAATAAATAAATAAAATCTTAAAAAAAAAAAAAAAGGAAGGAAGAAAACCACTATTTGGTAGCCAACCATCACAGATGTAATTGTTTCAGGCAAGCATAAACAATGGATGATGAAATTAGTGGACAAAAGTATGATGAGAAACAGGTTATTAAGTCTTTAAAAATCTCCACTATAAGTTGAAGAATAATTACCAAGGAAAAAATAGCAACTTTATGGTGGAGAAATGTCGCAGTCCTTAGTTAGCATCACCAGTAACAGGACAAAACAACATATTTCTGCGGCAGTGCGGATTGAGGCATAATATCCCTTCCTTCACATCATTCCCAAAATGTATAACCTGATCAAATCATGAAGAAACATCAGACAAACCCAAATTTAGGGACATTTTAAAAAATACCTCATCGACACTCTCCGAAATTATCAGACAGTGAAAAAGGGAGACTGCACAACAGTTAGAGGCTAAACGAGACTGAAGAGGTATGACAATTACACAACATGTGATCATTTAATCCTGGACCCCCCAAAATGACAATAGTGGAACAATGAGAGAATTGTAATAAGGTCTGTAGATTAGAGATCATGGTATCAATACTGATTTCCTAATTTTGATAACGGTACTACATAGTTACATAAGAGAATGTCCTTGTTTTAAGGAAATATAGACTATAGTATTTAGAGGTCTTGAAAATCCAATCAGTATTGCCCACCCCATTAACAGAAGCAAGGAGAAAAATTATATGTTTATATGAATGTGTGAAGAAAAGTATTTTATAAAATTAAGTACCCATTTATGAGAAAACAACAAAATATGACAAAGCAACAAGACCTCCAAACTTTTGGCAAACTGGGATAAAACTTCTTCCTCAATCTGATTAAAGTTATCCATGAAAATCCTATAGTTAACACCGTATTTATTGATGAAGTACAAAATATTTCCCCCCTAGGATTAAGAACAATGCTAAGATACGAGTTCTCTCATTCCTAGTCAACACTGTACCAGAGGCAAGAGAAAAATAAAGGGTATACAGATGAAAGGGAAGAAGGAAGGCTGTCTTCATCACAGACAACATGATCATGTGTACAAAAGCCCTAAATAACCTCCCAATGAACTGCTAGAGCTAATAAATGAATTTATCATTGTTGCAGGACAAAGATCAATGTACTCAAATCAGCATTGTTTCTACGTGTAAGCAACTAAAAGTTAAAAATTGAAATAAAAAAATACCATTTACAATAGGATCAAAAACTTGAAGTATCTGGGATACACTTAGTAGGAATATGTACAGTGTCTGTGTACTAAAAACTAGAAGGTATTGATGAGAGAAGTTATGGAGGGCTATATAAATAGAAACATACACCATGTTGATGGATTGGAGGGTACAATATTGTTAATTTTCTCCAATTAACAAGCTGATGCTAAAATCTATATGGAAATTAAAAACACCTATAATAGTTTACATGCGTTTTGAGAAGAACTGATTTTGATACTTACTGGAAAGCTGCAATAATCAAAGTGTGGTATTCGTGCAAGAACAGACACAAGATTGTTTGGAGAGAATAGAGTCCAGAATTCGATCCATACATACATGTCAAGTGACTTTTGACAAGCTTGCATTGTATACCTTCCCTGTCAATGACTTCTCACTGTTTCTCGGGACCACTGATCTGATTCCTATCACTACGAATGAGATTTGCCTGTTTTAGATCTGCTTGTAAATGGAGTCAAAGCACAAGGATTTTATAACTGAAAAGTCAAGGGAATAGTTCGAATTTGGGCAGTGTTCAGATAACTCGATCAGGCATTAATCTATTCCTTGGCTCTACCTTCTCCTAGTTGACTTCATTCACAGCGTATTTTCTTCAAGTGGTGGCAAATATGGCCAACAGAAGCTCCCGTACTATGTTCTTTCTTTTTTTTTTTTTTTTTTAAGAACTTTTGTGAATTAGATAGGTTTTTTTAAAGATTTTATTTATTTATTTGACAGAGAGATCACAAGTAGGCAGAGAGGCAGGCAGAGAGAGAGAGAGGAGGAAGCAGGCCCCCCGCTGAGCGGAGAGCCCGACGCGGGACTCAATCCCAGGATCCTGAGATCATGACCTGAGCCGAAGGCAGCGGCTTAACCCACTGAGCCACCCAGGCGCCCCTGTTCTTTCTTTTTTTAAGATGTTATTTATTTGTGGGAGAGAGAGAGAGAGAGCATGAACAGAGGGAGAGGAGAAACAGCCTCCCAGCCAAGCAGGGATCCCGAATGTGGGATTCAATCCCGGGATCCTGGGATCATGCTGAAGGCACACACTTAACTGACTGAGCCACCCAGGTGCCCCTCTAGCACTTTGTTCTTCTTCACAACTTCAGCAGAAATACTTCCTTCTTTTCTTGTAATTGCTACAAAAGGCTAATTCTTATCGGATTTACGTGGAGAATATGCTTATCCCTGAACTGTGGTCAAGAACATGAAGTATGCTGCTTTGCCCAGCCAGAACCTAGTGTCTATCTCCGGATCTAGGGAATGACTCCAGCTTTCCAGAAGGCACACAGACTGGGAGAAAGGAGTAGCAGTTTCCCCATATACTCTCTCAGGATCCAGATGTCCACTCCTCTTTGATAAGCCAAGATTCTAGTCCAGAATTCATTAGACCACAATACTATAATTCAGCCCTTGAGACAATGCGTGGTATCCCAGGGGGCCATTTGGTCACTTTTAGCCAGGATGTGATGATGATGTCCTATGGCCCTTCTTCCCAATAGAGTCAAGTTAGTGAGGTTCGGGCCCTGGGGATCAGGCTTCCTAGTGGTAGAGCAAATTAGATAAGATGGTGTCATAACTGTGAGGACCAGGAATCAGAGTAGTAGCATCTTTTATACCATTTAATAAAAACTGAATTTACAAAACTAAACAAAGCATACACGAACATAATAGAGGGAAGAGAGACAATCCCTAGTCATTTGCAATTGTTTCATCTGAACCATGACTGAAGAGAAAGGAAGAGTAAGAAAAATGGGAGACTAGAGAACTACATAGAAGAACCCAGTTTCTTACTCGACATATCATTGACAATGTTGGCAAGCAGTCGTTTTCATCTGTCAAAAATGTCAGTAGAACAGCTCACTTAGAAAAGGGAAAGGCAATATTAGGAAGCCTGATCTGTCAATCAATGCTCGCTTGATTATTTATGAGAAATGTTGGGAGAAAAGCTTTCAAGTAGAAAAATTAATTTATATTTGTAGTAAAACTCAAAATCCGGACTTCGAGAATATTCTCCTTTTACATTTTTAAGGAAACGTAAAGAATATTACATTTGGGGCTTTTAAAGAAAACCTGTATTTTATCATGGAAATTTAAAGTCCATCACAAAACGAGTAACTTTCCCCTAAAGAGAGCTCTTAGTAATGTCAGCTTTACATGTAGTAAACACAGGTATCAGCACCCTTATTTCAGGCAAGAAATACTAGATTGAAAATATAGATCATAGAATTGTAAACGCCACCATCAGGGAATTTAAAGCCAAATGATTTCATAGAACTGAACCATTTCTGGAATAAGGAAAGAGTAAAAATATGGTAGATGTTTGAAGAAGGGATAGAGGAAAGCCTCCTAAAATAAGGTTTGGTAGATTCAAAACCTGAAATCAACTTCTTGAACCCTCCTTGCATAGTGATGTGGGGTTACAGAGTCTATATTCCGTCTACTTGAATTTGAGTGAGCTTGGAACTGCTTCAACCACAAGGAGGTAGCAGATGTGAAGCTGAGTAACTTTCAAGACCAAGTCATAAAAGCCTTAGAGCTTCTGCCTTGATCACTGGAGCACCAGCTCTCAGAGCAGCCATGAAGGAAGACTGACTACAATGAGACTATCACGTTGGCAAGGCCAACTGTAGGTATTCCGGTTCATTGTCCCAGCTGTGCCCAGCCCTCCAGCTGTCCCCTCCAAGGCATTAGTTACAGAGGTGAAGCCATCTTGGGTCCTCCAGATCACTGTGTGCCCTCCACAGACACCATGCAGAACAGAAGAATCATTCAGCCAAGTCCTGCCCAATTCGTGATCCACAAAATGACGATATTAAACGGGTTTTTTGATCCAACTAAGGATCTTATTATATATTATACAGTTTTTGCTTTTGTTTTAAATATTTTTAAAATTTATTTGTCAGAGAGAAGCACAAACAAGGGAAGGGGCAGAGGGAGATACAGGCTCCCCACCCAGCAAGGAGCCTGATGTGGGACTCGATTCCAGGACCCTGGGATGATGACCTGAGCCAAAGGCAAATGCTTAACCGACTGAGCCAGCCAGGCATCCCTATACAGCTTTTGTTTTTTTTAAATTTATTTATTTATTTATTTGACAGAGAGAGAGAGAGAGAGATCAGTAGTGGGGGCAGAGAGGCAGGCAGAGAAATGGGGGGAAGCAGGCTCCCTGGTAAGCAGAGAGCCCTATGCAACGCTTGATTCCAGGACCTTGAGACCATGACCTGAGCTGAAGGCAGAGGCTTAACCCACTGAGCCACCCAGGCGCCCCTACAGTTTTTATTTTAAATCACACACACACAAAGAACAAAGGGGAAGCTGTTTTAGAATAAAGTGTTATACTTCATTATATCTTTTTTTTTTTTTTTTAGTAGTCCCTACATCCAACATGGGGCTCAAACTCATGACGCTGACATGCATGCTCTTCCAACCAAGCCAGCCACGTGCCATTAATTACTTTTTTTAAAAAAATGAGAACATAATAGATATTTCTTAATAATGATTAAGGACACCTGGTTCAACAACATATTAAAGCAATGAACTAATATTGGGTGTTCTTTCTTTGTTCTCAGGAAGTTTGAGGCCCTATGGGACACCTTTAGTCAATAAGAAGAGTAATTCATAAGAAGAGTAATTCATAAAGGAAATAAGAGAAATGCAGTAGAATTTCTTAGTATAACACACAATTAAATGAAACTTATATGTATCCAAAATTCAACTAATCAAAATGCTCAAACAGCAGATAGTGAGTTTTCTGTATCTTGTTTCTTTTCCTTTTTATGAAAAAGAAACAAGAAATAAGTAAACAAGCTGATATTATCATTTTATTGAAAAAAATCAAGCAATGTCAGGCCTTATCACTGTGACACAGGTTTTTAGAATCCTCATTTTTGGTGAGAGATACCAGAAACTAATTTATGAATAACTGGAGAAACAACAAAAACTCAAAGTTATATCCATATCTTCCACCTTCTAAGTACTGCATGTTAGCAAAAAATGTTTATGTCCTTGAAGATCCGTAAGATTCTGGAAGGCAAAAGGGAACCAATAAAGATAATCAGAATCATCTCCAAAACTCTCAACATAAAACATATTTTTCCTAATATTTTGAACTTTAGTTACTCATTTCTCACAGACTATCAGTTTGTTTATTTTTTAATTCAAATATTACGTCAAATCCACTGAAACCTAATTTTTATTTGTTGAACTTGGCTTCTTAATGTGAAATGCAATACTTTCATAAGCATACATGTGGAACTCTCTAAGGTCCTACAATGAGAGCATAACAAGTTAACTAAACACAGGAACAGATAGAAGAAAAAAACCAAAAGATATTACTTGCATTTTTTGTTAATAAGAAAATTGAAAACAACAGAACTCACTTATGTTTTGGTTAAGTATAACACTGTGGATCAAAGCAGTTCTACTGTAAAACAAACTGCCTTACACGTAGAAGAAATGCTACGAATAATTGTAGCATTAAGATGATTAAAAATAGTAGTTGCATGCACTAATATCTTGATTAAAAAGAGACCAAAAGAGGGGGGCCTGAATGGCTGAGTCAGTTAGGTGCCCAACTTTTGTTTTTGGCTCAAGTCCTGATCTCAGGGTCGTGAGATAGAGCCTGGAGTTGGGCATGGAGCCTGCTGAGGATTCTCTCTCCCTCTGCCCCTCCCCACTGCTTTCCCTCTCTCTCTCTCTAAAAGAAAAAAAAAAAAAAAAAGAGAAAGAGATACCAATATTCCACTACTATATTTCTCACCTCCAAAACAATAGGAAATGTTACTGATTGAAAGTAGTTAAGGAGTGCCTGGCTGGCTCAGTTGGTAGAGCATGCAACTGTTGATCTTGTGAGTTCAAGCCCCGTATTGGGTATAGAGATTACTTAAAAACAAAACCTTTCTTAAAAAGTTAAGAAAACTATTACTTATCCCATTTTATGTTTAGACTGAATCTATTCAAGATGGACATGACCAAAATTTCTTAATTTTTAAATTTTATTTTGCCTGTCAACAGGATTTTCTCCAATTCTGATTTAACATTAGTCTCTAATAGAAATGCTTCCTGAAATAAGTCAATTGGAAAAAGACAACTATCATATGATCTTCCTGATATGAGGAAGTGGAGATGCAATGTGGGGGGTTTAAGGGGTAGGAAAAGAAAAAAATGGAAGAAGATGGAATCGGGAGGGAGACAAACCATAAAAAACTCAATCTCAAAATACAGACTGAGGGTTGCTGGGGAAGGGGGCTGGGAGAGGGTGGTGGAGATATGGACATTGGGGAGGGTGTGTGCTATGATGAGTGCTATGAAGTGTGTAAACCTGGTGATTCACAGACCTGTATCCCTGGGGATAAAAATACATTATATGACTATTAAAAAATTTAAAAATTAAATAAAAGTGAAAAAAAAGAGAAATGCTTCCTTAGCAATTATTCTTATTTAAATAAATTTAATTAGTTTAACATATCTTTATTAAGTTTATTCTTTACTCAGCATCAAAAATTTGGGTCTTACCAACATCTTTAGAGACGTCCTAACAAAAGCCAGCTGGCCCAGGGCCATGACAAAATCCCTAAGAATCTTCCTTTTTCTTAGCTGGAGTTGATCCAGAACCATCCTGATGAATTGTCCTTTTTGTGCTACCCCCTCATTTAGAATTACTCTCTGGCCATTTATAATCTTCTCTGGTCACTGCAATTAAGAAGACACGTAGAAAGGGAATTCCATTCCTCACTCATAATGAATTAGCTTTCTAGTACCTGAGACTAGAAGTTAGTACATAGAAATCCAGTTTTGTTTTATACAAAGGATATGTATCCCTAAACTCTATAAACAAATACTAACGTGTTATTTTTCACAGACAACCCCACTCAAAACTTTGTATATACTTCCCTATAAACCAAAGTAATATCCTGCTAGGAGATATTCTTCACGAATTCACATTTTCTCACCTCAAATCTCATCATGTCAAAAAAAAAAATAAATAAAAACAAAAACAAGCAAACAAGTAGGAACTGGTCTCATCATAGATGTCCTCTGTGGTTACTATTTATTCTTCATAGATAAGACATTCTGACATGAAAGCCTGACGTGAAGTGTTGGCAACACTGTTTCATAAACCATTTACCCATTTTTCACAGTAAAAGTATGTTTCTGCACATTCTCTGAATCTGTTAGGGAAGGAAACTGGAATGTCTTAAGCCACTCCCCAATTTGGTTTTTAAATTTCCAGTGGATTTTTTTTTTTTTTTAGCTCTTTTCATGAGCAGTGTAGCTATTGGTTTAACAGAAATAGCATTTTAATGTAAAGATAGGACTTTCAGAAACATGAATGTCTTACATAGGACTGAGACATAATAATAATTGAAACTCAGAACGCATTCCTTCCTAAACAAGGTGATCCCTAAGTAAATGGACAGTTTGCTTTGGAGACTCGCTCAAGTCATGGACACCCTGTTTAAGCTCAAAGAGGAAATTACTGGCTGGTGGCATGTAAGAGAGTGTGACTTGTGGGCTCCCAAATGTTTCCAAGAGTATTGATGAATAAAGAAGCTGCATTTTGTGGGTTAGTGATGGATAGTCTACTTTCATGTTTAAAACTACTGCAAGGAGATGTTGGGGTGGACTGCAGGCTCAGGCTATTGTTCTTAGGCACCCCTGATCTTAGCTTAGGGACAAGGTTATCTGGCTCTGATTTTGCCTTTCCAAGGTCATATCCTATGCTCAGAAATTGGAAACAGAAACTTTTTTGTTTTTGAGAAAGAGAGAGAGAGAGAGCACAAGCTGGGAGAGGGCAGAGGGAGAGAGAGAATCTTAAGCAGGCTCCACGCTCTGCTTAGAGCCCGACATGGGGCTCAATCTCACGACCCTGAGATCATGACCTGAGCCTTAATCAAGAGTCAGATGCTTAATAGATTGAGCCACTCAGGGGTCCTGAAACAGAAATCTTTTTTTAAAAATATATTTTTAAATTTATTTATTTGTCAGAGACAGAGGGAGAGAGAGCGAGTGAGCACAGACAGACAGAGAGGCAGGCAGAGCCAGAGGGAGAAGCAGGCTCCCTGCCGAGCAAGTAGCCCAATGCGGGACTCAATCCCAGAACCCTGGGATCATGACCTGAGCCGAAGGCAGCTGCTTAACCAACTGAGCCACCCAGGCGTCCCAAAACAGAAATCTTTTTTAAATGTCTTTTTTCACTTAAAACTATCTTTGAGATTACCAGGGCCACTGGAAAATAACGAAGATTTGTTCTTTCATCTTATAAGAAGAGGAATATTATAAATACTTAAGCTTGTTTTGTGGTCCATATTTCTTAAATAACTCAATGTAAGTATTTCAGGGGAAGAGTTGTCAAATCAAAGAATACTTTGTTCGGTAAAACGTGTTTAAATGTTTCGGAGAGTACACACTTTTCCAGAATGAAAAAGAAAGCCTTGAAGATGTACAAGAACCTCCACTGTCCACAATATGTTTTCATCCTCAGGAGAAAGATTGATCCCCTTTTCACAAACAGTAACATATTATACCCCGACAAAGGGTATTAATCCTCCATTCTGATTTTATTAGTTTTTGTAATTTTAACCACAGCCAATTAGTTGTATCATTACAAGGTACTTATCTTTCTTGTCATGCTTGCATGAAGGTTCTGCTATAAGTTATAAGGTGAAAATTCAGTCTTCAACAAAGCATAGTCTCAGAGCCTTATGAGAAGGACCATGTGATCTGAAGATAAACCTCCAGGGACTGGCTTCCTGAGTGGACAACACAAGACAACTTTCAGACTGTGCCTGAGGACTGAGCTGAGATTTCTAAGACTTTTTTTTTTTTTTTTTTTTTTTTCCCAGAAGCAGATGTCTTTGTGAAAACAGACTGGTGATCCAAAATCCAGTGGTATAAGAATTAATTACATGGAACAAAATGAACAGATGAGGGCATTTAATGTACTGTGGTTTAAAAAAATATATTATTGGTATTATTTTTTTCCTATCTTTTGTATATGTATACTTTTTCTTCTTGGTTTATCTCTAACCCCCAGTTTAGCTGAATCAGAAAGTATATATTAAAGAATCAAGCACTGTGTATTCATATTTTCCATGGTGATAACAGTTATTTACATAAGTTCAGTAAGAATCTCTCTTCCTTTTACCAGATTAAATTGGACAAATCATTTGTGGCACTAAGGCTATAAATGGGATGTCATACGTAAGCCTTGTTCTCAGGCAGTCAGGTGTAACTGGTTCCCATAAAGGAACAAGGGTTGTTGCAATCAATGACCTTAAGTCTGATTGACCTTAAGCCAAGGAAGACTGGCTTGGTCTTACCCCATGACGGTCAGTTATCAGGATCCCAGCCTCACTGTGCTAATAAGCTGAGTCGCTTCTTAGCAGGCCAGGAATGTTGGCAAATTTGGGGGGCCTTGAGCTAAGAGGAATTCACCCAGACTTTAGGTAGCATAGCTGGAGAAAGTTCCATGGGTTTGATTTTATAGCGTTGGATTAGAAAAGCAAGTAAGAGAGGTCTTTATAAATCTACAATTTCTTATAAAAATTTCTGGCAGAAATTCCCTGACTTCAGGAGTTGCTTAAGACTGTATGGCTCTAGATTTGCCAAGCAAACTCAAGGGAGGAGGCTTTTTGGTTCATTAACACCCTTGCTGCCCCTTGGTAAATAACAAGGTCAAAACATAATGAGACCAGACTTTTTTCTTTAATTGAGAATTATTTTGGAACATGATTTTTGGGGGGGAAAAGGGGAGAGGAATGTTAAGTAAAACTATTTAAACAATGCACATCCATTTTTAAAATGGCATTGCTGTTGAAAGATTTTATTGAAAAATAAGAAGGGTTATGAAGCAATATAACAAAATTAGCTGCAGATTAATACTAGAGAAAAGCTGTTCAGATTTCCTGCCATGCTCAACAGTAGAATGCTCAGTCCCAATTTCCCACATATAATTTCTCACATTTCCTCCTGATCCCTTGCTGGCTTTAAGCACCTGTCAAGCTACAGACCCAGCAGGACTGGCTGGAATGCCAGGTGATCAGCCAACAGAGGCTGTTCTTGGGGTAGTTCTCTCTTCCCTACTAGAGACAAGGAGTGATTAGCCTGTTCTCGCTACCTGTGTCCAGGTAAGCCTCATTTCAGCAAAGGCATAGCATGCTGTTTAAAGAGGATGGTCGTTACATGGCCTCAGGGAAGAATCTAGAAGGTTATCTTTACCACATGACAAACTGAGAAGTTGTCTCGCTGTACATGTGTCCCACATATAGAAGCCAGATGTGCATGGGCATGCTCTACCACCCTGTTTTTGGTTTATTGTCCTGAAGCTTTATAAGAATGCTTCATCAAAAGCAAAAAACCAGAGAGTGGCTTTCCAGGGCAAATGAGGAGAGAGGATGTCTCTACTGTTCTACCTTTATGACAGTCTTCCAGTATCATTTTCAAAACTCAACCCCCGGCTTTGGATATGCTAAAGTTGGCCCAAGACCTGGCAGGGAGGAGAAACTGAAGAGGCTAAAACACACACACACACACACACACAAGTGCGTGCACTCACAGGTGAGAGGTGGCAGGGGTAGGATGGTAGATTTTTATTTTATTTTTTCATCCTGTGAGGAATGGGACAAAGTAAAGATGGACAGAAAAAGAATAGAAAGGTGAAGTTTGAAGAAAACGGAAGGAGATAGGAGCCCAATATCTGCAGAAGTGACAATGGGATTTTTTTTTTTTTTTTTTAACACAGGACTTCTCTAATACTCACTTTAAAATGGTATTAGTCTTAGGTACATTTCTTTGTTCTCATAAATCTTCAGGGAATCGGACACACTCACAAACACCTTGCATGTTTTCTTTTTCATTTTATTTTGTTCCATGGAAGTTAAGAGAATTTTTATCTGGGTCCACAAGAATGGCACATTTAGAAGACCGAGATGATCCCTAAACCTACAAATTCAGTGGAAGAGGAGTTCAGAGCCATACAGTCTCCTGGGAATGCATAGACACCCTTAGAGTGCATGAAAGGAGGAAAGGGGGTCTGCTAGCCCTGGGCACATTGTCCAGCCCTGGGCACATTGTCCGCCGATCCTTTCCTGCCCTGCCCTTGCTCTCTGTGCAGAGGGAGACTGGCTGAGAACTCAGTTCCCAGGCTTCTGTGGCTGGGACCATTAGCTGAGCTCAAGCAGATGTCAGGTGCTGGAGGGTCTTAGAGAACCAAGAGCAGGAGAGGCCGGACTCTCTCTCCCTTTCGCCCCTGGCCTTGTTCAGCTTTCTTCCAGCAGCTGCACAGAGCGTAGGCGGATTCCAAGAAGTGAGACCCAGCAGGATCCTGGTTTCCCATAGGTGACCTTGTACTCTGCCCTTGTAACTCTACCTCCTCCCTCTTTCGTTCCAGCCTGCAAATGGTAGAGACTTCCTTCTGTTGCTAATCTCTAGGTTGCTCTAAGGTCCCCATTCTGGCTTCCCAGCTTTTTTACTTCTGTGGATAACCAATTCTTTGCACTAGAGTCTCTCCGTCTAAATATTCAGATTTATATTCTGAATATATTCTGAATATTCTGAAACACCATGTGGATGACATACCCAGACAAAAAATGCTGTTTATGGACTTTGAGGAAATTCCACACCATGGACTGCAGGTGCTTCAGGGCTGTGGGGAGGCTGAACCCAGGAGAATTTCTGGGAAATACACTAGGCACCGGGAGACCAGGATTCTATGGTAAGGCTTTCTCTATTCCAGCTGAAAGAGGGTATGCAGGGGCGCACAGCTGTCCTGACATATTTTGCTCCATCAAACTGAATTTTTATTGTGGGAAAAAAACATCCCATGAATAAAAGAGAATGGTAGCTGTACTGAGTCTTTCTCTCCTCCCAAGCATTTGGTTCTGGCTGGGACTCACATATCCCACTCTGTAAAACAAAATACCTATAGTTAACCTGCCATCCTTCTTTGGAAAGTAGGTTAGTAATCAACTAGTTACATGTCTACAAGTCCTTTGGGGGGTTTCACCTCAAACCTTATATTCTGAAGGGTAGCAGAATCTGCCACTCCAAAATATGTCACTTATGTACAAAGATTCTTTTGAGCTGAAGACAACTGAGAAGAATTAGATACCCTTCCCCCCCAAAAACCCTCTCTTCCCTCTCTCTGTTTACTTAAAATCAGGATACAAATTTGTAAAAGTATCTCCTTCCCGCTCTACCAGGAAGGACAGAAGTTAATCACCAGAGGTCATTCGAGACCCTTATCAGCCCAGAGATGATGGCATCAGAAGCATCTATAGAGCAAACATGACTAACTAGCTCACATCTTCCATTAGTTCTCCCATTTATTTGTCTTCCCACAATTTACAGCTCTAGAAAGTCAAAGTCCTTTTCCCTTGTTCCATCACTTCTCTAAAAGATTACTGTTCCTTTGTTAAGATGCTATGTAAGCACACGTTTTAACCTTCCAGAGATTTTCGTCACTAAATGCTACCATGTGTGTGCATGTAGTACCTGTTAATAAACTCCTGTTTGCTTTTTTTTCTTTTATTAATCTGTCTTTTGTTAGTCTAATTGGTAGGATCCCAGCCAGAGAATGCAAGATGGGTATAAGAAAGAGATTTTTTTTTCCTGCCTTACGGTTTCTTAGCAAAGTATTCCTTATAAACACATATAATACTCTCCCTAAAAGGAGGTCTTGATATATGCTTTTCCTCCAGATCAGTGTATTTACAGATGACTTGGCCCCTGACCTAGATTCTGTTATTGATACCAATTCTTTGCCCCTCTCTGCAACTATACCTGTGCCATGACCTCATTGTGAATGGACTGTCTTTCCTGCCCATACCTTTGAATTCACTGTATGATTTGTTATGGCCAGTGATACATGGGCAGTTGACCCACAGACTTAAGAGCAAACACAGCCAAAAGTACTGGAATCATTAAACCAACCTAGCATAGAGAAGCCAATCCCCAACCAGCCTGCAGACACATACGTGAAAATAAATAATTATCACATGTAGCTACTAAATTCTTAGATTGTTCGTTATGCAGCAGAAGCTGACCAATATGGCTCCCCTGGAAATTGGCAGATTCACTTCATTAATCTGGTTTGGATTTTGTCTTCATACGGTAAGCATGGCAGTGTCAGAAAAGAGCAAGGATCAGAACACCGCTTGCTGAGGCTGAGGGTACTTGCATGAGGCAACAAACTGGGATCACACCCCCTCGTGTCTTCACGCGGCTACAGGAGACATGGTGGGCAAACATCGTGCTCCGGTTTCCCCTGTATCACTCCGTGTTCCCACGGAACGCAGGACTCTTGAGCCGAATGGGAAACAAAGTACCATAATATGACTTGTGCTAGATCTGAGACCTCGCAACAGGAACCTATACAGGTTGGTGAGCCAGAATTGGTTCCAGTGCCTCAGTGATATGAATTGTTTATAGAGCTCCTGCGAGCTTGGTAAACACGTCGTATTGTCACTGTACTGAAGAGTCTGAAGGACATGTGAAGAAGCTTTCCTGCTGTGACTGCGATTGGCTGAAGTTCAAAGCACAACGGCTCAGCTCATCACCTGAGAGCCTAAAATAAACTGGCGTGCAGCTGTGGATGACAGGAAACTTTCAGTTCAGAGGCAGTGGCTGGGGGCACTCTCCTACACAGGCGAAGGAAAGCCATTCTTTCTGTACTTAAGTATTCATTCCTTGCAAGGGGCTAGAGGGACATGTGGGCAGAGTTCTGTGCGAAGCAGCCTTACTCATGTGGAGAGACAGAGAATTTGCAATGGCTATGGGTTATGAACGTGATAATATTTTGCTCCCAGTTGTTGTGAAGATTGAATAAAATGGCATGTGTAAATGATTTAGTGCAAATCCTGCCTCATAATAAGTGTATACTAAACCTTAACTATTATTATTAGCAGTATGATTATTAGCAGAATGATCAAATAGAGAATATCATCAACTGTAGAAAACAATGTAACATTTTCAAAAGTTGGAGCCGATCTGAATCATCACATACAGCTGTTCCTGAGGAAAGAAGAGCATTTGAAAAATTGTAATGTATTCTTGCAACAAGTTTCATAGAGGCAATACATTGGGAAAAGTATAACTGGTAATCATGAAAAAGAAAACTGAGAGTGGGAAAGTGCTCTTGGAAATGCAATCATAATTGCTGAATTATAAACAGTAAGAGGCGATGAAAAGCAACTTGAAACATGACAGAGTATTGATTCAGGGAATTAGGAAACATGTTCAAGTTCCTGGAACTTAAAAGGAAAAAGATAAAAAAATTCAAAATGTTGAAAGAAAGGGTTAGATATAGAATTCGAAGATTTAATATCTGCTTAATAGGCATGCTAGAAAGAAAAGAGTAGGTAGAAGAAAAACAGCAAAGAAAAAATAGGCGGAAATGTTTGTAACCTGGAAAAAAAAAAGTGTGTAAGTCTGGAAGTAGAATTCAGCAAGTACCATTCACTAATTAATTAAAGGCCATAGATACTTAGAAATCATAAAGAAACTTAAATGTAGAGATTGAAGGGAGGAGTAACTGGCTGGCTCAGTGTGAGTTTGAGTCCCACATTGGGTATAGAAATTACTTTTAAAAAATTAAAGAACAGGAGCGCCTGGGTGGCTCAGTGGGTTAAAGCCTCTGCCTTCAGCTCAGGTCATGATCTCAGGGTCCTGAAATCGAGCCCCACATCGGGCTCTCTGCTCAGCAGGGAGCCTGCCCCCCTTCCTCTCTTTCCCTCTGCCTGCCTCTCTTCCTACTGGTGATCTCCGTCAAATAAATTAAAAAAAAAAATTAGAGATTGAAAACCCTGAAAGTACACTGAGCCAGGTTAGAGGAAGATTATTAATTAAAAAACAAAAGTAAAACTTACATCAGATATTTGTAAAATGTTAAATGCAAGAAGACTATCTTGATATTTCAACAAAAAATGATTTTCAATAAAGAATTGTAAAATATTGGGGTGTCTGGGTGGCTCAGTGGGTTAAAGCCTCTGCCTTCAGCTCAGGTCATGATCCCAGGGTCCTGGGATCAAGCCCCACATAGGGCTCTCTGCTCAGCGGGGAGTCTGCTTACCTGCCCCTGCCCCTGCCTCTCTACCTACTTGTAATCTCTGTCAAATAAACAAATAAAATCTTTTAAAAAAATTGTAAAATATTTGCAATTTTGCAAATCTGACAGGTAATAAACTACATCTCAATTTAGTTTTAATTTGCATTTCTCTTATTATAAGAAAAGTAAAGCATCTTTGCATATGTAATTCTTTCTCTGTGAACTGTCTGTTCTTATCCTATGCCCATTTGCTGTCTTTTTTGCTTCTTAACTGCTGAAAACTTTTAAATATTGGGGAGATAAGCATACTTTGTAGTATAAGCTGCAAATATTGTTTCTAGTTTATTACGTATACTTCTTATAAATATTCCAGGAAGTCAAATATTGGCCTAAAGTATAAATAATTAGTTTAAATAATTAGTAATATATGTGCTGCTGAAGCGAGCACTAAATAATTAGTAATAATTAATAAAACCTGTAGTTGTTATTCAAATAATTGTTGACATGAAAGAATGGTTATAAAAGTTAGTATACATTTTCAGCATAATTATTTAAGAATACACACTTGTGTAAATACACAAGTGTGTGTATTTAAGAATACACACAAGGTGCCTGGCTGGCTCAGTGGGTGGAGCACAAGACTCTTGATCTCAGAGTTGTGAATTCGAGCCCCATGTTGAGCATAGAGCTTACTTTGGAAATTTTTTGAAAAAAGAAAAGAATACACATATAAAAAATAAATTAACACTTGGAACTTAAGGCCCGAATAATCCCACCAAAATGAGGCAATGGAAATGGGAAGAAAGAATGAAATATCTACATCATCAAACTTGTATGGATGTATTGATATTGGTAGCAAAATATATGTTCAAATTTATTTTCCGGAAATTTAAAGGTAACTACTGGTTTCCTATGACTGTTGTAATAAATTAGCACAAATGTGATGGTTTAAAGCAACTGTGCATTTAGTCTATCACAGTTCTGAGGGCCCTTTTCACTAGGCAGGAATCATGGCATCGGCTGGGCAGCATGCCCTCCAGAGGTGCTCGGGGAGGATCTGTTTCTTCCATCTTCCAGCTCCTGCTGGCGGCCAAGATTCCTTGAACTGTGGCCACATCATCCCACTTGCTGCCTCAGTGGTTACACTGTCTTTGTGCACGCTCCCCCACTCCTCTTTCTCTTGTAAAATCTTTCACTGTCTTTGTCTTGGAAAGAGATATCCAATTGTGTTTAGGGCTAACTCAGATAATACAGGATAATCTCTCCATCTCTAGATCCTTTACATTATACTTGCAAATACCCCTTTTCTTTATGGGGTAACATTTGATTAAGGGCTGACATTTTTCCGGCGGGGGTGGGGCATTATTTTGCCTATCACAATCACCATTGACAAAATGAACATTTCTAATCACCAAATGCAGAAAAAAAAAAAAAAAAAAGCAAGGATACTAATCCAACATAATAAATGATTTTTAAAAAATCAAAAACTATAAAATAAATGAAAAGTTAAGGAAAACCAAGTTACATGCATGCAAAAAGGTTGAGTTCTACTATAAAATGAAAAAGATCCTTAAATAGAATAAAAAAACCACCTCCAAGTATAAGCTAATAATGAAAGGCCCAATTAAAATACTAAAAAAAAAGCAAAAAATAAAGTATGGGCAAAAGATAAAGGAAGAAAAAGTGGCAAAATTCATATCAAAGGAAAGCTCAAATTGAAAATAATTCAATAGGCAGATCAACTGGCTGACTCAGTCGACAGAGCATGTGACTCCCGATCTCAGCGTCATAAGTATGAGCCCATGCTGGGGGGAGAGTTGACTTAAAAAAATTTTAATTAATTGGACCAAAGAACCAGTTTTCCTTAAAGATTTTATTTATTTATTTATTTGACAGAGAGAGAGAGAGAGAGAGATCACAAGTAGGCAGAGAGGCAGGCAGAGAGAGAGGGGGAAGCAGGCTCCCCTCTGAGCAGAGAGTCTGATGTGGGGCTCGATCCCAGGACCCTGAGACCATGACCTCAGCCAAAGGCAGAGGCTCAACCCACTGAGCCACCTAGGCGCCCCCCAAATACCTTTGTAAGCCAGAAGAACCATTTTATATTGATTAAAAGTAAGGTCCACAACAAAAACGCAATGTTGGGGCGCCTGGGTGGCTCAGGGGTTGAAGCCTCTGCCTTCCGCTCAGGTCGTGATCTCAGGGTCCTGGGATCGAGCCCCGCGTCGGGCTTTCTGCTCAGCAGGGAGCCTGCTTCCTCCTCTCTCTCTGCCTGCCTCTCTGCCTATTCGTGATCTTTCTCTGTCAAATAAATAAATAAAATCTTTAAAAAAAAAAAAACGCAATGTTTAATAATATCTATATGCCAAATGACCTACCTTTAAAATATGTAAACAATGGATAGATAGAACTAAAACCACTAGTGAGAATACTTTAAATAGCTCCATCTCTTTTTATAGATCAATTAGACAACAAATAATCAAGGAAATGGAGAAATTGAAAAAGCAAGTATAATTACAAAGATACAAAGAAAAATTTTTTGAGTCGACTTTGCCAGAGGTCACTTTGATTTATTTGCATTTATAAGAGTGAACCAAAATGCTCTATGTCTAATACCAAAACAGCAGATAGAAGAGTGGATTAATTAACACAATTTTGGTGAATTCATGTACATCTAAGTGAGCAAATTCAGTGTCTTGCAACACATACCTTCAGTGGTATGCTGGTAAATATTTCACCACCAGCTCTCCAAGGGGAGAAAATTACTCTTTTTTGTAGTATTTGCCCATTTCTGTGGTGTAAATACTCCTGATCATGGCTAATTTAAGCTAACAATGTGAAGTCACTAAAGGCAGAGTTAGGAAGACTTACACCATCGACTCCCTCAGTAAGTATGAGTTGGCTCCAGCATATGACCAATGCATTTCATTACTTTAGATTACAAACTCATTTGTTTAATGAACGAGGTTAACAAGCTTTCTGGTCACTCAGGCCTTATGGATAAACAGTGCGTTCTAGAGAGACATAACTAAAACTTTAAAGATAAACAGCCAAGTATTACAAAAGTCCACTTGCTCCTACCATCAAATATAAAACCAAAAACTGATAATAATGCTAATGGGAACAGAGCATATTTAGATGTAAGCTTACTGCTCCTCCTGGCTAATTTCCAATGATGTTCCTGTTTATTGTATCTTTGTGGCCACCAGAATATAAATTAATGCAAAAAGAATAATTTCAACCTAGTACTTGAGTACTTACAGCTACAGATTATTCTCTTCACAAAGCTTCTCATCAGATAAAATTCTTATCAGATAAAACTTGGTCTTTTTAAAAAATTTATACACACATACACATGTGAAGGTTTATCCCCTACTGAGTATACATTTCCTTTGAATAGTCTTTGTTGGTCAATATGCAGTTTAACAATCATGAATGGTGAAAAAAAATTTAGAGAGGACATGATGATGTTGAACTTAAGATATAGAGATATGCCTCTCTCTCTCTGCCTGCCTCTCTGTCTGCTTGTGATCTCTGCCTGTCAAATAAATAAATAAATAAAATCTTTAAAAAAAAAAGATAGAGATATGTACTATAAATGTATAACTATTGCTCATTAGTTTTGTGGTGGGGGAATACTGATCCAAGAGAAGAGGAGAGAGAGAGAAGCAGACTTCTTTTGTGGGAAGAGCAAAAATTTAGACTTTAGATTGGAAAATGATGGGTAATACTGGTCAGAAGAGGGGCACCTGGGTGGCTCATTTGGTTAGCATCTGCCTTTGGCTGGGGTCATGATCCCAGGGTCCTGGAATGGAAACCCACGTCAGGCTCTTTGTTCAGCGGAGAGCCTGCTTCTCCTTCTCCCTCTGCCACTCTGCCTGCTTGTGCTCCCTCTCTCTCTCTGTCAAATAAATAAATAAAATATTAAGAAAATATATTGGTCAGAATAAAAATGTTTTAGGCTAATGGTAAGTACATAAATGAATTTGCTGAGAGGGTTTATAAGCATATAATTATGTAATTATGTATGCTTAGGCATATTATGTACTACATGGCAATTGAAACAGAATGTAGTAAATTAGTGGACTTATGAGAACATGTCTTGGTCAATTAGATGTATGAAGACACTGGCAGGACAAGGAGGAAAAAACTGCTTGCTTACAATCGTGCAACCACAGTTGGCATTCCGTCACATTGAAACAAAGGGTACAGCTAAGACTGAACTATTTAGACACCATTTCTAACTGCCCCAACGATTTAGTTAAGATTAGGTCCTACTGAAAACCAAAACTAATAGTCACTTATATAAGACTGAAATGAATATGTCTTTCTTATAGAGTCTGGACAGGTGGTCCAGGGCAAGACATTCTTTTTTTTTTTTTTTTTTTGCATGACATTCTTTTATGACAGAGACCTGGGTTCCTCCTACTTATTCATTCCTCTGTGTGTGGCCTTAACTTTATGGTTCTAAGTGATAGTAACTTGCTCCACCCCACCAAATGGAGGAAGGGATGAAAGAGAGACAAAGGGTGTTTAGGAGCTGTCTCATAAGGAAGGTTCCTGGAAGCTTCCATACTATATTTCCTTCTAAATCTCATTGTCCACATGACTAAATTTGGCAGAAAGGGAGGCTTAGAATTGTTCTCTTTGTTCCTTGCTGCCACTGACTAACCAAATAGTTCATTATTGTGGAAGAGGAGAAGGCATACTGAGGGACATCTGGGGTACCAATGAATGCTGCCTTTGAAACCACCAAGAACATTCTATTAGAGCAGATTAAGGAACTTTCTTCCATGTTATATTTTATCGATTTTTATTTTTATTTTTGTTTTATTTATTTATTTATTTACTTATTTTTATTGTGTTGTGTTAGTCACCATACAGTACTTCATTAGTCTTTGATGCAATATTCCATGATTCATTGTTTACGTATAACACCCAGTGCTCCATGCAATCTGTGCCCTCCTTAGTACCCATCACCAGGCTCGCCCATCCCCCTACCCCCTCCCTTCTAAAATAATCCGTTTGTTTACCAGAGTCCATAGTTTCTCATGGTTCATCTCCACTCTGATTTCTCCCCCTTCATTTTTCCCTTCTCCTAATGTCCTCTATGCTATATTTTAAAATGAAAAATGCTGAAATATGGGAGCAGGTGAGGGGAGAGGCCAGGGAACATTCTGGGCCAGCTTGATCAAGACATCCTGGACAAGTTACCTGACTTATTTTTATTTTTTATTTTAATTCTGGTTAGTTAACATACAGTGTTACATTAGTTTCAGGTGTGCGGTATAGTGAATTGACAATTCCATACATCACCCAGTGTTCATCATAACAAGTGCCCTCCTAAATCCCCATCACCTGTTTAAGCCATCTGCCCACCCACCTCTCCTCTGGTTACCATCAGTTTGTTCTCTAGCTACAGTTCAACATCAGTTGTTCTAGAGCTAAGAGTCTGTTTCTTGGTTTCTCTCTCTCTCTTTTTCCCTTTTTGCTTGTTTGTTTTGTTTCTGAAATTTCATATATGAGTGAAATCATATGGTAGTTGTCTTTCTCTGACTGACTTATTTTGCTTGGCATTATTTTCTCTAGCTCCATCCATGTCATGGCAAATGGCAAGATTTCATTCCCTTTTATGGCTGAGTAATTTTCCATTGTGTGTATATACCACATTTTCTTAATCTGCTAGTCTGTCAGTGGACACTTGAGTTGCTTCCCTATCTTGGCTATTGTAAATAATGCTGCTGTAAACATCAGGGTGCATGTATTCCTTGAATTAGTGTTTTTGTATTCTTTGAGTAAATACCAAGCAGAGTGATTGCTGGACTGAAGCGTAGTTCTATTTTTAACTTTTCGAGGAATTTTCATACTGTTTTCAATAGTGGCAGCATTAGTTGGCATTTCCACCAACAGTGTAAAAGAGTTCCTTTTTCTCCACGTTCTCATCAACACCTATTGTTTCTTGTTTTTTGTTTTTTGTTTTTTAAATTTTAGCCATTCTGGCAAGTGTGAGCTGATATTCCATTGTAGTTTTTTTTTTTTAAGATTTTTTTTTTTTAAGATTTTATTTATTTATTTGACAGACAGAGATCACAAGTAGGCAGAGAGGCAGACAGAGAGAGAGACAGAGAGAGGAGGACGCAGGCTCCCTGCTGAGCAGAGAGCCCGATGCGGGACTTGATCCCAGGACCCTGAGATCATGACCTGAGCTGAAGGCAGAGGCTTATCCCACTGAGCCACCCAGGCACCCCTTTTTTTAAGATTTTATTTATTTATTTGACAGAGGGAGACACAGCAAGAGAGGGAGCACAAGCAGGGGAAGTGGGAGAGGGAGAAGCAGGCTTCCTGCAGAGCAGAGAGCCCCTACTCGGGGCTCGATCCCAGGACCTGGGATTATGAGCTGAGTGGAAGACAGATGTTTTATGACTGAGCCACCCAGGCTTCCTGTCATTGTAGTTTAGATTTGCATTTCCCTAATGATAAGTGATGATGAGACTATTCATGTGTCTAGTGGCCATTTGGATGTCTTCTTTGAAGAAATGTCTGTTCATGGCTTCTGCCCATTTTTTAATTGGGTTATTTGGTTGTGGGTGTTGAGTTGTATAGGTTCTTTATATATTTTGGACACTAACCTTTTATTAGATAGGTCATTTGAAAATATCTTCTCCCATTCAGTAGCTTGCCTTTTAGTTTTGTTGATTGTTTCCCTCGCTGTCCAGAAGACTTTTATTTTGATGTAGTCCCAATAGTTAGCTTATTTTTGCTTTTATTTCCCTTACCTCAGAAGACATATCTAGAAAGAAGTGGTTACAGCCAATGTCAGAGTCTTTACTGCCTGTGCTCTCTTCAAGAATTTGTACAGTTTCAGGTCCCACATTTAGGTCTTTAATTCATTTTGAATTTATTTTGTGTATGGTGTAAGGAAGTGTCTAGTTTCTTTCTTTTGCATGTAGCTGACCAGTTTTCCCAACACCATTTGTTGAAGAGACCATCTTTTTGCCATTGGATATTCTTTCCTACTTTGTCAAAGATTATTGGCCCTATAATTGTGGTTTATTTCTGAGTTTTCTATTTGGTTCCATTAATCTACACATCTGTTTTTGTGCCTGTACCATACTGGTGTTTGTTTTTTTTTTTTTTAAGATTCTATTCATTTATTTGAGAGAAAGAGAGTGAGAGAGAGATCACAAGCGGGGTGGGGGGAGAAGTGGACTCCTTGCTGAGCAGGGAGCTCAGGTGGGATTTAATCCCAGGACCCTGGGATCATGACCTGAGCCAAAGACAGATGCTTAACCAACTGAGCCACCCAGGTGCCCAGTACCATGCTGTTTTGACTACTACAACTTTGTAATATAACTTGGTTAGAATTGTGAGGCCCACAGCTTTGCTTTTCTTTTTCAAGATTGCTTTGACTATTCAGGGTGTTTTGTGGTTCCATATAAATTTTAGGATTGTTTGTTCTAGTTCTGTGAAAAATGCTATTGGTATTTTGAAAGGGATTGCATTAAATCAGTAAATTGTTTTAATTAATGCAGTGCTATTTGCAGTGTGGTCTGTAGACCAATAGCAGCAGCATCACCTGAAAGTTGGCAGAAATGCAAATCTTGGGACCTCATTCCAGACTTGATGAATCAGAATTTCTGGAGGGGGGGTGGGTTATACAGGAATCAGTGTTTTAATAAGCCCTCCAGATGACTTTTAAGTACTAAAAGGAGCATAGTATTAGTAGAGGGACTTGAACAATATATCTAAACCAACTATTTTTTCATCCAGCTTCTTCCCTGATCTTGTCACTAACCTTGCATAAAATATTAGCTGGAATTGGATATGGATTTATTTATTTAGTAAATTTAGTACAATAATATGATATATTTATATATTTATAAAAATAATAAATTCTCCCAGACCCTATATATATAGTGTGTGTGTGTGTATGCACGCGTGTATATATATGTATATGCATAAATATATATACATATATATATTACTATTTACCAGTGTTATGCTTGATGTGGAAGAATTAGAGACTTTCAATAGAATTGGTTGTTACTATTCTTTATTATTGTTTTTTCAGAGTTAATCAATGAAATTAATCCCCAAATAAAAATAAGCTGATAAATACTGGAAAGGATGGTATAAATTTATCATTATTTATACATAAGTTTGCTTGAAAGAATTATGTAAAAACCTAGCATTATAAATATGTCAGTTTTCCACAGTCTAATATAGTTAATTGATGATATTAAAGTAAAGTCTCAAAGCAATTTTTAGGAAAAATAAAATAAAGCTATCTTAATCTATGAGCAAATAGCATGAAAATTCTGGGAAAAAATAAAGTGTCTTTGTTTTCCTTTTGTGCACAAAGAAGAGAAAGAAATTTAAGTATTGCAGTAGCCACACCAGAATAGGAAGGCAAAACAGTGGGACCAAATGAAAAGTAGAAAATCAGATACATAAACATTAAATAACTTAATATATGATAAAAAAAGAACATTTTATGCTAGTAAGGAATGAAGGGCTTAGTCAATAAATGAAGTTCATACCCTTGAAACTATTCATATACTTCTGACTCCAAGTTATGTTTATGAATGGGTATCCCAAATATTTATAAATGTGCTTTTAATACCTGACAACAGTGGCAATTGATAGTGAGAAAAGGTATAGTTTATTGAATTCATGGCACCAGGATAGCATTATATGCAAAAATTATGTTCCTAATTACTGTCAAACAAATAGTATATTCTGGAAAGATTAAAACATGAAAATACTTAATGCATAGAAATATAAATACAAATTAAAATGAGACACTTTCTTATACTTACCAGATAGAAAGTTTGAAATCACACTATGTTGGTGAAGGTGTAGGTAGGGTTAAGAAGTATTCTTCAATATTGTTTGTGGGTATATAAATTGGTAAAAACCCTTAGAGGACTATTTGACAATGTCCATGAAAATTACAAATATCCTCTTTGACTCCCTGTATCATTCCGTGTTCTCCAGAGAAACAGCCAGAAGGATGTATGTAAAGAGATTTATTTTAAGAATTAGTGCAGTGATTGTGGGGGCTAGACAAGTCAAAATATGTAGGGCAGGCTAGCGGGCTAGAACCTCAGGCAAGAGATAAAGCTGCTGTCTCGAGGAAAAATTCTTCCTTTTCTGAAAACTTCAGCTTTTTCCTTTGAGGCCCATCCATATTACTGAAGGTAGTAGTTAACTTAAAGTTACTTAAAGTTAATTCATCTACAAAGCAGACTGGGTGCTGTAGCTCAGCCAGGTAATACATAAAACTAACCATTGCCATCACCAATTTCACTACAAAAAGTTTACTTTAAAAATATACTTGCAGGGTGCCTGGGTGGCTCAGTGGGTTAAGCCGCTGCCTTTGGCTCAGGTCATGATCTGAGGGTCCTGGGATTGAGTCCCGCATCGGGCTCTGCTCGGCAGGGAGTCTGCTTCCTCCTCTCTCTCTCTCTGCCTGCCTCTCTGCCTACTTGTGATCTCTCTCTGTCAAATAAATAAATAAAATCTTTAAAAAATATATATATATACTTGCATAGGGGCACCGGACTGGCTCGCATATCCATCGAATATGTGATGCTCGATCTCAGGGTTGTGAGTGTGAGCCCCACTCTGGGTGTAGAGATTACTTAAAAATGAAATTTTAAAAAAATACATATACTTGCACATGTAAAATTTCATAGACACCAGAAAACCATTGTAGCTTTTTTAATAATAGCAAAAGACTAAGAACAACTTAAATGTACAGAAAAAGAGGACTGGTTAAATATATTTATTGAGATGAAATATTTGAAATGTTGTTAAGTAAAAAAAACAAAGATGCTATTTTTGTGTGAAAATATCTTTAAAAAGAAGTCATGTTCAAATGCACTGTAATATTGCATAGACTATCTCTGGAAGAATATACAGAAACTACGTAGGTCGGGTAAAGACTAGGACAGAGACTTATCTTTTCTAGTGTGGTCTTTAGCATCTTTTGAATTTTGAATTAGAAGACTATGTTAATTATTCCCCAAATTAAATCGTTAACAGACAGACTTTTAATACATCACCACAATGGCTAAATTTAAAGACTGACAGACCAAAAAAAAAGACTGACAAACCAAATGATAGAGATATGGAATAGCCATAATTCTTATACACTGTTGGTTGGATGTAAGATGGTAAACCACTTTGGAAAAAGTTCTCGAAATTTCTTATATAAGTAGCCTAATAATTTTATTCCTAGGAATTTACCTAAAAGAAATGAAGCCTATGTCCACTAAAAAATACAATTGTATGAGAATGTTCATAACATCTTTATCCTTAACAGCCAAAACCCAGAAACAGCCCAGATGTTCATCAACAACAATGACTAAACCTACTGTGATATAGGCATATGGTGGATATTAGTCAGCAAGAAAATGGAAGAAATGATGTGCTATGACTGAATGTTTGTGTTCTCTCAAAATGCATATGTTGAAACCTGTCCCCCAGTGTGATGGTATTCAGAATTGGGGCCTTTAGGCAACAATTAGATCATGAAGCAGAGTCCTCATGAATGAGATTAATGCTTTTATGAATAAGAATTCAGAGGGCTTCCTCTCCCTTTTTACCACTTGAGGATACAATCAGAAGACCGACACACAGGAACCATGAAGCAAGCTTTCACAAGGCCCCAAATATGCCAATGCCTTAATCTTGGATTCCCCAGTCTCCAGAACCATGAAAAATAAGTTTCTGTGGTTTATAACCACTCAGTCAATGGTATTTTTGTTATAGCAGCATGAATGCACCAAGATACCACTCAGGGAAATAACAGTAGAGATAAATTTTAAAAGCATCATGCTGAGTGAAATAAGTTTCGAACAAAGGCTATATATGATATCATCCCACTTATATAAAGTTATAGAACAGGCATGAAATCTATGGTGGAAAATTAGAATAGTGGTTGCCTCTGAAGGGTAAGGGTATTTACTGAGAAGCAAATGAAGGAACTTTCTAGTGTTGATGGTAACATCCTGTATCTTTTTTTTTTTTTAAGGTTTATTTATTTATATGACAGAGAGTTTGTGCATACACAAATGAGCAGGAAGGGTGAAAGGGAGGGGTGGAGGGAGAGGGAGAGAATCTCAGACTCTCCGATGAGTGTGGAACCTACAAAAGGCTCAATCTTACAACCCTGAGGTCATGGCCTGAGCTGAAATCAAGTGCGACGCTTAACTGTCTGAGCCATTCAGGTGTTCCAAGTAACATGCCTTGGTAGTTTGGGTTACACAGGTCAAAGCAAAGAATGGTACACTAAAAATTTAGATATTTTATGTATGTAAATTTTACTTTAAAAATAATTTTAAATAGGGGCACCTGAGTGGCCCAGTTGGTTAAGTGTCTGCCTTTGGCTCAGGTCATGATCCCACGGTCCTGGGATCAAGGTTCACATGGGGCTCCCTGCTCAGAAGGGGAGCCTACTTCTCCCTCTCCCTTTCCTTCTCCCTCTGCCCCTGCTCATGTGCTCTCTCTCTCGCTCACTCTGTCTTTCAAATAAATACATAAAATCTTTAAAAAATAATCTTAGATAAATATTGAACTCTAGTTAATTATATACATGCAGTTAACATATAGTAAATATTAAATATAATAAATAGTAAATATATTTTTACCTATCGAGGCAGCAAAATTTGTTTGTTTTCAATGTAAATATACAGCATTGACCAAGGTTCGGTGAGATAGACTCTTTTATACCCAACTGAAAGGAATGTTAATGTGTAAATAATGTTTATCATTTTATTATTTATAAATCCAATTCATTAGAACTGAAATTTTAGATTGACATTTCAGCATTTTTTAGTTTTCTACAAATAATATATATTAAATTTGAATAGAAAGAAAAAAGTAAGAGTTATTCTTGGAAGGAAATTCCAAGTTGGGAAATTTAGATAAGGTTAACTAAGAAAATAATTAGCTTTGGCTGCATAACAAATCTCCCCAAAAGTCTTTAAGGGGAACCTAGGTGGCTCAGTTGGCTAACCGGCTGCCTTCGGCTTGGGTCGTGGAATTAGTTCCAGGGTCCTGGAATTAGTCCCACACTGGGCTCCTTGCTCAGTGAGGAGCCTGCTTCTTCCTCTGTCTGCCTCTGCCCCTGCTTGTGTGTGCTCTCTTTCTCTGACAAATAAATAAATAAAAATCTTTAAAAAAAAGCCTTTAAAACAATAGCTGTTTATTTAATAAATGATTCTGTGGGTCAGCAGTGTAGCCTGGGCTTAGCTAAGATGGCTTGTCTGATCTCAGCTGGGCTAACCCATCTGACTGTGACCAGCTACAGGTTGGTTGGGGTGCCTGGGGGTTGGCGGGAGTGTCTTGGCACTCTTCCATGTTATTTCTTAGCCCCCAGCAGATTAGTCCAGGCTTATTCACATAGTTACTTGTTAAGTTTCTAACAGAAGTAGTGGAAGTGTAGAAGGACTCATGAGGTTCTGGTGCAACTGTCACATATTGCTTCCATAGCAGTCCATTAGCCATAGAAAGTCACAAAACCAACCCAGATTCTGGAGGTAGGAAAGAGACTCCATCTATTAATAGAAGGAGTTGAAAAGTCACACCATGAAGGGGTTCGGATACAGGGAGTGGAATGATTTGTTGTCATTTCTGCAAATCTATAATATACTAAATGTTAGGGTAAGAATAGTATGTAAAGATCTCCATCTACTATAAAAATAAATTAGTGATAAAATTATAAGCAATCACACAACTTATAGTATTTATTAACTATAAAGTTAATAAAAATTTTACTTTTATGATAGTTATTCAACATGATAAGGTGTATTCACAATTTGCTATTTCTTTTTTAAGATCTAGAAAGCTTTAGTCATGCCAAGTTTCATGGTCTTGATTCATTTTAGAAAAAAGGAAAATACGAAGCAAATCTAAGAATTCAAAACCAGGGTGCCTGGGTGGCTCAGTGGCTTAAGTAACCACCTTCAGCTCAGGTCATGATCCTGGAATCCCGGCATTGAGTCCCGCATTGGGCTCCCAGATTCACAGGGAGTCTGCTTCTCCCTCTGATCTTCTACCCTCTCAAGCTCTCTCTTACTCGATCTCTCTCTCAAACAAATAAATAAAATCTTAAAAAAAAAAAAAAGAATTCAAAACCAGACAAAAATATCAAGTAGGGTCCAATTTATTGTCTATTTCAATTATTTTATTGAATTTCTGCCAGTTTGTTTTTTCCTCGTCACAGGAAATTTTACTCATGAGAAAATTTAGTTGACTTAAGTTTACGTGAACAGGGCATTCACACATCTATGTACAAGCATACACGTACATCCTTATACAAATTCTTCTCCTCAAAAAATTAAATCTATTCTAGACACCCCTTCGAGCTCCAGTCAATTGAATGTTTACATAATGTAGCACAGAAATGTTGTAGAGTTCTACTTTCTCCAGAATGTCTAGAAAACTACGTGAATTTATACATGTAGAAAAGTATGTGTGTGTGTACAGATTTATATGTGGTTTAAAAATTCAGAATTTTAAAACCTGGAGTGTACCTTGAAGATTACCTCCAATCTTAGTTTTATACAGATGGAATAACTGAGTCCAGCAAATTAAGTCATATGATAATTCTAAGGGCTGGTAATTTCTGAATTCAATGAAGAAATTTAATGAACTCTCTAGTGGATATGATGGATTGATGCTTAACATCTCTCCTATTTTCCTGTACTGTGGAGACTGAAAAAGTAACAACTATACTTCCCAGACTCTTTTGCAGCTAGGTTCTGGATGTGATTTAAAATCAACCAATCAGATGCATTTGCCACTGCGAAGCGTAGGCTGTGCTTCTGCTACATTTTTTTCCTTCTATCATTGCTAAAAGCAATGATCGAGGCATTTGCTTTTGGGAGGGGGTGTTTAACTTAGGTTCTACTGTTCAAAGACCATTCCATGATGTCTTTTTTTTTTTTTTTAAGATTTTATTTATTTATTTTGAAAGTAGGGGAAGGGCAGAGGGAGAGAGAATCTTAAGCAGACTCCATGCTGAGTGCAAAACCTCACACAGGGCTCGATTCCACCACCTTGAGATCATGACCTGAAAGGAAATCAAGAGTTAGACACCTAATAGACTGAACCACCCAGGTGCCCCACCATGGTGTCTTAATAAAGGTGTAGACTGTGCTTAGCTGGTGAGGCACAATTCTGGAGCCGGCAGCAGTGATGACAACTTCCTGAATGTGGCAGGTTCCAGTCCTGTTGGTTTGTTCAGTGAAGGCTTATTAGCTACAGAAGTGGAAGAGTGGTTCTGGAACTAGAGGATCCCCGACTGTGGAAGACTCAGGAGCTTCCTTGCTGCCTATATTATTTTGCTAGGGCTGCTGTAACAAAGTACCACAAAACTGGGGGGACTTAAAACAACAAAAATTTATTCTTGTACAGTTCTGGAGGCTAGGAGTCTGAAGTTAAAGGTGTCAGTAGGGCCATGCATACTCTCTCTGAAAGCTCAAGGGGCACCTTTTCCTTGTGTCTTCTAGTTTCTGGGTGTTGCTGGCAATTCTTGGCATTCCTTGGCTTACAGATCCATCATGGCCGTCTCTGCCTCTAGTTTCACATGTCCTTCTTTCATTTGTCCGTGTCTCTTCTGTTTTCTCTTTGAAGGACACCAACCATTAAGGCCCACCCTAATCCAGAACAACTTCATCTTTACTTGCATGTGTCTGCAAGGTCTATTTCCAAATAAGGCCACATTTCCAGGCTTCAGGTAGACATGAATTGCGGGGATACTATTCAACCCAGGGTAGTGCCCCAATACTGCAGTGTAACTATGGGAATCTTTTCTGAAGGTTCAACCCAGATTCAGTCTTTTTTTTCATTCCCTAAGATCTGAATGTCTTTTAATATCCTGGAATAAATACCTTACTTTTTAATTAGCTAGAATGTATTCTGATCACTGCAAATGAACTCTGAAAATATATCTTTATACGTATTTTTCATTAAGCGTTCAAGGACTTTTGCTTTTGCTTTTTGATTGTGGTGTTGGTAAAAGAAAATACTTCCTAATTTGAAACGTGAATTTTTCATAACCAGTTTTTGGAACCTCAAGAGTTTTGTTTTTAATTGCTGTTTCTGGGCCTAACAATAATTAGATTCAGAGGAGGGGGAAGAGAACTTTGCTAGTTAATTGGGCAAGTAAATTTGTTATCTGAACTTAACAGAAAAGAAAGCTGAGGCCCGGAAAAAAAAGAAACGACTTAATGTTTTACAACTAATAAGGGAGTCTAATAAATCCAAAAATAGTGTTCTTCCTGTTGTTCTGTTGTTCCATGAGGCACTTCACTGGAGGGGGAGAGGGCAGCTGAAGGATTTTAGGTCTCTGACTGATAGATGAAGATGGCAAAAATGATGTAATTATCCAGCAAGAGTATCAATTTGAAAGAAGAACTTCCAAATCTAAGGGAGTATTGTTCCCTTTGAATAAATCACATTGAGAGCCTATGTAGTTATTTCAAGTACTGCCCCAAGTATTTTGAGTCTTTTCTGTTGGGATTGCCATTAGAACTGGAGTCACACTCTTATGAATATCCTCAATGACAATTTTTGCTTTATTTTTATTTATTTATTTATTTTTTTTGCGATGGCTTTTTGCCTTTTAGAGTTGCTCTGATTTTAAAAGCTGGCCAAAAGTTGTTCAAAGTGCAGTGAATAAAATGGATGATCAAGCAATGATTTGTGCAGCACAAAATCCCACAAATGTTTTAGATTTTCTGCATAATAAGCCCGCCTGACTGTTTGACCTTGAAGATTAATTCAGCAGGGACAATACCATTTATGTTGAAGAAACAAATTAGCATTGTCTTCATTTGTGAATCGGCCAGGCATACGCATACTTTCTTAGATGTTTGGTTTCTTGGAGTTTTCCATTTACGGTTTTGACATCTTCTTTACAGGCCATACTGAAAATATCAAGTTTTATCCAGTTTCTATTGTCCTCCAAAAAACATTACTTTGTCCAGCTTCTCTTGAAAGGTCAGAATAAATGTCAGGTCTTCCCTGTTACTGTTCATCACCTCAAATGCATGGCTTAGTCTTTGCAATGTCTTTGCTTTTACTCAATTTCTCTTTTGGAATGAAGCTGTTTCCTGGCTCTTAAACACAGGAAAAGATGCTCATTGTCCCTCCAAATGAGAGAAACAAAATTAAAGCTACAATCACAGTTTTTTTTCACCTACCAGATGGGCCAAGATCAGGTATCACTGTACCCACAGTATACTGCAAAGGGAATTGCATACATTGTTAGCAGGAGTGTAATTCAGTACCACCCCTATGGTAAGTAACTTGTTAGTATCTATTGAAATGAAAAATGCATATACCCTCTGATATAGCCATCCTACTTCTAGGAATTTTTCTATAGTTACATCTGGACCCATGCAATATCATAGGTGTGCATATTGTTCACTGAAGTTGTGTTTGTGACAGCAAAAGAGTCCATCGATAGAGGTCTGGTTAAATTAATCATAACACATCCATTCAATGGAATATTAATTAGCTTTAAGAAGAAAGATTATGAAATTTCTATATCTTGCTTTGGGAAGTGGTTATACTCCTGTATTCAATTCTCAAAATGTCTCAGACTGAATCTTGCCTCTTAGTGAATGCAAATTATGCCTCTGTAAAAAGAGAAAAGATGGATGGCATAGAGTTAGGTCTAAATAATAATAATAAAAAAAAAAGACTCCATGACACCTTTTCTGAGATATTTATTAAGTAGGAAGAAAGTGGGGCTGTGGATCAGTATGTATTACCATTAGTAGAGAAAGTAATATATTAAGATAGTTGCATATGCACAGAGTATCTCTTGAAGGATGCAAGGTATTAGTAGTTGCCTCTAAAAAAGACAGCCACATGGGTGGAAGATAAGGGCAGGAAGGAGATGTAGTGTTCACTCTACCCCCTTTTTATCTCTAAATTTGTGCAACGTGTACATGGAATGTATATTCAAAAGGAAAATAATTTTTTTAATGAAGCTCTTTTACAATTTTGTCATCAGCCCTTATTCCCAATTTTAATTGCTTATTGCATAAAGCAAGTGCTCTAATTCTGTCAACAGATATATGAGCCTTTGGGTTACTGGATTACTGCTTTTCATTTCACAATAAATATTCTTGCTAATTTTTGAGAAAACGTTTGTGCCAATAAAATCTTATTTCATTGACATAATATCAACTCCATCACAGGGTGTTAACTTCCAGTCACAGGAAGACAAAATGGTAAGCTTGCTATGACTCTTGATATTCAAAAAACATGTGGATTAGTAACACAGGAAATTGTGATTTTTTTCAAAATTTTCTTTTATGTTGGGTGCCTGGATGGCTCAGTGGGTTAGGCCTCTGTCTTCGGCTCGGGTCATGATCCCAGGGTCCTGGGATCAAGTCCCACATAGGGCTGTCTGCTCAGTGGGGAGCCTGCTTCCTCCTCTCTCTCTGCCTGCCTTTCTGCCTATTTGTGATCTCTATCAAATAAATAAATAAAATCTTCAAAAATTTTTTTCTTTTATGTTTTAATGAAATTTTTAAAGATTTAAACTAATAAAAATGAAAAAATATTGGGTTATTCAAAGATGTTTCAAAGTTTTATAAGATTACTTGGCCTTTTCTAGTCTCTTGACTTGTTTATATACACCACTATCCTTTGTATTTGAAGAACAATTGATTTGAAAATTATTCACTACTTGATTGAATTAACTGGTCCCATTTAGTTAATGGACCACGAAGTACTGTCATATAGCTTTTACTTGATTTGAAGACCAAACTAACAATTTATTTATATTAATTATTTAAACTAACATTTACCGTTTTAAAAACCCAGATCAGCAATAAACCTTGTTCACAATATTATTAGAAGTGCACAAAAGTAGTTTTAGAAGTAATATTTATAATATTTGAATGGAAGTGTAGAAGCACATATGTAATATTTGTCTCCAAATTCAAAATTGCCAAAATCACTGTTTTAAGAAAGAATATTCCATTCTTGGCTATCTGCAACCTTATCTTTAGTGTCATTAAACTGCATCACACATCAATAGTCATTTTTAAATTAAATTGTAATTTAATTTAGTTAATAAAATTTTGTTTGAAAATTTTAATGAAATAATAAAAAATATGCCTTGTCAAGTGATAGAGGGCTATAGTGCAAAGTTTAACTTTGTGACTTTGGAGTTGGACAGAGCAGATTTGAATCTTGGCTCTGCTACAGATAAAATAGATTAGGGTTCAGTTTAAGTTACTTAACCATTATGAACTTCCCTTTCCATCTATAAAAATGCACAAAATGTTACCTATATCATCAAGCTGTAGGTGAAGATAAATTGATAGAATGTAACTAAACTGCTTGGTACAATGTCTCTATAAATTGTAGTCATTGTTATCAGTGTGAAAGGAATTAGAGACATTATTGAAAATTATCGTAATGCAATATACGATGATCCGAAGTTACCCTTGTTATGAGGCTTAAAATTTCATCTATTCACTCAGTGATTGATTCATGTGTGGGATTCTGAAACAAAGTAACACTGAAGTCTTCTTTTTATCAAAGAAAAAAACCTCTCTTTAAATCAGCATAAAAGGGCCATCTGGGTGGCTCAGTGGTTCAGTGTACGCCTTTGGCTCAAGTCATGATTTTGGGGTCCTGGGACTGAGCCCTACTGTGGGGCTTCCTGCTCAGCAAGGAGTCTGCTTCTCCCTCTTCCTGAGTCCCTCCTTTCTTTTTGTGCTCTCTCTCAAATAAATAAATATCTTCTAATAAATAAATAATCAGGTAAAAGCTTAATATTTGTGGGTAAATCTGATTAATTTATGACAAGAACATTCTTTCAAGATTTATCATTTTTGACCCCTTCATATATTAATATCGTTTGAAGTCGAAATTGTTTTGAATGGCTCTTCTTCTTCTTTCTGCTCTTCTCTCCCAGCTTCAGGGGTCTCTCCATCAAACCTGGGCCACCAGAAAATGGTTAAAATAGGACTCTACAGCCCAATAACTTAAATGTCTCGCTATAGTTTTTGAGACAAAACTACAGTCTTGTACACGTGACCAATCTCCCTGTCCTCAAGAGTTGTATGATGCGTTTATCTGTCTCTCTGTACTCTTAGATGTTAAGCTTTGAGCACAGGGACGTGTCTCATTCATCTTTCCATTGTTCCACAGTCCTATGCCCAAAGCTCACACATAATACATAGGTACATAGTTTGTTTCTTTGAAATAATGCACTGAATATTATTTTATTCTAACCATTTCAATGAAAATATTTTTAAAAATAATATTTCAACAGTTCTTTTTTTTTTTTAAGATTTTATTTATTTATTTATTTGACAGAGAGAGAGATCACAAGTAGGCAGAGAGTTAGGCAGAGAGAGAAGGGGAAGCAGGCACCCCATTGAGCAAAGAGCCCAATGCCGGGCTCGATCCCAGGACCATGAGATCATGACCTGAGCCGAAGGCAGCAGCTTAATCCACTGAGCCACCCAGGCGCCCCAGTATTTCAACAGTTCTTATTTCAAAAAGACTCTGTCCTTTTTTTTTTTTTTTTTTTTTTGAAGATTTTATTTGAGAGAGAGTGAGTGTATGAGTAGGAGGGAGGAGCAGAGGGAGAGGAAAAAGCAGACTCCCCACTGAGAAGGGAGCTCAGTCCTAAGACGCTGAGACCATGACCTGAGCCTGTTATTCAGTGACCATCAAATCTTTTAAAGTTGTCACCTTGCAGGGAACCCCCTGACTCTGGTGCTTTTCTATTTGTTGTGGCTTTCCTGTGTCACAGGGATGTTCTCTGGTCCTCACAGTTATTTGCAACTTGGACTGCCCGATAGAATCATCTAGATGCCCAGTTTCTACCAGCAGGCTATTGTTTAGTGAAATATAGGTGACACCGGGGCCTGAAGAGTTTTGACAAGATGCACGCTCCTGTGACACCCAACCAGACTGAAAGATACCGGGATCACCTGTGCTTTCTACCCTGGCCTAACCCGAGCATGGGCTCTCTGTTTTTTTGTTGGTGGTGGTTGTGTGTGTGTGTGTATGTGTGTCTTGAGACATGCTATGAAAAGCCACAAAGTGGTGCTCCACTGGTCTGATGTGGGCTAAAAATGTTTGGCCTGCTTCATATTATTGTTTCATAATTTTGAAATATTTCAAACATACAGCACAATAGGGATACAAAGGTAATAAAGACTCACAGACCCGCCATCCAGTCTAACAAATCTTATCATTTTGCTGTATTTATTACAGATTTTTATTAAAGCGATAAAACATTACAGATGCCATACAAGTCCTTTGTGTGCCTTTCCCCTGCCTATCTTTTCCACGTAATGATGACCCTGAATTTGGAGTTTATCATTCTGATCCATGTTTCACTAAGTGGGTACTTGGTCAAAGACTCTGCTTAGTGTTTTCTTGTTTTTACACATTATGTACATGATACCAGAGTCTGTGCAGCATTGGATAAGATTGGGCCAATAGTTAAAAACTGAAAAATTTCACATGAAATCAGATCTGTTGGCTTCTCTTGAAACAACCGGAAGATCTGGCAACACTGGGCTAGCTTTCTGGCAGGACAGCGTGCCGTGCTGGGCCAGCGCTGTTCAGCGTGACACGGTCCCACGGCTCCCACTGTGTAGACATATGTGCTTGCACCTGGACTGTGTCTCCTTTGATGCAGGTCTAGCCCCTGACACTGAACTTCCTTCCACCTGAATTCTTTTCTTTCTTCAAGGCCATTTCTGCGGTCCTCTTCTAAACTGCTGGATTTCAAAGGCATCGACCTCTCCAAGTATCTCTACCTTCCTGTAACATCCGCCTCTCCTTCTGCGTTCTTTTGTCTGAAATCCATTGTCATTTTCTTGCCATTTCCTGCTATTTCTCTTAGGATCCTTGGCTTTCACACTAGAGGGTATAGTTTCTCTTTGTTGTTGTTGCTTAGATTTTGCCAGTCAATAACAAAAGAAGTGATTTACTTGATCGTCAGACTGACCTATATCATATGACATCTCTGTGACCTCTAGCTGTTCACATGTTTTGGTAACTTTAGGGGGTGGTTGGGGCCCTGAGAGATTGGACAATGGAGCAAGTAGGTTTCTATGGGATATACAGTCCTTAAGGGTGGAGGTAGTTTTGTCTTTTATTTTCCTACAGCATTTGGCAAAGTGCCATGCAAATTATAGTCTCTAAAAATGTATTTCCTGAATGAAAGAATATTAATAAGTTCAATTACAAGTGTTTTGTTACATACTCCTCCTTACAAGCCAGGGCAGCCCCTGGTCCTTCTTTGTCTCAGAATGCATGTAACCCAAGATACTGCTCCTGATAAAGATCTGAGTTTGGTAGGAAGGCCAGAGAGTCAGAGATGGTAGGGTGTTTAGGGTTTTGTGGATAGTTCTGGGGAGAGGATTGTTTAATAGGAAGAGAGAGGCATTGAGATATCTTTGGTATTTGGAAGAATCTGAAGGTGAGAGGCCTGAACCAAATATTTTCAGAAAGTGCTCTTTTGTGCAATGAATAGGATTCCTATTTGAGATTCTTCAATGGAGTCAGCACTAAAGAATCAAATTGCTTTTAATTACATTTTAATGTCATTCTGCCTGGGACAGGACTATCAGGTTTTAGACAGATTACATCATGAAAGAGTATGTATGCCGCACAGATTTACCACAATGCCTTTGGATGTTTTAGAAAAGGGCAAACCTTGCTAAATATGGACGTCTTCCCTATTGGTAGAGAGATTAGGGCTTCCAGTAAGACCTCTTTCTATCAGGACCAGAAACCTTTCAATCATGGTCAGAAACCTCTGAGATTAATGAAGAGACATTAACCATCACCAGAGCAATTTTGTCTGTAATATAAAATGCAATAGAAAGCCAATTTCAAGAGCTGGTCGGGAAATAAATGAAAACACATGTCTACAAGTTCTAAGTCATTTAAGTTTAATTCCTTAATCACATGTGATGAATTTAAGAAGCAGTGTCTTTGCAATAATTCAACTTAAAATAGATTTAAGCCTCTTTTTCCATTTATGGCTGGGAAATAAGCACTAATGACACCTTAACACTAAATTGTGTTAAACCTAATAAAATAGAATCACACCAGTTCTGGACTTTAGATGATAGATAGCATAAACTGTGCCAGTGGAAAGCACATGACATCTCTATCAGTATGCTAAGTAGGAAAGGTCTTCAAAGTTGGAAAGGTTCATATATTCTTGAATACATTTTTCAGATGGACATTTGACATCTCAGCCAAGAATTCATTCATTCAGACATTTATTCTGCAGGTTTAAAAAATAATAATATTAAAAGCAAGTTGTAAAGTCCACGTTTTGATAGTGTGGTGGCTCCAAAGAAGTGGCTAGTTTCCATTAGTGCTCTTTGCTAAAGTTGGTCCAAATAAAATGCAGTTGGCTGAAGAACAAATCCCATAATCCTGCTCTATTATTTCCCCGGGGCTGCTGTAACAACGTACCACAAACCGAGTGGCTTAAAATAACAGAAATGTATTTGCTCACAGTCTGAAGTCAAGGAGTCCAAAATCAAGGTCTTGGCAGGGTTGGGTCCAATTGGAGGTTCTAAGGGAGAATCTGTCCCATGCCTCTCTCTTAGCTTCTGTGGCTAATGTAGCACATCCTTGGCATTCCTTGGTTTATAGACCTATCACTCCAGTCGTTGCCTCCCTGGTCTCATGACATGCTCTGTGTGTGTGTGTCTGTGTCTCTGGGTCCAAATTTCCTCTTTCTTAGAAGGGTACCAACCTAATCCAGTATGACCTAATCGTTACTTGCTTACTTTTGTCAAGACCCTATTTGCAAATGAGGTCATATTCACAAGTATTGGGATCTAGGACTTCAGCATATCTTTTTAGGAGACACAATACAATTTACAATCCCTCCCTTCCCCTGAGATGAGCCCCCACCCCGAGTCCCTCCCAGTCTAGAATTCCAGAGCCACTGCTGTGTGTGGTAGGTCACTTGTGTTGCACATACCAGCTCATTTCATCCTTCCAGCTGCCCAGTCATCCTGGGGTGATTGTCCTAACTAAGAAAACAAGCTCAGAGAGTTAGAGCTGGCAGCTGGTAATGCAGAGCAAGTATTTCAATCCACCTATTACTGACTTAAATCAATCCCCCCCTTTTTTACTATGTCTTGCCATCACCCTAACTCAAAAACATTGGATCCTTGTCTTTGGAAGCAATCACTCGAATTAAAATGCAGCTCTTTCACAATTTTACCCTCAAACACAGTTAATAAAAGAGTAAGTATGAAAGAGTAGGAGACGGAAGATATGGTGATAGCTTTTCTCCCCACCCAAGAACATCTGGCCTTTTCCCACCATGCACTGCAATGGCAGTGACTTTGCAGTAGATTACAGGTTAGCCATGGGAGAAAGACCATCTGTCAATCAAGAGCCTCCCATTCCTACTGTAGGTGTATTTTTAAAACACTTTATGAATTGTACTTGTGTACATCTGCTTTTTTTTTTTAATGCATTGAGGCAATTTGATTTTTAAAGGAATCTCGTCTATCATCAAGTTCTATCTCTCTGCTCCTTAAATAATTCTTCAATCTACCCCCTCATCATTGTCTTCAATATCATGAGCTTTTTTCACATGCACATTTCTCTAACTTGACTATGGCAGTGGCTTTCAAATAGGTCTCTCCGCCTCCGGTTTCCTCCCATGTAATCCATCCTTGACATAGCTGACTCATTCTGATGTCTAAAAGCATGTTTTTATGCATTTGAAAAGTGTTATATTCATTCAACAAATATTTACTGAGTATATTCCATGCTAGATTTTATTCCAGGCCCTAGGAAACAGCAGTGAACCAGAGGAACAAACATTTTTGCCCTCAGGGAGCTTATATTCTGTACAGCTTATGATTACCATCATTATGTCTCTTTCTCCTACGTATTTTGTTACAAATCTTGGCAGATAAGGATAATGATGATGATGACATTGGTAAGGGTTTTCACTGAGCATTTACTATGTGTCAGACATTATGCTGAGCTTCTTATATACAAATTATGTTGTAACAGCCCACAAGGAAGTTATTATGATGCTGATTGTGTGAATGAGGAAATTGAGACATAATTTAATAAGTTCAAAGTTAGAGATGAAAAAATGGTGGGGACAAGATTTGATTCTGGCACTTACTTTCTTCAAAGCTGTGGCCACATCTTCCTTAGATGTTCAAGGGGCTGTAGAGGACAAACAAACAAACAAACAAACAAACAAAAAATGGCTCTCACTTCTTGGATTTAGTGACTGGAGGCCTGAAAATTGAACTGACAAAAGACAGAGTAGCAAAGGAAAAAACCGTTTGTTTGCAGATGTGCAATGATCATAAATGTAAGAGTACTCAGCGATGAATAACTCAAAGAGGTGGGTAAAATTGGGGGCTTATAGACCATTTTAACGAAGTGTGATAAATTGTGGGGCAGTGGTTAGACCAAAGAAAATAGGGGTTTGGCTCCTAGCAGGGGTAAATCATGGGATGGTGACTGGGAAATATGTAAGGTAAACGAAGGATAGATACAGATTGTTCACGCGGATGCATTTCAGGGCCATTTCCTGATAAGAGTCATTCTCCTCTTTCTGGTATGGAAGAGGGGGCACCTTTACAAATGGAAATTTCCTTTATGAATGGAAATTCCATTTACAAATGGGAAATTTATGCCCTGCTTTTAGGCAGATAGGGGAGAGCAGAGAGCTCTTCCTGGGTCTGTTGTTTCTTAATTGCCTTCAGCTCAGAATAGTTCTTATGCCAAAGTGGCATATTTTGGGGTCACAGATTCTGATCCCCTTGAGAATTTATGAATAACTAACTGAACACTATAGAAGCTCTTTGTAAAGCAAATAGCCACTGCACTACTTTATAAGATGACAGTTTTGTATAAATAGTTTATCTAAGACAGCAGTTTGCTCTGCAGAGACAATGTCTGGAGATATTTTTGATAGTCAGGACTAAGAATTGGGGTACTACTAACATCTAATGAGTAGTGGTCAGGAGAATAGACCTCTACACCACAGAGAATTATCTGCCACAAAATATTGGAAGTGCTGAGCTTGAGAAACCCTGACCTATAATGAGGCAGCTGTAAAAGCTTAACAAAATGTAGACTCTTATTTTTTCCTCTGTTTTAAAGTCTCTGACTGAATGTATTCTTTATGTATTGAAGTAAAGCTTGTTTGTATTTTAAAGGCTTCCTCCCCTGCCATCTTTCGGGTTAAATTTAGTCATGGGCTTTCAGGGAAAATTGCCCATCAGCTGAATACTTTTAAAATACACATATTTCTAAGTTTTAAGTACCACTTTACTCAATTGCTTATAATACCACTGAAAGTCTAATGAACTCTTTTATAATTTTGTAATTTAAAAATAGAATTCAGGTTCTGTTCTTTAGATATAAAAATGATTCCCAAGGCCACCGATAGTAAACATTCTTCTTTAAACTGACTTACTGGTAGTAGGGACGGGTGGGCACTGAGGCATCCAGCTTTTGCAAGTTGTCATTCTGGTAGCCATTTGGAAAGTGGTGGGCTGGGTACAGATATCTGGTATGTGACTATGGAACAGTTGTTCTTTGTAGGAAGCTAAGTGATCTGTGTTTGACTCGAATCTGTGCTATTGGTCCTGACAGCATCATGTATTCCAATTAAGTTCCAAGAACTTTCCTGGCCTTCACGGTCTCACTTCATGATTTGAAATTCAAAATATAAATTCATATGACAAAATGGAGGTCATATTCAATACAATCATTTTTTCTTTTCTCTTAAAAACAGTCCTTAAAAGTTCCTTGGGGGTGGAGAGCAGCCCTTGAAAAGGAGAAGTCCCCTATTCCCTATTACTTGCCTCTGAAAATATCAGAGGCCTAGAATTTATTTGTTCATGAAGTTGTCTGTTTCTTGACAGACATTAAAATCAATACGCAGTTTTTGGACGCCCATGCATAAAAGATGTACACTTTCTTAGTTCAGCATAAATTTCTGCTTATAGACCAGAGCACCATAGTTGCTTTACCCCATCTGTCCTATGATGCTGTAAGAGATTAAGCGCACACTCATTTTAGTTTACATCACCGTTTGATTAGACATAAAACATTTCTTCTAATAACTTTCCGAGTTTCCTAATTGTCTTCAAAAAAATTGAGATTTTGGGGTATGAGCTCAGAAGACAAAGTATAACAATCTTTCTTAGAGTTTTTTTTTTTTTTTAAATAATACTCATTATTCTAATGCATTTATTCAGTAGTGGCTGTCATGAAAACTACACAAGGTAATTTTGGCAAAATGACCACTAGGACCATTGGTTCACTGCACTGTTTCTGCTTAAGACAAGAATGGTGTTGGGGTGCCTGGGTGGCTCAGTGGGTTAAAGCCTCTGCCTTCGGCTCAGGTCATGATCCTAGGGTCCTGGGATCGAGTCCCTCATCGGGCTCTCTGCTTAGCGGGGAGCCTGCTTCCTCCTCTCTCTCTCTGCCTGCTTCTCTGCCTACTTGTGATCTCTGTCTGTCAAATAAATAAATAAAATCTAAGACAAGAATGGTGTAATCTTGGTCATTACTACCAAGGGAACACAGGGAACATTCAGTGTGAAATATGACACCTATAATTAGGAAGACCTATGGTTATACCATAGCAGTTTTAAAGATGAGGTAATTTTGGGAGTGTTAAAAAAAGGCAGCAATTAATCAAAAGTTTTCAGCAGTTTATTTATGAGGCAGTATGCTCTGCAAAAGAAATGCCTGCTGTCTGTTGTCATAAGGAGTTAATGTGGCATGTCATTAAGAACACAGACTTTAAAATAAAGTGTCCAAACACCTTCCATTTTTTAAACGCTAACTTTATTGGGCCTTGTATCACTTCCCTGGGGTCCAGGCGCCTGGGAACAAATGAAGAAAAGTCTGTGAACAGCCAGGGACCTAAGGAATCATGTTTCACTCGGAAAAAAAGTAGAAGGGCTGAGATTAGATTAGACAAGGTGGGAAAGGGATATTGGCAGGTAATGCGCAGGAAAGTTACAACTTGGGTTATTTTTTAACTGGCGTCCTACAAACGGCCCGCGTGTAGGTGTCTCTGTCGCTAACTTGTAAATGAACTTCAGGTTCTCTAAGCTTAGCTGGGGCGACTTCAGAATTGGAGAACCTGGCGGCGGTTCAACGACCCCGCCCTCGGGGTCCCCAGGGGGCATCTTCTGGAGAGCCTGACTGTCTGGGACGCGGGCCCCCAAAGCAAACACAAACCCGCCCTGCTCCCCTTGGGTGGAAACTTCCCCGGCCTCGAGCAGAGAGGGAGGGGGCGGCGGGGCGGCGGTTCCCCTCGCGGAGGCAGAGAACTGCGCGCACGAGGCTCGGGGCGCGCGGCGAGCGCGGCGGCCGCCGCCTCCTCCCCACCCCGCCTCTGCCGGCGCTGCCTCCTCCCTCCGCCCGGCTCGGCCTCCCTCGCTCCCTCCCCTCGTGGCTGGCTCCGGCGGCGGCGGCGGCGGCGGCGGCGGCGCGGCGGGGAGGGCGTGCGCCGGGCGAGAGGTGTCGGCGGTGAGGGAAGCGAAGTTTCAAGTGGAAGGTCGTCCGCCGGCCGGCGCGTCCTCCCGCTCTCCTCCGGCAGCATCATGGCGGAGCCGAGCGGCTCGCCCGTGCACGTCCAGCAGCCCCAGCAGACAGCCCCGGTGACAGCGGCGGCGGCGGCGGCCCCCGCGGCCGCGACAGCAGCGGCGGCCCCGGCAACGCCCGCGGCCCCGGCTCCGGCCCCGGCCCCGGCGGCGCAGGCCGTCGGCTGGCCCATCTGCAGGGACGCGTACGAACTGCAGGAGGTTATCGGTCAGTGCGGCGGGCGCGGCGGGGCCGGCCCAGGCCGGGCGCCGAGGCCGGGAGGGAGGCGCGGCCGGGGGCGGGAGGGGGCGCGGGATGCTGGGCTCGCCTGCATGCACGCCCGGGAGGCAGAGCGGCCGGCTTCGGGGCCTACCGGCTTCAACAGTTCTTTTTTTTTTTTTTTTTTTTTTTTAATTTATTTGTTCGTTCTCTGAGCGCTGGTGCTGCAGGAGGCGGCGCGGCGGATGTGACTCGCACTGCAGACGAGCCGCATGCTGCAAACTTTTATCTCCGGGATCGCCGGGGCGGCGGAGCCGGGGACCCGGCAACGCCGCCGCATCGCCCTCCACCCGCGCGTTGGGGCCGTAGCCCGTGGCCAGTGGCCACGCGGGCAGGCAGCTGCGGGTGCGGTGGGGTGGGGTGGGGTGGGGTTGCGGGGGCGCCGCCCTGGGCTTCCAGCGCCCCCGCGCTGCGCCCGGGGGGCCGCGTCCTGGGGGACTCAGCGGGCGCAGCCGCGCTTCTGCTCGCCAAGCTCCGCGCCTCCGCCTCCTGTCAGCAGCCTCTCGCCGTGGGTAACGGGACCACGTAGGGATCGCGGAGGCCCAGGTTTTTTCCCGATGCCGGGGAGGATGCTGGTCTCCCTTCCTGACAGCCGCTGCTCCACGCCCGTCTTGCAGCCCGGCGCGCCCCGGTACCCGCCTCTCGGAGCCCTGGCGCGCCGCCTGCCGCCCAGCCCGGCCGCCCGGGGAAAGGCAGGCACCCTGGCCGCCTCCCCTGCACCGGGCCGGTGCTTTCCTCCGGTTCAGGGCCGAGCTGCAAGAGCGAAACCCGAGACTTTCCGTGATGTGCTTCCTGCCCTTCGGTGCCATCTAGTCGGCTCACAAATATCACCTTATCGTACATTTTTAAAAACCTGGCAAAGTCAACGGCAAGAAGCCGGCATTACTTTTCGTTGGGCCAAGCAACGTGAAAGGCCCGGAGATTTGTGTGGAACCTTCACTTCGAACCTTTCCTAGTGGGTCGTCCTTTGTCAGAGTCTTGTTAAACCTAGTTAGGAAGGCGTCCAGGCGAAGTGCACCTTCCGCTTCCAGCATGAGGGGGGCTGCGGTGGGACGCAGCTTTCCCATAGCTGGATATGGAAAAGGAATTTAGGATTTTTATGTTAAATATATATATTATATATATGCTTTTCTTTTAAAAAAATCCTCCAGAGCCCTTTAAAAATGTAAAAACAAGAGAATTTCATTAGGCGTTTAAATGAGCCTTTATCACCTGCTTCTATGTAAATGCAACAGCATAGACTGAAAAACACATATATTTAATATATATGAGAAAACGATGGGCAGAACAGTCACCTAGAATATGAAAACTTCAAATAATCTAAAATAGATATTTCTCCATAAAATTCTTTGAAAACCCAGACTTTTCACAACTTTGGGCCAGGGATTCTCTAAGGGATGTGTCTTTGTGTCAATGCTTGGATTAAATCACTTTCTGGGCTTCTCAAAGCCTATCCAGAGAAAACTGCTTTAACCTGGCATATAAGCCCCTTCAGTTGTTGGGTTCTTTGTTTTGTTTTTGGGTTTTGCCCCTTTCTAGAGTTTGCTTGTTTGATTGTACCTTGAATATTCTGCTGTCCTATGACACATCTGGTCTCCCATTCCTTGTTTTCTGGGCACAGGCTGTTCTCATCCAAGTGCCCATGTTTGTAGGCAATCTCACTCAGCACCCAAGGCCAGAGGAAATTTTCCTTGAGAAGGCTTTTGCTTTTTTTGAGGCAAAGTACATTGGCTTCCTCTGCATCTCTTTTTACATACTTTATAGCATGTGATCCCCTATTTTTAATTTGTGCCACAAAATTTATGGCCCTACTATGTCCCAAGAATTGTCCTAGGTGTTAGCAGTATACAAGTTCATAAAAATGGTTCCTGCCCTCAAGGACTCCACGACTTTTTGTAATCAGTTCTCTAAGACTTGATGAGTGAGCACAAAGGAGGAGGGGGCCTGGGGATCACGGGAACCAGAATTTGGTTATAATCAGTTTATATGCTTATTTTGTCATTTATCAGGGTTATGATGCAAGCTTTGCCTTTTGAAAGCATAGTATTTTGAGTTGACTGGTTTTGTGAGCTAATGAATAAAATTCTTTTAAGTGATGGGATTAATTGCAGGGTTTGTTTCTGCGTGCAATAACGGCACTGTTAATTATGGTTGGTCAGTTTACTTAAGGAATTTGAGAACAGAAACACCTGCTTATTACTTCTACCCCTATTTTTGCACATTCACACGGTGGGAAGGGCTTTTCTACATTTTAAATTTATCTTGTATTTTTCCAACAAAACAATGGTCTGTGTGGAGGCTATGTTATTGACAAATCAGATTGCTGGAATAGGGTTTTGCAAGGGCTTAATGTTTAAAGGGAATTATAAACCCATTTCCATTTAGCGTTTAATGCTAGTTGAACGATTACAGGTGAACTTGTGGTGAAGCACTTTAGCTTAAACGTTACATGCAGAAGTTAGTAGTTCAGACACTGAACTAGTTTCGACATGAATGCGGGTGGAGAGCTTCTGCCTTCCCCCTCCACACGGCAGGTGTCATATGATAGGGCTCCGGCAGTGTGAACTGCGACCAGCAGGAGGCTCGGATGTGTCCGCAGAAGACGGAGGCAGGCACCGCGTTTTTAACTTTACAGCGTGGCACAGAGCACTTTTTCATCCTTTCCTCCTGGGCAGAGATTGGGGCCTCAGGATTATGAGAGAATTGGTTTACTAAAGTTCAAACAAAGCAGGTTCAGTTGTTTGACTTCTGTTTTAGAAAAGTAAACATAGGATTTTGCAAGTCTAAAAATAAAGTTTTCCCTTTTGTTGTATCTCTGTTCTTGTGTCCTGAAAGATCAGTGGAGAATTTGTAATGCTCTTAGGGCTAATCTGGTTCAGAAGTTTATGCATGACCTGGAAATGATGTAAAGTCTATCTGAGGGAGCTTTATACTTCGAGAGGGGATGAAAGTGTTGTGAAATTATTATTATTTTTTAAAAATTTTATTTATTTATTTGACAGACAGAGATCACAGGTAGGCAGAGAGGCAGGCAGAGTGGTAGAGGGAAGCAGGCTCCCCACTGAGCAGAGAGCCCGATGAGGGGCTCGATCCCAGGTCCCCGGGATCATGACCTGAGCTGAAGGCAGAGGCTTTAACCCACTGAGCCACCCAGGCGCCCTGTGTTGTGAAGTTATTAAACTCCTTTTAGCCATCTATATTATTGTCTTGGTAGACTTCAGATAATTCTGTCTCCTAAACAAGTAGCTGTTCCTAGGAAGTTTTATACTCTATACTCTTCAGCCCCGTGAAGCTTTGTTCCTCATCTCTCCTCTCCATCCCACACTCCAGTTCCTTTTTTAGAAGGGTGAGGGGTACCCAAAGAGAGGCCATTTGAAAAATTAGTTTGTTAGTAATATTGATAGTGTTACCTTCGTTGTTGAACAGAGTGAACAGCGAGTCACATAAATGCTGTCTTTGGCATCTGTAGTAGGATTGAACCACCTTAAGGAACTTTCCCGTCACAGCGCCAAAGTCACTGCCATATGAGTTTCCCTTATCTGAGTCCCATCATTGCAGCAGGGCCTGTGATCTTTGTTGGTTTTCCTCAGAGAAGCCCTAAATAGACTTGTACCTCAGAGGATGTTTGCTTTTCTTAGGTTTTTTTTTGCAGGATAAGCCTTTCTTTAGTTTTGTACTTGATTTCTCTGTGCTGATTCATTTTGTCCTGAGTGGTCATTTAGAATGATCTAAAAGTAATAAATTTAGGGGTGCCTGGCTGGCTTAGCTGGTGGAGTATGTGACTTTTGCTCTTTGGGCTGTGAATTCAAGCCCCACATTGGGTGTGGAGGTAACTGAAAAATAAAGTCTGTTAAAGAAGTAATACATTTGAATTTTGGTCCTTGTCAACACAGGAATTTGGTTCTTAGCATCTTAGCCATAGTTTGACTAAGAGTTCCTTTGGATACTTTATTTCTTTCCAGTGATGTCTTTTTTTTTTTTTTTTTAAACCATTCATATGCATTCTCCCCAAACCCAGATAATAGCACATATGGCCAGGTTTTCAAGGAGCAACAGCTTTTCCTAAAATGAGACTGTAAGCAGCCTAGTGCACTACTGTTTTGCTCTGTGCTCTGAGTTTATGCAGGGTTCTATGGTTTAGAAATTAGAACGGGATTTATGGATGTTCTAGAAGGATCTGGAGGACATTGGGAGCTACACTGGCTCACAGTTGTTTTTATAGGATCTCAGAGGGCTAGGGCACTGAGTGTGTATCTCCCAGAACTTTCAATTGGGCAGCTTTGCTGTTGCTTTTGGTTTACTAGTTTGGGCATTTTTTTTTTAAAATAAGGTTTTATTGATTTATTTGAGAGAGAGACAGAGCGTGAGTGAGTGTGGGTGGGTGGGAACAGAGGGAGAGGGACAAATAGACTCTGTGCTGACTATGGAACCTGGTGTGGGGCTCAGTCCCACGACCCTGAGATCATGTCCTGAGCTAAAGTCTAGAGTCAGAGGCTCAATCAGCTGAGCCATCCAGGTGCCCTTGGCTTTTCTTTTCTTTTCTTTCTTTTTTTTTTTTAAAGTTAAACAGGTGTCAGATGTATGGTGTAAGAGGGCTTTGGCTTTCATATCCTTTCACTTTTTTTTTGTAATAAAGAGAAAAATGTATATAGGAATATTCTTTTTGTACTTTTTTATTGCGGTAAAATATACACATATCTATCACATGAGATTTATGATTTCATCTGTTTTTTAAGTGTATAACTGGTAGTAGTTACATTTGTAATAGAAATGCCTTTTTATTTATTTAATAGAATTCCCCTGTGGAGCCATCCACACCTCAAGTTTATATTTATTATTTGGATTTTGTTGTCTTAATTTCGGTCATTTATGTTCTTTCATGAAATTTTTGCCTTTAAGTTATCAAATTTATTGGTTTGCCTTTCTTCATCATTCCCTCCCACTTAAGTCACAGCTTTAATGTGGTATATTTCACCTACCATACAGTTAGTTCATCCCTATATAGGGTACAGTTCAGCGTGGGTTTTTGTTTTTTTACTATATCTACAGAGGTCAATAAGGATAATAGTTCGTTTTAGAGCACAGAGATGCTCTTTTGAATGTACTGTTTAAAGTGTCATGTGGGAAAATGTCTCTAGGTGCAAAGAAACTTTTGGTAGTACTATTACAATGCTGAATTTATGCTTTTTGATTTGTGAGCAATAACTTTATTTCTCCCTGTCTCTGACAGTCTGTCATGCACTACATTTTTTTTTTTTATTAACATGTGATATATTATTTGCCCCACGGATACAGGTCTGTGAATCGTCAGGCTTACACATTTCACAGCTCTCACCATAGCACATACCCTCCCCAATGTCCATAACCCAACCACCCTCTCCCTACCCCCCACCCCCTTAGCAACCCTCAGTTTGTTTCCTGAGATTGAGTCTCTTGTGGTTTGTCTCCCTCCCCGTCCCATCTTGTTTCATTTCCTCCCTCCCCATCCCCCACAACCCACCTCCCCCCACCGCCACCCTGCCTCTCAAACTCCTCATATCAGAGAGATCATATGATAATTGTTTTTCTCTGATTGACTTATGATGCTCAGCATGATACCTCTAATTCCATCCCGTTGTTGCAAATGGCAAGATTTCGGGTTTTTTTTTGATGCATGCATTACATTTTTGATGATGTCTGAGAATGAGTGGGCTCTGGAGTCAGATGGCCGGGACTATTTCATATCCTGGCAATAGCAGTCCCTGGCCTTGTGACCTTGAGCAAATCACTTAGATGTGTCTGCACTCAGTTTCCGCATCAGTAACATGGAGATGATTAAGATAAGGTTGTGTGGATTGAGAGAGTGGAAAGCCCTTAGAAGGGTGCCTGCACAGGGCACGCTCCCCGTTAGTCTTCTAACTGGGAAGACCATGGCTGCTAATCAGATTCAGGTTATCAGGAGGGATACAGCCCTGACTCTGGCAAGATACTGGAGTGCCTTGAAGGGTGTCTCCGCTTGGTTTCTAGCAGGGAGGGAGCCGGTGAGAGTCCACCAGCTAGTATCCTCCTTCTGGGGTGCCCTGGCTAGAAGGTAGCTTGCTGGATAGCCCTCCCCGCCCCTCCGCCCTTGCATCTTCCCTCCTCTGCAGGAGGAAGTGGAGAGACCTGTAGAGCTCCTGGCGATTTGGAGAGCTCAGGTGTTTAGGTGCCAAATGGCCCTCTGACAAGTGGTGAGAGCATCCTGCGGGAAGGCTACTGGGAGGAACAGCCCATTATGACAGGGCTTTAAGAACAACCTGCTAAGACTGCACTTTTCTTCCACCTCCCGAGTTCGTTCGCCCCGTGGAGGCTGCCATGCTGGCAGGAAATGCTGCTGACTAAAAGAAACATCACTGTGTCCCAGAGCGTGAGAGGACCGGAGCCATCACGACAGCTCCCGGACCTCCTTCCTTCCCTCTCTGCTTCTCTCCAGGCTTAAAAAGTACTCTCAGGTCTTTCTTATCTTCAACAACAAGAGAGAACAAAACAAAACTCTCGCTACTCCTTCCTCCCCTCGCCACCACCTTATCTCCTTCCTTCCTTTCACAGCTACGCCTTTTGAAAGAACCTCTCCGTTCACTTCTCAGCCCTCCGCAGTCTGGCTTGCGCCCTCTTGCTGAGAAACCAGTTGTCGGTCTCCGATGACTGTGACCCTTGCGTGACCGCAGCCCAGGGACACGGCGGTCCTCTCTTTTCCTCTCTGCAGGCGGTGGCACCATCTGCTCTCCTCCTCCCTTGCTGGCGGCCCCTGCTCCAGGATCCCCTTCCCAATGTGCCTGCGGCTGCACCTGTCACCTGGAGTGCAGACGTGCTCTGGCTTCTTTGGACCAGCCTCCGCCCTTTCCAGGTCTTCGCATAGATGTTCCACAGACCTTCCTCCTCACGATGAAACTCATGGTCTCGCCGCCTTTGCTTCCATCCTGATGAGCTTCGTCAACACTCTTCTTAAAACCCTGGAACGCAAAACAGAAAAACGCCGGGGATCCCCCACTTCCCTGTCTTCTTCCACCTCCCACATCAAATTGGTCATGAGTCCTCGATTTCCTGCGCACTTGTTATCTTCTTTGCTCTGTCTTTCACTCCTCCTCTTGGCCAATCTCCTGTTTGGTGTGAGCCCTGATCGGTTCTGATTTGGGTAATTGTAATAAGTTCCTGGGAAGGTTCCTTCCTCTTCTCTTCTTGCTTCCAGCTACGCTACACATCGTCCGCACAATGAGAGAGCTATACTAACGTTTTTGATCAGTTTCCCCAGACTTAAACTTTTTGTGGCTTTTCTGTCATCCTTAAGGATAGCTCTAAGCATGGTGTTGAAGGCCTTTTGGAAATTGTCTCTTGCCTCTCTTTGCAGACAGACATCCGTTGTGATTTCCATTCTCAGGCTCCCAGCCGATGGGAACCTGTCATGGTTGTGGAAATAGTTCGTTCGGGCTATTCTTCCCCCCATCCTTCGCTTGTGAGGCAGGTTTTTGCTCTGCTTGGAACAGCATTCCACACCCTTCCCTACCGTCTTCGTTTATTTAACTGAAAACACTGTCTCTCCTTTTAAGTTTTACCTTCATTGAAGTGTAACGTGCACATGGTAAACTGTACAGATCATAAACATATAGCTTGATGCACGTTCATAAACTGAACACACCCAGATCGGGCCTCCCTGTTAAGACCTGCAATAAATGATTTCTCTTCGCAGCAACAGTCTCTGTGCCCGAGCCTCCTTTCCCTCTGCCCCTTGCTCTGTTGGGTATTTCATCCTCTAACAGTCCTCACACCGCGTGCAAATGGTTTGCTTCCTTGCCCATGCCGGTGCTAGATGTTAACTCCTTGAGGACAGTGTCTCTGGCCTCTATACCCCACATCTCTATATTAAGTATTTGATCAGTGTTTTCTGGATTAAAGTCTGAACTCTGGGGACAGACATTCTTTCCCTTCTTGTGCAAGGAGAACATTGCTTGACTTCTAAAAATTTGCCTCCCTGGATGCTGAAGAGTCAGTCTTGCCGATGGTTGATGATGATGCTTATTTAGTTGTGTCTGGGCCAATCAGCTTAAAGGGCTCTGTAGAAATTAGCTCATTAATCCTCCCAGATGAAGAGTAAGCACTTGAGCGTTTGCTCTTGCCTGTAGTGTGCAGGGAGGCAGCGGGCAGAGGCCCTGCTCTCCTGGGTTATGGGGACTGTGAAGTGGTCTCTCCAGATGAAGGACCAGAGCTCCCTGTCACAGCTGTGGCATCCTTTTATTGAGACACTCTAGAGTAGGACAGGGAGGGCCTGGCACTGGTCTCTTCTTCTCTAGAGCTTTCCTTTCTTGGGCACACCCATGACCTCTCTCTTCCTGTTTATGTATTTATATATAACCCAACCTTGAAGTTCTGTGGGGCCTCTTGCTGGGTAGAAATCAGAACTGTTGGGAAAAGATCAAGGATATAGGTGAAACACAGGAACTGAATATCAGGACAGGTGGCTTTCAAAGGTTGTTATGATAGCAGGGATTGAATTTTTATAAATAATCGGGGACCAAAGGTAATAGGATTGGTGTAGATAGGATAGGATACGGCTAAGACCCTAGACCATCCGTCTTTTTAAGTCAAAACCAATTTAATAGGTGTTACAATTCCTCCTACAGTGTAGTCACTGGGAAAAAAATTTTTTTTTTCCTCTTTAAATAGAATTTTTGTAATGCTATGAAGTTTTGCATATTTCTCCAGGATAGGTTTTTTAAATTATTCCAAAATAATTCCAAGATGGTTGGAGTGATTCAAGTGTTTCAGGTATTACTTTTTGCAAATCTGCCATTCATTGGTCAAGTTTTTGATACTAGAGAAGAACTCAATATGTTAGTTAAAGAGGCATTTTAAGCTTGATTTAACTGGGAAGCAGAGGAGAAATAACAATCTTAAGAGAATGGGTTGGCAGTGTTTTAGTTCTAGAATTGATTTAGATACACCTTTTGGAACTGGTGTGAGTAAATGCTGATGTAGTTTCTGGTTCTTTCCACCTGCCAGTTGTTTGAGAATAAGCTGTGGTTTAGTTTTAAGAAGCTTCTTGGACATTGAGGAATTAGATGAATTGACCTTTAAAACTGATTTTTTATTTAAATATATAGGAAGACATCATTTTAAGACAGACTTTTATTTTTGAAAGAATTTCTTTCTTTCTTTCTTTCTTTCTTTCTTTCTTTCTTTCTTTCTTTGACAGAGATCACAAGTAGGCAGAGAGGCAGGCAGAGAGAGGAAGGGAAGCAGGCTCCTCGCTGAGCAGAGAGCCCAATGGGGGCTCAATCCCAGGACCCTGGGATCACAACCCGAGCTGAAGGCAGAGGTCTCAACCCACTGAGCCACCCAGGCACTCCTCGAACTTCTTTCAGTAAATGACATTTAGTATAATTCCCAAAGATCAAGTGGTGGGGGTACTCATTTGGTTCTTCCAGTAGGTGAACATACATGTTTTGGTGACATTTTTGGGGGTTAGGTCACTAGAGCTATTTACTGGAAGAACTAGTATGGGAGTGAAGATGGATGACTTTCTGCCATATGAATGATAGATCTTCATTTGGGGACTATTTTTTTAAAGTTTAATTTTATTGATTTTTTTTTTTTTAAGTAAACTCTACTCCCACCATGGGCCTTGAGCTCAGGACCCTGCGATCAAGAGTCATGTGCTCTACCAATTGAGCCAGCCAGGCACCTTCATTTGCGGAGTCTTTTGGAGCCAGTGACCTGTGGAAGTTCTGAGACTTCTCATAATCACTCTATTGATGCTTCCTTCCTTCCTTCCTATCTTCCTTCCTTCCTTCCTAATTGGCAGTGACACCACACATTTTGGTTAATTATGGGGTGATCAAGAAAGCAGGGAGAGAGAGTGCTCAGGGGAAGGAATTTGGGTTTTATTTATAAGTTGATTCCTAAGTGAGGAATGACATTAAGAATAAAGAATTGGGAAATTTAATTTTGGAACAGACGGAACACAAAATCCATTCCTGCTCCTTTGTTTTACAGATGAAGACTCCGGTGGCTTAAGTTCATCAACTTTATTTATTTATTTTTTTAAGCTGTTGGTCCAGAAGTCCTTAGACTCTCAGGCTTATGATTCCTGCCTGGTTTAGTATTTTTTTTTTTCTGCTTACATCACTTTGGTTCCTCATTATAGTGAGAAGGAAGAAGTTAGAAAAATTATTGGCTGAATGAATTTTGCAACAACCACTTTAGCACAGTAACTATCTATCTGAGAATGTATTTACCATGTAACTATCACAGTAAAAGTCTCGTTTATTTCTTTAGAGGTGTTAAAATGATCTTTATATATATTTCTTTCTTCATCAGGGTGTTTTATCTAACATGTAAGTGTGGTGGTGTGTGGACATAAAGTCGTTTCATTTCTCTCATGGTCCTTTGCCTGCTCTGTTAACATAGACCAGGCTATAACCTTACCAGCGAGGTGGAGTAGGGGGCGTGTATGCGTGTGTTGGAAAGTAAAAGGCTGAGGACCAGCACCGTGATGGGTGAAGGAAGCATAAGAAGTAGATGAACTTCACAGCTGATCAGGAGCTGGAGCACAGTTTCTGCACTGGAGTCAGGTCCCTTCTGCCAGGCTGATGCATTGTCACGGTCAGAGCAGCGACAGCATTCTTTACTGGGTGTCTGGTTCTAAGCCCCCTTTGGTAGCCGCTAGCCACATGTGGCTATTTAAATTTAAATTAATGAAAATTAAATAATTTGGGGGTGTGTGTGAAAGGAGAATGTCTAGACTTATAACCATTCTGTGGGATAGTATAATGGTGGCTACATGACATCATCCTTCTCCCCGGACCCATTCCTCAAACTCTGAATGTACAGCATCCAGAGGGAACCCTGGTGTCAGCTGTGTACTTCAGACGATAATGACCTGCCTGTGTGGGTCCATCCGTTGTAACAAGAGATTGTTGATAATGGGTGAGGCTATGTGTGTGTGGGGGGTGGTGTGTGGGAGAGGGTATGTGGGAAAGCTCTACATTGCTCTCAGTCTTGCTGTAAACCTAAAACTGCTCCAAAGAATAGATCTTTAAAAATAATTAAATGAAATACAGTTCCTTAGTTTCACTAGGCACATTTCATGTGCTCAGTACCTAACTGTGGCTAGTACGGCTGTAGAACTTGGATTTTGTTTCTTTAACTTCACGTCTATAATCTGCACTAGCCAATAAGCCTCTTGGATAGCTCAGATATAGATTATTTCCATCACCGCAAAACGTTTTATCGGCCAGCACTGGTTGATAACTTCTCCGGAATGTTCAGAAAATGACTAAATATTGTGACCTCCTGATAACATGCTAAGGCATTGTCATTGACTTAGGAGTACAGAAAGGAGAGAGGCAGTGCTAACTTTGTGTAAAAAATAAAATCTTTTGTTTTCACTCTGTGCTCTATTTGAAAGCTAATGGATTCGTATTTTTGGAAGAACAGTTACTCTTTTTGTGTGTGTGGTGAAACAGATACCCAAGTTGACGTAGGGAGATAGTTTTGAAGTGTGAGTTCTTATCTTACCCACTTAACTCATTCTGGGATGTTCTTGTGATTAGTGTAAACTGGGAGAATCCTCCCAAATGAAATCCACTATTTTCAGAAGTATCAAAATGTTACATTTCCTTAAGAAATTACTTCAGAGTCTTGGGTTTGGATGTGGCAGACGGTATCACTTTAGTTTATTTTCTTTTATTTATGAAGAAAGAACTGACTAGGGTTGTTGTTGTTTTTTTAAATGAAATTACAAAGGAGTTGTGAAATTAACTCTACGTAGAAAAAAATAATACCTGTGTCAATTTCAGTCACTTCAATGGTGACTTTGAATCATGGGCCCTTCTTTTCTCTTGAATTTAAGATAATTTGGTATCTCAGTCATTAAAAGATTAATGGCTTAACCTAAGTAATATATCACAAAACTAAGAAAACATCTAGTATTTCAGTTACTACTTAACAGAAATGCACACTTGGTAACCACTATTTGGGCAGGATACTGCTTTGTTCTGAGAGAGAATTAATGGGTGAGGGGTGAAAAAAAAAAGTCTGTGTAGGGAGATTAACTGGGTTTAATTTTGGGCAATTCAGGAACAGTCTGTACTTTCTCATGTTTGGTGTCCCTTGGGTGACTGGGGCCGTAACAAAATATTTTACTATGTAATCCTTTAAACTTTTTCCTGTATATGCCCTTTCAAGTTTCTGGAGCCTTTCGTCCAGTGCCTGGCCTTCAGCAAGGGCTGTTGTGGAAACAGTCTTAACATGGCACCTTTCCTGGGCACTTGGGAGGCTAAAATAGAGCTAGGAGCAATGTAGTTTCAAGTTGTGATCATTAGGACTCACTTAAAAAGAGGAATATTTTTGAAGATCAGGGGTTAGATTGTTTATCTAATAACCGTCAGTTGTTTAAAAAGTGACCATCTCTAGGGCTAAGAGGTAATGAGCCTCTGAGTTCATTTATAGCCATCTTCCCGATTGTTTCCATAGAAGCAGAAGACTTTCCAAGGGCCGTAATTTCATGTCCTGTTCTTTAAAGCCTATTTGAAGTAGACCATAGAGGCATCTTTGAAGCTTATATATTTGCTGAGATAGCATTAAAGGCAGGTAGGTGACACGTGGTTACTAGGGTGGGTCAAAGTTCGGGTACAGTTAGTGTGGCTTGTGCTTCCTTATAGCTTATGTTCTACTTGAGTCTCCCATACGAAGAGCGAATGGTCATTTAGCTGTGTAGAGCTGTGTAGAGTTGAAATTAGATATTCCCTTGTCTCTTGAAGCTACTTGGAAGAAAGGGAGTGTCAAATATATGAAAGGTGATCTTCGTGGGATGTGATTGACTTTAAAATTGATCACATCAGAATTTATCTGCACAAAAGTACTGTTTCCTTTAATAAGGAGGTAGGAGGTGGTGTCCACTTAGACTTTATAATTACATTTCATTTTATTTTATTTATTTATTTTTTAAAAAGATTTTATTTATTGTCAGAGAGAGAGCAAGAGAGAGCACACAAGCAAGGGGAGCAGCAGGCACAGGGAGAAGCAGGCTCCCTGCTAAGCAAGGAGGCGGATGTGAGACTCAATCCCAGGACCCTGGGATCATGACCTGTGCCGAAGACAGAGGCTTTACCAACTGAGCCACCCGGGTGCCCCTACATTTTATTTTAAATGAAAAAATTTACCTGTTTATATCAGCACTCCTATGAAGAAATGACACTGATTTCTAATGTGACATTCATTAATTTGCTCTTAAGCTATTTCCAGAAACTGTTTTAAGCAGTTGTAGCTTTATTGGAATAATAAGTTAACCATGTGGAGTGACTCTAGCCTGAACAGTGCTGTTGGTTGTTTAAAGTCACTGTTTTTAATAGATTCTGCACCAGCACTTCGTAGAAGGACTGAGATGATCCAGGACTGTGGTTTGAGATTACAATGAGTTGTTTGTCTAGAGGTAAGGCTAGCACAAGCAAAAGCTGATGGTAGGCTGAGAGGAAGCACCGTCACGTGGGGGAAGGATCCCAAGATCAGATCTGCAAAGCCAGCGATGGGCACAAGGCAGCCAAAGACCTCAGACCTGAGCAGGAGTAAGAGACAGAGAGAGAGAGAAAGAACTCAGGGGCATAGCCAAGCTTAAAATTTGCAGGGGTGTTCGGCAAGGGGTCAAGGCAAGTAGGGACAATATAGTTTTTCCTGGAAAGTTTCAGCAGCAACATCTAGTTGAGTTGGGTACCTCCTTTAAAGCTTTGCCTTCAGGGGTTCCTCTGACAAGCTGAAAGGCTCAGTGTGGATTCCCACCATCTTTGTCTCAGCTACGTATAGTTGTGTGACAAACCACCCCAGAACTTAGTGGCTTAAACCAATGACCATTTTACTTATGATGCTGTGGGTTGGTGATTTGTGGGCTGGGCTGGACTGGTCTGCAGTTCTTGCCTAGGGCCCGTCCACAGCCGGCTGGGCTGGGGCTACCTCTGTCAAGATGATCTCAGTCCTGTGTGTGGTGGTTGGTGCTGGCTGTTGACGGGTCCTCTCTCCTCGGATTTCCCATTCTCAAGGAGGCTGCCTGGACTCTCTCCCTTGGCTGTGAACTCTCTCCCGTGTTTCGGATTAGCAGGCCTGGAGCTGCAAGGGTTCTTTAGGCTGAGGCTTGGTACTTACCCAGTGTCACTCTGCCTCACTCGCATCACAAGGCCAGCTCGGGTTCAAAGGGAAGGGAAATCCATTTCTCTGCTTGTTGGGTGGAGTGGTAAAAATCCCGCGGCAAAAGGATAGGAATACAGAGATGGGAGGAATTCATACTGCCATCGTTGCAAGGTCTCTACCGCAGGAGCTATATTTAGCTCACGAGTGATGAATAGACAATGTTCGATATTCATTTAACTTTCCTCTCTGACTTGTAGGGGAGCTAATTGCCCGACTGCCTTCATCTTGGTTGTTACTGTGTGGTTGATTATAGGTTTTTATAAACTAATGTGCTGTGTGAACTATCCGTCAGAGTGAGTTTTGCCTTAAAAGTGGCTTTAGAAATACATAACTTGCTAAATTATCTAACGATGTTGATTCCAATGTGACATTTGAAGGATGAAGGGTGACGCGCGCACGCGCGCGTGCGCGTGTGTGTTTGTAATGCTGATTCTTTTAGCTTTGAGGTGTTTTATTCCAGACTGACCTTCTTAAAACTCAACACCACGTTAAAAATATAGATTGTTTGCAGGCATATGAACTTATTTCTCCTGCCGTCTGGAAGACAGTGAACCAGATCTATCGTAGCCCCCAAAATAACCTGTTGTCTCTGCATCACTCAGTTCAAGTATAGATTGTTGCTTACATAATTAACGGAAGTTTCTTCACTTTGAAGTCAATCCAGCAATACTTGACAGCCAGTTTTATAATCAGTTTTCGAAAAAGAATTGCCATCCTATTTGGATAAAAAGATGAGAAACCTAGTAATAGTTATTGGCAGAATTTGCCCACTTCTTATTTTCTTTAGTTTATCATATAGGAATGGCAGAAATAACAGATGGATGGGAGATGTGCGAGGGCACCATTTATTAAATTGCAGCCTTTTTGGTAAAAGCACTTATGAAATATTGTATGTTTTTAGATGTAGGAAGAGGGCTGAGTGTTATCGTTATATACTTGTGGATTTATTTGTTTTTCAAAGATTTTATTTATTTGACAGAGATTACAAGTAGGCAGAGAGGCAGGCAGAGAGAGAGAGGGAAGCAGGCTCCCCGCTGAGCAGAGAGCCCAACGCGGGGCTTGATCCCAGGACCCTGAGACCATGACTTGAGCCGAAGGCAGAGGCTTAAACCCACTGAGCCACCCAGGCACCCCATATTAATGGATTTAAATATGACTGCCCTTTTTTCCTAAAGGGGAGACAGATGTGTACGTGGATTAGATATGCGGAATGTCTTTCCTGTGGTTGGCCCACACTGCTGTTTCACAAAGGGAAGGAGGATTGAGAAAAGGATGTCACCTAGACCTTTGGATTGTAAAATCTCCAAGCTTGTTTATCTTAAACTTTCCAAATACTATACAAGCATTATATAGAAAATTTGGATAATACAGATGAGTAAAAGGGGAAATACTACCAGTTACCTCATTGTCCAGGGCTAGGTAGTGTTTGAATTTTGGTGTAGGAGTTTAAGTTGAGATGGGATAGGACTTAAAAAAAAAAAAAAAAAAAAAGTAGAAGTGGTTATTTTGGGGGATTGATACATTTTAGCATTGTCAGTGCTTTCACATTTCATTTGTTTCGGGAGAGAAAAATAACCAGTGGTAGATTAATACTTCTTGGCAAAAGTGATTTGTTTCTCAAAAATTTGATATAAACTGAAAGCAAAGCATACTTTTTGATTACCAGATTATATATATATATATATATATATATATATATATGTATGTATCTTTCTCACACTTACGTGTTTTCAGAATACATTTACAACCTAATCTTAATGTCTACATTGCAATTTAGTATTTCCTAGAAGTGTCTGTTATTTGCCTTTTGCCCTCTGTGTTCTGTGGATTCACCTTATTTGGTATTTGGTACTTTCCTGATTGGAAGTGAAAACATTTTACAGAAAGTTCTGAGATGGAGGGAACTGAAAAGTAAGTAACTTTCTTATTGTTTGTGGGTGTGTTTGAACATAGTAATGACTTTAAGTTTCACCTTGACCTTTCATATCAAACCTAGAGCTGACACTATGAGAATTTTTTAGATTGGCTGAATATACGCTGTCTTTCTTTTTGTAGAACCTGCTGTTTGGTTTCATTGGCAGGCAGGAGAAATGAATCTTTAGGAATTTAATTTGGTGATCAGAATGTTAAATTTTGGGGGGGCACCTGGGTGGCTCAGTGGGTTAAAGCCTCTGCCTTTGGCTCAGGTCTTGTTCTCAGAGTCCTGGGATCAGAGCACTGCATGGGGTTCTCTGCTCAGTGGGGAGCCTGCTTTCCCCTCTCTCTGTCTGCCTCTCTGCTTGCTTGTGATCTCTGTCAAATAAATAAATAAAATCTTAAAAAAAAAAGTTAAAAATTTTTTTTTAAGTTTCAGGGATTTTATAGCACTTTTTTTTTTTTTAAAAAGGGGATTCCTAGTAATTTTTTTTTTTTTTTAAGATTTTGTTTATTTATTTGACACAGAGAGACAGCATGAGAGGGAATACAAGCAGGGGGAGTGGGAGAGGGAGAAGCAGGCTTTCCGTTGAATAGGGAGCCTGATGTGGGGCTCGTCCCCGAACCCCAGGACCATGACCTGAGTGGAAGGCAGATGCTTAATGTGAGCCACCCAAGCGCCCCAGATTTTATAGCATTTTCAACAAAATATTGAAATATTGGCATGACTATTGGCATGACTAGTCTTGATTTTATTTTAAAAATTTTTTAAATTACAAAGATATAAAGAAATACTTTAGTTTCATGTAGGTGAAAATGACAACCCTCAGTTTTCATTTCCAGAGTTATTCTCTGTGATCAGTGTGGTATATATCTGTCAGGATGTTTTCCTTTGTATATATATATGTACATAGATATTTTTCCCAAAATTTAATTTTTTTTAAAGATTTTATTTATTTTAGAGAAAGAGCACACACTTGAGAACACCAGCAGGAGGGAGGAGCAGAGCGAAGGGGAGAAGCAGACTACCTGCTTAGTGAGAGCCCTACCTGTGGCTTGATCCCAGGACCCTGAGGTTATGACCTGAGCCAAAGGCAAATGCTTAACCAACTGAGCCAACCAGGTGTCCTCAAAATTTAATTACTGTACATGTAACATGGTAACTGTGGACATTATTCTACACTTAATGATTTTATTTCTATGAAGTAGTAATATATGTTATATGTATATTTTACTAATTTGTATTTTCTATTAATTTGTAGTAAAATATACACATCACAAATATTCAGAGCTATACCCTAGGTCATTTCTCATAGATCATCTCATTTAAAATATTATTTTAGGGGCACCTGGGTGGCTCAGTGGGTTAAGCCGCTGCCTTTGGCTCAGGTCATGATCTCAGGGTCCTGGGATTGAGCCCCACATCGGGCTCTCTGCTCAACAGGGAGCCTGCTTCCCTCTCTCTCTCTCTGCCTGCCTCTCCGTCTACTTGTGATCTCTCTCTGTCAAATAAATAAATAAAATCTTTAAAAAATATTATTTTATTATTTATATTTAAATATTTAAATATTCGTGTATCTCTTCTAGCTCCATTTCTGTTCTTTGGGGCTATAGTTCTTTTAACCAGTCTTTAATTGATTAACTTATTGTTTGTCTCCAGGCTTCTGTATTTCTGTGAAATGGATATCCAAAAGTAGGATTGCAGGGACAAATGGTATTGCATTTGTACTTTTGATAGAGACTGGAAATTTCCTCCAACTGTTCACTAATGAATTGCCCTCTCAGTTGCTCCCCTTTTCTGGCCTTAAAGATAGAAAGGAGTTAGACTGGAAAGGCATCTTGCTTTGTCTCCTACTTGACCCATACCTGAAATATCTAAGACCAGGGGGAGAAAATGGTGGATGGGGGGGGTGTGATGGTTATGGATCGGAAAAAGAGAAAAATTATCATCCAAGTGCACTTTTTAAATTCAGGAAAGGAAAGGTCATGGCATGTATTACTGTGAACAAACCTGTGGAAAGATCTTTCTGAATTGGTAATAAGTCTTGATTATAGAATGTAACAAAATTGATTTACTCTTTAGGTTATGAGGACCAGGGAATCCCTGAAGTTACCCCCGAGTAACAGGACATTGTCTATGAACACAGATGTGGGAATAGGGGGACAGGAATGCCATCCCTAATTCCAGGGCTCTGCAGCAGCCCAGGAGATGCTGAGCACTTGGCTGTGGGGGATTTGTGGCTTCTCATGAGCCCGGTAAGTGGACACGATGGCAGCAGCAGGAATTTGGGGGTCTTTACACCAGAATCCTCTAACGTTGGTGTCATTTAGCCAATCAGGGTGAATCTGCTTTTGCCCTTGTCCACCTGATCTCTCCTCTCTCTTGTGGTTTCTGCTGGCTCAGAATTTGAGCTCACTTAGAGCTGTCCTGGGCCTTACGGCTTCACTCTTCCTCTTTCCCTTTTAGTCATAGCTGTGGCTGCTGATGGCTAGATTCTCTATTTACCAATGTTAATGCCCAAGATTGAGAAGCTAGTTTTTACCAGAGTCCCTGCATAAGACACCAGCCTATGAACTGCTGCCCAAAACTCAGGTGCCCTCTTGGGGTAAGGGCTGGCCATGGGAAGCTCCCACCTCAGAAGGGATCTTAGTGGTGGTGGGGGGGCACCATGAGTCAGTATTAATAGATCATTGCTCTTAGGTAGGTGACCTATCCAGAACGTGATCCTGATTAATGTCCTTTTTTGTTTTATACACACACACACACACACACACACACACACAGACACACTCACTCTGTTATACAAATATATATATACTTATGATGAGCTTAAAAAGCAGTTTATTTTTTTAAGTTAGTAAATAGTTCCTGGAACGCAGCCTCCCCCTTTCCCCATGGAGTAAATTGGGAAAACTTGGGTCCCATCTCAGTTCTGAAATACTGCTGCCTGCATCATGAGATATGCTCTTGTCTTTTCTGCTGGACCTGAAAGTGGCATGAGAGAGTTCATTCTGTTCAGGACTAGGACGGTGCAGTTCTGAGAAACAGACCTGGCTTCCAGGACTGCCTGAACAACTTACTTTCCTATGTGTGTAGTTTCACCCCAGCCGTACCTTCTCCCATGTATTTTAGGAAGAGTATTCGGTCCTCCCTAATTTTATTAGGTGTTGGGTACTCCAGTGTTTCGGAGATGAAGGGTCATCTGTATTTCTCTAAGCTGCTTTGTTTGCTTGCTGAGGGTCACAGTCAAATTTCCCCCACACCCTTGGCTTTGCTGTTCTCCCTTCTCAACCTCATCTGCTTCTCCTTCCAAGTGATGGCTAGTGGGCTGAATGTTTCAGTGACTCTTAAATTCCAGAGTCCTTAACTTTGGGGGCAGAGTATGTCTCTCAGCATCTCAAAGGGCAGTGGCTCTGTTAGTTTTAAAAATGAGAACCATGCTCATGAAATGATGTCTTGCTTTGGTTTCAGATCATTTGAAATGTAATCTGATTTGAGAGGCAGCTTTTAAGCCTCTGTTTACCAAAAGGTTTTGATTATCATTTTGTAGGAATTTTTGCTGGGTAAAAGAAAGATGAGCCTTTGGAAAAGACAACCAGATGGTCTTATTTCATTTTGGAAAGCTTCTTCTGGTGGTCTTGAATTCAGCATTTTACTCTGCTTCAGAAATGCTTCTTTGCACATCAGGAAAATTAAACATTATTAAAGTCTGTGCAATGCTCTTTATTTTTTAAGAGAAAAATCTTTTAAATACTTTTAGGTAAGGCCATGTGTAATTTAAAGCTTTCATTTTGGCAGCTTGGTTTTAGCTGATAGGCATGTTAATCTCTGTTTGATTGCTTTGGTGGGCAGTTGAAAATCACCTTTGTGCCTGGCTTAGAGTGCATTATAAATGTGTTTGTTTTCTTTTGTTTTCAGTTTGTGAAATAATGAAGTGAATTTTCCTACACGTTCCTTTATTACAGATTTGACTGTTTATCTGATTATCAGATTTATTTATTTTTCCTGAAGTTTTTATTTGTTTATATAAAGAGAGAGCGAGCGAGTGAGCATGTGCATAAGCAGGGGGAGGAGCAGAAGGGGAGAGAGAGGGAGGGGGAACGAATCTCAAGCTGACTCTGCACTGGTAACGGAGCCCGACCCAATCCCAGGACCCTGAGTCAGCGCTCAACCAACTGCGCCCTCCGAGACACCCCTGATTGCCAGACTGAAATAAAGAGTTTAACCATTTTTCCTTTTGATTGCATGTCCCTTTATCCTTTTCTTAATGCCGGTGTACTGGTGTATGGGTAGCTGCCTTTTTCAGTTATTTTTTAGCATAATAGGAAAGTGGATTTTTTTGTATTTTTTAAGCACTTCCCATTCTTTTCAATTTTGGCTTGATTTTCATTATGTTCTTTCTCCATTTGGAAGTGTCAAAGTATGTGTTAATATGATTATTTATAGAATATGTGACTATTACATCATTTTTTTTCTTTATGGGTACAGAGGCAAAAAATATATGTGTATAAAATATATATGACCGAAGAAAAATAATGGGTAATACAGTTATTTGGCTCTTGGGGAGAATTTTATTATTGAGATATAATATTATAATCTATAGTAATATAGTAATCTAGTAGTAATCTATAGTAATATAGTAACCTATAGTAATATAGTAATCTATAGTAAAGAAAAGTGTTGGCAATTAAAATTTTGGGAGGGTTTTCTCCTCTCTACCTGCAAGACTTGAGGACACATAAAGGTGATTCGAGCCAACGGGATGATTCTGATCCACACTCCTGGAGTGTACGCTGTGTGTCTCCTGGACTGAGTATTTTACATCCTTTTGTGTCACTCTTACCTCATTCTTGCCAGGATTGATTTGATTATCCCCATTTTACAGATTAGCAAGCAGGGACTTGGGCTATCACATAAACTGTTGAATGTCACACAGCTGGATGTGAACCCTGCGAGCTCTGGTTGCAAAGCACCTGTCCTTTCCAGGGTCCCTTGTCTCCTCTGCCTTTGCTGTTTAATCTGCCTTTAGGATTCTCAAGCTATCGGGACAGAGTGCATTTCTAGAAGGAAGGTCCCTATTTTTAAAGCAACATCCCATGGTGTGATGGTGCTTTAGTGATTCTGCTTTAACTTTTAGTTGAGCTAAAACTTGCCTAGGAGGCTTTCCCCGGCTTAGATTGCATTAGCATCATTTACCAGCTTTGTGACTGTGCGCCACTTCCTTGGCATCATCCTTCACGGTGTTTCATGTTTAGAATCAGGACCCTCATATCAGCCCTGCTGGACAGTAGACTGTATAAGAAATAACAATGATGGTGATTGTAATTACACAGGTAGCGCAGAGGAGCTATTATTATGTATCAACCTCTGGGCTAAAAGCTTTCTGTAGTTTGGGTAATACCAAGGAGGAAGTTTCAGTTATTCCCATTTTGTGTATAAATTCCTCAGTATGTGAAGTCTTTTTACTTTTTTTAAAGATTTTATTTTTATGCCAGAAAGAGAGGGAGCGCTCCTGTGTGCACAGGTGAGGAGGGAGAAGAACAGAGGAAAAGCAGACTCTCCGCGGAGCTCCATGCTTGACCTGAGCCAAAACCAAATGTTGGAGTCTTAACTGACTGAACCACCCACCCTCACCTGTGAAGTATTTTTACATTATTTTAATTTTTTTATACCACTGTACCTTTCCATTGGTATGGATATTTGAGGATTCACTGACTTAGAGAATTCACTGTCATTCATTAAATTTGAACACCTATTATATGGTCATTAAGTTAAAGTGCTTCTCGTCAAGTGTTTTATTTTAATGATAACTTTTTACATATATAACTAATACTTCAAGTCTGTGTGGTTAAAAGATTAATTTTATGATAACTGAAGCACTAATTTAAACAATCACAAATAGGAGAAGCACAGACAGAAATGCCTATACTCTAAGCCAATTTTTATGTGTCCTCCAAATTAATTAATGCTACTATGGTGGTGGAAAGGACTCTGGAGATTATGTGAGAGGACCAAGAATCTTTTACAGATGCCCTTTATTCGCCCTCTCCTCCTTTATTCTCTATCATACAAAGTGCCTAAAAAATTCAGTCAATAAAGAAATTGCATAAAGCAGCGATCCTCATGGCCTGTCATCTATGTAAATCAATGCTGGGGATGCTGGGAGGTTTGAAAACGTTATTAACATTAATGTGAAAACATTGACATCTGTAAAGAACACAGTTCTGGCAGTGGACTCAAATATGCTTCATTATAAAAGAGAACGCGGTAGGGTTTTGCTCATGTACTTTCCGACATTGAAACCAGACCAAAAAATTCAGTCAAAACAGCAGACTTTTAAAAGAAAAAAACAAAACAAAACAAAACAAAAAACCCCACGCAAATGCACCCCTGTCTGAACGATCCTTTAATACCCTGCAATCTCTTGTCAGGTAGTACAAGGCTTTGTGTCGGTTAAGAAAGTTCTTCTCCACATGTTGGAGAAGGTGGAACCATGGTTCTCAGAACATGAAACACAGACTGGGGGGTGGGGGAGTGATGAGTCTGTTCTTCAGAAAGAGACGAGCAACTGTGAGCTGGCCAAAGGCGAGACCATATACCTCTCTGCTTTGATCTGATTGCAGGGCAGGCTGACGATTCTCCGTGTTTTTGGTGTTTGCGAGCTCTAGAGTGTGCCAGGCGATGCTGCATCTTGGTGATAGAGAATCCCTCTTTGGGGTCTGACCTTGGGGAACTCCATCTACAGGGGAAAACTCCATCTACCGTATCCGGTCGAAGTGATTCTCTGGCGGAGGTGTGGAACCAAAATTTAGAGCTAATCGCTCCATCCCTAAAGTCCTGTGTTTCTCAGCAGCATGTCATATAGAGTCCTTGTCAGGATTGTAAAGGAAGGGATTTCAAATCCAGTTTGTTAAATTCCCACCACCCACTGTGTGTTATAAAGTTTGTTCCAAGACAGTATTGTAGGGGAAGATCCACAGGACTAATGTTTTGATAAAAGCTCGATAATCCTCATCATAAGAACTGTTTCTGAAGTTCAGCGCTGTCTCTACAAACACATGTTAAATGCCAGCATTGGTTGAATGTATATGCACGTCTGGCTTTTGCGTGTGTGGATATCATGCTTTTTACCTTGCATGTAAACTTTGGACTCTGAGATAATCAGTTTAAACTCTCAATAAGGAAGAGGAATAATGAAAAGGAACAATGGTTTTTTTGTTTTCCCAGCAACTAAATTTACCATTGTTCTGAGAAATCAGCAAATGACCACAGGATGTGAATTTAATCCAGCTGAGCCTTTGAACAAAGGTATTCTGATTCTAGTGGAATTTTTTACTTCTCATCATCCTGTTCACATGTTCACTTGCCCCCCCCCCAAATCAACAAGAGTTCACTATGACTTAACCACGCCCACAGATAATGATTTTAATACAAAAGAAATGGACTCTGGAAAACAAAAGGAACTATTATTTCTGACTCTTATAGGTCAGCACTCAGAGTCAAAGACTTTTGCCTTTTACTGAAAAAATATTTTCCTATGTAAGGTTATTTTCTGTGAAGGCCCACTTTAAAGTCATACCCCTTCCATGCAGCCTAGATTGAAAGTTGGAGGAGCCGTTGGATTAGCAGTGAGTCAAGATGTAGAATCTTATGGTCTTCTCAAATGCACGCATGTGCAACGGTACCATCTTTGACAATTTAGCTTTGTTTTTTGTTTTTGTTTTTTTTTCATCCAAAAGAAACTAAAACATTTAGTGCAGAACTGTTTAGAACCAGAGCTTGCCCTGGAAATGCTGGCTTTGATTTTACAGACTGTTTTTCTTGATCAGTTGAAAGAGATTTTGACTTGTCCTTTGGCATTGCCTGTCCACGTCATGTCTTTGAGAGAAAAGCTCTGTGCCGTATTAGTTGTCTCTTATACTCATCAGTGTTTTATTAATACCTCCTCTGCCTCATTTAATACTCCTATCAAGCCAATTGGGAAACCAGAACCCAAAGATTAAAAAAAAAAAAAAATGGCCAGGGTCAGATTCAGTTTCCCTCTCATTTAAGTCCGTTCTCTTAACTGTGGCTGGTCCACAGCTTAGAGTGGTTTGCTCTCTGTCCCAGGGGACCCCCCCCCCCCCATCCAGGGAAGCCAACAGCATGTTCCCTGCATTCCTGTCAGAATTTGGCATTGATCACTGTTGCTCATTGAGCCGTTTAGTTTTGTTCCATTACTTTTTCTCACATTGAAGGTTGTTAACAAAGAGCAATCTTGATTTCCATGATTATTCAAGTACACAAGGAAATGAATGTCAACTCTTCATCTCTTCTCTGCGAATGTTCCCTTGCATGCCTTTATGTTTCCAGGTGCCCTCCACACCAAGAGGAGTGAGTAATGCTTACATGGTGAAGTTTAACAGAGGTTTGGGAATCAAAGTTTCTTTTCCATATCTCTGTGTGTGTGTGTGTGTGTGTGTGTGTGTGTGTGTGTGTGTGTATCTAGATGAAAGCAAGAAAAAAGAGGTTAAAGAAATTGAACTTGTCCTCCATGCTAACATCAAGGTAAGTGAGAGCCTGGATGGTATCTGTGAGCCTGGATGGTATCTGTGAGACTGAGCACAGTCTCATCTCTTTTTTAAGGTTGATTCCAAGAAGTGGTTTTTTGCTCCTAAGCCTGAATCCTTAGCCAACACAGATTGCTAGAAAAGCAATTGAGAAACCAAAGGTGCATCCATCCATCTATCCATCTATCGACCTATCATCTATCTATCTATGTTGAGAGAGGAGTGCTAGCTTGCTACAGACCACTTGGAGAGAAAATTAGGGACGGGTTAGAAGCTTTCTTTTGTGGAAGCCATCTGTCTGACTGGCATTGGGTTTGGACAGTGGAGGGAGAGAGGAGACCTACAAACAACCTTCTGTGGTCTAGTAGCAGGAAAGTGACAGGAGCCAAAGGAAAAACCTTCTCCCTGGGGAAGGGGACGGGAGGGCTAGGAGATCTTAACATGGGGTGGGAGGAAGTCCCTTGAGTCATGACTTATCTGTACTCTGCAAGGCAACAAAATCAGAGGTAAGTATATATGGAAAGTCTCTGAACACCCTAAGTATCTGGAAAAAAAAATTTTTTTTAAACTTAATTTACATAAAGATACATGTTTGGCTTACCAAGGTGCGTTAGGTACCACATAGGACCAGTGAGAGAATTGAGATTTTGCCCAGCCAAGGGAACAATGGTATCCCACAAGGACTGGTGTGTTGCCTTCCAGGGTGCCTAGGAGTTGCTTGTCTGTTAGACTGGTTACATGTTCTCATCTAAACAAATATTACCAGATGGAAAGGGACAGAGAAAAGCACCAATCATCCCTCATTTCATACTGCTATGTTTGAGTTCTTTCTGATGATAAGGCAGTTGGTGATCATAGCAAGTGATTCTGCTGCCCAGGTAGGTCTCTGCTCTTCACTTCTTTACTTTTTTTTTTTTTTTATTTTTTTATTTTTTTTAATTTTTATTTATTTTTTTATTTTATTTTTTTTTTAAAGATTTTATTTATTTATTTGAAAGACGGAGATCACAAGTAGGCAGAGAGGCAGGCAGAGAGAGAGAGAGAGGGAAGCAGGCTTCCTGCGGAGCAGGGAGCCCGATGCGGGGCTCGATCCCAGGACCCTGAGATCATGACCCGAGCCAAAGGCAGCAGCCCAAACCACTGAGCCACCCAGGCGCCCCTACTTTTTTTTTTTTTTTTTTAATATTATTTAAGCTCCTCTGTGATCTGGTCCAAGTCTGCTTTTTCTTACCTTTTTTTTTTTTAAAGATTTATTTATTTATTTCAGAGAAAGAGAGAGAGCAGGAGCAGGGCAGAAGGAGAGGGACAAGCAGACCCCCCGATCTGAGCAGGGAGCCCCATGTGGGGCTTGATCCCAGAACCCCAGGATCATGACCTGAGCCCGGGAGAGTAGAGGATCTCCCATCTCTGGCCTTATCTGGGTACAGTGGTGTGTCTGTACCCCACAGTCACTGTTTTTGGTCAGTCAGCTTCCTGGAGAAGGTGATACATGTAGACGCTGTGAAAGGGAACTTTCCCCAGGCATCCTTGTGGGGGTTTTCTCAGCTTTTCGTGGTTCTCTAAAGGCTACTTACCTACTTTGGACATCCAAGGCAGGCTGTTGAACCCTCTATATGATGAAACAGATATCTCCTGGGAACTTCTGTGAGTGACAGCAACAACGTTCATGTCCCCAAGAGAAAAGCTTTGTAGGGCAGAGCACAGGGCTGTTCCGTGACACCTTCCAACTTCCATGGTTTGGTGCTGTATAAATCTTTTCTGTTAGGATTTCCATCAGCAAGAGTCATACCAGTACTTTCCACTTGTTGCCCCCTTAATAATGACACTGTATCAGAAGATGTTTGTTTATGTGATCCGTATATATTCTGGTATTTTCAAAGTAGATTTAAGTGATTTGCTGCTAGTATGCTGTATCTGTCTAAATCATGACTCTCACCCATGGACTTGGCTTTGAAATTAATCATTATGTATTTTTTTTTAAGAACACTTTGATTTTCAGGGCTGGCTTTGAGAGATTTATCTATCACCAATCTAAATCTGTACGTATACATGATTCTTCTTCTGTGGTAATGAAAATTGATAGGAAATTGGATAAGGTAGATCTATAATGGAATTATTCCTTGGGCGACATAAGGAATTCCAGGCATCCCTGTGGACGTTCTTGGGAGAGTAGGGTGCTTTATTTATTGATTTTTAAAAGAGTTTATTTATTTGAGAGAGAGCAAGCGAGCGCAAGCGGGGTGGGGAGGCAGAGAGTGAGGGAGACGCAGACTTCCCGCTGAGCAGGGAGCCCAGGACTCTGGGATCATGACCTGAGCAGAAGGCAGAGGCTTAAGGGACTAAGCCACCCAGGTGTCCCAAGTAGGATACATTTGAAGATACTGGTCGAGCTTCACTGAAACACATTATCACCTATTTGGGTTTGGGGAGTTTGCTCAGATTCATAAGGAAATGCCCTGTGGCAATACAGCCCTCGAAGGCCTGAGAGAAGTCTGTTTTACCTGATACAGCACACCTGCTGCTGCTAGGATCCCAGGGCCCCCGAGCTGACCTTAGCCCAGCCAGCTCACCCCAGACATTGTTGGGAAAACTGTCCTGGAACTGAGAAGGGGTGAGCTATGCAGGTATTCACCAAGCTGGGGAGTGCCGGGTGCCACAATGTTGAGACCACCTTGGTGGATCAAAACCGTCTCCTGTTCGTGAGATCATCCATGGCTAAGAGGCACCATGGTGGAATCAGCTTTGTTTTTAGAAGGCTGAAAGCTTATGGATAATGTCTTCTTTTGAAGGTGGCTTATAACAGAGTTTCTCTGCCTAAGACTTGTATTTCTGTAAAGTTTGTTCAAGGTAAACATGGCGTCTCGCCACTTCATTAGATGACTCATCTCCCTGAAGAAAGACATTTAGCCCTTTCTCCTGAACTACCCCCAACCCAGGAATGTCTTGCAGGAATTCCAAGGAGATCTTTAAACAGCCAAGCACAACTTTTACTTTGGTGTGTAGGTACACTTCTGTTTCTGTCAACATAAATTAGCCCTTTAAGTCATAAAATTAGGAAAATATTTTGTGCCTTGTGTTTCTTATTTAACAAGTCGAATCAATAGCTGGCCTTAAAAAAACAAAACAAAAACAAAAATCCAAATCTGTCCCAGCTGGGTTGACAGAGCATCATTTTACTGTTTGCCAACAGTAAGGATGTACCTTCTCCGGGAGACGAGAAGACTTTCCTCTGTCACCCTCTGATTTCGTTCATTCTTCCCCATCCATCTTTCTTTGGTCACCTTGCTCTTTTCTGCCTCTGCCCTGTGGACTGGGTGGGCAGAGGAAAGCCTAGGAGGGAAGTGCTGGGGGTTCTTTCTGCATCTCCATTGTTTATTTCCTGTCTTTCCTTCATGTTACAAAGTTTCTCCTTACTTTGCTTTTATCAAGTCTATGAATGACTTCCTTTGTCCAGCTTATTGGAATGCCCTGTGGGAGGGGTGCTATGCAAAAAAAAAAAAAAAAAAAAATTGTATTGCATAACTGCTCAGCCCTTGGAGATGCCAGATCACACTTGGGACTGGAACGGACCCTCCTCTCAAGCAGGTCCTATGAGAGCAGGGTGTGGTGGTCTGAGAGGTGGCTCTGTCCTCCACTCTAGTCCCACAGGGATGACCTTTACCCCAGCTGTGATAAAAGACTTATTTCATTTTTTCAAAAATGCTTGTGTTTCCTTATCCCAGAAGGGGATGTGTCCATCTGTCCGTGTTCTTGTTTGTGTGTGTGTGTGTGTTTTCCATGTATGGTTCTTTCTAGCTGGCGTTCTTCACAAATGTCATGTTTGTCTCCTGGGTCACCTTGAGGCAACTGACATTCGTGACTAATTATTAAAAAGGGCAGACTTTTAGTTTCTTTTGATGAAAACAAAATCCCAGAGAAGTCTGTTAGATACAGTGTAATTGAGCAGGTGACATGTTGATGTTTGGGGTTTGGGCCACATCCAGAAAGCATAGAGTTTTTGGCATGGCAACTGAAGGAGCCAGAAGCTCCAAGGTGAACTTCATGGACTTACTACAACACTGTGTGTCTCCTCTGAACTAATTCCAGTTCTTTAAACTTAATAGCAGACAGCCGGGCCAGGCGGTCACCGGGCTTAGGAAGGGTCATTTTGGAGCATAGCATCGTGCCATGGGCTCCTATCCAACAAACACATTTCTTTTTCCTGTAAAATCAAATGAAATCCCCCTCAATTCGGAGGGTGTTGAAATGGCAGCGGTGGTGGTTGGGGGTGTCACCGTACTCTTCTGTCTGTTCGGTGGTAGCAATAATGGTGTGCGAGAGGGCTTTGGCAAGAAATGATGGATATAAAGTAGCTCTAGAAATTAAATTTCTTTCAGAATAGGGTGTTATTTTGGTGTAGGCAGTTGCATATAATGCTGATTCTAAATGGTGAAATCTTCACTAATTGGTCTTCACTAATTGGGTATGACCAAGTACAAACTCCCGGGAAAGCAAGCAGAAAGGGTGAATCAGGGTGCGTTCCTAGAGCTTCCGAACAGTGATAAAGGCTGGTGTGTGCTAATGCAAAGAGAGCTCCAAGACAGATACCGGAGGGGAAGAAGTGAGGAAGAAAGTTGAATGCTGTTTCCTTGGGAGAGGAAGTAAGGCAGCAAACCAGGACAGTGTGTTGGTGCCCAGATGTGGAGGGTGTAAGCCAGCCTGCTTCGGAACCCCCGACCCACTCTCATGAGCAGGGGGGCAGGGCTCCCAGCCGAGGGATGCTGTGTCGCGGTAGCTTGGGCCTTCGTTCACACCCTCCGCCTGACTCTGTCCTTGCCTTCTTTTGCCCATTTTGAACGTGTGTCCGTTATCCTTTCACTTGTGTATGTTCTCATAAAACATCTTGTTTTGCGTGCATTCCCCCCGCCCCAGGTGAAATTCATGTGGCACAAAAATCATCCTTTTAAAGCGAACAATTCGGGGCGCCTGGGTGGCTCAGTTGGTTAAGCAGCTGCCTTCGGCTCAGGTCATGATCCCAGCGTCCTGGGATCGAGTCCCACATCGGGCTCCTTGCTCTGCGGGGAGCCTGCTTCTCCCTCTGACTCTGCCTGCCACTCTGTCTGCCTGTGCTCGCTCTTGCTCGCTCTCTCTCTGACAAATAAATGAATAAATAAAATCTTAAAAAAAAAAAAAAGCGAACAATTCAGTTGCATTTAGCATATTGACGATGTTAGGTGACCTATTCATGAAAGCTATTCAGCAGTCACTCTCCATTCTCCCTTTTAGCCCCTGGTAACCCCCATCTATCTGGCTTTCAGTTTCTCAGGATCTCCCTATTCTGGATATTTCATAGAAAGGGACGTGGATGGTATGTGCCCTTTTGTGTGCGTGTATGTATTTTTCAGTCAACTCCCTTGAGGTTTAATTTACATCAGCAAAACGTACACCGTTAGTGGACCTGATGCATGTTTTTTTCTTGTTAGTGTTTGTTTTTTTTTTGCATCTTTTGCATTTATTTACTGCAACTGTATGGGGAGATGGGGCCTGAGACTCAGGGAGGCCGTTTTGCTGCAGGTTACACGGCTTCTGAGTGGCAGGTGGGATGTGAATGTGGTGGACTGGCTCCAGACGCCACTAGAATCCATGCTGGCCACTGTTGTCCATGGCCTCCTAGATCTGTGTATGGTGTCAGAGCCTGCTTTTCCCTAAACAACAGTGTGCTGTTTTCTCATGTTGACAAAAAGTGGCTAAGCGATATTTGTATGTACCAAAATTGAATTATTTCCTCACTGATGGATTTTTAGATTGTTTCTTTTCTTTTCTTATTTTTTTCATAAATCATATTGAAAGAAAGATTAAGGATCAAAGAAAATTATAAAGTAATGTATGTTTGTTTTAGAAATATGGCCCGAAAAGGAGACTAAGCCAAGAAACACATGTATTTCCCTTCAGAGTTAACCACTGCAAGCATTTTGAACAGCGCTTTCCAATCTCTTTTATGTGTTTTTTTAATAGGGGGAAAGAAAACCCTTTAGGAGAAGGAATGATACTGTGAATGAGGTTTTGTCATAGAAAATTTATGATATACTGTGAACATCTTTTTATCTAATTAATAAAGTGAAATTTGCAAAGTGCTTAAAAAGTGACAGGGACTATTTTAAGTGTTTTATTCCATTTCATAGGAATCATGTGAGGTGTGCAGCTATTAGAGCAAATGACGATATTTATGTCTGTTTTAAACTTACATGAGTGGTTTTGTGCTCAGCTCATACTATTTTTTAAAATTTAGAACTATGTTCTTTTTTTTTTTTTTAAAGATTTTATTTATTTATCAGAGAGAGAGAGGGGGAGAGAGCGAGCACAGGCAGACAGAATGGCAGGCAGAGGCAGAGGGAGAAGCAGGCTCCCTGCTGAGCAAGGAGCCTGATGTGGGACTTGATCCCAGGAGGCTGGGATCATGACCTGAGCCGAAGGCAGCTGCTTAACCAACTGAGCCACCCAGGCGTCCTAGAACTATGTTCTTAATGATTAATCTATTTAGCCTGCTATGTTTACCTAGACATTTGTTTCCCTGTGGGTTTTCTTATTTTTTCCTCTATCTCTCGGTTCCCACACAGAGCAGTGCAGGGAACATCCTTATACGTGCTATCGTAGGCCTATGTTGAAGGATGAAAATGTATATCCAGGAACGGGATGTAAGGAATATGGGAATATTCCCATATATATATGGGAATATTATAAGTCATATAATATAATATATGTCATACATATATATATATGTATGACTAAGTACTGACAGAAGCAGATTCTTTTCCTGAATAGTTATGTTATAGTTTTACACAACTTCACTATATATTTCTGGTGGTTTCAAAAATATGTGTATAAATGCCTAGAAAAAGGACCAGAAGGATATATACCAAACCAGCAACACTAGGAACATATACAAGGGGATCAGGGGGAGACGAGCCTTACCATGTGATATGTTTGATATATTTTTTTAAGATTTATTTAGTTATTAATTTTTAGTAATCTTTACACCCAGCGTGGGGCTTGAACTCACAACCCTGAGATGAAAAGTAGCACGCGCTACGGACTGAGCCAGCCAGGCGCCCCAGTGATTTGATACAAGGAGACTATCTTCATGTGCGTCTTGTCATTATAATTGCTTGTTTAAAAATATGCTCTGAAAACATGACCTTTAGCTAAAGTTTACTATTTTATGCTGTGAACACTTTTGGAATTGTCAGTGTGTGGGTTAAGATTAGTCATGGCACACGAAATGAGTTCTTTTGCAACTTGGTGCTTTTTGAAGCGTGTTCTAAGCAGTTTTCCTGGTAAGATCTGCAAACCTTCTTCATTTAATGCAGGTCCACCACGCCTCAGGTGGCTCAGGGATGGTCTATGATCTTCCCAGGGGTGCAGGGTCAGGAGAGCTGGCCAGGTTTCATGTAGAGGACTGGTTCTGGAGCTGTAGGCCCGTGTAGAAGTCTTCTTTCTGAAGCGCTTATTGACTGGACATCAAGGTTGGGAGGAAGGTGGGAGCTGTTTTCCTGCAGGTGAGGTAGGGAGGAAACATTCTCAGGAATGGTAAGTTTCAGTAACTTCCTTGTATAAACACTTAACTGAATGAATGCATGAGTTTGCTGTGTTTACTGAGCACAAGGTATTAAGTTCATCTTTGCCTTACAAGCTATTTCTTTCTGTAAAAGGAAGGTGTGTGGTCTTTAAGTCAGGCCTCAAGCTTCCTTCTTTTCACCTCTTCTGATGTGAGAGCAGCAAAGGTTCTGGATGACTGAAGAGATAATTCTTAACTTTTCAAAGGTGCCATTCTTGTTCCTCTTGGATATTAGTTCCAACTGAGATGCCTCATTCTTTTCACGAGCCCAAATGAGTAAGTATCAAGAGGTCACTTTTTAGGTAATTGCGACAGAGTGGGGGCTGTTATCTGCGAGGAGCCCTCCCAGCTCAGGCCCCGTCACCTCCACCCACCCTGAAAATGGTGTACAGTTCGGTTTACAACAGAATCAGCGAGTCTGTGTCTGAATTTTACTTTTGGGACCAGTAATAAGAATATTTACACGCATGCCTCGCAATGAAAGAGGTGTTTGCTCACAGGTATGGTGAAAGGTTTCCTAATACAGATTTCCTCTGATGAGCTACTTAAGAGGCAGAATACAGGGTGTTGTTGAGGCTTTATGAAGTAGGCATTTGTTTACTACTTAAAATTGAAAAAAAAAAAAAAAGAGTTCATTGGAAAGCAAATGAAGGCCCCCGGTCATAACGTTAAGACAGGCATTTTCCTACCAGCAAATATTACCTGCAGCTCAGTGGTTTAGAGGTGATAGGCACAAAAGCATGGTTGAGAAGGCAGAGCTTCTGGGTTCTCTCTTGTTCCCAGGGTTGGTGAACTCTGGAAACTCTAGAACAGAAATGACCATTCTGAACAGGTGCACATGTGTGGACCGTACTTGGTGGATGTGTGCTAACCACTGAATAATTAATACTACTTCCTCTTGACTCATGTATTTGAAATGAAGGATAGTTGGTCTCGTTGCAATATCTACTTCTGCTGAGCAGGGATGTGGAGCAATCCTGCCATATTCAGTACTACTCTAAAATGAAATCTGTGGGATGGGAGAGAGGACAGTCTTGCTTTGCCTTTTGGGTAGGGTTTTTTGTTGTTGTTGTTGTTTTTGTTTTTTAGTTTTTTTTATTGTCTTGGCTGGTGGTTACTGGTACTTTTTGTCCTAGCTTACTGATCGTGTAAGATCTTTAAGTTCAGTTGAGAGGAACTGAAGTTTCAGTTTCCGTGGTGGGATTGGATGGCCACGGGGAAGATGGGCTAATGAGCCACCTTTCCTTTTTCAACGATACAATGCTGACTCTTGACTGAAATTTTGTTGAGTGTGTTTTTGCCTTATTTCAGAGAAAGGCAAATGGAATAATAATCAAATAGTGTTATCATTTTGTGTAGCTTGCCCTTCAGACAAAAAGAAAACCTTCCCTGCTTTTCTCACAGAAAGTGAAAAGGAGATTAAAGATTTTTGAGTGTAGATTTTAGATTCGTTGTTCAAAGTGTGACAGTTCGCTTAACTAGTAGATAGACCAACGGGGATTGTGTGTGTGTCTTGCTGTGTTCCTGCGTAGCCTGTATGATCTGGGAGCTGGTGATGAAATATATAATACCTCTAAGCTACAAATTTGTATGAAACCACACATATATTTTCCTTTCACAGTTGTTCTCTTAGCCGGCCTGTGTGGGCCCTTTTCAAGAAGGGGTGGGAAAAAATGGTGGGAAGTGACCTTTGAAGTGAACTTTTGATATTTGCATTACAATTCTGTGGGTTTAAGCTTTTAATTTTTACAGTTGTGGGTGGTATTTGTGAAGAGTATCAGCTTCTAGTAGGTTCTGGGCAGTGGCAGTCTAATCCTTGCAAAAATATCAGCATATTTACATGCGTCTTTTATCCGCTCTGCTCTCTTTAGAGTCACTGCCCTTGCAGCCTGGGTGGGAATTGAGATTGTTTTCAATTATGTTAGTACGGTATAGTGAGAGATAAGTTATGTATTTAAGTAGACCCTGAGCTTCATGATTGAGCCTTTTTTTTTTTTTTTCCAAAATAAATGTTTTCCTGGTGATCTCTCTAGAATTCCCTTCATTCTTTTTGCAAAGTCTAACTTGTTAAAATTCATTGGTTTTGCTTAAGATTTTCATCACCGTCAATAAAAATGTATCAAACTGCTTCTGTACAATTTCTTCACTCAGGCCTGGGGATGCAGAGGAGTGGAGCAGAACCTAAGATTTCTGGAGGTTAACCAAAATCGAAGGTAGGTAGGCTTCTCCAGATGTAGGTGGAACAAGGCAGAGAATTTGACATAAGGGGGATTTGGGTTCCCCTTGGAGGTCCAGTGAGCTTGTTTTCTCAGGTGAGGCTGGCTGTGGTGTAAACATACAGTAACATACAAGCCCGAATCACAGGAGCTTAACACAGCTGCGCACCTGGGAGAGTCAGCTCTCCTGCAGCAGCTCCGGGCTTGTGGGAGGTCATGGTCTGATTGCTGCAGGAGGGGACGAGCTGTCAGAGCTTTCCTCCGCCTCGGCACTGCTCCCATGCCATCGGCCCAGCCAGCCACAACCCTGCCTGTTGCAAGGCAATGTGGTGCTTCTGTGTGAGGAAGGAGATGGTGATGTGCCTGTTGCACGGTGTGATCGTAGACTGGGATCTCGGAGAAGAGATGGGGGCCAGAGATGAAGGTTTGAGAGGTCTTTGTAGTAAAAGAAAGAGTGGAGTAAGTTTCTCAGGGGAAGTATACACTTAAAGAGGCTTCAGTTTTCCATGACGGCTTTTCCACACGTAGCTTTCTTCACAATCATACAGATAGCTGTTGCCACTAGCTGTTGCCCCTGTCAGGAAAGTCAGAAAGGTTCTGTTGGTGCTGCTATTAATTTTCACACTATGTTGTCATTGTCTGCTTCCGAAAGTGTGCCGGCACTGGGTCGACTGATCATTTCAGGATGATGCGATCTCGTAGGTTAGCATGTCCTTACATCTCCATGACAACAGGTTGTCTTAGCCAGAGCTGAGGTGGGGAGGTGTAAAAATTGCTTATTATTACTATTTTTTTTTATCTGCATAGGATTAGAAAACACTTTATATGTACTCATGCATGGTAAACATTAGGAGGACCCTCGCTTTTCTGTGATCTTTTTTTCCAAAAGTGTTCATTACTTGGCGTTGACATTAGAATGTGTGACCATACTTTGGCTACTCCACCCAGGACATCCACCAAGAAGGGACCTGCCTGTTTTTGGGAATGTTTATGCCCCCATTCATCTCTGATCTTGCCTTTCCCACCCCTACTTTTCCTTCTCAACAGTTCTTTCTCTGTATTTCTCCCTTCCTGGATTTTGGGAGTAGGTAGACCTGGATTTGGAGCTTCTCCCCTGGACCAGTGGTTTGACATCATGCAAATCACTCTCCGAGACTCAGTGATCTTATCTGTAACTTGGGGCTAAAGTGCTGCCTCATGAGATTCTCAGTGTTCAGTAATGTGTGCAAAATACTGCTGTACCCACTACATTTTAATTGCTCAATAAATGTTAAGCTATACTTAGTATTTTTATCATTTCCTACCTTTCAAGGCACATCTTGAAAGGAAGTATCATGAGATACTGTCCAGCATCACGAGAGACTGTCCTACTGTGTATCAGCAGCCCAAGAAGAGATCCAAATTCAAAATTCAAAGTACAGATTCTCCTGAATACATACTGCGTTTGCAGCATTGTAAAGTCGAAAAAACAGTTAAGTGGAACCATCAGAAGTTGGGGACTGTTGACACTCTGTTGAGCTGCCAAAGCACTTGTGATCTCTGTTGGTGATTGTATTGTTTTTTTGATTTATGTACTCGTGTGCTGAGACTTACCATCCCACAGGGCAATAGGTATCCTCCACTCATTGCTGCCTCGGCTGCCTTGCCTTCTTTGTGTGGAGCAAGTAATAAAGGCTTAATTAAGGGTTAAATTAAGTCAAAAAAGAGATGGAAGGGGAAGGGCTCTATATGTTTATAAAATAGTCCACCTATTTGGATGAATTCTCCTACGTTGGAAGATGTAAATACTCTTGAAATAGCACTCAGTTCCTTCCCCAGTTAGAAACTATAGTTCATTTTCACTGTTCATGTCACTGAAACTTTAATGCTACAAAAACAAAGGAAAATTAAGAATAATTTTCCTTTGTTTTTAAAAAAAAAAGAAATAATGAAAGCAATGCAAATGGGATTAAAGATAATCAGTGACAGCTCCTGAGTTCTCAGAGGACAGCTTAATCCAACTTGGGTCATTTATAGAGTTGAGTAGGAGGCTTTTACTTCCCTGTTCCAGCTGCTTGCAAGGCTGGCAACTTTCTAACTGGTTTTGCACAGGGGAAGTTGTGCCTGGTAAGGTAAAAGAGGGGAGTTTTTTACCCTCTGGAAGCTGGAATCTGATGATGTGAGTGGATTTACCTTGAGTTGTGCCGCGCTCATAGTATGGATCCCGACTCATGTTAATGAGGTTGGTTTTCATCCCCTTGGAAGGGTATCACGAGGGTTTTGGAGACCTGTGTGAGTTCTCTCCTCCCTCCTTACCTATCTGGGATTGATCACTGTCTCTGAAATTGGATCCTCAGATATATCCTTGAGAAAACTCCCATTTTTTGACTCCTTTATTCTCTTCTAGAAGTAATCGGAATGTGGGGGCGTCTGTTTCATAGAGCTGTAACCCTGTAAAATGTTAAAGAATGCAGAGAGACTTTGGTATGCTGACACAAGTGCTCTCCACGTAGAGTTCGGGGTCATGTGGTTTGTTCAAAGTCGGCCACAGAAGGAAGAGGCTCAATCTCATTTCTGCTACAACCCTTACACATCAGGTGTATCTTTATGCTTGCACTGGGAAGTAGGTGTTGTGCTGTGTGCCCTGGACAAAGAAACATGGGTAGATGTGCCAGCTGTTGACTTTTCTGGAGCCTGAAGGAGGCCCTCATGAGGACACTGCTGTCAGGGAGGAGGCTTTGCATCAGTGGTAAACCAGATGGATGTTATGGGGCAGGTAGAATCTACATGAATTGAGAGCTTTGACTTGAAAATCTGCTTATAAAGTGCTAAAACACATTTCCTTATGGTCTTGACTTAGATGTCTTCTACTGAGTTGCTTTTTCAAGAATCTGCTAAAGGTGTTGAACCTGTATATATGAAAAACCCACTGTAACAAAATTTCTTATCCATATAATTCTCAAGAGTAAGTAATTTAAATTTGGCTTTAGAGATTTTGTGGGTTTTTTTTTTTTAAGTTTAATATTATCGACTCATTTTTTAAATTGTGACAACACATGCTCCTTAAAGAAAAATTAGAAAATGTAGGAAAAGCACAAAGAAGAAAACAAATTGTCACCCATAATTCCATCTCCAAAAGAAAAATAGTATTTTGGTGTTTACTGAGTGTTCACAAAACCAGTATTATATTGTACATGGTGTTTCATAACCTGTTATTTCTATTAAATATATTATTAATTTCCCCCTTGCCATTACATATTATTCCAAGATAAATACTGCAGGGGTATTGAAAACTTGCTTTTGAGGGTTCCCTGGCTGGCCCAGCTGGTTGGGTGTCTGACTCTTGGTTTCAGTTCAGGTCGTGATCTCAGGGTCATGGGATTGAGCTGTAAGTGGGGCCATCTCCAAGCTCAGCACAGGAGTCTGCTTAAGACTCTATTCCTCTGTGACACCCCCCCCCCCCGCCGCATGCATGCGCAATTTCTCTCTCTTAGAAATAAATCTTTAAATCTTTAAAAAAAATGCAGCCAGGTTAGAAAAGTTTACAGGGAATACCCATATATCCATCACCTATCATCTGCCAATAATGTTTTACATAGTTGCTTTATCAGGTGTCCATCTGTCCACCTCCTCTAACCACGCATCAGTCCACCTTAGTGCTCTTTTCCATGCATTTCAAAGGAAACTTCCGTGCCAAATAGTACTTAATTATGTTTGGTGGACACCTTTATTCAAAGACTTGGTATTCCTTGAGCACACACAAAGGAAAGCCCAGACAACTTGCCAAGAGAATTTTGTTGGGCCTAGTGAGAAAGGACATCCAGGGATTTAAAATTTGCCTTGGAGCAAAGTATGCATCATTAGCATCCGAAGTGGCAGATAAAGAACCAGGAAGAAGGAGCTCTGTCTTCTTCTTTTATGCCTAATTCAGATTTCAGTATCTGGCAAGGAAAATCTTTAGAAGGGCCAACTCTCTTGTGCGTTGATCTGTGCCCTATGATGCTTGGAAACTGGTGGATAGCCGAGTGACTTGCTGGTGGGCAAAGCACCGCAAGTGTGGTTTCTGCCAGCTCCTGGGGGGGTGGTGTCTGACTCCCAGCTGCCCTCTGGACCCAGGGTCCTGCTCTTCCTGCCTCTTCCACCTCAGGTGCCTGGGCAGGAGATTGGAGCCCTCTTGTTTTTGCTCTGGATGGATTTCCTGCCAGCCTACCTGGCCTTGCTCTCTCAGTGACAGGTTCTTTCTTTTGTTCCAGCGATGGTGGCGAAATGCTGAGGGGCCAGTGCGGGACAAGCTTGGCAGGCCCAGAAAACACCTCTTGTTTGTACCTCTTCAGTGCCCGCTTTTAAAACTGCCTTAAACTGTATGCCCCAAGGTGCACAGCCAGGTGTGGTGACCTTGCTTTGTGTCCAGTCCCTGTCACAGCACCTTGTGCATTTAAGCAGGGCTTGCCTGTCGTTAGGTGTCCCGGAATTCTTCTAGATGTTCTCCTGGGCAAGCGCGCAGTGCCTTTGACAAGCATTTCAAGAACACACATTGGTTCTCCAAATTGTATAACCTTTCCTTTGTTTTCAAGTGGCTGCAGCCCCTGAAGAGAGAGAAGACTTTGTTTCTTTCCATTCTTTCTTTTCCCATGTTTCACATTCCAGAGTGTTCAGTCTCAGCGTCACGTCAACACCATTTAACATGATAAGAAGCCTCCAGTTTGACATTGGTGACAACTCTGACATGTCCTTTCTCATAAACTCAGCCTCGGCTAGAACGCCTTCCTAGGAACTCAGGTCTGTGAAACCATGGTTTCACATACCCGGGTCCCCGAAGACAAAGTGATTTCTCTTCCCCTCTTTTGTCTCCCTTTCTTCCTTTTTGTTGTTTTCTTGAGGGCAACCAGTCATCTGGTTTCTGGGTAATCCAGGTAATCCGGGTTCCTCGATTTTTCCCTCAGGGAGTTTCAGTTCTTGTTGACTGGTCTGGCCATGACCTTGATACTTGGAAAGGATGTCTGGTTTCTTCCCCACCTCACTTCTCTCTCTTTTGTCTTTTAGGCAGAACCCCTCCCCCCCACCCCCCGACTCTTAGAGCTGTGGGTTCTCTGGTGAGGAAGGTTTTGACCTCTTCCCGCACCCTCTGGGACATCGGTCAATGTCTAAAGTTTGAGAAACCCTGCCCTATATATGTATATATACATATACATATATATACACACACATAAATATATACTCATATTTATATACATATATATGTAAATCTTTCCATCCATAGCATTTTATAACTTCCATGCCCTTATTATACTGTTCCCATCAGAAAGTTCATCTGCTCATCTAACCTGCGTCCCCTTATGCTTCCGTTAGTTGCTCTGAAAGTGGAGATGAAAGTGTGGGCTCACTCATCATCTCCTACATATGATCGTCTTCCCTTAGCCTAATCTCAGTTAACTGTTAAAATTGTCTTATAGCCCTGTTTCTCTCTTTTTAATCTCTCCAGATATTTTCCAAAATTTTTATGTATTCTGTCTGTTACATTGTAGTAACCCAGTCCAGAGAGAGCATGCTGGCAATTTGGACACTGCTGCATATGAAGGAGCATGTCTTCGGGGTGGAATTTTGGGGTGGGGGGAGGACATTATGACTAACTGTAAATGACCAGTGGGAGAACAAGAGAACAGTCACTTTCCCTGCATATCAGAGGGAGTTGTGTGGAAGAAGACTTTTCCACGTCAGAAAAGATTATATATATACATATACATATGTATATGTGTATATATGTATATATACACACACACACGCACAGGTATGCACACATGTAATGGAATACTACTTAGTTATGAAAAAAAACTTGCTATTTGCAATGAAATGGATGGAATTAGAGGGTATTATGCTAAGTGAAATAAGTCAATCAGAGAAAGACAATTATATGATCTCATTGATATGTGGAAAGAGGATCATAGGGGAAGAGAAGAAAAAGAAAACCAAGTTGAAACAAGAGAGGGAGACAAACCATAAGAAACTCTTTTTTAAAAAAAATTTATTTTAATAAACTGATAATTATTATTTTTTTAAAATATTTTATTTATTTGCTTGACAGAGATCACAAGTAGGCAGAGAGGCAGACAGAGAGAGAGAAGTGGGGAAGCAGGCTCCCTGCTGAGCAGAGAGCCCAATATAGGGCTCCATCCCAGGACCCTGGGATCATGACTTGAGCCGAAGGCAGAAGCTTTAACCCACTGAGCCACCCAGGTGCACCAGAAACTCTTAATCATAGGAAGCAAACTGAGGGTTGCTGGAAGGTAGGGAATGGGGAATGGGGTAACTGGATGTTGGGCATTAAGGAGGACACTGGATGTAATGAGCAGTGGGTTTTACATAAGACCAATGAATTGCTGACCTCTACCTCTGACACCAATAATGCATTATATGTTAAGCAATTGAATATTAATTTAAGAACATTAAATATTAGAGGTGCCTGGGTGGCTCAGTCGATTAAACGTCTGCCTTTGGCTCAGGTCATGATCCCAAGGTCCCTGGATTGAGTCCTGCATTTGACTCCCTGCTCACTGGGGAGCCTGCTTTTCCCTCTCCCTCTGCTACTCCCCCTGCTTGTGCTCTCTCTCTCTGACAAATAAAATCTTTAAAAAAAAAAAAAAAAGGAAAGAAAACTAAAAATTAAAAAAAAAAAAAGAGTCCCCCAAACCAAAAACACTTGCAGAAATCCTGGCTGTGTGGCTACTGGGCCAGCATGAAGGAGGGGCCTCATTCTCCTCAGGATGCCTCCTCTCCAGTTGTTTTCTGTTTCTTTGGGGCCATTGACAGAGAATAATCCGAGCTATTTGAAGCAGGACAAAACTGTTCTTTGTTCTTGCTTTAACGGCAACTAGAGATATCTTTTTATTGGATGGTCTCCTTAAACATTATTTTGATTCAGAGTCCTAAGTCCTTTGGGAATCAATTGAGGAACCCAGACTGGGAAAATCTCCTTGTTCATTGACTGATGGAATTGTGATTTGGGGTAGGAAAGGACCCTTTGGGGGGAGGTGGTGTTTATTCTCAATGGGGATTTTTAGGAGGCTTTGGGGGGAAAAAAGTGAAATGTGGATGGGATGTCTCTCAGTTTCAGATTGCATTCCTTTAGGAATGGGGTAAAAACGACTAGATTTCATCCACTTGGAAATTATTTGTGTCTGGTTTCTCTCTTTTTCCATTAAATTGGGCTTGGTGATCTAGAATATTGACTGCACTAGTATTTTAAAAAGTTTCTTTTTCCAACTCTTTCACAGGCTGGAGGGTGGGAGGCTGGTTCGCCGGATGGACCTGTGATGACCAGAGCTTGCTAACTCCTGAAGTGAATGTCTGTCATTTTTTGACATAAGGACAAAATAAGCATCCCCGCTTTGCCCAGAAATATATTTCAGTGCTTCTCCTGTGCTGCAGTTCTGGGTCTGCGTGTGTCCTCGAGAAATCTTTTTCTGTGGGGTATATTTTACCCATACTTTTCGTGAGGCACAGAGTCTCACTGCTAGCTTAAGCTTTGGCCTCTGTGGTGTGGGCAAATCCAAAAAAATTTCTATTTATTTATTTATTTATTTATTTATTTATTTATTTGACAGAGAGATCACAAGCAGGCAGAGAGGCAGGCAGAGAGGCAGGCAGAGAGAGAGGGAGAAGCAGGCTCCCCGATGAGCAGAGAGCCTGATGCGGGGCTCGATCCTAGGACCCTGAGACCATGACCTGAGCCAAAGGCAGAGGCTCAATCCGCTGAGCCACCCAGGCACCCCCAAATCCAAAAAATTTTAAAAAGAAAATCTTGGAAGGAATCTCCGTCATTTATTTAACAAATGAAAGCATGAGATAGAAATTAAAAGGCAACTGGGGAGGGTCAGTGGAAAATGCAAACCATGTGAGACTTGCCTTTAAAAAGTTTTAACTCCTGGTTGGTATTATGCGTCCCTGCCCCCCTGCCCCGCCAACTCCTTAAAGTCCTGTCAGAGGAATTTATTGAGTTGGAGACCGTGACTGTGAATCTTACATCAAAAGTATATAGACCAAAAAGTCAGGTTGTTCTGGGCTGGTACCCGTCCCACGTAGAAGATGTTTGTTAACACGTCTTGGTCTCCCTGACCTACAGGAGGTGATTGTTCTCTCTGATAACGTTGGGTCCCTGAGCCCACGGCAGGTAGACATTTCTGTGGATTTCATCATCATAAAATCAAGTAGAGAAAATACGGTTATTTATAAACTGGTACAAAAATACAAGGTGAATGTTTACCAAGGGTAGTAGAAGATGACTTATTTGCGAGAGAGAGAGAGAGCGAGAGTGAGCACGAAATGGGGGAGCATCAGAGGGAGAAGCAGACGCTCTGCTAATTGGGGAACCCAATGTGGATTCTCTCCAGGGACTCTGGGATCATGACTTGAGGCAAAGGTAGACATGTAACTGACTGAGCCACCCAGGAGCTCCAAGAATTGGTTTTTTAAAATTCTAATTTTAACTTGTGGTGTCCTTTAAATACATTTGTTTCAGAGGATATAATGGTTGTTGGGGATGCTTTTGTCCTGTAGATTTCAAGTGTGCTGAGCTCGAGTTAGTGGCATAGCATTTAATATTTCCATGGATTGCTTTTCTCTCTCTCTCTCTCTCTCTCTCTCTCTTTAACCAGTCGTAGTCTTTCCCACTTCTTAAATATTTTGACATAGAGTTTTTGAGACATGAGTTTAAAAAACCCAGGAAAATGTTAAAGATTGAGAATGAAACTAAGGTAAGTGGAAAACAGAACCTTATTTCATTGGGCCTGTTTGGTCATTTTGCTTCTTGCTGGAGAATATGAGGAAATGTAACACAGGTCAGATACTATCGTGAAACATAATATGACATCCAGACACTCTTGTAGCCCAAACATTTCTAAGACCCTGCTGACAGCTTAGTTATTTCAAGTAATTGGATATGGCTAAATACCAGTTGTCCAAAGAATTTGGATGTCCTTTTGGAGTTTTTGTTCAGTGTAAGTCCTGGCAGAAGATGTGAGAGTCTGCTTTGAAATAATGTTCAGGGGCGCCTGGGTGGGTCAGTGGGTTAAGCTGCTGCCTTCGGCTCGGGTCATGATCTCGGGGTCCTGGGATTGAGCCCCGCATTGTGCTATTTGCTTGATGGGGAACCTGCTTCTCTCGCTCTCTCTGCCTGCCTCTCTGCCTGCTTGTGATTTCTCTCTGTCAAAAAAATAAATAAAATCTTAAAAAAAAAAAGAAAAAGAAAGAATGTTCAAATATAGGGAATCATGGAATTCCTTAAAATGGTGCCTTTTCACCAGTCTCTTCGAAATACGACACACTTTGAGAAACTGAACAGCTTCCTTTGTTTTCCAGGATGGAGTTCAGTGGTTGCATGATAGGACCTTACCTGTAGATAGCCATGTCTTGTTCTCCTGCAGACATTCTCCTGAAATGGCTAGACGCACAAGTTAAGGACAGTGAGTAAACTACATGGGAAAGGTGACATTCTGGTGTCCAAGGTATTTGCGAATCTTCACAGAGAGGCTGCTGCTGGCTTCCATTTAAAGCCGAGAATGAACTGTAGCCGTGTCAGCCTCATGTCTGCTGCCTGGCATAACCCTTGAGGTGTCAGGGTCTCAAGGGATGCACAAAATACTTTTGGAAGCTAAAGTCCCTGACACTTCCCCAGCCCCTCTGCTACTTTTAGCATCGCCTAAAACCCAGTGCTGTGATGAAGAACCTGTAGGACAGCTGGGAAAGTGGCATTGGAATAGCATATTCCGACACCTTTTAGCCATGCTCGAGGGCTTAGAAAGCCTTAAAGAAAAGGCACCTTTAGAATACAGGCTGGTATTCTATCTTTCTCTGACATTTCTTCGTGTTCTGTATTTATCCAGTCCTACATCGCCCATACATGTTTAAATACAGGGAGCTATTTCAGCGTGGAACTATACTTCAGGCATCCAGAGTTGTCTTTTGCTGTGTCTCGTCTGTGGACTCTTACCCAATGAAGGCTAAGACTTTGTCCAAATCACCATGCAGAGAAGGTGATGATCCTCTAAGTCTGTATTGTGTTCTCTCACTAAAAAAAAAAAAAAAAAAAAAAGTGTGCACACTCTTCAGGGCAGGTGCAGCCGATTTCCTGTTGTGCTTTGTGAATTATTCTAGTGTCCTAGGTAAATAATCCCAAGTGAAATTGATGTATTTTTTTTTTACTCACTTGGTTTGGCAAATCATTGACATATAAATGATTCTATAAGAAATTTAATGAGCTACCAAATACAGCGACTTTTTTAAAAAGGACTTTTTAAAAAGATTTTTTAAATATTTATTTATTTATTTATTTGACACACAGAGAGGCAGGCAGAGAGAGAGGGTGAAGCAGGCTCCCCGCCAAGCAGAGAGCCCCATGCGGGGCTCCATCTCAGGACCCTGAGATCATGGCTGAGCCGAAGGCAAAGACTCAATTCACTGAGCCCCCCAGGCGCCCCTACAGCGACTTTTTATTACAGGTCTTGAAGCTTCTGCATTTGGCATTGTTTTAGCTTTTATTTTGCACCAAAGGTGGGTTATCCCTTTGGAATTACTATACAAAACTCCGAGAAGGGATTCAAGTGTCTAATCCTAGGGTTAAGGCTAGAGTTTATGGTTCAATAACATGTTGGGGTGTTGTGTTGCAACTAATGTAATTATAAACATGTTTTAGAAACGTGAAAAATGTTTATACTCTAACTCAAAATGTAAACAGCACAACCGGGAGCCATAATTACTGTGACTATATTTTGTGAGTGTGCATGTGTGGGTATGAATAAGGATTAGAATGTAATATGCAAGCCTGAAAATAGCTGTGCTTGGGTAACGGGATTTAAAAAAATTTATTCAAAATACTCTTTGTTGTTGCTGCTTGGCATGATTTAATTTTAAGGATGGGAGGAAATAAACTTTCGTTGGACTAGTTAATTATTTCTTCTGAGCCTCCACAAGAAGAAGAGTGGGATGGACAAAAAGGAATGCCTCCCAATACCAAATATTAAATATCTTTATGTTTGGTTTTAAAACCTGTTCTTCATAGGAGGCAGTACAGACAGATATTCGTTTGAAGGAAATGACCGAACACTTCTTTGTTCCCTGAGAACATCTGTTGAATGTTGGGAGCACGGCCTCTGCTCTCCTCCATAAGGGGAGTGGGCAAGCAGCCTGGATTCGATGCCTCCGACCCCCCATCCTCAACCTTCCTGTTCTTGACTGGGAAGGTTGGTTGAACAAATGCGTGGTGGCTCACACTGTTTAAGTTGTTATCGGGAGCAAGCGGTGCATGTTCTGATGGAGGGACAGCTCTGGTGGCAGAGTTTTGGAAAGAACAAAGGTGAAGAGAGAATCAAGATTGTTTGTTGTAAAATGCAGTGATGGTTATAGTGGAGGCGATCATGCATTTAGTTTTATTACCTAAATCCCCCCCCCCCCCCAGTTAATATCCAGTCATTCAGCAAATCCTGTGGCTGTACCTCCAAATAGATCCCTAATCCAGCCACTTGTCTCCCTTCCTCTTCAGTCTTTAGCCATCATGAATTTGTGCCTGTCCCTCTCTGGCAACTTCCTAACCAATCACGCTGCATCTGCTCTTGCTTCACGTTGTAACCTGGTGTCCACACAGCAGCTGGAGTGAGCAGTATAAAATGTGAGTCTCTCATCAAAAATTTCCAAAGTGCTTATTTTGGCTGACAGGGCTCTTTCTGGGTATTCATTCCTCTGCCTGTCTGACCATCTCTTTTCACCCTTACCCTCTCTATCAACAAGCTCCAGCCACACTATCCTTGTCTCTGTCCCTCAAGCTCTCCAAACTCATTTCTGCCTCAGGCCCTTTGCACGTGCAGCCTCTCTTCTTGGAATATTCCACCCACAGATCTGTGTGACTCCTTCAATTCAGTCCAGATGTTACCACCTCAGAGAGACCACCCTGGCCATCATAGCTTAAGATATCTTCCCACAAATTGATATAATATCTGTTTTGTCATAGCACTTATCACAAAATCAAATTCTTACTCATGATTTTTTAAGAAATCTATGTCTGTCATTCCAATTAAGTTGTAAACTCTTGGAGGGCATGCCCCTTTTCCTCTCTGCCTCCTTCCCAGTACCTTAAATAGTGCCTGACATGTTCTTAGAAGCTCAATAAAGTCTTTGAATAAATAAAAAAACACATAGTCTTTGTCATATGATTGTACGAACTGTAAATTGAAGTTTGTTTTCAACTTTGAGATGCTATTATTCTGTGTGTGTTGAAGGCATCATTACAGTTATTGTACATACTAGACGATGGGCTTTTGGTTGTTCCTTCCCACTCCATTCCCATCACTGGTGATGGGTTGTTACACTTATCTATCCATCTTGGTCTCCCGACTGGGACTGAATTAGCTGAAGTAACAAAGTGGAACTAATTGACACATGAGAAGATTGAATCTAAAACCAGACCTTTTCAGGATTTTGGTCTATACATAGCTACTGGGCCAACGGCTTGGAGCCTCGACCCGAGGGCCTGGCCAACAGAAACTTGACAGCAAACATAAAACGGAATACTTCTATCGTTTGATGAGTAAATGAAACAGAAAGAGACAAAGGAGTTTCTCTCTGAAAAGATCGGTTTAACCAGTACTTCTCGGGGCACCTGGGTGGCTCAGTGGGTTAAGGCCTCTGCCTTCGGCTCAGGTCATGATCCCAGGGTCCTGGGATCAAGCCCCGCATCAGGCTCTCTGCTCCCCGGGGAGTCTGCTTCCTCCTCTCCCTGCCTACCTGCGATCTCTGTCAAATAAATAAATTAAAAAAATCTTAAAAAAAAAAAAACTTAACCAGTACTTCCCAATCAAATCAACCTCGCTATTAAAACAGGAGGAGATGAGTGAGTGACTTTACGTCGTATTTGCCCCTCCTTGCAGCCATCTGTAGTACACGTCTGCTGCCACTTAGAGATGGGGGTCACAGACCTGGGGACCTAGGCCTCACGCTACAAGAAAGAAGTTTCAGTTAACACGATTACGATCTGTAATAATTCTTCTTGAAATGCCACACGAGGTCCTCTGTGTAGGTTGAATTTAGACATCGTATTCCTGTTATAAAGTTTAATTGTTTAATGTGTGTTGAATAAAAGCATTTACGGTGACCTGACTATTCACTTTGGTTTACTGTGGACCCTTCGTTACCCATAATATTTGAGGAATCCTGTTTTCTGGATTCATGGAATAAATTTCCAGGTAACCAGAGCCCAAGTTCATTTAAGCCACAGTTACTGAAAGTAATTTTCAAGTTAAATTACTCTCCGTCTTCCGAGGCAGGGAAGTAGGGCCGGCCTCATCTTCCCTTTGCAGCCAGTTTCTGTAAGTGTACCGAAAAATCAAGTAAAGACATTAAGGGGAAGGTTGTTGAATCTTCATTTTTGAAGAGTTAAATACATACAAAATTACCAAGTGTGGATCCCCGTACAGGGATTTGCTCCCTCTGGACTCCTGCAGGCTGGGGATCCTCTTTCCCAAGCTGGTCATGCGTCTTCTCCCAGACTCCGCAGGCATCTATTTCGCCCTCCCCTGTCAGCCCTTGGGGTTGTGGCTGGCTGGATCAGGAGGTTTCTGAGCCTTTACTCCTTTGTTAGGAGGTGGGCACCTGGAAGCTTTGTGGGTGATTTGGGTCAGCTACCTCCCCTGTGCTCTAGCGATTTTGAGTGTGGTCCACGGACCAGCTGCTTCGGATCACCTGGGAGTGGGAGCCCCTGCCCCAGACGTGCTGAGTCAGCATCTGCATATTCCTGGGATATCCAGGTGACCCCTTGCACTGTCCGCACATTTTCCGATTCCTACATAGTCCTTTAACATTTTGGCCCCTGGTGTCAAGACCACGGGAGGGAGGATTCTCCTGACATCCTGCCAGGCTCCCCCTATGTCACCGTGTGAGATCTTTCAGGTGCTTCAGAGCGGGGGACCTGGGGGGCGGGGCAGGTGGAGGCGGGGACTGACAGCATGCTGCTGCTTCCCTCAGGGCCCGAGTGGTGCGAAGTGCCCTTTGTGGGGTGCTTCTTCGCCTTCTTTCTCACTCCACTGCGCTCTGGGCCCTGCTCAGCTTGCCAACGCACTGCTTCCCACCACACCGGACCTTTGTGTTCCTGAAATTAGCACTCCCGTGTCCCTCTTCTTTTCTGCTAGCATTTCGGACTGTGACATCATCCTGCTTCTGGATGAAGAGTGTGTAGAGAGCGGGGCAGGAAGACCTCTACCCTTTAGGGTTGTCCCTTACTTCCTGGTGTGTGGTGTTACTTGGGGGAAAACCTTCAGGTTCCCGAGGAGACCAGATAAGCAGGAGTGAGATGATGAGTAAAGTCGATCGGATGGAGAGGTAGGGAGGGGTGGGTGGCATTAACACGAGTGGACTTTTTTCCAATGTTCTTGAGCTAGGAGAATTGTTGTAGTTACTCGCTGCTTCATGGATGTGTGGTAGCCAAGGGTAATGAACAGGGAAGTGGATCTTGAATTATCAGTTCCCTGCCCAATTTTCTGTACACCCAATCATTGTCCTATAAAGTTTAGTTGTCAATGCTGGCTACCAGCAATAGTGTTGGAAGAGGTGGACTTAACTTCACAGGAAACAGAAGTGGGGTTCTGTGGGAGCAGAGGTGATCCCAAGGGAGGGGATTAAAAAGCTTTTCTTTTTTTTTTAAGAAACTTATAGAAGACCCAGATACAGGTGTCTGGGATAATCACACTGTTGATAATAGTGCAGTCAAAACATAGTTGACCACTTATGTGCCAGACATGTTTGTTTAAGCTGCTATATTTGTGTGTATTATCTCATGTAATATTTCTAGCCGTCTCATGAGGTGGCTATGAGTGTCATTCCCTTTTTTATAATTAAGGAAACTGAGGCATACATGTACAAAGCAACTTGCCCAAGGTCACATCGCTGGTAGGGCTGTCTGGCCCTAGACCCCTACTCAAACTATTGCCTGACCAAAAGGAAGTAGAGTGAGGCTGGTCTGGGGTTGTGGGGACAGAATGAACATTTGGGGGATGTTAGATATTAAAAGGGGCCATTTTAGGAGTTGTGTTTGAAAACAGAGTGAGGGAGAATGAAGAGAACAAGGTCGGCCCGTGCTAGGTGCAGCTTGGAATTGGCCCCAGCCTCTGGCTGAAGCTGATGGAAATCCTATTCCTTTGGCTCCTTATGAAGTGGTTGTCTCTGGGCACCAGACAGATCTTTCTAGACTGGCTGTTACTCTGCAAACCACGTTCCTCCTCTGCCTCCTCTTTCCCTGTTAAGCTCCGCTACTAGGGGCTGCCAGAGCGCTTCTGGGAGCCTGGAGGAGGCAGAAGGGACGTGATTCATTCCATTTGCTTGTGCTTGTGCGCCTCATTCCAGAAGGGTCCTTCACTCTGCTAGCAGCCACTGGTTCCTATCTCCATCTCCTTGCTATGTCCTGGAACCAGCCTCCTGGCACCCCTCAGAGAATCCATCACTAGGCTGTCCTCACAAGTTTGAGTCCCAGTCCCATGTGGACTCATGGGGGGTCCCGAGGTGCCAGCACCTGCTCCTCAAGAGGTCTGCTCCCAGCTCTGTGGGTCTCCTCCTCTCAACTGGCAGATTCCCATAACCCCACTCCTCCCTTTGATTCCCCGTCCTCCGTCCCGGGGGCGGGAGCTGCATCCCCCAGTTTCGCTCTATTGCTCAGTGTTTTCAGCGGACACTTGCTGAACCTCTTCTTTAGATCGAGTGATGTCTGTTGTAGTACCTGGTGTTGTTTCTATTTTCCTAACTGGTTCCTAACTGATAAATTTTCCTGTGTCCTGGCAGGGGAAGGGAGAGGCAAACTGAGACCCAGAAACCATGGTTTTCAAACTTGAGAGTATTAGGGCATCACTAGAGAGGCTTATTAAAAATACACATACCAGTGGGGCGCCTGGGTGGCTTGGTGGGTTGAGCTTCCGACTGTTGATTTTTTTTTTTTTTTTTAAGATTTTATCTATTATTTGAGACAGAGAGCGTGGGCGGAGAGAGGTCGGTGGGAGAAGCAGACTCCCTGTCAAGCAGGAAGCCTGATGTGGGACTCCCAAGATCGTGACCTGAGCCGAAGGCAGTTACTTAACCAACTGAGCCACCCAGGTGCCCCCGATTCTTGATTTTGGCTCAGGTCACGATCCTCAGTGTTCTGAGAATGAGCCCCAAGTTGGGCTCCATGCATGGAGCCTGCTTAAGATTCTTTCTGTCTGCCCCTCCCCTCCGCTCCTGCTTGAGCTCTCTCTTAAAAAAAAAAAAAAAAAAAATTAAAAAGCACATATCAGGCCACTAGTTTTACTAATCCCGATTCAGTAGGTTGAATATGGGCTCAAGAATCTGCTTTTGAAACAGACGTTGTAGGTGTTTCTGATATTCTTACTCTGTCTCAGAGGCTTTTGAGAAAATCCATCCCAATCCAGGGCTTTCTCATGAGGCTGTTTCTTAAGTCTGGGGTTGTTGTTTTGGGGCTTAGAAACAAACTTTACTTATTTTCTTTTTTATAGGATGGGTGTTTTGGCTATGCTAATCTTTGTTCCAAGGCCGCCGAGGTTGTGCATTGCCCATGGAGGCTGAACACCAGCCCTCATTCAGCCCAGTGAGCTATGATGCACTTAACTGGGAGAAAGGTGCTTCCTTCCCCCGTCATTGTGCTTCAACCAATGTGTCTCCACAAGAACCAGGCCTTGCACGTCCAGGTGCATGTCCAGTCAGAGAGAGACCTTTCTTTTATTCACACAAAGGCAACATACATGTAGCTGAGACGGGATGAATGGGACTGACCTTGGAGTAGAGACTGGCTCTTCTTTTTGTATTTGTAGCCTTTCCCATTTCCAGGTGTCTCAAGGTTGGAGCCGTGAGGAAGGAGAGACGCCATGTTGGAACACCCCGCTGCAACTAGGATACTTGTGTCTTTTGGCCTTCACCAGTGGGTGTATCTGTTTATCTGTATGAATAGCAATGGACATTCCTCTGTGGAATGTTGGCTTCTGTTCGGTTGATTTAATCAGTAGAACGAGTGGGCTTTGCAGGGAGGGGTTGAACTGCCCCCTTGGAGCAGAACAGGAAGTTTTTCAGTCCTGCCAGATCATGGGGCTTGGAGTGTGCAAGGGGCAAGGACTTGAATTCGACCTTTAAATGAACTTAAAAATCAAATTTGCCCTGCAGGAATGTGTCCCTCCTGCCGTCCAGGGCCTGATGTGATGGTTCCTAGGATGGATTGGGAGGGCTGCTGCTGGCTTCTGTCACCTCTTCACATTGTTAGCTGTTTGATGTCACTGCTTTATACTCAAGGGCAGTCATCAAAGGCCCTACTATATTACCTCGGCTCATTTCGCGTGGGCGGTGGCCAGAGGATTTAATTTATGAAAACCGAGTTTCCCTACCAATTCTGGAGGAACATTGCTCTTCAGTATGAGCTTTCCTATGACATTGACTCTAAAATTAAAACAGATGTTCTGCAGATCAGAAATGCCTTCAGGCAGGTAGCCTCCCTAGGCCTGTTCTTGATGTTAATTTCTACATCCCCAACTACCGGCTTAAAACACACACAACGAGCAGGTCAGGGATAACATTGCTCTTCCTCCTTGCCTCTGGACTGCAGAGTCAGCAAGGGCCCTAGCACTCCCCGTGCAGAACACAGCTTCATCTCCCTTGTGTCTAAGTGTCTTCCCCAGTGACGGGTTGATGTGGGTTTTATTCACTTAGCAAACCCTTACCTAGGGCTTCCTGTGTTCTACGCTGGGGCATCGGCGGAAGGGCTGATTCTAGAAGTTGTAAGTCTGGGGAAGACCGCTCGGGATCCCGTTAAGTGCTGGGATGAGGCTGTACTGGGTCCTTGGGAGCAGAGAGGAAATGACTATCCGCCGAGATGCTAGAGGACACAGCATCTCAGGTGATTCCTGGCCAAGCTCTGGGACTAGCTGGTCAAAGACCCCCACCCCAGCAAAATTGGATGTTCTTTTTTTAGCAAATAAATGCACATTCGCGGACAGAGAGGTTTACTCCAAGTTTCGTGTTAGTTTAATTTCAGCATCAGGACTAGACTCCTAGAATACAGTTTCAGCTTTGAGGGATCTAAGCCCTATTCATCATCTCGTGTATATCATTAAGAAAACAAAAAACGTCTGGGAGTAAATCCCAATATTAACCACATTGAATTTGATGGCAATTAGAGTCAGTTATTTAATAATTCCTTATCATGTACTTACCACTCTTTAACCAGGTACCTAGAATTTACTTGTACCCCCGCCATATTCATTATTGATTTTATTTATATCAGTAATGCCAATCCACGTAACTTCTGAATTTAATAAGTGTCAGGTAGGGTTTTTTTTTTTTAATGCGTTTGTTTGTTTTAATTGTTTAATTGCTTTCGATGTGGCTTGAGGTCCAAGGTGAATTTTCTGACATTCATTTCAATTTGGTTCCACATCCCAGTTCCCCTCTATCTCTCTTAGGATCAGATCCCCAGGCTACTTTTTGTTTTTCTGCGGCATTATCAGATGGTTCTTGCCAAGTTACATACAAGCACTGCTCTCCTTTGGGGAGGTCTGTGACCTCTAAAGGTTTCAACAAGCCAGGCTCTTCCAGGTAAGGGAGTTGGCAGGTCAGTGGTGAAATGTGGGCATATTTGCTCACTGGCCTCACCTTTATTTTACTTTGTGTGAGCTCTAACTCTGCTCCAGCAATCCCAGAAGGTAGGTCCACGGACTGGTTCTTTTGACGGTAGCGGAAGGATGTAACTCAGCCAGCGTGGTTGTAACACAAACAAGGTCACTTGGTGTGGGGGTGGGGGTAGGGGGAGTGGCTCCCTGTGTGTAGTTTCCTTAAGAAACGTGGCCTTGCTGGGCCTTGCCCAGTGTGTATACACACAGTCTGTGTACCATTTATCAGACAGGCTGGCAGGCGGTTCCGTTTTGTTAAGGAATCCATATAGCGAATTCCATATGACACCTGTCTCACTGCTTGTCTCCTTCATGTTTGACTTGAGTGTTTACTGTGCTGTTCCTTTTACACAGAACGTGCCAAATGAAGGTGGGATATAGTGGGATAAGGTGGATGGCACCACGGCCACATGTAGTCAATCAGTTTGGGCCCATGTCCTGAGTACGTACATACATTATGTGTCATCATTGGAAATGTGATCACTTTTGATCCAGAAGAATGGCAACTTCGTGTGTGTAAGCTAATAGATAATTTAAAAATTGGGCCATCGGGTATGGAAGGGTGCACCTTTGAAGCCAATAGTAGTTACACAGAGAGGCAAAATACAGCCGTGGCAAGCTTTCATGTGACTCACAATGCTTTTATATTTAAAAAAATTTTTAATTGCTCACTTTATCATATTAGAAGATTTCAAACAAAATTCTGAGTTTTCAGCTTTCCTGCAAAAATCCGAATCTGGCCGTGCTAAGTCAGCAATCTTACATGGCGACATTAGTGGAGGCAGAGTGACAGCTGTGTCCCTCCAGAGTTCACGTGTGTGTCCATTTACGCGCTGGCCAGCTTCCAGCTCTCATATGACCGTCACTGGCCTTGTGGGCTTTGAGGTTGGACCCATGATATAAATAGAACACGTGTAGTAAGTTGGATAAAGAGAGAATTGGAGGAAGTCATCAGCTGGTCCAGAGCCATTTGTTTTGTTAATTATCTACCACCAACGAGCACATCCAAAAAGAAAGCCTGAGCAGCTTTGGACACTATGTGCTGAGAAAGGACAGGTAGGCATCATGAAGGAGTCCTTTCATGGGCTGCAAGCTAGGCAAACTCTTAAGAGAAGTTTTGGCTCGGCGCTCCTCATTTAAGGAGGCTGTAATGACAGCTTCCTTCCACTGGCCACTACTCATGTTATAGGCTGATATAATATATATTTGGTTGGTTTGTTTTTTAATTCCTAATGTTTATGAGGAGAGGCTACTGGACAGTTGACCATGTCCTAACTTGAATGTAAAGAAAAGTTCTTGTGGACTCATACGTATATTTTAAAGGATCAGCTGTTTATGGCTACATTATTCATATTGGAGGGAAAGCTGGACATAGAGAGAAGACTGACCAATAGAGGAAGGACTGAATAAATTATGGTTTGTCAACTTCATGAAATCTGTAGCATTGAAACAACAAATTGGCCAGACACCGGTTGACTTGGAGGGATTTCCCTGAGAAATAATGAGAAGTAATACTAGAGAAGAATACTAACTTCTTATTTAGTATTACTGAGAAGTAATACTAACATAAGATTTTATTTTTAAAGAATTTTTTTTAAGATTTTATTTATTCATTTGACAGACAGAGATCACAAGTAGGTAGAGAGGTAGGCAGAGAGAGAGAGAGAGAGAGGAGGAAGCAGACTCCCCACCAAGCAGAGAGCCCGATGCGGGGCTCAATCCCAGGACCCTGGGATCATGACCTGAGCTGAAGGCAGAGGCTTTAACCCACGGAGCCACCCACACGCCCAACATAAGATTTAATGCTTCCTATATACAAGGCACCATTCCACGGGCTTTCCACATATTAACCCATTTGATTCTCACAGCCCCCCTGGGAGCTCTGTGGTATTATCGCCATCATACAAATGAAGAAACTGAAGCGTCAGTGGTCGAAGAAGAGGCATTTAGTATGTGTGGCAAGGCTAGATTACAAACTCATGCAATCTGGGTAGACAGAGACTTTTTAAAGTAATTTCTAGTTTAGGTTAGATGTCAGAGTACCTTTTCAATAAGAAGTTTAGTTATAGAATCTTAATTCATAGGTATTCCAGAATTCTCTGGATGCTTTTCTTGTATTTCAGACTCTTAGACTCATTATGCTGTCTCTGACCTTAGAAATCATTTAGTCTTCCAGTTTTCAAACCTAGCCCTCCTTTTCCTCCTCTTTAAACCAACTGCATCTTCCTGTAAATAGAATGGTACTTAGTATTGACCCGGACGTACTTGGCCTTCCCTTTTTTTCCCTGGGTGGTGGTGGTGGGGGTTGTGCAAACTCTAGATAGTCTACCTCCTTAATTGTGCAAGTGCAGAAAATACATTCTAGAGAGAGAGCCTAACATTTACTGAGTTGATGTTTCCAGGGATGTAATTAGGCCTCACAGGTAGCTTGTATTATGCCCATCAAGGAAACTGAGATTTAGAGAAAAATTAGGCCCAATGCCACAGAGGAAATTGGTACCAGGATTGAAAAGATAGGGTAGAATGTTTGTTGAACCTCCTTTTCTGGGTTCTTACTAACCCAAGATTTGAGAGCTACACTGGCCAACCAGAGGCCCTTCCACTGAGCATTACCTAATCTTGCTGTTGACTTAATCAGGCAGTTGAGAACTTGTAATTTGTACGGCATTATTTACCACAGGTGATAGCGGGGTGGGGACTTAGAACACACAATGAAAGGCCTTTATATTAGTCAGCTCTGGCTGCTATAACAAAACACTCAGCGGTGGGTGTGCCTAACAACAGGCATTTACTTCTCCCAGTTGCGGAGGCTGGAAGTCCGTCCAGATCAAGGTGGTTCCCTTCCTCATCCGTAAAGCTGGGGATTGGACTTGATGGTCCTGAGGGCTTCCTGCCCCTCTGTCATTGTTCTTGATCTCCCTGGCAGTTGAGGCAAATCTTTGGGGTCAAAGCGGTGTCTCCTACATGGTCCAGTGCGTGGTTACGTGCATTCACCCTATGACAGTAACCCCAGGATGATTCTCTCTCGAGACGAGAAGCTGCCCGTTGTTCTTTAGTCAGTTCTAGTCCTTAAATAATAACAATTCTCTAGTTGTGAAGCTCTAATAAAAGACTTTCCCTCCTGCTACCTCTTTCTGTCCAGAATTCTTCTTTTTGTCTGCGTTCTTACATGTGTCTGTGGAAATCAGCAGACTTTTATAGTCAAGGATTTCCCAGACCATGGGAGGCAGCTCCTTCTTACAGGCACTTGTGTTATCCTTTCTGGGAGTTTGTTTTCATCTTCCTTGTTTTTCAGTTCCCCTGCTTTAAAAACATTGTGGGATGTGGATTAAGGATTGGGGGGTGTTGTAAGAATTGGGGGGAGATTTACAACAGGTAGAGCTGAGAACGGCTTCCCATCAGCAGCTCGTTAAAGTTGTGTGTTGATTTCTCTGCTGGACACTGGGCCCAGGGCTAACCAGCCACTTACCACTTTCCCTGCAGCTCAGTCAGTGATGGCCTCTTGTTCTGGAGACCTTGACTGGAAAGTACACTTTACTATCAGCAGGCCTCTTTGTAGTATTTGGCTCTCGTATCTAGAGCATTCTGGAGTGAATCCAGCATGCTCTGATCTGTAGGACCAAGACCGATATGGTGGGACTTGGAATAGTCGCTGATGGAAAGGCAGTGAGATTAAGGATGGGGAGGTCCTTTCAAAACCTGTTGACAATAGCACTCTTTCCTTGAACTAGAGAGTAAGGCTCACTTGAATTTTCCCTCTAGGTGGTTTCGCTTTTGTTCAAGCATGTAGGACATTTTTTTCTGTCCTTTAAGGCCAGGACAAGCGGGGAAAGGAAGCATGGGCCCTGGTGTCTGGGAAGCAGGGAAAGGCATGGAGCCTGGAGACTGGCCGGCCTGACTCAGACCCCAGCCTAGGCGCTTAGCTGCATGGGCAAATTTTCCAAGTCCCAGTGTTCTCACGTATAAAATGAGGCTAGGAACAACAAAAATGTGTAAGCTTATAATGAGAATTGCATGAGGAAGTGCCTACTGTACAGGGGGCTGTTTGTATAGGTGGATTTTCTCCTCCCTCGGTGAACACAGGTTGGACTTTCTGGAATGGGAGTCTTGAAGTTGGAGACCTGGTTTTGGAGTATAGGGTGATCTGTTTGGGACACCAGATCCGGGGGCCAGAGTGGATGTTGAGACTACAGGACAGAAGAAAGGCAGACCTTCAGCTTCAAAGACACCTACTGGGGCACCTCCTTGATGTGGGAAAGGATTGATTTGCCCTAGAAATGTCATGCCTGTCTATCACATCTGTAAGGAAAGCTAATACTGATCTCCCTTCTGTATTGCCCAAAGCTGCCCCCTCCCCCCTCTGATGCTATTAGATGACTTAATTGAGAAGTCATTCTTGAAGAAAAGCTTTAAGGAGAAAGGTACATGGTCGCGTCTGGGTCCCTTTTTGCACAATCCTGAGTACAGGCTGTTTCTCTGCTTGGCTGTCTTGCAGTGGAAAGTTTTTGATATTCGTTGCAGAAGTGGGATACCTTAACCCGGAGGTCTCTCTGCCCCCATGGAATAGAAATCGGATTAGGAGCTCTTTGTGCTCTGCCACAAATCATTACACGTCTACATTTTGCTCTTATAAAATATGGATAATGACATGACTCTGTCTCCTAGGAGTTTGAGTGCATTAGCTAAAGATCATGAAACCTTAGAAATAGGAAATTCATGTGAATACTGAGAGCTTTTGTAATTACACATTTGCATCACTTGCGTGGCATCTTTGAAAGTCGTGCTTCCAACACGAGAATCCTCAGTTGATCCCTCTTCTTCTAATGGGAGAGCACGCTCAGAAGGAATAAGCTCAAAGAGCACTCAGAGCAGATAAGCTGTCACGGCGTCTTGTGGAGACCCTGAAGTAGTTCAGGCTGGAGTGGTTTGGGTTGGGCTGAAGTGGAAGAAGAGCTTGAGATTTTTTAAGGGCACTGAAGTTAGAGAATCCTGGGAGCCCGGGATGCTCAAAGGCCTCCAGGCAGTGCTGTGCTTAGAGGCTCGTGGCCCCCGGCCCCGTGATCTCAGCCTTGTCACTTCATCAACCCCTGCTCTGGGCAGCAGTAAACGTGCTGGATCACGGTGGGCTCTTCTGGTGTGGATCGTGGCTTCTGGGGGGCGGGCACTGTTTTTATATCCCATCGAACAGTCCACTCTTTGCTGCTTCTTCCGCAGAGAATTATTTTCAGACTCAGAAGCTCTCTGAGAATGTGTTAAAAGGCAATGTTTTGAATACGTCGAGTAGAAGACTTTAAAAAAACCCAGGTATTTGTTTAGGAAGGGGGTCACGACGTAACCAGACCGTGCGCCACCTGAGAGCTGATGCTGTTTTCCTTCTGTTTCAGGCAGTGGAGCTACGGCCGTGGTTCAGGCTGCTCTCTGCAAGCCCAGGCAAGAGCGCGTGGCTATAAAACGGATCAACCTGGAAAAATGCCAGACCAGTATGGATGAACTATTAGTAAGTAAAAGTGGAGGATGCCCGCGTGTTGCTTTTCTCCACCGATGGGTGTGCAGAGACGGGCCAGAGAAGCAGGGGGGAAGAGAGAGCAAAGGCAGCTGGGTGTTCTCTCCTCTTCCAACACACGCATTTCTTGGAGAGCAGCCCACACCGCTCTTCCAGTCCCCTGATTAATGACACGGTCCCTCGCAGTTGTGTTGTATACCGTACAACTTCCGTCGCTCTGACAAGCGGGATTTTGTTCAGTCCTCATCCTTCCAGGGTGGGGCTGGTCTCAGCACAGACACTCTCTTTTGGAAAACCAGGAAACAGACCCAGTTCGATGACCTCTCAGGTCACATGCTGCTGGGCGCCGAGCTGGGCGGGAGAGCTGCAGGCCCTGCGTCCAGAGTCACGACATAAATAGGAATTACTCCCCAAGCCCTCTGTCGGTCATTTTGCCTCTCAGAAATTGCCAGATGACGTACACATTATGGTTATTCAAGATACCGTAGGGTAGCTTGCATTTGGCTAATAAGGGGAGTTTGGGTTTTTTTTTTTTTTGTACACGGCAGCTTGGACTTCTTATTCTAAATGAAGTATGTACATTACATAAATAATTGGAACTTTGACTGTGGATAGACTCTAGTTGCTTTGGTTGGTTGCAGCAACATTTGCTTTTGGCTTAACTGACTCATTATTAAATGAACAGCTTGGCAAATGGTTATTAGTTGCCCAGCAAACTGTGAAGGGTTTGAGAGTTTAATCTCATAAATATAGTTGACGTTCTGCCTGCCAATTCTCTCTCTCTCTCTCTCCTTTTTTTTTTTTTTTTTGCCTTTTGGCCACTTATTTGAGGATAATAGGAAACTGCATGGAGGAGTTAACTGATTGGTTATCCCAACCCTAATCCCAGTACAAATATTAGTCCAATCGCTCCACACAAGCTACAAAGTATAATGACATTTGGCTCCAAATGAAGAAGCCTTTTGTTGTTTTCTACATTGAGAATGGAATGTCATTAACAAGAGCTTTTTGTCTCTACTCAGAATATAGCTTTTATTTCAGGCTTAATTACAGCACACTATAGTATAAATTAAGTAGAAGGGTAAAGCTGTACTTTTCCAGATCTGTTTGGCCTTCCATTTTAAATTAGGCTCCAGGAGGCATAGATTTCTCTGGGATTGAAGCAACAGATTGCCCATTAAAACTCAGATTAAAGCAAGAGCTTCCACAATTTAGTGTTAACTAAAAAAACCAAAAAACAAAAAGCAAAAACCCAAACCCCACAAAATTTGTATACATTTAAGGCTTTTACCTTCTTCAAAATTTCAGCTGTGCTTTGCTCTTGCTGAAATGATTGCTGCGTGGTTGCTTATGATCAGAGTGACCAACAAAATTGTGCCTTTGTCATTTGACCCGTTTTGAAGGTCACTTTCCCCAAGTGGAAAAAGCACTAAACAAACTGTGGGGAGAATTGGGTCCTCCTCCTGCTGCCGACTTGTTTTCTACCTTTGGTCGAGTCACCTAACAGCACAGCACTATTTAGAAAGAGTTGGATTAGGAACTGTCTCAGATCCCTTTAGGAGTCCTCAAATTCTGTGGCTGTACTGAGTATACACTAATTTTTTTTTTTTAATTGGAGTGCCCATTTAACCATATGCTCTGTTTGCCCGTGATGGTTGTACTTGATCGTGGTACTCTATTGGAGGTCCCTTGGCTGTCCTGTTGCCAGCTGCAGAATATTTATACAGGGTCTCTGTGAGGCTGTGTGTGTGCCTTTGTTTGTAGCAATTCTGGAACCAGCCTCCTGGGCTGACGCTGTGGTCCCTGGTCTCGACAAGGCCTAAGTTGCCCCACGCCTCCATGTTCTCCCTCCGCTGGCTGTTCGTTATCGGCTGGCTGCCAGTGATGGGAGCTAATGACAGTCCTGGTGAAGGCAGCAGGGGTAGGGAGAAAGGGGTTTGGGGGAACCATTTCCTCTGTGTCCCTGGGACCAGGGACCATAACAGTGTCATTTGGATATACTCATAATTTAGGCAGAGCTGCACATGTAAGGACCTGGTTTTATGATTTGGGGCTTGGCTCATTTTTCTGAGGTTTTTGGATTTATGAGTTTGCTTATTAGCAGTTAGTTTATTTCTCTCATTCTCCCCTCCCCCCTTAATGCCCACATTGTGTTAACAGGACATAGTCTATATGTATAGTTACCTATTTTTCATTTTAAAGGTATATTGATTCCTTGCTTTGATCGTACCTTAACCTTGCACCTTTGACCTTTTGATGTCTTTGATATTTCAGAAGATGGGGGTGAGTGGTCATGGTTCTCTGGGATGTTTGTCCTTGGCAAACAGAGAGAAGTGGAGTTTACAGGACGGGCTGCCTAATGTTGCCAGGCTTCTGTGGCCCCGCTCTTGGCACATGAGGTTGTGTGGAGCAAAGTTGCTATAATCCTTTCGATTTCAAATACTGCTGCTTCTCGCACTTTTATTATCTCGCTGGGATCACATTTTGGCAGTGTTTGGACATCCGGTATCCTAATAATCCTTTAATTCCATGTCTGTGCGTGCGCGCATGCGTGCGTTACGTACAGGTCAGTGCTCGCGTCGTTTCACAATCTGTGCCATGGGTTAACTGGAAGCCATTGTTCCTGTAAGAAACAGTGGCCACTGGAGTCCTTATCTTGTGCAGCGTTGTGTCATAGAAGTCACAGTTGTCGACGGTTTGCTTGCTGGTGGGACATTGGCCTCCCCTGCCAAACTTGTGTTACCTACCTCCCACTTCCTTCTCTCTGCCACGTCCCTACCCCCTTGCTCCCGCCCCCCAGTAAGGTAGGATTGACACTCACAGGCCTCTTGTGATGGCCCAGAGCAGTTCTGGACAGCTGTCCCTGGACTTTGCTGCTCCATAGTGCAAATCCTGTCAGTGTCTGTGGTCACAGGGGGTTTACTTCATGTTGGCTGAAGAAGCATTCAGGTGCTCATGATTTATTTATTTTTTTTCTTTCTTCCTTCCTTCCTTCCTTTCTTTCTTTTTAAAATATTTTTTATTCATTTGACAGACAGAGATCCCAAGTAGGCAGAAAGGCAGGCAGAGAGAGAGAGAGAGAGAGTCTGATGCGGGGCTTGATCCCAGGACCCTGAGATCATGACCTGAGCCGAAGGCAGAAGCTTAACCCTCTGAGCCACCCAGGCGCCCCGTGGTCATGATTTCTGAAGCAAAGTGATAATTACAGGCTTGGTGTCTCTGAGAATGAAGGGAGAAAAAGAAACATTCAGTGAAATCACTGGTGCTAAATAAGTGGTAATTTAAATAAAAAAAAAAATTTTTTTTTTTTAAACCATTGAAAGGGGTACTGTGATATTCCTCAGTGACAATTTGGTTCCAGATCTAATACACATTTAGTAATATATCTGGTAAATATTTAATGAGTTTCTACACTGCTGTGCTCAGGCCTGTAAGAAGGGTCTGTTCTGGGAGTATATATCAGAGGACAAAGCAAATAGGCTTGCTAAAAATTCATCTTAATAGCAATTAGAAAACCCTAGAACAAATGTTTTTCTTGGCATTACATGAAGATCATTTAGTTAACTTCATTCTTTTTCTAGGCATTTAAAAAAATTTTCATAGATGTATTAGAATTTGGCTTTTAACTACATCCCAAACTCTCTAGGTATGACGATTTGGTGGTTAGTTTTCCAAGAGTCAAGGGATGTTCCTGGCATGTTCTATATTCCTGACCATTCCTACCTAGATGCTTTGATAATTTCCGAGATATGTTAATCCCACATTTTTTAATCCCACTGTGGTGTAGATGACTATAACAGGCTTAACCCTCTCTAGGAGACATTTATAGCTTCAAAACAGAGCTTGTTAACTGCATGGCTATTAAACCCTACAAAATGCTAGCCACTGAACTAGACGATGGGAAAACAAAGTAAATTGTTCCTTTTTGGGGAGCCCGGGGACTGGTCAATGAGTTTCTTCATTCTTATGTTGCGTTGGTGAGCATTTTGAGCTATGGATTCTTTCTGCACTTTTTCTCTCTATTTATCTAGAAATGGTTTAACAGATTCTCTAACATGCATTCCATTGAGGTAGTTCTTGCTTTTCAATAGGAATTCCAGACTTGCTTAAACAGGTCCTAACCACTGTCATGCTGGCGAGTATATTATATGTGAAGATGGCCTTGAGGTTTCTTGAAAGAGCTTAATTCTCTGGTTTGTGGTCAGCCTCAGAGGTTAGGGATGTGCTGCTCAAGGGCCCTCTCACTTCCCTTAAAATTCCATTTCACGGGGAAAGAAATCATCCACTTTTTTGAAGTCATCTTTCAGTCTCTATTTCCAGGTGACAGTGATTTCCATAAATGTGACATAGTCGTCTTTCCCTTTATTTATCCTAAGACCCACTTTTTCCAACCTTCAAGAACTCTTCTTAAAACTTTTACCAAGGGATTGACGGACATTTTGGTTCATCACCTTACTTGACTTTATGGTTCTTAGACTTTAGCCATAGCCTTCTCAATGTTTTTTTCTCTAGACTCAGGTTCTCATATTTTTAGTCTGTGTTTGGCACCAGTCACAGAAAACTCTGTAGCATTTTCTCATTCCTTCATAAACATCAGCGTGGCTAAAACTTTAATTCCCAGGGGCAGGAGTGCTGTGTGTGTAGGAGAAACCTTGGCCTTGGGGCCACACGAAGCACTTGTTTCTTCAAGAAAGAAAAAAAAAAAAAAGGCAAAATAAATAAATAAATAAAAAAGACCAGTTAAGTGATTTCAGTGTAAAACAATATATAATGATCATTACAATGTTTTAATATATAACAGGTTACAAATGTGAGCAAAATCATTTCAACAAACAATGGCTACACATGGTTGCTGAAACTTGTGATAGAGGGAAAATGGCTTCCTGGGTCAGAGGGCCTGTGTTCTTCACGTGGATCATGGTCTTGAGAGGAGTTGGTTTCACCTTTGGCCCTTTGTATCCTCATTTGTTCAATAAAGAATTCTGCTTGAGGGCAAAACTTATTTTCAGTCCCAAAGTTCTATGGTTCTGAGTATTTAAAAATTAATTCTTTAGGGCACCTGGGTGGCTCAGTGGGTTAAGCTGCTGCCTTTGGCTCAGGTCATGATCTCAGGGTCCTGGGATCGAGTCCCCTATCGGGCTTTCTGCTCAGCAGGGGGCCTGCTTCCCTTCCTCTCTATCTGCCTGCCTCTGTCTACTTGTGTTCTCTGTTTGTCAAATAAATAAATAAAATCTTTAAAAAAAAATTAATTCTTTAAGGAAATTCCTTTTAATAATCCTTTGAACAAAAACACTGATTGGTAGCAAGTTATGCATCATAATTCAGGAGAGGATCAAGTCACACCACTATTAGAGTATAGCAATAACAATCCAGTGTAAATGCATACGTTTAGGTACTCAAGTGTGTCATCTGCCTACCCCAGGTACATAACGAAAGAGTTTCTGTCTCCAGCTGGAAAAAATCTGACATCTGCCCTTCTCTTCCTATATCATCTTTATGAGGATATTTTGCTGTGTTTCACTAACTGTGTTTGTAGATAACTCAAGAGTTTACTTCCCTCAGAACAAAGCCACTGCCTTTGCTTTTTGCTACAGTGTTATTTTATTATTTCTTATTTCTCTTGACCTGCTGTTCCCTCTCTAGTCATCTCTCCCTTTCTTCCTACTTTCCTTCCTTGTGTTTAGAGGAACCAAATTAGCTGTGATTTGTAGGTTATTTTGGAGAATAAAGCTCTAGGTATTTATTTTACCTAATGGTCGTTTGGGAGAATAGTTTAATTATCTCCTAATAGTTTCATTATCTGACATAGGCTTCTCTTATACTTTTAAAATGAAACTATAATATAATATAATATAAGGCCTCTGAGGACTTATTTTCACTAGCAGGGTTCCCCCCTTTTAATTGAGTTTTTAAAAATTCAAAAAACATTTTTTGTATTGTTTTTCCTAATCTCTGTAATTGTGTTGATACTTTTGTAAGCCTTGTTTATTGCAGAAAAACAATTATACCAGGTTGAAGATGTCAACTTAAAAAGCTTGAAGCTATAATGTGTGCTCTCTTTATTATAGAAATGAAAATATTTTTCCATGCTTTTTGAACAAAAGAAATTTCTAATCAGTAAGTTAATTATTCATATCCCAGCTCATTTATCATATATGGTAACAAATAGCATTTGGCTGTTTCTCATAGGATCTTTTATACCAAGGGTATAGCATTTAAAACAAGCCAACTTCACTGACTGTGATATTATTTTGAGCATTTCAGGTCACCAACATTAAATTTCATACTGCTGTGTTTGTCCCTTGCCACTATTTATTTATTTGACAGAGAGCCACAAATTATTTTTGTAGAATTTGGTGTTTAACAAAGTATAGTCCAACTGAAGGCAGAATTAGGAATGAAAAATTTTTAGACATTTTGAAAACATAAATTTTTAAGAAATTAGAGAAAGGCTATTATGTATGCAAAACTATTTTTATAGCTCTAAAATTACATTAGCTTGGAAATATGTATGATTTGATCACAGAAAACATTTTTCATTTTGGAACCTCAAACTTAAAAGTCATAGTGGATTCGGATAATAAATGGCACTAATTGAATTTACTTTTCAGTGTTTTTATACATTTGTTAGAAATGGCTTGCTAAAATAGTTAACACCTCACTTTTTTCCCAAAGAGTAAACAGAAATGAATATTGCAGGGACACACGTTTCTGGCCTACATGTTCAGTAACAAAGAGACCCAGCACATACTCATTTTCAGAGTAGGAGAAAATGGGGAAAAACACGCCGATATCGAATATGACTTCAGTTACATATTGTTTACTTTTTTACACCTCACTTTTGCCGTGCACATGGACTTCTGGAAAATGTTGTTGGCCTGGGTTGAGACAGATGATTTTGTTCTTTCCTCTGTTATCTTCTTTATTTTGGCTTGGTTATTTCCACAATTAATTAGCTGCTGTGGAAACAGAAGGACTGTGGAATCCTGGGGGTGAAGGTCGGAGAGTGTCCGGCAGGGCTCCCCCTGCCCCTGCAGGAGGGCTCTTCCCTGGCAGAGACCCAGGCTGATGACAGTAGTCGTGTTCCTCCTCCCAGCTCCCTGCCCCCGGTGTGGGACAGGGGACACCACAGAAAATAAAAAGACGTGTTTGACCTCACATTCTCATCGTTGGGTGATGAAGCCAAATAGAGCAGCTGTGCTGAGAGTTGGCCTGGAGGTTTCCAGCAACATCCGTTGGCTGATGAGAAAATTTCTTCCTCCTTCTGTTTTTAATGAAGTCTTCAACTTTACTTTTTCCAGTGCTCCCAATTGTAGTCCATCAAAAGACCAAATAGCAGTTATTGATAGCTGAATCTGATTCGGATCCCAGGAGGGCCAACGGGAAATCTTCTAGAGCCCATAGGGCATCCTTATTCCTGTTTGCTGAAGAACTTTGCAGCCAACTCTGGAAGAAATTGGCTCCTCCCTATTTGGGTTTTTCTTATAGAATTTCAGCATCAGCAATTTTATTCTCTGAGTTATTTTCCCCTCCTTGTTTCTTTTGAAGAAAAGAAATGGATCAGTGGCTTCTTACACTTCCCAGCAAGATTCTTCCATTTCCTTTGGACAGTTTTTGGGGAATGCCCATCTTTGTGACATCATCACCAAGCCGTAGTAGGCCCAGGGATGTACGCTCTATTCCGTCAGCAAACTGACACTTACCATTGTGATTATCCTGCTGATTTCGAGACATTTTCCTGCCCTCCAACTCCCATGACACTCTACCTTTTACAACCGCTCTCTCTAGTTTTAAATACTTCTCTATGTATGCTGATTAAGGCTCTCACAAATTTAGGCTCCCTTTCTCCTATTTTTTAACGATATTTCCCCATCTTCTAAATATCTAGACTTCCCATTTCTTTTCTTTTCTTTTTTTAAAGATTTTATTTATTTATTTGACAGACAGATCACAAGTCGACAGAGAGGCAGGCAGGGACAGAGAGAGGAGGAAGCAGGCTCCCCGCTGAGCAGAGAGCCCGATGCAGGGCTCGATCCCAGGATGCTTGGATCATGATCTGAGCTGAAGGCAGAGGCTTAACCCACTGAGCCACCCAGGGACCCCTAGACTTCCCATTTCTAATCCTGCCTTCAATGGACTGTACTTGGATAAAACAAGTCATAGGAAAGCAACCACAAAACTAAATGGCAAGGAACATTGGTTGATTCGTTGGTAAGGTGTATAAGTCGAAATATTTGACTTCTTCTGTCTTGAGGAGGTTTCTCCCTCTTGATAATCTTATTCCAAAAGAGGCAAGAGTTTGCTGCACATAAGATGTATAATTTATTTATAATTAAAATGCCTCCTAATGACATTTTCAGGATTGAAAATGACAGTCCAAAGAAATCCATCTCTCTTATAAGAACTTTGTCAGTCTTCCATTTCGTGGCTGACATTTGGTATCATTGAGGCTTATGGTTTTGATTTTTGTTTTAATTCTGCCACTTACAGTATTGGGCTATTTATGAATAGGGATTAGGTTACCCTTCATTATGATGCTGATGTTATGGAATTGCAAGCTGAGAATAGCTTTCTAAAAGTGTTTTTTTTTTTTTTTTAAAAGATTTTATTTATTTATTTGACAGAGATCACAAGTAGGCACAGAGGAAGGCGGAGAGAGAGAGGAGGAAGCAGGCTCCCTGCTGAGCGGACCCTGGGATCATGACCTGAGCTAAAGGCAGAGGCTTAACCCACTGAGCCACCCAGGCGCCCCACTGAAAATGTTTTTATTTAACACGGTTATCCTCATCATTTAAATAATTCTTTAAATGCCAGCAGGATGTTTGCATACATTTTAAAGATGTATCTGGTTATCTCTTGCATTTGGAAATTGCAACTCTTGATAAATACAGTAGTATTTATAAATCACACATATTTTTTCCTTTTTAGATTAAGTTTCAGCGTGGCTGTGTGCCTTTCTCTCAGCGTTTCAGTGAAGGAATGACGCATCTCTCAGCCCTGAGCTCGAAAACAGTGGTTCTCAACTTTGGCCAAACATTAGACTCACCTGGGAGCTTTTGAAAGATTTGACTCCCAGCCTGTTCTCCTAAATCAATTTATACCAGCATCTCTGGGGCTGGGATCCACTGTGGTTTTTGTTTGTTTGTTTTTTGTTTTTTGTTTTTTTAAAGCTCCCCAGGTGACTTCAATGCACAAGCAAGGTTGAAAACCACTGCTGGAGAATAAAGTTACAAATGGCATCTCCTCAGATTTAACCACAAGTGATGTTGAAGGTTGAGAGGTTTAATTCCTAACTAAAGCCCAGGAGGGTATTTTGCCACTGATATTAGATAAAAAAGAATCTATTTAGGATTTACATAAGCTGTGAAAATATGCTAATTTGGTTAAGTATAGTCGAATATTTTGAATTCAGAAGCTATTGAAACTGTTTCCTTTCCCTAATGAAATTTCTTTCCTGTCAGTGCTTTGTGAATCTCTCCTCGTTTTAGGGACAAAAGAAACTAGGCTTGAACTTTTCCTCATTCATAGATCTCCAAACTTTTTTCTTTGCTCTGTGATTTTTTACTTTTATTTTTTAAAGATTTTATTTGTTAAGTAACCGCTACACCCCCGGTGTGGGGCTGGAACTTAGGACTCTGAGATCAAGAGTTGCAGGCTCTTCCTACCTAACCATCCAGGCAGCCCTGTGCCTTGTGTTTTGAACCCTTTGCATAAGGGTATGGTTAGACTTCTTATCCCAGAAGGGTTTGAGACAGTGTATCATCATCGCACCTGAAATATGACAGGGTGGGATAAATTTAATACAGGGTGAAATACTTAGGAGAACCCCAGGTGGAGACAACTAGAGTCAGAAATAAAGCCACAAGTTCATGGCCTAGTGACAGGTACACACGTTGCAGAAGCTCTTAGAGCCAGCAGGATGCACAGGTGCCTTCTGTGATGTTTCCGTAGGAAAAGGTGAGCGCTACTGCCCTTGGCTGTCTCTGCCACTTTGAATCTTAGTCAGTAACTGAGGACACTTGAGAGAGAGAAATGAACCTGTCACCCTCGAAGAAGGGACTGAGACAAGGAGAGCCTGGCTTCTAGCATTTGTGTTATGTGCTAGGCATTTTGCATAGCTCTTATTTCACTTCTTTCACAAAAATCCCATGCAAATGTCATTAGTAATCTCCTTTTACTAAAGGAGGCTGCGGCTACGAGATAACCTGTGCGGGTAATGGGGCTGGCCAGTGGCTCAGCCACACTTCCCAGCCAGCCTTCCTGGTCTTTGAGTGTAGCCCTTTAAGTGGCTTCTGCTGGGTCCCACCCCTGTTAATCCCAGTTCTTGCTTGTCTGCTACTATTTGTAGGAGAAACTTTTTAAAAAGGTTTTTTTTTGGTGGTGGTAGGGGGAACAGAGGCCGTATAGAAGTATTAGAAAATATCTACCAACATATTTAAGCGCACTTTATTTTAATTTTTTCAGTTTTTGCTTTTTTGGTAGGTTTTTTTTTTTTTTTTTTTTCCCTCCCAAGCAATCCGATTTCCAGGATATTCTATGGTAGGAAACTCTGTGTTGTTTGTGTCTCTGCGCCCCGCCCCCAGCCTCCCAAGCCTGGGGTATCCCACACGAGAGGCCTGTGGCATGCCCAGGTCGGGCAAATTTGGCCCGGCTGGCCCAGCAGCGGTGTGTGGGTGTCCCTGGTGGATCTGTCTTCTGCCCACTCGCCTCCCAGTGGAGGGATGCTGCTGTGGCTGCCGCTTGAGTTCTGGCAGATGGGAAGGACTTTCTCTTGCTCTCCCGTTTTAGGCCCGTTTTCCCACTCCTGTGAAATTTCATTTGTGATGTGTTTCAAAAGAAGCTGCCTGAGCAGATCCAGCTTCTCACAGGGGAGATTAAATCCTGAGTCCTAGCTCGGTTGGGCTCTTGATGATGTGTCTGTCTCACTTCATGAGACTTCTGAGGGGGAGTGACTGTGTTCTAGTCCTTGACTGTAGTTTTGGCAAGTGTATTGCCTGGACTGCAGAGTTCTTTGAAGTTCTTCTGACTTTGACTTCCCATCTTTCCCTCCCTTTGAATTTTTACCCTTTCCAGTAGTTGTGAAATTCAAACCGCTTTAATAAGAGTCTCTCTTCTTTCTGTCTTTGCTTCCTACCCCATTCTTTGGTCACACACAGCTAGGTGGTGTCTCTGGGCTCAGCTCCCCGACTCTGGCGGGGACCCCATCACCTTCTCAGCCACCAATGGAGATCCTTCCTTTCGTGCATCCTCCAACAAAGTGGGGAATTTACATTTACAGGAGAAACTTGTTTTTTTGGTCAGCGTTCTACAGTACTTTGCCACTCAGAGTCTGGTTTTTGGACCTAAAGGTTCAGTATTGTTCGCTGATAGAAATGCAGAATCTCAGGCCCCACCCCAGACTGACTGGGTCAGAATCTGCATTTTCACACAGCCCAGGTGATCAGTGTTAAGTTTGAGAAGCATTGCTTCAAATCTTGCATCTGTGGATTATGTCCTAGTTAAAGAAATAGAATAACAGAACCCATTTGTTCTGTAGAAAGAACTGGATAAATCTTTTTTTTTTTTTTTTAAATCATGCCCATTTATTCATCTTTGGGCAATACTTTTGTCATTTTTAGGGATAGGGAGAAATGAATATGTTTGGAAATAAATGGCTTTGCCTATGTTGTGAGTGAAGTTAAGGCATTGGAAAAAGCTTGGATAATTTCACTGATAAGACTGTTACCAAGGAAGGATTCAAATAGCAGGTATCATTATTATTTTGAAAAGAAATGGAAAATGTAGTTCTGTGGAAAGAACATTTAATTCAATAAATATTTCTATTTTCAAAATATAAAATATAAAAAATAATATGCATATGCAGTTAATCAACTCAGGCTGCTATAAGAAAAATTCCGGGGCACCTGGGTGGCTCAGTGGGTTAAAACCTCTGCCTTCTGCTTGGGTCGTGATCTCAGGGTCTTGGGATTGAGCCCCACATTGGTCTCTCTGCTCCGCAGGGAGCCTGCTTCCTCTTCTCTCTTTGCCTGCCTCTCTGCCTACTTGTGATCTCTATCAAATAAATAAAATCTTCAAAAAAATAAAAGAAAAAGAAAAATTCCATAGATCTGGTGGCTTATAAACAGCAGAAATGTATTTCTTACAGTTCTGGAGGCCGGAAGTCCAAAATCAGGATGCTGGCATGGTCTGGTGGGGGTCTTCTTCCGGCATAGACTTCTCTGTGCTTCTTCGTGTGGCAGAAAGAGCAAGCTCATTCCTTGGGATCTCCTTTATAATGGCACAATCTCATTCATGAGGGCTCCATCATTAAGACCCAGTCACCTCTCAAAGGCCCCATTTCCTCATACCATCAGCTTACAGAATTTGCAGGGGGCACGAACATTCAGACCACAGTGGAGATATAAATATATACAGTAAAAATTTGCATTCTCTCTAAGACTGCTAAACAAAAGGCTTATATATAAACTGAAGTAAAGGTTAGATAGGCAGGCAGAACACCTCATTCTTTCTTCTTTAAGTGTATTTCTACACTGTTTGTGAAAATGCTATTTATCATGGGGGATCAGTGATTGCACAGGTCATACGCTGAGGCAGAGTGGCTGGGCTCTCTCCCTAAGGTAGGTTCCATCTTGGCTTTAAGCATTAGAGGCTCTACTGCATGGAGAGGCTTGTGCAGGAAATTAGATCGTGTAGAACTAGGGACATGGACCCCCTGCCCAGGCAGTGAAGAGGGACAGTGAGGGTACATGGAAGGAGAATGTGGGTTAAGGGTGGTCAGACCTATGCAAGTCTGGCCTGAGGTTTCCCACCTCTTTTTCCATCTGCTCTTATGTTGCTCCTTGGGCTATATTAGAAGGGGCAGCATCTATGCCCCCCACCTCCTTTTTAAAAAAGATTTTATTTATTTATTTGAAAGAGAGAGAGAGAGTGTGTGTGTGTGAGTCTGAGCAGGGGGAGGGGCAGAGGGAGAGGCGTACTCCCCACTGAGCAGGGAACCTGACTCGGGGCTCAGTCCCAGAGTTCTGAGATCATGACCTGAGCTGAAGGCAGACACTTAACTGACTGAGCCTCCCAGGTGCCCCTGTATCCCTCTCCCCTTTTTTCATTTAAATCCTCAGGACCTGTAAATGTCCAGCTAGTACCTCTTTGACTCCAAATTTCAAAGTATTAGAATTTGATAAGTTGTATCCACAGGTTACTTAAAGAGTTTCTTCCTAGGTTAATTAAAATAGGTTTTTTTTTTCTCTCCCTGCCTCTATCCTCTATCCGTCTCCCCCTGTTCTTCCTTTTCCCCTCTCTCCCCCGACCCTGCACACCAGTGCTCCCACACATACATGTGTGTACCCTCCCCACCACCACACACACACACACACACACACACACACACACAGTTTGCTCACTGCAATGTTGGAGACCTGATACTCTGGGTAGAAAGTGATACCGGACATCTACATGGTAAGCACATGAAAACCTGTTTTTCCAGACTCTGCCCCAATTTTGCTTCCGTGCAGAAGAATTTCCTTTCATATAGGCATTGATTATTCATTGGTTACTTATTGTTCACTTTGATTAATGATTTAACAGTTTGGAGTTAGAAAGCTAGACAAGCATTCATTTGCATCGGACGTAAAATGGCGGGAAGGCAGAGCACGCATACTTTCAGGAAACATTGTCTTTTCTGTGAGCGAGGGGGGCATCTGTATAGAGAGGCCCCTAACTAATGCTTCAGGCCTCCCAAGTGAACCGTCCGTCCCCACAGTGAGCAGCTGGTCATGACTTCGGCTAGGACTGGTCTGAGCATCGTTCCATTTCTCCTTCAGAGGCATCTTGTGGTATCAAAACCTAACACCAGAAACAGATGGAAACTGGCCCTTAGGTTTCAGCTCTTGTTCAAAGGATAGGAGTAGCTGAGTTGAAGTGTGTCAGACTGAGAAAACCTGTAATTAGTTAAATTAGGGAAATGATGAAGGGAAAGTGTTGCTATATAATGAAGATGGAAAACTTAGTGATTCTCTTCTCTATTTGTCCTTGGTAAAAGACACTTGTAACACACATACAAACCTTAGTACATATGTTTATATACGTCATGGTATTTTGGCCAAGTTATCTGACATCTAGGGTTTTGGCTATTTGAGTATCAGGTAGGACTGGATATGCAAAGATCGCAGCTCCAGTTGGAATATTCTGGCCAGGAAATTAGATGTGAATTCAAAGTTAACTAGATGCTCATTATTGAAAATATCTGTAAGATGCATAAATACTTTTCTTTCATCATAAATACATAATAGCATAAATAATGTTTCTTTGATGACATGTCATTTTTTGTGGCTTTTGGACAGCACCTTGAAAGCCAGTTAGGCTGGTCTGGTGCCTTTGATCAAGGGTTAGCATTTGACTGAAGCTTTATAGGAGAAATCTGGCAATAACTTAAAATGACACATCAAAACCAAGGGGAACTTGAGTATCTCAGGAAAATGTGGTTTATTGAAGTAGCCTATTTGTGTGATTTCAGAACTTTATTGTTTTATGTCTCTGTATGAAAGCTTATTTCTCTTTAGTAGTAGTGTTTCCTGCACTGTGACACACAAAGCATTATTTAACTGTATTGCTAATATGGATTCAACTATGACAATTTATCTACTACAGGACTTCTCAGAGCCTTTGACAGTACCAATATTCCCTGTGACCGTTTTAGAGGGGGATATAGGACTTGACATTTCCCAAGCTTCTCACTTTGCAGGTCTCCTTCCCTTTTTTGTTTTTGTTTTTTCTTGATGGACTATCAACCATGAAATGCACTTTAGACCATTATGCTCTAGATTTTCATATGTATTTGCTCATTTGCAACATCACAGAAGTCCTGAGAGATAGAAATAGTTTTGGATGAGGGAGGAGCTAAGGCCCACAGGAGTTGAGGCTGGCTGTGGGACCCAGTCCCTAAGGACTCACTGGGTCTTGTCTCTCTCCATCGAGGCCTTCAGTGCAGGTAGAAGGTACTCAGTCCTATGTGGCAGGGCTCTCTGCCGCATATTTGGGGGTGATCTGGGTGATAGGCCCTTTGGAACTTTTTCTGTCCTGTTCTGCAGGTCCACAGTGGCTCTCTGGTTTCTCAGTCCACAGGGTTCTATGATCTCCTATGGAGGCCTGTCTCAATTCCAGCATATTGATGATGAGGGTGAATTCGTTAGTTCTCATGTAACTTTGTTGAGCTAAAGGGTTAGGTAGCTCCCCAGGTATGCTTTTAAGTAGAAAAGGTGCCCAGGTTCTCAGGTGTGGTTTCCCTTCTCTTTCGTTTCCTGATTTTTACCCCATGGTACTATGTCATGTTTTTTGCTTTTTTGTTTTTTTTGTTTTTTGTTTTTATAGAAAGAAATTCAAGCCATGAGTCAGTGCAGCCATCCCAATGTAGTGACCTATTACACCTCTTTTGTGGTAAAAGATGAACTTTGGCTGGTCATGAAATTACTAAGTGGAGGTAAGTAGGTTTTGTTATTTGCTTGTTCTTGTTCTTTTTTTCCTTTTGTGCGAGCCAGCCTATTGAATAAGACCTTAAATTTGGTCCCCTCCCTTTTGTATTTAAAACGATTTGCTTGTTTATCATTTACCTAGAGAATAAAGCCCAGATTTCACTGCCTCAACTATCTGTGCCCTTTTACACCTGGACTCCGTGGTGTGGGGTGGGGGGGCTCCCTACGCACATTCTGCGGCCACTGTTTCCCCACCTCAGGGGCACGGCTCCGCGGACCTAGATGTCTGTCCTTCCTTCCCCAGGGGCTGAAGTCTGAAGGGGTCACGTGCTCTCTGCAGCCTCCCCACTCTCTTCAGAAATGTTAACCCGTTCTTCCTCTTTAAATTCTTTTTTTTAATATCATTCAAGTCCTTACCACATTGCAGTGTAATGAATTCTTCTGGTGCCGTTCATTCCGAGTCCGTGATAAGGGAACCGTTCTAGAGCTGGGCTCTCCAGTTTCTACCAGGCACGTGGGGTCCTCAAATCCTTGATGCGGGGCTGGTGTTCCTGAGGCACCGATTTTCTATTCCGTTTTAATCAGCTTCCATTTAAATAACTGCAGATGACCTGTGGCTGCGGTGTTGGACAGTGCTGATGTAGGACTGGCGGGGGGAGCGCGAGTTCTCCTGTGCTTCTCAGTTCCTGAACCCGGCACCCAGTGGGGGCTCATAAATACTGCTTCAGGTGAAATGGAGAAGAACTTTCCGCATGCTAACTTACTGACTGGTGGTGTTCTTCCGAAGTGGCACCATTTCCATCCTATATCTGCCTTTGAAAAGGCAGAGGAACTTTCCTTCTGGCCTCAGGTCACTGAAGTTATGAAAGCCACTGACAATTTACCTTACAAGGCACTTCAACAGTCCCATATTTTTTCTTTTAATCTTTTAACCTCACTATTTGATAGAGAATGGTAATGAGAACCATCAACTTTCTTGAACACTTCCTCTCTGGCTAGATCCAACTCAAGGCCATTTACCTACCTTGTTTCATTGAATCTGGACAGCATCCTTGAATGGCAGATGTCGCCATCCCAGCCTTTCAGAAAGTTCCCCAAAGCTGAGGAGAGTTAGGCAGCTCGCCCAAGGTCACCTACATAGGAGTTGTTAGCATTGGAAAGAAGTGGTGCTAGGTCCTGTTGACTTAAAAGCTATGCGATGCTGCAAGAATTATCACCTTCATTTTACAAACACGGAAATGGAAGTTTAGAGAGCCCAAGTGGTTTTCTTTGTAACACCCAGCAAACCCCCACCTCTCACTTCTTCTGCATCTTTCCCACAAATGAAGTATGGTTTAGGAGCAGAGGAGAATGTTCTGCAGTGCCTGGATGAAGCCCAGACTGGTACTGCAGACTTAATATTGTAGAGCCCATTTTAATCTGCAGACCTAGTTCCAGGGAAGGCTGACTGGGGTGGGGAGGGGGCATCTTATTATTATTATTTTTTTTAATTAAAAAAAAAAAAAAAAAAAAACTCTTGGATCCAGCAGAGGCCCAGAACCAAGCAGACAAAAATGCTGTAATTGCCTTGGGTCTGCTAGTGCAGGTCTCCACAGGGAGCCTGGGAGAGTGGCTTCCGGGTCTGTTCCCAGTCTCGTCAATCCTATTAGTCATTGTTTCCTTGAGTGCCTACTTTGGTTTTTAATTAAACATGAAAAGAAAGAAATGAGGGGAAAAAAGAAAAAGGCTGCCAGTTGGAGCCAGACTTCAGTGTCTTGAGTGTCCGGACTGCCCCTGGGGTCTGTGAGGCTCCTGTTTTGGTAGGAAGATGACTTTCACTGAGCCTCTTCTTGCGGGGTAACAGCCCCCCACCCCCACTCGGTGGAGACCAAAAAGTTCTGATGACCAGGGACTGTGGGCATCCCCAAGCTGAGGATTTTACTTCCTGTGTTTGTTTTGATCCCAATTAACCTTTTATAAGCTTGAAGATATCCCCTAATCCCTTGACTGAGGACTTGAAAGAAAATGTCATTGTCTTTTTAAAAGAATCCAATTCAGTCAGTCTCCCCGGGGTTGTACAGGTTTTAAACGGGTTCCCACAGGTCCCAGAGACCTGGGCAAATTTGGACTCTTGCTCATTTTACTTTCAGCAGGCCAGGAACATATATACACCTGGTAGGGTATATCCTCACGAGATAAAAATGAAACATTTTTTGGAAGTCTTGTTTTCTAGATTATTAACACATTTTAGGATCAATGAATAAGTAGATGCTTCTCTGAGGGGGAATATGCATTTGTTTTCTTTTACAATATTTTATCACATTAAATCTCTTCATGAGGAGCAGGCAGCTAGTCTAGTGTAGTAATACCCGATGGGGAAACTCAATTCTCTCAGTTAATCATAGGGAGCCTGCAGCCAGATTCAGGTCCTGAGGTAAGCCATTTGTTAACTCTTCAGAAATGTTGAACCCCCAGGTAATGATGGCTTTTAAAATGACCAGGAGGTTTGGAATATTAATTCATATGTGTTGAAACATGAACTCACAGTGCCAAGGATACTAATTTGTTTATGGTAAGAAAGTACTGTGTATTTATTTCATGAGGAAAGTCAGCTCATTAGCCATCAAGTAAATGAAAATGAAGATTGCCTAGAGTCACGGAAGGGAAACTCCTGGTTATAAGATGGGGTCCAGCGGCAACATACTTTCCCCCCCTCCCACCTATGTTCTAGATGTCCAGGAAGATCGGAACTTCTCCCTCTTGTTAGTTCATGGCTGTTTGCTCCCTCGGCCTTTTCCTCCTTTGTTTTTCACTTCAAACATTTCGAACCCTATTTTGAGCCTGTCACCAGTTGTGTGTATGTGTAGGAGAAAGGAATTACCCTGAGATGACCCTGAATAGTCTTGTGGCTCCTAACCCAGAATTCTTCTCACGTCGGAAATGTTCTCACAGACTTGGATATAGGGTTTCTGGTCTGGGGCCATCATGCAGCTGTATGCTTTGGGGGGAATTGTGTGAAATTAAACATTGTGACACTTCCACTTAATTTTCTGAATAGTGGAGCCCAGTTTAGAAAGCTAACGAAGATGCTTACACAAAGTTTTCACTTCTTCTGTCTAGGCTCCATGTTGGATATCATAAAATACATCGTCAACAGAGGGGAGCATAAGAATGGAGTTCTGGAAGAGGCAATAATAGCAACAATTCTTAAAGAGGTTTTGGAAGGCTTAGACTATCTACACAGAAATGGTCAGATTCACAGGTAGGATTTCTGCAAAGATATTTAAATTCAGCCATTTATATCTTTCGCTCTAGCTTGTAAAGGATATTAAGGAAACATGTATTACAGGTAGGTATCAACATTATTTCCAAGTTATGCCGAATAGATGTGGAAAAAGTACTGAAGAAAGAAGCCGGTGAATACATTTTGATAAAATATATTAGTATCCTCAGGATTGGCTTATCTGCTCTCACTGAAATAGAAGCAGAATATAAAAAGTACCGAGTGAACTCATTAAAAAAAATCAGTTAACATGCTCTTCTTGAAGTAGGATCAATTGAACAGGATAGCATCTCTGCCTTTCTAATGTAGGCAGAACTGTTCCAGACATTGTAATATGTTCATTACTTTTGGCATGGTGGTGTGAAGAAAGGAGGGGGAACTAATTTCATCTTCTTTTGTGCCATGAAATGCTAATTTTTTTCAATAGTCAAACAGCCAAGAATGTGAGTGTTTGATGTTTCAAAAGGGTTCCTGTTACTTGGGCCCTTAGGAATAGCTGCAAGTAAATAACCATTTATTGGTAACACTGACATTGTAGTTCTTCTGCCTTGAGCACTATGTGGCTTATATGTTTAAGGATATCTACCATGTGTTTCAGTAGTTAGAAAAAAAAAATCACCTTAGATATCAAACTTGTCAATTGTCATTTTTCTTTTGAAGTGTTAAGACTTTTGTATGGTAAAGAAATATAGAATATTGTAATTAGCAATTTATAATGAGTATCTCCCTAAAGGAGAGACTGATCCAATCCATTGCTTAAGAAGCTAGTGGGATTAATTTGGAATCGCACCACAGACATATTTGAGTGGAAGTAGAACAGCTTTACCTAGAATTATCAGCTTTTATTCTCTATAAAATGATAGCATGGTGAGTTAATGGGCGATCTCTAACTCTGTAACATAAAGAATGTACTCACTAGTGATTTAATTCAATTTGGATAATGATTCCTATAAAATATTTGTTACTAAAATCCTTACCATCTCCCAGGAGCAAAGTATAAAATCACGATTCATCCCTGTTACTCCAAAAATCTGTGATATAATTTTAATATTTATAAAATGTTAATTATGTAAAACAGCTACATTGTATGATATGTTTTTAACTATCTCTGAATGAATTAATGCAATATAATGTCTGTGTTCCATAATTCATTCTCCATTTTTTTTTTCTTCTAATAGGGATTTGAAAGCCGGTAATATTCTTCTGGGTGAGGATGGCTCGGTACAAATAGCAGGTAAAGCTGATATAAATAAAAATTCTTCTGACAGAAATATTACAGTTTCAAGGAATATCATTATTATCATTTCAAAGAATATCATTCATTATCATTCCAAATAAATAATAAGTGAATGAATAAATGAATGAATGAATAAATGCCTGTAATCTATTTTAAGAATGCATCTGGGGGCGCCTGGGTGACTCAGTGGGTTAAATCCTCTGCCTTCAGCTCAGGTCATGATCTCAGGGTCCTGGGATTGAGCCCCGCATTGGGCTCTTTGCTCAGCAGGGAGCCTGCTTCCTCCTCTCTCTCTCTGCCTGCCTCTCTGCCTACTTGTGATCTCTGTCAAATAAATAAATAAAATCATTAAAAAAAAAAAAAGAATGTATCTGGGCTGCCCTGTTCAAGAATGTTTGGGTCTGGGGCAGAACATTTTTTCCAATTATTATTATTTTTTAAGAGTTATTGATTTATTTTAGAGAGAGAGAGAGTGGGGGAGGGGCAGTGGGAAAGGAGAGAGAAACTCAAGAGGACTCCCCACTGAGTGTGGAGCCCACTATGTGGGACTCAATCTCATGATGCGGAGATCATGACTTGAGCTAAAACCAAGAGTTGGACACTTTACCAATTGAGCCACCCAGGCACCCCTCCTTTTTCTCCCTATTATTTTGATAAATTTTGGCTAGATCATCCAATAAACAGCTATTTTAGAACATGGCCTTTTGATAAAGACAATTTTACTCTCAGTTGTATTTTTTCTACCTTTCATGTTAAATAAAGGTGATATTTATATGATTGCAAGAAAAGTACTTTTGAGAGTTTTTCTGACAAGTTCGAAAGTTAAAACACTGCACCTTCTATTAGTTTAAGCCCTCCGATTTCTGAAGAGGTGCCTGGAAGCATTGTGAGCCCTTAAAGCGTATGGGTCATTCTGGTCCTGCACCTGCACGTGCATGGCTGTCCTCGGCAGTCAGCGTGCAGGTGCGGTGTGTGTCTGTACAGTGAACGCACTAGACAGGTAGCCTCTGTGTGCAGACCTTCTCATTGTGTTGTTGTGCTGAGAGTAACTGCAAAGGCCTGGGATAATCTGTAGCCGTATCTGTATCCACTCTTTTCTTTCCCTCCATGTCCAGGTGGGCTTGCCTCCACCATCCTCTCAGCCATCTCTGCTTTTTGCATTTTCGACGGCACAGTCCTTTCTTGGCCTGCACTGTGCCCGTCATTGCAGGGCGTTGAGCCCTCTGGCTTCCAGGCGCTGAATGTTCCTAGCAACACGTCCTAGCAGCGTCCTTGGCATGACTCCCTCACGTGGCCTGTGTTGTTGAAGAGCACGAAGCTCGCCCCAGGCTTTCATCAGCCTGTCTGCTGCTCTCTGAGTTGGAGCTGGAAGAGTCTCTCTTCCAGGATTTAGGGTTTAGGGCCTTTGCCCATCAAGTTCTTAGAGCAGAGTCGATCACAGTCCTTGGGTCTAGTCTTATTTCTAGACAAATGCAAGGATCTGGGGTATTATTAGAAATGCGAGAGCTCAGCAGAAAACAAACACACCCCCAGCACAAAGGATAAGCCTTGAGTCATCTCTTTGATTCATTGTTTGTCCCTCTCTAGATGCCAGAGAACCTGTCAGGTGATGCCTCGCCCGTATGACAGGCAGAGTGCTGACCTTGGGCTCTGTATTGAGTTGGGTACATTCAAGGGGACTTTTATTGACTTCCCTTTAAAGGAGAGAAAAATATTTTAAAGACATAAAAGGAAAACGGGAGGGTTTGTTTCAAATCAAATGTTTTTTCCCTAGAAAACTAATAATGAAAGTGTTATCCTTTATTTTTCCTCTCTTTGAAAAGATACATTGAGACAAATGCAGTCATTGGCTTGAGACCACTGTGGAGACACTATGTATCAGTTAAACACAAGGCCTTGGAATCAAACAGGCCTGGTTTCAGAACCACTGAGCAGTGTGGGAGGTGGTTGTGTCTGTAAGCCTCAGTTTCCCCATCTGTGAGATGGCGACGATAATGCCTGTCATTCAAAAAGACACACATATCCTTTGCATTGAAACTTAAGATTCAGGGTTCTGTAAGTGCTGTGTGTTCCTGGGAGTTGCAGAGTGTTCTAGATGGAGGAGAGAAGCCAACTTGCCATCAGGAGGTATTTCTATGTAAGCATTTTTGTTAAATTATCTAAGGCTCCTTCAGAAGAAAGGAACTTACTGATCTTCAGGACTCTAGAGAATTGGTGTGAATTTTTAATTTTAAAGAAATAGACATATATATACTTAACTCTGTATTTTAAATTGTGTATTGTCTATTTTATGGAGGGTTTTCCAAATTGCGTAAGCTTCATGTCCTATGAAACAACTGCTGATATGGTTGTTACAGTAAGTAAATAAATGTGAGAGATGTTTGGTACATCCAAAAATGTGCAAGAGGCAGAGATATATGTTATAAACTTATTTATGGGAGCTCTGTTTGTGAATGCAATAGCTTAGAGACAATGTAGGTGTCCCAGTTAAACATGGTAGATGGCCTCTTTGTGTGATGGGAGAGCCACCTGCTATAATGGAGAATGAAAAACCCGGTATACACTGAAGTGAAGAAAAAAATGTCCAGGCTACATGCTTAAGTGAATACAACAAGGTGATATAGAATGCATATAGCATGTCACCTCTTGCGAAAGAAATGGGGAGAAATAAGAATATCTCTCTATATTTATACAAAGAAACATTAGAAGGATAACAGGGAGGGGGACTGTGTAGTGTGTGCCCTTTACAGCAGTTTTGAATTTTGAATTGTGTAAAAGTATGACCTGGGGGAAAAAAATGACAGGAAATGACTAAATAAATTTCATGAACTGCCAATTAGTCGAAGTCATTTTTCAATCTTTTAATGTAAAATTTTTCACATGTAGCCTAAAGAATGACAGAGTAGGAATAACTCATATACAGTACAGCCATCGCCTGACATCAGTAATAATCACTGATTCGTGTATCTTCCCCCTCTCTACTCTGGTGGCTTTTATTACTAGCACTAAATTGTGTTCTTCAGTCATTTAAGTTAGTGACTTATATATACATACACCTTTTCTTTTCTTTTTTTTTTTTTTAAAGATTTCATTTGTTTGACAGAGAGAGAGAGAGAGAGAGAGCATGAGAAGGGGAACAGCAGGCAGAAGGAGAAGCAGACTCCCTGCCAAGCAGCGAGCCCAATGCAGGACTTGATTCCAGGACCATGACCTGAGCTGAAGGCAGATGCTTAACTGACTGAGCCACCCAGGCGCCCCAACATATCTTGTTCTTACTCTAAGGATTCACCCTTACCCCACAGGCTAGGAGCATTTAGAAGAAAAAAAAATGCTTCAGCTAAACAAGTGACAACTGAAAACATTTGCAGACAGAAGCTTTAAGCTCTCCTACCTCCGAGTGCTCAAGTTCAGGGTGCGAGGTCTCGGATGAACTGGCACGGTGGAAATTCCCAGGGCATCACTCAAGCTCTGTGACCTTGGTCAGTCTACTCAGCTTCTTCTTTCTTTTTTTTTTTTTTTAATTTTTTTTTAAGATTTTTATTTATTATTTGACAGAGATCACAAGGAGGCAGAGAGGCAGGCAGAGAGAGAGGAGGAAGCAGGCTCCTTGCTGAGCAGAGAGCCCAATGTGGGGCTTGATCCTAGGACCCTGGGACCATGACCTGAGCCAAAGACAGAGGCTTTAACCCACTGAGCTACCCAGGTGCCTCAGGCTACTCAGCTTCTCTAAGACTCCATTTCCTTAAAGAGGGATACAGATATCATTCCCGTCATCTCTTTTTGTGAAATTGAACATGGCTCTTCCCATCCAAGGTGGTAACAGTTGGCGGGGCGTGGGGTGAGACGGCGCATGGTAGGCCCACAACAGCTGCTGTGGTACTTGTGTTACTCTCCTTACTATCCCTGCCGTGACTGCTTTCTCTGAGACTGACCCTACCCTGCACCGCCAGCAGATCATAAGTACCTCAATTTAGTCTTGCAAAGGGTTCAGCTCTGAGGGGCTTTTATGAGTTATAAAAAGCTAATGCTTATTAATTATGGAACCTGGAAGTTAACTTGTCATTAATCTTGCTCTCAGCTGATAAGGAAGTACAAGTAATTTTCTCTCTCTGTTGATGAAATGATCATTGCTCACCAAGAGGGTCAGAATAGCAGTGAACTGCCTTTGAAATGGAAAGGCAGGTCAACTGTTGCCTTATTCTGCCACTTGGGGCTTTGCCAGTGACTTCATCTATTACTCGTGTCAGATTAAGGACCTGAGCTCTTTCTCTGGGCCTTCTGTAGCACACTGGCCTTTTCTTTTTCTCCGCTGGCATCCCCTGAAAAAGGATTTCCTGACTGTTACTCCCTGTTGCGGGCCTTGGGTTCCTTCTCACCGACGGTGTGGTGCTGAGTGGCAGCTGTAGGCGCTTGCACCGCAGGGGCTGCTGGGTTCAGAAGGGGAAGTGTGGGAAATCCAGCCCTGGGCTGTGGTGAGGTTTAGATGAGTCTGTGTGTGAAGTGCTGGTGCCTGGTGCCTAGTGGAGACCTTGTGTGCCGCCATTCTGGACTCTCCCTGGCACCCCTTCTGTGTGTGTGACTTCCTGCGTGGGCCATGCCATGAACTGAAATGACTGCTTCCCAGATATGTAATGATGGGCTAACAGGCATTTATTTATTTATTCATTTATTTATTTATTTTTGAGACAGAGAGAGAGAGTAAGCAATTGCGAATGGTGGGGGAGGGACCGAGAGAGAGAGAGAGAGAATCTCAAGCAGACTCCGCATCCAGCACGGAGCCCGACATGGGGCTGAATCTCATGACCCTGAGATCAGGAACTGAGCTGAAATCAAAGGTTGGTCACTGAACAGACTGAGAAACCCAGGCCCCCCCTAAGTTAACAAATATTTAAATTGTATAGTTTCTACATCTCTGGGGCTCTGGCTTTCTAGAATTCATATTTAATTTTTCCATATTCTCTGACCTGACCATGACATTGAATTCTTACGTTACTTAAAATTATTGTTATTATTATTATTCTTGGTTTTAACTATAAAATAAGGTTATTGCTTTAAGAAAACATATGTAATGCTTCCTTGGAACAGACAGATGATGCTGCTCTCCCTGTTTTCTAGGAGTTTGACTCTCTTGGCCAGACACTTGGTTACTGCCTGAACAAAAACGGGGACCACGAGTCTTTGGGTCTTTTGCTGCCGTCTTAGTCTGCTGGGTGAAGTAGGGGAGGTGTGTGGGAGAGCTGAAAGCTACGTATTAAATTTGGGTAGATGATACATTGCTTTTGTTCAGGCTATTTGTGCCCTTTCTCTTTATATCTTCATGTACTTTAGGCCCTATTTTTTGAAAAAAATTTAAGCAGGGGATAAGTTTGCATTTATTTCTTTGTAATATTTGTTTATCTTGGGAATATTATTATGAGCATTGTTTTTCAAAAGAGTATTTGTGCTGCTTTAATAGAAAACACAATAATTTTTATTTAAATCACTCAACCATTTATATATTTCCTTTCTCAGAACTTTTTGTTAGAAAAGGGCAAAATCAAAGGGGTGTCTGGGTGGCTCAGTCAGTTAAGCATCTGCTTTCAGCTCAGGGGCCTGGGATCGAGCCCCTTGTCAGGTTCTCTGCTCAGCGGGGATCCTGTTTCTTCCTCTCCCTCTGCCTGTGGCTCTGCCTGTTCGTGCGCGTGCGTGCACACGCTCTCTCTCTGTCAAAGAAATAAAATCTTAAAAAAAAAAAAAAAGAAAAGAGGAAATTAAGATTCAGACCATGAGAAACTCTCATCTTATAGAGCTGACCAGTGTGGTGAGTAAGGCAAATATGCTTGGTTCTGTTTCTAAAAGTACAGATTCCATGGGAATTATATACATTTCCATTGGCTGGTGCTATAAAATCAGTAATTGTTTGTATCGAGTGCTTCCTGTGTTTCAGGCCCTCTTCTGTGTGCTGAGCACATTATGATTCGTTCACCGCAGCCCTGTAAATGTGCCCATTTTGCAGAGGAGAAACTAAAGTATGGAGAGGGGAAGTAAGTCGCCCAGGCCACAAGTAGGCTTCAGATTCCGGGACCTGGCTGCAGAGCCTGTGACCCCATGTCTGGAATTTCTAGGAAGACAGCCCTAAATCTGTGTATAAGTGATCCCAGTTTTGGATGGAAGATGAGTAGCAGTCACTAGCTCTTCCACACCTCTGCATTCCATTTGGAAGCCAGGGAACGTATTCTGCACATTTTCCCTCTCTGCTCCTTCAATTTGGGATATAAGACTCTGGTGAGGTTCTAGGGCATTGAAGAAGCTATCATCTTGGGTGTCATTTGGTATCAAATTAAGCAGAGTAGTGACACCACACTGGAAAAATTCAGGTTTCATGTAATCAATTAAAACTTGAGGCCTGCCTACTTAGAGTTTAAAAGAAAATGCTTTACTTCTTATATTTTCTGTGCTCAGAGAACCTGAATGTGTGACTTCCTGGTAATGAACTTGGACAGGTTGCCTTGGTTAATGTAAGGGTGTTTGCTACAGAACGTGATAGAAGGAGTGGCTATTTAAAAGTCATGCTCTTCCCACGGCCTAGCGTTTTATTTTCCAATCTGATGTTCTGTCATATTGTCAGGAAGAGCTTAGATCTTTGTCTGGCAAGTGACTAAGCCTGTTTGTCTGGAATTAATGAGAGGCACTATTCTAAGCAGAAATTCATATATAACAGGTCACTTTGGGGTGGTCACTGCAAATATGTTTATCCTAGGGTTCTTTTAAATAGTGACCGCTTTTAATATACTACTAAAATGTTGATTTCAGAACATTTGCTTTCTGAAGAACTTTCTAGAAGCATACCACTGCATTATGTCAGGTAGATTTTATGGTCATTTTCTTACTTTTGGCTTTTAACTGTGAGCGTGTGTGTGTGTGTGTGTGTGTGTGTGTGAATGTGAATTTCCATTCCTAGTTCTTCATAAAAAATTTGGTACTGAGCTAAGTCAGCTTAATACTTTAGAAGTCTAGAAAGTTATCATTACATCTATCTCAATGTATCTGAGACCATCCAAATGAAGCTTATGTATCCCTTAGGTTTTTAGTGTCTAAGGCACATTGGTATAACTTTGGGTGGTGTCTCTGTTTTTTGGGAGGGAGATTATATCCTTAGTCAGCCTTTGAGTACATCTTGAACTTCAGTCTGCCTCCTGGACAATTATGACTAAAACTTCTGCCAGGAACACATGTAACTAGATTTAACTTGCTTCCAGTACTCTGGTGTTATTCTCAAGGAGTCAGAGGAAGGTGCGTGTGGTGGAGCTGTCCTTTTTTTTTTTTGAGGGGGGTAGAGTTTTTTTTTTTTAAAAGATTTTATTTATTTATTTGACACACAGAGAGAGATCACAAGTAGGCATAGAGGCAGACAGAAAGAGAGGGAGAAGCAGGCTCCCCACGAGCAGAGAGCCCGATTCGGGGCTCCATCCCAGGACCCTGAGATCATGACCTGAGCCAAAGGCAGAGGCTTTAACCCACTGAGCTACCCAGGTGCCCCTTGGGTAGAGTTTTTATTCCTATAGCTGCTAGGTTCTTTTGTTTCCTTCTGTGCTCTGGCTCTGGTGAAATGCATTTCAGTGGGGGTTGGGGGAATGGGGTGGAAGGAGTATTTTGCTAGGAGAGGCTGCTGCTTCAGGCAAGGTAAGATGGGCTCCCTGTGTACAGCAGCCTCTGATCTGTATCAGAAAGTTCTGAAGGCCCCTGGGGCATCTGAATCAGGAAATGGCGATGTCATTGTATTTGTGGGTGCTTTGGCCTAGAGCAGGCCTCTGACATCAGACAGCTGTGGTTTCACTCCTTCTAGCCCTGTGACCAAGTTATTTTAGCACTCTGTGCCTCAGTTTCCATATCCAAACTGTGGAAAAACACTAGAGGGTTAAAGGAATTAACACACTTTCCATTTTAGAATTAGGTAGCTCACATTGCTTTTGTATTGAAATAGGGGGTCCTTTAATTATTAGGAAGTTGAAGATCATGGGGAATAACCTAGGGAGGTGAGGGTGTAGGCCCTCTCTCTCCCTTTTTCTGTACCGCATTGATTACCCCCATATCCCCAGGGTGAAAAATGTGCAATGCAGATCTGGCCATATAATTCCCTTGCATAAACTTTACAACTGTTGCTGGTGGAATAAGGCCCTTCATATGGCATATGAAGGCCCAGCCTATTTTTCCAGTTCCGTCCACCCGTGCTTTTAGGCTTCCTGCTGTTAGGCAGCTACACATGAAATGATGAACACAGTCCAGGAAGAGCAAAGCAGTGCACATGAGTTAAGAACAGTGGCGTACTCCGAACATTGAGTACAAGAGCAAATGAAGATCTTGGGAGGGCATAAAGAGCTTTTTAGTGAACCAAAGCGTATGTTTTGACTTTCAGGAAGTTTATAATTATGTGAATTATGGTTTAATGAATTATGCCAGAATTTTGATATATACTTTTTATTTGATATATACTTGTTTAAGTAAATAGGGACAGCAGATTAATGGAGCTCCTGGAAATTTGAGATCTTGAAGATCACATGGTAACATTTGGTGCCATCCCCAGCACAAAGCAAGAATGCATTTAACTCCAGAAACCCAGTTTTCAACTCCATGTGTATATCATCAGCAAGACATACTTTAAGCAGCTTCCCATCCTTTAACAACTGCTAGCAGTTGTTTAAGCAACAACTTAAGGAAGTCTTACTGGGTGGACACGATGGGGGGAATCCCTTTGCCCATCCGCTGGCGTATTTCCCCAGCTGCGCACATTTAACTGCGTGGGGCACATGGTTGAGCTTTAAGGAGGAGAGTCTAGGAGGACATGGGTCCGATGGGGCTTGGTCTTCCTTCTTCCCTCCCTCCCTCCCCTTCTTTCCTTCCTCTTAGTCTTCCTTTCTTCCTTCCTGCCTTTAAGGGCCTGCAGTGTCATAATTAAATTTCATTTTATGTGTTCCCACAAGCTGCTGGGGTCTGGGAAAAACAGGAGTTGTTAGATGAAGAGCAGAACAGTCCAACTCAGTTCTTTGCATGATCCTTTCTTCATTTATTTGGCTGCTTCCCAGGACCTGCATTTGTTATAGCAAAAAAACGGCCCTTCCCTGGTGAAAAGGTGAACACCAGTTGTTTGGGTTTAATGCGCCTGAAGAGGTTGATTGGCAGATCTTTTTTTTTAGGTTCTATTTATTTATTTGAGAGAGAGAGAGGGAGAGAGAGCACACAAGCAGGAGGAGGGGCAGAGGGAGGAACAAGCAGACTCCCCACTGAGCAGGGAGCCCCAATGCTAGACTTGATCCCAGGACCCCGAGATCATGACCTGAGCTGAAGGCAGATGCTTAACCAACTGAACCACCCAGGTGCCCTGGTTGGCAGATCTTTACTGAGCTTCTGCTCAGTAAACAGGCCTAACCCCCTGGGTAGATACAGTGGTCAGCAACAGGGACACTGTATCTAGTGGCCTAAGTTTACAGTTCAGGTAAAAACTATTAAACAGCTAACTATGGAATTTAATTTAAAAAAATTTGTCAGTGGAGAGAAATGCATATGCCTGGGGAACCTAGGTTATAACAAATGCATGTAGTCTAGTGTAATAGATTGTCAGGGGAATAACTCTTAAATGTGCATGTAAATAGGACTGATTTGGGGAAAGGTGTTCTTGATCGGTAACATATTGGAAGTTACTACATATATCATACCATAGGTTAGAGATGGTAGGAAATCTGAAGAGAGTTAACATGTACTTACACTCTCTGGAATGTAAATTTAACACCTGAGTACACAGGATACACTTGAAGGCACAGTAGCCAAGGACTCTCTAGCTTTCTGAGTCACTAACTTAGCCTAACTTAATCCTCAGCCAAGTCCTTTGCTGGCTGTGGTTTCTATCACCTATAAAATGAGGTTCTTGGCCTCTCGAGCTTCCTTTTAACTCTTAAAGCTTGTATAATTTTAATACTGGAATGCTCTATTACCCCCATGCTCCCTAACAGAATTCCCTTCACACAGTGTTCCAGCTTCTTTTTTTTTTTTTTAAAGATTTTATTTATTATTTATTTGACACAGAGAGAGAGAGAGAGAGAGCACAAGTAGGCAGAGGGACAGGCAGAGAGAGGGGGGAAGCAGGCTCCCCGCTGAACAGAGAGTCCAATGCAGGACTCGATCCCAGGACCCTGAGACCATGACCTGAGCCAAAGGCAGAGGCTTAACCCTCTGAGCCACCCAGGTGCCCCTCCCCGCTTCTTTTAATGGCCACTCTGTCCTTCCATGGCGTAGGCCAGGAATTGGTGTTCCCTGATCCTTCTCTTCCTCTCATACCTGTCCTGTCCAGTTTGTCAGCGGATCCTCTTGCTGACCATGTCTCATCACCTCCCCTGTCATCCTGGTCTTGGTCACCATCAGCCCCTGCCTGGGTTATTGAGGTGGTCTCCTAAGAGGTCCCCTTCTGTCATTGCCCCTCTCTTCTCTACATGGCAGCCAGACTGATGGCCATTAAATGAAGTTGGCTTGTGTCACGCCCTTACACAAAGCCCTCCACTGCCTCCCCATCTCAGGTTGAAGTCACAACTCTTGTGGTCCACCTGGCCTTGCAAGATCTGGCCCTTAACATGGTCTCGTTGACCTCATCTCTTCCTTCATTTCCTCCCTCACTCCATTCCAATCAAACTGGCCTCCTTGCCATGCGTGTGTCTGCCTCAGGGCCTTTGCACCAGCTGCCCCATCCAAATAGTCTTTCTGATACCTCCTTCAGATCTTAGCTTACATGCCACATCCTTGAGGCTTCCATGGCCATTCTTTGGTAAATTGCAGACTCCTCTACCCTGGACTCCCTCTCTCCTGATCTCTCTTACTGCATGCATCAGTGTATACTGCGTTCATGTTGTCGAGGTGGGGTCCTAGGCTAACAGTATCACCATCACCTTGGGAACCTGATAAAAACACACCTTCTGTGCTTTTCCATCCCTGGAGCTGCTGAATCTGAAACTTGGGGAGGAGTGGAGCCCAGCAGGGCGTATGTAAAGAAGCCCTCAGGTGATTGCAATTCTTGCTGAAGTCTGGGCAGGGCTGCTGTGTGTTGCACATAGGAATTTTGCTTCCTGACCGTATTTACCTCTCCTTCCCGCTGCTGCCCCAGCTTAAAGGTCAGCTTCATGAAGGACGGGTTTTCTATAGTCCCAGTGTTTCAAACTGGAAATGTCACTTGGTAAGAGCTCAGTAAATAGTTGTCGAATTAATTAATGAAAATATGACTGTTTAGTACATGTGGACTAAAAGAACTCTGAGCCACAGAGTTCAACAAGGTGATCCTCATACTTCAATGACTTGTCAGCATCAAGAGTCTGAAATGTGAGGTTTTCTTTATCGTGGATTTAAAAATCTGCAGATTCTTTGAAGATTGTGTTAGCACCAACTAATCCTTCTCCATACTTTGTGGAAATGATGTAAATTGTTGCTTTAAATACTTGTGGCTACTGGAGTTGTGCTATTTTAATCACCTCCCATAGGGACCATCGCTTGTAGAGAGTACAGATGGGTCATCCTGGTTTATTGAAAGCTTCTGATACTAGAGCTAGCTAAGTGGAGATTTGTATGAAAAAGACCACCTGCGAGTGTATGAATATTGCATTGGAAATTTAGACTTATTAATATTTGATTTAAGTTGCTTGTGCCCGTCTTTGCAAATATGGCCAGCCTGGAGCCCTCCTTTGACTTCAGAGCATGTGCTGGGCTTGGGAAATGATACCTGTCAAATACGCTTACCTAGTGATCTCCTACCGCAGCTCTCCTAGTTCGGCAGAGTAGGTCTTAGAGATGGGGGTCACTGAGGACTGCTGAGTGATTGTGGATGAGAGTAGGGTCATTTTGAAGGTCGTAAAAGCCAATCATTCTCAGATCTCCTGGCTTCTCTCTCAGCCCTTGGCTCACTTCCTTACTACTGGGCTCCCCTCCCCCACCGCTACCCTTGCTCTTCACGCTGTGCCTTCGGACAGTTCGCCCCCCTCTAGGGCTCAGTTTTTTTCAGCTGCAGAATAAGGAAGGTTGACAAGACTTTCTCTAGGACCTGCCTTACAACAAAGTGTCTGTGTGGCCCTTCATGAGCCTCAGTCACTAAAGAAATTCTCTATCTGGTTTGAGAGCATTCAAATCAGGATGGTCTTGGGCATGGAGGGGAGAGTAAGGCAACTATCTATCCTGTGACTGACTTTACCAGAGCATCTTTACAGATATCCTGCCCTCACGGGGGAGCTAGGGAAGAATGGATTTGCGATTTGGGGATCTTCTGTGGTTTTCCTTTGTTCACCGTAATTACCACATTTGATAGAAAGCTGACTGCTAGTGAGTGAGTCTGCTAGTGAGTTCATGGTCATGCCTGTCTTTGGACGTGAGAAAGCAGGCTCTTGCCTGGCTCCTTTAGCACAGCTGGCCTGGGATTACCACTCCGGCCTTCCTGGACCCCTGCCTCTGCTGGTGCCCCACCAGGTATGGCCTCTGGCTCCACCTGTCACTGGAAATTCACCTGCTTTGGTGAAGGGCTGTGGCTCTGACATAGATGGGCAGATTATCTGTGGTTTGCTGTCATCTTAAGCGACTGTTCTCCTTCACGCTTTGGCTAATAGATTGCATTAGTCAACTGAACTGTGAACCAGATGTAAATTGACATCAGCCAACACTTAACCTTCTACCTTTTGGCCCTTTTAATCCTGTGTTGTCCTGAGTGTGAGAAGGGGGAGAATGAGGAATTAGGGAGTGAGTGGAAGCTTGTGTAGCCTCGGCTCTTTAACCAATAATTCCCCCAATGTTGAAATTTTCTTGTTATTTGTTTATGGGGTCATGAATGAGATGTTGATGCCATGTACAAAGTATAAACAAATGGTTAAGAACTTCTTCTATATGGGTTAAAACATAGCACCCTCAAAGGAAACTTGTTGATGGCAGTTTTGAGAGTCTACCCACGGGAGAGGCCAGTCGTGGGAAGGTTTGCCTCTTTGTGTTTCTTTTGTTTTGAAAGGTGAAAGTCTTAAGGGAATACAGATATGATATCTTCCGATTTTTTCTTTTGTTATCAGAAAAGGCTGTGGAATTGTCATTTTCTGATGTTTCAGAGAAGGTCAGGACTGCCTCTCCCTCCCTCATTCATAGTTGGGAACCGTCGGTTTTTCAGAGCAGCCGAGAAGTGACTCTGGGGCACAGCCACAGGAAATACAGTAGACTGGGTTTGCTGAGTGGAGGCCTGGGACCTCCTGTTGGGTTTGGGGGCTGCAGCCTAGAGAGCCAGAGAAGACCGCTGAACACCATTTGCCTACAAGAAGGAATAAATAGAGTTGAAAACCAGGAGTCTGTTTAGAGGAAAGGAAACTGGGTGGAGAGTGAAGGTTTCAGAGAACCCTTTTTGGTTCTGTCTGGTCCCTCCTGGCGTGCCAGCCTTCCTCCTGAGCAGGACAGGTGGTATGTCCCAATCCATAATGAACTAGTGATTATGAAGAGTAGGTAAGGTGCCTACATATTTATCGTTTGCTGAAAAGATGAGCAGATTCAAGGTTATTGCTTTAATCATCTCTCACCCACCACACAATTGCATATCAGAGGTTGAGAAAGGAATAGTGTTACCAACATTCGTGTTGAGAAGGATACCTACCCAAAGCCTGTCTTCTTAGTGTCCTGGTGCTCTCTGGAGCAGCCATTACTGATGGGACTGTTAGTATGGACGGTGATCATAAATTATCTTCATGTATTTTAAAGAAACGATTTTGGGGGCGCCTGGGTGGCTCAGTGGGTTAAAGCCTCTGTCTTTGGCTCAGGTCATGATCCCAGGGTCCTGGGATCGAGCCCCGCATGGGGCTCTCTGCTCAGCAGGGTGCCTGCTTCCTCCTCTCTCTCTGCCTGCTGCTCTGCCTGCTTGTGATCTCTCTGTCAAATAAATAAATAAAAATATTAAAAAAAAAAAAAGAAAAGAAAAGATTTTGTATGAATGGGAGTGTGCCACATGTGTGAATTTGTCCGGCTTGACATACCCTTGAGCATCACGGGGTCATTTTTTTTTTTTTTTTTTTTTTTGTGGGACATGATTTAGGCTTCTAGTATTGCTCTTGTGCTTACTGGGTCATAAAATACATGAGCGCGCACGCATAAATACATTTTTCCTGCTGCTCTCTCTCCACTACTGGAGTTCTCTGCATCTAAGAGGTGAGAGAGGGAAGCCATGGTGTTGGCCACACTTTGAGATCATGCAGTCACACCAAATCAGGCCATAGCAGCTGTGAGGAAGGCCATACCCTTGAGCAGTTCTTCTCCAACTTCCTTGTGTGTCCCATCAGCTAGGGTTTTGGCTACATGGCAGATGCTGACTCAGTGATACTGACGATCCTGGTCTGTGGACCCCACTTCTGAATAGCAAAAGTCAAAGATACTTCTTTCTCTCATTTTCTTAGAAATGGATTGTTCTGTTTCTGGAAGGTTTATGTAAGTGTAGCTCGAAACAGAAACTATTGGCAAAACAAGTGAATTAAACTCTTCTGTGGTGGCCTCCCCCCCCACTCCCCGCCAGATGCCTGTGCATTTATTTGTTTTGATTTGTGCCCCTGGCATTAAAAGTCATGCTTAATACTAGAGCTGTTTAAAACTCTAGAATTGCACTGTGTGCTAAATTGTTTTCTTGCTGATTTTACCGAGTCCTTTGGGGGATTACAGTGCCTTTAGCCTCTGATGCAATGGTTAACCCTTAGTGGTCAGGGATCATGAATAAACATGGTGGGCCTGGGGAAAGGCCGGTGACTGCAGAGTTAAGAAGCCTTTGGGTATAAATGTCAGAGTGCTTGATGGGCAGGAGATTAAGCAATAAGGACATTTAATTATCTCACATAGCAGAAGTCTGGGGCATTTGGTTCCAGGGTTGGTGCAGAAGCCCAGAGATATCCCAGAGGTCATGTGGCTCAATCCTGCTTTCTGTTGTGCATCTCAGTATGTTGGCCAGAGCCTGTCCCCTTGGGCTGCTCACTCCCAGCATCTCATTCTCAGTGACAGTGCCCTCAACATGCTGGGGCATGGGCAGTACGAGAGCCTTGTACGGTGGTTCTCCTATATAGGCAAAGGATTTCCATGCAAGAGCTTGCACTGTACGCACCTTGGATCTTATGGGCCAGGACTAGGGCAGACCCTCAGATCCTTCATGGGTAAGAGGAACCAAATACCATGATGGGCTTAGAGCACAATTAATCCCCTGAGTCCTGGCAAACAGAATCAGGATTCTGGCAGAGAAGAATGGATGGTTGTGGATGTTGGGTAGATAGCCAACAAGGACTGTTATTGAGAATCTACTATATACGTTTTGAGATCCCCATTTTAGGGCTTGTGAAACCGTTGCTGGGAGCAGTTAAGTAAATGAAGAGGGAGTGTAGTTGGGATCACCAACAGGCCTGTTTGATTCCAGAGTGCCTCCTTGGGGTGGAAATGGTGCTCCTTGGTACTCACTGTGTCCTTCTTTGATGCTACTTCTCTTCCTCTTAGTTTCAGGGATTGTTGGTGGGAGACTCACTGGAAATGGTCAGGACCTCAGAGGATGCCTCTGAGTAGGGGCCTTGTATCCCACGCCAAGTGTGTCACCATTTGGCCTCTAAAGAATTTGGTTCCATTCATGGTGCTCTGAAACACCACTATCAGAATAGTGAGACAACTACTCCTGTGAGCAAGGTGGTGTTATTTCAGGAAGGGGACAAGCCCAGGGAGTGTTGGCAGCTACCGTCTGGGGTCTTGCCCCATCTTCACCTGGCCCCCTGGGATCCAGGCCCTGCTTCTTGCTCTGGGTTAGCTGTGTTCTGCTGAGCATGGCACAGGTACCCAGAGGGGCGTTGGACTGGAGGCATCCCCTCAGCCACCCCCAAGTCAGCGCTGCCTGAGTTTGCAAGGGTTCTCAGCAGCCCTAAGGGGACCACCCTCCCCAGTTCCACTGAGTTCTGGCTCTCAGTGCCCGGAGAGCTGATGGCACTCTGAAGATGGCAGGGCTCCTGGAGAGGGAAAAGTCATTCCTATTTGATTTATAAACAAAAATGCAACAAAGCTGGTGGAAAGGCATGTAAACGTACATTAAAAAATTGAAATTGAGGGCGCCTGGGTGGCTCAGTGGGTTAAGCCGCTGCCTTCGGCTCAGGTCATGATCTCAGGGTCCTGGGATCGAGTCCCGCATCAGGCTCTCTGCTCAGCAGGGATCCTGCTTCCTCCTCTCTCTCTCTCTCTGCCTGCCTCTCTGCCTACTTGTGATCTCTCTCTGTCAAATAAATAAATAAAATCTTTAAAAAAAAAATTGAAATTGAGAAACAGCGATTTGGTCAGTTAGGCAAAAAACATTCTGCCAGAGCACGTGACCACTGGAGAGGCATCACAGTTGGATGTGACCACGTGGGCAGCCCAATGACTTCCACAGACCGGATGGACTGCGGTGGCATTCTCCAGTTGCCTTGTCCAGGAGAGATTGTGACCCGAGAGGGCTGCGGTCAGACCTGGACTCAAGGAAGATGAATCTGGATGGAATACGCAGGATTGCAGTTGGAAGAGGGGTGCTTTTGATTCTGTAACTGCTAAAGCCTATACTGACCAGGTCAGGTCTTCCCTTGACCAAGAAAGTCAGCGGGTAAAGTCTGTCTAGGAGTTGCCAGCAAGCTGAGGACCACGCCTTTGGATCTGAGGACCGGAGGCTGGACACATAAATGTCTTTCTTCCATTCTTGCTGTTGAAGCCATGTAATGTTGTCATTTAAATCAATATCCCATGTTTCCACCTTAGCTCTCACCAGAAGGCCAGGGTTGTGTCTAAATCAAAGTTCTAGAAGCCCCCTGGTGTCTAAACCCACAGGGTTAAAGTTTTCTTTTTGTTTTTGGTTTTTTTTTTTTTTTTAATATGTTCTGTACTTTATTTTTTTAGATCTTATTTATTTGTTTGACAGAGAGAGATGATGAGAGAGGGAACACAAACGGGGAGTGGGAGTGGGAGAAGGAGAGGGAGAAGCAGGCTTCCTGGGGAGCAGGGAGCCCGATGCGGGGCTCCATCCCAGGACCCTGGGATCATGACCTGAGCCAAAGGCAGACACTTAAAGACGGAGCCAACCAGGCACCCCGGGCTAGGGGTGACTAGGGGAACATCCTGAGCTTCTGAAACTGTAAGTAGGGTGCTCTACCGCTGGCCCTCCTTTTATAAAAGCAACATAGTAAGAACTCAGTACGGTGTTTAAAACAACACAACTTTCTGTAGTCTACTCTGGTAAGAAAATACTTGCTTCTGTTTTATACCCACAGTTATATAGTCGGCATTATTGAAATCGTAGCACTTCTTTGCATGCTTCTTTACCCATCCAGCACTGGCGGCGTGGCGTTTTAAGGAAACCTGTGGGACTCAGGACGTCTGGGCGTCCAGCTGCAGCCCTGAAAATGTTCCTGGGTGTTTGGAAGCACACTTCAGTTTTGTCTGTAAAGTCTCAAGAGTCTCTTGTGAGAAAATAAATAAATGAAAAAACAAAACCAAACAAAACCCACCCTGGTAGTCCACCCAAATTGTGAAGGGATTGTTTTGATGATGTAAATACGACATTTCGGTTTAACCAGGGAGCTTCTCTGTGTTGGGTAATCACAACTTGAGCCTGACTGAGGGAAGAGCTCAGGAGTTGTGGAGTCTTAACCCCCATTATTCATCTTGCGTGTCCTTTTCAGGACGGAAAAATACACCGAATTTTCTCAAAATGGACACCAGGGCTAACTGGCTGACTCCTCTGTGAAGGGCTGTGGGTTTTCTCCAGACCCTCGATAACTTGCCATGTGGTCTTTGGCAAGACATTTAATCTTTTTAATTCCTTCCTCTTCTTCAACTCCAATAGCCACTAAATCATCGTATTTTCCTAAGAGCTTGTCTAATCCTTTCCATTTCCAGAATCTCTCTAAAGATACAGGCTCTGTTGATTTAGCTCCTGAACATCACTGTGTGAGTCCTTTTCCAAAATTTCCTCTTTGGCTAGAACGAGTGCCATGGTAGTTGGGCGGCCGAGGGGGTCAGGCTCAGCTTCCTTTCCCTGGTTCTTAGATTCTGTGGCTGGGCTCCTCCACAGTCTTGCTGCTTCCCTGCTTTTCTAGACCGTGGCCACTGGGGAAAAGAGATGGGTTCAAGCAAGGACCTGCCAGAGGGTCCCTGCTCCCTAGGACCCCCAGCCAGATGCTGGCAGGTCCGAAGGGATCTGGTCTGTTGTAGCCTGTTTTGAATAGGTTTTAGGAAGCTCTGAGCCATCACATGTTGATTCCATTATTCTCTAGTCAAGTGTTGAATTAACCTGAGCTGGTTTCTCATCTGCAACTTGGGTCCCTCCTCCTAGGTGTGAGGAGCTGCTGTGGATGTTGGGGGCAGGTTAAGGTTAGGGCTGGTTCTTTACCTGCAGTGCCACTCCCAGGTTTTACGGAAGTCAAGTTCCAGACCAGGTTTTGCCCTTCGTTAGCAAGCAAACCCCTAAAGAGTTCTCATGCTTTGTTCTGTAGGCTCAAGGAAGTTTCTGCTCTCTGCCCATCTAGGTGAGTGGAAAAGTCACTTAAAGCAGACTTGCCAAAATTCCAGATGCAGTTTTCTGGTACATGTGCACTTGGCTTCTAGAATCGAACTAGACCTAGGACTGGGGAGGGATTTAGCTTACTTCTGGGTTTGACTGGATTCTTTCTATTCGCACAAGAGCGGCGAGTTCAGGTAAATATTTTAGCTGTTCTCTGTGCACTGACTACCTTTACTTTTTTCTGAGAAGGGCCTGTTTCTCACATGCCTCACGCCTGCCAACAGGTGACCGGCATTATTATCCTCCAATAATAGCCCCTTTGGGGCCTTCACCTGGCTCATACTTATTTATACTTAGAGATAATAGAAATACTGTGAGCATGAGCAGCTGCATCCGGCATATCAAATGCGACCAGAACGTTCTGGCGCTGGGTGCTCTGGGTCAGAATGCCAGTTGAGCACTTAGGTCTCACAAATATAATATTGCATATGGTGTGTGTTACAGTATAGGTGACTTTTAGGTCTGATAGCAGCTTGGGAGATTGGTTTGCAGGCTAAACCGGGGAGGCGTCATTGCTTTATTTTGCCTTTCCTTTTTTTTTTTTTTTTTTTTGTAAGCGAATTTGTTGCCAACAACAATAGAAAGGAGAGGTTTTACATAAAGATCTTGATATTTGCTTGCTTGCTCTGGGAAAGTGGGGACCTCGGCCGTGGCAGACCCTATTCCTCTACGGTGACTTTCTTTTCCAGTGGAATAGCAGGGACCTGCACTGAGAAGGGGCTCCTGAGGAGAGAGGGCCTAGAGCCCCCTGTGCCGATATTAAGCCTCAAGAGCCCTTTAATGGTTCAGACTGTGCTGATTCTTTTCAAGACTGTCCCTCCTTTATTGCTGCCTGGCCTCTGGAGGTATTTGAGGGTTTGACCCCAGCAGCTGTCATACCCTTTTTCTTCTTGGCTCAACACTTGTGCTTTGCTGAGGCTGTTTCTCTGTCTGGAATGCTGTGTCCTTTGAGGCTTGCCTCTCCAGGTCTTAACCTCTTCTCCAAGGCCAGGTCTGAGGCCCCAGTGGGGGGTGGAACCTGTCATGACTGTTACTGCCCTTGCTCCTCTGTCTACACAGCACAATGTTGCTCTGTTCGTTGTTTTCTGGCCTCCGTCTCCTTGCTGGTCAACACTTAAAGGTCAGGAAACCTATCTTTCTCATAATTTGTAAAAATGTTTATGGTTATCCTCTCACTCCAGTTCAGAGGCAGAGACTAGGAGCTTATGGATCTACCTCACATTTATCGGAAAGCAGATTTACACATGGTGGAAAGAAGCAGGAAGGTGTTATCAATATGAACGTCATATGAAGATAAGCAGAACCTGAGAAAGCTGGTCAGGAAACAGAGGCCAAGAAGACCCGGTTGAAGGTTTGGTAGCCTCACATGGCTGGGGAGCATCATGGCCTCAGCCTGATCCATGGGGACACTGGGTGCAGCATGTGAGACTGTCCATACAGGTGGCTGTACTGCAAACCTCCAGATCTGTCCTGGCGCCTGGCATTCATGTGCCTACAAGTAAGACCATTCTCAAGGTGACTTAATCACACACCACAAATGAGGCAGTGGTGTTGGGTGCACATCAGTCTAACTGTACCTCAACACAAAGGTGACTGTGAAAAAGCCCCACAGTGCCCAGACTCGGAATGCCAGAGGTGCTTCTGTTCTTCATAGGGGTGTGCTAATGTCCTCTGCAGCCCGCATCACTCTCCGTGGAGGGAACAGCGTCCCTGGGCCACCACAGAGCCTCAGGGGCACAGGCAGACTGTGAGGGACGGTGGCGGGGGCGGGGGGAGTGCTGGGGTAAGGAGGGCAGGCCTGGTGCTGGAGCTGGGGAAGAAACAGTGAGTCCTTCAGCAGGGGGAGGCTCCAGGTCTAGATTTGAGAGTAGGGACCGCTGAGGAGGGAGAGGAAAAAAGGGAAGTCAGGTTTACGGGTTGTCCTGAGGGATTTTTGACTCTATCCTGGGGAGGAGGAGGCCTTGAAGGCCGTTTGAGGGGGAGGTCAGGTGTGTGACCGAGGAAGGCCTGGTGGCCAGGGCATGGTCCTGGAGAAAGCCAGAGGAGGGTGGGGGGTTTTGGAGGCTGCTGCAAAGTGGCTGGATTCAAAGATGTGAGGGAGCCTTTCAGCTCTTAGGCTGACAGGGTTCTTTCTGGTTTGAGATGCAGTTATTCCCGGACGCAGGAAGATGGCCGGCTAACTCTGTGTGGAGCCTTTGATTCCGTGTGGCCAGAGAAACATTCATGGTTTCTGACCCAAGTGTATCTGGTTGCACTCCCTTCGCCGTATAGACGTCCCTCTTAGGAAACAAGGACTCTTTTCAGTGGCTATGTCCCCATACCCTCTCCCCCATTCTCACTTACGCATGCTGTCTTGACAGAATAGGGCAGTTTTCCTTTTTACACAGGTACCCTATGTACTTTGGTCAAAGTGTTGTCTCAGTACATATAAATCTTTCTGGATACACATTGGCAATCCATAAGAGCCAACTGTGTATTTACTCTGGATTCATAAGGGTGAGTACATGTTAGGATTGGCGTTTTCTGCTTCTGGAATTTTTATTCTGAGCTTTAAAGACATTTAACCATCTGTTTATGACTTTAAAGTGAGTGTTCTAAGTGGAGGCTAGGAATAAATATGTGAATCTTGCAGGATATATTGAAGGGGTATTGTCCATAATAAATGGCTACTCTACATCTTTTTTTTTTTTTTCAGCTGTTTTTGCAGCTTTAAAAAGGGTCTAATGTAATCCTGTGGTATTTTTAAGGAATTAAAGTATTTGATGTTAACTATGGATTTTTATCTGGGTTATATCTTTTAGGAGAGATTGGGGTGTAGAATTTTAACTGCTTTTATAAAAAAATCCCTTTTTCCTTAGAGCAACTTCTACCCATATTCTTAACTATTTACAGATGTTATGTACTTAGTATTATCTTGTTACAAAAAAAATTTTTTTTAAAGATTTTATTTATTTGAGAAAGAGAAGAGGAAGCACAGGCATGCATGTGCCTGAGCAAGGGGCAGAGGAAGAGAAGCGGGTTCTCCACTGAGCAGAGAGCCCCATGTGGGGCTCGATCCCTGAACCCCAGGATTGTGATCAGAGAGCCTAAAAGCAGACTTCACTGACTGAGCCACCCATGGACCCTCGTTACAAAATTATTTTACTAGAAATGGAATGTTGACTTCATTGTTGACATTTTCAGAAATACAAATTAAGTTGAAATTAATATTTTTCAAAGCCGATCGTACTGTCTTTTCCTCTAGCCAAATATAGTAGATGCTTACAAAAAATTTAATTCACGTAGCTCTTTTGTAAGAACATGAATTTTATTTGCTCCTACCCACAGGAGATTGGTTTACTGGTTCTAGAGATTTCTTTTCACAAGCCTTCATTTTTCTGACCGAAATATAAGAATTCAGAGTTTTAGAATTTGGCACATATGTGCAAATTAAATTATATAGCACTTTCAAAATATGCTTTAGCTCAGTATCATCATGAGAGGAGCAGTTGGAACAAAGACTCCATTTGTCAATTTTTATTCCTTTTACTTGTAGTTGAAATCCTGCTGGGAGTTGAGTAAATTTAAATGTAAATAAAACGAAACAGTCAACATATTTCAACTCAGGGAACTGGTTACAGTGTTACCACATAACTTAATATTGAAGACCTAAAGCAAATGCTAATACATTTTGACCTTGGTTTGTGCTTGATGTTGTTCTTTGGTAATTGCTGTCATCCTGGCAAGTCATCAAAGGGAACCAGCGAAGGAGGAATATAGGAGAGCAATTTGAAGGGGCTCAGACTAGTCTGCTGCAGCAATTAGAGGCATTGACAACCTTTTTTAATTACCATTTACCCAATTACTATTGAGCTGTCCTTGAGTTGGCTCTTGCTGGGAGGTCTGTTCTAGCCCTAAGTGGTTGGTACCTTAACTTATTAACTGATTTTAACTTTTAATAAAAATCTACACAGAAACACGTGCATTAATAACCACTGGGTATTCCTTCTCTGTGGTCACAAAAGAACATCATTTTTGCCTAAATACACATGGGCCTGTGTATACGGTATGCCTAATTCGTCCTCCTGCCAAAAGAGTTTCTCATATGTAATGGATGTCAAGAAGAGTATTATTTCATTCTACAAACCATTGTACCTATACCTATGAAAATTATCCAGAAAGCAAATATTGAGAAAAAAACCAAAAACAAAAACCAGTCTTTGCTGACTGAGCTTTTCCTTTGTGTTGATTGCTACATATGTACAAACCTGGACACGTTGGCTTGATGTACCTGGGTTCATGGATTTACTGTTACGATTTTGCCTACGTTGTCAGCACCCTTTAAGCAATGCCATGGGAATGTGGAAAACGAATGTTATTTATCCTTTATTGAAATCTTTTTTATTGAATTATAATTAACATACAGTGTTGTGTTAGTTTCAGGTGTACAATATAATGATTTGGCAATTCTCTACATTACTGAGTGCTCATCACCATAAATGTAGTCTTAATCTCCTCTATTTCACCCTTCCCCAAGCCACCTTTAAAAAAAAAAATCCATTTCCCAAACATTGATGATTAAATTAAAGATGCTGGAAAAATGATAATAAAAGAAACACATTAAAAAGAAACCGCATCACATACTGATTTTACTGCTTCCAGTGCTATTCTTAGAAATGATTTGTTGAAATGACTCTAAAAGCTATGATCCTTTCTATTTAGGGCTCTGAGAACACATTTTTATTTTATTGTTATAATCCTTTGTGGTTAGTTAGGACTTTTGATACCTTTTTGGTCCAAAATATAATTTGATACGGTAAGTTTCTGGACTGGTGAGCTTGCTGACCCATCACCCGTGATGGCATTCTCTAAAGTGTAGGATGGCTGGTGGCGGAACTGCCTTGGTGTGACCCAGAGAGGGCTCCATGGTGTTTGGAACAATTCATCATCACTGGACAGGAAAAGAGAGGTGTATAAAGTCAGAATGTGTAAGCAATAACGTCTTATATCAAATAAGGGTGACTTTTTTTTTTCTTTTAGATTTTGGGGTAAGTGCATTCCTAGCAACAGGAGGTGATGTTACCCGGAATAAAGTAAGAAAAACATTTGTTGGTACTCCATGTTGGATGGCCCCTGAAGTCATGGAACAGGTAAAAAAAAAAAAAAAAAAAAGGAAGCCTTGTATCATTAAATATATTAACATTTCACTCAAGTCAGTCATTTTACTAGAATGCCCCTTTCAACTAAGATTTAGCTCTCAACTGCTGGACCTTATCAAAATAATATCAAAGTTGTGCATCCCTGCCGTAGATCTCCAGCATAATATGGACTTCCTGGGGGGGATGACAGGCCTACTGTATAATTATGTTTTTTCCTCTTTCTGTTCTTAGGTGAGAGGCTATGACTTCAAGGCTGACATGTGGAGTTTTGGAATAACTGCCATTGAATTAGCAACAGGAGCAGCACCTTATCACAAATACCCTCCTATGAAAGTAATTACTATTGGGAATCATATGTCGGGCTTGAAATAGGATTTAACGGAATCTGTTCTGTAATTCTCTTAAACATAGTCATTTTTCTCTTAGACCTGAGGAGAATTAATGGAGGAACACAGCCAAGTTTAAATGTTGTCTGATGTGGATAGAATAGGACAAAAGTGGTAGAGCTCCCGGCTTAGAAGCTCGCTATACGTTCTTAGCAGAGATCTGTCTGAGGACTGCAATCACTTTGGGCGGTGGAGGTTGAGAACTGGGACAAATGCTGGTCACTACTCTTTTGATAGCTAAAGACCCCTGACCCCCAAGGAAGATCTAAAATTGGATTATATTGATGTTGCCTTTGCAGATGGATTCTCCCATTTTTTTTTTAAATGATCTGTAACATTTCACCCCCGTGTTCACTGTGTCATGTTGGTGACTCATCTGAAATAAGGGAGCCCAGTGTTTTCAGGCAATAACCTATATTTGGGTGGTGTTTTCCGATCTTTGTAATTCTTTGAACTGCCCTATGTTATTATTTCACTTATTCTGAGATGGGGGTAGCAGGGCTGATGGACCCAATTAGATTTTGTTTGGGGGCTGAAATAGTGGCTAGAAATGATGGAGGTATTTTAGAGAATACAGTCTTTGTTTGTTTCACCATTTTCCTAGGAAAATACTGGAAAAATTTAGGAGGGTTAAGAAAAACCCAAGGATAAACAAAGTTCAATAATTTCACTGATTAAAAAGTTAATATGTTCTTATGAGAAAATTTGGAAGTCCAAATAAGAATCAAGAAGAAAATAAATCATTCATAATCTCATTAACCACAGACAATCCCTGTTAAGATCTTAGCAGAGTTTAGTACATTGCTCTTTTCTCTCTGTATTTATGTACATATTTTTAACATTCTTAAGATTAGGGTGTGTGTGTGTGTGTGTGTATATATACCTCCTTTTATTAGCAGAGAATTCAAAGTTGAGGTGTAAACAGTTGAACTGCCCTTGCAGAGAAAAAACACAAACAACTTGGAAGATTATTGCTTCCATCCAGTTTTTCTGCATTATTTTTTCTTATTTCTTGATTTCTTCCTTTCCCGACCCCTGCTTGTTTCCCACCCGAATCCAAAGTCCCAGCGCTAACCCCAGCCTGACGTCCTGTGGGGCTCCACTGGGACTTCACAGCTCGCCCACTTTCTTCTGTTTGCTGTTATCCTCCACAAACCATGAACTGTCACTTTAGTCCTTCATCTCTTCACACATCTGAAAGTGTTTGAAAGGAGTCCTGGCATGTATCACATTTGCATCAATTAAGGCCATTTTATGCATTAATGAGGTTTATTTCTTTTATAGGTCAAGTTCTCTTACTACAAGTTCTACTCTTTTTTCTTAAACAAGTAATTTTGATGTGAATGAATGGAATTTTTACCCTTTTTTGATTTGAAGCTATATTTTTATGTCATTTTGTCCCCTTCTGGAAGAAGTAGCGTGGCCATTTGGCTCTGGTTATGGTTTTTAGTAACTCGTATTCTGGCTAGCTTTCAGCAGCCTTTAAGCAATATTCTGTAGGTTTGCTCATTGAAAAAAGGAAATCATGTGTTACCTTCTGGGATGCTGTGGCTTTATTTTTAGGGTTGGCAGCATGTCAGCAGAAGCCTTGAGTACGGGCGGTTCCTTACTTATGAATGACCTGTACACATGACCGTTCATGGCTGCTCTGGGCCTCCCTCTACCCCACTTTCCCAGCCTGAGCCCCAGCCTTCACTAAGCCTGTGCTGGAGCTACGTGCTCCTCGAGGCTGTCTGAAAGCCAGTTCCCAGAAGTTCTGTCCCGGCCACTCTGGGGACATTTTTCTTCACCCACAGAACAGATTTTGTAAGTTCTGTCAATGGAATAACAAAAAGGTGAAAGGGCCCATGAACAGATTTGCGAAAGGAAATGAGGACTTTCAGTACACACTTTCTGGAAGGTTAAAACCACAGAAAAGCTCCTCATCCAAGATGGCGTCTTATGTGTTGGTGAAATGTGAAGACACGACTGTAGCAGCGGCTGTACTGACATTCTGTCTTTGTGTTTGTTTCTGCTGCAGGTGTTAATGCTGACTTTGCAAAATGACCCACCCACTTTAGAAACAGGAGTAGAGGATAAGGAAATGATGAAAAAATACGGCAAGTCCTTTAGGAAATTACTTTCACTGTGTCTTCAGAAAGACCCTTCGAAAAGGTACGTCAAACCTGGCGGATGAGTTAATGACCTGGTTTGAAACACAACAAAGCTTTGATTGTGGCCAGGAAAAGGCTGTGTGAGGACACCCGAAAGGTACTTCTAGTCCAGGGAAAATCCTGCTCTGGCCCCTGGCTTCCAACCTGTTCTTGGAGGACGGGGTGGGGTGGAGTGGGAGAGGAGTGAGGAGGAGGGAGAGGCAGAGGAAAATTTTTAGTGCTAATGAGATTCACTGTGTTTGTTAGGTGTGGGCTCTGTCATCAAAGGAAATGAAGTAAAACAGAAATCAGAAAAAATTGGCAGCAGTGCACTCAGAAGCTGAGCTAATGTTCTGCACTGTGTAGGTTGAGCTGACCTCTCAGGGTTTGAATATCCTGCTAGCTCCAGTCTGAACCAGGCAGAGCTATTGAATTTTGCATGAGCTTCCTCTTAGTTGCAGAACAAGTTGTGCTGTTTGAAAGATTATCAGTAAAGAAGATTAAGAATTTTGCATTAGAAACATTAATCATATAAACAGAAGCAAATGGTTTGAAATTAACGTGCCTGTTTCCTCTTTATTCTTGGGTTATTGCCCTGCTTTGTAGCGTGTGTGTCTGTTTTTGGAGCGTGTTTCTTTTTTCTTAATATCTGTGACTTTGAAATACCCCAGCTAGTGATAATGTAGCCCCGTGTCTTGTATCGCTTAAAGAACAATGTTAATGACGTGAGCCACACAGGCTTTGCCTGGGTAAAGTCCCTTTGTGGAGTTGGTTGCGTGGTGAAGCCCTAGTGTACCATCAGCGTAGACCACAGACCTGGGGAGTCACTGGCCACCTTACCCACCCAAGGGTTTGAATTGATACTTGTATTTGAAGACACAAAACACTGACTTCTTTCCTGAAGCTTTCCTTTTCAGGGAAGGACCTGATTTTGGAGGGATTCTGGTCTTCTTAAATGCTTTATGAAACTTAAGTCTTTTCTTTTTACACCGTAATCTGCTGTTTCAGTGGGCGGCCCTTCTCTAGATTAAACAGTTTTCATTATTTTAACCCATTCACTGTAGCTGCTCGCTTCATTCCCTTACAGTTTACTGAGTTTGCCTTGAATCTTCTCTAAATCAGTCAACCTTCCTTGTGGGGCTAGGTTGAAAGACTGCTGTCAAGCATCTTTATTTATTTATTTATTTATTTATTGTTTATTGTAAAAGGGATCATCGTTTTGTCACACCATCAGGCTGTTTCTGCTTAAACATCTTAGTTGCCTTTTCTATTGGATTTTTAGGGCTTGTTTTTCTTCTGAAGTTATACTGAGCTTTCATTGAGGTTACTTCTTCACACCTCTATTGGGTGAAGATGCTCTTGGGTTCTCATTTTGTCCTGCAACACTTGCTTGTCTTACCTTTGTAGCTGGTGTTGTCTCCAAACATAAATTTTTGGCATCACCAAGGAAATAGTTCCATCCTCCAGAGCCCGTTGAGAGAGGTACCTGTCTTCCCAGTTAGCTCTGGGTTGTGTCTGATGGTCTCTGGGATTTTCAAACTAGTTGAGATCCCACGTAGTGGTGATGATGTGTAATGTCACTCATTTCTAGCCCTTCTGGAAAAACTGTGGGGCAAATTGCTGGTGTACTAATGATAGGACAATAGATCTCTTTAGGAATTTGTAAATCAGTCAGAATAAACTAGATTATCATACATTGTATTTAATAAATTGTTCTTATTTCTTAATAATTTTGAAAGTCTTTCCAGGAGTTATTTATTATATGCGCTTGAATGTCAGGTTCCTACCACTCCACCCCTCCAAAAAATTCTTGAAAAGAGTCGTGCACCATATATTTGAATTCTTAAAAATTCTTCCCCTCAGAGTGCTCTCTTAGTAACTTGTTGATTTACAAAGTATTACTAGTTTAAGGACTTCTTTCAGATATTTTCATTATAACATAATCTAATTTCACTATTGCACAATTGTCTTCTATAACAAACAGAGAGTATTAGTGGTGCAAATTCTTGGGACTGTTTTTTAAAAAATTGAAGTGTAATTACCATACAGTGTTATATTAGTTTCAGGTGTACAATCTACAGCTATTTCACCCACCCCGATGAACCTCCCCTCTGGTAACCACCAGTTTATTCTCTATATTTAAGAGTGTGTTTTGTTTGTTTGTTTTGTTTCTTAAATTCCACTTACGAGTGAAATCATATGGTATTTGTCATTCTCTGTCTGGCTTTTTTCACTTAGCATTATATCCTCTAGGTCCATCCACATTGTTGCAGATGGCATAATCGCATTCCTTTTTATGACTGAGTATATTCTATTGTATATACGTCCCGCATCTTCTTTCTCCATTCATCTGTCAGTGGACACTTGAGTTGCTTCCCCATCTTGGCTATTGTAAATAATGCTACAATAAAAATAGGGGTGTTCATCTGTCTTTTTGGATTAGTATTTTCCTTAGGTACATACCTGGTAGTGGAATTACTGGATCATATGGTAATTCTATTTTTCAATTTTGAGGATCTTCCACACTGTTTTCCACTGTGGCTGCACCAATTTGGATTCCCACTAACCGAGCACGAGGGTTCCTTTCTCTCCACATCCTCTTCCACATTTGTTTCTTATATTTGTGGCTAGCCATTCTGACAGGTGTAAGGTGATACTTCTTTGTGTGTTTTTTTTTTCAATTAAATTAAATTTATATTTTTAAGTAAACTGTCCCCCAGCGTGGGGCTTGAACTCACAATCCTGAGAACAAGGGTCACATGTTCTACTGATTGAGCCAGCCAGGCATCCCTTTCATTGTGGTTTTGATTTGCGTTTCTATGATGATGAGTGATGTTGAGCATCTTTTCATGTGTCTGTTGGCCACTTGTATGTCTTCTTTTGAGGCAAAAAAAAATTCGTGAAATATGAGAATGAAAAAAAAACTATTGAATTTTTTAATATAGCATGCAGTTTCAAAATATGTATTCATTACTAAATAAGTGAACATTTAATTGCTACACAAATCTGAAAGAAACCGTGAATATTTCCTGTCTTCTCTGTCTTTGCTTCTGTTGTCCAAACATTATTTCTCTGCCTCTGTCCCCCTTCCACCCTCTTTTAATCCTTACTTGAAAGGTCCCATCTTCTTAGGGTTAGATAAATCAGAGTGAGATTCCTAGCTCTACTATATCATTGTCTACATGACTTAGTTTCCTTATCTGTAAAATGGGCCTAATAACACCTGCTTCATAGGATTGTCATGAGGATAGAATACAATCACACACTTAAAGAGATAGCACTGCGGCGCCTGGGTGACTCGGTCCGTTGAGTGTCTGGCTTTTGGTTTTGGCTTAGATCATGATCTCAGTGTGGTGGGATTGAGCCCCATGTAGGGTTCTGTGCTCAGCGGGGTGTCTGCTTGAAATACTCTTTCTCCCTCTCCTATTGCCCCCACCCTTCATTGCATGTGCCCTCTCTCTCTCTTCCTCTCTCCCTAAAAATAAATAAACAAACAAATCTTTAAAAAAAAGAGGATAGCACGGTCCCTAGGGGGTTCCTGATTATTCAGGAAATTGGGGTTGTCATTCACTATTTGCCTTTTTCTTCCTGGCTGAGTGGTATTATTACAACCCTTAGTTTTCCTATAGTATGTTGAGGATATATCTCTTAAAGCACTTACCACATTATGTGCATTTATGGACTTACACATCTAATTTCCTCATAAGTTTGTAACTTTTCTAGAAGGAGAACCTGTGTCTTTCATCTTTATGTCTTTCTATCCACAGTCTGTATTACATAGTTGATATTTCTTGAGCAGCTGGAGACAGTGGGGAGCTTGCAATTTGGCGATGACTTAGACTCATTGAAGAATGTTTTAGAAACAAACAATTTGACTGGGTTGAGGAGCAAATGCAAGATTTTTGATAATTTTTTTTTTTTTAATTTTGCATGTTGATCTTCTACTTGCAATCTGAAAGCAGTTGACAGGTACCCAAACCCTGGTCTAGCCGAGGACCTTTTTAGCAACAAATAGAAACATAGGTGAACAGTGACCAGGACAGATTCAGTCCCCTGCTGGAGCCCTCAGACTGCCTGAGAAGGAGCTCTGTTTTCAATCAACCTGAGAGCTCATGGCACTTTTCTAAGAAAAGAGAGCTGGGATGTTGGCGCTGTTTGGCTCATCCAAATCTGTGCTCTGCTTTGAAATAGACTAAGAGGTGCTTATATTTGGATAGCAGAACATTTTGCTATTTCTTAAGAAATGAGCCTTAATCCTATAGATTTTGTACTTCATGTGGATGGCAACTGTAAAAGGAACCAGCATTTTCTTCAAGCAACAGGAAGGTGCATATCATGTAGATAAATTCATTAGCAGTGAATAAAACTTGATATTACTTTTGGGGGGAGGGGAGGGTGAGAGATACAGCTCTGTCTGAGGTCAGTGAGATTTTTAGAAATTATAATGCAAATTGTTAAAACTACTTAAACTGTATCATGTTCATCCTGAATCCTTTGAAAATTATTTTAAGTCTCAGAGGACTTTGGTTCATCCATATGTATTAACTGGATCCTTTAAGAGATTTTCTTCTGAGAACGTTGGTACTGGCAGACTCCTGCATTGTTTTCAAGGATTTAAAATGGAATCATCATTCATAGCCTGTACATTATTTGGGTTGTTGGCGCATAGCATTTTAGCTTTTCTTGTACAACAGTGTCTGTATTTAGGTTATGTGGCATTATTTGAAAATTGTTAGCAGCCATGTCAGATGTAGCTATGCTTGCAGGATTCTTTGTCTTATGTGGTACTCAGTTAAGAGGCCGGCAGCACTGATGGTTCTGTATTAACCGCATACTGGTAGTTGCTATAGCATAAAGCTAAAACAAACAAGCAAGCGACCAAACACAAAAACCCTAAAGTCCATTGGGCTGCACGCACCTCACCTTCTCTCATGCCTTCTGTCATTTTCTTCCTCCCTCGTTTTCCCCATTCTTTCCAGTTCCGCTTTCCCATACTTTCTTATGGAGATTGCTCGGTGCTTGTATGATTCTGCCTCCAAAGCTGCAGACACTTGAGGTCATTTGAGTGCACAGAGGATCTGCTGTTAAGTTCTTCTCTGTATAGAGTAGACCTTATTATTTTTAATGAACTGTATGGCCTATTAACATAAATGTTGAGCCTATACAAGAAGGAATGTGTCTCCTTTAAACCATTTCTCATTTCTTATGTGAAGTTGAATGTTTGTCTTTATTGATGAAGGCTAAGAATGGAGAGTTTCTTTTTATTCTCTGCAGCATGCTTTTCTTTACAGTTTTGGTCACCATAGAAATGACCTTGCTGGGAAGGGAAGGTATTTTCTCAGCCCTGTATCTTGAGGTATGTCTGGCATTTCCCAGCCTCCTCTCTGGGTTGGTCCTACACCTGACCCTTAGTGTGTGGAAGGAGGAGGCAGGGTACAGAGGAGTGAGGGAAGCATGGGGCTCTTTACTTTAGGACCTCCACTGTGCACGACTTAACCCCCCCACCTTTTTTCTTGTTAGTATGAATCTAATTTTCATTATATCGTTCTCCTATTCATTACTACCTTGAACAGATGCTTAGAATTTGGTGTTGACTAGATTTGGCTCTAGGAGTTGTGGTCCTGTGTCCCGAGTGTCTGGTAGCATCAGTTCTACCCCATTGATTATGGTATGGAAATTGAGCTATAGCCGTTTTCTGGTCTGTGTTGGGCAATGGGGACATAAAAACGAATCCTGTGTGGTCTCTGTCTTGAAAGGGTTTATAACCTACTGGGTTCAAGGTGGAAAGACATAGGAACAGATAATTACAGAATAGGATTGTGGGTAGATTGGTTGTGTGAGCACTGAGTAGGGAATAATGAATTCTCCTTATAGAAGCTGAGCAAAGTATCTCTGAAGATGATGACATTTAAATTGGTTCTTGACTGATGAGCAAAGCTGTGCTACTCAGTTACAAAAATCTTTGAAGAAAAGCAGCGCGTGCTTTGTCATGAAGGAGCACAAGAAGGACGAGCGAACCTGTGTAGCTGGAGGATAGAGTTCACGAGAAGCACGATGAAAAATGAGGAGGGGGGAGCGAGCCAGCATCTCTCTGGCTACTGAAATCTGTTAGGATGGATAAGAGTTGGGTTTGTACAGAAGCCAGCTCTGGAGCAAGGTGGGTGGTGGGTTAGAAGGAAGAAGAGAGACATAACAGAGAGACTGACTGGGGCCAAGCTGTTGTAACTATATTGACCAAAGGCCGTGAGGGTTTCGACTGAATCAGGTACCATGATTGAGTCCCTCAGTCATCATGATTTTCTAAGGTTCCCTTTCACTTAAAAACGTTAGAGCTACGTTATTTTGTGTGCCTCTTGGTTTTTAAAATTTTGTTTCATGTTACGAGGTGCCAAACATGTTATAACGCCAAGTCTCGCTCAGTACAGTGTGGAATGGTTGTCCTGCGCGTTTTCTCCGCGGCCGTCCCCTTCGCCCGGAGCTCCATTCCAGTGTTGGGACGTTCCCAGGTGCCTCTTACAGCCTAACCGCACACGCTAACTGGTATAGGCCGGATCCCAAGTTGCTGGAGGTAGCGTCAGTGTCTGCCGTATTCACGGCGGTATGCTCGCACCTAGCATCGTGCCTGGCAAAGACTGGATGCTTACTAAATATTTACAGAGGGAGTGAAGGATGAATTTGGAGTAGCTGGAGGCCAGAGTCCTTGCCGACGATCAGTACGAGTATACAGTAAAATAACAACCAAAGTTAAATCGTGTGAAGTAGCAGCAGCATTTTTTAGTTTTCGTGTGCCTGTTTAACGAGGTACGAATTCTTGAATTCGAACAAGCTCAGTGAGAGGAGATGATGGCACACAAAATGTAACTGACTCATGGCCCACCTGTTGTTTAGACCTTTATTTACTCAAGGCAATTAACAATTAACAGCTGTTTATTGCAACGGATGAGGTGACTCCGGGTTGTCAGGTACCTCCAAGCAGTGTTCCACTTGAAGCTGAGGGAAAGAGCAGTAACAATAGAAAAGTTCTTTGCATAGAAATACAGTTTATGAACCCTGTAGACATACGCAGTTTCGACGGCCATGCCTCTTAAAGATGTTTCCTAACTCTTCCGTATGCTTGGCTTCAGTCCCTGGACATTTAAAAAAAAAAAGACTTTATTTATTTATTTGACAGACAGAGATCACAAGTAGGCAGAGAGGCAGGCAGAGAGGGGGGGGGACGTAGGGTCTCCACTGAGCAGAGAGCCCAGTACAGGGCTCGATTCCAGGACCCTGAGATCATGACCTATGCTGAAGGTAGAGGCTTAACCCGCTGAGCCACCCAGGCACCCCATCTCTGGACACGTTTTAATGGACCTTCCTGGTTCCCAAGCAGGGCTCTCCAATCTTTCCAAGTCTGAGGACTCCTTTTAAACTTGCACTCCTCTCAACAAAATACTGTCTGCACCTCTGGTGAATATCCCTGGAGAGAACACTTCCTGATAGTCAGTAATGTTTCCCTTTCACCTCCCCAATTTTTTTTTTTTTTATGAAAAATTTTAAATACATGAACGCATGGAAAAAAATAATACTGCCTTTACTTCTATAGCGTCACCTAGACGCAATAGTTACGAAAATTTTCCATATCTGCTGTGTCTGTTTATCTACCTCTTATTTGCTGAACAATCTGAAAGTGTGTGACAGACTTAATACTTCAGTTTGCGTTCTCTGCAAACAAAAACGTGTTCCTATATAACCACAATACTTTTCCACACCTAAGAAAGTAAACAGTAATTGCCTGAAATTGCCTTGATATGTGGCATATTCACGTATGTGTAATGATTTTCAAATGTCTTTTGTAGCTTCTCCCCCTTCTTCAAAGACAGGATTTAGCAAGGGTCACTTCTGGCGTTTGATTTTGTTTCTTTAAGTCCTTTTTAATCTGGAATAGTTCTTTTTTCTCCTTTTGCTCTAGGACTCTATTTTTTTGTTTTTAAGATTTTATTCATTTATTTGACAGAGAGCAAGCACAAGTAAGGAGGAGGGGCAGAGGGAGAGGGAGAAGCAGACCCCCACCGAGCAGGAAGATTGATGGGGGGCTCCATCCCAGGACCCCGGGATCATGACCTGAGCAGATGCTTAACTGCCTGAGCCACCCTAGGGTCTCTTATTGTAAGGTTTTACAGGCGAGATAAACACAACACCAGGCGAGATAGGCGCAAGGCAAGATTTATTAAAGGCGCCCTTGGGCGAGGTTCGGTGATTCTGGAGAGGGGAGTCCGGGAAGTCGCGCATGGGAGGGGTCAAGGGGTCTTTTATCTGGGTTAAGACAGGGCATAGATTCACAGCCATATAAGGTAAGGTATTTGGTGATTGGAGAGTAGGGGGGAGTCCTGATGTTCCTGTTTTCTGCATAGGTATCGGTTTACTTTGGTGACGTGCCCCTGGCATACGTCCTTCCGGTGGGAGAGTCATGGGTTAAGGAAGAGGGTGGCCTGGAAGATGACGGCCTGGCGGCCATTTTTATTGTTCCTCCTGCATTCCTGGAGCCACCGACCCAATACCTATGATGCTGAGTTTTTGAAGAGATCAGGACAGTTGTTTTGCTGATTATCTACTGCTCTAGATGTATCTGATTCCATCTGCTTGGCTACTTGTTTCAGAAGGAACTATTTGAGGAAGGAAGCTATTCTTTATGGAAGAATGCTATTTAATAAACATAGAAGCAATGATAGAAGTAGGAAATCAGCATTCTGTCACCTGCTATGAAATAATTCGTTAAGACAAAGATGCTAAAACTGCTAAGGAATAGAATACTCATCCAATGCCATAGTGTTACCCAACAAAATACCTGCCAAAGACATTGGGGAAAACATACCTTTACAGGGGTGAGATATCAGGCCTGGGGATCATTGGTTAAACTTGGCATCACTCCCAGGGAGATAACCTGACATCCTGGGCCCCTGATGGGCCGTGGGGAGAAGTGCACAGCATCATCTATGGAATATTCTTCCCCTGACATGCTCCATGCAACCTCGCCAAGTTTTTAGACCTACTGCTCAGTGTATAGGAAACACAGAATAGAGAAACAAGACCATCAGGAGCCCATCAGACCAGCCCAGTAATGCTTTTAAAGGGGTTTGCATTTTACTAATCACCCTGGCATGTACCTTCCCCTGACAACAGGTGGGCCATATACACTTGAGACAGGGTCCCTCACTGGGCAGACAGAGCCTGTCCACAGGATGGGGACCCCAGGCCATACCTGCTGCTCTTGGGGAATCAGAGATCACTGAAGACTATAATTTCTTTGACGGGGTCATACGGCAGCTGGCACGGCTTCTTAATAAATACAGGGATTGAGCTCACAAACGTGTCAGTCTGACACCTTTCAGACAGACTGAATTCACTCAGCGAGGTGTAAGGACGAAGGGCGGAAGGAAAACTGATCATGCCCCAGAATTTAACTTACAGGAATGTATGCATTTTGCAGCAGGGGTATTTGGAAGGAACTGGGAAATAGGCATGGTTTTAGTTGGGGGTCCGCTTGTGATTAATATAGTTTCTGGTTTTGCTATTCCCGAAACTGGTTTTCCAGAAACACTCTGGGACTTGCCTGTTTAGTCAAGGCAGTGTATTTATCAAGTGGTCATTGTTTCAACTCTAATTTGTTATTGATCTTTCAGGCCTACAGCCGCCGAGCTTTTAAAATGCAAATTCTTCCAGAAAGCCAAGGTAACATGCTTAAAAACCCACGTAAATCTGCTATTTTGAAATCACTGTGAATTTCTGCATATGCTACTTGGTGTTAAAACTGTTGGGAACGTTTGTTTTGCAGAACAGAGAATACCTGATTGAGAAGCTGCTTACAAGGACCCCAGACATAGCCCAAAGAGCCAAAAAGGTAAGCACCACTAGCCTTTGTGATCCAGCAAGGGCTGCTCCCCACCCAGGGAAATGAGACCCACAGAAACAGGAAAAAGATTGCCACATCCTCATCATGTGTTATTCAGAGGTTATCCGATCAGTGATTCCTTGGATGGCTGCATTTTTGCCTTTCGGGTATCTCTGGCTTGCTGTTATGTGTTTGTGGAAAACAGTGTGAAACTTGAATGATTTCATTTTTCCATTTATCAGCTTTGCTTAAGGAAGGTCAGAGTGGGGAGAGGATCATGATGGGGCTCGGATCCTGGAGACCTGAAATAGCCTGGAGTATCTTTCCTTTGGAAATTTCACCCAAGAGGAGCAGTCATTTTTAAGCTGTTTTGAAATGACAAAAGAAAACCCCAAATCTGTTCTTGGTGGTTATCTTCAAAAAATCTGATTTTATTGACAAATTTAATGGTTATCTTGAGTATCTGTGGAATGTCGGTCTTTTCCTTATAAAAGACCTTGGCCCCTCTTGTAATTTAACTAAATTATATTAATGATTACCTGAAAAATTTTCCATTCTTGCTTTTAGATTTTTAAAAAAAAATGATGTATATGTGTGTGTTTATTTGTGTATTTATCCAGAGTTTAATTTATTTGTAATTACTGATTGCGTTATGGCATGAAGCCTAACAAAATTTAGCTTCCGGTTTGGTTTAGTTTGATTTTAAAATTATATTAGATATTTATAATTAAAAATATGTAGGTAGTCACAGATTTAGAAAGGAAGTTTCTCTTTCCCCCACTTTTTATGGTTAATAGTCACGGGGAAAGCTGATCCGAATCCGAGTTGTACGCTCTGAAGTAAAACTGGCAGAGAAATATGCCTCAGAGATTACATCTCATAGTGCCCGGGTACAGTAACTGACTGTTAGTTTCCAGTCATTGCCTTTCCGGAAACATTGTGTATGAGGTACATTTTGCCGAGGTCTTAACATTGTTTTAAGCATATTTAAGAGTAGAAGTTAAGATACGACCCTCTGTGTCCAGGTGTGTGACTAGGTGACTAGCAGAATTCTTGGAGCGGTGGGCTTGGGCAGGGGTGGGGTGAGGCAGGGGGATTGCCACATTGGCCGCACAGACCTGAACCGGGGCTGGTCTGAGGGCTGTCTCTGAGGGAAAAGTGAAAGTTTGGCAGATGGTCCCTCAGAGTGGTGCATATCAAGGGGTGACAGGAATGCTAAAGATTCAGTTTGAGGCAGCAAGGGCCCAGCCGCTATCTGAGGGCTCCAGACAGAAGGAGGACCCAGGAGAGACGCCCTGGCATGTGCGAAGCCGAGCGCAGTGATTTTGGTCAGACATCTGAAGCGTTAGCCCAAGTTGGAAAATGCTGTTAAGGGAGCCATTGGCTTGTTCTGTTTGTGTCATCCCCAAAGAACATTTCTGTGGGTCTCAACTTGTTTTGCTAGTTTTGCCTAGTCTCATCCTAGCGGTTGCCCCTGGAGAGGGTTTGACAGGCCTGTGTTCTGAGCAGAACTTTAGCTTTGCACCCCCAACTCCTGTCAGGTGGCCTGGAGGCTTCCAAGGGGCAGTTTCCCAGTGGCTTCCCTCCTCTCCCAGACCTAAACTTGCCGTGTTCGGTATTTCTGTCTGAGTCGCCCAACCTCAGAATGCTGGGGCTATTTTTGTATTTAAGGTCTCTTTTCCCCCTTGCTCCTCATCTGCTCGCTCTCTGGGCCTCTGCCACAGTACTTGGAAGGTTCTCCTGGTTCTGATGGGACAGTTGCACTCCCTCCCTTCTGTTCCTCCTTTCTGTTCTTTCTTAGACACTGCCCCAGGAATAACTTTCTGATCGTGTCACTGAATGGCTTCAAAGTGGTTCCCCAAACTAAATAAAAACAACCCTAAGAACCCATAAATGAAAAAATAAAGAAAGGCTCACCTGTCTGTCAAAGAAAGGCCCACCACCTTCACTTGAATTCATGGCACCATTTCAGCTTCCAGCTTCCATTGTGAACTCCAGCTCTGGTGAACCACCCGTAGCTCTCACTGCTTGTCTGTCCCTCATGAACCTGTATTTTTTTTTGAAAGGCTATCATTTTGAGAAAATGAAGAAGCTTTTCAGGTCCTAGCTTTGTTTTCCTTCTTTTAAAAAATATTTAAATTCTTCATTACATGTGCATTCCAAACCCTGTTTTGCATGTCTCTTAAGCAAACCATAAGCAGCTAAGAGTTTGGGGAGATGTGATTTTTCAAGCATGTCTTCTGCCACGTACTTGCTCCTGGACTTTAGACTTGAACCTCAGGGCTTGTTTCATCACCCATCCCTTCAAATGAAAACAACCTCATGACTTAGTGTCACAGAGAAAGACTGAAGGGAGAATATAAATTCATTGTTTAAATATCTTACAGGAACGAGAGTAGCCCATTGCAATGTGGTTCTTACCCTCGAGCTTCATTCAGTCTGCTGTTTTCCTGTGAGAATTCTCGTTTTCCAGTGCCCGTGGGTTATCAGCTATGCCCCACTCCTTGCCTGTAGACTCCCTGGCAAGTATGCTGACCAGAATATCGATCGCAGCTCATGTCTCACTCATGTCAAGTGCTCACAAGTGTTTGCTAACTCCGTGAACACCTATGCTTGTGTGTACCCTGGAAAAGCCATCTGAAGCTCTCTTTCTTATGCACCCCAAATGCTTGGCATTCAGTTGTTCCTGGGGATTCCTCTTAGCAGCAGGCCGACTGCCTTCTGTTTGTGGGGCGTGGGATGCTGGGGAGCAACTGTGCTGTTCCTTGCTTGAAGCTTCTCCTGTGGGCTTGGTCCCATGGAAGTAAATATTATTTTAATCACCAGGAGCATTGAAGACCTTTGTTGTAGGATGTCTTTGCTTGTCTTCGGTGCTTACCGTGTTTAAGCAAATTCAGTTTAAAAGTTTGTGTAGGGGAGTCTTCAGTGTTACTTGTGTTGTCCACTTGTGGACTTGTCTTTATTGACTTCTTCTCGGCTTCTCACTTTCCTGGTCGTAGCGGTGTCTCCTGGTTGATCATCCTCTGGTTTCCCAGTGTACATTGGTTCTTCAGATGCTCCTTTTGTCTGCGGGTCCTTTGATTTCTGTCTCCCCGGTTTGTTGTTTTATTTTTTTTTTTATTTTTTTTTTTTAAAGATTTTATTTATTTATTTGACAGACAGAAATCACAAGTAGACGGAGAGGCAGGCAGAGAGAGAGGAGGAAGCAGGCTCCCCGCTGAGCAGAGAGCCCGATGTGGGACTCGATCCCAGGACACTGGGATCATGACCTGAGCCGAAGGCAGAGGCTTAACCCACTGAGCCACCCAGGCGCCCCCGGTTTGTTGTTTTAAAAATAGAAACAGATAGGGGGCGCCTGGGTGTCTCAGTTGTTAAGTGTCTGCCTTTGGCTCAGGTCATGATCCCAGGGTCCTGGGATTGAGCCTGGCATTGGGCTCCCTGCTCAGAGGGAAGCCTGCTTCTCTCTCTCCCACTTCCCCTGCTGGTGTTCCCTCTCTTGCTGTCTCTCTCTGTCAAGTAAATAAATAAAATCTTAAAAAAAAAAAAAATAGAAGCAGTCCATCAATATACCAGTGCTTAGAGGACTGGGCCCGTTGAGCAAGCTCTGCACAGTTAGGCAAACTGTGTCAGAAACAACAGTTTCTGGGGCGCCTGGGTGGCTCATTCAGCTGGGCGTCTGCCTTTGGCTCAGGTCATGATCCAGGAGTCCCAGGATCGAAGCCTGCATCGAGATCCCTGAATCTGCTTTTCCCTCTGCCCCTCACCCCGCTCTCATGTTCTCTCTCTCTCTCTCTCTCTCTCATTCTATCTTTCAAAAAAAAAAAAAAAAAAAAACCTTTAAAAACAATAGTTTCTGCTTCTCCTCCCTTATGAAAACAAAAAATTAAGAGATATTTTTTAATGTGTGTGTTTTTTTTTTAACATGAATAATTCTCATATTTAAAAGAAAGAAGGGCCAGCTGTTCTCAGGAAGTCCCTTGAGCCCTCTTGTGCTGTCCTTTGGCACAAGAGAAGTAGAGGCTGTCATATTCATGTTTGCCCAGAATGTGAAGCATTATTTGGGAGCCATGGAATTTTATGTGCTTAGGTGATCTTGTCTTCATCCAGACTGATTCCTCTAAATCAGGAAGAAGAAATAAAAATAGACCAGTGTGGCTTTCCTAGTAATTACTGACATAAAATGATTGTGTGTGTGTGTGTGTGTGTGTGTGTGTGGTTATTGTGGAAATTAGGGATATTTGTTTTCTTCCTGGAGGCAGAATATTTGGTCCATTTGGGCCCCCTCCGCCCCCGACAGACAGTGTTGCTTGGGGATCATCTTGATTTTCTTTTGCCCTAATTTTTCTGTCTGTGAAATGGAAATTCTGTCTGACCTCAGGCATGTGGTGAAGGGTAACAAGAGATTTGATGTTCCTGTACCAGAAGACATCCTGTGAATTCTAAATGAGAACATGCTAATAATGACCCATGAGAAAGAACAAGGTTAAGTACAGCTATAATTTCTTTTCAGCTTTTCACTTCTCTTTGAGCATGAGAAGAAATGGCTTCATCGCCATTACTCCTTCTCAAGTGACATTTTAGGGGCCTGTGTCCAGCCATCTTTAGAGGTTTTAAACCTTGAGCATGTGGTGTTCTGCTGTTTATCTTACTAGATTCCCTGGGTGGGGAAGAGCGGAAATCACTCTGCTAAGATTGAATGCAGATGTGTACGACCGTGTGCATTTTCTGTAGGAGCATCTAGGTGCTGGAGTTGGCTGGGGTCTCTGCTCTCTATTAGTGATGCGAACCTTGAGTCACCCCATTCACACTCCTGTCCATACACTTTCTGGAGCTAAAACACACTGATGGCAGGAGAAAACAAAGGGTTAGTTGCTGTACAGATATCTCAATGCCAACTGCTTAACCAAAAAGCATATTGGCCAGGGAAGGGATGAAGAGGGAGGAATGCAATACGCCTTATTGAGGTTACCTGTGTTTTCACAGGGAAAGGAATCACTGGAAGATTTTTTTGAATTTTCTTAATTTTGAAATTGAGAAGTCAGAAGTGATTATTCACTATCAGAAAGACAGAGATGGGCACCTGGATGACTCATTTGGTTAAGTCCGACTCTTGATCTTGGTGTGGGTCTTGATTTCAGGGTCATGAATTCAAACCCCACATTGGGCTCCATGTTGGGTGTGGAGCCTACTTGAAAGAAGGAAGGAAGGAAGGAAGGAAGGAAGGAAGGAAGGAAGGAAAGAGATATTGTATCACTGCTGCATTTGAATGGAACCATTGTGAATTGGAAAAAGTAAGGTGGCATTGGTGGGCACCAGAATTTCTTATATCAGACTTGTAAGATTGACTTCATATTAAGCACCCCAGTTTGGTCCTCCTGTGTGCTTAGGAGTAAATGGGTAGGGATATAGGATTATGACAGTTCATATTTATTTAATAGTTCACATGTGTTCATAATTTGTCCATTCTATTTTTATGTTTTATTTTGAAATAACTCCAGGCTTATAAAAATGTACAAAAATAGCACCAAAAAATTCTCTCTATATTTTCTCTCTCTCTGGCTTTGGGAGCATTTCAAAGTTATAGACCTGATGTCCTTTATCTTTAAATATACTTCAGTGTATGTTTCCTAAAAATAAGGGCATTCTTTTACCTAACAATTTACTCACCCAAATCAGGAAGTTAACACTGACACAGTATTATTTAATTTTCAGATCTTATACAAGTTCTGCCGGTTTTGGTAGTGGTCATCTGTCTGGTCCAGGAGCCCACCCAGGATCATTTAGTGGTGGTCGGCATTAGTCTCCTTTGCTCTGGAATAGTCTTTATTTTTCTCTTATGGACAGTCACCCTTTTGAAAACTCTAAGGCCACTTATTTTGCAGAGTGGGGCTCAGCTTGGGTTTGTCTGATATTTCTTTATGACTAGACTTAATTTACGCATTTTTTGTCAGGAATACCTTGGAATGATGCCATGTTCTCCTCACCTTGGTCTTGATTCATTCCTTTGCTCATGATGCTAATTTGATCACCTGTTCACGGTGGTGCCTGCCAGCTCTTCTTTGTAATAAACACAATTACTTCTTAATAGGAAGAGTTCATTAATATTACATTCTCTCATTATATTAAACATTAAAAGGTGACGTGAATGTACTTTTTCTATAGGGTCATTAGTCTTTATTCAAGGAAATATTTATGCTTTACGTCACTGTGGTTATACATTCATAGGCTATTAATGATAGGATTTCCTTATGGTTTCTAAGCGATCTTTCAGCCAAGGAACCCTGGGCTGGTATGTAATGTTTAGATTTAGATAGGAAATAGGATTGGTCAGAAAGCAACAGCAGCTGGATCTTTGTCCTTCCCTGGGCGAGCTGGCTGATCTCTGTGAGTCCAGTCTAGCCCGATGGAGCCCAGGACCCCGAAAGTATATCACTGTGATGATGAGAGATGATCCAGGCAGGATGTCTCCACTGTGTCTGACGCGTTGTGAGTGCTCAGTGCAACACAGGCTGCCATGACTATGGTGCAAATAAAGGAATGACCATTATGGCTACAGAGGTGGACATTTTAGAAGTACCCAGTGAGATAAGGAGTGAGGAAAGAGTGGCCAGGAAGGTGGGGTGGGTGAGGAAGGTTGTTTCTCTTTTGCTGTTGCTTTGGACGAGAGGGAGAAGCCTGTGGAAACCTATAGAAAGAGGGAGAAGGATGACAATATTATTTCATTGCTGTTGCTGATTCACATGTCTTTGGGTTTTCTTCCTGCCCCATCATGGTGCTGGCAGAGGGCACGAGCCAGCACCTTCCCTGCAGCGGGTCCTGTCTCCTGTGGTAAAGCAGCACAGTGTTTTGTGTTTGCGAAGACCAGAGAATAGTAAGAATCAAATATGCACGCAGTTGATACTCATTTACAGCTTTTAGCTCACTTTCACATTTGCTTCCTTATTCATTCTAAACAGCTGTGCCTGAAGACAGGTCGGGCAGGCGCTATCATTACACTTGACAGACGAAAGTGGGAGAAATGAACTGACTTGTTTGAAGTCACACGACTAATGAGAGGCCGTCCTTATTTCCGGTTCTGTTCTCTTTCCACCAAATCGTACATCAGAAGGAGGAAGAAGAGAAGAGAGGATAGGAAGGAAATCTAGATGGAGACGCTAGGCGGTGGGACATGGTCTCAGTAGGAGAAGGGGAGGTACATTTATCATTCTCAGTGGGTAGTCTGTCCCTTAGCACATGCTGTACCCAGGCACTCGGAGATGCTGTGACCATCACTGTAGCCCTGGAGGTATGCCCGGATTCTAGCAGGTGTGGGGGTACTAAGGTGAATAAAGGGCTTTGGAGATTCTGAAGGGAAGACAGGTAGCCAGTGGGGGTCGAATAGCATCGACAGTTGTTGAAACCTTCCAGAAACTCAGCTTCTCCTTTGTGAAATGGGGAAAGTCATTACGATACCTTCCTGTGGTTTTTGAGGACTGAATTAGGTGAAGCATGGGCAGTGTATAACCCAGTGGTTGGTTGGCACAAAAAATACATGGCACTAGTTATTATCATAATCCTAGTGAGTTTTATTATTATCATCGCTTATGTTGCGTTATTATTATGGTTTTATTATTATAATGTCATCATTGTTTTTGTAGCATCTTTCATTGCTGGGCTGCAGGCACCCCTGCTGCCGCTCCGGCTGCTACAGCCGCTGTAATGGCTGTTGCCATTACCCCCATGGCTCCCAGGAATGGGCACTCGTAGACCAAGGACCAGCCAGGCAGTGAGACTCTCCTTTCCAGTGGAGAACACAGCACAAGCAGCACAAGACATACTGAAAGAGCAACAGAGAATATGTGCCTGAAGATGTGGGTGGGGAATATATACTACAGAAGGGAAAAGGTCTTGGAGCGGCTTGAAGGGGGGACCTGGGAAGAAAAGAGAGAAGAATTCATACTTCTTGTGTAGCTTCACGCACCATGCTAGACACTTGGTTTACATTTATGGCCTTTAACTGTAGCTTTATGATAACTAATGAAGTCCTGAGTAACAGGACAGATGGATTCTTAAGGCTGATTTTTAAAAAAGGATACAGAGGGGTGCCTGGGTGGCGCAGTCAGTTAAACATCTGCCTTCAGCTCAGGCCATGATCCCAGGATCCTGGGATCAAGCCCCACATCGGTCTCCTTGCTCAGCAGGAAGCCTGCTTCACTCTCTCCCTCTGTCTGCCACTCCCTGTGCTTGTGCTCTCTCTCTCTTTCTCAAGTAAATAAATTAAAAATCTTTTTTAAAAAAAGTATACATATTTTGAAGTATGAGCAGAAAGAGGATAAATATCTCCCGGTTTGTGATGATTCAGTTTGCAGACACAGGTTGGATTTTGACCACTTTATCACATAGTGGCTGTGCAAAGCCCGCTCGCTTCCCAGTTTGCTACCATGTAGATTCCTCATTTAGTCAATAAAGAGGGAAAATGACTTTGAATTTCAACACAGTTGCATTTTTAACCCCTCTTGGAATCTTATGATTTATTTATGAGATATTGAAGGTTATATATTATCAAGAAACCAGAGCATACGGGCACCTGTGTGGTTCAGTGGGTCAAATCTCTGCCTTTGGCTCAGGTCATGATCTAAGGGTCCTGGGATGGAGGCCCACATTGGGCTCTCTGCTCAGTGAGGAGCCTGTTTCCCCCTCTCTGCCTGTGTCTCAACGTACTTGTGATCTCTCTCTCTCTGTCAAATAGATAAGTAAAATCTTAAAAAAATAAATGAAGGAAGGAAGGAAGGAAGGAAAGGAAAGGAAAGGAAAGGAAAGGAAAGAAAAAGAATAGATAAGGTGATTTCAAATGCTGGAAGGATGGATTTCAGTTTTGTTCCGAGTCTCTCCAGTAGAGGGCAGTGAAGGGCTTTATTTCTGAGAGGCTGTGGCCTGCAAACTGAGCAAAAGTTTTTGGCTTTGTTGAAGGTCCCAGACTTGGAGAAGAAGAATCAAAAGGATGTTAGGTGCCTACTGAGCCATGAGTACCAGGCACCGTAGTCAGTCAGAGTGTTTATTTGCTGGGCAGGAAGTTGAAGGGTGAAGGTGTAAGCACTTCTCATTATTACCGTGTTCATTTCAAATTGCACTCTCTGTTAACCAATCAAAGTAATCTAACATTTGTATTTTCCAGAATGCATGTCAAAAACAAAAATCTAAATTTTGAAAACGGGATTAAAAAATCTTCTGGTATTTTATAGCATAAATGAATATGGTTCTGGGTAGTTGAAGGCTATTTCTAGAAAACTCCTTGGTTCCTGCAGTCTCCTTAAAACCAGGTAAACAGAGGAAAGAGGGAGTCAAAGCATATGATAGCAAAGAAGGAGAAGTGAACAGACCTGTATATTTTGGATTTAACATAGGATACTCCTCATGATTCAGGTAGACCTAAGGGTGCATATTCTCTTGTTACTTTGTGTCTCTTTTCCATTTCCTCTTATTTAAAAACAGCCACAGGTATTGGTAATCTATCTTACTGGGTAGCTCCCACGCTCAAAGGGAGAAGGACTTTGATTGTTGAGGATGTTATTTTTTCTATGTTAGTGGTGAGAAAAGTTGTCCACAGAGGTTAAAATTATTGTCTTACCTGGGACAGATGTTCCCAGAGGGTAAACTCATTAATGTTTGCATTATTTTTACATCTTAAATGCTTTGCTTTTTAGGCAGTTGAGAATGTAGAGTTCATGGGTTCAGAAAAATGCTTTTTGGTCACTAGGGGGTGCTATGGGAACAGTTCACGTAGGAACCTGGGGCCAGGAATTACTCACTGGTCTGTAGAAGCCATTGCAGTCACAAATTTCTTCCTTTTGCACTGTGCCTGCTATAAAGAACTTGACTCTGGTTTGTGCTGGGGGAAAATAAGGCAGAGGTGAGGGTGGAGGAAAGAACAAGGGAAAAAGCATCATAATTTACTTTCAGTTAAATTGTGAGTTGAGTTAAAAACTATACATTTTGGGGTGCCTGGATGGCTCAGTCGGTTAAGCTCAGTGCCCTGGGATTAAGCCCTGCATGAGGCTCCAAGCTCAGCACAGAGACTGCTTATTCCTCTCCCTCTGCTCCTTCTGCATGTTCTCTCTTTCAAATAAATAAAATCTTAAAAAAACAATAACAACCGTATATAATTTAGGTAAGTGGCCTTTTTCTGGTGACATTGACTTAGAGGAGAAGGGATCCATGGTGGAAATTGTCATTTGTAAATCCTGGCAGCCCCATTACGGGGAAATGTCCATATTTTGAGACTGAGGTGTCTTTTTATTTTTTTATTATTATTTTTAAAAGATTTTATTTATTTATTTGACAGACAGAGATCACAAGCAGGCAGAGAGTCAGGCAGAGAGAGAGAGAGAGAGAGAGAGAGGAGGAAGCAGGCTCCCCGCCTAGCAGAGAGCTCGATGCAGGACTCCATCCCAGAAGCCTGGGACCATGACCTGAGCCGAAGGCAGAGGCCTTTAATCCACTGAGCCACCAGGCGTTCCCTGGGGTGTCTTTTTAAAGGTACCAATTGCTTACGAGAGTTTACAACTTTTGCAGATCTCAGACACCCAGTTTTGGAAATTTAAAAATAGTGACATGCATTCTGAAAATATTGTGAAAGATAGTGTTTGCACAACTTTAGTGTGTAGAGAATTGATTGTTTCCTTTTGCTGGAAAGGCATAGGTGGAATCAGTGGCCTTATTTCACATCCAGTTAGATTTTTGAGATTTGCATGTTCGTATGCATTTTGTGTTTCCTTTTTACCTTTGGGAAATTTGCTTTTTCCAAAGTTTGTGTGCATCAGGTAACTTTGCAACTTAATTGGTGTACGTGTGCTGAGGGAAGTCCCTGTCTGCCTTCTCATCTAGGGCTCACTGAGCATCACTGACAAAGTACCAGATACTGACTCCCATTAAAGCGTTTTTTTTTTTTAAAGATTTCATTTATTTATTTATTTATTTGACAGAAATCACAAGTAGGCAGAGAAGCAAGCAGAGAGAGGGGGGAAGCAGGCTCCCTGCTGAGCAGAGAGCCCCATGCTGGGCTCCATCCCAGGCCCCTGGGATCATGACGGAAGCCGAAGGCAGAGGCTTAACCCACCGAGTCACCCAGGTGTCCCTAAAGTAGTTTGCCTTTATTCACCTTCACAGTGCCCTCTAGCACACCATACCTTTTAAAATTAGATATACAGCGAAGAATGGGAAGGAATTTGGAATTTGTCTACACTTGTAACAACACGCATATAAAAAGTGAACCGATGCTTTCTTGATCTTGTCAAATCTCTGATGTGACTGACTGTACCTTCTTTCTGGTTTAAAACCATTCAGTGGCTTCTTGTAAATTGCAGGTAAGTTCCAAGTTCCTGCCACTGATAAGATGAGGACCAGGCAAGGCTCCCGTGCTCTGTGTTTGGGTCAGCTCTTCTCCAGCCTTTGCTTCGGCCACTCACCACCTCACCCTTGCCACATCCTTACAGAACTATTGATTCTGCTTTTCTACTAATGCACTCCTGAAGTCCCACCTGGGTTTTCCATGGGGTTGTGTATTCTGGCCCCCCTGCTTAAAAGGCTTCTCCCTGAACTTGTATCTTGCTGCATCTGGCACCTCCTCTCTGGAACTCTCTCCTCGCAGCCCCCCTCTGCATCCAGATGGTTCTTCAGTCTTCTGTCTGTACCGCTTCTGCACCTGGGCATGGGTCCCTTGTTGCGCTTCCTGTCGTTTGCAGTTACTTCCCTCACACTTTTGCTTTCTGGACCAGACTGAGTTCCCTAGGTGAGGGGATTGTGTCATAGTATTCCCATGTTCCTAGTACCCAGGACAGTAATTTGGTCCATCTGGAACTGAACTTCAGGAAATGAGCTTGCAAAGTCATGATGATGGCTTTCATGGGAGCTGATGTGAGAGCATGAGGAGAGGCAAAGTGAATCTTGTCGTATGAAATGGGAAGAGTTGAGAAGATTTCCAGTTGGTGCTGTCTTCTTGTATTTCAGGTCTGGGACTCAGAGGTTATCTGCTTTTAGTTTCACATCCTTTGTCGTCTTCCCCTGGCTGAGAGTCTTGGATGAGCCAATCAGCTCGACCCACCTTTGCCACCTTGTCACAAAGCAGAGTGATTAGCTTCCATGACCTACCACTGATGCCTTACGCACATTGGGTTACCTGACAGCGAAGTTTAGTCCCCGGCACTCAGCATATTCTATGCTGTCATTTTCTTTTCCCAGACAGGATGTACATAAGTGTTCCCATCACCAGAAGCCACATCTAATTAGGAAGATATTTTGAAACTAGAGTTCAATTAGTTTTCACTACTCTCTAATTTTGGATTGCCTGTTACCTATCCCCCCATTTAAGGGAAACAATTTAAGCTTAACTCTTTTAGGTCATGACCCTCTAAATCTTTAAAAGGAGTATGACATTTTGGATAAGGGGAGGTGATGGAGATAGAAAGTGATGGAACTTGTGTGCACAGTTGGGAAAGGAAACCGTCCATTCTGGTGAAAGGGATCCAGATGTTTTACTCTTCTTCCTCCCTTCCTCCCTGCCCATTTAGGAAGAGTGGTGAGGCCAGCAGAGGGCAGGGTATGCATGCTTAAAAAACCAAGAGTGGCGTTGGGGGGCTGTACTGGCTCTGGGTTAATCAAATTTGATTGATATAACAATATGATGCACTGTTTTATTGTGCTTTAAAAAAAAGGCCAGAATATATGTATTTTGCAATTTCTTTTTACTTTGAAATTAAGTAGTTTTAAAACAAATTAAAATTCAAGAGGCTCAGTTAAAGTTGTATTTTGATACAGGCTTTTCTAGGCTTCCCCTTAAATTCTCTCAAATTCAAATATTCATTTAGGAGCACATATAATAACTTTAATTTTCTCTCCCCTCACATACAGGAGGGGAGAAGGAGTCCTTGTATAACATACAAAGCAGTAACAGAGCTGAGAAATTCAAGTAACAGCCTTCAACCCAAATTTAAAAGGCTATTTGAAGGTGACTTGAAATTGTTTTGGCTGTTTTGCAACCACTTTATGGGTTGATGTGATTCTGTTGGGGCGGAGCTGGGAAGGTCCTGTCTCATCAAGGCTGGAAGGGCTCCCTTAGATGATAAGGATAGAGTATAAAGAGGTGGACTTTCTATGTGACTTTGTGGAAAGTAGTAGGAAGGAGGAAGAGGAAAGTGAGAAACTGAGCCTAGAAAGAGGTGGAAAAGGCCCCAAAAGAGGAGCTCTAGGTCAAGAAGCTGGGATCCACCACGGTCTGGGCTAGAAGGTAGATCCACACTTGGACACTTGCAGACAGGCCCCAGCCAGATGCTGGCTCTACCCCTTGCACAGGGTAACTCTGAGCATCGGCTAACCGCATCTCCCCCCGCGCCTTGCCCCCCCCGCCCTGCCTCACCTGTGAAGTGCTCACCATTCAGTGCTTCTCCTTGATCCTCAAGGAGGAAAAACGAATCCTGAATTGGGCCTCCAGTGTTTGCCAAGGTCTAGTCCCTTCCTCATCCCTTCTGCCTGTGTTCTCCACCCGGTCCTTCTCCATGTGTCCCTTTGCCCAGGTCTCCCACACAGGCGGCCCTCCCCTCTGCGGAGAAGTGTCAGCCTGCTCCTTCCTCAGCAGACCCCACTTTCAGGTCCAAGAGGCCCTTCTCTAGAGAGCAAAATTAGAATCCTGCTGTATTCATTGTTCTGTGATTTACCTGCATTTTCATGGAAGATTCCTCTGGGCATCTCTCTGTGTCAAGAAACAAAAACTTACCAAGTCACGTCTAATGGCTGTGTAATGTTCTACTCTAAGAGTGACTATCATTGATAATCAGTTCCTTCTTGATGGAATTCAGATGGTCTCCAACTTTTTGCGGTTAGCCATACTGGGGTGAACACCATGTGCCTGTACTCTTGGATACGATGTTGCTGGTTTTGTTCGGATGTGTTGCCAGGAATGGAATTGCTTGCTGGAAGAATATATGTGCCTTATAATTCTTGATGTAAACTGGCTTATTGATGTTTACAATGGTAGTCATTATATTTTACATCCCAACCCGAGTATCAATTCTGTCACCTGTACAATAATACGTTAGCCACACGCACGCACACACAAACACACGTATATTCTTAGCTCAGTGCCCAGCATACAGTATTTAATATTACGCTTTATATTTGGTATTGAAATGTTATCCATGTACATTTATTTCCCTTTTTGCTGGCTCTTCCATTAACTCTTTCACAGAGAGCAACCCAGGTCTCCTAGTAGTTTTGCAACCTTGAGACTTGCAGGAACTTTAGGAGAGGTTAGAATGATTGTGCACTAAAAGCTGATCGATAGAAAGCCTATTATGGAGGTCCCAGCTTGGGGTCCTGAACTCGTAGGGTCATTAAATGTCGTGAGGAGAGAGCTACTGGTGGTGGAGAGTGTGGGGAGCCCTACCGTTCTGCAGCCGGTTCTTAGGTAAGGAATTCTTTTTAGTGTGGGGGCTGGGCTTAGTGTGCAGCCTGACGAGGTATTTTTGCCCATTATCCTGTCACTGCAGTCTCTGTGTCCAGAACAAACAAATGATAAACTAGCTGCCAGCCTGAGAAATGGTCCAGCCGAGTTCATCATCCCTTGGTTTATGGAGGGCTGGGGTCAGCTGTGTGTGCTGGGAGCAGTGTTGGTGATGGTCCACTTCCATGGTCAAAGACAGCACTGGCACTTTGGATGCTGAGCTTTTCCTTTTTTCCCTCTCTTTTATTTTTATTTTATTTTTACATTTTTATGTTTTATTCCTCCTTATTTCATTTTGTTATATACTAGTATCCTGGTTCAGATCCTTTATGATTTTAGCCAATGGCAGCTTTTAGAGTTTGAAACCCCATTTTACTTTTTTCCCTGCATCATTGCGTAGGACGTTTTTTAACAAGTATAACCTTGAGCTTACATCTTTACTGTCCCTTGGCTGCCTTTGAGCCTTGGGTGAGTCACTAACCTTCCCTGAGACTCGATTTCCTCACCTTCCCAACTGCTGATGTTTTGTTTTGTTTTATTTTGTTTTATTTATTAAGATTTTATTTATTTATTTGGCAGAGAGAGAAAGAGCCCAAGCAGGGAGAGTAGCAGGCAGAGGCAGAGGGAGAAGCAGGCTTCCCACCGAGCAGGGAGCCCAGTGCAGGACTCGATCCCAGGACTCTGGGATCCTGACCTGAGCCGAAGGCAGATGCTTAACCCACTGAGCCACCCAGGTGCCCCTCAACCTCCCATGTTTAAATGTGACAGTTGATAGGAAATGCTTACACTAAGACCACAGCGATTGCATCAGTGCCTTTGCCTTTTCCTTTCCCTCATTGTGCATCAGGAAACGTTTGATAAGGAAGGAGTTGTGTGTTATACAAGTGAGCCTCAGGAAGTATTTAAATGTCATGTAAGGATTATCTTTTATTTTTTTAAAGAAGTGAACGTCTAAGGTTGGGGATTTTCACCTGCTGCTTTGCTTCTTCCTTGGCTCTGCAGAACCTCAGAAGCGAACCCTGGTTCTTCACATAAAACTGTTTGTTCTTGCTCTTCTGCCAGACTTCTAGTTTCCTTCAGGACTTCAATTTACTACAGTTTATTTAGAACTTGGTTATTCACTTCTCTATTTTAATTGTAAGATTTCTGGCTTCTTCATTTATTGATGGATTTTAAAGTTATAATTAGAGAGGTTCCCCATTTAATGTATTTTTTAACAGATATCATTAATTTATCTGTTAGAAAACAAAAATCAGTCGAGGACATTTGAAGACCTAATTGGCTTTATTAAAGCAATGCCTGAGTCGGGCAGCTTCCCATCTAGCAAGTACAGAGACGCTCAGGAATTGTGCAAAATGGAAGATTTTTATGGGAAGGAGGGTGGAGCAAGTAGTTACTGGCAGAAGAAAAGAAAGGATTGTTTCAGACAAGGTCACCTTTCCTTGGAGGGGAGGGGCAGGGGGTCTTATTAGGTGGATTATCTCATCTTCATTTGGGAGATGGAGAGGACTCATGTGACAGATGACCTCACTGGTGCTGATCAGAAAATTCCTGACTGGCTGAGTAAGACTACATTTTTGAGGGAGGCTGGAACTGCATTTAGGTGAGGCTGTAAGCCCAGGTTTGGTGACTTGGCCGGAGTGACTCCATTTTGGGCGTGTGGTTTTCTTTTCAACAGAACAAAGAAAAAAGTTTTCAGAAATGAATGACCTCCACATCAGCTACTTCCCTGCTGACATCTTCTGTGATATGATGTTATTTCTGTGGGATCCCTTCTGCTTTTCTCCTTTTACCACCTTGAGAGCTATTCTCCTGTCCCCTTTCCTTATAGAAGCTTAATGCCTGGCGGTTCTGACACTTAACTGCGCAGATCCACAGGCCTCTTCACCAAACATCCATATTCAGTAGATCTGGGGCCGTGACCCAGGACTCCACATTTACAATAAACCGCTCAGTTGGTAGTGGTACCGCAATGAGACGGACCTGGCTGGGCTCCAGGTTCGGAAGGAAAACCGCATTGCTAAGCTCACTTGACAAAAAAAATTATTTCATAGTCCTTTATAATTACATAGACACAATGAAAATGCTTATATTTCATCTGCTGCTTTTCTCTTTTTTTCCAATGGAACTTTGGGCAATGCTGTTCCCACCTCTTGGCCATTTACACTCTGAACTCCACTGACGCAGTGCCCCCCCCCCCCCCCGCCTCCCTGGTTGGTCTGCGTTATGCTGCTTGCTTGCTGGGCAGACCGTTTGAGGCAGAGCTGCAGTATCTTCTTAAACCACGACTGCTTCTGGTACTACTTACTAGGTCTTAGGTGTGTACCCAGGTGGGTATCTGTCTTCAGAGTGCTCTGACTTTACTAGCATTGTTAATACAGGTGCTCATTTCTACCATCTTCATAACGCTAGCATTAAACAACAAAGTTTAACTGAGTAAACTTGAAGATCCAATTGGCTTTAGTCAGTGATTCATGCATCAGGCAATATCCCCTCCAGCGAGTCGAAAGGAGCTCAGAGGAATTATACAGAATGGAGGGTTTTTGTTGGCAGGAGAGTGGGACGAGGAGGCTAAGCTAAATTAATAACACAAGGAACGATAGGTGTTGGCGAGGTTGCGGAGAAAGGGGAACCTTCTTGCGCTGTTGGTGGGAATGCAAGCTGGTGCAGCCACTCTGGAGAACAGGATGGAAGCCCCTCAAAAAGTTAAAAGTAGAGCTACCCTACCATCCAGCAATTTTGCTACTAGGTATTTACCCAAAGCATACAAAAATAAAATTCAGAGGTGTACACGTACCCTGATGTTTATGGCAGATTATTAACAATAGCCAAGCAATGGAAAGAGCCCAAATGTCTACCGGTTGATGAATGGATAAAGATGTGGTGAGTATGTGTGTGTGTGCGCGTGTGTGTATACATATAAACACACATCTATTTATGTATATATACATATAGATAGATAGACACACAGGTATAAAGATGGAATATTACTCAGCCATCAAAAGAATCAAATCTTAGCATTTGCAACTATGTGGTTGGAGCTAGAGTGTATTATGCCAAATGAAATGTCAGTGCGAGAAAGATGAAAACCGTATGATTTCACTCGTATGTGGAATTTAAGAAACAAAACAGATGAACACACGGGAGGGAAAAAAAAGAGAGGGAAACAAACCATAAGAGACTCTTAATGATAGAGAGCAGACTGCGGGATGATAGAGGAAGGTGGGCGGGAGATAGGCTAGGTGGGTGATGGAGGGGGGCACTGGTTGGGATGAGCACTGGATGTTGCATGTAAGTGATAAACTACTGAGTTCTACTGAAACCAGTATTGTACCATATGTTAACTAACTAGAATTTAAACAAAAATTTGAAGAAAAAGGAAAAAAAAACAGGGCCTTAGTAAAGATCACTGTATTCTACTCTTAACTGCTGGAAGAATGATGCAGAAGAAAGTGGGTGTCACCTTGGGTGCACTGGAAGCACCTGTGTCTTGGAGTGCAGTCAGCTTTGGCACATGTACCAATTTCCTAATGACTGAACTTTATGATATAGTCAAGTATCTGGAATTAATTATTTTCACCAATCTAAATTATAGAAATTCAAGTTCCTAATAGCCAACAGTATTTGGAAAATTTAGATGGACTTTTTCAATATTATCAGTAATCTTGCTATAATAAAGATATTAGATATCTTTATTGTAGCCATAAAGATATGGCTAAGTTAAAAAAAAGAGTGGATTATTTCACCTTCTCTTAGGAAAGGCAGGGGGTCTTGTCATGCAGATTACCTCTTTTGCAGGTGCTGATCAGCAAATTCCAGACTGTGTGGTTTAAAATTCTACTCCTAGGAAAGCTGACAACCGCAGTTAGTTTAGCAGAAGTGACTTCATTCTGGACCTTCATTCTTCATTTTTAACACTACATTCTTTGATGCGTGATATAGGAAGGTATGTGGTAGACTAACATTCAAGGGAGGCAAGCTGGATGAATGAACCTTTTTCATATCCTAGTGCAGGGCGAGAGAGAAAGGTGATGTGCAGGCTTTAAATTTGGACAATGAGGAGGAGATCTTCTAATAATGGATACTATCTAAAGATTAAATAGACTGGAATTAAAATCATGAGGGACCTAGGGGCACCTGGTGGCTCAGTGGGTTAAAGCCTCTGCCTTCAGCTCATGTCATGATCCCAGGGTCTCTGCTTAGCAGGGAGCCTGCTTGCTCCTCTCTATCTGCCTCTCTGCCTACTTGTGATCTCTGCCTGTCAAATAAATAAATAAAATATTTAAAAAAAATCATGAGGGGCCTAATGTACTGGAAGAGACTCTAGCTGTCACCTCAACCAGAGCTTCCCAACTGGTGGTCAGGACACACAGGTAGACAGTGAGCAGGTTACAGGTTGAGACACAATATTGATCTCATTCCTCTGGGCAGCTGAGCTGGGCTTGAGGTGGCTGGAGTTCTGGGGCCAGTTGCTCTGAATTGCTTCAGTAGATTACCCCAGTGTGCTCTATAATTATCATTTTCTACATGTGTCATGAGGCCTGTAAGTTTGTGAAATTAATCACCCAAACCCCCCAGTATTAAAATTCGGCAAACCGTAGAAAAGATCTTATTTGGAAATCCAAGAATTTGGATACAAGAGATTTTGAGAAAGCTTAGGAGTTCAAAGAATTCAGTTGGAAGGTCACCCGTCTGAAGGTATCTTCCTGGTATAGGGAGCCGAAACTGAGTTCTGTGGAGAGTAAATGGATTTTTAGTCAGCGACCAAGACCTCGGTCACTGCTTTTGGCTCCTGCTCCAGTGCTAACTTTTTATGTTGCTGAAGCTGAAGGTTGGTGACAGAAAGAAGAATTAATGGATTGTGTGTTCTTTGAAGAGCAGGGACCATCCTACGTGGTTAACTTCAGGGCTAACTATGTTCTCTGACAAGATAGGTGTCTAGTAGGTGTTGGCCAAATGAACGAACATGGTGGGGTTTATTTTTGTCTCTATGGAATTTGGGTCAGATGTCTTTCAACCCTTCTCCAATAAAGAGTCAGTGAGATTCTTATCTCTTGAAAGGAATTTATTTCTGTTGGAATTGAGGATAGTGAAAGATTTTACATTCCATGTCATATTTAAACTTCCAAGAGCCTTAGAGGAATTTGAAAGTGGACTTCAACTAGGTATTAAAAACTTGTCTTTTGGGCACCTGGGTGGCTCAGTTGGCTTCGGCTCAGGTCATGATCCCGGAGTTCTAGGATCAAGTCCCGCATCAGGCTCCTTTCTCCACCTGGAGTCTGCTTCTCCCTCTGACCTTCTTCCCTCTCATGCTCTCTCTCATTCTTTCTCAAATGGATAAATAAAATCTTTAAAAACAAACAAACAAACAAACAAAAACTTGTCTTTGAATTTATAAGGAGAAAATAGCTTGCTTTCAGGTATGGATTTTGTTTAGTTTAGGGTATTTTTTTCCTTTCACTGTATACATGTGATAGATAAAATAATTTGAGTTGCCCAATAACTAGATCCTGCCTTAAACATAGATCATATTGCATTTCTGAGTTCACAGAAAGTGGAGGCAGTATGTAAGGATCTAAAGTAAAAGAAAAAGAAGCTAGAGGCTGAAGTAGGCTTGGTGTGTTACATGTGAAAGCAAACGTGCATGAAAGCTCTGTGGCAGCAAAGGGGAAGGAGTTGTGTCTAATCTGGTATTGAATTCATGTATTGATATTTTACTTAATTTTTTTTACATTTGACAACAAATGTTGAGTCTGAGATTCTTGAATTAAGCTGATAATACTGAGACTTGAAAGATGGCTAAAATGTCCTCAAGAGAATTGTGTATGTCTCTTGGTTTCTGAGAGAAAGAAACACAAATATTCTTTGAAGGAATACTTTCTTCCAGATATAAATAAAACATCAGAAATAAATAATTTAGGTATTATCTCAAGAAATTCAGATACTGAAATTATCTGTGTTAGGCATTTTATGTAATATATGAAATATATGAAGAAAAAAAGGATAGAATGATAGAAATGAGTTAAAAACAAAATATCAAAAATGACCATGCAGATTTGAAAAAGAAATAGCTTTTAGGAATGAATCTTATAACTGTTAAAATAATAAGAGTTAAAACAAATAAACAAATTCTCTCCCTGGAAGGACTTAGATATATGAAAAAATATTTGGTGGTTTGACAGGTTAGATACAGAAGAAAAGAAAGATGGCCAGTTGAAGAAATTACCAAGGTTGCAGCATAGAGAGATAGGAAGATGAAAATTTTGAGAGAGAGAGGTTAATAGATTTAGAGAAGAGAGTGAGAAATTATGACATAAATCTAATCATAGTCCTCGAGAACATAGTAGAGAAAATACAGAAGAGGTATATTTGAATAATTTTCCAGAATTCATGAAATATAGCCATTCACAGCAACGGGAAAAATATTGTGAACAACCAAGATAAATGAAAAGAAATCTGCACTTTGGTATTTTGAAGTAAAACTGCAGAACCCCAGAGATAAAAGGAAGATCTTCAAGTCCACCAGAGAAGAAGAATAGATCACCTGTAAGAGAGTAATAAGTAGGCTGAGCTCAGATGTCTTTTTAACAACAATCATAGTCTGAAGATGGGAATAACTTAATATATTCAAAATATTTAGAGAAAATTAAGAATTTCAAGACTAGAATGAAATGGAGATGTTTTTAACATTTTTTAAAAAATATCTTATTAATTTATTTTGCAGAAAGAGAGAGAATAAGCAGGGGAGAGCAGCAGAGGGTGAGGGAGAAGCAGACTCCCTGCTGAGCAGGGAGCCTGATGTGGGGCTTGATCCAGGAACCTGGGATTATGACCTGAGCTGAAGGCAGACGTTTAACTGACTAAGCCACCCAGGTACCCCTGAAATAAATATATTTTAAGATTAGCAAAAACTAAGGAAATTTATACTGTAATGTACTTACATCAAAGGAACCTTCAGAGGGTGCCTGGGTGGCTCAGTCAGTTGGCTGTCTGACTCCTGGTTTCGACATGGGTTATGATCTTGGTGTCGGGAAATCAAGCCCCTCATTGGGCTTGGTGCCCAGCAGGGAATCTGCTTGAGATTCTCTCCCTCTCCCTCTTCCCTTCCTCTGCTTACTCTCTCTTTCTCTCCCCCCTCTCTCTGGGATAAATAGATAGATCTTAAAAAATTTAAAAAAAAAAAAAACACCTTCAGGAAGAAGGAAAGTGACAATTAACAAACTTGGCATTTAACTTTAATTAGAAAACAACAATATTAATCTGAAGAAAATAGAAGGAAGAAATTGGAGTTGATAAAGATCTGAGCTGGAGGACATTGGGAGAAGGAGAGAAGGGAGTTGGGGAAAATTGGAGGGGAGACGAACCATGAGAGACTGTGGACTCTGAGAAACAGAGTTTCAAAGGGGAGAGGGTGGGGGATTGGGTGAGCCTGGTGGTGGATATTAAGGAGGGCACATATTGCATGGAGCGCTGGGTGTGGTGCATAAACAATGAATCTTGGAACACCAAGAGGAAAAAAAAAAGAGGAGTTTAGTCTAAAGCAAGGGTCAGCAAATCTGGCCAAATCTGGCCCAGCACATGTTTTAATAAATAAAGTTTTATTGGAACATACATACAAAAAAATAAGTGAAATTTAGAAAAACAAAAATATCACAAATAATTAAACTATGATTTCGGCAGAGATTAAAAAGGGACTGTAATAGTGCAGTGAATTCCTGTATGCCATATATCTAGAGGAGATGGATAAATTCTGAGAAAAATATAACTTACCAAAACTGAGTCAAGGAAAAAAAAGAAAAAGACTGAATAGTCCTATAGGTTAACAGGCAGAACAAGATACTATTTATTATTTCTGTTACCTTATTAAATAAATCTAGCAAAATGTGTATAGGAATTTTAGGTGGAAAAATGTAAAACTTATGGGAAAATATTGAAGAGGACAAAATAAGTAAATACATGTTCATCAATAAGATTCAGTATAATAAAGAAGTCAGTTATCCTCAAATTGGTGGTAGAGTCAATGCTGTTCCAAATCAGACTCTTACAAAAATTTTTGAGAAACTTGACAGTTAATTGCAAAATTTATTTGAAGAGCAAAATCTTAAGAATATACAATGTAGCTCAAGACCATGTGATATTGGGGATAGACAAAAGACCAATGGTATAAGGTAAAGAACTCTCAAACATACCCTGGGTATATGACAAATGTATTGCTGATTTGGGTAGAAAGAGTGACTATTGTATGAAGTTAATAGTTCTGGGACAAGAAACACAGCCATATGGGAAAAAATTCTTACTCTATACCATACAAATAATTTCATTCCTAACCAATTAAAACATTTAATGTAAAGGCAAACTAAAACTTTTCAGGGAAAAAAACCCCACATTACTTTGAAGCAGGGAAGGTCTTCTTAAATAAGACCCAAAAAGTCTATCTCTGAAAGAAAAGACTTTTAAAGTCACCTGCATTAAAGTTAAGGACAGTTGTCTATCTGTTATTAATGTAAACCTCAAACTGGGAAAAGGTCTTTTTAAGACATAGAACAGACAAGTGATTGGTGTCAAAATATGCAAAGAACTTCTTCAGATCAATAGAAAAATGGTTATAAATACACAAACAGGCATTTCCTAGATGAAAAAATATGAATGGCCTGGAAACATTCCAAAAGTTGGCTCCCCATCATTAGTAGACCTACTGCACCTCTTACATATAGCTTGTGGGAGGGAAAAGCACCACAATCAGTTTGGAATTGAAGATGGCACCTTCTTATGAAAGACATTTTTATGTCCTTTAGTCCAGCAACTGTACACTTAGAGAATTCTATGTCCAGGGAAACTTCTGCCACCGTGCCATGAGACATTAAGAGGAATGTTCAGAATAACAGTTACAGTTCTAAGCAGAAGAAAATAACCCAGATATCCTTACACAGGGAAATGATTAAATGTAGTATACCTATATTTATTAGAATAGTTGGAATATTAGTTAGAATATCATATAGCAGTAGAAGTGGACAGCACAGATGAATCTCAGAAGCATAATATGGAGTGAAAACAAGCTACACAAGACTTTAGTGAGATTGATACCATTTTTATAAAACTGAAAACTAAGTGATCTAATATTTAGGAATATGTCTTTGAGATGATATTTTTCCAAAAAAGAGGTAAACTGTACACAGATTTATGGTAGTGAGCAGGAATGGGGCAGGGGAGGGCACATGGGTCAATGCAGCAGCATTTTAAGTTATATAATATTGTTGTTATGCTTCATTGCCTAGACCTACGGTATGTACGTTCATTTGTAGGAGTCCAGAATCCTGTACCAACAGCATAAAGAGTCAGACTGCCTGTGTTCCCATCATGCCTGCTCTGTTCACTAAAGGTTCAGTCATGGGCAGATTACCTTTACTTCTTTAGAGCTCGGTTTCCTTATCTGAAAAATGGCATGATAGCTACAGTTATCTACATCATGGAGGAGTTGTGGTCATTAAATGGGACCCTCTGTAAGACTGAAGTTGGTCGCCTTTTACAGAAGAAGTGTGCAGTATATCTAGCTCTGTTATTTTATTATATCTTTCTGAAAACATGGTGTGTACTGTTGTGTACTTCACGTAGAGTTCAGGTAGATCTTGTTCCCACACAGAGTGCACTTCTGGTCTGATAGTATGGTGGAATGAGATGTTTACAATATGCATTTAAATATGTGTAAGTGGGCTCCTGGGTGGCTCAGTGGGTTAAGCTTCTGCCTTTGGCTCAGGTCATGATCTCACTGGGCTCTTTGCTCAGCGAGGAGCCTGCGTCCCCCTCTCTCTCTCTGCCTGCTTCTCTGCCTACTTGTGATCTTTCTTTCTCTGTGAAATAAGTAAATATAATCTTTAAAAAAATAAATATGTGAATGTTATACATATTGATTTCTTCAAATTCCCAGCCTCTCACTGAAGAAGAGGAATTCTGGAAGGAGAAGCAAACTTTACGCCCTCTTAAGTCTTTTAAATTCTGGAATATTAGAGTGGAAGTGTTCCATCATTTTTTGACTAGAGGGAAAGATCACTTGAGAAAGGCCATTCTCCAAAAGCGGGTCACAGAGTGCTGCACGATGGGGCCACAACGTCCCCAAACTGTTTGTGCTCTTGACTTAGAGGCAGTGACATGTAACTCCAGCAGTTACGAATGGGGCTCAGTAATGCCACAAGACATTTTAGAAAGTGTGATTCCCATGAGTAGTTTGAAGTGGCGTGTACATTCTGTAGGAAGTGAGATTATTCCAGTGTTGATGAAACCATTGTGTTGGAATGAGGAAGAGAAAGTTGAAAACTGGTTTGATTTGAAAATGAACATGTGTTGGCTGTGTACATTGGGAAACACTAAGCTGGATTTGTAATAATGGCCTTATTGGTGCCCGGGCGTGAATTAGCTGTAAAGGAAATGATGCTTGGACCCTTTGCCCGCAGTTTAGAAAAGCAGGACAGTTTTTGTTATGTGTGGTCACAGGACATAGTCTCTGTGAACAGTGTTACGGTAGCTCTTACCACTTGGTGGATTAATAAGGAATGTGAAAATGAATAAAATTCCCAATAATGTCCCAATAATTAATAAGGAATGTGAAAATGAATAAAATTTCCAATAATTCCCATTGTGGGTAATAGTCAATATAACTGTGAGGCAGAGAACAGAACCCGTCTTTCACAGAGCCATCTGTGTGTCACAAACTCCAACATAGGTACATAGATGTGAAATGATTTGTTTTAAGGTCGAGTCATAAATCGGTGAATCCAGATTTCCTTTATCTTGTGGCAACTCCCTGTTAAGAAATGTTCAAGCTACTTCCACACTTAAGTGGTTTATGGCTGACAAACAGAGGTGGTGCCAGCCATACACCCAGTGTAATGATCCTAATGTCTTTTAGGACAAATGCTTTCTTCTTTCAAGTAGGCATATGGTAACTGAAGTGACACATGGTTCTGGAAAGCTCCAGATTCACAAAACCTTTCAAAAAGGTTTCTCTGTAGCAAACTGTATTTCAGATGAACTGCCCCCAAGTTCAAGACCTATGAGTTTTTAAAAGACCAATTCATCATGTTATGAAGTTACTCATCCGGGAATTAGAATCAGAAAGAAAAAAGAAAAAAAAAAGCAAAGTTTAGAGTATTTGAAACTTAAGGCCTGAGGGTAAAACCACAGTTACCCCCTGATTTTCAGCTTGATAGCCATGAAGTTAACTAACGATTATTTAAAAGATATTTGTAAGCAGAGTCACTAATGTTAAATGGATAGTTCTGGCAAAATAACCAACTGAGATAATCTTTAAAATTTAAAGCTGTGTCATTCAAAACAACTGCTATCTCTGGGTGACTCCTCTGTGGTCAACATCGCAGTCCTCAAACACGGAGCTGCCTCACACCCTCTTCCCCACCTTTTGAGTGAGTTCTTACACCGTCATGAATTCCACCTTGAGTCCAGGATTCTGGATTGTTGTTTAAATTTTAACCCAGGTGCAACTTGATCTGGGGTGTAATCTGTTCTTTTTAAATTGAGTGTCAACACATGTATGTATAGTTAATAGGAGAGGAAGTGTTAACAACAACAGTAACACTAACAAGAATAATAGTGATAATAGCTGATGTTTATTGACCTTGAACTGGGCCAAATACTGTGCTAAGTGCCCAGGTGACATTTTCTTACTGAATTATTAGATACTCCTCGTGAGGCAGGTGCCATTAGATCTTCGTATCGCAGACAAGGAAACAGGGGCCTAGAAGGTTCAGTCATTTCTCCAGAGTCTTCCAGGTGGTAAGTGCTGGGGTTTGTTGGGAGGTGGTCAGACTCTGAAGCTAATGTTTTAAAGTCTTACGCAATCCGAACTCTACGCTGGATATCGTTGCTTGAAAAGTATGTTAGAGTTTTGTTATATTACTCTTCTCGAGCCCTGTACCTGAGGACTGGAAGACAAGCCTGCCTTCAGTGGAAACCCTTATTTTCTTTAAAGGAAAATAGAATTCTTATCTTGGATTTTGGTGCTCAAGTGAGGTTCTGGAATAAATATAGCCCTTCTGTAGAACACAGCCAAATTAATTTCTCCCAGAATTGGAGTCATCACTCACACAAAGTCTTGCCCTTTCGATTATGAATCCTGCAAACCTTGGCCTTAAGAATCTCAGTTAAATGTGTTGAGCTGTATGCAGCCCTTCCAAAGACACCACCGGTATTTCCTGTCCACAGACGCTCCTCTAGGAAAGGTGTCTGCCTATTTAAAACTTTCCTTGTCATTTTCTGGGTTTCCTGGCTACATCTTGTCAGCCCAAGCTTGCATTTGAAATAGACCTACAAGCCCAGACTCCCTTTGCCCAAGACCCGTTAATTTTATGCCAGTTAGATAATATCCCATAGTGGGGATTTTCTGAAGGATGCCTGCTGAATCAAGAGGGCAGTCTACCTTTTGGAGACCTCATCTGCCAGCTTTATTGTTTTATGAAATGACTTCAAGGTACTTGTGTAAGGGCTAGAACTGGTTTGCAGTTTGCTGAATCGTTGAGTTACATTGTCCGTAATGGAACACAGGCCTTGTTTTGTTCCCAGTGTATACTAGGTTGGAGGAGAGCTTGGGGGAGCTGTGAAATTTGTTGGAATGAGTAGGGCGAACAAAGTTCTCTTCCCTTCTCAAGATAACAAATTTTCTGTCCAGTAACTAGAGGTTATAATGAAGAAGCACTTCTGAAAATCCAGCCTGCCTACCATTTCAAGGATTGCCTTTTTGAAATTGCTTCTGACATATTTATCTGCCAAATTTGTGAATATACAGTCTTAGTTTTTTTACCAACAATGGCCCCAAAAGGTAACATATTAGACAGTTCCTTGCCTTACCTTATTTCACTGAGTACATTTCTACATCTGTATGTGACTTCCTCATTTTTTTATTGCTACTTAATCTGCTATTGGAAGGCATAATGTCTTTAATCAATTTACTGTTGTTAGACATCTGGGTGTCTCCAGACTTTTGCAATCACAAACACTGCTTCATTAATCATTCTTGTATATGTATTGTTTTACATGTGTTGTAGTTTTTCTGTAGGAAAAATACTCCCAGGTAGAAATACGGTCTCGAAGGGTGGCTGTGTCTGAAGTTTGACCAAGTTGTCCTGTAACATATCATGGTTCTTCGAACCCTCATCTCCTTCTCCTGTTAGGTCAGAGTGCTGAGCTTCAGCCAAAGAAATCTGGAGCTCTAATTCGCGACCCTAAAAAATAGGATACAGATTTCCACCACTGTGCTTGTTTCCTGAATTTCTGGAAACATGACTTCCTTCCCTTGCATGCCTTACCTTCACCTGTCCCACCCAGACGCACAGGAAACCGGTCTCTTTCGGGCTCACATCTTCATGGTTCATGTGGCTTTTTTTTTTTTTTTTAACAGTTTCTTTTTTTTTTTTTTTTAAGATTTTATTTATTTATTTGACAGAGAGAAATCACAAGTAGATGGAGAGGCAGGCAGAGAGAGAGAGAGGGAAGCAGGCTCCCTGCTGAGCAGAGAGCCCGATGCGGGACTCGATCCCAGGACCCTGGGATCATGACCTGAGCCAAAGGCAGCGGCTTAACCCACTGACCCACCCAGGTGCCCCTCATGTGGCTTTTCTTTCGTGAATGTTTATGGTGTGCAGGCGCCGAACTCATTTCCAAACTCCCATTTTATACTACTTGCAACTCAATCATTTCTTTCCCAGTGTTTGGCCTTCCTCATAGGATTATCAGCTGTTTGAGAGCTCTTAGTTTTCTCTTTCTCATTTTGTATTCCTTCTTAATGTCTAGGACATTGCTTTGCAAGTTGTGGGATTCTCTTTTAATCTTCTGAGGAAAATAGATTTATTTGATAAAATTAATACATGCTTGTTATGAGGAATAAAATGATTTAGGAAAGTGCCAGATAGGTAAAGACTTCCCAAAATACCCTAATCCAAAGACAACATCCTTCCAGTTACCTCTTTATGAATATACGGACGTGGGGACGCCTGGGTGGCTCAGTCGCTTAAGTGTCTGCCTTCAGCTCAGGTCCTGTTCTCAGGATCTTGGGATCCAGTCCCATAACAGGCTCTGTGCTCAGCGGGGAGCCTGCTTCTCCTTCTTCCACGCCCCCTGCTTGTGTTGACTCTCTTGCTGTCAATATACATACATGTATACAGATAGACAGGTATTGTTTTACACATGGCCTCACACTGTTTCAACTTTTGGATACCTTGCTTTTCCTCAGTGGAAGATTGAGACCTTTCTCCTATGGCAACTGGTGTGGTTCTATATGATTTTGAATGGCTACATAGTAGTTGTATCTATACATACACCATGGTTTACTAGTACTGAACAGACTGACTTTTGTGGTTGGTAGTTTTTTGAGTCAGTGTTTCTGCCCCTACTAGTGCAATTATCTCCGTAGGTAGGGTAGAATCTTAGAAAAGAATGAGCTGCGTTAAAGCATGGGTGCCTGCTGTAGGATCTACACAAGCACTTTAAAAAGAGAAGAAGGTTTACTGGCATGTTGAGTATGTTTTCCTAGGCCTCTGTCAAATTCTATTAGATAGTGATAGCCTTCAGTAGCAGCATTCAGTCATCAAAAAGTATCAAGAAACTTTATACATAAATAAAAGGGAAAAAAATCTCAGATTCTCTAGGAGAAATAACCTTTGCGTGTATTTATGAATGTACAAATGAGTCACTGCTTTCTTCCTTTTATCCTGCTGGGCAGTGACTGCCTGTCTTTCGGTTCCCCAAACTATTTGGAAAGCTTGTCAAATTTAGAATATTATAAAAGCGTTTTCATTCCTGCCAAGATACAGAGAAAGGCAATGTTATCTGTTTCTTGGAGAATAGTTTGCTTAGAAAAGTACACAATCTAATGAAAGGACCTGCAGCTGTAGGCTATTTTAAAATCTACTTGAAAACATTTTGGTGTGTTTATTTCTTTGCTGCTCCACTTCATTTTGAGAAAGATTTGAGATGGTTTACAGAGATGGAAACAAAGGGCTAGATAAAATTTATTTGATAGTTGGGGAAAACGGGGTAGGGGAAAATATGGAGGGAAGGAAATAGGAAGCCAGGAGTAAGGTTAGTTCACATAATGCACATGAAACATGAATTTGCTGTGTTTGGATATGGGGGCAATTTTGTATGTTTCCACCACAATGGTAAGTCCTGTGCCCTTGCTTGAAAGTGGACCTCAGATATGGCCCCGAGCCAGTGTGATGGGATTGTAACTTTATCCTTATTATGATTAGAACACAAACCTCCTACTCCGAAATCCAAATATTCCTGATACTGAGGCCAAAGAAAATTCACCTAGAGAAGAGGTTTTTTAAAACAGTATGTGTGTCTGAGCCCAGATCCCAGATAATCACACCTGCAAGGACCTCGAGAGGCTTGCTGTTCAACATTCTTAGGGTCCAAGGGGGTGCAGTGTCTGTGTATGACTTTGGCCTTGAGTCAGGTGCTTAACATCTCCAGTCTAGTTTCTGGAGTACCAGATAGGGACACCGGTTGGTCCTTACCTCCTAAGGTTGTCCTGAGGATTAGATAAGACGATGCAGGGGAGTAGAGCACAAATCAAAACTACAGAGAGCTACCACTTCACCCCTGCTAGGTTTGCCAGCAGCAGAAAAACAGACCAGCACCGGCGAGGGTGTGGAGGAAGTGGAACATCGCGTTGCTAGCGGGAGTGTAAGTTGGTGCAGCTGGTGTGTAGAGAAGCCTGGCGGTTCCTCAGAAGGTTAGTGTATGACCCAGAAGTTCCACTCTTAGGTGTGTGCCGAAGAGAGAGCACCAGAGTAAACACAAGTGTTTACAGCAGCATTATTTATAAGAGCCAGACTAGAACCAATCCAAATATCGCCAGCTAAGGAATGGAAGAAAGGGCGTGATGCTGCATGATCTTACTTCTATGAAATATCCAGAACAGGCAAATCTGTTGAGACAGAAGTTTGGTTAGTATTTGCCATAGGCTGAGGCTAGGGTGAAATGTGGACTAATTGCTAATGGGCATGGGGTTTCTTTTGGGGTCATAAAATTTCTTCTAAAATTGATTGCAGTGATGGTTGCACCATTCTCTGAATGTACTAAAAATGCTTAACTTGCACACTTTAAATAGGTAAATTGTATGGTACGTTAATTGTATTTCAGTGGAGTTATATGTGTAAAAAAGATAACATTGGGCAAAGTTCTTAGTAGAGTATAGTAAGCAGTATAATGTGCAAACACTCGATAAATTGTAGGCTTTTTCTTTTTGATCCCAGGACCCTGAGATCATGACCTAAACTGAAATCAAGGGTCAGACACTTAACCGACTAAGCCACCCATGTGCCTCTTACGTAGTTCTTGATTTTTTTTTTTTTTTTTTACTTCAGTTGACTTTCATTTGGTCTTGAACCTTTCCACTGTAAAGATTTTTAAGTCTCCCAAATGTGGATGCAATATAAACCTTGAAATAGTCAGCAAAGTTTTCAATTAACCGTGATAAACTGTTGGAAAAATTGATTCATGGTCCTGCCTAGTATTGACTTTTCAGGAACTGATTAACCCATCCAAGAATTACTCAGGTGCTTTGCTTTTTTCCCTTTTTCTCCGGGTGGCCAGTCTTTGGCCATTCCACTTTCCAAACTTTTCTACCTGAAATAGGCTGGACAATCAAAAGCAATGGGGACTTCTGTCTCTTAAATTTTCTCAAAACAAATTTGGTATGACTAGAATTTGTTGTGTTGGTGTGACGTGATATTTGGCTTTTTTATTGTAATTTTTTTTGTATGTTTATGTTATGGTATTAAAAACAAAGCCTTTCTTTGGCTGCTGCAACTGGGTATTGCCACACTATGTGATGTGAAGAAATTATGAAGGTCAGTGTCAACCTGGTATTCTCAAGTCAGTGAAATTGACATGGTTTTGGACAATTTGAATTATATGATTGGTGTAGATTGATATTAAAAAAAAAACTTACATTATCAACAACCTGAACAGTATGTGTATTTACCTTGTGTAAAGTTTAGTGTCTTAAAAGATAAAAGCTGGGGGTTTGACAAATGAAAGTAAAATGGAAGCTTTCTGAAAACTAGTTTTCGGGAATACTCAGTTTTCCAGAACAGCTCTTTCTTCAGAAGTGTTTGGGGAATAACGTGATAAGGACCCCTCTTTGGAGCATAAAAGTAGCCACCAAATAATAAACATCAATATAAAGTTAATGAAGATGAACTCTTCATGTTAACAGCCCCACCTCGGTTTGGATTGGTAAGTTCGCTCCATTAGATATTAAGGCACATGCTGATGTGTTAGCTTACTATTGATTATTATCAGTTGGTTATCAATTGCTGCATAATGAATCACCCCAAAACTTAGTGGCTTAACTCAGCAACTGTCAATTTATCGTTGTGTCTTATGGTTCTGGGGCATGACTGGGCTTAGTTAGGCAGATCTTGCTTGGGTTCCATCGTGTAGTTGCAGCCATAAGTGACCGGTGGCTCTTTGAGGCTGGCCCACTTACGGGCCTGGAGGCAGTTGAAGGTGGCTGCTGTCCAGGACCTCAGTGGGCTAAATATCTCCACATGGCTCTCCATGTGGTCTTCCTTTTCTCCAGCATAGTGACTGGCTTCTAAGAGTGAACTTTCCATGTAGACCAGGCAGAAATCCTTTGGCCTTTTGTGACCTAGCTTTGGAAGTCATGTACCATCAATTTTTCTGTGGTTATAGGCTTACCCAGATTCAGGGGCGGCAAAATAGGCTCTACCTGTCAGGGGAATGAATATCAATGATACATTGTAAAAAAAAAAAATACATGGTATACGATGGGAAATCTGGTGATCCTGTTGGAAAACACTGTCTGTGCTGTCACTTTTTCAATAAAAGACAGTAATAGGAAAAGGAGACAAAAAGAAGGAGAACGAGACGAAAAGAAGGAAGAGAACCCCAAGGGTGGGTTAGAGTGTGGAACAGTGAGCATTGACAGCCAAAATGAGAGCAGGAGATAAAGGTAGGACACATCGAGTCAGATGGAGATGCAGGGGAGGCAGGACAGAGTTTCTGATGAATTGGGCATCCCTGACACTTAACTGAGTCCACAACCAAAGGAGCTACGTCTGAGGGTGCGTCCTTCACAGTGTCTGGGGCGGGAGTACAAGGCCATTCGTGTTCAACAGGTGGGAGACAGCAAAGCCACTCCCTAGGTGCCCCAGTAAGCTGACCAGGATAGATTATGGTCAAGTGTAGGAGGTGTAGTATCAAAATCACCTGGTGATTGACAGGGACTTCTAGTTTTCCTATAAGATGAAATCAAAGATACTAGTATAAAATGAGAGTGCAGATCTTGAGTGAGAATGGACACTTACATTGTCCTTTTCCACCCCCTCCTTCCGTGGCAACAAATATTTATTTTGGTTATGAAAGTGTGTGGACTTGGGGTGCCTGGATGGCTCAGTTGGTTGCATACCCAACTCTTGATTTCGACTCAGGCTGTGATCCCAGAGTGGTGAGATGGAGCTCCATGCTGGGCCTGGAGCTGCTTAAGGGTCTCTCTCTCTCCCTCTGCCTCTCCCCAACTTCCCCTTACCCCCTGCTCATGTGCATGTTCTCTCTCTGTCTCTCTCAAAAAAAAAAAAAAAAAGACAAAAAAACTAAATAAAAAAATATGTGCTTGGTTAAAATAAAATATTAAAATTTAACATAAAATATGTGTGCTTGATTAAAAAAATCAAATATTGGGTGCTTACAGTGTACTAGGCACATTCTAGGTTGGGGTGTTTGACTAAAGAAGAATAAAAAAGAGTAAATCTAGTAATCACTTTGTATTTTTTTTTTTAAGACTTATTTAATTATTTTTGAGAGAGAGAGAGAGTGTGTGTGATGGGGGGTGCCAGAGGAAGTGGGAGGATCTCCAGCGGTCTCCATGCTGAGTGTAGAGCCATGCTCATGACCTTGAGATCATGACCTGAGCCAAAACCAAGAGTCAGAGGCTTAACCAATCGTGCCACCCAGATGCCTCACTTAGCACTGTTTTACACAATTGTTTCATTTACCGTACATGTATTCTGAGAAAGGGTTAGTGTTAGCTTGCTCTGAGGCCTCTGGAAAATCATTTGGCTTCCACGAGACTCCATTTTTCAGACTCTGTAATACCTGTTTGCCTAGCTCTTGTTGGTATTGGAGACATGTTTGTAAATGAAAATCATGCAAGGCAGCACTTAATAAAAGCTAAATTTTAGTACCATTATAGAATGTGATTTAGTCAGCTGTTCCTTTTTAAAAAATATTTATTTGAGAGAGACAGATAGTGAGAGAGAGCAGGAGCAGGAAGGAGAGGGGGAAGCTGACTCCCTGCTGTGCAGAGAGCCTAATGCTGGGCTCCATCCCAGGACCCATATCATGACCTGAACTGAAAGATGCTTAACCAACGGAGCCATGCGGGCACCCTGAGTCAGATGTTCTTAAAAAATCACGCAACATACTGGTATACAGTCATGTATTTAGTGATTGGGTGCATTCATTCATTCCGCTAACCCTGGCTGAACAATTGGAATGTGCCAGGCTCTGGGATACAGTGAGGAACAAGCTGGTCAGTCTCTGTCCTGTGGAACTTACCTGAGGAGGGTTCCTTTGTGAAAACGATCTGAAAATGTAGTAAGACTTACTGAAGAGATGAAATGGGTACATGAGCAAGGAGATTGTGCCCGTTTTCAGGAGGGAAGCTTCTATTTCAGGTAGATGTGGCTTGGAAAGGGTTTCGGGTAGCTAAAAAGCCATCAGCAGTGATGCGGTTAGAACTGTCATTTTCAAAACGGTCCTGTCTGAGTGCAGTATGTTGCCTGAAGAGTTTCCAAGTGCCAGTGGAAGAGGTCTGCGTGGTGGTCCTTGTGAACTCTGACCCAGGCTGGTGTTGGGAGCTGTAGTTTAGCGGGACAAGGACACACAGTACCATGTGGTAAGAAAGGGTTCTAGAATAGTTAGTAGTCTTGTTCTTCTCTCTGTCCTGTGGTATTTTGGGTACAATTCTATCTCTCGCAAGATCTTTTTCCTGTGCTCACTGATTTGACATATATATTTATAAGAGTGTAATTCAGAATATAAATATGGAAAAGGTCTCACGAGGAAGTTTATCTTTATCTCAGACATTATATCATTAATACTTTAAATCTCATTATAACATTGTAACCTGAGTGCCACATCTTTCTTCCTGTATAGAGACCTTAGAGAAAAATTAAGGCCCGATGCCATCTTCACCCATTTATTATCCGTGTTCATGATGGTGATCTCAGATATCCAAAAATAGTTACATTAGACCACATAGGAGATAGGGAGATAGGTAAGTCTTTAAGGAGATAGGTAAGTCTACAGGAGGTTTTAAACTTCACATATTTGGATGGGATCCACAGTAGTTCATTCTCTGAGAACTGAAATTGAGAACATACCCACTTAATGGTTTTTCTAGAGTAGAATTCAGTACAAATCAACATCTTTGAGCACATACTAGCTTTTGGGCAGTGGACTAAAACTTCTACTCACATTATGTCATTTGTCCTTAGAATAACCTAACTGGGTAGGTATTAGGGTGACAGGTGATGAGACCAAGGTAATAACATCCAGTGAACGATCAGGTTGGAACTTGGGCCACCTCTGTCTTATACAAAAGCCCTTTTTTTGGTGACTGTCATGTTGTAGGGTCACCCAAAGAGTCTCGCCACATCCTTGTTCTTTTCTTAATTTCCTAAATTTTCAGTAATAAATGTGAATCGATTTTGTATTCCAAAAAATCTCAACCAATACAGTTTCAAAGATGTGTTATAATACCATTAGATTAAAAAAGGTAGGGGTGCCTGGGTGGCTCAGTGGGTTAAAGCCTCTGCCTTTGGCTCAGGTCGTGATCCCGGGGTCCTGGGTTTGAGCCCCGCATCGGGCTCTCTGCTCAGCAGGGAGCCTGCTTCCCTTCCTCTCTCTCTGCCTGCCTCTCTGCCTGCTTGTGATCTCTGTCTGTTAAATAAATGAATAAAATCTTTAAAAAAAAAAAAAAGGTAAAAATATCTTTTTGGGGGTGGTGTGAAAAGTAGATAACTACCTGACCCTGAACTATAAAACCCCATATTTAGCAATTAAATAGATATTAATAATTGATGTTAAAAAATTTTAATATCTATTAAAAATAGATATTAATAATTAATGTTTAAAATACAATGGCCATGTAAATATTAATGTTTCTGCTTCAGTTATTTTTCCTGAGAATGTAACACTTATTGACATAAGATCTTTAGTCCCAGATTCTAAATTGATTTTGTTTCACTGTGAACATGATCAGTGAATTGTCTTTTGACAGGGGCGAGGAAAACACACCCTTCATCTTTGTAGGAATTCATGTTTACAGAAAGGTGATTTTGAGGAAGTGACTAATGGAAAAGAGCTACTCTGAGTGACTGGTAAACTTAGGAAATGTGTATGATGCTAGTGGGGATTTGAACTTTTTCCCCCTTTTCTTTCTCTTCAACCACAATTTGGTTTTAGAAGTAGGGATCAGTACTGTAGAAGACGATTTGGGTAATTAAATAAGTTAATATTAAGCTGTTTCTTTAGTTTTCTCCCTCTTCGCCCCATGCCCCCCACCCCAACACCTATTCCTGAAAGCTCCTTTCTTTTTGGCGTTGAGCTTTTCCCAGAGAGCCATTAGAAGTTTTGCCTCTATGGGTTTTGAGCAGGGCCTGGAAATTTAACAAATGACCTAGGTAAGGTTTATGGTCCGGCATCTTTCTGGGCTAGAGTAAAGCCTGCATGAAGAGAACTAGAAAACCTGCATAAAGCTGGGTTGAATCCAGGATGTGAAGAGGCTTAGATCACTGGGACATGGTGCTGTAAGCTATGGGGAGCCAATGGTAGGCACTGTGTAAGCAGGGAAGCCACTAGAAAAGTTGAGTCGGAAGTGGTGGAGAGTAGGGGGCAGTCCAAAGGAGGAGATATGGGGTGGCAGAGCTGTTAAAGACATCTAGGCATGGGGTCATGAGAGTATGAACTAGAACAGTAGCAGCAGTGTGGGGAGGAAAAAACACGATAAGTACCGTTGAAGGCCCGACTTGAAAGAACCTGGTAAGTGACTGGGTGCGGAAGGGAAAGGCACAGAAGGGGGGCAGCAGAAATGTTTTAAGGCTGTAAAGACAGGAGGATGGTTGTGGGGGCCCTGTCATGGTGGAAGATAGATGCCAAGACTGTTGGCATCTATTTGAGTTTGAAGTTCCACTGGGACCACCATTTGAATGTGTCCTATTCACCAAAGGATCTGTGTAAGTGTGTATCTTGGGAGAGACTGACTGAAGAGAGCTCTATTTAGCAGTTTTCTCCATGGGGGTGATTGTGGACATCATGTGACTGGATGCGATTGCCAAGGAGGACATTACAGAGAGGATAGAGAGGTCCCGGGGGAATAGTGATGGGCCAGGCAGAGGATGGAAAGAGCTGTTAGATGAGAAAGAGAAAGTGCTGTCCCAGGAAACAAGACGGTGGAGGTGGTCAGCAGTTCTGAATTTCAAAGAGAGTAAGGACAATGAGGTCTTATAAAAGGATATTGGATTTAGCTCAGTTTTAATAGTAAGAGGAGATGCTGGACAGTCAGATTTAATGAGTAAAGAGATGATGAGGAAGTACAAATGGGTGATTTTTCAAAGTTTGATGGTAAAGGACAGGAAGAGACTTTCATAGCTCAGCATGTGAGAAGATTTTCAAGGCCAGTAGAGACTTGTGTATATTCAGAAGCTTAGTGTGGAAGAAAACGAGGAGTAAGGTAGGTGGGTCACAGGAGATTCTAGGGGGCAGCGATTCACCAAGATAGTTACTCATTGGTGGACCCATACTTTCCATGTATCAAGTTCCGGGACTGTGGTAGAGCTACAGAGAGAAGACTCCATCTTTTTCTGTGAGTAATCCAGGAGATGAATGAAAGTTGACAGGATGGATTAAAGTCTGGATGACTTGGGGTTGGAGGCCTCATAGACAAGGAGAGGACTTGGTCAAGAGACAATGATCAAGCAGAATAAATACTGTGATAAAACGGTAGACAGAGCACTGGAGCAGGTAGAAGAGGGCAGAGGGTGAGGTGGACAACGGCTTCATTCATTGAGGACATGGGGTTATACGTATCCTGCATGGGGTATGTGGCAATCTTCTTCCTTCTCCGGAAAGCAAGGGTGCTTATCCCCAGTGGGGGACCAGCATGGGCAAATACTTGGGAATGCATTGGAAGAACAATTGTCTGTATGACTGAAGTAGAGGGAAGATATTCAGAGGTGAGACCAAAGGGGTAAGGAGGACCCAGAACAAAAAATGTCTTATGTGGCCTGATGAGAGGAGTTTAGCTTTTTAAATTTTTTTTTACTTTTCTTTTTTCCCCTGAAAGCTCTGGGGAACTGTGATAAGAATTTAAGGAGAGATGAGCATTGATCTAGTTTGCTTTTAGAATGGTCCCCTTGGCAAAAGTATGGTTTAGAGGGACAAGACCAGAAGCAGCAGCCAGGTGGGTAGGCTGGTGTTCACTCCAGGTGAGGACGGGTAGGGATTTTAGGTAGCAACCAGAGGACAAGTAGAAGAGATATTTAGGAAGCAGAGTTGACATGACTCAGTGTTTGAAAGGTTTCCTTGGGGATGGGAGGTTGAGGGGTTAGTGAGGGATAGGAAGATTTTGGGAAAAGCTGAGGTTGACCTGTTTTCTGAGGTAGAGACTATTTGGAAGGTAGGAAGAAACATTCACTGGGGCAGATAATGAATGTTCTGAATGTGTTGATTTTGAAGCACTTGTGGACCCCTTTCCTCAAATGGAGATGTAGAGTAGACCATTGTACTTGTCTGCAAATCACAAGAGGGTGTAGCCCTGAGGGAGAAACATGGACGTCCTCAGCACAAGAATGATAACTGAGACCAGTGTGTGCTCAAGATCTAGGAGCATGTAGGCTACACATACATAGCCTCTTGACTCAAAAACTTATGTTTCATTTTCCAAATTTTCTGGGTGCCTTTTGCCATTTAGTTCTATCTACAGGTGAGCCATTGTGTTCTTTTTGGGATGAGGCAGAAAATGGGGGGCTATGATGGTACTCCAATATACTGAGTTTTCTACTGATTAAAAGATGTGATGAGAGGATTAGTACCTCAGAAGAGGAGGATCAGATTCTGCAGGGAGACTTGAATTCCATGTGAAACTCATTTATGTATCTACACTTGCTTTCCCCCAGCCCTTACCAAGGACTCAGAAGCTTTGAATTAAAAAAAAAAAAAACAACCAAAAAACCAAAAAAACACCATGAGAATATACAACTGGTTTATTTCTTGGTTTCTTTTTAAAATCAGTGGTTGATACTTGTTTGGAAACTACATGATTAGAATATATAATTTTTCAGAATCTTTTACAGGAAAATCTATGTTACTTATTTCACTGCTCTGGCAATCTCTTTTTAGTACTAAATGAACTAACGAAAATAGAATTTATGGCCCTTTTCAGTATTGAATGGAAGCACAGTTGAGACATTTCCCCAGAAATAAGACTCCTGTCTGGAGCATTTTTATACTGGGGCCCATCATAGCTTTTATTTATTACTGAGAATTAATTTTCCCAGTGATGTAAAGGACATGAGTGTTATCCCTGTGAAGATGTTGTTTCCTGTGAGGAATGGGAAAATAATGGAGCTCTTAGGCTGTCTTTTTCATTGAAAAAGCAACATCTAGAGCAGAACTTGCAGCAGTGGGTAGGGTGGCCAGCTTCACCAGACCCTAATAAGAACTGTCCAAGACCGAAGACTGAAGAGTGTGGGCTCTTTGCAGATCTCCTGTAGATCCTCTTTTGGACAAACAAGCTGCAAAAGGCTGGTTTTTTTGGTTGCTTTGTTTTTTTGTTTTGTTTTTGTTTTGTTTTGTTTTGTTTTGTTTATGGCGTGACAGTGGGACAAGATTCAACGTAGGCTGATACTGAATTCTACTAAGGAATTATTGATGGTTTTGTTTGTGGAAATGATACCGTGATCATACTTTAAAATGCCCTTACATATGAGATAGTGACCCGCAGCAGTGACAGGTAAAATGACAGGGTGGCTCAGAGTTGCCTGAAAAACACTGAAGCAAGAAGACTGGGGTATGAAGGTAAGATCACAAGGCAGAACGCTGATAATCGTCGAAGGTGGGTAAATAAGGTTCATTTTAGCATTCTCACCTTACGTACATGGATGAAGAGTTCCATTAAAGTGAAGCTTAGCAAATGGAAATACAGTAAAATGTAGTAGCCTAGAACAGCAGGGGGTCGAAGGTCTGTTTCTCACCTGTTTCTGATCCTTCTGTGGCACGCATGCCACTCTTTCTGCATGTAGGATGATAATCTTCTTGCCTTTCAGGCCCACAAATCCAGGAATACAGCACCACAGCTAGATCGCGTCTCTGTGGCGGTAACGCTGTGGCACCCGGGATGTGGGCAGTGGTCTGGGCAGGTCCTGTCTCATTCTCCTCAGGGGCTTGAGCCTCCCATGGAAATGACCATGCAGGGGAGTCCTTGTGCCCACACATTGTTGAAACTTTTAAATAGGTGAGACTTGGGATGACAGCTTGGGTAGAGTGATCTATAAAAAGAGATGGGGGGCTTCCTGGGTGGCTTAGTTGGTTAAGCGTCTGCTTTTGGCTCAGGTCACTATCTCAGAGTCCTGGGATGAAACCCCGTGTTGGGCTTCTTGCTCAGCAGGGGGTCTGCTTCTCCTTCTCCTCCCTTTCACTGCTCTGGCAATCCCTTTTTAGCACTAAATGAACTAACGAAAATAGAATCTATGGCCCTTTTCAGTATTGAATGGAATTTGAATTGAATTGAATTTATCTCAAATAAATATAAGTAAAACCTTTTAAAAAATAAAGAAAAAATAAAAAGAGATGGAACGGGTGAGAGAAATTTAAATATGAAGCATGTTTCTGCGTTGAGACCTTATAATGCAGTCATTGACTCTTCTTATCAGTTCAAACTTGTGCTGGAACCAGACACTTTACTCCTTCAAACCCAAGCGTAAGTTTTGTGTGTGTGTTTTCCCAGCTAAACTCCATCTGAAGTCTCTGCCCTTTGCAGACAGTGGGATTACAAAATGAGTTGGCTACAAAGGAAACGTGCTTTCCGCGAACCAGCATGGTCTTGTTTGCTTCTTTGAATTCCTCCCAGCCTGGTAGGATAGTAACGGGTCGTCTCAGAGGCAGATGGGCCCGTCCATTTTGATCATCAGCTTTGGTGTTATTTAGCATTTGGTACTATGCCTTCCCTCTCAAGATTTTCAGATGCTTAGAGGATGGCCCAGAGTTTTCTTGACACCAGCTGTTGCTTTGCTTAAGGGGGTAGCATAAAGTAGGCCCGTTCACCTCCCTGTGCGCTGTTAACCACGTCACCGCAGCGACAGGAGCCGTGATGGCAAAGGGTAGAAGTTGTCTGAGGACATGAAGAAAATGTTGGAATAGCTGGTTGAAGTGTCTTGGCTCAGAACTTCCCTGTGTCTTTATGTTCCAGCCTAGGATTATTTATGGGATCCAACTAACATTGCTTAAATGTCTGTGATGCACTAGTAGTCTGCACTGGGTGCTGATTCACAGAGCAACGTTTTTTGTTCAAAGCTGCAAACTCCAGTTATGTTCTGGATCTGGGGATTACCTAGACGGGAGGTGTGAAAAGGGCTTCAGGAGGTCATAGGTTCTTGACTTGCCTTTCCCCTCATATCCCTTCTGCATCGCTATGATGCTAGGTCTCCAACCCCTGCCCTCTCTCTCCACGGGGAATGGTTGGAGAAGGATGGGCACAAGTTCTCTCCCGGTTACAAGGTTTGCTTTGGCAAAGCTCTTCTTTTCAGAAGAGAAATGTTATTTATCCATTCAGCATATATATTTTTGCTACCTACTATGTACAAGGTACTCTAACTAGAAATAGAAAGTCTCACAACAGACTTAACTGCATGTTACCCCCCAGGGCACATGCTTTCCCAGCTCCAAATTTCCTTATGCGCTGGAACACTTTCTTAGTATCTTTGGAATTTTGTAGCAAAGACCAGAAGAAAAAAGAAACAATGGGATCCATTATTCTGTAGACATATTATGGAAGAACAGAAACTCACTTACCTGGTAGAGACAAATGCAAAGACAGGGCATTAATAAGCACAAGCTCCTATCATTACATATCCTACGTGTTAAAAAAATGTGATAATTGGTTCACTAACCAAACCAATAGTTTCTTGTAATGGCGACTCTTCATTCCAGAATTTGTTACATAGAAATCAAATATTAAAAATGTTGGAAATCTTACGTTTTTATTGTAATAAATGCAGGGGAATGTAAGTTGATGTTCTTCTGACATGTCATGTCAAAGTTTCAGAAGGTTTTTTTTCTCCTTCTCCTTTTTTAAAAAATCTGTTAAGAGCTTGTCTTTTTATCGTTCCCTCCCATCCTGGAAAAGTCGCTATCTTTGAACATTGCTTAAAAGTAGAAAGTAGTTCCTTTTACTTTCTGTATTATATACTTCAATGTTGTTTGAAGTTCTTTACACAACTTTCATTTCTAAAAACTTGTTTTTTGAATGACAGCATCTCACATAATAAGGAAAAAAATTCGAATGGTGTAAAAGGGCATACCGGGTGACAAGGAGGGAGGGACTGTGTCTTCCTCACTGCTGATATTCCTTTAGCAAAGTGTTCTTGGCGTCTCTCTGCCCAGTGACTTACCTGATTGGTGAGTTTGGACGGAGAAATCTGTTGTGTGGCCCACCCCTGCCCCTCCCTTTCTCCTGGCACGGGTCTGCTCACAGAGGGAGGTGCTTAGTCAGGTCACTGCGGCCCTGCTGTGTGAGGAAGCGTGCCGGTCATCCTTGCTGAGGACTGGGTAAGGTAAATCTTGTCTGAATGCAGAGTCAGTGTGGCAAGGAAAGGGACTGGCTCAAAGTTGAAGCCACATTCTCAGTATCCCCTTTATAAGGAATAAGGACAGTGTTTTGACCTCTGTGTACTTTCTGGTCTTATTTCTAAATTAGTTCAGAACCGGAGAGGGGGAGAGGGGTTTGGGGTTCCTTACAGTGAACAACTTAGTGAGAAAGAAGTTCACCCTCTCAACCTAGAAGCTGTCGCTAAGCCCTATAAATTCTTTCAGAAATGCTTTATGTGTATACAATGTACCTGAAAATGTGTATGTGTACCTACCTTACTTTTTTTTTTCTAAATCTTTTTTGAAAAAGATTTTATTTATTTATTTACTTTAGAGAGAATGAGAGAGAAAAAGCATGAGCAGAGGGAGAGAGGGAGAAGCAGACTCCCTACTGAGCACGGGTGCAGTGTGGGGCTCGATTTCATGACTCTGAGATCGTGACCTGAGCCGAAACCAAGAGTTGGACACTTCACCTACTGAAGGCACCCCTGTACCTTCCTTAATTTTATGATGAACAGTTTTGGTTCCCTTCTAGCTTTTTCCACTTCGTATATTTTGATGATCTATTTGATACTTATTATTAGCTGCATACTATTCCATAAAATGGATGTTGTATTGATTTTACAACCAAGAAGAATAAACATGGTTCTGTTTGAGTTTCATGCCATGATGAAACTGAAACTCTAAGGCTCCACTGCTGGCCAACAAGGATGGCGGCTGTTTGTCATGCTTTCATTTTCATACGGAAGAGCCTTATTATGTATCTCAAGGTGATGAGACTTGGTTTTCAGTGATGGAGGGCATACTGCAGATCTTCCGTGTAGAGACCTGGTTTTTCACACAACCTGTTGCTGTCATTTAACTGGGAATTATAAGCTGAGTAATAGCTAAACATATCTTTAAGGCAGTTAGTAATAATTTTTATGAAGGAACTCTTTGATACTGACATCTGAGCTCTTCTAAAATGTTTGTATGAATGTGCATATTTTAAAAACCAGATATCTTAGTGAACTTATAATGTGACATTCTCTGTATCACATTCTGGGTAAGAGTTACTGAGTCTATAAAACTCCATCCATTTGGGGTATCTTCCGTGGGTGGTTATGCCCTGTGCAGATGTAGTCATTGCCAGGACATTTCCAAGATGGTGGTGTTGATTCTGTTACTCTGGGTTAACACGAAGGTTGTTTAACCAGTAACTATACCCTAATCTTTATGTTAGGTGTTTTTTTTTTACAAGGTACGAATCCAGTCTGTATTAAGTTATTGGTAGCTTGTATCATCCTAGTAATTCCCAATTTTACTGTCCTTTTTGTTTAACTCCTTCTATTTCATCTGGAGACGTTGACATATCCCCTTACCAAAAACCACTGGATGCTGTTACTGGTTTGGCAGTCCTGCAGCTAACTAGTCTTTTGTTTCTCAGTACCAGTAGGCTGCTGCATTTAGTGGGTGTGGGAGTTAGGTTTCAATCAGAAAAACAGAACCAGTAGGAGACAAATAAAAAGATTTTGTTTGAGGACCTTGCTTTTTCTGATTGGGGGCAGGTGAGGCACGCCAGATGTCCGTGGGGCAGGCCATCGGGAAGGGCAACCCCCGGGTCTCTGGCTTGGCAGAAGCTGTTCTGGACAGGTGGAATTTCTTCCTCAGAGACGCCTCAGCTCAGCTGTAAAGGTCTTTTTCTGTATTACATCCAGCCCACCTCGATTATTAAAGAGAATTTCCCTTGTTTAAAGTCAATTATGGATTTTAATCATATGTGCTAAATGCCTTCACAGCAGTGCCCAGGTTAGCATTTGATTGAGTAGCTGTGGACTGTAGTCTAGCCAAGCAGACACTTACAGCCGGCTGTGCCAGGGATTCTCTGTTGCTTGTTTGAATTCTTCTGCTCCTAGTAGTCAGTTCAGCGTGGACTGCTTGGAGTTACAAGGGCTCCTTTCTCCTTCCCACCGGTCCTGCAACGAAGTTAGTTTTGTGACCTCTTGCCATCTCCAGGGCAGCCTCGCCTCTCCTCCAGTGCCAGACATTTATTTTCTCCTTTTTACCCCCCTGTGGTTTTACATGAAGTGTATTTTCTCATCTGTGTTATTTGTCTTACCAGGACAGAATGTTCCCATTGTTTTCTTTATTAGCTAAAGTTACAGATCAGCTTGGCACCCATTCTAGCAGGAGCTTTAATTCTCAAAGACAATGGCTGCAAAATTGGATGCTACTTTCCTGGCTCCTAGCTGTTGTCATTGTTCTTTGTCACCCTCACTTGGGGAAATGCCATATTGGAGGTTTGATAGGATGAAAGCAGAATAAGAAATCTAATTGCTTCTCTGTGTTTTGTGCTGCTTCCTCAGAATAGCTCCCTCCCAGCTTCCAGAACATTCTCTTTCAAGACATTGCCCTTTCATGTTGGATGTCCAAAGTTACTAAATTCCATTATCATTATCTGAAGAGCAACATTTATCAAATTTGATTCCTTTCACATTAGAAAATGTTAAAGCATTGTAAGAAAGTTGCTACAAGAGTGTCCTTACCTGAACTAGCCCAGTGTTTTGAATTTGTTATTATTGAATTATTAAAGTCTTTGTTTCTCTAGAACTTCTTCTAATTGCCTACAGAACATTTTAATATCCTCATTCCTTTATTCTGTCCTTTTATGTTCTAGAAAAAGGGAATACCAAATTTTAGCAGAACTAGATAAGCATTGAATTCCAAGAGGTCAAAAAAAAAAATGTTAATGTGAGTTACTGGCAAAAAGGTCCAAGATTTAGCTGAAGCCACTTATCTAAGATTAACGGAAAAGGACTTTTTTCTTTTTGGTGTTTTAACGAGTAATAACATGGTCTGATGGAAAAAATTTTTAAGTATAAATTTAAATCTGGGTGTGCAGAAACTCAGAATGTCCAGAGTCAGAAAACACGGATCAAGAAGCAAAGTGCAGCAGAGCCTGTTATCTGTCTTGGTAAGGGGTTTCAAATATGTCCTGCTAATTTTCAAAAATGATAAAGTCTACAAAAATGAAAATTGAACAAATCACCTTATTACCATCCTTATTCTGATAATCTACTGCTGTGTAACACATCACCCTAAAACAACAGCCATTTTATCAAGTTTCTGTGGGCCAGGGCTTCGGGAGAGCCTTAGCAGGCTGGGTTCTGGTCTCCGATAGCTGCAATCAGGTAGCCAGGTGTTCCCTTCACGGGTCTGGGCTGGGCGTCCTGACAGCATGGAGGCCTATGGCACTCGGGCTGCTTACACAATGGCCAAAGGCATCAACAGCAAGTACCCCAGTGAGCAAGAGGGAGGTTACCTCACTTTTCCTGACTTGGCCCTGGAAGTCACATCTCTTAGTTCTGCTGGCTACAGAGGAGGAACAAACCCACTCAGATTTAATTAGAGAGCACTGGACTCCCATCTCTTGATAGCAGAATGAGAAGATTCTGGAAGAACACACGTGGGACGGGAGGTATTGTTATGGGCATCTTTGGGAGAAAGCACTGTGCTGTGGTCTGCCCCCTGGAGGCAGTAATGCACATCTCTCCCACATGCAAAATACACTCTTGGACTTCCAAGATCCTCTGTCAGTCTCTTCCCATTATGGCCTCAGGCTCAGGCTCAAAGTCAAGGACCTGGCCGTCTAAATTGGGTCTGGGTAAACAAAGGAGGCTCCTCAGGACCAGTTTCCTTGGGTATAGGGCTTGAGTACTGTTCTCAGTTATCTGCTCATCACACACCCAAAACAAAACAGGAGAATGGGAATTTTAAAGGCCTGCCCCAAAGAGGAAGCATGAGAGACATAGAGGTCCCATAGTGATACTGGAATTTCTTGGCCAGGTCCATTACCATTTCCTGTTCTGCTGTTCTTTGGGGCTCTTGGTTCCACTCTCTGGGCTCTTGGTTCTGCTAAAGTCAACCTTTTTTTTTCCATAAGAAGAGCCAGCATTTGCAGCTGAGTCCTTCTCAGACTGCTTCCTGCCCATAAATTTTCGGGATCCGAAGACCCTTTTCATTGTGTACTCTCTTTTTAGTCTAACTTGGCAATAATTCCATAGTACAATTATCCCCAAAATTTTGTGGGTTTTCTGTGAATCTTGTTACGTTCACAGCAGGAGCCAAGAAGACCCCAGGACACGTTGTCTGTCTTGGGCTTCATCCGCAACTGCTGAGGGACGACCCCTGTCAGTTTCTCAGAAGCCTTGTCACTTAATGCAGAGTTTCCATACAGTATGCTTTCAGAAGATGATTAGAAGGCCTTAAGTCTGTTTGTAAGTGTCTAGGAGGCTCTGCCTTAGATCTTTCTGAAATCTCAAGAGACTGCCACACAGTCATGCCCTAGATTTGATCCTTGCTGGGAAGCCATTTCTTAATTTGAGAATTGCTTGACAACAGGAGAGGCTGGGAATGAGGAACGGTTTTATATGTAACAGTGTGTTCGTTGGCTTCTCTCTCTCTGCTCACAATTTATCCCAGGCTGTGAGCAGAAGCCAGGTGTCACTTTAAGGAGGCTGCCTGAACGTCTCCTTAGCTGGGTCGCTGAGTTCATTAAGGACAATTCCATTCCCCACGTTCCCGCAGACAGCAGCATGACCAAACCCTGTCACTGGTGAGCAGGATCCTCTTGTCTTCCAGCTTCCAGTAACACTGTCCTCACTTTTTTTTTTTTAAGGCCTTACGGACAGCCTTCCTCAAACAGCAGACCATTCATTTTTGGGCGCCAGAAACAGGGGAGGGGCTCGTTGGGACTCCGGGTCCTCACGCCGTGGCTGTCAGAGTGGCGCCGAAGCACTTGTGTCTGGGCTTGGTCAAGGAGGCCAGGCGGCGGCCACTGGGCTTGAAGTCACTCTCTTTTAGGGGGATTTGTTGCCTGTCAGTAGGAGCTGGAACAATTAATAATACGTTTTTTTTTCCCTGGCCGTTGTCACCCTCCAGCCCCGGTTCCTCTCCTGCTCTGCTCTCAGGAATCCAAGTTTGATCATTCTCCCTCCTCGTGCCCACTTGAAAGCCTTCTGTGTCTTTCCGTCGTCTGAATTCTAAGCACTCTGACTTGCTGTATGACAGAGGGTGCAAACACACAGGCCACATTTATCCCACAGACACATTGTTTTTAGCTGCTCAGAGGTTTGTTGTTTTTACTTGACATACTTGCCAACATATAAAAAAATCAAGAGCCTTCACATAAAAATCCAAATTATCTACTTCTGTGGAAGAATCCGAGGATCTGGCCACAGAAAGGGGGCTGCCTTTCTGTGGCCACAGTCAGCTAATGCCTGGCACTCCCTTCGGGTGGGACAAGCCCTTCCCAGACCACCCAGTCGTCACGGGGTCTGCTCCCCATTTCCCTTCTGGCTTCTCTAGGCCTTTGTATGTGCCATTCTTATCGTACTGTCTCTTCACACAACCTTTCCTGCTTTAATCTTAGCTGTTTCCTTACGCCCAGCCCCTAGACCCCAGTACTTTGTGACCTAGCCCCATCACCCGAGTGGGCGGAAATCCGTAAGTTCTTAACCTTCTCTCCAGGTAGAAGAGCGTCTCTGCTTTGTGTTTGGGGAGTTGTTACTGTCCTTCACCGACCAGCCTCCGGGGCAGCCCCTCAGCAGATGGCTGTCCTCTCCTCTGCAGTCCCGCAGCCTCCCGACTTTGCTGGGGCATGCCCATTTTAGTGACGTCCTTAGCTTATATGTCTCTCCACTTCTCTGGATGGTGAACAGTATACTCCGTGGTGTGGGCTATTTTTTCAACTTATCTTGTGTCTCGAACTTGCCGTCAGAATAGCTGTTGAATAAAACCTTGCTGAGTGAATACATGAGTGATATTTTTTATAAAAAGGCTCAGGCTGGTTCAGTGTGTCATCCATTAAATGCAGTACAGAGTAAGGCAGCATAAAGTTGAAGGCACAAATGCCACTGGGGGGAACTGGCCAAAGCTCCTTGCGTAGAAGAAAGGAGAGAAGTAGAGAATGTCAAAGGGCAGATCAGGTCAGGGCAAGTACATAATACATATCTGAGAAGATGGGCGTTTGTACATAACTGGATTGCGGGATGTCTTAAGGGGTAGGTGGGAACAATGTCTTGAAAAGGTCTTTTGGAGCTAGGGTGTGGAGGGACTTGGATATTAAGGAATTGGGACTCTTTCTACAGGCAATCGTGAACTCTTGTCATTTTTTTAGCAAGAGTGCTCATGTGTCAGTAGGGCACTATGAAGGATAAAATAGGCAAGAGATGAGTGGCCAGGAGGTTGATAAGCAGTTTATTTTCACAGGAGAAGCGAAAAAAACCAGTGTCGAAGTTGGACCTGATCTCACACAACAGCAGTGGAGGAAGTAGAATTTGTAGGATATAACGTTTGATAGATTTGGGTTGTGAGAAAGAGGAAATCTATTAGTGATAACAGCACCTGTCACATCTTGAGTGTTTGTTATGTGCCAGACATCATGTTAAGAACATTAAGAACTTTAGACGACTGTGCCCCCTGGCCAAGATGACAAGGGGTGGCGGAGGGGGAATGGTATTTCAGAAGCGCTGTTTCATTTTAACCTGAAGTGGAATTTTATTTTAAAATACTTTGTATTTGAAACAACTTAAAAGAAGTATGGTCCTTATTAAACCACTGCCCAGTGAAAGCTGCATGCAGACAGTTTCTGTAGACAATTTTTATAGTGAGATGCTTAGTAGAAGTAATATATCTATGTATTTCTGTATTCTGGGTGAGAATGTGCAAACAGAGGTAAACTAGACTAGTACTTTTCTATCTTCCACACTTTACTTTTCTCATATTCTATCAAATAATCAAGATTCCAAATTGTTATAAACAAAATGCATAAGTTTTCAGTGACATTTATGTTTATTATTGATCTACTGTCATATTAGTATTTACAAGAAGTTTGAGAACTTAATTCCATGTCTTAACTGGAGGAGATGTATATTTCATTTTACAGAATACCTATCAGGTGTAAAATTCTTGATCTTGTCTGTAGAATTTATCGTACATCCCTAATTATAAAGGTAAATTGGAAATAAGGGAATCTTTATTTTCCAAATCTAAAGATTGGGGGGGGGGAGTGTTCTGCTGAGTTGGAACACATTGAACATTTAGGGACTTAGAAGAAGTAAAATACCTACTGATAAAACTTATATGCAACTATGTTAAATAACACATTATAAAAAACAATTTTATTTGAGAATACATCGGTTGTTTTCCTTTCTGACTTTGTATTAAGCGATATTATTTAGTCTCTTGACTTGCAGACTTGGCACCAGTCATCACAGATCCAATTTTTGCATCATCTACCACAGTTTTTCAGGGGTCACTCTTCTCACTTCCATTTGCATTAAAGAGGAATAGAACACCATGTTTCCTCTGATGCTTTTCATAATAAATGTTATCCCAAACCGTACGTGTCGGTTTAAATAACATGAAGATAATTGCCTCCCTCAATTGTACCTGGACTGATATATGTTTGATTGGTAAAAATCAGTTTGCACGTATTTTAAAGGTATGTTATTTTTAAAGGTGATATTTGAGAGGCTTGTACAATAGTTGCCATTGTAAACTAGCTATTCCCAGGAATAACTACAAAGCTCAAGTGAAATGTCTTGGTCAGAATTTATAACATTCCCGTAGGGTGAGTCTCCCCACCCGTGGTGTGCTGGTAAACGCTGAGGGAGTTTGGCAGTGAGGGAGGAGTGCAAAGCCTAACTTGTACAACTTTCCAATTTCCAGTGTATAAATACTCCTACTGGGGCCAATTTTACGCGACCAGTGTGAGGTCAACCGCCTTGCAAACGTTGTGAGATTTTAACAGTGGACTCTCCTCAGCCGCTGTGAGCCGGCTGCAGCGTGGAGATCTTCGTGAAGGGTGACAGCCCTAGAGAAGTGTCCCAGTGAGGCTGGGGGTCGAGCGTTAATGAACGGGTTGGAGACGGCTCGCTAGAAATTGATCGGACATGCGTATCCCACAGAGCATTTCGGAAACAAGACTGGGAGACGACGTTTCCAAGGTCATCAGCTTAGATGAAAGGGAGGAGGCCACGGAGAGCGTGTGCTCTCTTGAGGAGACCGTGTCTGGCAGCCATGTGTACTGTCAAGACGGAACAAAGAACAGCAGGACATGGAAGGACAGAGAACAGTGGAGGGAGAAGCTGTGCAGGTTTGGAGAGAGCATGAAGGAAAAGAATGGGATTCAGTTGTGTCGACAAGCTAGCATTAGGCCAACAGAGGGGAGCGTTCCAGTACACAAGGGTGAAGTGAGGAAGTCCTGTGGGGGAGAGGCAGTCTGGGTGGCCTGCTCGGGACAGGTGATCTTTTGTACTGAGATTAAGGAGTACGGATGGGCCAAGCAAGCCAAGGCAGCGAGCAGAGACGATCTTCAGAAAAATCCTGTCAGAAGAATGTTAAGTGCGAGAGGGGAGAGGGATGGAGTGACTGCTTGCGGAAGAAACAAAATCGGGGCCTGCCCCGCTTTGGGGTGAAAGTCTAGGAGAGACTGAATGTGTTTCTGGTGGAGGTAGAGGAGCAGGGCCTGGCAAGAGGGAAAGAGGCGAAGGTGGGTGGAGGGTGTGAAGGAGCTGATTAGAATCCTCTCAGAGGGGTGGGCGGAAGCCAGATGGACTGGGTGCCCCAAGGGTAGCAGGTGGAGCTGTTGGAGATGACTGGAGCTGGGCAGGATAGGGCTCCCATTTGAGCCGCAGCAGCGGAGCCTAGCCCTGGAAGGCTGGGGTCAGACTCCTGCTCTCCTGTCCTGGCCCCGGTTCTGCCCGCCCTATGGGCTGGGCCAGGCGTTTCTCCTCCCTGCACCTCATTCTTCCCTCAGAAAAATGGGGGAGCACAGTGATTCTCAGCGCCTGAGGCTACCCTGAAGATTAAACTCATTAAGGTATTTAAAGTTCTGAGAGCACTAAGCACTAAAAACTAACTTACAGAAACAACAGCCGGTATTTATGGGCTGGGGAGAGGGAATAGCCCAGGAGTGATCGATCAGCACCATGCTTCTCCAGCCTGAATGAGCATATGAATCGCCTGAAGCTCCTGCTAAAGGGAATTCTGATTTAATGGTTTGGAGTGGGGCCCGATTCAGCCTTTCTAATAAAGCTCCCGGTGGTGCTGCTGCTGCAAGTGCAGGAGCCACACCTTGAGGGGCAGGGCTGTGGCCGTCCTGACACCCCACCTAGGAGTGGCCAGCCACCATCTCTCTTGGCACTGGGCACATGGCTAGTCTCCCATTTGCTCAGGACTGAAGGCTGGGTATTTGGACTGAGCCCCTCGGATTTCCACCCAGGCGTGATTTGTCCAGGGAGGGGGCAGGGGCGAGGGGTATGGTAAGTGCAGCACAAGCAGAATCAGCTGTGGGCTCCAGACCTTCTAAGATGGGGGTGAAGCCAGGAGGGCTAAGGGAAGAGGCGAGGCAGGGCCGAGGGCCAGAGAGCATGGTGAGGCTGGGAAGTAGGCTTGGGACGGAACTGTCAGGTCGTAGGATGTAATGTCAGAGTAGAAGACAGAAGGACAGTAAAATATTTCCTGCTGAAAACGTAGTCTAATTTTATTTATTTAGTTTTAAAGACTGTGTTTATTTATTTGACAGAGAGAGAGAAAGTAATCAGAGTGGTAGAGGGAGAAGGAGAAGGAGGCTCCCTGCTTCAGAGCCTCAATCCCAGAACCCCGGGATCATGACCCAAGCCAAAGGCAGGTGTTTAACAGACTGAGCCACCCAGGTGCCCCTAATTTTGTTTTTTATTTTTGGTAATTTGGAAGGCTTTTTGTTTCCTTGGCAGCACCTCAAAGGTGTTATAAACCGCAATTAATTAGAAACATTTTTAATTCTTCTGGTCTTTTCAGAATGCCTGATAAGGGAAATGTTACTGGGTATTTTGCTTTCTACCATGTCCGGGTCACTCAGGTTCAGGCTGTGGTCAGGCTGTAAACAGGTGGAGAAGTGGAACACAGGATTTCTATCGATGGAGAAATCATTCCGAGGAGACTTTGAAATCCTGCCTCTAGGGAGACGTTAATGTAGTCGTGGGAGCCGCTGGCAGGTGCCTTGGAAAGAGGGGCCATGCAGGATTGGACAAATGCTGCTAAATTTTGGCCAGTACTCCTTTGGGTCACATTCGTTCTTTGTTATAGAAAGACACTTGAACTTCTAACATCTTCAACACCCTGTCTAGATGGCTCATCTGCTGACTGTCTTCTATCTATCCTTCATACCTTTTTTCCTGTTCTGGTATCAGGGGCCGGGAGTCAACGTGACATGTTGTGCAGAGACCCTGGGTCGTGGATATTTCTCGAAAGCTCGTGTTGAGAGGGTCACCACTGAGAACACTAGACCACTCCGGGGACTTCCCCGTGTTCTGCCATTCCCTGTTCCTGCCTGCTTCATCCTGGCTCGACATCAGCAGTAGCTCAGGAGGCACATTGTTTCTCTGTCTGTCTGTACCTGACTTGTTTCCTGGTGGGAATCCAAACTTTGGTTCATTTTTTAAAATGGATTTTCATAAAGATGGGGTTTCAAGAAAGGAAGGAAAATAACAAATCAATGGAACTGCTCAACCGTATTTTATGCCCAGTCTTGGGAATAAATGTTACTGCATGCAGGACTTTGTCTAACCTCTCTGTTGGACCTGAGGAATTTGTGGACTCATGACTGGGCTCCTTTCTCTGAGAAGCATTCGATTCTTTTTCGAAATCCCCAGCTACCACTTCTTGGCTTTACTCAGTGGTGAATTTGTTTAGCTGAATGAGAGCGATGCAACAATAACCCACATCTTTGTCGTGGTAGGCGATGGGGAAGGACGGAAGTCTTTACGCATCTTTGTTTTGAAATTTTTTTTATTTTGTAGCGTATTCACCAGTTCCTAAATAAGAACCCTGTTTGTTAAACTATGTGAAACTTACTTGCTTGAACTTTGGAAGGTGGAAGTTGTTTCCCAGAGTCCCTGCAAAACCCCTTCAGGGATGTCACTTTGCGGAATTGCTTTGTGGTCTTTTCAGTGGAGGTCAGTGTCCCATAAATACACGGTGAAACCCAGGTTTCAAATTATACTGCATGTTCTTTTCCTTCCTGTAAACGACAAGGATGTCCTTAACAGATCTGTATTCTTGTTCTTGTGACTCCTATACCAATATTTTCTGCCACCTAGGTTTTATAATGTTTTTGTCTTAATTTCTACATTTATTTGTTCAGTATTTATTACTTAAAGGCCCACGCCACCATTTCTTTCAGTGCCTGAGGCTATAATCTTAGACATGTTGCTTTATCTTTCTCTCTCCCAGCGAGTAAAACTAGGAGGGAGACAGCCACGGTTCTAAAATAAAATAGAAGGTGGCCATTTTACTGTCTGTGGTTGGATCCTGCCTGTAGAGACAAAACCCGCCGATCTTGTAAGCAGAGGAAAAGGGGCATAAAGGAAATTTTAGGATGTGAAGCTGTACTATCTCTAGTGTCAGAGATTTCCTTGGTGTACTCTCTTAAGTTTTAGTACTTGAAGAATACTAATTCACCAGCCATGCTTGTTTTTTTTGCAGTTTTGGTAAAGGTATTGTTCTGGGGGGCCCGGCTGGCTCAGTGGTTTAAAGCCTCTGCCTTCGGCTCAGGTCATGATCTCAGGGTCCTGGGATCGAGCCCCGCATCAGGCTCTCTGCTCCATAGGGAGCCTGCTTCCCCCTCTCTCTCTTCCTGCCTGTCCACCTACTTGAATCTCTGTCAACTAAATAAATAAAATCTTAAAAAAAAAAAAAAAAAGTAGAGTTCTGTTTCTGATACAGTTCTCCTTGTTTTCTCACTTCCTAGTTAATAGTATGCTTTGTAATAGACATTCTTTTAATGTAGTCATTAAACAGTGTTTTCTCTTTTGATATAGTCATTATAGTCATTAACACAGATTTTCCTTTGCTATCATCAGGATTAGTATTGCTAAGAAAATAATTTTATTGTATATGTCAACGGAAAATTATTTCTCTTCAGGCACCTGGGTGGCCCAGTTGGTTGAGGATCAGACTCTGGGTTTCCACTAGAGACATTATCTTGGGGTCTTGGGATCGAGCCCCACATAGGGCTTTGTGCTCAGCGTGGACTCTGCTTGGGATTCTCTCTCCCCTCCCTCTGCCCCTTATCTGCGTGCACTCTCTCTCTCTGAAATAAATCTTTAAAAAAAAAAAAGAAAAGAAAGAAAAAGAAAAGGAATTATTTTTCCTTCCTCTATCCATTTCTTTTTTTTAAAGATTTATTTATTTATTCATTTGACAGAGAGAAAGAGAAATCACAAGTAGGCAGAGAGGCAGGCAGAGAGAGAGGGGGGGAGCAGGGTCCCTCCTGAGCAGAGAGCCCCATGCTGGGCTCCATCTGAGGACCCTGAGATCATGACCTGAGCCAAAGGCAGAGGCTTAACCCACTGAGCCACCCAGGTGCCCCTCTGTCCATTTCTTTATAGTTTTAAAGAGCAGTCTGTTCTGAATGTCTCGAAGGCATTTCAGCATTTTTTCCCTACACTACTTTGCCAGCATCTATTAGCACATTAAAATCACTACCATTAGGTCTTTTCCAATGATTCAAAAAATGTAAACGGAAAAAAAAATCTTATGTCAACCACAGAAGGGGTTGTTTCAAAGGTGAATTCACTATTTTTGGAATGGAGAGAAGATTTTTTTTTTTTTAATTGAGTATAATTGTTTGTAGTGATGAATAAGAGTTTCTTATTTTTTAACTTTCCGTGTTGGGGTTCAGATCTTCTAGACCAAATGCTCAGGCTTGTTTTTACAGGTTCCATGCAATAATGTCTTTAAGTCATACCTAACCCCGACTCTGTGTTAATTTTGAATTGACATTAACTGAACGTGTATGTAAATACTTAACTTTACATTTAAGGTCTGTAGTATTTCCCTTAGGATTAATGAAGCTCCCACAATATAACTAGCTAGTTTCTATTATGGAAAACTGTGTTTTCTTCCCATTATAGTCTTTCAGAGTCTTCAAAGGATGTTTTTAGATGACTTCAGTTTCACAGTCATCATTGGATGGTGTAAGTCCCACTTTTTTTTTTTTTTTTAAGATTTTATTTATTTACTTGACAGAGAGAGACTCAGCGAGAAAGGAAGCACAAGCTGGGAGAGGGAGAAGCAGGCTTCTCCAATGCGAGCTCGATCCCGGGACCCTAGGATCATGACCTGAGCCAAAAGCAGATGCTCAATGACTGAGCCACTTAGGCGCCCCTGAGTCTCACATTTTTTTTTAAACTTTTTTTTTTTTTTAAATATTTTATTTATTTATCAGAGAGAGAGAGGGGGAGAGAGCGAGCACAGGCAGACAGAATGGCAGGCAGAGGGAGAAGCAGGCTCCCTGCCGAGCAAGGAGCCCGATGCAGGACTCGATCCCAGGACGCTGGGATCATGACCTGAGCCGAAGGCAGCTGCTTAACCAACTGAGCCACCCAGGCGTCCCAGACATTTTTTTTTTTTAAAGATTTTTATTTATTTATTTGACAGAGAGAGATCACAAGTAGGCAGAGAGGCAGACGACAGAGAGATAGAGAGATAGAGAGGAGGAAGCAGGCTCCCCGCTGAGCAGAGAGCCCGATGTGGGACTCGATCCCAGGACCCTGAGATCATGACCTGAGCTGAAGGCAGAGGCTTTAACCCACTGAGCCACCCAGGCGCCCCCTGAGTCTCACATTTGAATGGGAATCTGAAGGCTCTTTTTCTTCCTTTAACTTTGTCCTTATGACCCTGTGATCGTCAGTCATGTTCTGGATCTTCATTTCCTCATCTGTAAAATGAGGGGATGAGAACTAGACCGTCTCCAAGGTCCCTTTCCCCTTGAAGTTTCTCCAAATCAGTGGATCCTGGCTCTTATGTTCACATGTTCATCTGCTACATTGCTTTGTTTAATTATGTCTGAGTCCATTTTTTTTTTTTTTTAAGACAAATTACTTTGGTCAGAGACTCATCATTCTCAGTCACCCTGTCCTTTTAAAAAGCTTTGCTTTTTCACCCATACCAGGCATTGGGAAAGCATACTCCTGAATCACATCTCTACCCTAGTTCAAAAAATTTTTGAAATTCTTGCAGAAGACTGGTATAAACTGTTTAGATGATGTGGCATGCTTGCTGATTATCTTGCTCTGTTTCTAGCAATCCCCTAAGTCTCAAAAGTGTTACAAGGTGTGTTAAGAATAGTCTGATGCTGTTGTGTTTTGCTCAGGTAGGCTGAGCAGAATCCTGGGAAAACAAGTGTAATATCAGGTTTTGAAAAAGAGCAAGATAGCAATAGAAGCGTATTTGCTTTTTTGGGGGGTATAAGTTTTAGATCGCTGATACACCCCTGGAAACCTTTGCTTCATTAAGTTGCCTGACTCCCCTGCTTCCCCTCTGTCAGCAGTCTGTTGCTCACTTGCATTTCCTTAGGCAATCTTGAAGCCGGCCACATGGCCTTTAATGTGTAGTAGTTAATGACGTGTTAACCGAAGCAAAAGTGAACGATGGGTTTGATCCCGATGGCTGATGTGCGTGGTGTTCGTCCAAAATCTTTTGTTCTTCATGTGTGTAGTGATGTATTTCAGGAACACAATAGCTTCAGAAAGAGGACAAGTATGGGAGTTTGCAGACTGTGTGGTCTTTCTGAGTACTGATCGCCATCCCTGAATTCATAGCCAGTTAGGGTGTGCTCGGGGTAGGGGTGTGCTGCGTGACCCAAGCTGCAGTCCCAGTGAGCTCTGTTCGTGTTCCACCAGTGAGAATCGGGCCGGTGTGTTTTGCCTCAGGTGAGAAGAGTTCCTGGGTCAAGCGGTCACCTTCATAAAACGGAGGACGGTGACTGGGAGTGGAGTGACGACGAGATGGACGAGAAAAGTGAAGAGGGGAAGGCAGCTTTTTCTCAAGAAAAGGTAAGGGACATGGATGGTGGCGAGCTAACCTGTGCACGTTTTATTTTTGTGGCATTTTGTGTGTGCGTTGTATTAATGGATCTGCAATTGCTTTACAGTCACGAAGAGTAAAAGAAGAAAACTCAGAGGTGAGTGGTGGTTATTTATTTAAAACTTTTTTTGCCCACTCACCCTTGCTTCCCCTTCCCGCCTCCACTGCCTCTTGCGGGTCAAAGTGTGACCCATTTGGGGGAAAAGACTTCAAAATTTTGTTCTTGTGGAGTAGCAGAAAAGAAAAGGCACATCCCAATTCTGTCTGAGTTACTTCTGGGCTTTGTAAATTGGGGCAGGTGATTTTACTCTTTGAGCCTCAGTTTCCTTCTCTGTCAGATGGTCATGATCATACTACTTTTAAATTGCTCTGAGGTTTGAGGAAATCATGCACATAAATGCTAACTGGGTGCTCAACTTAGGATTCTGTTGATCTCAACTCTTCATATTACTGTCCTTTAGAAAACACAGTAGGTACACTGGCAGACTCTCTTCTTAGATTTTTTTAGTTTACAATAAAGCAGATATAAAATAGTTGGAAACTTGACATTGAATCTATTGGTCTTGGCTTTGCAATCTCCTGGGTCGCTTAGTAGGCAAGGAACACTCCTCAGCTTCCCTTTGAGAACTGGTCATCTTTTGATTAACTTTACTTCCTCCATCTGGTTAATTATCCTAATGCCTTAATGATGACTAGAGTTCAAAAGACTTGGCTACTTCTCCTAGAGAAAATTTGAGCATGTTAAAATAGCTCCAAATATTTTACAGACCTAGTAATTAATATGTGCCTTGATAAATTCTCATTAAGAAAACAGAAGACTTTAGGTTACAAATGATATCCACCCCAACTTTTTTTTTTTTTTTTTTTTAAATTAGTAGACATTTCATTTTGATGTAGGGAGGTAAATCTTCCATTCCACCACAAGGGGCAGTAGCCAGCAGACCCTTCTGAGAAGAGCCCATGGGAGGGGCAAGCCATGGCTTCCCAGCATTCTCTCCTCCCTCTGGTTTCTTCTTTCTTTCTGCCACTCCAGTACGCCTTCCCTAGGGATTTTTCAGACTGCCTGCCTCCCACTGTTACCTGTCCTTCAGTTCCTGTTTCTTCCTATGTTTATCGTAGGGATTAATCTTTTCATTTTGTACATAAAATAATAAGCTTCATCAAAGAAGTTATTTATCCCTCTCTGTTTCAAGCCACGGTGATGAGCTCCCATCACCCACTGGCTACCCACTGGCTTCACATGTGTGCTGGTTTTTAGAATGATCGTACCTGGGTGTCATGCACTCTGCTCTCTCCCTGCCTACTTTCCTGTTTTATCCACAGTGAAGTGCAGAGTCAAGGTTTTTCATCTGTTTCCTAGAGTGTCTCTACCTATGTCCATCCTGCTTAGAAATAGAACAAAATAATGTGATTCAAGTAGCAGCATGACGCAGAAAGCATTTGTATTGGTTCACTATGGGATGTCTTTATTGCAACGTATCCATCAAACCCTGCCTTTCCTAGTGCAGACTAATGGGTGTGGGTCTTTCCTCTTGAGGATTTAAGTTTATTGGGACACTGTCCTTCTCTGTGCTAGAGGAACTTGCTCTGGTAACTGTGCTGATATTTGGCTATTAATAGTATCTTTTTGGCAAGAATATCATTCTGCATAGATAGGGGAGAGTAACAGATAGCATGCTGTCAGTTAATCATCGGTCGCTATCGACCTTCTTGGGTGGGATTTGAAAGTCTTTGGCATTTCTCTGTGTTTCCACTCCTTTGATTTCCCAGAGGCATATGTCTGTTCCCATGCTGGTTTATAATTAAGGAACACATAGATAGCCTTATTTTTGAGGGTTCATGTCTTTGAATGTAAACACTTGTGCCACATTTTAGGAATAATCAGCCCCACCTACTATTTTGCATAGCTTTTCAGGCCAGTTGTTTTGTTTTGTTTTTCAAGGTTGGCATCGCAGTATCTTGAGCTGTGTTAAGTGCAGCTACAATGGTGGTTCCTCTAGCCTTTGAACTTTTTTTTTTTTTTAAAGATTTTATTTATTTGACAGACAGAGCTCACAAGTAGGCAGAGAGGCAGGCAGAGAGGAGGAAGCAGGCTCCCTGCTGAGCAGAGAGCCCAATGTGGGGCTCGATCCCAGGACCCTGGGATCATGACCTGAGCCGAAGGCAGAGGCTTAACCCACTGAGCCACGCAGGCGCCCCTAGCCTTTGAACTTTTAATTAAAGTAGCTCCCTGACTTGTCACTTGCCTGAATTCACTTTTTGCAAGTGAAGCAAAAGTATTTATCTATTACAAGAGGAATTAGAAATGTTGAATGAGTAAGTAGGCAACATACACACACACACACACACACACACACACACGATGCACACTGTTTTAGTAGGTTTTAGGGATACATCAGTGAGGAAAAAAACCATGAAATCCCCGTCCCTGTGGTGCTTATATTTTGACGGGAGCCAATAGACAATAAGCAACAGCCTTTATAAATCAATTTGTGGTTTGTTACAATGGAATAGGAGCAATGGGAAAAAAATAGTGGGTGGGAAGTACAGGGATGTGGTAGGGGTTTTTATAATTTTAAATTATAAAACCTGGTTATTTATTAAATTATACAACCTGGCTGGTCACAGTAGGTGTTATTGAAAGGGACACAAAGTCTTAATAAAATTCTTCGTATGGAAGACTTAAGTAGAAAAACTCAAAGAACCGCTTTTATTTTGTTACCCCTCTCATCCCGTGTCTGACAGAAGTCTGCAGTATTTTCTTCCAGAATTTTTTTTCTGCTCATTTATATACAAATATGTAAATAAAGAAATCTATATCCTATTGACAATGTGAATGGGATTATAAACACCATAAACTTATTATTTTTTTTAAACTTATTTTTTATTCAAGTATAGTTGACATGATGTTACATTCGTTTCAGGTGGACAACATAGTGACCCCACCAAAATGTTTTTTTTGGTTTTTGCAACTTGTATTCTATCTTGGAAATCTTCCCATGTTAGTTATTGTGTAGATCTGCCTCTGGTTTTTAACTGCCCGGTTTTATTCCTCTGGGTGGATTGAAATGGTTTATTTAACCATTAACTTCTTGGTGAGCATTGAGGTTAGGATGATAAACTGCATTCCACTCACATTTTGTGCAACTTGACAGTTGCACATGTCAAGGGGCACATGTGCAACTGAAGTAAGGAATTAAAAGAACTGTGATTACTTCATTTGACAAAATCTGATTTTGAATTTTTAATAGCTGCTACCTGAAGCTAAACCCCTTAAATATCTCATATTTCTGTTTGTCAGTTGTATCTGAGTAAAGCTGAGAATAAAAAAGCAGTGGCAATTTACAGAGCCTCTGACAGTGTACCTTATACTGTTAAACATCTTTTAGGATGAAAATGCTTATCTGTGCCAAATGGTACATTTAAATGCCTGTGTTTACATTTTAATAAGCTTTTCAAGAATGCTTGTCATTTAAATTGCAGTTTATTTACTTGACTAGAAACCACTAGAAGATGGGGCTGGTATTTTATTCATATTTGTGCTCCCGTTGCTTCTAGTAGAACCTCTGTACATGTTCCTTGGTGACATGAATACCCATACACTGAAATGGACATTAAACAAGTGCCTAAAAAGGTGTATCGTATTTGTGGGTGGGTCAGAGGTGAGGGGAAAGTAATCAGAAGATGTTATGTAATTGAGCTGAAGTTCAGAGACAGGAGTCCTACTTGGTAGTTCCACCTTCAGACAGAGTAAGAGGCTCCAATAAAGGGGGGAGCGTTTTAGATGCTTATTTTTAAAGGGCTGTTTGGCTCCCCTGGGACATATAAGGCAGAATGTCCAGGTATTACAGCATTCGCTGGAGAAGGAGGTCAGGGTGGGATGTTTGATAGAGCGGCCTTGGTAAGATGTGCCTGGTACTCAGCCATGTTTGGAAATCCTCTTAAATCCAAGAGAATTTCCAGTGAAACCTGTAAAGTGCCCGAGTTATACCACTTGTCTTGAGATTTCATAGCCAAACCCATAGTAAAATTGGTCCTCCTATGTTCCTAACCTGATGTTTTTAGAAATAGCCTTGCAAAGTATTAACTACAACCTACTAGTAATTCATAGTTTGTAGTAAATAGGTAATTCATGCTCATTTCATTGATTTATTATAATATTCCACTTGGATGGTAGAAGTCGGTGGTAACTTAAAGCTGACTATATTGTTAGTGTAACTGTAGTATTAATAATGAAGTTAATTGAGCAAATATTTCATCTGTGCCTGATTTTTTACATGAAGGAGTATTAGGTACTGTGGCATTGTGAGAATTATACAAAAGCAAAGCAGAGAGCCTGCTTTCTGGAAGCTTATCTCTTTGGAGATTGGGGTCAGGAGAGATATTTGCAAGACTGGCTTCCTTAGGTGGGGTTTCCTAGCATATATGCCATCCTGTGTTATAGCCCTGCCATTGCACTCCTGGGTATTTACCCCAAAGATACAGATGTAGTGAAAAGAAGGGCCATCTGTACCCCAATGTTGATAGCGGCAATGTCTACGGTCGCCAAACTGTGGAAAGAACCAAGAAGCCCTTCAACGGATGAATGGATAAGGAAGATGTGGTCCATGTACACTATGGAGTATTATGCCTCCATCAGAAAGGATGAATACCCAACTTTTGTAGCAACATGGACGGGACTGGAAGAGATTATGCTGAGTGAAATAAGTCAAGCAGAGAGAGTCAGTTATCATGGTTTCACTTATTTGTGGAGCATAACAAATAGCATGGAGGACATGGGAAGTTAGGAGAAGGGAGTTGGGGGAAATTGGAAGGGGAGGTGAGAGACTATGGACTCTGAAAAACAATCTGAGGGGTTTGAAGTGGTGGGGGGTGGGAGGTTGGGGGAACCAGGGGTGGGTATTAGAGAGGGCACGGATTGCATGGAGTACTGGGTGTAGTGCAAAAACAATGAATACTGTTATGCTGAAAATAAATTAAAAAAAAAAAAAACATACTGAAAAAAAAAAAAACCTTTCAACTATTACCTCATTATTGATCTTTTTGACCAGTGATTTGGGAATCTGTTTTTGTCAGATTCTGAAAATAATCAATACATGTCTTATAATTTTTAAATCCATTTTGCTTTACATCCTAATTTTCTGTATAAAAGTAAAATTGCCTTTTATCTTCACATTCCTACCTTCTTTGGGTTTCCTTTAAACGAGGGAGATATTTGCTAAGGCTTCTACTAAAGAAGCTTCTTTTTACAGAAGCCCCTCTGTTGAGCATGAAAACAAATGGTTTGCAGCCTTGGCTCCACATCAGAAAAACCGAAAGCTTTAAAAATGCAGATGCCTGGAACTAGCCCTCACATCATGATTTGGGAGTTGGGGATGATGTCCAGGCAACCCGGATTTGAAGGAAACTGCCCATGTGGTTCTGATACGTGGCTAGGATCAGGAACCACTGGCTGGGAAAACCACATCACTTGCTCTGAATCCAGAAGTCCACACTGAAATCCAGGAAAGTTGTGTGCTCAAAATTTCTGAAAATTTGTTTTAAATGTCAGAAATCTCAAGAAAGCAAAAAGAGAGGGAGAGAAGAAGAAAAACCATGAAAGAGGTTTCAGAAACTTCTTAGAGAAATTGTCCTGATTTAATCAAGGCCCTGGAGCCAGGGGAAGGCTTGTTGACCAAGGTCATGAGAGCTAGACTGAGGGATTTCATTACAGAATCTAGAGGAGGTTAACTGTGAAAATGTTCTGTTTCCCGACTCCGGTATTTTGTTCTGAGGAGAAAATAAATTGGGTGTGGATTTTGGCTGAGTTAATTTTACTGGAGATTAGTCACAATGCAAAAGCTAAATTTATTGCTTACGCTTACTCATTGCGATTGCCTGATTGTTAGAACTGCCGTTAGCTTTTTTAGTGTACTTCTGAGGACCTCGTGGTTTCCAAATGCCTGTCCGCTCTTATACATATTTGTCTTATATCCATTTGTAGATGGAGGCAAAGATACGATTTCTCCAAATTTATTACGCTTGGTTTTGTCACCACAGACGGCTTTGACTCCATACTTCCCTACCACCATTTTCTAAAAGATGTTCGTATTTCCAGTGACTGGCTTTCTGACTTTTTGTCGTAAATGTTAGATTTGTCATCAGAAATCTTCTGTATTTCTGAAAATAAACCTATTTTGCAATAATTTCATATTTCGAAGAAAGTGGCAAAGATAATGCGAAGCTCCATCCACCCTTCACCTGCTGTGCCCTTCTGTGTGAGCCTGGTACAGCTGTCACAACTGAAGCGGAAGTGCTACCTTACCGTCAGCTAAACCTCAGACTGTGTTCATATTTCACTAGTCTGTCCACTAATAACCTTTATTTCGTTCCCAGGCTCCAATCCAGGATAACACGCTGCTTTTAGTTAGCCACAGTCATTTTAAAAATAGAAAAGAAGATTAGAACTCTGTGGGAAATTAGCAGACACTGTCCCTTTCTTTTCTCTATTCTGGGATCTTTCTCTCTCTTTCACCCAGTATCTGTTCTTCTCTTCCCCGCCTATGAAAACCCCCATTTTCTCAAATGTGCTTCTTAAAACAAACTTTTAAAAGCAACCAACCAAACAAAAAAATTCCAATAAGCAAATTTATATTACACCGTGATCACACTTGCCTAATATGTTAGTTTTCTTGTAAGTTTTTGTATTTAAAAATGTATGCTCATATTGGTGAAATTTGGGTGACTGGAATTGGCTGCCAAGGAAGATGTTTTGCACGGGAAACTTCGCTCCCTATCACTCCTGTGCATCTCTGCATGTTTTCCTGAGCAATTCCCTGTATAGCTTGTGTACTGGTGAGAGCTAGAGGCTGGTCCCTTCACTACCTGCAGGGTAATGTACCTGTGGAGTGAGGTTGCACAGGGTCCTTGGGGATCCAGCCCCCCCATTAACTAGCTCTCCATTCTGATGATAGCCCAGGAATAAGGAAGCAGGGCAGGAGAGGGGACCTCCCTAGGAGAAAGAGAAGTTTTAATCTCTAGTAACTGCCATTAAGGTTTTTCAGTTTAAAGTAGTCTTTTGACTAGAGGTAGAATATTCTCTAAGTGCTAACGTGGGTTTTGGTTGCATCTCAAACCTTACTTCAGATATGGGTTCAGTCAGCCTGAAGGATTCTTTACAAGAGATCATTTGGTATAAGCCCAGGTTCTCTGGCTGGTTAAAGAATACAGGTTGTTTGTTCTTCTTACACATTTCCCCCCAACATTTTACTATGAAAATTTTCAAATATATAGCAACACTAAAAGTACTTTACAGTGAACATCCACATACACATAGTAGATCCTACCATTACTATACTTTGTCAGTCCATCAGTCCATCTTCATTTTTGATGCATTTCAAAGTAAATTACAGACAGTAGTAGACTTCCTCCTATTACTTCATTACTAACCTAGTTATTTTGAGGAAGCCCAGAGAAGAAGAATTTTATTTCTTAAACTTTAGAAAACTTGCTGCAAAAAATTTCTGATGACTTCTCATTATTTTAGAATTGATAGTAGTTTTAAAAAATAATATATATTCATCATTTCATTGCTGTTCCTCTTCTAGTTTTTTGTTTTGTTCTGTTTTGGTTTTGGTCTTTCTAGTTTTGTTTGAGGGCAGAGTTCACAGAAGTAAGGCTTGAGGGAAAAACACTTTTGGTATCACATTAGGATTGGATTTCCATCTCGAGGGAAAATAATAACCTATTGCTTTGGCTTTTCTTTTGGGGAAACGTGTCTTAAAAGCCCAACTATCTTTATGTGTTTTTTAAATCCAGTGAAAAAAAAATTGTTTCAAGTAATGATTAAAGTTCAAGTCATGGTTAAATGTTACTTATCCTAACATCCTTTCAGTGGGGACTTTTAACTTGAGGCGAAATTCTGTGACAAGAAGAGATGGTCCTAGAGCATCTCTCTGCTATCAGATTTAAACTGTCAAATAGTCCCTGCATTTTCACTTTAGCTCGGTGATTCTCTGAAAGCATAACCATCACCCAGGGTGCTTGTTGAAGATACACATTCTCTCTCGTCTCTGTGAAATTCTGAATCCTAGGCTAGGCAGGGCCCAGAAATCTTTACCATGTGTCCTAGGTGATTCCAATGAAGGTTGTCAAAGATCACATTTTGATGCAAAAAAACAGCTTAAAATTACGTATGCAAAATTGTCTCTGATAATCGGGACTTGGTGTAAGCATGCTGACCTTACTGTCTCATTTTGGTTTCCTTAAGTGCTGTAATGGTGCCTCTCTTAACAGATGGCGGTGAATGCCAGCAGTATACCCGAGCAGATACAGTCCCTCTCAGTGCAGGACTCTCAGGTATGTTTCTCCACCAGTCATTTACATTTGAGATGATTTGTAGACCTAGTTTTAGGAAAAAAAAAAAACACACACACACACACACAACATTTTCGGGAGATAGACAGTTTCAGGGCAGTCTATCAAAATCGGGGGCTTGTAAACTCTCTTTTTTTTAAATAGGTATGGAGAAAAGAGTACTGTTACTCTTGACCATGATTTTCAGGACTTCCAACCTTTAAATGATAGGTTCAAGAGCAAGGATTGATTACCACACTGCTTCTGAAATTGTGGGTACTGTGTGAAATAAGAAAAGGAAAGAAAATGACTCCCCATTCTGTTAGATGCTCGCCACAAAACTGTAGAGTTAATTGATAGTTTTTCCTTTTTGGTTCTCAGTTGGATTTCTACAACCTGTTTTCATAATTCTTTTATCATGGAAGTTTATGGGCCAATTTATCTCTACAAGTTGCCTTGTAAAAATAAAAGTCCAGGGACTGTGGAATGCATCTATATTGAAAGTTACATGATAGAAAATATGAGCCATGAGTCAGGTTGGGTGCTGAGCAACACAGGGGAGGGACATGGTCATAGGAAAAGGGTGCAGGCCCCCATTCTGGTTTTGCTATATAATTAATAGGCAAGCCTTTTTGCTCTCAAAATCGTCATACTATCAAGCACCACCAGCCTTGGTATCAAAATTTATCCCCCCCAGATCTCCATATCCACCGATAAATTCATTTTCATTCTTCCTGATATATGTTTTCTGAAAGCGGCTGTAAACCGAGGAGAGAGTGATAGGATTTTATGGTTGCAGGAAGCCTGTTTGAGGTCTGACATCTAGTCCTTGACCCTTATTTTATAGCTGAGGAAGCATAGACTTGCAGAGGTTAAGTGGCTCACTCAAGATTATAGAACTGGTTAGAGGCAGAGCTGAGATTCAGTTTAGGTCCTTTTCTCTGCATCAGGCAACTTAGTAAAACAACTTGAGATAAATCGTGAGGACTGGTTCAATGACAAAAGGCAAGTCAGGAGTAATAATTTGTCCAAAGGCGAATAGAATAAGGGAACCAGGAAAGGGGATTAGGATAACGAGTGTTATATAACACATTGTAGTTGTCTAAGTCATTTTCATATATATTATTTGTTCTTCCAGCAAACTTTGGACACTGGTATTATCCCCATTTTGTAAGTGGGAAATAGGTTTGGAGAATGACTTGCTCAGGTTGCACATCTGGTCAGTGGCAAAGCCAAGTCTTGACCCGAAATCTCTTTTTCGACTATAGCAGGAAGGTCTACTCAGATCCAGGGTTCTGTAGGGGTAGGGAGGGGAGGTGGAGGAGAGGCATTTGTGGTTGATGCTGTATATTTAAAGAACTAGGTTATAGGTGAGAAAGGCAGGGAAGATCCCTGCCGGATCCCACTTTCCTCTGCCTCCTGATGTTTAAGGTGCTGGCCTTTGTGCATCACCAAATCCCAGTGGGTCCAGACAATGGCTGAGCTTGCGGGATGCTGCTTTAAGATGGCTGACCCTTCTTCTTTGGACTTACTCATACCATCCTTGTTCATAGGACCCACCCTACAGCCAAGGTTTTCTAGTGAAAACAATTTGACGGGGATGGGAATTAGGCATCATTCCAACCTTCACATAGAGCTCGTTATGTGGCCAAACAGGACCTGCCGTGTGTAAAGACCTAGTCTGCAAATTTCCAGAAAGAAAGGGTCATGTGAGTCAAGTGATATTATGATTTTATTTATTTGTTTTTTGCGGTTTTGTTTTCCAAGGGCCTACCCAATGCCAGCGAAGACTATAGAGAAGCTTCTTGTGCTGTGAACCTCGTTTTAAGATTAAGGTAAATACTACCGTTGAGTTTATATTGCTTTTCCTATAGTACAGTATTCTTCCCTCCTTCATTAAGTTTTCATAATATTAGCATAAAATAAGATTGTTAAGTTATTTTATTTCACCAAACAGCTAGTGTGTATGCTGTATGCCCGGACTAATTGCTCTTTTTCTAATTGCTTACTACAAAGAATAAGAAAGCACCAGATGAGTGTGTCTGCAGGCTCAGTATACCCTTCATTAAGTTCTTTTTTTTTTTTTCCCTTTTGCCTTTCCTTTCTTGGGCTTTTTTCCCTTTTTGAAAAAAAAATAAAACAAAAAAAACTTTACAATGTAAGATCACAGTAAGAGATTTTTAATGAGTTTCTTTCACACTTCGGCAGTCAGTCTGACAGAAATAAACCATGCTTGTTCTACAAGTTGCCTGTTCAGAACATTTTTCAGTGGCAGGTTTGATCAGCTACTGTGGAGAAATGACAGATGTATTTTGAAAGAAGCCTCAGTCGTCTAGGAAATGGATACAAATGTGGGGCCTGACAGTGTCAGCTTTGTGTCTAGTGAGTGAAGGTTCTTTCTGTTTCATGCATTTCTAAACCGTAAGGCCCATCTTCCTGAGTATTCTTTGTTAAGAAGATGGTGTCTGAAGACATACTCGCTTCCACGTAATTATAAACAGCTTCAGTCACCAGGTCAATCAGGATACTGTCACGTTTCTGAAGGTGCTTTTAAAATAAGTTACACATATGTTCTCCTTTGACAATTAAACAGATAAAACACATGGCTGATGGACCTTTTTCTGAGCGGTGGCTATAAAAAGCGGACTCATTTTCAAGGTTAGTTTCCAGCCATCGGAGTTAGTGTAGTCTGTCAGGGTAGATAGTCGTTGGCATAATCACCCCTCACTTCGGACAGTCATTTGCAGTCTGCGGTGTGTTTTCACATGCTCACTGGGGGAATGGCACGGCAAGCTTTGGTGTGATTTAATTCAGAGATGGTTCCCGGTTAAGAAGTGGAATGATTACAGAGACCATTTTCCTTGTGTTTGAAAGTAGCCTTGGGCGCCTGGGTGGCTCAGTGGGTTAAGCCGCTGCCTTCGGCTCAGGTCATGATCTCGGGGTCCTGGGATCGAGTCCCGCATCGGGCTCTCTGCTCGGAAGGGAGCCTGCTTCCTCCTCTCTCTCTCTGTCTGCCTCTCTGCCTACTTGTGATCTCTGTCAGATAAATAAATAAAATCTTTAAAAAAAAAAAAAAAAAAAAAAAAAGAAAGTAGCCTTGATCATGGTTCATAATTATGCATATTTAGTGATCTCTGAAGAATGAAATAGCCCCTTCCTTTCTCGTTTGACTTTGGAACCAGATACTACTTTTGTTTATTTTTCACTTGTTCATATATTCTTTCCACCAATATTTGTGATAAAACCACTGGGCCGGTCTCTGAGTTTGCTCCTGAGATACAGTCATGAGTGAGACCGTGGTGGATAGTGTCCGGCCCACTTGAGTGCGCAGTGTTGGGCATGACCTTGAGCGTCCCACCATCCAGTCTCCTACTTGATATATCCAGTAATTTTTTTCTTTTGTGGTGTGCTGGATATCTACCTCGCCTCTGTGCGTACTGGAGTGAATCGCTCCTGTGATAACAAAACACTGTTTTTTGGTTCGCCTTCTTCCTTGAGATCCAACTGATCTTCCTGTTCTGGGTTCCAGTTCTGACCCTTAGAGCAGATACCAGGTTGTCTGGATTACACTCTTCGGAGAGTGTTTTAAAACATGTACATATTCCTGAGCCTTACCTCCAGAGACTTGTTTTGCTGTAGGTCCTAGAACGATACAGAAGTACATCCTCTTGTCTTTCTGAGAGCCATTTGTATTTTTATGGGTTCCTTCTTCCTAGGAAAAACAGCACAAGTAGCCTTGCCTCTCGTCCTCTGGTTCTGTATCCTCATGATCTTAGCTGTTCACCTTTATTTATTTATTTGACAGAGAGAGATCACAAGTAGGCAGAGAGGCAGGCAGAGAGAGAAAGGAGGAAGCAGGCTCCCTGCTGAGCAGAGAGCCCAATGCGGGACTCCATCCCAGGACCCTGGGATCATGACCTGAGCCGAAGGCAGTGGCTTAACCCACTGAGCCACCCAGGCACCCTAGCTGTTCACCTTTATTGACAGCTAGTAGGCACTTACCTTTGTTACCTTGTTCCTCTTGGGCCTGGGTGGTTCCCTGGGTTTGCGGCACAGATCTTTGGTCCTACATATCTCCTACCTTCAGAAAAGCTCAGAAACCATGTGTAGTGTCCCATCTATCTGTACACACATGCATACACGAACATGCTCTGTATTTTGAAAATCACAAGGAATATGAATATATTAAAGAGTTTAAGATGTTCTGCAGGGAAGGAGCGTACGTTGGTTTACTCTAAAAACCCACTTGGCCTCAGCACTCTCTTCATGGAACCGTTTTCCAGTTTTATGTTGTAGCCCCCATATTTAAATGCAGGCCTCCAGATGTGGCCTTGGCAGGCTGGAATACAATAGTGAGATTCTGTGATTTTTCTTTTTCCTTTTCTGTTTACACTCTGTATTTCCCCTAAATCAGCCTAAATTTCCACTGCCTTTTGAAATAGCCATGCACCTTGGTGACCGATCTAGCATGACCTAACAGGCAAACAAGGCCTCTGACTTCATTATTTCCACTTGAAGGGCTATCAAGCCTAATTTGAACTGCAGCTTGTGTTTTAAAACTCATTCCGTATGTCTTAACATTTGTCACTGTAAGAGTGAACCTGTTGGTTTTGACCCATTGCTTGCCTCCTCCCCCGCACCAGTCCGTATTTCACTCATGATTGTCAGTGCGGCATATTAGTTATCATGTTTGGACATATGTCAGTTGTCCATCTGATGAGCCTGTCTTTTACGTCTTTATCTACAACACTGATTTAACGTGTTCAGCAGTTCAAATAGAACAGAGACTTCTGGCCTCTGTTCAAAACCAATCACTTTCTGCATGGATTTTAATAATCAGTATTTTTTGGTATGGTGGCTCAACCAGAAACAAATCCTATTGACTTTACTGCTTTTTGATGGACATTTAGCTAACTACTCAGAGGGGTATCATAAAAGGATCCATTAAAAATGTTACTGAAATGGACAAATCAATGATTTTTTTCCCCTGACTCTAACCGCCTAGAAACACTTCCAAAAAATAGAAATTAATTTTAATATTACTTTTGGTGAATATATGTTCATGCCTAATTGTGAAAATATCTTATTTCCTTAAATGTTTTCAAGGTACTCATTTAAACCAGTTTTTTTCATATTTGAGAACTCAGGAATCTCTCCAAATACATAGTTGGTTTCCTCTAATGGCAATACTTGTACTTTGAGAATTATCCTTTTAAAATTTAAAACTAAACGTTAAATGCTGTTACATTTTTGGGGTCTGACATAAACTGTGCTGACATAAATGTAAGCAGCATGTGTATTCATTCTCTCTGGAAATATTTATTGAGTACTTGCTACATGCATGGTGCCATTCTGGCTGCTGTGAGGCAACAATGGAAAAAAACAAAGGACGAATTTAAATTTCTTACCTTCTAGGAAGGCTTTCTAGAGGCCGGGAGAGGAAATACTCAGATATTCATATGACTTACATGAAAAATCAAGTTCTCTAAAGGAAAATCTGTATCAGAAGCATAGGAAGTACAGGGGTGCTATTCTGTATTAAAGAAGGCATCATAGATTTCTACTGTTGTGTGATAAGTTAGTGCAGATTCCAGGGCTCATAACAAAAGCCATTTATTCGCTATGTTTCTGTAGGTCAGCAGTCTGGGCCCGGCTTAGATTGGCTCTCTGCTGTGTCTCACACCAGTGCAATTAAGGCCTGCTCATCTGGAGCTTGTGGTCTTCTTCCAGCTAATTTGAGTGTTGGCAGAAGTCAGTGCCTGGCAGATGTGGACTGAGGTCTTTGGTGCCTACAGGCCACTGGCCACACGCGCAGTTCACAATAGGGCTTTGCCTTTTTTTCAAGGGTAGGGAAAGGTTTCTCACTGGATTAAGCCAGTTCCATCTACATTAATCTCTCTTTTTATTAAGTCAAAGTCAACTGCTTTGGAACTTTAATTATACCCACAAAATCCCTTTACCTTTGCTGTATCAAGTAACCTAATCTCGGGAGTGACAACCCATCATCTTTAAAGGTCTCGCTCACACCCGGGGAAGAGGATCATGCAGAGCTTGCATACCAGAGGACAGCGGTATTGGAGGCATCCTAGAATTCTGCCTGCCACAAAGGGGATCTCTAAATAAAGTAGTATTTGAGCAGACACCTGACAGATGTGAAGAATCAAGCCATGAGATTGTTTGCAGCAAGAGAGTTCCAGGCAGAGCAAACAATGATTGCAAAGATTCTGAGATGGAAGCATGTTCGAAGCAATTATAAAAACAGCCAGGGAAACAGTGTGACCAAAGGGGTAGGAGACCAGGTCAGAGAGTTAGCAGGGGCTGAATCCTTTAGGGCCGTGTAGCCTGTGGTGAGGACTTTGGGCTTCAGTGTTAGTAGGTTGAAAGCCATTGGAAATTTGTGAGCATAGCTGAGTTACATTTTCAAAACACTGTGATTGACTTAGGGAGCATATACCATCCAGGAACCATTTAAGGTGGAAGCTCAGAGCCCTTTGCCAGGCAGTTGCAGCCAGGCAGAGAGCTATGATGTGATGGACCAGGCCAGGGAATAATGGAGGTGACATGTAATTACTGAATTCTGGGGATGCCTGAGTGGCTCAGTCGGTTAAGGCACTGCCTTCCGCTCAGGTCGCGATCCCAGTGTCCTGGGATAGGGTCCCGCATCAGGCTCCTTGCTTGGCAGGGAGCCTGCTTCTCTCTCTACCTCTGCCTGCTTGTGCACTCTCTTTCTCTCTCAATCTGCTGAATAAATAAATAAATAAATAAAATCTTTTTAAAAAAGTAAATCATTATTGAATACTGGACAGAGAAGAGAACTCAAAGATTACTTAAGATCTGGGCCTGAAAATGTGGATGAATTGGGAGGTCCAGGTTTGGGTGGAATCGAGAATTCAGTGCCAGAAGTGGTGAGCTTGGGTTATCTCGTGGACGTGTGTGTAACGTCCAGCAGGCTTTCGGGTGCACCCGTGTAGATTTCACAGGAGATCCAGTTCTGGGCTAGAGGTATTAATTTGAGAACTGTTGGCGCATATGGTATTTAAAGCTGTGAAATTAAATGAAATTACCTAGGAGTGAGTGAAGACAAGTCATCTGGCGCACTCTCAGGTGGTACATGGATGCAGAGTGATCAACAGATCGGTGAGGAGAGGCCGGTGAGGAGAGGCCGGTGAGGAGAGGCCGGTGAGGAGAGGCTGGTGAGGTAGAGGAGAGAATGGCGGTCCGGTAAACCAAACAGAGGAAGTGTCTCAGGAAAGGAGGAGTAAAAAGCTGCAGCCGTTGCTGTTAATCAAGACAGTGGGAACTAAGAACTCACACTGTATTTAGCAAAATTCAGCACATTCTTGACCATGGCAAGAGTTGTTTTGGTGGAGTGCTGGGGACAGAATCCTGACTGAACTGGGTTCGGGACAGAGTGGCAAGAGCGAACGCGAGACAGCAAGAACAGATTACTTGTTAGTACGGATAACGTAACAGAAAGTCACTCTCCAGGGTGGCGGAGGGATGGGGAGGTAGCCCAGTGAAAATACAGGGTGAAGGGAATCCTTTTTAAAAAGGCGTTGTGTGTAAGTTAATGGGAAGGAAACCTGGAATGAGGGAGGGGATATGGTAAGACTGCTGTCCTCAGGTGGGTCGGACGGGATGACACCCAGGCATACACGCAGGCGCCAGCCTTACTCAGAAGGGTCGCCCATTGGACAGGGCAGCCACCATGATGGAAGGGCGGGCAGGCTGATGTGCAAGGACATTGATGGGTTTGGATATGGGAAGGCAGAAGTCCTCTTTTGGTGTTTATATTTCCTCATAAAATAAGGACTGTGATCTGTTGAATGTGAGGAAGGGAAAGATATTTGAGGTTTGAGAGGTGGAGGAAATTGTGTAGGGAAGCTGGAGAGTAAATTTACCAGGGAAATGTGGTGAGATGAGCAAGTTGTCCCAGTGATCCCCTGAGGCTAGTGATTGTGGCTATAAAGTGGAGCTGGTAGCTTGATCCCTGAAATGGACTTATCTGGATGTCCCAGCATATAAATCTGTGTGCATGTGTGTGATTGTAATTGGCACAGAAACACAATGCTTAAAAACATTCTTAGAGGAGTCTATGAACACACCTATAAGAGGAGTCTGTGAATTACTGTTTAAATCATAAACAAATGTGACCCATGGACTTGTCCTCTATGATCTCCTGTGTACAAGGGGCCGTCACCTACCCTCTTCTTTCACCACAGCCCTGCCTTGCAGGTCCAGCCTCCTTCTCTTAGAAACCTCCCAAGTTCCACGTTCCTCAAGTATCAGCCTGGACATCCAGGGCTGGTCCCCGCCATACGATTTCTTCATTCCCCATTCCCTGTTTGAAATTTACTCGAGATCATGTGTTCCCTCTCTGGGCCCAGATAAACTACCTCTTAAACCAGCCTGTGTGAGAGGAAGCTGGAAGGTTGTTTTGGCCAGTGTTTATCAGGTGAGAGAATCCTTGCCTTCCTCTCTTGTACCCTTCTCATTCCTTCCACACCAAGACTCTGATATATGTGTGTACCTACATATGTAAATGAACACACAAACACACAAACAGACCCTCGCTCTGTCTTTGGGAGCCACTGATCTAGCCAGTGCGTGGCTACTGTGTTAGCAAATAGTGTGCTTATCCTTACTCATTGTGGCCATCTGGGCATGAGGTTTACGTGTCTTGTGCCCCACTGGCTAGTGGGGAGAGACTTGAGTTTAAGCAGGTGTCTCCTCAGTCCTTTACTAATGCTGTAGAGGTAGTCGCCCGCTTACCTCTTGGAAAAGGTCATCCTGACTTTCTTTTTGACATAGCATTTTATAGACCTACCTGCTAAGACTCTGGCTTCCTTCTCCCTCTTCCCACCTCCAGCCCCAAAAGGCCAGCTAAGCCTCCCCTTCATCCTGTAAGTAGGAAACTGGGAGATATTTTACTTTCTATAAGAAAAGACAAATACAGGTGGTTACAATCATGTATTTGTTTCTTCATTCATTTCTGGTGGTTGTAGACAAAAGACTGAAGAGGCAAAGGCTTATTTGTTCCTTGAAAAAATACACTGTTGACCTTGTTCTTAAAACTGACCTGCTAAATACAAGGGCTGGAGAAAAAGGGTGAAACCTTAGGTCTCAATGTTAAATGCTGGAGATAGTTAAAAAAGTAGATTTTTCTTTTTCCTTTTGAGTACTTTTATGCAAAGGTTTTCTTGCCAATTGTATATATGGTAATGTCATCTGTGTTACAAAAAAAACTTGAGTATCAAGGTACAGCATAAGGAAATCCTCTTAAAGACGTCTCGGAGAAAGATGTTAAGTGGGCCATCTCATAATTCATATACTGTCAATAGATGGTACTATCATTTCTAATTTCAGTTGAACATTGTACAAATATTTTGCCTTTTGTAGATTTTTCATAAAACGGAATAGTCATGTGTTTGACATAAAACATATGTTTCCAAGAACCAGGCTCAGCGATTTGGAAAAATGATAAACTTATCAGTTAAATTGTTAATTCCTTGGTGTAGATGCTGTTCATACTTTGACAGCTCAGCCCTATGGATTACAGTTAAAGTTTTGCTGAAGGCTGCTGTGACACTTGCTGTACATAGACACTGTGGAATGGGATAGTCCACCAATGCACCCATAATGAATTTACCTTGTTATTAGGTAGAAATGTCATTACACCTTGATGGGCTAATTAAGACCCCAACAAAACTACTTTCCTGCTTGTAGGAAAAGGTGATCTCTAGAAAATGATTTTTATTTCAGTAAAAATCCTTTAGCATGACAATATTGCCTAATGTGACTTACTATTTTCGTTTCTCTATTAAAAGATGAACTTGAGCTATTGCTATAGACTTAGTAAACCATAATTTCATAAAGAAAGCTGAAGCTGATAAAAACAGTGTTGATCACCGTTTCAGCACCTATATGTCTGAATTCTAATTCCATGTTATCATCATTCTAGAGGAATTAGAATTCTTAAATGGTTCTTTAGCCTGTAAAATCAGGTTAATTGCATAGGTTTTACTAGTCAAGTGGTTGGGAGGCTTGATTAATTTTTCCCCAGAAGGTTAGACAATGTGGGTATGGTATTCAGTGTGGCAGTGCTTTCAGTTACACTCCCTCCTCCCCCCAACAAACTGCCTATTTATGGCCTTCTTTGCTCAAGGCTTTGTTGAAAATCCAAAGATGAATAAGACAGGGTTTCTGCACTCACAGAGCTTACCATGTGGACAGAGAGATTAGACCCCACTCAAATGACTCTTAACACAAGGTAGAAAGTGATAAAGGCAATAAGACAGATGAGAAGATGAGCTATGGGTAGTTAAAGGAAGGCAAGACCACTTTTGTCTGAGTGTTATCTTTGTTTTACTTGTTCCCGTGGTTACCAGTGTTTGTTTTTTAGCATCCATATTTTGAGAAGAGTAATAGTTAGGTTGAATCCAGGGGTAATGTCAGGCTGTGGTCTTCCGAAAGGGCCTTATCAGACTTAAGTTATTTCTGCCAAGACCACGTTGGTGGTTTAGCGGAGTGGTATGAATTAATTCTTGGGCACCAAGTTATTTGCTCTTTAATAGTAAAAATATTTTGACATTACTTACTTTTTTGGAATGTTCTCTTTTGGTAAATTCCTTTCCTCTGAAAATTGGAGTCATTGTCACACATCTTGGCTTTATCGTCTAGTGAGATTGTTCAGAAAGATAAAGATCCTACTATGTGCCGGGCACTGGGATAAGTGCTGTTTGTGCTTTGTCTTCTTTATCGTCATAAAACCTCCACGACATCAATCCTGTTGTGACTGACCTTTCACAGACGAAAAGATTAAGGTGCAGAGTCATGGGGGTGATTTGTCTAATACTACACAGTGCAGAAGCAGTAGACTGGGCCTTGAACTTAGGACTTTTCAACACAGTCTGTGCTTTTCCCCACTTGACGCCATGGCCAGGCTCTATTCAGTTCCATTTTGAGTGCACTTAGGATGGTTGCATTCACCTGTCTTCTTACTAAGACGTCATGTAAATATTTTTCTTTAAAGATTTGTTTCAGAGATAGCAAGTAAGCCAGCGTGGAGAAGGGTAAAGTGAGAGAGAAAGAAGCTTAAGCAAACTCCTTGCTGAGCTCAGAGCCCAAGGCAGAACTTGATCTCCTAACCCTGAGATCATGACCTGAATTGAAACCAAGAGTCAGATACTTAATTGCCTGCACCACCCAAGGGCCCCTCATGGAAATATTTTTTTTTAACAATGTTTCCTAATAAGCTCATCAATTAATATTGTGACAGGCATACCTGAAGATATTTTAGAGATGATGCAAATAGCAATTTTGTAATTTTATTTTATTTTGTTTTTTTGTAAAGATCTTATTTATTTATTTGACAGAGAGAGAGATCACAAGTAGGCTGAGAGGGAGGCAGAGAGAGTGGGGGAAGCAGGCTCCCTGCTGAGCAGAAAGCCTGATGTGGGGCTCGATCCCAGGACCCTGAGATCATGAGCCAAAGGCAAAGGCTTAACCCGCTGAGCTACCCGGGCGCCCCTCAATTTTGTAGTTTTAAAAGGACTGTCACATTATATGCCTGATTTCATTTTTCCTTTTGTCTGGTGTTTGCTGCCCACCAATGAAAAAGAGAGATGGGAGATATTAAGTAACTTTTCTGTGGTCCCAGAGCCAGGACAGGCTGGAGACTGGGTCTTCTGGTGTTCCTCCAGTGGTACTGATAGGGAGTTGGTGTAAGGGGATGTGGCGTGATGTAGGATATAAGCCTTTTGTACATACAACATCCTTCTACTGGTAAACATACTCAAGGAAGGAAGATTTACATGAAGAAAAATTTAGTAATGAAATCAAAATAGAAGAATTAAAAACCAATCATGGTGAGATATTCACAGTCTTACTACTCAGGGATACATCATTATTAACTTCTCTATGAAGATTCTGGTCTTTTTTCCTCCACTTACATTAATGTAGATTTAAAATAGTTCTACAATAACATCTTCAAAATTTAATTTCTCATAACACAGTGCTTTATAATCTGCTTTATTTGGTAATGTCTTTGTTATCTTTATTGTGTCAATGAAGATAGATCTACAGAATCATTTTAAGTGACTGCCTTATATTTTGAATGATTGTGACAAAACCTATTACTTAAAATGTATTATTGGATATTTATAGAGTGCCCAGTTTTTCAGTATGGCAGCATATAAAAACTTCTATGTGCAAAAATGATGTTTGAAAACTGCCCAGTAGAAAAGGTCTCTTCCAGCATTGAATTTTGACTTTGGCGTTGTATACCCTCAGACATGGAGAAACCTGGAGATACGTAACCAATAAGCCTGGTATCCAAGCCCATGGGGATTGGAGGGGCTGGTTGTAGCTCTGGGTTCAGCAGAGGATGTCACTGTCTATGTAACTGCCAACACTGCTCTCTCACTCTGTAAGGGCTGAGTTCTTAGGGTAGGGTTTTAACTAAGTTATTGTACCAAGAAAGCCACACAGATGAATGATTCCTGAGTATAACGTGCTCACCAAACACAGCTATTGGCTCCCATTTTGCAGTTGTTCTTTTGGGTTCTTTCTTCTAGTGGATATTCTTTAAGAAATGCTCTCTTGACTGTTGGCTATGAGCACCCTAGGGTTAGAGAGAGTGACATCTGTGGGACATAACAGCTGGAGGAGATGAAAGATTGCCCTTATGCTTTCAGAGCCTTACACAATGTCCAGCAAGTGATAGGCCCTTAATGAATGTGTGTCACACAAGTGCCAGCTGAGTAATTCTTAACTAAAGTGGGTCTCAGGGTCTCAGGTGAGCCTGGGTGATTCAGCAGGGTAAGCATCTGCCTTTGGCTCAGGTTATGATCCCAGGGTCCTGGGATCAAGCCCCATGTATGGCACCCTACACAGAGGGGGGTCTACTTCTCTCTCTTCCCACTCTTGCTCTATCTGTCTCTCTGAGACAAAATCTTAAAAAAAAAATAAAATAAAGATGGATCTCACAAACTTTTAATATCAAGATGCTTCATAAGTCTTTATTTTTCAACTCTGTATTTTTGATGGTATAGTGGAAATGGGTACAAAAAAATACTTCTTTACTAGGTGTTCTTTTTTTTTTTTTTAAGATTTATTTATATGACAGAGAGAAATCACAAGTAGGCAGAGAGGCAGCCAGAGAGAGAGGGAAGCAAGCTCCCTGCTGAGCAGAGAGCCCGATGCGGAACTCGATCCCAGGACCCTGAGATCATGACTGAGCCGAAGGCAGCGGCTTAATCCACTGAGCCACCCAGGCGCCCCTACTAGGTGTTCTTTATAAAAGTTCCCAAGCAAGGTGATACTTTGAATATGATCTCCATATTTCATTTTCAAAAATATATGTGGGCTCCATGCTGTAAGAACTGCGGGGCAGTGTCTGTGGCAGAAGAAGCCCTGCTGGGCGAGGACCCTGATAGGAGTGAGCGCTGCCCTTCCTGTACCCCCAGTTTGGATTACTTCAGGCATTGCCCCCGGCATTGGTGGGCTGTCCCTGCCAAGGCTCACTGTGTGAGTTTTGAAGTATCTATGTGAAATGCTGCTTCTTCCAGACCCATCTCTAGTAGAACATTCCCCTGGTTAAAAAACAAACAAACAAACAAACAAAAAAGAAACAAAACACAAAAGTCTTCCTGGCCCCTCCAGACAGCCTAAAGGTAGAAGCTGCGTGAATCTGTGGAACTTACCCACAACTATACCTCTGGGGCAGGGTGTTTTCAGGGAAGCTCTCCTCTAACCTCAGAGAACTGCAGTAAATTGTGCCATGTCCCATTGCTGTCTGCGCCAGGAGTAGGACCCCACTTGCAACCTGCAGGGCGGGGCCGGGGTGGGGTGGATGGGGAGGTACTTCCTTCCTCTCCTCTCTCTCCTCATAAGTTCCTCAGTGCTCTGACCAGCAGTCTACCCCCCTTGCTGGGCCAATTCCTTGGTCACATTTCGGGAACTTTCACATCTTCCCTGAACTCTTGCTTCTTTCTCCTGAGCTTTTTAATGTCATTGAACAGATAGGCAAGGAGAGAAAATGTCTCAAATGTATCGGGTACCTTAAAAAGCTTTGGTGGCATTTAAGTCAACGTTAATTACCCGATACCCTGGCTGAAATTTTAACAAATGCCTTAGTATTTTAAGTTATCCTTTCTGTCACTATGCAGAGGCTGTCTCCCTTATCCCTTTTTATATTCCACCTTTCCTAGCCGCTGATGAGGTAACCTGCTGCTCTTCGCATTCTAAAAATTCTCCTCTCCAGTGTTCTCAGGGAAGGTTGTCTCTTAGGACTTGTCCTCTTGATCAGAGCTGAATAATTCTGAGGGCTGTTTGCAAAGTTATTTCAGGTCCCAGTTCCCATATCCCTGGAGGTATAATGAGTGGTAAGATTTCTTCCTGGAAATGTTGGGTCTTGGAAAAGTAACAGGCATATTTCGGTTTGGGAGCTTTCTTCATATTAACTTTTCTTTACCCATCAAAACTAGACTCCTAGAATATACTGTCAACTTTATTTTGCAGTTCCCAGAGTGGAGGAAAACTTTGTTCTCCTTGGTTAAATTCATACAGTTGCTAACCGGTGGTCTTGTGGGAAATCTGTGCTGCCCAGTGGATGTCACTGGCTGGTCTTTGTGTCCGTTATCTACTGCTGCTGTAACAAAGTACCACAAACTTCGTGGTCGAAATGAGCACCCATTTGATTTTATAGTTCTGGAAGTGAGTGGTCTAACACAGGTCTCAGCTTAAAATCAAGGTATCTTCAGGGCCGTGTGTCTTTCTGGTGGCTCAAGAGGAGAGTCTGTTTCTTTGGCTTTTTTAAGAATTTATTTTCTTTAAGGACAATTTTAGGTTCTCAGGAAGATTAGGAGGAAGATACAGAAGTTCCCTTTACCTCCTGACCCCACATACACATCACCTCCTCCATTTTCAACATCCTCCAACAGAGCGTCACATTTGTGACCATCTGCGAGCTTGCGTTGACACGTCCTTATCACCCCAAATCCATAGTTTATATCATGCTTCACTTTGGGGGCTCTACATTCCATGGGGATGAACAGATTTATAATGACAGGAAACCATTATGACTCTTGGTTTTTGGCTCTGGTTGTGATCTCAGTGTTGTGAGATCAAACCCGCAGGTCTGGCTTTGCATTCAGCACAGAGTATTTTCCCTACCCTAAAATCTTCTGGGCTCTGCCTGTCTCCTCCCCTACACCTCTGTCAGCACCTGATCTCTTTACTGTCTCCCTAGTTTTGCTCTTCCAGGAATGTCCTGTGTTTGGAATCATGCAAGACCTAGCCTTTTCAGATTGGATTTATTTTAGCTATGGATAATAGACATTGCTTATTGCTCTGTGTTCCACACACATTGTTTGTTTCCCCTTTCACCTACTGAAGGACTACTTGGTTGCTTTCAAGTTTGCAATTATGAATAATGCTGTTGTAAATGTCCATGTGTGGGGCTTTGTATAGACCTAAGTTTTCAGTTCTTTTGGATAATACCAAGAAGTGTAATTACTGGATTACATGGTAAAAGTAGGTTTAGTTTTATTTTTTTTAAATGCCCTATTTTTAATTTTTTTAAGGAGGGCATGTATTGCATGGAGCAATACATGAGTGTGGTGCATGAACAATGAATCTTAGAACACTGAAAAAAAAAAAAAAAAAAAAACGCCAAACTGCTTTCCAAAGTGGCTGTATCATCATGCATTCCCACCAACAATGAATGAGAGTACCTCTTGCCCTACATCCTCACCAGCATTTTGGCCATCCTAATAGGTGTATGGTGGTATCTTGTTTTAGTTTTCATTGCCCTCATGGCATTTGTGACGGTCATCTTTTCATATGCTATTTGCTATCAGTATATCTTCTTTGGTGAGGTTTCTGTTACAGTCTTTGGCCCATTTTTCTTTTTCTTTTTTTTTTTTTTTATTGTTGAGTTTCAAGAATTCTTTGTATATTTTGGACAATGATCCTTTATCAGTTATGTCTTGTGCAAATGTTTCATTCTCTTGACTCTGTCTTCACAGAGCAGAAGTTTTTGAATAAAGTCTAGCTTATCAATTGTTTGTTTCATGAATTGTGCTTTTGCTGTTATATCTAAAAAGGCATCATTGTACCCAAGATATCTGTTTTTTCTTTTAGGAATTTTATAGTTTTGCATTTTGCATTTAGATTTGTGACCCATTTTGAATTAATTTTTGGGATGGATTTAAGGTCTAGGTCTAGATTCACTGTTTTTTTGTTGTTTTGTTTTTTTTTTTTTTTTCATATGGATATCTATTTGTCCCAGCACCATTTGTTGAAAAGATCTTTGCTCCTTTGTCAAATGTTAATTGACCATATTTATAGAGTATATTTCTGGAATCTCTATTCTGTTCCATTAGTCTGTTTTTCTATTCTTGCATGACTACCACAATGTCTCGATTACTATGGTTGGTTGGTTGGTTGGTTGGTTGGTTTTTAATTTGAGAGAGTGGGGGTGAGGGCAGAAGGAAAGACAGTGTTAAGCAGACTCCATGCTGATCAGGGAGCCCAATGCTGGGCTCAGTCTCACAACCCTGAGATCATGACCTGAGCCCAAACCATGCTTAACCAACTGTGCCAACCAGGCATCCCTTGATTACTGTGGTTTTATAGGAAATCTTGAAGCTGGATAGTGTCAGGCCCTCAACATTTTTTTTGTGTTGGCTCACTGTGTTGGCTATTCTGGGTCTTTTGCCTCCATATAAATTTTAGAATCTGTTTGCAGATATCTACAAAATAACTTGTTGGGGATTCGATTAGGATTACAGATCAAGATGGGCAGAACTGACATATTGAAAATACTGAGTTGTCATATCCATGAACATTGGATATCTTTCATTTATTTAGTTCCTTTTTGATTTTTGCTATCAAAGTTTTGTAGTTTTCCTCACATGGATCTTGCACATATTTTGTTAGATTTATACCTGAGTATTCTGGAGGTGCTAATGTAAACGGTATTGTTTTTAATGTCCAGTTCTATCTCATTGCTGGTATATGGAAAAGCAATTGACTTTTGTATATTGACCTTGTAACTTATAACTTTGCTATAATTATTTATTCATTGTGTATTCTTTTGGATTTTCTATATAGGTGATCATGTCATCTGTGAAGAAAAAGGTTTTTTTTAAGACAAAGTTTCATTCCTCTTCAACCTGTGTATCTTTTATTTCCTTTTCTCATTAAATTTACTAGCACTCCCAGTATACTGTTGAAAAGAAGTGGTGAGAAGGGACACCCTTGCCTTATACCTGATCTTAGTGAGAAAGCTTTGAGGTTCTCACCATTAGGTATGATTTAGCTTTAGATTCTTCATAGTATTCTTGATCAAGTTCAGAAAGTTCCTCTCTATTCCCAGTTTATTGAGAGTTTTTATCATGAATGGGTGCTGGATTTTGTCAAGTGATTTTTCTACATCTATTGATTGGATCATGTGATTTTTCTTTTTAGCTTCTTGATTTGATGAATTATATTAATTGATTTTCAAATATTTGAATTAACCTTGCATACCCAAGATAAATCCCACTTGGTCATATCTCATAATTATTTTTGTAAATTGTTGGGTTTACTTTGCTAATATTTTGTTGAGAATTTTTGCTTCTTTGTTGTAAATAAGAGATATTGGTAGGTGATTTCCTGGTAATGTCTTTGATTTTGGTCTTAACGATAATGCTGGTCTTATAAAATGAGTTAGTAGGTGATCCATTAGCTTCTATCCACTAAAAGAGGTTGTAGAGAATTGATATAATTTCTTCCTTGAATGTTTGGTAGAATTTATCAGTGATCTCCAGGACTGGTACTTTCTGTTAGGGAAGATAATTAATTACTTATTCAACTTCTTTAAAATATATAAGCCTATTCAGATTGCTGTTTTTTCTTGTGTAAGTTTTGGCAGATTGCATCTTTCAGGGAATTGGTCCATCTCATCTAGGTTATTAAATTCATAGGCATAGAGTTTCCATGTTATTCTTAGGTTATCCTTTTAATGTGTGGGCTCTATAGTGATATCCCTTCTTTCATTTCTGATATCAGTAATTTATGTCCTCGTTGTTGTTGTTTTTTTTCCCTCAGTTAGCCTGACCAGAAGATTATTAATTTTGATCTTTTCAAACAACCTGGGTTTGGTTTTGTTGATTTTCTCTATTGATTTCCCGTTTTAAATTTCATGTCTGGTTCTGACATCTGCTCTCTTTCTCTTCGAATTATGGTTTTTGTTTTGTTTTGTTTTGTTTTTGCATTTTGGTATGCCTTAAAATTTTGTTCTTGAATGCAGACATGATGTACTGGGTAAAAGGAACTGCTCTAAATACACATTTAGTAATGTGGTTTGAGGTTGGGGGGAGGGGAATGTCTCCTATTCTGTGATTAGGTCTCAGTCTTTTAGTGAGTCTGCCTCTGGACTGTGAATTTAACAAGAGTTTGGGATTTTTTTCTTCTCTTAGGTGAGACAGGATGGCTAGAGCATGGCCTTGGCTATTCCCCTTTTCCCAGGTTAGTGAGGCTCTGATAACCCCAGCAGGTTAAGCTCTTGTTAACTAGTTTCCCCTGAGTGCAGGCTTTGTTGAAAAGAGCAGAATGCTCAGGTGCATTTCAAAATGACTCCTTTTTGCCTCTCCCTGCTGAAGGCTGAGGGGGTTTCTCTGATATTTATTGTAGGAAACTGATTAAAGCTCCTGGAGCTCCCTAATCTTACAATATTGTGGGCCCTCTTTAGATTGTGTTCCCTTGGTGTGTGTTTGTTTTTGTTTTTAAGATTTTTATTTGTTTATTTGAAAGAGAGAGTGAGCAAGAGAGAGAGCATGAACAGAGGGAAGGGGAGAGGCAGACTCCCCTGCTGAACAGGGAGCCTAATGCGGGACTTGATCCCAGGACCCTGGGATCATGGCCCGAGCAGAAGGCAGTCACTTCACTGACTGAGCCACCCAGGCACCCCTTCCTTAGTGTTTTTAATTCTTATACTTGTCTACATGGAGCCTCTTGTGATTTGTCGATTTCAGTTAAGATTTTCCTGCCCCAGCACTGGTTCTCACCCATGGTTTCTACTCATGAGTCTCTGTTCCAGTAAGCCATGATTCTCTGTAGTTGCCTTCTTCAATGTTGGGAGCAGTGTTTGCCCTGGGTCTTGTGCTATCTTACAGATCCAATAAGTGCTGAGTTTTCAGCCTGTTTGGCTTTTTACTTGTTATGATGAAGTGGTGACTTCTAAGCTCATTGCATTGTGGAACTAGAAACTGAAAATACTCCCTTGCCTTTTCCAGCTTCTAGAGCCTGGCCACATTCCTTCGCTTTTGGCCCCCATAGCCTGTGTGTAGAACTAGCAACTTTATAACCCTTTGACCTTGTCTCTGTCATTTCATGTCTTTCTCTGACCACAATGAGGAAGGTTCTCTACTTTTTAGTACCCATGTGATTGAGAATGGGCCCATTTGAATAATCCAGAATACTCTTACATTGGTCATGTAAACTAACATATTCATGGCTTCCTGAGACGAGGGCTTGGGCATCTTTGGGTGGTGATTATTCTTTCTACTGCATTCTTGAATGGTGGTGATAGTAGAGGAAGATTTTAAGTGCCTTCCTTGAGCTCGTGGTGTATAATTTCTTTTCTTCTGTTATGCTTTCTTTCTGGTCCCATGCTTCTTAGTATCATAGGGCTTGATGCAGTGTCTGCCACATTACTAACATTTAGGATCCCCAGAAGTTGGGCAGTGAAATTCTCATGACCTTGGATGATTATTATGGGACACTTGTTTGGTCCCTAGTATATAACACATGTTACAAAGAGGATGTACATGTATACAAAACTTACTTTTTTTATCTTTTTAAATATCAGAGACAGTTATATGGAAATATGCAGTTACCTGTCTCATCCCTTTAGCTGTCAGGAGGGATTGTTTGATATAATACAAGGTAAGTTGTGAAGGTAAATCTTCCTACAGTATCCTTGAGGTTAAGGTCTGAATCCACAGTTCCCAAATAGGTCCTTCCTTTAGGATCTAACTCCCTGTTCTCTAGGGTATAGGTGTAGAGTTTTTCTAACTCTTTACTATCGTAAACAGTATCACCCTACACATACCTGATTATTTCTCATGGAAGAGTATGAGCACAGACATAACTCAGAATAGTAGAGGACATAGTCATGGAATTGCAAGTTTTCCATCTGTGGCTGATGAGATAATTACATTATAGATAGCATTTACTGCCTGTTAACCATATGCAAAGCAATGTGTAAAATGTCCACTGCCTTATTTCCTTTGCTTCTAACAACACTGTGAGATAGATACAAATATTATTCTCATTCACAGGTTAAAAAAATCCAAGGCTCAGAAGGTCATTTACTGGCCTACAGTCACACTCCAGCTCAGTACCTAGGGAAGAATTCCAACTTCTGTTATTAGATCTGGCAGAAGTTGGAATTCTTCCTTAGGTACTGAGCGGGAGTGTGGGCACTCACTGAAACACTGCTCTGTGTAGCTTGCAATGAAAGAAAAGTCTGCAAACATACACTGGGAGAGACGAGGTTATGGATTTCATGGTACATAATTATATTGTATTCTGTAGGAAGTGGAAAGTAACAAAAACATTGGGGTGACAGGAGGAAACACAGGAAGAAAATTATCAAGACTCTTGCTCACTCAGACTTGGTTTTTCTTTCTGCCTTCATTCACATCACGATCCAACAGTAGCTGTGTTTTCTACATGTTAAGTGGTGCCTGGAGGGAATCCTCACCTTCTCCAGGTCACTGTCATCACTTCTGAGTCTTCTGTAGTGCTGGTTTCGCACCATTCCTCTATGTGCATCAGCTGACAGTTCAGAGAGTGTCTGGCAAGGACCTGATGGTTTGTTAGACACTCAGTGACCACCTGTTACCAGGACTGCCACTTGTCTTTCATTTTGCAAATGGGGATGAAAACCAGTTTCTCCATTGCTTGATGCATTAGGTCATTTGCTAGAGTTGACAGCAGTCAGTCTGGGGGCTGCTGTTGAGGGTGTTGCATGGGTAAAGGGAGCTCTGTGCCTGGGGCCTGGAGATGACCTCTTACAAGGGGCTGAGCCTGGCCCAATGCTTATGAAAGTTGATGAGAAAAACATTATCTTACCTGAACTTAAAAAGCAGAGGCTGAGCAAGAAATAGAATATACCCACTCTATTTTAGGGAACCATGGCAAAATAAAACCCATCATTTGATAAGGAATGATAAATTGGTTGAATGCAATTAACTAGAGATTATCTTCTGAGCTCCCAGCCTCTGGTCCATATGGAAATCAGACTATCACACAAATAGGAAAACTACTCTTTTTTGAAATTTTTCAGAAAATAAAATCCTACATTCTCCTCTGGTAATCTGCTTGTCTCCGTAAGTCTCCCCAGTGAGGTAAGTGGTTATGTAACCATAATCTCCAAGAGAAATACGAGTTTTGGTGGAGTTTTTAATGAACTCAGATAGTGGAGAAGCTATAAAGCATATCTGGCTCGAAATAGTTATGTTAAGTCTCCTTCCAAATCTTTTGGCTCAGTTTTATTTGCTTCTGCCCTGAGTTAAAAAGCAAACGACTTTCTCTGACACAGGAAGGCCCTGGGTGTTGTTCTCTCACACCTAGAGCACGTTGTGGGTAGGTATCTTAGGATGATTCTCAATTCCGTAGGTGGAAAATTTGCCAGTGTGCCAGCCATTTGCTTTTGTTGTCTTCCTGGAGAAGCCCTGGGGATTTAACAAAATCAAATCCCACACATTTGTCTGGAGTTGGTTCTAGATTTTCTTGCAGTGGAGGTCAGGTCAGTGAAAAAGTTGTTGCGGTTTTTGTACTTTGATCCATTCTCTTTTTATGGCTTGATGGCATCATTATGCTCCCCTGAAGGAGAGAGCTTTCTCTGAGAATGTTCAGATGAAGTATTAGTCCTTTAACTGGCTTAAAAAGAATGTTTATTACCACAGCATGGGCTATACCATTTTAAACTCTCACATTGTAAATCACACCAAGGATCCTTGTCAGGTCGGCCTTTGGACTGCATTAGACTAACTGTTCTGTTGCAGGAAGCGTAGTGTTTGCTTAGAGTATTTTTAGCAAAATCCAAGTAGCTAAGATGAATCTTTTTTGTTTCTCAAAATATTCCATCTCCTTTAGCTCCTCTCTCCCAGAAGATCTAAAAGAAAATGAGAAACTAAAAAAGTCAGGGCTAGAAGATATTTAATAATACTTCATTCATTCTTTTGTAATCAGTTTATTGAATAATCTATACTTTCTAGGCTAAAAAAATGAAAGTTTTATTTTTCTTTGGTCACCATATTTAAAGAGCTTTGTTGAGTCTTTCTTTCTCATCTTTTAATGGTATCCAGGGCATTAGGCCATAATTTTCCAGTCAGTTAGGATATTAAAAAGTCGAGTCTAGTCTAAACTTCAATCTTCAGTTCAATTTAGCCTTTATCCCCTTCTCCCCCCCCGACTTGTCCCCTCTGGCTGAGGAGGGGCCCAATCAGCTCTTTCATCCTTTCCCATCCTCCTGTTCTGTACTACTCTCTCCTCACATACCAACTGGCTGCCAGTGGCCTCTTAGGCAAGCATGCAAAGGTAGGACCCCTGGTGGGATCCTCTGAAGAGTTCTGAGCTACTTCACCCAGGGAAGTGGTGGGCAGTCTTCCAGGGTGGGTTAATGACAAGATGGCTTGATTTGGGCCACCTTCTATTTGGCTCCTTTGACACGCCAAGCCACAAGTTTGTGTGCAGACTCTACAGCTGCTCCTTCTCTCCATTCTGCTTTTTTCCAGTTCTCTTTTCACTCAGGTAGGCAGGCGTAGGGCTAATTGATAAATTTGTTCCCTAAGCAGATACCAACTTGGGGAGTGAGTTGCCAATCTTCCCTCCTCACAGGCACCTCTGATGTATCATGGGACTCTCTAGGAGACTCCTGGAGTAGACTTGGTAGTGGGAGTCCCAGCACACTCCCTGGACGGATAACTCATGACTGATGATCCTTTGTCGTTCTGCCCACCCAACCCCCAGATTTTATTTACATAGATTCAGGTTGAGGAGTCAAAGGTCATGGTTGAGGCTAACATAGCCATGTCTCTGTTATGAGGTTATTATTAAGTGTTAGAATGGCTGATCTAGAATATGGGGTACCCCGTGCCTGTTTATTCTTAGCTGAGCATCCTGGGAACCAATTCTGGAGCAACAGGAAAAGATTCCCTCAGTAGTTCCAGATAGTCATTCATTACTGTGGGGAATATCATGACACCTAACCTTTGCCTGAAGGATCATATTACATTTTAGTTTAAGGAACTAAAGATATAAATGTGGGAAATCTTAAATCACTATCAGGCTGCATGTGATGAATTGCTCAAATATAATAGAGAAGAAGTGGTGTCATTTTTCACAGGTAAGTGTTCCCAGAGTAGCCCACCAAGCCTGCCTCTCTGAGGCAGGTGTTCTGAAGGCTTTGGGAGTGGGTGGGTCAGGAGGCCATTGAGCTCAGTTTCTTCCAGCTGTGCCATACAGCTCCCAGCTGGACTCGACTGATAAGGAATTGGGGAAATGGAGGAAGAAATGTGAAAAGGTAGCAGGGCAGTTTTAGGACTAACTTGATTTTTTTTTTTTTAACACCGCACTGAATTTTGAAATATCATGATATTCTTGCTTTATACCCTTTTGGGGGGGGGGGTGCAGGCTATCATAGTTTCTAAGGTATAAGTGAGCAATGTATATTTGAGAATTGTGCCTTTACTTTTTAAGTGTAAAATACAAGTTGTTAAGAGCTTGCTGTTTACTAACTGCTTTTCTTGTCTCTGATATGAGGTTGATTCCTCTTCAGTGGACTCACTTTTTCCTCTGTTCCCTTGAAAGGAGAATTTAAAATAACCACCCTCTTTGGCAGTGGTGCTGGTAGAATTGTTCCTCTGGTTTTTACTTACAGTTGGTTGGTGGGTTTTCGGCTGGTCTGAGATGTGCTGCGTTCTCTGTCATCTTTATCTTCTACCACCCATGGCTTATCACCTCCCCTTTCACTTGGAACTGGGTTCACTTACTTTCCCCAGAAGCCGTCACCTGTTTCCCTGGGTCTGTCCCTCCACGGTACTGCAGAGACAGTGTGTGGACTTGGGTGTTGGTAGATCTGGTGATGTGTACCTTGGAATCTTCTGCTTTCTTCTTTGTTTGTAAACTTCTGGTCTTTCTATACTTTGTTTCTTCGAGAATTACAGAGGCTACACTATTGAGTGTTTTCATGTTCTGTATAAACAGCCTTTGGGTCCTATTCCAGCATTTTATCAAGATGCCTTTAAAGACAAACCAGCTGATGTTCAGTAATCTCTCTAAGGCTAGAATTCACTTTATGATATTCATTAAATCATCATGTTTAAGAACTCCAGATTTATCATAGTGGCCTTGGACTTCAAGTTGCATATTGAATGGTGAGGAAAAGACATATTTTTTTCTATTTTGTTGTCTATTTTATTATTAGTGTTGAGAGTGAAAAGGTCCATTAAGTCTAAGGTTACCTTAATGGGAGGCTATCTCTGCCATTAAACTGACAGGACCTTTGAAATACACAACAGTATTTTCGGGACCTTTCCTTTGTCCCTCAAATGTCAGTTGTTATTATTTACTTATGACCTTCTATCACTCAGCAAAAAGGAGCCACATAGAAATGAAACATTTTAAATGGCCTGCAGATACATTTCATGACCCACAGATCTGCTCTCATGGACACCATCTTGGTGCTTTCCTTCTGCCTTGCTCTAGCTGACCAGTGTCTCCCAGAAAGGAGCCCTGACTTTTGTGGTTGCCACCTAGGGGAACTTCTAGATTGCCTGGCTCTGCTGGCCAGCAGGATTTAAATTTGCAGCCCCGTAGGACTGTATGTATTTGCATGCTTTTAAATGCTGCTGTTGGGACACCTGGGTGGCTCAGTCATTAATTGTCAGCCTTTGGCTCAGGTCATGATCCCAGGATCCTGGGATTAAGCCCCTTATAGGGCTCCTGCTCCAGTCAGCAGGAAACCTGTTTTCCCTCTCTCCCTGCTTGTGTTCCTTTCCCTTTCCCCCTGCTTGTGTTCCCTTTCTCGCTGTTTCTCTCTCTTTCTGTCAAATAAATAAAATATTAGTAAATAAATAAATGCTGCTCTTGGAGTGTCTGGTTTCTAGTCAGCCTGAATCTACATGCTAAGAGCTTCAGGTCTGGGACCCTGGCAGGTCTTGACACATCCTCAACTATTGGGAACTATTAAAAATATAATAGTTTGCTTGGACAAGCACAGAAATTTGAGAGATGATCAACAGCTGGGGCAGGGCTGAACAAAAAGTTTCATCTCCTATCCAACGTGACTCCTGCAAGAGTGTGGGTGTTTCATCTACCATATAGAAATCAACAGAGTCCAGCAATATGAAGAAAAGAGTGATGTGTTCCAAATAGAAAATAGAATCTCAGGGGGGAAAAAAGCCTTAATGAAATGGAAATAATTAATTTACCTTAGAAAGAGTTCAAAGTAATGGTCGTAAAGATGTTCTCTGAACTGAGGTAAAAAATAGATGAACATAGAACTTCAGCAAAGAGATGGGAAGTAAAAGAAATTAGCAAATAGATGTCACAGAGCTGAAGAATACAGTAACCGAAAAATACACTGGGTGTGTTGAACAGTAGACTAGATGAAGGAGAAGAAAAAAATCGGTCAACTTTAAGACAAAGCCATACAACTCACCCAATCAGAGGAGGAGTAAGAAAAAATGAATAAGGGGCAACTGGGTGGCTCAGTCAGTTAAGTGTCTGCCTTTGGCTCAGGTCATGATTCTAGGATCCTGGTAAGGAAAAAACTTCTAACCAAGAATACTCTACCCATCAAAGTTATCATTTAGAACTGAAGGGGATATAAATTGTTTTTATCAGTTTTACAAAACTGACTTTACAAAAAATGTTAAAGGGATTTCTACAAGCTGAAAAGAAATAATATAAAACAGTAACAAGACACTTATGAAAGAATCAATCTCAAAGGCAAAGAAAATATATAGGAATGGTAGTATGAAGGCTTAAAGATAAAAGTAGTAAAAGGAACTATGATTATAATAAATAGTTAAAGGATACCCAAGATAAAAAGATATAAAAGGTGACCTCCAAAACAAAACATGGGGGGAGGGGGAGAGTAAAAATGTTGAGCTTTATATTATGAGAAAACTTATATCTTAAAATAGGATGCCACAGGTATAAGTGTCATATATTCATAAATATATATATATATATGTCACATATATTTGTCATATATACATCTATCTCTGCAAATCTGTTAATGTGATATGCCACATTCACAAAGTATAAAAAAATCATGAATATCTCAGTAGATGGAGAAAGTGCACTGACAAAATTCAGCATCCATTTATGATAGAAAGTCTCAATAAAGTAGAGAGAATATACCTAATAAAGAGAACGTACATGATAAAGGCTATTTATGAAAGCCCACATACAATATATTCAACAACAAAAACCTGAAAACTTTTCTTCAAAGTCAGATATAAGACAGAAATGTCCATTCTTGCCACTTTTAGTCAACATACTAGTGGAAGTCCTAGCTAGAGCAGTTGGATGAGAAAAAGAAAGAAAATATATCCAATTTGGAAGAGAAGAATTAAAACTGTCACTATCTGCAGATGAGATGATATGATATGTAGAAAATCCTAGAGGCCATCAAAAACTGTTAGAATAAACCAATTCAGTAAAGTGGGATACAAAATCAGTAAATCAGTACCCAAGGATCTGTTGTATTATTTCACACTAATGAGCTATCAAGGAGAAATTAAGAAAACAATCTCATTCATAATTGAATGAAAAAGAAAAAAACACCAAGGAGGTTAAAGACCTGGATATTGAAAACTGTAAGACATTAAAGAAAGGAATTGAAAACAGAAATAAATGGAAAACAATTCTAAGCTCCGGGTCTAGAAAAACTAATATTGTTAAAATATCCATACTTCCCAAAGTATAGGTTCAATGTAGTCTTTATAAAAATTTCAGTGGTATTTTCCACAGAAATACTATAAACAGTTGTAACATTTGTTTGAATTTTGAAAGACCCCAAATGGCCAAACCAATCTTGACAAAGAAGAACAGAGCCTGTGGTATCCTACTTCCTGATTTCAAAGTATATCACAAAACTGTAGTAGTTAAAACAGCCTGATATTGGCATAAAAATATAAAACAGGACAGAATCAGAACAGTATATGCTCAGTTTACAACAAAAGAGTCAATAAAAGCATTGGACAGTGTCTTTAATAAATGGTACTTTAAAAATTGGACAACCATGTGCAGAAGAATGAAAGCAGACCACTGTCTTGCACCATACACAAAAATTAACTGAAAATGGATTAAAGACCTAGATGTAAGACCTGAAATCATTAAACTCTTAAAAGGCAACATAGGTGATTAAGCTCTTGACATAAGTCTTGGCAGTGATTTTTAAAAATCTGACACCAAAAGCTAAAGTAACAAAAGCAAAAATAAACAAGTGGCATTACATGAAACTACAAAGCATCTGCAAGAGAAGGAAATGATCAACAAGATGAAAAGGCTCAGCCTATGCAGTGGGAAAAAATATTTGCAAGTCATATATATCCAAAATCTACAAAGACCTCTTGCAACTCAGTAGCTTAAAAACCAATCTGATTAAAAAATGGGCAGGAAATCTGAGTAGACATTTTCCCGAAGAAGACCTACTGATGGTCTACAGGTACATGAAAACATTATTATTCATTCAGGATATGCAAATCAAAACCACGATAAGGTATCACTTCACATTAGTCAAAATGGCTATTGTCAAAAAGATAGGAAATAAGTAGTGTTGGTAAGGATGTAGAGAAAAGGGAAGCTATGTGCACTGTCGGTGGAAATGTAAATTAGAGCAGCCACGACTGAAAAGAGTATGGAAGTTCTGCAAAAAAATTAAAAACAAAACTGTATGATCCAGCAATTCCACTTTTTAGGTATCCATCTGGAGAAAACAGAAACACTAATTTGGAAAGATATCTGCACCTGTATGTTCACTGAAGCATCATTTATAATAGCCAAGATCTGGAACAACCAAAGTGTCCAGGGGTGGATGAATGGATATTCATCCAGCGGAATATCATTCAACCATGTAAAAGAATGAAGACTTGCCATTTGCAAGGACATGACACTAAATGAAATAAGGCAGACAGAGAATAACAAATACCTGATGGTCTCTCTAGTATGTGGACTCTAAAAGGACAACAACAACAAGACGACAAAGACAAGTTCGTAGATACAGAGAGCAGATTGGTGGTTGCAAGAGCTGGCGGGGTGTGAGGTGGGAGAAATGGGTGAACTGTTTCTGTCTTCTGTTTATGTAGATTGAGTAAAAAATGTAAAAACTGCGGCAAAGGAAAAAAATGATACTTTTTAACATGCCACAGCTATGAACAAGGGCTTTAAAAAAACCTCTACAAAGAAAAGAATACTTATTTTAATAAAATGCTGTCCTCTCCCTCATTTGGGAGCCTGCCTTCCACTAACGAAATCCTCAGTAAATAATGCCTGAGTCCGTTACTGTTTTGTTAAGAATTGGGAGGGTGGACATCATTTTCTACAAAGGGATCCTTATCTAGAGGATTTCTGTGCTGGATTATCTACAGCCTCCTCTGCTCAAATACAAAGTGGCAGTCAGAATTCTCTAGCTTTCAAGTATGTATAATAATGCTGTTGAAAGTACAAAGTCAGAAATTATGGGAAGATAAGAATCTTGACGAACTCGGTGGCGGCCACGGAGGGGGTCATGGGTCAGAACTTGTGCCTGTCGTCCGCTAATGGACACTTCTTGCTGTATCACTCCTGCAAGAAGAATTTGCAGAGAAAATTCACATTTGCATTGCTTCCGTGTTTTAAGGTTTAGAAGCAGCTGTGTGATTTAATCAAGCAGGGAAATATTGTTCAGCTATATTTGGGGGGTTGTTTGTTTGCCTGTTCTCTGTACATACACACTTAATTGCTCCTACTACTGCTATTTATATTTATTTTCAATTAAAAATTTAGGAATCATCAGCCTCCAGATTAGACTTGTCACCATTAGTTATTGGTGAGTGGTTTTTTTGCTATCAGTGGCTGATAAATAGAACTCCTCAGATTAATTAATTCTGTTTATTCAACAACTTTTTTTTTAGTGCCTACCATATGTCAAGCATTGTGCTTGGGGCATGACAATGAGTATGACAAGTTAAAAGATAAAGGGAAATGGATTCTGGTTTCTGGGTGAAAGGTGACCTCGCGACTGTGTTTTATATTTGTGGTCAAGATTTTGGTAGTTGGAGGCTGTGTGGAGTCAGGCACTGGGAACAGATGGGTGGAAAAAGTAATTGTTCTTAACCATTGTTGTGGGTGCTTATAGACTTTAAAAACTCAGATTAAAGCTATGGCCTGCCCATCCCTTTCCCCAAGTCCCCCCAAGCAAGTGTGTCGCATTTACATAGCATTTTGCATGCAGTTTCAGTGGACCTACTGACCTTCAGAAACCATCCACAGATGCCACAGAGCTCCTAGGTTAGAGGGAAGGGAACTAGACCTAATATTCTTATCACCAGTTGCTGTTTTCCCCTGAATGCCCAGATACCACCATCACCTCTGTTTTTGAACTGTGCTAATCTGCCTCTAAGTATGAATAACATCCTGACTTATTTGTAAAAGGGAGATTCCTCGCTTCTACGAGTGGAGTGTAGGCTGCATGCAGAGATAATTTCTAAAGGACAACTCTTTCTCAGACAGGTGGATGGGTAGAGGGGAGGTTCGTGTGCTGGCCAATGAGAAGAATGGAAACTGTAATAAATGTTTAGAAAATAATTTCTACATATTCCACCCCTTGGCAGTTTTAACCTCTTCATATTTCTTATTAAAGATTTTATTTATTTATTTGAGAGGGAGAGAGAGAGAGCATGAGAGGGAGAGGTCAGAGGGAGAAGCAGACTCTCTGCTAAGAACGGAGCCCCATGTGGGACTCGATCCTGGGACTCCAGGATCATGACCTGAGCTGAAGGCAGTTGCTTAACCAATGGAACCACCCAGGTGCCCTTAACTTCTTATTTCTTAATAAAACAATAAGATATTTGTGAAAAATGGAGGGGTAGGAAGTAAGTACTGATTCAAGCCAAGAGACACCAAGAGAAAAAAAAACCTCCAAGAAAACCCATGAATTTAAACACAAGAATCCAGGCCCCCACTGAAGCCCCATGAGCTTTGATCAGTGGTCTCCATTGGAGACCATTGGATCTGGAGACCATCCAGACCCATTGGATCTTCCCCTCCTTCATCCTTCCCTAACCCCATCACCAGCATCATAGTTCATAATCTAACATCTTATTGTATTTTTGACTGATCTGGTTTGGCGACCCCATTGGATTTCCTTCCTGAGTTTCTTTGGGATCCTACATAATTCTCAGCTCTACGTACCTCTCTGGATTTGGGTCTGTGTGCTCCTTTGTCAGAGACCAGAAACCTCCCCCGTGGACTAGTCCCCAGGCTCTCTGTGAAGGGGTGCAGGTGGACTTGGACACATAACTCGTGTAAAATTGTGTCTGGGTCCATTTGCTCCTCACAGTATGTTTTGGGCATATGCCACCTGTTGAAAATGGGAGTGTAAACATCGTGAGAAAACATTTTTTTAAAAAATTATGTTGTTTCACACTAAGCAAGAGTTCCTTAACTAGAGGAGCTTTGTGATGTGCAAGGGAAACAGCATATTGAATACTGACTCGGGAAAAGGGGGTTGACGTGACATGCCATAGGACAATTTAGATCTGCCAGAAGTTAAGTAAGCATTGATTTAAGCATGTGTTGTACATGAACGATGTTATTTATTTCTACCTTGCCCTTTTCCAGAGAAGATTTGAGGTAATCTACATATGAAAACATAAAGCAGAACAAATAAAAAGGAAGCTAAAGTGCGGTTTTAAAACTATTTTGAGAGTGGAAAGAGGATTGAATCAGGAACCCAAAGCGGTATGATTACAGTCACTGAGAAGTAAATGTAGCTCTCAGCTTCTTAGCAACCAGGAAATTACAGTTGTCTATGGAGTTCTCTTTTCATGATAAAAGTAAACCTATATGATTAAAAGATACAGGGAGGTAAGATTTTGCTTGGAACTAAATTCAAGAGAAATTTATCTTGTGGTTCTTCCTACAATGAACCTTAGATAACATAGCCAAAAAACACTTGACCTACAACATTTTTGCAAAAAGTTTTACAAAAATGTTCTCAAATTGTTTTCTTAGGTTGACTGTCCTTAGAAGTCAGGGGCTTGTCCTTATTGAAGTACAGCATGAAGTTATTTCTTCAGGGGCTAAACCAGGTTCAGATCTGTTTTCTTGTGATCAACGCTGAAAGAAGAACCCTGAATTTAGAGAAACGAAGGAAGCACTTCTGACCTGGAGAGTTAGTCTGAGTTAAGAATCTGACAGCCAGGGGCGCTTGGGTGGTGAAGTCAGTTGAGCGATGGCCTCTTGGTTTTGGTTCAGGTGGTGATCTCAGGGTCGTGGGATCGAGTCCCAAGCCAGGCTCTGCGCTCAGCACGGAGCCGGGTGAAGACTCTCTCTCCTACTTCCTCTCCCTATTCTGTGCATGCTTGCTCTCTCTCTCTCAAATTAAAAAAAAAATAATAATAATAGTAATAATGACAGCCAAAGTGGCCCTTTGCATTGTGTTGATCAAAGGAAATTCTTAGGTGTAGATATTAGATGAGCAAGTAGCAGTGTTGCCCTACTCATAGGAATATTCAAACATGGATTTTTGTGTCACCCAGATGGAGCCCTTTTTTGCAAATTCAGAGAAGGAACTGTTTGGATAGATGCTGTAATTTTTGTAAGGAGCCTCTAATACTTTTACCCAGCTATTCCATTTACACCTTATAATTTTGAACCATACAATGCAGGAGAATTGCTTTTAGCTTGAGCAAATCACTTTTCAAGTAGATGTGATCAATGGCTTTCTCTTCCCTAAGCCTAAGGTATATTCTTTAGAACTTTGATTATGTTAAATGCTGCATTTTTAACCACATCTCCAAAAGTTTTGCCTTAAGAGCTAGAAGAATTGCATATTTTTTCATTTTAGTGCTAACAAACATTTATCACAAACAATAATGTTGGCTTTAGCACGCTAATATTGTTAAAAGCCACAAAGATTAGCAGCTCCGGAGAAGTCTAGCAAGAGTTTTACCTTCTTCCCATTGGGTGGTAAGCTCCTGGTAGGCAAGGACCAGGTCTGGTTTTTGAAGGGGGAGGTTTACTAAATCAAATGTTTAACTTGTTCTTTATTCTCCTGTGTATATGATGAACATTTATTTAATTTCTTTTTATTGAGATATAAGTGACATGTGATATATTAGTTACAGGTGTGCAACACTGATTTTTTATTTGTATATATTGTGAAATGATCACAAGTCCACTTAATAAACATCACCAATAGAGGTACAAATTTTTTTTTTCTCTCGCGATGAGGACTTTTAAGATTTACTCTCTTAACATCTTCCAAATATATAATGCAGTATTGTTAACTATAGCTAACATGGCTATAGGTGTGTTTTATTCACCTCTGTATCCTCTGTGCCTTCCACAGTTCCTGCCACAGAAGAACCTACTAAACATTTCTAAAAAAAGAAAAATGAAGCCTATTCTTATCTTCGTATATGTTATGTTAAATAGACATAATGCCAAGACATTATTTAGATGTACTAGTGAAAGAGAAATTGGGGGAAAACCCTTTGAAAGAGCAACTGGTATATTAGGATATATTAGGCAATGAATAGCCTTCTGTTCCTGTAATACATCACATTTAGAAGGGCAAGTGTGCATGGGCCCTGTGCATAGTTGAGTTTTCATGAACTGAGAGAACTCTTTTCATTCAGCTTAATTATTTTGAAATTCATCCGTACTGTTGCATGTATGAACAATTCATCCCTTTTTAATGCTGAGTAGTGTTTCATTATAGGGATTTATCACTTTTTGTTTATTCACCTGTTGACGGACATTTGCTCCCCCACCCATTTTTTTTAGCTACTATGAATGATACTTCGAGCATTCATGTGCAAGTCTTTATGTGGACTATGTTTTTATTTCTCTTAAGAGAATATCTAGTTGTGGAACAGCTGAGTCAGACGATAGGTGTGTGCTAAACTTCTTAAGAAACTGCCAAGCAGTTTTTGAAACTGCATTTTCCATTTTATACTCCCATCAAGAAGGCATGAAAGTTCTAGCTCCATCCCATTCCTGCCTGTACTTGGTGTGGTCCATCTTTTCTGGTTTAGCCATTCTAATAGGTGTGTAGTGGTCTCCCCTTGTGGTTTTGATTTTCATTCTCTGATGAGTCACATTGAGCATTTTGTGATGTGTTTAACAACCATTTGTATATCTTCTTTTTAAATCTTGTGTTGATATTTTATTGAGTTATTTTTATCACTGAGTTGTAATAATTCTTCATATATTCTGAATATAAGTCCTCTGTCAGATGTACATGTAATGCATATATATACCATACCATGGTTTGCATTGTGGTTTCTTAGTGGCATCCTTTGAGAAACAAATTTTAAATCTTGATTTAGAGTTTATTAACCTCATGTTGTTGTACTTTTTGCATGCTATTTGAGAAATATTTACCTACCTCTAGGTTGCAAAGATTTTTCTCTTATTTTTTCCCTGTCTTTTCTTCTATAGATTTTTATTATTTTAGCCTTTACTTTTATGTCTGTGCGTATTTTAAGTTAATTTTTGTGTAAGCCGCAAAGTCACGGTCAATGTTCTTTTTTTTTTTTTTTTTCCCTTATAAGATACTCCATTGTTTCAGCCTCATTTGTTCAATGAGCTGAACATTTGTGATAAGTTTGTCATGATAAAATAATGTGGAGTTGTTTTGGGGGGGCCTGGGGTTGGAGAGTTCAGAAAAATAAGTTCAGAGATGGTCTCCCACTTGAGCAATATACCTGTTAACATTTTGGTGACTCACTCCATGGAAACGTTCTCCATGTTCATGTGTGTGTGTTGGGGGTGTATGTGTAATTATGCCATAGATAGGGCTTTATAACCTAACTTAACTAACTTCAGGTAAGTTCTCTGTTTCAGATTATCATCAAAACCTTGCCCAAGGATCCCCTGTTTTCCCCTATGTTTCCCCCCTCAGTGGTGACCAAAAGCAATTACCTGGTGTTGGTTTTAGGTTTTAAGTTTTAGCTCAGTTCTCTGCCTTTCCTTTTAAGGGTTCTCCCCCAACCCCAAATGATGATGAGTCATTATAGCACAAATAAGTTTTCAAATCCTAGTGGATCTTTTTAAAGAGCTTTCTCCCTGCATTATAAAAGTAATACATGTTCATTAGAGGAAATATGAAAAACACAGAAAGTTCTAAAGAAAATGATTACCCATCGAACCATCACTCAGGGATAAGCACAATTAACATTTTGGTGTATTTCCATCTTTATTTTATTTTATTATTATTTTTTTTTTACTCTGCATCTATTTTTTATTGTCTCAATCACACTACACATGCAGTTTTGTGGCCTGTTTTTTTACACTTGGTATTACGATATAACTCTTTCCTCATGTCATTACAAATCCTTTATACACAACAACTTAATAGCTACATAATATTGCATCCTGTGGTTATTCCACTGCAATTTATTTAGCTATCTGCCTATCATTGGATACTTAATTTGTTTCCAGATTTTTTGCTACAAAAGAAGTTCTCTTAAGACTGGTATGAAACAGAAAACTCAGATTTCTAACTTCTTTTATATGTCATATTTAGAGCTGTAGAATTGATCGATCAAGGGGTATATAATAATTCTTCTAAAATTCTAGAAACGTGTTTCCAAACAACCCTCTCAAAAGGTAGTATTAATTCATCCTCCCAGAAGCAATGAAGGAAGGTCTGAAGGATTGCATCCTTGCTCATGTTCCATGTTTCATATTATCATTTTCTAACCTTTGCTCATTTTATTTGGCAGATTAAAAAGTAGTGATTGGATTTTGTAGTTTGCATTTCACTGAGCCAAGTCGCAAAACCCCCAGATGGACAAAGCCAGAAAGGGCTCGAAAAGACCCTTTAATTGTTATTGGGTCTCCAAGCCTCATAAAAGGACTTATCCCTATATGGGAAGAAATGGATATTTCTGTTGCTATTCTAAAAGAATTCACACCATGTCCCTGCATGTGCTTAGTCTTAAAGCAGGCCTAAGGCTTTCCTTTGAAATTGAAAAGTTCATTATAATAGCAAAGAAAGAAATGAGGTTATTCTGGACTTATTTGTTCTTTGTGATTACCTAAAGTCCAGTGATGATTATTTCCTCCTTTGAGTGTGCTCTCAAACGATGCCTTCAATACAGATGCTGAGGAGCAGCCTCTTTGTATCAGTCTATTTGTGTGGTTTTTTTTTTTTTTTTTCCTTCCCTCACCTTTCTCTAAAAAGACTGTGCATGCTCTAGCCCTCGCCCTTACTCCATCGTGAACAATAGGAATCTTGTTGCTGGGTTTCCTACATGGCTAGCAGATAGCAGGTGCAGGTGCAGGGCATCTGGGGGAAGTCCTTGACTTGTGATATCAAATGGGTACTGATCTTAGAGCTTAACCAGCTAGAGGGACCCAGATAAGTCTGGAAATAGATCACCTTCTCCTCTTAAAACCTCTGCTCCTGAACCTGGTGTTTAATGATACAGGTAGACATTCTTGCCTCACTCAAGAACAGTACGCCCAACTTTTAGAGCTTAGGAGAGCTCTTCTTCGGCCAGTCCTGTTTTATCAACTCTGGGCCAGATCATTTGGCTTGAGGGGAGGAACTCAATAATATGGCACCTGTTTTGCCCTAAAGGCAAATAGCGATGTGTTTCTGGGTCTGATGGAGTCCTGCAGTATAATCTCCTGCTGATTAAAAATCACTACAGTGAGTGATGATGGAGAGCTCGCTCTGTGAGACTTCTTCACCAGCTTTATCCTCTTTCGACCAAAGCAGCCAGTCCTTTTCTCATACAGCCTCACAGTGCTGTGGTTTGGGTATTAGCAGAGTAGCCACAGGATTTGGGCTAATCACACAGAAAAATAGTCCGAGTTATTCAGTGTTCCTTGGTAAACCTGTCCTCATCTGTCTTAATGTGAGAAACCTGCCAAGTGACATTGAAATTCCTCATTCCCCCCCCCCCCCAGCTTCATAGATTTGAATTTTCCCTGTGCTAAGCACTTTTTTGCCATTTCATCTTAGGAAATGTGAAGTCTGGGAATGGCCTCAGTTCTGTTACCGTGTCCTTCATAGTATTAGCAGTTCCCTTGCTTTTTAAATGAGTGTGTTTAAGGGGAGGATGATGGGGATGGCGGGGGCGGGGGGGGAGCAGCAGGGTGTGTTGGGGTAGACATTTCGAAAGTAAAGAGGAAGGCATTTGTGATCCCAGTGTCTGAGAGGAGAACTCTCCTCAGCACAGTGCACCAAGCACTTTGATGCACCCCACCCAGCCTGCTCCCCAGTGGAGTTTGTCTTCATCTCCGAATCCTGATAGGTCGTAAGCTCATTGAGCCCAGTCTGTACATTATTTCATCTCTACGTATTCTCTTCCCACGCCTCACACATTGCTACCCGTGTAGCTGAGCTCAATGAGTGAGTCTCTCTGCCCACCTCATTTTCTACTCACCCATCAGGGTAATCTAAGTCTTAGTTCCCCGATAGATATAATCACATATACTCAAATAGCCTGTTAGTTACTTTGCTTGAGTAAAAGTATAAAAAGTTATATTTAATGCATATTTTTAGTTGATAATTTTTGTCAGAAGAAAGAGAAGACAAAGGAAGAAAAGAACAAATTCTTCTCCAAGCTTCAAGAACTAACCATTAGGCTATTTTAGAATTGCAAGTAGTAGTAATATTTTTATTTTAAATTATTATTCTTAATTTTATAAGAACATATGTTGGCAATCCCATGTCAGATACTGAAGTGAAATTAAAATAAAGTCATGTGTCCCAAGCAAAAGTAAGACCATCATCACAAGCATCCTTATTTCTAGCCTTTAAAACTCCTCAGGAGTGAAAATCTGTTTTTCATTTGTAACCAGTCAAAAGCCTGAACAACATTCCGGATACAGGAGGTTCCCAGAATAAGCTTGAATCCTCAGCGGTCAACTTTGATACCAGCTCCAAGTCTTTCAAATACACAGCTGCTTGGCAGCCAGATTCAGGCTCTAGTTAGTAAAAAAAGCATTTTCAGATCATTTTAAAATGTTTTATTAATGGCCACATCAACAGGCTGAAGGAGGTCAGTATGCTGAGGCGCGGATAAAAATGAGTATTGTGTTTTTTTCCTCCCAGTTGGCTCAGTGGGAGATCCTTTCTGTGCTCTACAAAGTTATATAATTGGCATGGCACCCGCTGCTCATTGGGTAAGCCAAACTGGTTTTTAATGTTCAGAATACAAAACATGGAAATGTCATCTTCATAACACTCCATGCTGTCCCTGATAGCCGAGAGCATTTCTGAATGACAGATCTGTAATAACAGTGATGATGAGAGTCACAATTAAATAGCACTCTGAGCCCAGAACACCGTTCCTTCAGGTCTTCCTAAATCCACAGAGGCCTTGGATGGCGGCAAGTACATAATTTGAATGACGTGTGTGCTGTCTTCTAGTGCAAAAGAAGAAAATTGCCAGAAATGCTGGCCGAACCCCTGACGACCCAGGTGTTTTCCTTGTCTCTTTTTAGGGAATTTCCCTGGTCTGGCAGATAGGATTACATACCTTAGGCGTGTTTCAGTCTTCGGTTGTGCATTTCCACCTTCACATAAACGAAGATCTTTGATTTGACCAGACAGCAGAGAATTTAAATTATTCATAAGGGAAAGAGGCATGGGAAGGATTATCAGGAGACTTCTCAGATCCTCATGGGTTTGTTTCACTCTCTGGGGATTATCAAGAACTCTAAAAGAGCCCCAATACTAGTCTGTGTGTTTCCTTCAAACTCTGGGTTGGAGATGGCTCTTCTCCAGCTCCCAGTGATCAGCTCCCATTTATTCAATTGTTACTGGGATTCTTAAGGAAAGAGAGACTTGTACCCTAGTGAAATCTTATTATATCTCTTGGGGTTTACAGTTGGAAGCTGTTATGGAATTCAGTGGAGGATCCGATGCCTACATTCCTGCTTAGGTTAGGTGATGGAATGAGAAAGAACCCATCTCCAGGCAGGGGCCAGTAGCTGACACGGAGAACTCAGTGGTTATTATTACTGTTGTTGTTATTTAGTAATAATGACTCACTGCTTGCCGTGTGCACTCAATGCTTGCCATGTGCTAGGCACCATCCCTACCTGCATTCTCCCTGAGCTCTCTATCAAGTAGTTACTGTTACTACTTTATTTGAGCTGGAGATCCTAAGGCTTGGAGAGTTCATTGCCAGAAGTTCTCCTGGTTAGTCAGCGTTACAAGTCAATGCTACAAATGGTATTTAAACTCAAGAATGTTGTCTTCAGGGGCGCCTGGGTGGCTCAGTGGGTTAAGCCTCTGCCTTCGGCCCAGGTCATAATCCCAGGGTCCTGGGATTGAGCCCCACATCGGGCTCTCTCCTTGGCGGGGAGCCTGCTTCTCCCTCTCTCTCTCTGCCTGCCTCTCTGCCTACTTGTGACCTCCCTGTCTCTCTCTGTCAAATAAATAAATAAAATCTTTAAAAAAAAAAAATGTTGTCTTCAGAAACCCAGCTATGACAGGCCAAGTGAACCTAGCAAAAAAAGCATTTTGTACTCTCGGACTCCCCATAAAACCAAATCAAATCTGCGGAGTGGAGGGCGAAAGAGGAGAGGAGGTGGAGAAGTCTGGTATAACTGGGACGAGGAGATGTGCTCTCTTGCCTTCTATACTTATATAAAAATAAGTATGCCGTGGACATGAGAGCAGCCTGGAGCTCAGGGCACAGGCGACAAAGCAGCAGCACTTCCCAATCCTAGAAGCAGAGCTTGTCCAGCCACCCAGAGCCCTGGTATCGGGTAGACTTGTCCACAGCTTCTCTTCCATGTGAATCTCAGCCAGGTCGATCACCCACTCTGGACGCTGACTGCTAACTCACCGTTCTTTAGGTGAGGAAGAGCTTTTTGGCCATAAATCTCCTCAGTATCATAATATTTCTCCCAAATCTGTCCCCAATGTGACATCTTTTCTTCTGATCACGGCTCTGGCCTCCATTGCAACTAAAGTGCCTTCAGCCCAAAAACCATTTTTTTCTTTCTTCTTCTTCTTCTTTTTTTTTTTTTTTTTTTGGTTATTTGGGTATTTATGTGGGATTGGCTACCTCCATATGCAGTTTTGTCTGCTGTGATTACATGTGACTTAATGCCATGCAGCAGGTAAGGAGGAATAGTGTCCTGCTTGATGCAATTAGATGTCTGGGATATTTCTTGAGAGCTTACTTATGTGCCAGACCCTGTACCAGGCACTCTGGGGAGAGACATGGCATAGCAGCACAGCTTCTGTTGCCCATCTTTTGAATTCTGTGTAGTTACTTAAATGTTCACACTTGTTCACCTTTACCATCCCTTATCTCTGTTAAGGACGTTTACTGACTTGCTTACTTTTAAAAAATCAACTAATTCTCTTAAACTTGACAAATAATCGGTATTTATTTTATTTTGCAGCAGACCAGTGGAGACAGGCTTTCCTGTTATGATAATCATTTTGGGATCCACCCCCTCCCCCCCAACCCCTGACTTTTCCTTCTGAACCCTTCCCTGTGGCACTGTTTTTTGTACTTCCTTATGAAAAGCACATTTATCAATTTACAGTAAAGAAGCAAATAGCAAGTAGTCTGTAGGACGTGCTGTATGAATACTTCTGTAGAGTGAGAATTCCTGTTTATCCAGCCTGACCTCCTTTATTAAATTTTCACCGAGGTCTAGAGATCTTAAAAAGCTAAGTTAATCTTAAAAACTTGTGAGAGATCAGCAGACTGAGTATAAAGGTCAGTCACTGAAAAAAAAACCATCACGAGGGAAATTATTGGGTATATCTTTTTTATTAGTGAATCTTGGAAAAATGTGTACTTCCCACAATCTTGGTAACTCCTGTGGTGTATGGTGCAGTTACACACATGGGGTTTGCTTATGGAACGTTCTCCACATGTTTTTCTATATCAACAAACTGGTGAACATGGCTCTAAAATATGGATTCCATGACTCACGCATGAAAATCAGTTTTGTTATTTGACAGTCATACAGCATGTGTTTGAGCACAGGCAAAAAAATTGTTTTGAGCATTTGGAATAAAATTCCATCTTCCATTAGTCTGCTTTTGAGTTTTGTCCACAGTTGATGCCATTCATGGTGGAAGTAGCCTTGCACCATTGCAGAGCAAGCTTCGTGGCTAAGTCAAGGGTCTTTCTTATTTTGGTGAGCTATATAGATACTTGGGATTTTTCAATTAGGATGGTTTGACTTCTATGCCAGGTGGTAAATGCCATTTTATTTACTTTATTGGGCCTGTTGAAGGGATGGTTTCTTTGAACAATATGATAATGAGAGGCATAAATTAGTGCTCTAGACCCAGAGAAGGAATGCAGTGGTTGCTGAAGGTAGAAATGTTAACTTTTAAAAATCTGCCAGGATCAAAGAGGGAGGAAGAAGGCATCATGTGGCAGGTGCGTTTTGAGGCCTACTTTACAGTAAGAGGAAGATGGGTACATTTGGACCAGCTGTGGGTCTTTGGAAAAGGCATCTATAGGAAACAAATGACATTGAACTTCAGATATCCCCCCTCACTTGTGGCCATCTTCAGATTAAAAAAGGCCGTTTTGTGGAAATGCTTAGAAAGATGTTTAGGTGATTACTCCTCATTTTAAATCCTATCATGCAAATAATGAACACTTTTACAACCCCTTGCCTTTTGGGGATCTGTTAATCCAAAGGAAGCTTCTCACACTTGCTCTCAGGGGCCTGCCCTATTCTTCATGCTCGCTCGTTCGTTCTTTCTTTCTTTTTCTTTCTTTCTTTCTTTCTTTCTTTCTTTCTTTCTTTCTTTCTTTCTTTCTTTCTTCTTCTTCTTCTTCTTTTTCTTCTTCTTCTTTTAAGGTTTACTTAATTATTTTAGAGAGAGAGAGTGAGCACACACAAATGGGGGGGGCACAGAGGGAGGACTTTTAAGCAGACGCTCCCCCCTCCCCCAACTGAGTGTAGAGCTGCACTCAGAGCTCAGTCTCGTGTTGTGGAGATCATGACCTGAACTGAAACCAAGAGGCGGTCACTTAACCATCCAGCTACCCAGGCACCGTTCTTTGTGCCTTTTCAGCTCTGTTAGTGTCAGGACTTGGAGAATCATGCATCTCCAAGCCTCAAAACAAAGTGGATGCTTGGGCAGGGGGCTCAGTTTTTGAATTTTTTTTATTTTTAGTTTTACATCATTCTGAATAAAAGCCCTGTCTGTCCCTAATCCAGTGTCCTGATAAGTGCTGCATGACATGCTCTAATAAATGTATATCTTTCTGATGCCCACCAACAACCTATCAAATGCCTAGTAACAAGGTTTATTTTCTGTGCAGCTGTGTATTTTATAAATAGCCATTTGCTCAAGTAATTTCAGGAAAGTCCAATTTGAGGATTTATGATGTCTTTGCCAAAGACAAAGGGTCACCCACACTAAGACTGTAAATACATTTACTTATAGGCTATTTCTCTGAATTGGAGCAAAAGAGAAAATACTTGCTCAATCTCATTTATCATTAAATTTAATCGTCTTAAGGTGCTATGTGTGGCAAAGCCAGGGAAGATTCTGCTTTCATTTCTAACCTGGAGGACACTGGGGATAATACTTATTATTCATTACTCCTTCACGGTTTTCTCCTTTATTGGATGGGTATTTTAAACTGAGTTAAAAGTGATCATTTTCCCTTTAAATTTGCTAATTTTTAGTGTAGCTTTCCCTGGACACAACTCTATATATAAATTGATAGGAAAGTTAAAGCATAGTTCTTGCTGCTTTTGTGATCACCTCGCCAAAGTTTAAAGAGTTTTATTATCTGCTCATTTTCTAGTATTGCAGCTACACTAACCATGGCTAACTCTCTTGATGAGTAACAGGCATTCTTTAAAACTCTGCAGCCAGCAATGCTCCTTTCTCCTTTCTGAAGCAGTGTAGTTGGGTGTGTTGAGCTGCGCCCAAGTTCAGTTTCTTGGCCAGACTTGGAGCTTCCTCTTGAAACAGAGACGCCCTGCAGCCCGCCATCTTAGCACTTAGCTGTCTCTCCGGGGAGGACATAACCTAAGTCCGTCTCCCATATGTTCACGGAGGAGTGTTACTACTGCACTCAAGTTTTCGCTGAAGTGGAAGATCTATGTTTAATCAGCATATCTACAAGAACTATCAGACGCCTTCCAATGCTGGTTGAAGTTCAGTCACAGAATCACCCATTGTAACGCTTGACAAAGACACTTTTAGGGCATCAGGAAGCTGTCTGTGTAGGCCATCCATTTCTCCAGGTTCTTCCGGCTCCCTCTATTGAGGTAAATCATCAGGAAACAATGTACCTCGACTATATTATTTCAGCTCCCAGCAGAAATGCCATCACTTAGGTAAGATTTAATATGGTGCCTTCAGCACATGGGAGAAAAAATTTTCATCTTTTGTACCACATAGTTGGAAGGTATTTTTATGAAAGAAAGTTTCTGTCCTTTACAACATACGGTTGAAGACATTACTCAGTGCACCTTGTAAAGGGGCTTCCGTACAGAGTTACTTTTTGATATTAATGCCAAGGGAAAAACATCTACTTTGCATGTTTCTTTTTTGATAAAGAACTGTATCATGCAGTACTTTCCTCTTTCCTTGCCTGAGCTGTAAGCGAACAAAACTAAATTCAGTGCTCAGTGGGAGTTACTGATGTCCCAAGTATGTGTAGTGTCTCTTTCTCTGTTCCCTTTAATTTCTGTTATTTTTGATAGTCAAATGTTCGGTCATATATTTGGTTTAACTTTGAACTACTTACCATCTTTTTTGCAAGAAGCAAAACAAATGACAAGGAGGATGACCGTTGTCCATAATAGAGATTATAATAGCTTGGGCCTTAAACTTCGGTCATCTTGAAACTTGAGTTCATCCAGGAATGCTGCAGATACGGGCAGCACCCCTGACTTCTCCGCATACTGTCCACTGATCTGCACGAACACACCTAGCAGGATGTGAAATCAAGAGCCCAACTGGACATTTACTGAACTGACATCTCAGAGGTGCCCTTAGCATATTTAGTATAACTTACTTGGCATGTTGACTTGGAAGCCTGATGCATTGAAGAGAGTTTTTCTGTCCTAGAAACATTGAGTCCGGGTTTTCTGCAGTAAACCTTAACCCACACCAGAATTTCCAAACAAGTGATGTTAACGAAGACAGCTCCTACATTTCTATCAGTGGATTTCAATCAAGAGATACACACAGGGATGCCTGGGTGGCTCAGTGGGTTAAAGCCTCTGCCTTCAGCTCAGGTCATGATCCCAGGGTCCTGGGATTGAGTCCCGCATCGGGCTCTCTGCTCAGCGGGGAGCCTGCTTCCTCGTCTGTCTCTGCCTGCCTCTCTGCCTACTTGTGATCTCTGTCTGTCAAATAAATAAATAAAATCTTAAAAAAAAAAAAAAAGAGATACACACAAAACCCCTAACTAGTAAGGGTGCTAAATAGTTCTTCCTGCTGTGGAGAAATGGGAACTTTGACTAGACTGCAGTGTTTCTACTACCTGCTGTACACCTGACACTAGTGTTGTTTTTGTTTTTTGTTTTTTTAAGACTTTATTTATTTATTTGAGAGTGAGAGAGTGCACAAGTAGGGAGAGGGGCAGATGGAGAAGCAGCCTTCATTCACGCTGAGCGGGAAGCCCGATGTGGGGCTTGATCCCAGGACCCTGGGATCATGACCTGAGCCAAAGGCAGACACTTGACTGACTTGAGCCAGCCAGGCGCCCCCTGACTCTAGTTTTTATGTAGTCACTCCATTTCCCTCTTGGACTATCAGTAAAAATCAATTCAGTAAATATATTCACTGGGCATTCTAAATGCTGAAAAGGACTGCCACCCATGAAAATACAGTTCCATAAACTTGACAGGCAGCAGAGCCCTTACACAATAATCTGTTCACTCATGATTTACCACAGTTGGGACATAACGATCGATTTTTGTACTGTGTAGGCAAAACATTATTAAAATTTTATGTATTAAGCTGAAGTAAATATGACAAAATGTTACCATTTTAAAAGTTCTGGATGGAGGGTTACATGTATATTTGCTTTATTACTCTTTGAACTTTCCTATATATTGAAGTGTTTTTCATGATTTTCCAAAGAGCATACTAGAGGAAAAAAATAAAAAACAAGTTAGGCAGGGTGGGTGAGAGGAGAAACAGCCACAACCTCTACCTGGCCGGCATGTAGATTTTCAAGAAGTTTCTGTTGAAATGAGTTAGGATTATTTCCAGATGAAAATTATTTTTGTAGGCCATAAAGGCAGTTATTTATGATAATATTTTTGCATATGATTCATTCATGGGTGTAAGCATTGTACAGAGCATGAGAAATTTCTTTGCCAGGCTCTGTACACACCTCTAATTTAGGTGTCAGCTCTGTGAAATCCTGTACAGCCAAACTGCTTGTTCCGTGTGGACCGTAAATCTGAAAGGCCCTTCAGGCTGCTCAGTAACCAGGGGGATGCTTCAGAGTCCTTAGCCGGTGGTTTTAGCTGCGGAAAAACCTGTCGACAACCAGTGTGAAGGTCAAGATACCTTATTTCAAGAAACTCTGTGTGTGTGTGTGTGTGTGTGTGTGTGTGTGTGTGTGTGTGTATTGTCACTGGTCATGTTTTCTTGTTAAAGGGAGCTGTATGACACCTGATCTATTTGTTTGATGTTGATCAAAAGCTGTGTGATGCTGCATGGCTTGATATAGATGAAAATTATGGTTGCTATCAACTTATGCTTTGCTAGGCCATAGGTATGGTTTTGGGTGTCCGAAGATATAGTCCTGAAAGGAATTTTCACTTGCATATTTTAGGAGATTCCCTGATCCAAAAGGCTCTTTTAAGGCAAGTTAAGTAAGTTAGGTAAGATAAGTTAAGTAAGGCAAGGCCAGGGTGTGGGGCCGATAGGGAAGGCATGTGGCTCACTCTCCCAGAGCATGGTCAGGGTAAATGGACATCTGTACTTTGAAAAGAGCTTCCCTTTCAAGCAGGGCTCTGGGGCACAGTGCTGATGGCTACAGCAGTGTCTCTCAACCTTTATTTCTGCCATCATCACCTCAGTCCTACAGAACCCATTTCTATCTGTAATAACCCATCTCTCACTGCTGCAGCACTTCTTACCTGCTAGGGGTGGGAACATCGCTGAAGGAAGAAATTCTTCCTTTAGAGAGCGTGTCTCAGCTCACCCTGCAGTTGGAGAACCACCCGTTGAGGATAAAAGGCAGTCCCAGGTTTGGGTGTCATTTCTGCCACAAATGGCTTCTAGGACAGACCTGACACCTAGTAGATGATCAATAAGTATTTATGGAGTGTTGAGTGAATTAGCCAGCTGTGTAATCTTAAGCAAGCCACTTAATCTCTTCGGCTTCAGTTTCTTCACCTCAGGAATGAGGAAAATGGATTAGGCGACCTCCAGGGCCCCTGTCGGTTGTAAAATTATATGATTCTGTGATTGAACCTTTACCTCAGAGAAGATGAATTTGACAGGAGTATGAAGGATGGGGAGAGTGAGAACCAAGAAAGGGGAAACGCTCCTTTCTCTGCATTAGACTAATATTGCTTTTTCTACGACTACTTTTTAAGCACTTCTTTACGTTGGGCTTTCCCTGGTACTTTTGCCTCCCATCAGCTGTCCTTCTCTGGAAACGTTGTCCACTCTTTAAGGTCTGGAACCATGATTTTCCCTTCTTCTGCTCTGTGCCGCGGTTTATGGGGCATCAGAATGCCCGACAGCTCGTGAGGGGCCCACAGGGTGTATGCCCACGGCTGCCTTCAACCGGGAAGGCGGCGTTGTTTCCTGTCTTTCTGCAGAAGAACCTGAAGTAGAGGTTGGAGAGGTGAAGCCTAACTGATGGTCGTTGCCGGCATGTGCTTGAGCTGCAGAGTTCAGATGAACCCTCTCTAGTCCCGTAGGCGGGGTGGTTGGCTGACTTAAAGATTCCATTCTAGGAAAGCCCAGACAGAGATGCGCGGGCAACAGAGATGCATCCGGGCAGCCATAGGCCTGGACTCAGGAGGCTTCTTTTACCTCTCCCTGACTCTTTTGTTTCCTGGCCTTACTTGGAGATGCCCTTCAACTTATCGTTGCTTTGGCATCGTTTTCCACATCTCATTAAGTATAGCGATTTTCTTCCTGGGCTGTGACACATTCATCTGCCAAGGATTACACCCCGAGTAATAGCTCCCTCAACCTTTTATGGCCTTTTGCTGTTGCTGTTTATCTGTGGCTCTAGTGAGGGCATTCCCTGTGTGTCTGTGTGTAGTGTGTGTGAGTGTGGATAAAACACCCTTTGTTCATTAGATCATTTATTCTCCTCTTGCGGCAGATAATGGTGACCTGCCTTTGGTCAGGAGTCTCATAGTGTTAGAGGAATGGGCGATCTGAGACATCTTAAGGAGGTATAACACACAGGTCCTGGTACTTGGCTGTCACCACCATTTGCTGCCAAAGGGAGCAGAGAGAGGGAAGCGAATTTGAGAGGAGAAGTGATGCATTCCATTTTGTACATGCTGGGTTTTTCGCTGTCTAGACATTGCATGGAGAAGTGCTGTGTAGACAGTTGATAATGGGTTTAAAGCTCTGGGGAAGCACCTGGGTTTAAGTTATGCATAGGAATTACTTATCCAGAAAAAGAAGAAGGGAAGAGGGTGGAGGCAGAACATTCACACTAAAAGGACAGGCAGACGGTAGTGTTTGGGCGACAGAGAAAAGGCTGTCAGGGAATTGGGGTAATGGTGTCTCAGAGGCCAAGCAGAGGCACTTGACAAAAGCCAGACTTGTAAAATTTTCATTGACCGATTGATTCATTCATTCATGTGACAGATACTGTTGGTACCTTCCCAAGGCACTGGGCTGGGTGCTGAGGGGAAGAGCTGTGAACAGGCAAGCTGAAGGTCTTTGCTTTTTGGGAACTTAGTGTCTAGGAGATGAGGGGGACACTGAGGTAATGACATTACTTTGTACAGAATGTGAAGTACTGAGTACAGGACTAGGGGCAAGGAGCACATGCTAGAAAGGGGCCTACCCTCACCCGGTGGCCTCCATCCTTCTTTCCTGGTCTCCCCCAAAAGAGCTCAGTTGGAGTCCGTCAAGTGGAGGGAGAGTGAGAGTGGAGATTTCCCAGCAGTGAGGGATGCTGGGCCCCCCAACAAGATTCAGGCCCCCAGAGCGCTTCTCTGTTCCCTCCCTATCTGTTTCCCTCTGTGTAGGCCTGTCCCGCCAGTATACCAGTGTTGCTCTTCTCCCATCTTAAAAAGCCTTCTCTTCACCCTACCTCCCATGACAGCTCTCTCTCTCCAACCCCCACAGTTAAACTCCTCAAAAGAACTGCCCCTGACTGTCATCCCTTTCCTCCCTGTCTCCTGAACCCCCTGCAGTCAGGTCTTTGACCTCCCCCCTCCGCTCAGCCTGTGCCTTTGCAAAGCTGTATCTGGGGACGGAGGGCAGGCCGGAGGCAGCAACAAGGGGAGCAGGGGACAGACAGTGTGGGACAGTTGAAGGTGGGAGGCCGGGTCGAAGCACTCTTGCAGGGAGGGAGGGGTCATGCTAAGGATTTTAAATTTTGTTTTAAGAATATGGGGGAAGGTGCCAAGGTGGCTCAGTCGGTTAAGCATCCTCCTGTTGATCTCAGCTCAGGTCTTAATCTCAGGGTCGTGAGTTCAAGCCCCGTGTGGAGCTCCATGCTGGGTGAGGAGCTTACTTAAAGGATGGAAGGAAGAAAGAGAGGAAGGAAAGAAGAATACGGGGAAAAAAAAATTTAAAAAAAAAATCAAAAAAAGAAGAATACAGGAAAGAAAATGGAGTCTTTCAGCCAGGGAGTGGCAGGATCAGATTTCCAGACAACAAGCTGCCTGGCTCCTATGCGGATCATGAGCTCGAGTGCGGCTTCGGTAAGGGCTGTACGCTGGAGAAGACAGTGGGTAACATGCATCAGTTCTAGATTTAGTTCAGATCTGCTCATCAGACCTATGATTTTGGAGCTGTCCTTTGTCCTTTCTCAGCCTGTTTCTTTGTCCATAGAACAACAGAGGATAAGAGCCATCCCCTCGTGGAGAGTTAGGAGGATGGCACGAGAGGACATAGTGAGGCACCGAGCACACACGGGCACAGCAAATGCCATCGCTTACTACTTTCCCCACCTCACAGTGGAGGAAACAGGACAGATGCCAAACAAGTAGCAAGTGGATTTGAACACAGACCTCTGTCCCCACAGCTCCGTTACCTCCTTGGTCTGTGCCAGGCTCTTTGCTGGTGTGGAGAGAGATGCCCAGCAGGCTTCGTGGGAGCCACAGTCCCTTTCTCTCCTGAGCCTGTGGGAAGAGACTTCAGTTCAGTGCCAAGAGCAGGAAGGAAGCAAGCGAAACTAAAAATGACGCCCTGATTCTTAGCCCAGGCTGTTTGAAAGTCTCCATCCTGCTCCCAAGAAGGGGAAACATTCCAGGAGAATAGGAGTGGGAGTCCCTCTGGACTTCCTTGGATACCAGCAGCTTCATCCTGACCTGAAGTCTTAGGTTCAAATAAGGGAAAACAGGGGCTGTCTGCTGCTTAGGAGTGAGGGGTTGCATCTGGACCCCTAGAAAACACGGTACCTGTGGGTGTTACTGGCACTGCAGCCTTTAGCCTCAGACTGGGAAATGGTTGGCGTCCAGCCCCACTGTAGAGCATCCCTAGGGTGGAGGGTGCGCAGTGCCAATGGGGCTTAGAGTTGCCAATGCCCTCTAACAACCGGTGGTCTCTGGGCTCGTAAGCATGTTGATCACATCTGGTTCTTAGGAGGGGGGTGTGCCCCCAAAAGTTTTTTTTGGCATGGGCTAAAAGACAGGAGCGTGAAACTAAGGAATGCAGGTCGTCCTGAGCTGGCATTACCCGCTTGCGCATGTGGCTGTCATCCCTACCCTGCGAGCCAGCCGCCTCCCTGGAGGGTTCACTGTGTCCCTTGCATATGGATTGAATGAGCACGGAGGAAAACTTTAAACATGACATTCTGCATCTCTGGATTTGTCACGTTGAATGGACATAGTAAATACATACATATTTACATTTTTAAATAATATCTAGTGTATGTATTTTACATATAACCTATACATTTATATATATCTCGCATATGTGAGTGTGTATGTATATATTTTTTAAACTTGATTGAGCCCAGATTCCTGCCTGGCTTAACCAGCTGGCGCTGAGCAGTGGTTGCCCTCTTTAAATGGGAAAGAAGCTCTCCAGCCGGCAGAACACACCTCCTTGTTTTTTTACTGTACTTCCTGCTTTATTCATTGAAAGTTCCTGCAATAGTGCCTACAAATTGCTTGTGAGAATATAAATTGGTACAACTTAAATGAAGGGGAATTTGACAGTATCTATAAAATTGCAAATGCATTTATCCTTTGACCAAGCAACTTGCTTCTAGAAATTTATTTTTGTACTCTTGTATTTGCAAATTGACATAAGAACAAAGTTATTCATTGAGCGGTGTTTGTAATAGTGAAAGACCAGAAGCAGTCTATTCATAGAATGGGAACTGGTTCAGAAAAGGATATCACAGACAACGGAATACTATGTAGCTATGACATAAGAATGAGGAGCTCTCTATGAACCAATAGGGAGAAATTCCAAGGTATATTATTAAAAGAAAAGACAAGATCCAGAACAATGGATATAGTATGTTAGGTATTAAACAGGCTAGAAGGACTTGTGTGTGTATATTTGCTGACATATGCGTGAAACATTTTGGGAAGGATATACAAAAAACCTATGTCATTGAGGGGGGACCAGGTAGTTGAATAACAAGAGTAGGAGGCTTAGTTTTATAGACTACCCTAATGTATCTTTTGGGTTTTAAACCACGTGATGGTATTACCTATTTTTAAAAATAAATGTTCTGCCTCAGCCCTGTAGACATTTGCCATTGTGAGGTAATATATATCTACAATGAGAAATAAGGGTTTGTGCTTACCAAATTTAGGAATATGGTTTTTGTCGGAGTGGTTTTTTATTGTTATTTTGAGGTTAAAGGGGTGTTTGTTTTTTTTTTAAGGATTTTATTTCTTTGTTTTAGAAAGAGAGTGTAAGTGGGAGCGAGAGGGCAGGTGGTGTGGAGGGAGAGAGAGAGAGAGAACACCAAGCAGACGCCGCACTGGATACAGAGCCCAAGTTGGGGCTTGGTCCCAGGACCCTGAGATCGTGACCTGAGCCAAAATCAAGAGCCAGACATTCAACCAGCTGAGCCCCCCAGACACCCCAAGATTAACAAGGTTTTTGATAAAAGTTATCAAAGGTAGCCTGGGTCTTAAAGCTGTTACTCTCGAGTGTTAAACATTTCCTCTATAAAGTTGCACAGACATTTTCTGGCCTTAAATCATACCTATTTTCAGCTTCTTTGAAATCAAGAATATCCTGTGCCATATCAATTAAAGTAAATGTACTTTCAATTAAAGGTGTTAAGTATGAGTCTGAAAAGATTAATTCTTTATAAAAGGATGACCTTCAGTAGTTAGATCCAATTAGGCATTTTTCCAACTATATTTCAACCTGATGAGACAAGTCTACTACTCACAATCAATCACTGTGATCTTTTCAAAGGCAAGTATTTTAGGTTCAGTGTCATAAAAGAATGACTCGATTAGGCAACCTCCATAACTTGAGCCATAGTTGATGTAGAGATTATGGGTCTTGGATATTGCTTCTGTGGTATTAATTTTGGAAAAAATTAATGTGTGTGATGATATTCTGGATACAGTTCTTATACCTCTCTTCTGATAGCCTTAGTAGGACAAACTTACTTAGACAAGACTGACCAAAAGAGAGAGAGGGGGAAGGAACAATGACTTAAATTAGCATCAAATCAAATTCTTTTTCATTTTTTCCTCCTCCTGTCATTTCATTATTAAATACACTATAAATAGTTGCTTTCTTAATGACCTTTTTTTTTCTCTCACTGGACTGTTTTAGTTCTAATTCAACCTTTGTTGATATATAGCACATAAAACCAAGACTATTAAATAAAAGAACACTTGCTGATCTTTTTATGGTAATGTGAAAAATCTTGAGGAATATTGTTTTTCTCAAAAGTGAAAAGAATTACGCTTTTTTGTATTTGCATTAGGTATTTCCAGTGTAGAATTGTTGGTCCTCAGTCTGCCACTCGATCTGTCAACTTGGAAAGACCATTGAATGCGCTCATCTAAAAAAATGGAAAACAAATAGTACCTACTTTGCATATCTCAAAGATTGATTGCTGGAATCAAATGAGATTTGATTCATGAGATTTGGTATCAGTGTTTCTCAAGGTGTGGTCCTATGATCCTGGGGTGGGGGGGTCCTTGAGTTGTTTCCAGGGAGCCCATGAGGTCAAACTAATTTTATAATAACATTAAGAAATTGTGTGCCTTTTTTACTCTCATTATTTCAACAGTTAGAGTGGAATTTTCCAGCGACTGGCAACATGATATGTGTTATTGCAGCAGATTGAATATAGAAGCAAGAATAAGAACCCATCTATCTTAAGCCAGACGTTGTAGAGGTTTACAAAAAGAAAAAAAAAAAAGTTTGAGAACTGCTGATGTATATGAAAGCACTATGTGAATGTGTGGTGACATTGGTAGATAAACAGGGCCACAGGCAAACAGCCCTACAATGGTAGGCACTGATTGTTCATGGCCTGCCCCATCTCCCAGGCGGGGTCACTTGGTCTGGTGTCCAAGATGATCTCTGAACTGTCTTGTGTTGTCTGCAATTTCATATGATGGTCCTGTGTCTACTTTTTTAGCCTGAGAGTCCATAATTTTCGGTCCTTGGTCCTGAAAAGAAGATGTTAAAAGAAGCCAGCTTCAGCTGCTATTATCACCCCCCCCCCTCCATCCTATTCTAACTCTGAGAAGAATAGTTACAGTCAAGGTCAGGTCACCTGGGAAAAGATGCACAGTGGTTTAAGGCTCTTATATGACTATGGCCTGAACTTGGGCATCCCTTGGATTCCTAACCCTTACTTATCTGTTGTGGAAAAGTGCAGACTTTGGCCAGCTTCTCTAGGCATGGAGAAGGGCTTTCTCTAAGTCAGTACCTTGCTTTTGTCATTTTTCTGGGCCTCCTGCATTTAGTGTGGTAGGATGTCATAAGACCTGAAGAACCAAACTCAGGCTGGAGACCAAGAAAGGCCCAGAGACTGGTGGCATCATGATGTGGGCACTGTACATAGAGACCTGTAGATACTACCCAGAGTTCTAGAGTCCCAAACTGGAGAACTAAACAGGATTTGATCATACTCTCCTGGCACCAGAAGGAGGCTGTTTGTGATGGGCATTCAGGCCATCTCTGTCTCTCTTGGATCTTTGGCAGCTGACCAAATAGTTGAGTGTTCGTAGAAATTAGTATTTCCTGTTTCCTACTGAAATTTCTTACGGTACTTTTATTACCTTTAATTGTAACATCTGTTGAGAGTTACTCATAATATTTTAGTGTTCTTATGGGAATTTAAAACCATTCTAATTATAGCTCACTGCCCTATATCATTTCTTGAAATAAAACTTATATCTTAGGTATTTACTTGGGCCATATTTCCCTAGCGTCAGTTTTTGGATTGAATATACATATGTATGTATATAGTACAGGGCTTTATGTAAGCATTTTATATTACTTTTAAAAAGTTTATTCATTGGATAATTTCACAACATTCAGGGGTTCCCCTCTATGTAGATAAAAAAATTTTTAAAGATTTTATTTATTTATTTTTTTGACAGAACACAAGCAGGGGGAGCAGCAGGCAGAGGGTGAGGGAGAAGCAGGCTCCCGCTGAGCAAGGAGCTCAATGCAGGGCTCGATCCCAGGACCCTGGGATCATGACCTGAGCCGAAGGCAGAGGCTTTAGCCCACTGAGCCCCCCAGGTGCCCACTGCCTTTTTTTAAAAGATTTTATTTATTTATTTGACAGACAGAGATCACAAGTAGGCAGAGAGGCAGGCAGAGAGAGAGGACGAAGCAGGCTCCCTGCCGAGCAGAGAGCCCGAAGCGGGACTCGATCCCCAGGACTCTGGAATCAAAATTTTTAATAACAAAATACATATCCTCTTGTGGGCATTTTGATGCATGATTTAATGCACAGTGTTGTCATAAGCTTTACCACTGAGACTATCTTCCCTATTTGTTTCACTTTGAAAAATAGCTGCTGAAATACTATTTTCAGGAAAGATATGAAAAATGTCTCAAATAATGTTCATCCTAGACTGAAATCTGAAATTTTTAACTATGGAATTATATTTAAGGTTACTGATTAAGTGTAGATTTTATGAAAGAACATTTTATTTTTGGAATTTTGTGAAGTAAACATGTTTATATAAGGTAAATTCAATCAGTTAAATATCTCCCCTTTATTATTGTCATAACTATCTCTTGTTTTTGAGGAAGTACTCGGAGGTGACCCAAAACTGTAAATGCTGTCTACATGTTAGTAGCATCTTGTAAAAATTGGAATACATTTAGTTTGATTAAACTGTCCTTCACTGGATTTTAATGTGCTATGTGTTATGTGTTTCAGAAACTCCAGAAAGGAACTTAATGACATACGGTTTGAGTTTACTCCAGGAAGAGGTAAGTTTTAATTGAAATTATAATTTTATTGCTGCAAAGAGCATTGAAGAAATTGATTACAAGCGTGCGACGATCATTTGCTATTCAAAACCGCTCTCTCTAAAAACGAAGACGGGAGGGAGCGCGGGAGGGTCTGCAGTAATGGGGGAGAATCCAAACTGGACCGACCGCTGCTGACTGCATGAATTCCTGGGACATGCTGCACGCTTTACATGCACGTACAGATGGAATACGTGAGCTCAATCGTGAAGAATACCGGCACGGTGACGTAGGGCCTCGAGGACCCTGTGAATACCGAGCAGCACAGAGCAGTCCTAGTGAGAAGTGAGCCGCAAGTCAGATGTCACACAAAAAGTGCGCTACTTCTCCCCTCTCCTCTCATCCACAGAGCTCGGTAGGAACGTTACCATTCGAGCACCTTCCAGGGCAGGCTGCTTGCCCTCTCAGCTCCTGGATGTCGGGGGCTCGCAGACCTTGTCTCATTTCTTGTATCTTTACGCTTGACTAAGTGCCTGCTATGCAAGAGAAACTCAAGTCATTTTGGTTAATTAATGGATAAGTAACACATATGAACAGCCTTTGGAGACCACGAGATTCCTAGTTAAGCAAAAATTGCTGTTTCCACTCTTTGCTTTATAACCAGAATAACCCAAAGAGGTGAAAATCAGATGCTATAATGCTGAGACTTACTGTTCTCCCGGACCTCTCGCTTCAGATTTTTAAGGACATGAAAGCAGCCTCACTGTCTATATTGAAAATCTTTTAAAACACAATGCATGAGGCTCATATGTTTGAGTATATTAATATACATTAAGCTAATAACACTCCAAAATTATTTGTGTATTTGAGCTCCATGTAAGTTTTGATTCGATTAAATAAGTCGTATTTGCTAAAGTTTTGAAAATCTAACATTACGTTGTTAGAAATGCAAGAGGACGTAAACTCAGACATGTACAGGAGTCACAGCAAACGGTGAGGATTTCAGGAAACCAGACAGGCCTGTCTGTTCACGTTCAGTTTAAAAACAACAACAACAACACTGCTAGCCAGACAGAACAAGTTCCTGGGCCAAATGTAGGCGGAGACTTGCGGGCCCTGGTGTCTAGTCCCCTGTCAGCATGAAGATTTAATGATTCCCAGTTTATTTGAATTAAAGTAACATAGGAAATACTTGTTACAAAATATACGCAAATAAGGCCCCGATAAATTTGCTAATTGATCTTCCTTTCTGGGAACATCCATCCTGGGCAGTTTAAAGTCAGTCTATGAAATCATACAGGCACCAACTGCTATTATTCCAAAAGCTCTGTATTTTGTCCTGATATGAGAATATTGACCAGCCAATAGTGTGATAAAAATCTAGTAATTACATAATAACTGTTTCAAATAGGGTGCGTAAAAGAACAGATGCTTTTCTCAAGGGCTCCCCCCCCCCATCTAATTATCTAAATTTGACAGTGGCAGTAAAAATGAATTTGAATTTCAAGCGATCACAAAGAAATGAATTTCCAAGTTGAGGATTTGGGGGGAGAAGATGGCCCTCTCAGCGTCATCTGGCCCTTTGTGCTGGCTTTGGCAACCTCGTTTGACATTGTGGGTTGAGTCTGCTTTTGTTTCCCAGAAAGCGCTGTAGCGCTGGCTTCCTGATGATAGCTGGCCTTCCCTGGGCGGTGGGCACAGGCCATTAGTAACAAAAACAGCATGGATATATCACTGTCCCTCTGGGACTGCCGATGCTGTCTGCATTTCAGATGCAGTCTGCACTGTTCATGCCTGCATATTGTGTCTGCGCTGTACGCACCCATAAATGTGTCCTACGTCATAGGGTGTATAACACAGACAGAGCAAATATTCTCTGTCTTCACTTGAGAGCGAGCCGTCTGCATTTATTATGTTGCTGTATATTCTGTAGACCAGAGCCTATAGGATTATTTATGTTGATTTAATCCTGTTTACACATTAAGAACGTTAAGCAGCTTAAAGAAAAATGTCACCGATTCCCTCCCAGTCTCTGTTATGAACTATTACTGATATATTACTTACATGCATACAAATTACTTGGTTAATGGCCCACAAACGTGGACTTTCCCTTTGGGGTCAAAAATGGCCAGCATGACCCTTGACCCTTGTGCTATTCGAAAGCAACTCCTCTGGGATTCCGGGGTCCTGAGAACAAGAGGAGATGCTACAAACTTTAATTGCTGGGAGTGTCCTTTGCCTTGGTACTGTTTTAGTGATAGCCCACAATGTGGATTTGCTTGATTATTCCATTTTCAACTACATTCCGTGAGCATAGCTCCTTACTCAGATGTAGGATCTTACTTATACTTTAGTGGTGGTAATAGCAAATCCAGAGGTTTTGATAGATGATCAGTCCAGAGAAATGCCATCACTGCCTCCTGTGTGCCCTGCTCCTCCTAGGTAGGCACCTTAATTTAACATGCTTTTTATGGAGGAGTTTCTGGCAGCATCCAGGAGGATGAGATTATGAGCCCAGCATGCTCCAGTCGACGTTGTGAAGCTACATCACATGCAGAATAGAGCCTCTCACCCTAAATACCACGCTACGGAATCATTTTATCCCTGAGAGAATTTTATACGTTGTTTTTTTGTATTTCTAATAGTAAGAAGAACCCCGACATAAGCCCACCTTCTATGGAATCTCATACTTGAGGAAGATTCCTTTTTTCTTTTCCATTTCCTTCATGTTATTCCATGTCACTCATGACAAAAGGGAACGAGTAAAATGATGGACTGCCACAATGTCTTTAGACATGCATCGAGTAGACAGTGGGCTCTGAAAGTGTTTTACTGGACATCCTGGAGACTGGGCCGTGTACGAAAGGGAGAAAGAGAGCGCGTTAGAGCAGAAGGTACATTTCAGATGGTCTTTGGCTGAGGGTCATCATCATGGCTGCCACTGATGGAGTAATTACTGTGTCAGACACTGGGCTAAACACGTGAGAACCCACCAATGTGGAAGATAACTTTACCATCCATGACATGCTCACGTGAGCGCTTATGCACGTGCACACACACTTTCCGAGGGCAGCCTTAGGCAGAGCAAACTGCCACTCCGTTTAGATGCTTGTTTCGTTCAACAGCGATACATGGAGGTGCTCCCTGACTTTGGGACACACTCAAGGTCAAACCTTCTTTTAGGTTATTAGCAGCTGCTGAGCCAGTCTTTTCTTACCCAGCCACAGTTCTGGACGTTTGTGATAACGTCAGAAGGCCATGGGGACCATGTCCTCTCCCTTGTAAAAACACAGGGGTTCATAATGGCTCTTTTGAGCACACTGCCATTTACCAGTTTCTCTTTACAAAGTCTTCGAACAGACTTCTCTCATATTACCATGTTCATTCATAACCTTTCAATTAAGTGATTTTGGTTATATTCACTTGCTACAGTCTGTTCAGTCCCATCTTTATGAGATTTCTAACTCCTGTCACTTATCATTGAGAAACTACATTCTTTTATACAACCACATTTTCTAAGAGAATGAATCTGTTGCTATCAAATGATCAATGTCATGTTAAAGGAGTTTCTTAATAGCATAAATTCAAATAGCTCATCTTAATAGTCCAACAAGCTCAAAGGCTGTTTGTACCAAATATAAGGTTGTGTCAAGTGCTGCCTGTTCAACCTTTGCCATAAATTCTGACTCAGTAGCTACTAATGATCGTGAAGGATTGATGATGGCTGGAATTAACCTTGGCAAGAAAGAAAAGCAGTGTCATTGGGGGCCATTATGAGCTAACTTACAGAGGTACGTTTGAGGATTAAGTCAGGTGGTAGCCAAAGGGCAAATGTTTCTCTGAAAATGAAATCATAATTTCATTTAATCGCTGTTGAATAAATACCAGGATGCAAATTGTATATGGCCAAATATATTTTATATTGCTTCTGATTTTCCCTTCTGATAGAATCTGAATTATTGAATTAAAACACACATGGGTGATTTTCATAAATGAAAAATATCTTTTACATTGTCCTGGGTTGTTGATTTTTATTTTATGGTTACTAATACATATTCATTTCACATTTGAACAGATACGGCAGATGGCGTATCTCAGGAGCTCTTCTCCGCTGGCTTGGTTGATGGTCATGATGTAGTTATAGGTAAATCATTTTTTAGTATACAGTGTCATTTTGTTGATCTATCAAATGGAAATGCATTTAGAAATGGAAGTATTCATAAAGGAATAATTTACTCCGTTTTTTGAAAACTTCTTGAATTCTTTTATGTGGGGGAAGCATGTATGAGTCATATTTAATCTTCTTTTTTAAAAAGCTCTTAATGTAATTCTGTCCCATTTCATATGAACCTCACTCATTAGAAATATAACAAAGAGACTAGAAGACCCAAAAGCCCACATATAGCAAAAATATGAGACTGTAAATTTCCATGCACCAAGTGCACAGAACCTCTAAGTGCAGGAACGTCTAAGGTTCTATGTCAGAATTTTGTTGGGCATAGTTCCAATGGACATAGGTATCAATTTTCCCAACCATTAACAAGATTCATCACAAAAGTCTTAAGATTGGATGGGACTTAGAGATCATTCAGGCCAGTTCTTTCACTGTACGGACAGGGACACAGATTCCTAAAGGGATTCCGTGTGTTGTCCGGGGCCATGCCACTGGGTTGGGGCAGTGGAGCTTTACTTTGGGCACGGGCTCCAGTTCTACTGCTTTGAGAACACACAGGACTCACTGTCAGGAGCAGGACATGACCGATGGACTCCCCAAAGGGCACAGGAAGCAGAGAAGCTGTAAGAGGCAGATGCTGTCATCTAAGAAAAAGTGTAGCCTGGTTCCACCTAGCATGAGCATGAGACGGTCCATGCTCCTCAGATAATCCTAAATTTGTGAAGATTTTATAACGGAGCCCATCACTGGGTATTCACATTGATGGCCCTAAGTAATTAAAATTAGTTAATATGTTATTAATGTTAACTGTGACATTAACTAATTATATTATTTGCAATTATCAAGGTAATTAGGATAGTATATATGATGATAAAATGTCCTTTAAAAATAATCAAATTAAAACTGATGCTTAAAATGACTTGGGCCCCACGTGCACCCAAGTGTTTATAGCAGCAATGTCCACAGTAACCAAACTATGGAAATAACCTAGAGGTCCATCAACATCAACAGATTAATGGATAAAGAAGATGTGGTGTGTATATATATCTATATCTATATCTATACACACACACACACACACACACAATGGAATACTACGCAGCCATCAAAAAATGAAATCTTGGGGCGCCTGGGTGGCACAGTGGTTTAAAGCCTCTGCCTTCGGCTCAGGTCATGATCCCAGGGTCCTGGGATCGAGCCCCGCATCAGGCTCTCTGCTCAGCAGGGAGCCTGCTTCCCTTCCTCTCTCTGCCTGCCTCTCTGCCTACTTGTGATCTCTGTCAAATAAATAAATAAAATCTTAAAAAAAAACCTCACTTAAAAAAAAATGAAATCTTACCATTTGCAACAATGTGGGTAGAACTAGAGGGTATTAATGCTGAGCGACATAAGTCAATCAGAAAAAGACAATTATCATATGATTTCCCTGACATGAGGAATTTGAGAGGCAGGTTGGGGGGTTTGGGATACAGGGAAGGAAAAAATGAAACAAGATGGGATTGGGAGGTAGACAAAGCATAAGAGACTCTTAATCTCACAAAACAAACTGAGGGTTGCCGGGGAGAGTGGGGTAGGGAGAGGGTGGTGGGGTTATGGACATTGGGGAGAGTATGTGCTATGGTGAGTGCTGTGAAGTGTGTAAGCCTGGTGGTTCACAGACCTGTATCTCTGGGGTAAATAATACATTATATGTTAATAAAAATAACTAATAATTTAAAAATGACTTAGGCCCCTTAAATGACATGTTTTAACTTAAAAAGAAAGTCACTTGCTCAAAATAAGTCTTTTCCCCAATAATGCTGAAGACTGTGACTGAGGAAGCTTGAGGTGGATACACTGACCCATCAGAGTCAGAATAATCTGTTCCTATAAATTCTATAATATAGGTCATTATAAAGTGAATTACTTGAGGGAGTAACTGAGGTTTTAGTGGGAGATCAGGAAAGATACTGGGTCTGATGGTTTTTTGGTTTCCTGGTGGGAGTTGTTGAGGGGGGATAGCATATCCTTACTTGTTTTTCATTTATCAGTAGGTGGTTTATATTTTAATTGCAGACTGTTAGGTAAAGTGTGTAATTCTGTCTCCCTCGAACTTATCCAGCAGTTCTCTGCCTTCTCCTTTATCCTCTGCTTCCCTCTTTTTTTTTTTTTTTTTACATTTTATTTTATTTTTTTTTCAGTTTTCCAAAATTCATTGTTTATGCACCAAGCCCAGTGCTCCATGCAATACTGCCCTCCTTAACACCCACCACCAGGCTGCTTCCCTCTTTACATTTTTATTTCTTGCCTCTTACAGGAAGTTCTCTCTTGGCCCCACCCCCCGAGAGACAGCTCTGTCTCCACCCCCTTACAGCTAAACTCTTCAAGAATTGCCCCTGACTGTAATCCCTTTCCTCCCTCTGTCTCCTGAACCCACTGCAGTCAGGTCTTTGACCTGCCCCCTCCTCGCACCCTGTGCCTTTGCAAAGCCCTGCCTGGGGAAGGCGCCCACCCAGCAGGGGATGAGCCCTGAGTTGGAGCAGAGGTGGGCGCAGCTGGAGCAGAGTGACCCTGAGGCGTAGAGGGAAGATCCCTCATCTGTGAGTGAGGGCAGGCCACCGTCCAGTACCTCAACCCCCCAGTGACTCCATTGTTCCTCCCGCTACAAGGCACATCCACAGTGCTGGGCAGAGTTGACTATGCCTTCCTCCATGAGAACTTTTTCTGTTTGGTTTTTAGGATTCCATTCTTGGTTCTCCTACCTTATTGGTTGTTTCCTTCTCAGGCTTTTTCACTGGTTGCTCCCCATCCCACTGACCTGTACATATTAACATGAGACTCATGTTAACTAATATTAACCCAAGGACTCAGGTTGCGTGTCTCTCTTTTCTGTAGTAATCCCTCACTCCTTTGGTGATCTCCTCTCGTCTCATGGTATTAATATTTTCGTTTTCTAATTCCCAAATGTGTATCTCCAGCTCATACCTCTCCTTTGCATTCCAGACTCCTGTCCAGCTCCCTCCGTGGCATGTCCCCATGGAAGGCCGGTAGCGTCCCAGGTTTACTTAACACCAGAATCCAGCCCCTCATGTTTCCTCCTGCTCCCCCTGGCCCTGCTCCCTGGATTGATGCCAACTCTATTTGAGTGCTCCAGCCAAAAACCTGCCTTGTCCTTGATTCTTCTTTCTCTCCTACCTGATGGTCAGTCTACCCAAATGTTCCCAAGATCTGGCCATTATTCCCAGCCTGCTTCCCATCCCATTTCAAGCCTCTCTTATGAACCTCTCATGTGAATTACTGCATTCATCTCCCTGCTGGTCTTCCTACTTCTGTCTTTGCCTCCATTCAGCCTGTACGGGTACAAAGTAAACCGGATACAAAAGGCCCATGTAATGTGATTCCATTTAAATGAAATGTCTGGAATATGCAAAGCTGTAGAGTCCAAAAGTAGATGAGTGATCACCAGGGGCTGAAGGGGAGTGACCGCCAATGGGTATGCGGTTTCTTTACCGGGTGATGAAGTTGCTCTGGAATTAGAAGTGATAATGGTTGCACAACCTTGTGACTATACTATAAACCACTGAATTGTGCGCTTTAGAAGGGTGGATTTTATGATATGTGACTTATATCTCAACTTTTTAAGAAGCCAGATCACATTAATACTTTAAATAAAAGCTCTCAAATGGCTTTTCCATCCCGCATCTCAGGGGCTTACAGTCTCCTGCATGATCTGTCCCTTGTCACTTCTTGGATTTCATCCCTCATTTCTGCTCTCCTGTTGCTCATTCCACCCCAGCCATAGTGGCATTTGTCCTTGCTTTTCCTTCTTCCAGATCTCTCCTTCCCTAAGTACACCTGTCTACCTCCTAAGGCTTAAATACTGCCTCTCAAAGGGGCCTTCCCTGACCAGCCTACTTAAAATTGCAACCCATCCACCCCCCTCCACCCCCCTCCACCCCCCTTCCTCATTTAATCATTTTACCAAGTCTCTCTGGGTGTAATAGGCTGTCTGTTTCATTTATTTAGTTAACTACATAGGATTTTCCCCTGGAGCCTAAGTTTCTTAAAGGGCAGGATTTTTATCTGTTTTGTTAAGTGCTCTGCTCCCACCCTCCCAAACTTTGTACTTCACGCAGCTGGTGCTCTAGAAACACTTGTTAGAGATCAACAAATGTCATTCTTAAACACACAGGTATCTCATAACATTTACTTCAGGAACAAAGGGTTTTATGAGCATAGGTTCCTAGTATCTTAAGGATCTTATTTTGGGGAGTACAGAATTCAGGTAGCATTTTATAAATATGAAATATGTTCAACTTGACAACTGCACCCAAAAAAAAAAAAAAAACAAACAAAAAAACCAGTCTGGTTCAGCTTAGAGTGTCGGCCTCCAGAGATCTGAATGCTTTCTTCATGTATTTTTCCATCTTCTGTAATAAAAAGGGGTTAACATTTAAAGAGATTAAAAATCTTTTCTCCCCCTTTAGAATTTTCTCTTGAATTAGAGTAAATGTTTATAGCAACATTAAAAAAAAAATCTGAAAGAAGCAATAGTATATGTTACAGAGCAGTAAATGTTAGGATTTTACTGTAATGTAGCGAACATAAGTTAACAACAAATCCTTAGCCCCTCGCTTCAGGGCGATCTGCCTTTAGTGTGGGAACCTTTACAAACCATGGTTTGGATTGCAGAAGGAACGGTGCAGTGACATGGAGGGATTGCTTTTGTGCAAAAGCACAGCGGTGCAGAGATTAAATGCACTGTGTGTAGGCTGAAATCATAAACGCACTTCAGTTGAGCTTAAATACAGCTCTACCTTCAGGCAAGAAGCAGAAGACATTTTTAGGCCTTGAGTCAGTGGAAACAGATAGGACTGGCAGGGCTTCCTGGGGGGGTGTTGGTTTAAAAAACAAGTTAACTTGGTAAGATGCAGAGGTTGGTGATCTGCGTTTATAAATTTGGGTGTGTTGCTTGCCTGGGATGGCTGCTAAATGAAGATCGACCAGATCTGAGTCCTCATTTCACCTGTTTCAAGGAGGGATCCCAAGGATCACCGTTACCGTGAGGCAAGCAGAGCAACTTGTTTCCTTCTAGTTAAAAAACAGCTGATCAGAAGTTTCCTCTGCAATAGCAGCACAGGGGAGGGGAAAAAGTGACAAACAAAACTCCAACTCCTGTACAAAAGACAATAAAAATTCTGAATTTTGTTCAGGACTTGTGATACAAGATCTTTTTTTTTTAAAGATTTATTTAAGAGAGAGTAAATGAGAAAGAGAGAGCACAAGCAGGCACAGAGGGAGAGGGAGAAAAACACTCCCTGTTGGGCAGGGAGCCTCATGTGGGGCTCGATCCCAAGACCCCGGGATCATCACCTGAGCTGAAGGCAGACACTTAACCGACTGAGTCACCCAGGCAACCTGAGACATATTTTTGAGTCTCCTTTGAATGAGCATTATAACCTCAGCAGTAGAAGGAACATCAGTGGGTTTCTGAAGCTAGCCAATTGTCCATCATGCTCAGCAGCTCCTGCAAAGGCCCCCTTTGGGGGCTCAGGTTCCACAGTGCGTGAATGCTGGGCAGCTGCCTTCTGGAAAAATGCCTGCTGACTGTTTTTGCTGGGTTTTAATACCACCATTTCCTGGTTTTTAGGATATATATCTATATCTGTATCTATATCTATCTATCTATCTATGTGCGTGTATACTACGCATATATATACATACACATATATATATATTTTATATTTTTTTAATTTTTAATTTTTAATTTATATATATATATATATATATATATATATATTTTTTTTTTTTCCCTTTAAGTGGAGGTTAGAACCAGCTGTTGGAATTTCTTTTTCCTGAGAAGGGAGCTGTGTTTCTGCAATCATTTATACAATTTCCTGTGGTGGAGTTTGACCAGCCTGACTCATTATTACCGCACTGGAAGCTGATATTAGCTATATAGATTCTCAGAGCTCTCTCAGTGGACTGTTGGGCAGACTGTTGATGGCCCTGGAGTGCTCTTTTCCTGCAGATGAGAATCCTGTTCACAACCTGTCTGCCCTTCAAGAGGTACCATAAATGTCATCTCCATGAAGGCTCTGCTGCTTGCCTCTTCTTAACAGATCTGGGAAGACAGCTTTTCTGTGTGGCAAACACCAGAGACCTGTACTGTACCACATTTAGGGACCCGTGGCCTTCACCGTCTTCTTTCCAGTGCCTGCCTTCTCTTTGTCTAGAGGTTGAGAGTGCCTTTAGGGCAGGGTGAGTCTTCTATTTTATCGAAGCTCTGCCCTTCTTGGCACATGTAGGCACTAAGTAAAGATGCCTATGGATCAATGAATACAGTTAATTCCATTTGGCAAACTTCATGCTGGCATAGCCCATGGATGGCTAATTGGAACAATACAAATATTGTTGTACCTTCTCAAAACCGAAGAGCGATTCACCATAATTAATGCTTTCCTGTCTCTCTGCTCCCTTCACCTTTTTCCTTTTCCTAAGAATTGACTTCTCCCGTGACTTTTGAGTTTGAGAAAGAAATATGGTTGGCCTAGAAGGCCTTTTTTCTTCTTGTACTTGTTGAAGCCTCAGTGTTTGTCTCAAAGCCTGCACCCTGAGATGTCCCTAACGCATTTATCTTAGGTGCTTGTTAAAAATGCACATTTCTGGGTTCCAGTCTAGAGCCACGGAATCTGGAATCTTGGGCTTATGAGTGTAGAAATTTGCATTTCTAACATGCATCCCAGGTAATTCCTATACCCAGTAGACTCTCCTGGCCACCTCTTTGGTTTCTGCCTGCAGTAACCTTTGGAGACTGTTCTGGCTTATTGCATCGTCTGTATCTTTTCCAATCTCAGTGACCTCTGTTGCTTTTCTGCCTTATTTGAATCTTTTCTCCTTTTTAAGAGTCTGTTTTAAAACTGTGCCAGTTAACTTTTTAAAACTGAGTGTGTACAAATGGTATAGATGTGTGGCGATACTTCGCTGGTATAAATCTTTACCACCATGAGTCAGTACAGTTTTTATTAAAACGACTGAAGGTCAGGAAGCGATAGACCTCATGGTGGCCTTCAGCTTTTGTGCTTCTGGATAACAGCAAGGTATCTTCCGGCTCCAAAGTGTGCAAGCAACAGAAACTTTGCTCGGTCGCGAGCATGCAGTTGATGTATGAAGTGCTTCGTTCCCCCAGCTATGGCCAGGGACAGTACAGGCTGTTGTGAGTGAGCTGGGATTTCTTGAGCAGCAATATGCTTTTACAATGAAAGTCCTGGGAAAGCGTGAACATATTCTCTTATATTCAGTTCAGTGGCTATGCTGTGATGTTTACTGATGTTGAAATTCAGTAAAGAAAAACTTCCATTAAAAAATATTGTCTCTATTATACAACTGGCCTATGATTTTCAAGTGGTGACAGATAATAAAAAAAAAAGGAAGAAAACTCCTTATGCCCTTTCTGGGTTTTAGACAGGCTTGGGGTTAGTTGAATGATGTCAATAAATACAGTTGAGTGATTCCTGATTAAAAGTTGTCTGTATGTTAAGTTTAATAGTCTAGGGAATTAAGGACTGGAAGGGGCTTGGGAGAACTATGCTGATTGCTTTCCTTATATGTATTTTCCAGAAATAGATGAGCTGTTTAATACAGCACAGTGTTACCATTTTCAGGAATATGCCACATTACAAATTTGATTGTAGCTCATTGCTCCTGGTTTCCCAAGTATCTCTTTTTTCTTTTAAAAAAGTCTTCATTGAGGTACCATTCCCAACACAGGATCAGTTCTTTTAACATGAAAAATTAGTATACAGAAATTATTTAAAAATACTTACAAGTGTTAAACTGGACTATCTCATAGAAAAGTATGATGCATTCAGATGAATGACAACCAGTTCTAGCTGAATTAAAATACTCAGAAATCGAGTTCTTCGGAAAGGGCTGGAAGCAGGTCTGTATAAATTTGTAGAACGCATACACACACACTTTTGACATTACTTTAGTCACAGACCTAAGTTAATATATTTTTAAGTTTATTTGCAACAGAAAGACTGAAGTAAGATATAATTCTTACTTTAACAGCATAATTTTTATAGTCTGATGACCATACTCCTCCTGCACCCCCCCAAAATCAGGGAATTAAACAAAAGAAACTAAAATAAGCTGCCCACACTTATGAGGAGATTTGGTGTCAGCCCCACCCACCCCCTCTGTTTACTGATCTACAAATTCTAATGGAAAGTCATTGGCCAGCCAGAGATAGATAAGGAAAGTGATTGGCTGACATAACTGCTTATAAAGACATTCTGATTTAGGATCGAGGAGGCAATTTAAAATGAGCTTTCAAGGGCACCTGGGTGGCTCAGTGGGGTGAGCGCCTGCCTTGGGCTCCCTGAAGTCATGATCCTGGGATTGAGCCCTACATCTGGCTCTCTGCTCAGCAGGGAGTCTGCTTCTCCCTCTGTAACCCCACCATGCTTGCATTCTCTGTCTCTCTCCTCTCTGAAATAAATAAAAATCTTAAAAAACAAAAATAACCCTTTCAAAATACAGGCAGATGTTATTTCCAGGACTTCTAGAAAAGCATAGAATAACACCTGTAATTTCCCCAAAGGTTTTCTCAGTTTCTGTGTTACATGATTATGAATTAGTGCAGCAGTAAACCACACAGTAAGCCTTAATTTTCTAATTAACTTTGTCACTTTTTATTTGGTTTGGAATTGTGGATCCTTTTTAAAACCACTGATACAGGTAGACTCCAGTTAAGATCTGTACTTAATTTAACTTAGATGAAACAAGAGCTTGCAAGTGGATTAGTCTTAGATATTCACTAAATTAGCAGTCTGGCTTTTTTCAATTCCTTTAAGCTGTCCTGCTTTAATTCATCTTAATCTGTGTTTTAACTCTAGAATCTGATATGCCTGAGGTTTACATTCAATCTAGCCAAACTTTCTAACTGTAGAATTACATTAAACTCCCAAATAACCAGTCCCTACTTAGAGTGAGAATATCTTTCTGGTGAAAGTAAAGTAGGTTTATTCTTGGGCAGGAAACTGAGGCTTTCTAATATTACCATTTTTTTGTGTGCGTGTGTGACTACCAGGTGTGTTGGATTTAAATTAAATAGTTCTTTTCCTAACATTCTGCCCTATTAGTAGATAGTAGATTGATCTGTCTTTAGGTGTAGTGAGTGAGTAACTGTGTGTGTGTGTGTGCCCACTTCAGAAATCTCTGGGCCCATGTGAATTTTAACCATACCATCAATAGTATAGTATTGTAGATACATGTACGTGTTCAACTGTGCTTGTTAATAGATTGACAGGCAAATCTCCTAATCCCAAATCAAATCCTTGCTATTCTTTTCACTCTACTCATTGAGATGAAGGGGAAGTATCGCCTCCTAATTTCTTATAGAAAATAGAACTCCTCGTTCACCCAATCAAAAAAAAATTTTAAAGCCAAGAAAGAAAATTAGGTCAACGTTTTTGACGCAATGTGGGTTTGTCATCACTATTTTCAGCTTCCTGTCTAATTATAATCTTAAATTTGATCCTGTAGCTTGCATGTGCTTACCATTTTTTTTTAAACAAAGCAGACTGTCTTGCCAAACCCCCAAAAAACATAGTTTTTCTTCTTGCACTCCTCAAACTGAGTATCCAAAAGGTATATAAGAATGTTTTCACCCCAGATTCATTTCAAGATCAGGAGAGACTTTGACTTGGCACATTCACACTTTTCCCATTAACATTTGTGCCCGATTCTGTTCTGGAGCTCATGTTCATCAGAAGTAGCCACTGTACTGTGTAAGCTGTGGCAAGCATTCCATAAATGCAGGTGTTCCTGGAGGATTTCATGTCTGGTGAGACATAGAACCATCCAGGAAGAATCTGTGGTTCGGGGGAAAACTTCCCAGCCTGGCTCCATCCCCCTACTGCCCAGGCACACTGTGGCAGACCACGAAGAAGGAGCTGCCCGTGAGACTGGGAGTAAGGTTCTTTTTTTGGCCTCACTTTTTAATAGCAAAGTGCCTTCCTCTTCACCCATTGGGAACTTGGTCAGCCTTAAGAGGTTTGTTACTTGAGATGAGAACATCCCATTCAAAGTATCTTTTCAGTAATAGACCCCCAGGAGGTCTAATTTGTAACAGATTTTGAGACTTCTTGTCCGTTGGTGATTGTTAGCTGGGTCTTTAGAAACTCAATATGTTCATGACCCTCTTGGCTGGATTAATGCATCTGGGGTCAGAATTCTGCCAGTTCTCTTCACTTTTTCATCTGCCTGTGAAATGCAAGGTCAGAAGGACAGGAGAAGCCTTCCAAATGGCTTAGGTGCTAACCTTGCTTTCCTTCCGTAGGAGCTACTAATTCCTTGCATATTTCTCTTACTCTTTTGCTTCTCATTTTTGAGTTGAGAACTCATTTTGAGTTGCAACTCATTTTGAGTTGTCTGTGGGACTGAGTGGTGAGTTGAGAATGGCATGCACTGGAAATTTAACAGCTAATAGAAAAGTAGAATACAGATTGGAGGACATGATTTGGACAGCACTATATTCGGGAAACATGAATGGGCTTCTCAGCCCCTGACATGGAGCTCCAAGGATCTCTTAAAAAAAAAAAAAAAATGGCTTTTTTACTTAGTGCTCATGAAAATTGTTATGAGGTAAGGAATGAGTAAGAGACATTTTCAATATTTTTTTAAGATGGATTTTTTAAAATGTCCAAAACACAGAACTTTATAATTTAAATCTGAGCAGTGCTTTCTTTTTTTTTTTTTTTAAAGATTTTATTTATTTATTTTGACAGAGAGAGAGAGAGAGAGAGAGATCACAAGTAGGCAGAGAGGCAGGCAGAGAGAGAGGGGGAAGCAGGCTCCCTGCGAGCAGAGAGCGCGATGCGGGACTCGATCCCAGGACCGTGAGATCATGACTTGAGCCTAAGGCAGCGGCTTAACCCACTGAGCCACCCAGGTGCCCCTGAGCAGTGCTTTCTATAGTTAATTAGCAATAATTAAATAGAAGAGGTCAGGCTTCTTGGCATAATCTGAAATATCCATGCACTTCAGATGTCTTCAGACTAAATAGTTGTTAACCAGCAAGAGCAGAAATTACTTACTGGGAGTCCCCAAAGGGCTGTGTCCCAGGGGTCCTTAAATCACTTTCTCAATGCTGGTAACCGTGTGGCAGCTCACTGATGTCCCCTAGTTCCCTGCCCAAGAGACTGAAGAATCCTCACTGGTGTCACCAGCCAGTGTGAGCCACCCGGTGCCCGCAACAGTGGTGCTGCTTTCTCAAGGTCCTGGGGTACTTCCTATTATTGGGCCAGAGTGGCACCTGCTTCCATGTAAAAGTGGGGACTGGGGCCTCCTGCTGTCATCCTTTGTCATCCAGGTCTGGAAGCTGCCCTACAATGTTTGTTCAATAAGCAGAGCATCTACTCTACTCTGTGCCAGGCCTGCCAGGTCCATGAAACAGAGTTCTTGTCTCCTTGAAGCTCCCAGTCTTAAGAGGAGAGGAAGACCCAGGTGTAAGGAAAATCACAAATTGTGAGAAGTGCCCTGAAGAAAAAAGTGCTCTTTTGGGCTCCACAGAAAGTCATACACAGGGGTCCTCATTTAGACACAGGAGCAGAGTAAGCCCCTCTGAGGAAGAAACGTGAGTGACATGTCCGATTCAGCCCCTCTGCGCAGGGCAGGGAGGCACAGCTTGTGCGGAGACAGCAAACTCCGTGAAAGATGACCAGTGTGACCAGATCAGGCCAATGAGGAGAGGGTGTCCTGACATAAAGGCCAAGCAAGAGGCAGAGGCCAGACACTGCAGGGTCTTGTAAACAGCCCTTCACCAAAATGCCCTGTTAAAACCAAATCCTAGTGATTCCTCATGAATTGAGTCACGAGGGAGGTAAAGTCTAAAACTTGGCACCTTGCCTGCCCTTTTCCTAGCAAAGAGGACAAAGGGATGCTTTTCTCTAGCCTCATTCATTCTGCAGGGAGTCTATTGGCCATAGTTTACATGGCCTCGGATCTCTCTGCTGCCTGGACGTGATTCCCATTTGACCCAGGTGTGTGGGAACCCCAGGAAGAAAGGACAGTAGCCCTGGAGGACTTGAGAAATAAAAGCTGAAACGATGTTTCAACATTCTGTGTCCATTTAAGTTTGAGGGTTTTGAAAAGCGACTGTTTGGGGATCAGGAGAACTCCAGAGATGCCTTCAAGTAATTCCGAATCCAATTATTCTACCAAAGGGAAGTCAGGAGTTCTAGAAAAGGAAGAAACTTGGGCGTTGATTGCAGATATTTGCCTTCACGTATATTCCCATGGAGAATGAAGTATATTTTCCATTTTGTAGTAGTGTCTTAATCTCACACAAATTATGGTGTGGGCTAAGGTAGCATTATATATACAGTAGAACTATTATCATTATAGTAGAGTACAGAAGACATAAAATATTCATGTTCTTTGGGTTAAAGCGAACTTGCCATTTCAAGTCCATTAATTGCAGTTGAATTTAGCAAATTTTCTTTCAGGGACTGATACTCTAATTACCTAAATTAAAGTAGGCATTCCAGTTAGCCTTATGTTCCGAGTGCAGGCATAGTAGAATAAGCTCGTGTTTAGCTAGCCTTTGTCTCCGTGAAGTGGATGTGGAGCTGAGACCGTGTTTTCTCCCAGTGTGATTTCTAGAGTGATTATAAACCAGCAAAGCTATCTGATCATGCTAGTCATTCCTGTTTTTACCCTCTCTTTATGGGCTTTATTCTCTATGCAGTACTTTCTAGGAAATAAAGCTTTCCAAATTTCTGGAGTAGGGGAGTAGAGACAATAAAAACACTGAATGGCATAGAAATTACTATACAGAGCCCTGTCTAGGCTCCATTATCACACAGGCTCCATTAACTGACATCTCTGGTAATTATTTAAATAACTGATTGCAGATTGATTGGTTATTGTTTCTAGGGAGGCCTCGTGGCTTTCCACATTGTTTACTGATATTTATGGTTTAATGGAGCAAACATCCCCATCTTGTTTCATAGACTCTCACCATCGGAGACACGCAGAGACAATGTGATGTAGGCAGAGAGCCCCGGCTTTCAAATTAGAGGCAGGTTCAGATCTCAGCTCCAGATGGAACTTAGGGAAGTTAACTTCATCTCCCTAGCCTCAATGTCTTCTTACCCATAGAGGGACTCACTTAATCCGTAGAACTGTCAGGAGTCTTCATTCGATCCCATGGAAAGGTTTGCGTGCTAGCAGGCGGAAAATGGTGGTCCTTTACTCTTTCTAGTTTGAGTTCCATTTATCTGCCCCCACCCATCAGCTGTAAGACGTCTTTAGTGAGATACCAGCTAGAGGCTTTAAGGCAGCCCTGTGTGTTCCGCCGGTAAAGTGAGACTGCACCAGTTGGCCAGGAGTGGAGGTGGAAACCCCACAAGGGCAAGAATGGTTGCAGCACTGCAGTCTCCTGGAGTCCATGAGGTCGCCCAGACGTACCTCTCCTGCCTTGGAGCCAGCCACGGGAGTTTCCGCTCTGGCCCAAACAGTGCAAGGCAGAGTGTGGGAGCCACACCATGAAAATGGACGCTCAGGAAGAGGCAACTGGATAGTGGGCCCTACCGAACAGTTTACTTGCAGTTAGCCTGGAGGTGACTCTTAGTTTTCTGCCTGTTTCCCTGTGACTGAAGTTGCCCTGTCCTCCTGCAGGGGAGGACATCACACACATGTGTACTGCTTGGCCCAGGAAGAGGGATCAGGAGAGAAAGGTGAATCCCCTGCCCTAGGAGGCCTGCGTTTTGAGCTCTGCTTCCATAGCCTATGATTGAGTGCTTTCTCTCTCTGCTTTTGAGCTCCAGTTCCTTCCCCAAGTCCCACCTCTTTCTCTGATACTTGGCAACAGGAATGCCCATCAGTCAGGGGGAGTTTATATCCTTATCCCAGGGGAGCGCATGCTTCTTTTCCCGAGGGAGTAGAGCCATGCTCCTTGGTCTTCATGGAACAACTCAAACAGAAAACATTGCAATAATCCTAATATTTCTACAAAGGGATGGCCGATTCTGTGAACTCGACCTCCTGAATTCAGTAACGCTCTCAGGTCCCTCTCTTTTTTTTTTTTTTAAGATTTTATTTATTTATTTGTCAGAGAGAGAGCGAGCGAGAGCGAGCACAGGCAGACAGAGTGGAAGGCAGAGTCAGAGGGAGAAGCAGGCTCCTTGCGGAGCAAGGAGCCCGATGTGGGACTCGATCCCAGGACGCTGGGATCATGACCTGAGCCGAAGGCAGCTGCTTAACCAACTGAGCCACCCAGGCGTCCCTCGGGTCCCTCTCTTAAATGCACTGGTGGCACCCTAGGCATCCTCTGCTTGCCACAGGGAGATAGAGATAATACTCTAGGATTCCCCTTCCCTAGCTCCATGTCTGCTCCCGCCAGGTAAACTGTGTCTTCACAAGAGTCTTACACTTGTTTTCATAGGTTTTCTTCTTATTAAAATTATATCACTTACATCCCTGCTAAGATAGGAGTTCAAAAAGTGAGTTGTTTCTTTAAAAAACAAATGGGATGCTTTGGGAAATCTGATTAAGGCAAATTGTTAAACTGTTGTTAAAGCTGGAACATAGAACTAAAAAGATTTTTTGAAATCTAGGATTTTTTTTTTAAGTAGCCTTGCCCTATGTCACAAGATTGGTAAATGCGTGTACATTGATATGATTTAAGTTAAAGCATTGAATTTTTTTTTAAGATTTTATTTGTTTATTTGACAGAGAGACAAGTAAGCAGAGCAGCAGGCAGAGGGAGAGAGAGAGAAGCAGGCTCTCTGCTGAGCAGGGAGACTGATGCAAGGCTCGATCCCAGGACCCTGGAATAATGACCTGAGCCGAAGGCAGCTGCTTAACCAACTAAGCCACCCAGGCGCCCCAAAGCATTGAATTTGAAATCTATTTGTATCACAGTTTTACGTCTCCCTGCTCAGACTGTCCTGCTGTTACCCAGTGAGGCTGTCTAGCTGCCAACATTATCAGATAAGATGTCTTCTCTACCTACACACAGGGCTGGCAATGCAGTTCTCAGGGCAAAATGAACACGTGGGGTCCCTTGTTCTCAAATTAATGAGAAGTTCAAAATGGTCCCAGCAGAGGGTTATGTGGGCACAGAGCCTCTCTGTGCCTGGGGCCCTGTGTGTCCACAAAGACTGAGGTCCCTGACCAAGGGGCTGGGAAGAAGCAGTGGTGCTTGAGGGTGTCCCTTGGTTTCCAGTGCCAAGGAGCTCCTGCTTGTGGGAGGCAGCTGCCGTTGCTGAATTTCTGGTTGGGAGCTCTTTATACTGAGCCAAATCCATTCAGCTTTAATCTCTGCCCAATGGAGAACATCTCTAGTCCCCTCTCCAAATATTGATCCGGAGCCCACCTCTGTTTCTTCTTCTCAGTGAACTTTCTTCAGTGCCTGTATGGTTTCTTTAAGCCTCCTCCCATCTCCTCTCTCTTGCTACCCTCTCTAGTTTTTCTTTTTTTCTTTTTTAAGGTTTTATTTATTTATTTGACAGAGACATAGAGTGCAAGTAGGCAGAATGGCAGGCAGGGGGAGAGGGAGAAACAGGCTCTTCACTGAGCAGAGAGCCTAGTGCAGGCTCGATCCCCGGACTCTGGGATCATGACCTGAGCCGAAGGCAGACGCTTAACCCACTGAGCCACCCAGGTGCTCCCTCTCTAGTTTTTCTGTATCCTTCTGAAGGGCAGTGCTCATCCTTATACTACACAGATGCCCGATTCCTAATGTGCTATGGCATTTCAGAACTTAGACAGGAAAGGAATACTACGTTTCCACTAATAGCATCAAATGTTTTCTTAAAATTTTAGATAATATAAATACCAATTCTTATGCTGAATTTGATAGCAAAGAAAGCTACTTTGTTAAAAAAATTGTTAAATGTTTTATTATGAAATAATTGAAATTTGCAAAAAAATGTTTGTAAAAGACTACTTGACTTAGCATATTTCTCACTGAGGTCTGCATCCCCAGTTAGTCTTTTTTTCCCAACTGGCTGCTACTTACCCAACATACTCGCTCTGTATTAGTATAGTTGAGTTTTATGACCTGAAGGCCTTAACTCTAATATTACTTTTCTTTGCTTGGGCCCAAACAGACTGTCTCTAGCTATACTGGAGACTTCCCTCCAGGGAGTTCTAAAGTCAACATTCTTTCTGGTATAATTTCTAAGTTTATTAAAATTCTATGAAATGAACCTTGAAAGCATTATGCTAAGTGAAAGCAGCTAGACACAAAAGGTCACATATTATATGATTCCATTTATATGAAATCTCCAGAATAGATAAATCCATAGAGACAGGAAATGGATCAGTGGCTGCTAGGCGCTGGGGTGGGGGGGAGGCAGGGTTGGGAAGTGACTGTTTAAGGGTATGGGGTTTCCTTTAGGAGTGATGAGAAGAATGTCTTAGAACGAGATAGAAGGGGTGGTTACACATTTCCTATGTACTGAATCATGGAATTGTTCATTTTATTTTACTTTTTTTTTTTTTAGATTTTATTTATTTATTTGACAGACAGACAGCACAAGTCAGCAGAGAGGCAGGCAGAGAGAGACGAGGAAGCAGGCTCCCTGCTGAGCAGAGAGCCCGATGCGGGGCTTGATCCCAGGACTCTGGGATCATGACCTGAGCCGAAGGCAGAGGCTTTAACCCACTGAGCCACCCAGGCACCCTGGAATTGTTCATTTTAAAAGAGTTACTTTTGTGTTATGTGACTTTCATCTCAAAAAAAAAAAAAAAAAAAAAGAAAACAACCTACTCTATGAAATGATATTTAGATATTTGGAATCCAGCATTGTACGTAAATATGGAAATCAGTAATGTTGATATTTCTTTACTAGTAACTATATGAGTATTGTTTATTATATACCCAGTCTGAATACTACCATTTCTTGGTAGGCAGGAAGATGGTTACAGACAGTGTAGCAATTCTTGCAGATACATAGTGTTTTCAGAGAAAATTAAGTTCCTGCAATATCTGAGACAGTGGTTTCATTGTCCTCCTAGCAGATGGAAAGTTCTGTAACTTTTTCCTAACATCTTAGGTACCAGAATGTTCTCTCTTGCCGTTCACTTAAGCAGTTCATAGGTTGGTATAAGACTGTATTCCCGACTGGCAAATGAAAGTGGTTGGGTCAAACCCAGAAAGGTTTCTTCTGGGGAGACTCCAAAAGGGAATGTCTTTTAGACAGAGTCCTAAATATGGCTTCATTTGTATTTAGCCTACTAATATTCATTTCCAAATAACATATAACATTTCTAGCAGATTGTGGTATTTTAAGAAACTGAAAAGAGAGCGGGAATTTTTTTTTGTAGTTCTGTATGTTTTTGTATGGCTACAACCAGTGCCTCTCAGAAAACCACACTGGGTAAAAGTTGACTTTTAATGTTTTAAAGTGCCTGATTCTCCAGGAGAAAGTGCATTTTCAACTGGAGCCATTTATGCTGAAGGTAACAAAATGGTTAAAATGGTTGCAAGAAGGACTTTAGCTCACAGACCTGGAAATCCAGAGGGAGAGAAGGGTTTGGGGGTTGTTCAGCATATCCCAGCAGCATCGGTCAGGCCTGGGATCTTCCCTCTCTTAGCCCAGTCCCCACAGCTTTGACTTTGTACCACGGCTCATCCCTTCATTGTCCTAAGAGGCTTCCACTGACAAACAATGCTACAGGTTCCCTAATTCACATTTGGCCTTTCCTGGTCCTTACTAAGGAGCAAGAAAGCTTCTCTCCTAGGTGCCCCCAACAAGCTTTTTCCCCTCTGTCACTGAGCCCCATGAGCCCGCCACCCATCCCTAAACAGACCAGTGGGTGTGGGGGCTGAGATCCCCATGAACTCATGGTGGGGCATTGGCCACAATAACCACTGCTGACCCCACAATAATCTTGTTGAATAGCATTACATCTTCTTTTTAAATTTTCTACCTTCTAGGTAGAGAAGGGTCTTCAGAATATTTGTTGTTTTGAGGTGAGGCCATGGTAGTCTAACATCCTTTCAAAAATGCTATTTAGATGTGCAATTTGCAGCCCAGTTTCAAAAGTGAGGACTATTAAGAGGAGGAAAAACCAAAACGTGCCTTTATTTGTGCTCGTATTTAATTGGTGAGCATCTCCTACTTGACAGAAGAGCAAAATCTAGTTTGCTTATGAACTTCTTAAAAATGTCGCATGCTCTATGGGTTTGTTTTTAATAGACAAATCCTCTCTTAAAGTTCATGTACTCTTAGAGCTTCATTGCTGATTGTGTTGTTTTGTTCCATTTTCTTAACTACATTTGGTATGCAAATTCCAACCTTAATTATGTGTTATAGACTTTCCCCTGACTTGAAGCCATGACTCCCTTTGTTTGAATATGTTAAAAAATAAATCCCAAACTGTGAAAAACTGATTTTTAAAATTACTTTAGTCCACATTTTCGATTTCCAGTCTTAATTTAATCACAGTTCTTGAGGAAATGAACCTAGGCAGTCTTAATTGAATGTCTCTGTGCCTGTGGAATTCCTTTCCTCTGTTGGCATACCAAAATTGAAATCTGTTGAGCTTTAAGTTTTTACCGCAAAGCCTCTGAACCACGTTTCAGTCAATAACTCATCCCACATCCTTTTTTTTTTTTTTTTTTTTTTTTTTCTGCTCTGACTCCCAATTCCCGACCATTTTGCTGTCGTGCAGGGGTGGATCCTACTGACCCAAGCCTTGGATCTTCCCTACAAATGTATTTTGTTTGGCTTGGGCAATGGTTTTAAATTTTGGAATTATTTGCCAACATTAAAAAAAAAAAAAATGAAAAACTTGACCTAAGAATCCAGTTTTGGCTGTCTTAGGAAACCCAGATCTGAAAACAACCAGACATGAAATCCTCAAAAGCAAAATTCTGCCCCCTCCTCTCTGACTGATTTATACGTGGTCCCTGGCCCCTGAAGACATTTGAGTCCCCAACCCTAGTAGAGTCCATTAGTGCCAACTGGTGCCATCCTGTTTTCTTCCTTCAAATACAGCATGCCATCTCTGCAGACCCAAGCCTGATTGTTCCCTCTTTGATGAAGTTATCGATCTAAGGCTCTACAGCTTTTTCAGACTCCCATATCCCTTATGACTTATTGGAGATCATTAACATCCTTAGACATGATCTTGGACCAGAAGAATTCAATGTGCGCTTAATAGTCCAGTCTTAGAAAAGACCAGCAGAATGTAAAGTCCTGCACTGTTTCCTTTGAGGGAGGAGAAGGAGTCGCATGCACCCATGAGGACTGACCCTGGTAGCTGAGGAGATACAGAATCCTCAGAGAGCCAGGCCCTTAGTCCACTGTGGTCTGGGTGTCTGCAGGAGCACCCCTTTTCAGAACCCTTGCTGTGAGCGTCCATCCTGCTGATACTCTGTCTCCTTGCAGATTTCCTGGTCATTTATTAACACTTTATTGATCAAGCTCATTGATGCCAAATGCAGTCCCCACCTCCCCTGTAGAACTGCAGCATGAACGTGCAAGCCATAGTCACAGGAGCAGATAATAGAGCAGCAGCAGTATGTGGTGTTCTTGCTCAAAGACGAGCACAGGATTGTCCTAACAACCCTTACTGCTCTTGAGGTTGTAATTTTGACCCAACTCCAGGACCTCTTCCACTCCCGTCCGACAAACTCATTTTAAAACTCCAGCACACGTCCCTTTACGTTTTTCCAGGCAGACTCATCCCCTCCCTGCCCCCTTCCCCTCCCACCCCCCTCCGCTGTCCCACACATCAGAGTGATGCCCAGGGCAGAATATTCCAGCTCTAAAGACAGTCTCAGACCAGGTACACAACTTAATGTTCTGTTCTTGGCTTAGGGTTTCTGGTCCGATTTAGGTGGTTATCCTGGCAAGTCGTATCACTGGGGAAGTGTGGAAGAAATGCTCATGTTCTCTTAGCAGTGACTTAGTTGGCCATTATAATATGTTTAGGATTAATAGGATTTTGCAGACTAGCAAGTTTTGAAGAACGCTTATAACTACCATGCATTTCCCTATAGTAAGAAGTGTTTGTTACTTGACCCAACTAGGTAATCTGGATTGTCCTTAAAATTGAAACTACTCTGCACCAATTCACGACGGCAGCCCTTTGAAATCCGAGTTCCTAATAGGTCATTGCCAATTTGGACTCTATTTGAGCACTGTGGGTAGTAATGCTTGGTAAAATGTAATTTCTGGGAAATGCTGGTCATTCAGGGACTTTGTTGAGTGTGTTCACTAATGACTGGACTACACTCCAAACACACAGGGATTTTTGGTCTATTTTGTCAACTGATATATCCCTAAACAGTTGATGAATAGAATAATACTGAGTGTCTAGTAGATGCCTGATAAGTATTTGCTGAATGAATACATAATCGAGTTAACTTAACACTTCCCATTCTGCATAAAAATAGATGGGGTTCTTTGTGCTATTGGGTTTCGTTGGTCTTCACCACATCACTGGCATGTGTTAGCAGCAAAAATTGGGGGCCTGCATGTGTACCATTCAGATTTATAGACTAAGCAGGATGGGCATTCCAGAGGTTTCTGTCTTCCAGAATTATGTCTTGGAAACCAAAAGCTGGAATGTGGTCGTTTCTTACTACATTACCCAGGCAAGAATGAATTCATCATTTTTATCTCACCATTTCTCATTAAAAGGCTAATGCCAATATCTTGTCCAGAACAGTGCCAAATTTCACCTTCTGCTAAACTAAGAATGGGATGTGTGTTTGTACAGCACACTGTGGGCCTGTGGCAGATTAAGTCTTTGGAAATGGAAATATATATACACTTAACTGACCTCCAGCCAGTTAGAAATAAATCTTCTGCGTCATCTTGCCAAAATGTCATTTAGTTGTGAACAGCCTCCTCATTTGTCCTATGAGATCCTGCACCTCAAATGTCAGGCCACTGCGGTCTTGGCTGCTGCTTTTCCATTCTCCCAGGCAGCTGTTATCTTTGACAGGGTAGATTTGTGATGAAATATAATTGTCATCTTTTACTTTTTGTCATTAGCTCCATTTTTATTTCATTAAACTACCTATAGGATGAGGATTCTTTTTTTTTTTTAATTTAGTTTCTAAAAACCATTTATTTGGTGTCTACGTTTCTGATTTCTCTGTAAGCTTTCAGCCTATTGCTGCCTTTCAGTTAGCCCTGCTATCACATCTTACAGCAAGTCCTACTCTAACAGCAACTGGAAATTTTCATCTACCATCACCGTGTTTAAAGACAAGGTCCTCTTGTGCCTCTGGGTGGACAACTTTAATCATGATTTTCTTGTTGCTTAACACTGTGTATTTCGCTATGCTTCTGATGGATGATGGATGTGTTTGCTTTTTCGAGCTCAGAATTTACTGCAATTAAAAAAAAATTCCCTGTCTGTAATATGTATGGTGGAAATAGCACTTAACTGGACTAAGTGAAGGTTTCACTTGTGCTCTTCTAGAAAAATATCTATTTCCGGGTAAGCAAATGGGGTTGAACGTTTATAAATATCAATATCAATATCAATATCAACATCCTTTCTAGATTTCTTGAATAATTGTTCTACCCTTAAAGTCCAGATCATCCTCTCCTTCTCATTAACTCCATCACCCACTGCTGTCTGGCCGTCCTCACCAGGACCTCTGAGGTGTCAAATTTACGACCACTCTTCAAGCATTAGTCGAATATGTAGCACTGGATTTTATTTTTTCTTGTTCTTGCATAAAAATCAAGTGAATTCCCTGGTGCTGTTGGTTCTTGGAGGGGGACAATGGATAGGAGTGTATCGGGAAGCAGAGGGAATTCCACCTGAAAATAGATCCATAGGACAATGGATGATGGACAATGATGATTCACCCGTAAGGATCAGTTCCCCGATGATGTTACTTTTTAAACCTCATGGGTGGTCCCATATTCATCACAATGTATTTTATTCCTTGTTTTGGGGACTGACTAGCTTTATTGCTTAGAGCCTGATCCTGGTGGTGGTTCCTTATGATGGGTTTAAAGCCCGGAAGCAGCTGACAAGTGATGGGGCATGGATCACACTCTTCAGCCCTCCCCAGCCTGGTCTCAGCCGGACCAGCAAACAGATGTCTCCATTGGGGAAAAAGGGAACAGCTGGGAATGCTGCTCCCCTTGGCCTGTGGGGGCTGAGCACTCTGGGCAGAGGATGGTGAGTGTCTCCAGCGCTGCTCTTGGTTAAAGCCATAGGTGGTCGCTTGTTCCCTATTTAGCATTATAGCTGCCCTTCACACAGAGCGTAAAGCATCTGCAAGCAGTTAAGCTGCCCGTCTTCTCACACCTGCGCCTGCTAGAAGCAGTTGTCCGAGTGTACCCGAATACCGTCGTTTTTTAAGTGGTTTTAAATATGATCCTTCTGTCTCAAGAATTTCTCATGTAAATTTCTAAAGTTGTTGTTTAATGTCAACAAAATCAGCTCTGTCACTGTGTTTTATCCCAGCAATGAGGTTTTTTTTCTCAAGGTGAAGCCTTCATCCAAGGAAGAAGGTGTTGTTGTTGTTGTTGTTGTTGTTTACTTAAAGCGGGAAATAAGATGTAGAAGCATCAACCACAAAATAATCCTCAAAGCAGGTTTACCTCTCCACAGCTTCACTGGGACTCACGGTCAAGGTTTTGAGGAGTTGAGGTGTTTGAAAAAATCTTAGTGGAAAGGCACAAAGATCAGAAAGAGGATGGTATTGTGTGTTGGGAAGTATCAGCCCTCCTTCCTTCTACAATGGTCCTGCTGGAGAACATGGAGGGCGTTTGGATAGTGTTCCACTTCCTCTCTCGGTTCACTATTCGGGTGCCCAAGGAGATCTTCATATGGGCCCTGCGACTGCCTTACAGGAACAAAATGAGCTTTTAGACAAGATGGGAGCCACACTGGTGCTGCTCTTTGTTGTAGAGGGGCTCGTGCTCAGGTGCCTCTTGAGTCCTGATTTTTAAGTACCTGCCTTAGGACAATAAGTCTGTTTTGAGATGGAAGATATCTGGGAGGCAGCATGCGCTGAGGTGATACAAGCTCTGGTGAGCCACACTGCCTACCTTCAGATACTATCTCAGCCCCTCCTGAGCTGTGTGACCTCGAGCAAGGTTTTTCTTCTCTCTGTGCCTCAGTTTCCTCTGTTAAATGGGGCAGATGAATAGTTTCAACCTCAGAGGGTAGCTGTAAGGATTTTAAATATAAAGCATGATACATATAGACACATTTTTTAAAGATTTTATTAGAGAGAGAGAGAGAGCTAGCACAATTTGGGGGGGGAGGGGAGGAGCAGAGGGAGAGTCTTAAGCAGACTCCCTACTGAGCATGGAGCCTGACGTGGGGCTTGATCCCACTATCCTGAGATCATGACCTGAGCCAAAATCAAGAGTCGGACACTTAGCTGACTGAGCCACCTAAGATCCCTGTTTTCATTAATTATTAACAACAGTTTTATTTATCCAAAAGTGACAATATCACTGTTCTCATTTGCAGAATTTCTCAAAGTCAAAATGAGGAACTGTCAACCCAAGGGCTTGTTTAACCGGTGGTCATTAACAGTCAATGAAATTAAAATCTTACCAAAAGGAACGGAGAAAGATATTATTTGGGGATTATTTGACAGTTTCAGTGTTCTCTGGGTGACTTTGTGCAAACTGGTCTTTGTGAAAACATCAGGACCTCCCCCAACAAGGGTTGGGTTGCCAATTACCATGCCGTCCTAGGATCTGATTAGAATTCCAGGGATCATCTCCTTAATGGTCTGTTTTATTAAATGATTAGACAGCCATGAACACAGTACATCAATAAAAGGGAAACGTCATTTATCCTTTGTCTCAGGATTAGCAAATCTTCATATGTCTCATAACTGCTCTACAACCTTCTGTAGGTAGCTCTGCTACCATAGACATTTCTGTGAAGAGGAGTGATGCTATCACAACGCTTCCATTCTTGCTAATCTAAGCCTCCTCATCCTCTTCTTAACATCCTTAAAGTATAGGATTATGAGAAGCCTGGGGAAGGGAAAGAAGGAGGAAGGAATGGGGGACCAGGGGGAGGGAGGCTGTTTGTTCTGTAATAAGGCTGGAGTTGAGGCAGGAACCGCACTGTCCTTGCTTGTACCCCATCTTTTGAAACAGGAATCGACTTCAGTTGCAACTCAAGGCTTTTCACTTGATTTCTTCTATAGGGTAGGAAAAGCCCGATCTTCCCAGAGTTAATGAGATCTTGCTGCCTTAAATAGCTTCAGAATACGCAGTCCTGCCTTGTTCTCTCTGAGGCTACACATACAGCCCACAGTCTTATTTGCCCTTTTCACTGCTGTCAAACATTCTTCTGATTTTTATTCCTCAGTGCATTATTGATGATCATCCCCAAGTCACGTCTGTTTCCCGGCTCCTCTTCTGTATTTTGATTGCCTGTGACTCCTCTTAGTCCTCGATCTCATTACTGTGCACTCCATGAGCCCCTTCTCCGCATCCTCCCAAGAAAGCCTCCCTTCCCTAAGATAATCAGCCACTTTGTTTACATGGATGGCACCATGGATAGCAAACTACCTGTGCCTCCTAATGACCTCAGGGTGTTGCTTTCTTGTCTCTTCCCTTGCCAGAGTGTTGTGTTTGTCTCCTTCTGCTCTTTATTCCTCAAATCAATGTGACCTCTTCCCCCCCACCCCGCCCCGTTTTTTGTTTTTTTTTTTTAAATCTGCTACCTGTCGTAAAAAGTCTAAATTCCGTTTGTTGCGCTCGGGTCCCTAAGGCTGAAAGACAGCAAATTGATACCTTCTCAGTTTATTAGGGAGGGGATGAAAGTCTGAAATTCAAATAGTTTTATTGTGTCTCTTGTACTTGTGAGGAACTTGTGATATCTGACCCCTTCATAAGTACAGGCCATTCCTGAAAGTTTGATAATCTTCTCATTCAGAAATTCCAGTATCATTGCAAGGACCAGAGCAAAAACTGAGTTGCCCTGATTGCTATTTTTAGGCGTAAGAATGATTTGGCCCCCACCAGTCCTCAGAGTCCCAGCTGTCTGTCGCCTTCTTCCCCCCGCCGTCCTTCTAATACTTTCTGATGATGGCAATAACAACAACACGACTTTCTGATAATTATCTGGACCGTGTCTGGCATTAAGGGCAATGTTCTTAAAGTACACATTTAAGATCTTCTCTGTTTTCCCCATCCCAAAAAAGACTGGAATTTCTAATAACACAGTTTATTGGGCAAGAAGATGGTGCTGGCCAAGCACACGTGTTTGGTGAATTCCAATCTAGAGAAAGTGTAGGGAGATGAAGACTTGGAAAAGCTGTCACTGTGGACACTATGACCTAAGTATTTGGGATACTCGGTGTTTCCTTCCATCCCGAGATACTGCATTTTATTTAAGAATAATAGAGAAGTGCAGGTCCATTACAACAGTGAATCTTGGGCTGCTAAGAGTTGAAAGGTAAGGTTGTTTGAAAGCTATTAAATTTCTAGGATATTCATCTCTTGAACATACCTTCTTATGACCTGTAGTGGGTGCTGAATGACAATCTGGATACCCTAAAGCATGTAAATTAGTATTTATTATTAATAGTAATGCACACAGGGGTCTTTGAGTTTACGTTTTACTATTTAGGTTCCTGCTTTTCCTCCTAAAATAATGTTGTATATCCACCAAGAGTTCAGAGAGGCTGGTGGTTTCATTAAGGTATACTAGCAGGTAACAGTGTGTCCTGTGGAAATGGGTCACAAGGAGGTGGGAACTGATTCTGTAGACATTCTCAAATGTAAGGTAAACAACCTCCCCGGGTCTTAAATGAGGTACAGACCATTGTGCCTGAAGAAGGACATCAGAAGCCCTGGCATGTCACTCCCAACCTCAAGACACATGATAAGCTGCTTTTCCGCCGCTAACTTTATTCATACCGCTTTGGCAAAAACAAATGTACAAACAAAAAAATCAATTCGAGATTTCTCGTACTGAAGTTGGTTTTTATCCCAGTGTCGTTTTTATCTTCTTTGCAGTAATGGCTCTTCCTTCTCCATTACCCTGGTGGTAAGAGAACAATGTCAGGAGAGAAAAATGAATTTGCTGATAGAGGGTTTCTTATCTGTTCAATTAGGATAACTAATATAGTAAGATACAGTGATTGCTGCATTAACGAATCGTCTGGGGAAAAGAGCTCCTCTCTGTAAGGTTAGTTGCATTAAGCCCGCACCCCCCACGCAGCAGCAGCTTAGAGTGACTGATCCTGCCCGCATGAGAATGCTCAGGTCCGGTGTTTTTTGTTTGTTTTTTTGTTTTTTAAGATTTTTATTTATTTATTTGACAGAGATCACAAGTAGGCAGAGAGGCAGGCAGAGAGAGAGAGGAGGAAGCAAGCTCTCCGCTGAGCAGAGAGCCTGATGCAGGGCTCGATCCCAGGACGCTGGGATCATGACTTGAGCTGAAGGCAGAAGCTTAACCCACTGAGCCACCCAGGCGCCCCATAAGTTGGGTGTTTTAATTCTTCCTTTAATTTATCTGAATCCAGGCAAGGTACTGCATTAATTTTTTTCACAACCTACGTGAAACATCATTTACATGGGCAGTAAGTGTAAAGACTGACCATACGTGTATAAAACTTTTCATTTTAAAATGTGTACAAAAGTGGTCCTATTTAATAATAGGTTCCATTCTAGTCAACATGTCTTATGACCCTTAAAAGCTTTTCACTTTGCCAAAGCCAAACCAGCATTTTAGATTTCTTTGTCCAAACGTTCAACAACAGTGATAATATTTTTCTGTGTGTAACGTCCGCATCGCTAACTGGTATCATCCTGGAAACTCTTTTCTTAGAAGATGACACCCATCCTCCTTGGTGGACGAGGCCCAGGCCGTCAGCCTTTGCCAGTTTTGTCACCTGTGTCTCCCACGGTCCCTCTGTTTCAGGCTCGCTCCAGCACGCTGGACCCTCAGCGGTGCCCTCAGACTTGCTCTGCTCCCATCTCTGACACGCTCTTCCTCCACCCAGAATGTTCCCACGCAGCTGGCAAACCCCTACGCTCATTTCTAGGTGGAGACGAAGTATCACTCTTCCCGGAGTCCTACCCAGAACTATGCTCTAGGCAGTTGGCCTTTGCCACACTTACCCCTTATTCCTAACCCCACCAACAACACTTTTGGGACCTTGCCACACACACTAGGCAAGGCAAGGTGCACATCACTTATGTTTGTGGGACCCCAACATCTAGTGGGAACACCAACGGGATGGTACACACTTGAGTAAGAATTTGTTTAATACCTGAACACTGCGCACGATGGGAACACACATCTGCTTTAAAGTTACAAGTCTTAATAGGCCACAACTTTTCTTGTATACAACTTCTCAACACACTGTTCCCTCCTCCCGTGTATTCCTAGCCACTGGACCACAACACAGATCTCTGTGGTCTCCTCATGAGGGACTTTCTCATGATAAAATCTACACATGAAGGACCTTTGAGTACGTACTACTTCCCAACCCCCTTTGAGACTCTGGAGTGTTGGAAACAGTTGAAGTTAGAGTCCAGAAGGCTTTGACCTTTCAATTCAGGATGAATGCAGGCACAGGGAAGTAGGAGTACATAGTCTAAATCCCAATGGTAACAGAGGGAGAAAAGACCCAGGGCATGTTGTCAGGGTCGAAGGGATCATCTGACAAGTGTGACCACTATAGACCCAGCTCCCAGCTCCCATCCGGGAGACTTAGTGCAGAAGGGTGGGATGAGTAGGTCTCAAGTTCAGTGTACTGTAATCAGACAATACACTTGAATGCCTGAATTCCTTGTAGGTTTCATTGACTTTTAGGGACAAAGAGAGGCTACACCCCTTCCTTCCACCATAAAGGTGAATAATTCCATCTCTACTACTTCCTAATCACCTAAAATCGGTTTGCCATGAAATCTATCCTTCTATCCATAATGAGAGATCAAGGCTCAAATTCATTGCAGATTCCTGCAAGAGTTTACATAATCCTTGACAAAACGTGCTGCTAGTTTATTTTCATTCATTCAACCCATAATTATTTATGTGCACCTTCTGTGAGCCAGACCCTGTGCTGGTTATTACGTGTACAACAATGAGCTAAATAGACTTTGTTCTGTCTTTGTGCTACCGTTGGCCAGCTGGAGAAGGGGAAAAGTTTTTCAAGCATTTAACAAGATAGAGGAGGTTCCTTCTGTGGTATGGGGTAGAAGCTGGAGGTCTGAAAAGCCCAGCCTTATGCCACTCTAATCAACTCTGGTTCTTCCTATCTTTATGGGCTTCTGAGAAACTATATCCTAATCCTGTTAGGATTGTAGATCTTTCCTTCGTTAATTCATTTAGTACCTACTGGGTGCCAGGTTCAGTGTTGGGGACCGGCTGGGACTCTGGAGGGAACAGGTGGTTTCTACTTTCAAGGAGCCTCAGTCTAGATCCCTTGTAAGTAGGATGACTGTACCGATTTATCATGTAAACTGGGACAGTTTTGAGTGCAAGACGAAAAGGATCTCTCACAGGGGTGATATGTAAACATACATCCTGCTTTTGTGGCTGTCAAGTCATTTTCTTCTGGGAACATCCTTTGAATAGGAACTGCTGCTGCTTGACAGAGGTTCTGATGCTTTGTCAGGCAACTCGTGTCTCCTCTGTCTCCTTGGGAGTCAGTGACATAACGACAGCCCCAGGATGGGTGGTAAACTTGGACAGATATTGTGCATGGGTTTCTTGGCTTTATGCAAAAAGAAGAGCAGGGAGGGACGCCTGGGTGGCTCAGTGGGTTAAACCTCTGCCTTCAACTCAGGTCATGGTCTCAGAGTCCTGGAATCGAGCCCTGCTCAGCAGGGAGCCTGCTTCCTCCTCTGTCTCTGCCTGCCTCTCTGCCTACTTGTGACCTCTCTCTGTCAAATAAATAAAATCTTTTAAAAAAAGAAGAAGAAGAAGAACAGGACCTAACTTATTAAACATGTACTTTTTTGAAGCTCATTTTAGTGTCAAAAGAGTTTAATACAAAATTTTCAAGATTACTAAAAAAGAAAAATCATTGTAGATTGGATCCCATATAACAAATCTCAGAACCAGTACCATAGGCATGTCCAAAGTACCCTCTCTCTGCTGTATGTCAGCCTTGAATTTCTGTGTATATTTTATGGTCCCTAACCTCTGATTTTGCAATGACTGCCCAACTGTGCTTTCTCTGTTGTGCAGACTGCCCACCCGCCTTTAGCCCAACTAGATGCTGCCTCAGATTTCTAGCAGGGGCGTCAGCACAGACTGTAACTCCTACTCCCACCCTAATCAGAGCAGTTAGCGGTCCCTGGCCACTCCCTTTATGTTATCAGCAAGCTCTGCAGGCCGTCATTCAAAGAGAGGTGAGATTACCTTCAACAGGGAAAGGGGAATTGGTCAGGGGGTCAGGGAGAAGATTATGGAGATGGTCTTTCAGATTTAATCATGTGTAAGAGTGAGATCTGTGTTCACTACAATTAATGTCTCACATTTACTCAATATTTTCGTGCAACAATTAACAATGATTTGTTAAAAATTAAAAAATATAGAACAAATGTTAAATTGAATATGACACTATGACAAGAAGCTTCTTTATGAAGAATTTTATTTCCTCAGCTTTTCCCACATTCCTGTTCTCTCTCCATCTTTTATTCTACTGTTGATTGTGAAGTTCCCCCAAAAAGTTCCGTTTAGGGCGCCTGGGTGGCTCAGTGGGTTAAGCCGCTGCCTTCGGCTCAGGTCATGATCTCAGGGTCCTGGGATCGAGTCCCGCATCGGGCTCTCTGCTCGGCGGGGAGCCTGCTTCCTCCTCTCTCTCTCTGCCTGCCTCTCTGCCTACTTGTAATCTCTCTCTGTCAAATAAATAAATAAATAAAACCTTTAAAAAAAAAAAAGTTCCGTTTAAGTATCTTCCCTGTTGTTCAAGCCAATCTATCAAGGAGGGGGAAGGATGGGGGCAGGTGAATATTATTTGGGGAACAGCAGAGGAGGCCTCTTCAATGTGATCCGTGTACTAGCTTGTGCCACAATAGCGTTGTGAGGTTCAACCAACTTTTGGAGGTGGGGGATAGGAGGTAGCAAGACTTTCTCAATGAAGGGAGCAATGACTGATTTCCATCTGGCACACATTCCATACTTCATGTGGATCTATAAATATCTGGGCCTCTGGATAGCTGGAGTTTCACTGGTCTAAGGCACACGGAAGGTGATTTTGCAAAGTTTATGTTGTATATTAGAAATGCATTAGATTTCAGGTCCTTTACTCTTTAGGCTATATCCTAATCTAGAGTGAACTCCCAGTCAACCTTTGCTTCAGTTTGATTCCTTGTTATAAAAGAGGTGAATTGGGGTGCCTGGGTGGCTCTGTTGGTTAAGCATCTGCCTTTGGCTCGGGGCTTGATTCTGGATCCTAGGATTGAGCCCTGCGACAGGCTCCCTGCACAGTGGGGAGTCTGCTTCTCCCTCTCTCCCTCCTCTCTGCTTGTGTTCTCATTCTCTCTCTCTCAAAGGAATAAATCTCTAAAAAAAAAAAAAAATCAGTGGCTTGTTCTGCCTTGGTCTGTATCTTGTACTGGCTACTAAAACCCTTCAAATGTTTTAGAATATACCACAAAGAAGAAAATAACTCAAGAAATGAAGATAAAATAGGTGTCCCCCTCTGGGCAGTGCCACATAATATAAAAGGAAGCCCAGCTCTCCTCCTCCCTGTAAGATGGCCACATACATGGGTGAGAAACATTTGTGTTTGGAAGGCAGCCGCCACAGGCTGGGCTAGGAGTCCTTCAGGTTTCTCCAAGCTGTGCGCTTACACCAGATGGCTCTGCCTCAGTTGACTGCATTGGCCCATAATTTAAATAGCATTCCTCTTACCGGCGTGCTTACTATCTCATTAATTTTAACTTTTCCAAAGCTTTTCCCAGTCCAGAAGCTGGTAGGTTAAATCCCAAGCTGTATATGTCCTATTAGTGTGTGATTATTGAAAAACCTTGCTAGAAAACAAATCAAGGTAAAGCAAGAGTGACAAGAAAAGTTGATCCTATGAATTAAACGTTTCATTTCCCTTTGGTGTATTTTCTGTGACTGATTAGAACTTTCCTAGAATTCATATGATTTGACAAGGTCATAAATACAGCTTAAAGCTTATTTCTGTAAGTTTTTGTTTTCAACCAAGTGACTCTAGGCACTGAAGAGGCATAAATTTTGTAGTCTTATACATAGAGTACAGTGGAGAGCAGCTGGCCTATCATCTTACTCTGTAGTATTTGCTACATATAAGTCATCTTTCAGCAGTGTTTGGGGGGTTGTCATTAACATCTCGGAGTACGTCTTACCTTCATGCCCTATATACATATAGTCTTGTTAATATTTCCAGAATGTACTCTTGGTGTGAGACTCTTCTCTTGGAATCTAGACATCTAGTATAATTAAATAAGATCTGTTGCTGTACACAGGGAAGACCGAGACAGGTTTTTCTTTTTACCTCTAGCAATAAATCAAAACTGGGTGGATTTCCTGTGTCTTATCTCTTCTGCCTTCCATGATATGACCATTTCCTTCTCTTCTTTAACTCTACTTGAACTTGTGATCTACACATTAGAAAATCCATAGTAAGGTTGAGGTTTCTTAATTCTATAAGGGAGCTCTTGGGGATTGTCCAAGATGTAGACTGATGCTGTTTGAGATCCAAGACCTTTATGTTTGTGTTTTTATCATTTACTAGATGAGCTAGAAGATCTGAAAAGCTTATCTCTTGGATGAAGAAACACCTATAGTTGCTTAACAAAAACTTATGATTCTTTTCAGAAAAAGCCTTCTCCTTTTTTTTTTTTTTAATTTCTTTTCAGTGTAACAGTATTCATTGTTTTTGCACCACACCCAGTGCTCCATGCAAAACGTGCCCTCCTTAATACCCGCCACCTGGCTCCCCCTACCTCCCACCCCCCACCCCTTCAAAACCCTCAGATTGTTTTTCAGAGTCCATAGTCTCTCATGGTTCACCTCCCCTTCCAATTTCCCTCAACTCCCTTCTCCTCTCCATCTCCCCATGTCCTCCATGTTATTTGTTATGCTCCACAAATAAGTGAAACCATATGATAATTGACTCTCTCTGCCTGACTTATTTCACTCAGTCCCGTCCATGTTGCTACAAAGTTGGGTATTCATCCTTTCTGATGGAGGCATAATATTCCATAGGGTATATGGACCACATCTTCCTTATCCATTCGTCCATTGAAGGGCATCTTGGTTCTTTCCACAGTTTGGCGACCGTGGCCATTGCTGCTATGAACATTGGGGTACAGATGGCCCTTCTTTTCACTACGTCTGTATCTTTGGGGTAAATACCAGTAGTGCAATTGCAGGGTCATAGGGAAGCTCTATTTTTAATTTCTTAAGGAATCTCCACACTGTTTTCCAAAGTGGCTGCACCAACTTGTATTCCCACCAACAGTGGAAGAGGGTTCCCCTTTCTCCACATCCTCTCCAACACACGTTGTTTCCTGTTTTGCTAATTTTGGCCATTCTAACTGGTGTAAGTTGTTATCTCAATGTGGTTTTAATTTGAATCTCCCTGATGGGTAGTGATGATGAATATTTTTTCATGTGTCTGATGGCCATTTTTATGTCTTCATTGGAGAAGTGTCTATTCATATCTTCTGCCCATTTTTTGATATGATTATCTGTTTTGTGTGTGTTGAGTTTGAGAAGTTTATTAAAGATCCTGGATATCAACCTTTTGTCTGTACTGTCATTTGCAAATATCTTCTCCCATTCCGTGGGTTGCCTCTTTGTTTTTTTGAGTGTTTCCTTTGCTGTGCAGAAACTTTTCATCTTGATGAAGTCCCAAAAGTTCATTTTCGCTTCTGTTTCCTTTGCCTTTGGAGACATAGCTTGAAAGAAGTTGCTGTGGCTGATATCAAAGAGTTACAGCCTATGTTCTCCTCTAGGATTCTGATGGATTCCTGTCTCATGTTGAGGTCTTTTATCCATTTCGAGTTTATCTTTGTGTACGGTGTAAGAGACTGTCTTTTTTCCACTGTATATTTTTTCCTGCTTTGTCGAAGATTATTTGACCATAGAGTTGAGGGTCCATATCTGGGCTCTCTACTCTGTTCCACTGGTCTATGTGTCTGTTTTTATGCCAGTACCATGCTGTCTTGGTGATCACAGCTTTGTAGTAAAGCTTGAAATCAGGTAACATGATGCCTCCAGTTTTATTTTTGTTTTTCAACATTTCCTTAGCAATTCAGGGTCTCTTCTGATTCCATACAAATTTTAGGATTATTTGCTCCAGCTCTTTGAAAAATACCAGTGGAATTTTTATCAAAATGGCATTAAAAGTACAGATTGCTCTAGACAGTATAGACATTTTAACAATGTTTATTCTTCTGATCCAAGAGCATGGAATGGTCTTCCATCTTTTTGTGTCTTCTTCAGTTTCTTTCGTGAGTGTACTATAGTTCCTCGAGAGCAGATCCTTTACCTCTTTGGTTAGGTTTATTCCCAGGTATCTTATGGTTCTTGGTGCTATAGTAAACGGAATCGATTCTCTATTTTCCCTTTCTGTATTTTCATTGTTAGTGTATAAGAAAGCCACTGATTTCTGTACATTGACTTTTTATCCTGCCACGTTACTGAATTGCTGTATGAGTTCTGGTAGTTTGGGGGTGGAGTCTTTTGGGTTTTCCATATAAAGAATCATGTCATCTGCAAAGAGAGAGAGTTGGACTTCTTCATTGCCAATTTGGATACCTTTTATTTCTCTTTGTTGTCTGATTGTTGTTGCTAGGACTTCTAATACTGTGTTGAACAAGAGTAGTGAGAGTGGGCATCCTTGTCGTGTTCCTGATCTCCACAGGAAGGCTGCAAGCTTTTTCCCATTGAGGATGATATTTAAAAAGCCTTCTCCTTAACCAAGAAAAACTACACCTGCATTTATAGAAACTCTTAATTGTTAGAAAGTGACCTTAAAAAGACTACACAATAATAAAACAAGAATAAAAAGAAAACAACAACAACAACAAAAAGACTATATGAAACAGGCACATGGAAAGATGCTCTATCAGGGAAATGCAAGTTACAGTTACCATCAGGTGTTGGCAAGTGTGTAAGAAACTGGAACTCCCTCACGCTGCTGGAAGGAATGTAAAAGTGGTATGATTCCCCTAGAAAACATTTCAGTAATGTTTTACAAAGTCACACATACGTCTGTATGAGCCAGCTGCTCTCTACTCCTAGGTTTGTACCCAGGTAAAAGGACAATGTGTGTCTATACAGACTTCTACATGAACATGGATAACAGCTTTATTTTTTTTTATTCTGTTCAGTTAGCCACTGTGTGGTACATAATTAGTTTTCAGTGTAGTGTTCAATGATTCATTATTTATGTATAACACGCGGTACTCATTACAGCATGTAATGGCAAAACCTGGAAACAGCCCACATGTCCATCAAGAGACGAAGATGTGAACAAAGTATGGTATATCCATACAATGGAATACTGCTTGAAAAGGAATGATTTATTGATACATGGTACAACATGGATGAATTTCAACATAATGATAGTGTATGGAAAAGAATCCAGAAAAGACAAGTATATACTACATGTCTCCATGTGTATACAATTTTAGAAATGCAAATTACAGTGACAGGAAAGAGATCAGTGGTTTCCTGGGTAGACTAGAAGGAGTGGCAGAGAAGGGAATTACAAAGGATTTGGTGAAATCTTGGCATATTTTGGATATGTTCATTATCTTATTTGTGGTGGTTTCATTGCTGTATATGTGTATCAGAACTTAACCAAATTATACACTTTGAATAGGTACCATTTATTATACGTCTGTTGTACTTCTGTGAGGCTGTTCTAAAAATAAACAAAAGGCCCCACGTCTAGGTTGCTTACGTTAGTATGGGAAGATGTTAGTAAGCATTTGGGACAGGAACTTAAGGTTATCCAGGGCACAACCCTAGTGAGTATCTAGTAAAAGATAAACCCCTTATCCTGAGAAATGTGCACACAAACTTTTACCTACAATTTAGAGGGTTTCAAAATTAAACACCCCAGGTGAAGGCACCTATTTTTTGAAGAACCCAAGCCCATTTTAACAGCTGTCTCCCAGTGCAGTCATCCTCTGTTTTTCCAAAGCAAATACATTCTTAGCTTCATCTCAGGCGAGTTCTGGATATGCTTGGCAAGTGTGACTTTAAAGTTTAGTCATTCTTCATACAGCATTTTTAGTTTTTTACTTTCTTCGTCCTCATTCTAAAGAGGAATTGAGCCATAAACATACTGGTGTGTCCTCTCTACCAGCTAAATGAAGCTACAGTTTCATTGATTATACCATTTCATTGCTTTTAGAAAGAGCAATAATAACATAATGATCATTGGGCACTTATATTACTTCACTCTGGTCCAGTTCATAAAACTCTACCTTAAACAAAATAAGGGAAATTCAGGACCAACAAAGTAATTTTATGATTACATTTTAAAGGCCAGATTCAATACCTGCCACTTTAACTCTTCCAGACTGCTTACGGCTTTCCCATTATGCCAAGATAATACTAAAAAAAACTGGAATTAGCCAAACCTTAAGGAGAATGGCAAAGGGTATATTTTTTTTTTAGTTCCTATAATCTTTTTCCAAAGTAAATAGTGTTAATACTCAAGTCTTTTTCATCTTTTTGTCTCAAAGCCTGATTACTTAGGGTACCTATAACATTCTTAAAGTTTCCTCTGATTATTGCTTTTTCCCACCATCTATAAATCTAGTGTGGAGAAAAGGCAAATAATACAGCCCCTCCCCTTTTCCTCTAATATTTTATTTATCGTTTGTACTTTTTAAAAACATGTCAAAATGGCCAGTGTTTTATTATTTTAATTCTAGTACAGTTAACATAGTGTATCAGTTTCAGGTGTACAATATAGTGAGTCAACACTTCCACACATCACCCGGGGCTCATCACGGCAAGTGCAGGCCTTAATCCCCATCGCCATCATCAGCACTTCCACATATCACCCTCTCCGCACCCACCTCCCCTCTGGTAACCAACAGGTCCCTATATTCAGAGCCTTGTTTCTTGGTTTCTCTTTCTCTCTCTTTCTTTCTCTCTCTCTCTCTCTCCCTTTGTTTTGCTTCTTAAATTCCCCATATGAGTGAAATCATAAGGTATTTGTCTTTCTAATTTCTCTTAGGATCTTCTCTAGCTCCATCCATATCATGGCAAATGGCAATATTTCACTGTTTTTTTATGGCTGAGTAATATTCCATTGCATATATCTTCTTTTATCCATTGCACATCTTCTTCTTTTGTTAAAGATTTTACTTATTTCAGAGAGAGAGATCACGCACACGTGAGCAGGTAGGGGGAGGAGCAGAGGGAAAAAAGAGGGGGAAATAATCTCCAGCAGACTCCACACTGAGCACTGAGCCCAATACGGGGCTCAGCCCCACAACCCTGAGATCAGGACCTGAGCTGAAACCAAGAGTCAGATACTTAACTAACTGAGTCAGCCAGGTGCCTCTGTACCCGCTCATCAAGTGATGGACACTGTAGATGATGCTGCCATAAACTTCATGGAGTATGTATTCTTTTGAATTCGTGTTCTTGTATTCTTTGAGAAAACACCCAGATGGATGATTAGGATTGTTGGGTCGTTCTATATTTAACTTTTTGAAGAACCTCCATATAGTTTTCCACACTAGCTGCATCAGTTTGCATTCCCGCCAACAGCACGTGAGTGTTCCCCTTTCTCCACATCCTTGCCGACACCTGTTGTTTCTTGTGTTTTTGATTTTAGCGATTCTGACAGGTGTGAGGTGATATCTCACCTTGGTTTTGATTTGCTTTTCCCTGATGATGAGCAATGTCGAGCACATTTTCACTTGTCTGCTGACCACCTTGATGTCTTCTTTGGAGAGACGTCCATTCATTTGTCTATTCAAAATGTCTTTTGCCTATTTTTCAGTTGGATTATTTGGGGGTATTTTGGGTGTTGAGTAGTGTAAGTTCTTTACATATTTCGAATACTAACCCTCTATTGGATATGTCATTTGTAAATATATTTTCCCTTTCAATAGGTTACCTTTTAGTTTTGTTGATTGTTACCTTCACTTTGCAAAACATTTTCTGTTTTGACATAGTCCCAGTAGTTTATTTTTGCTTTAATTTCCCTTGCCTCGGGAGATATATGTAGAAAAATGTTATAGCTGGGGCACCTGGGTGGTTCAGTGGGTTAACCGTCTGCCTTCAGCTCAGGTCATGACCCCAGGGTCCTGGGATCAAGCCCCGCATCGGGCTCTCAGCTCAGCAGAGAGCCTGCTTCTCCCTCTCCCTGCTGCTCTGCCTATTTGTGTTCTATCTCTCTGTCAAGTAAATAAATAAAATCTTTAAAAAAAAAGTTACAGCTGATGTCAGAGACATTACTGCCTGTGTTGTCTTCTAGGATTATTATGGTTTCAGATCTCACATTTAGATCTTTAATCCATTGAGTTTATTTTCATGTACAGGATCTGAAAGTGGTCCAGCATATAGCTGACCAGTTTTCCCAGCACCATTTGTTGAAGAGACTGTCTTTTTCCCTGTTGGATATTCTTCCCTGCTTTGTTAAAGACTAATTGACAATATAATTGTGAGTTCGTTTCTAGTTTTCTTTTCTGTTTCAGAAATCTAGATGCCCGTTTTTTATGACAGTACCATACCATTTGATTACTACAGTTTTGTAACAATTTGAAGTTTGGAATTGTGATACCTCCAACTTTGTTTTTCTTTTTCAAAATTGGTTTGCAATTCAGGGTCTTCTCTGGTTCCATATAAATTTTAGAATTTTTTGTCCTAGTTCTATGAAAAATGATGTTGGTATTTTGATATGGATTTCATTAAATCTGTACATTGCTTTGGATAGTATAGACATTTTAACAATATTTGTACTTCCAGTCTGTTAGCATGGAATGTCTTTCCATTTCTTTTGGTCATCTTCAATATCTTTCGTGTTTTATAGTTTTTGGAGTATAATCCTTCACTTTGGTTAGGTTTATTTCTAGGCATCTTACATGTTACCTATAAATGGAATATTCTTAATTTCTCTTTTTGCTGCTTCATTATTTTTGTATAGAAAAGCAACAAATTACTGTACATTGATTTTTGTATCCAGCAACCTCTCTGAATTCATTTAGTTATATATTCTTGTTGGATTATCTCCCTTATTATTATTATTTAGTGTCCTCCTTTGTCTCTTCTTATAGACTTTGTTTTAAAGTCTATTTTGTCCAATATAGGAATTGCAACTCTGGCTTTCATTGACATCCATTTGCGTAATAAATATTTCTCCATTCCCTCACTTTCAATATGCAAACATCGTTAGGTTTGAAATGAGTCTCTTGTAGGTAGCAGTGTCGATGGGTCTTGTTTATTTATCCACTCTGTCACCGTGTGTCATTCGATTGGAGCATTTAAAGCATTTACGTTTAAAGTAATTATTGATAGATATGTTTTTATTGCCATTTGTTGCTTGTTTTGTGGTTGCTTTTTAGTTTTTCTCTGATCCTTTTTTCTTTTTCTCTCTTTCATGGTTTGGTTTTCTTTAGTGATATAGTTAGGTTCCTTTCTCTTTATTTTTTGCATATCTGTAACTTTTTTTGATTTGTGGTTACCATTCAATTTATGTATAGCATCTTCTGCATATAGCAGTCTACATTAAGCTGATGGTCACTTAATTTTTTTTTTGAACTCATTCTTTAATCCTCTCCCCTCTACATTTCAGATATTTGGTATGATATTTTATATTCTTTTATTTCGTGCTTCTCTTTCATTTGCACTGTTTCATAAATTTGCTAAAAAAATGCCTTCTAAGATTATTGTACCATTGTTTGTCTGTAGATTTAGTCTTAAGGTTTCCAAGGACAATTTCCAAAGAGGGACAAAGCTAAGAGTCATCAGCCAACAATAATCCAGCAGATGGGAGAACATTTGCTTCATTCCTAAAGAGAAGATCAGGGCTGCACACCCAAGTATCCACAATAGTCCATCCCTTGTATTGTTTAGATCTACCTGGGAAAAGTTCCTCTAGCAATGACTGATTTCTTTTTCTGGGGAAAGTTGTAAGAGGGAAGGTTAGTGGTATGACTTAGTCTTCATTGCTGTAGGTAGTCTTGAGGCCATACTGACGCTCATCATGTCCATCCTGGACTTACATTGCAGATTCCCTTTCTTGGGACTACCACCTATGCTAGCCTGGGTGGTTTATCTGAAGAGTGCCTTAGTCCCTCATCTCTTGAAAAACAATGAAAAGTAGCCAATCTTGCTGGTTCCTAATAGATGAGATGGGATGGAGGAGGTAGAGATGAAGAGAAATAAATAATTTCAAACACTGTAAAGACAAAACTGTCAGAGAAGTGTCTTCTGACTGCTGGGTAGAGGCTGAGCCATTGAGGGAGGTTGAAAGCAGGGAGACAGGAGGCTGTTATGTGAAGCCAGAAGAGAGACAGTGGCATCTGCACTTGGGTAGTAGCAGTAGAAGTGGGAAGAAGTCCTCAGTCTCTGAAGATATGGGTATATTTCAAAGATCAACCTTTTGCAGAGGTGAATAAGATTTTGTCTGGGTTGTCAAGGGTTTGAATCAAGTGGGGAAACAAGCTCTGTAATGGGTTGTTTCAGCACCTGATGATACAGAGTTGGGGTAGATACCTAGAGGAGGGGAGTGGTTATGGAGCCCTTCCCAGGAAAATCTAGAGTGGGATGTGGCAGAAATGAACTAGAGAAGTAGGCTGGGCCAGACCATGGAGGATCTCATAGGCCACATTAAAAACTTGGACTTAATCCTGAAGCAGATATGAACGGCTAAATAGTATTATATGAGGAGGCAAAAACATCCCAGTTCATGACTTAGATTCTCCAAGTCTCTCTGGTGAGTGTAAGAGGGCTCATGAGTTAAGACTGAAGGCAGGGAAGTCAGTGAAGGTAGGCAGTTGTCCAGGCTAGAGAGAGTAAGCTGACCTTTTTATGTACTTGCAGTACATCAAGCACTAGTCTAAACACTGTATGTGTATAAACTCCGTCCCCAGAAGAACTCTGTCACGTTGGCACTATTCATATCCACATTTTGCAGATATGTGGACTCGAGCACAAAGACACTTACGTACACTTGCCCAAGTTCATGGGGTCACATGGCTCTAAGCAAGAGGCAGGATTTTAACCCAGGCACTCTGACTGGGGGATTCACACACTTACACATCGTGCTACACGCATCTGAAGATAAAAGCCTGGAGATCTGGGGAAACTAACAGGACAAATCTCTTGTATTTTGTCCCAAACATAATAATTACCTGTGATTTTGAATTAGTGTTACAGCGGCATCCATTAGAGACCCACTGTCCCATCATTTCCTTTCTTCCTTCCTTAGAAGCTTGGATTCCCGTTCAGTACCTGTGTCTCTTTCTTGCTTTGCAATCCTCTGCTGCCTTTCCGCAGCAGCATAGGGTACACAGCAGATGTTTGGGTCATGTCCTTGGATCAAACAATATTGTGACATCACCTTGTCAGGTAACCCAAGTCTGTGCTTTTTTGTCTTCTCTCAGAATTTCCTCTAGGGGGAATGCATTGGACTTGGCGTTCACTGGGGTGCTTTTCTTCACAGCTTTTGTTTGGGAATAGCTCAGATTAGATAAATTCACTCCCGGCCCCCAGAATGTCAATACTATATGAGTTGTTGTGAAATACACTGGTATCTGGGGAGAAAAGTGTATCTTTCTACTAATCACTTGTAATGCAAACACAGATTGTAGATAGTCATTATGTAACTGTTACTTTTCTAACTGTCCTCATGTGGAGAATCTGAGTAGTACAAGTTTATAGAGAAACCAGGGTCTGGAGAGTGCCAGACTTGGTTTGCGAGAGACACGTCAGTTCTGCTGCCTTGCCTCTGATCGATGACCCCCAGGACAATGTTATTTCCATCTTCGTTTGCATCCAATCAGGGAGCCACTGAGCATTGGCGTCTTTCTCACGTGGTCGTTAATGATATTGTTACAGTTTCACGAAGCACAATACCGACCATACCTTAGGTCAAATGTTATCCCAAAAGAGCACCGAACACTGATAGAGATTCAAGCCTGAATGCACCACAGAGACCCCCGCAAACAGCCAAGAAGTCGTGGTGGTTCACACAAAGGTAGCCTGTAGCCGCAGTGCTAGGGCAAGGGGACCACAATTCCTGGTACCTTGGTGAGTGTTTTCTGTGCCCTTTGTGCCAAGAATCAGAGCACTTGTGACTGAAGAGGGTGGGGAGGGACAAGCTCCAGGAAGGCAGAGTCTCATCAGAAAGTTCTATTTGGGAAAGCCAGGAAGGATTAGAAATAAGAGGATGGCCTCTGAGCAGGCAAAGTTCAGAAGCCCCATACTTTGGGGAATCCCAAAGTGCCTTAAAGCATGAAGTTCAGTGGTGCTTCAGCATGTACCTGAGAAGCTCTTAAAGCTGACCAGCCCTATCCAGCCCTTCCTTCTCCACTCATCTTCCAGGTAAGGCACATTTTTATTTTTGAAATCCAGGTGCACAGTCAGGAGAAGGGAGAAAACAGTGACACCCATCTTTTTAATGAGCATTGCTAGTGGAAGAGAAATTAGCATCACCTTGAATTTTATGTGATGTCAGTTAAATGAAGGTATTTTATAGCACTTTACAACAAATTAGAATCAACTAAATTGAAAATAAGCCTACCAGCTGGGATGAGTAATCAGGTAAGTGGCCAGTTTTGCTATTTTTGCTTTGAGTCGAAGACAGAATTTGAATTTCTAATGTCCCCAAGGTACAGGGCTCACCATTGGGGAATGTGGTTTCCGGGACGATTGTTGAAGATGGTAGCATTTCAGCTTTGCCCTCCAAGTCTACAACTCGAGTAGCCATGTTCCTTGGAGAATGGCGCTAACCCACAGGCATGCACACCAGACAGAGGGCTGTGAATTCATGCAGGACAGAGCGTGGCTTTTGGCGGAATGTTACAGAGCAGACTGGAAATAGATGACCCAGAACGGGGCAGAACATCATCCACATTAACTAAGAGTCTCTAATGAAGGACTAAAATTCACAGGAAGACATTGCAGTGACTTGTGAAATCAACCCAAATCAGAGGAACTTTTCGTTTTTAAGGACTTAGTGATTCTGTGCACTTGCTGCAGTTTGCGACCAGTCAGAATGTTCTGACATCATAAATACTGGCTTTGGTGAACAGCATTGCACAGCTGAGCTTTTCACTCCACGAGCCAGTGTTTCCTGTATGGATTACTAGATGATTCTATCATCTGACATATGCTCAGGAAACGGCTGAGGAGGCCAATAGACACTTGGTGATGATAACTCTGTTGAGGCTGGTGGCGGTGGCCCCGGTTCATTTTTTTTTTTTTAAGAGTTTTATTTATTTATTTGACAGACAGAGATCACAAATAGGCAGAGAGGCAGGCAGAGAGAGTCAGGGAAGCAGGCTCCCCACTGAGCAGAAAGCCTAAGGATTCTGGGCTTGATCCCAGGACCCCGGGATCATGACCTGAGCCGAAGGCAGAGGCTTTTAACCCACTGAGCCACCCAGGCACCCCTGTGGCCCAGGTTTTACCTGACATGTGTATGGTTGGCTTGTGTGGGCAAAAGGAAGAGGAGAAAAAGATGGGGCAGGCGGGGCCGGGGAAGGGGAGGCGGTTACCATAAACGAAACTTTACAGATTGCTCAGAGTGGAAGTATTAAGAGCAACAAATGAAGATAAAATGATGCTTGTAATTATGGTTTATAAAGAGAAATAGGCCATATTGAGTATATAATTTTCATTTTTTTCTCCTCTGCAGCTGATAGATTAAATGAAATAAACTGATCTGCAGAAAATCCATGTCTCTAGGTTGTTTTTAGTCAACCTTAGAGAAACATGAAATGTGCAGATTTTTCTCCTCTTTACTTAGATTTTCTATTTTAAACCCTTTTCTCAAAATATTTATGTTATCTTAATTTTTTTTATCTTAAAATAGTCACATAACATTTCAGATACCTAATTACTGAAGCAGCAGATAACTTTCCACATGAAAAATAAAAATGACACACAGAACTTTCTCTCTTTCTTCAGGAGTCCTTTCTTTTTCCCTCACCAGCAGCACTTACTTGATTTTCAGTCCTTGAGACTTTAGATTTGGATATGGAAAGTGTGAGGTTTTAAATTTCTGTCATCATTACATTCTGATAATTCTGTACCCTAAGCCAGGGGGGGAAGCTGGAAAAATGGACATCTCTGCCACAGTATCAAATATATCATGATCCCGTGGAAGATGGGATGGGTCTCTGATGAATCCTTCAATAGTGAAGAAACATATATTCACTATTGAACTCCAACCAACAGCCTCTAGGGCTTGCCCCTCTTCAGCCAACTTGGCTGTTGTTCAAGGTGCCTCTTCAAGGCTTTGACAGATTATTGTGCTCTGAAAGCGTGAACACAGATGCCCAAGTCGTAGAGGCTATCCACTGTATTTTGTTGCCTTGATAAAAATGGGTGCAGAGAATTGAATGACTTTATAGGCGGGGGATTCAAAGGCACTGACCTTAATTCTTTTCAGAAAAACCCTTCTTTGCAATACCTCGCCTCTATTTTGTGCTGCCCTCTGCTGGCTAATAAATTTCGTAGTGTCGAGTGTTAGAAAAACCAAGAGGTAGAGAACCTGGGGGCTGCTAACAACTTCTACTTTCCACTGGAAAGTAATTTCCCAGTTTGCTGTATGAAATGAGGGCTCAATGTATAGTGATGAATTCAGATGCACTGAAGATATAAATTGCAGAAAATATGTGAGACTAATTTGGTTGTTTATATGGACTTTGCAATGCCTGTGAAAGAAATAATTTTGCAGCTTATTGCATGATTAGTCAGATTTTCCAAACCATTGATGTGAAAATCCAGTGCTACTGTAAATGATTTGGACACTTTTTCTCTACGTTTTTATTTTTCAGTGGCTGCTAATTTACAGAAGATTGTAGATGATCCCAAAGCTTTAAAAACCTTGACATTTAAGTTGGTAAGTTGAAAGTTCTGGAAAGAAGGTAAATATTTTGCCATGCTCTGCCAGCAAGGACTAATCACACAGTTTTATAGCCTGCTCTGTAATTCTGTTGCTGCTGTTGCTTTCTTTTGAGATCCATTTTTGCATTTGTCCTTTGCCGATTTAACCTTTGGGAATGTTTTCTGGCCACGACTGGGAATTTCCTCTTCCATGGGCGTACCTTGTTTTCAGCGCATCTTTAAGAATAGCCATTTGAGAAATCTTGGAGCCCGTGCCATTTTTGCCTTCAATTTGCATGGCACCTTGACCGTATAGACAGAATTAAACCTCATTCCAACCAACACTCTTAATAAAGCTTTCCCAAAGTGAAAGCCAGGTGGTTCTAACTTTAAAAATTGAGGCTGATTGTTGTAGAAATGCTTTAGGTAATTGGAAGCAATTGTGGAACTACTCACTGAAGGCTAGTGAACAAAGACATAACATTTTAACTCCACATTTCAAATCACGATAATAGATTCTCGTGGAGAAGAGGTGTTGCAGCAGGTTTTCTGTGCTAGTAGACTTTGAATTTAAGAACTAGAGTGGCCACAGAGATTGAGATCCTGAGCGTCCTGGCATCGTTCTGAAAGCGAGAGATAGGGTGACCACAGGCAGAAACAGGGAGCAGTCCAAATAGTCAAAAGCGACGATTTTCCGGAAAGTTTTAACAAACAGTACACTGACTCATTTTAAAATTGTAAATCTTAGCAAGAGCCAGTCAGAATGTTGCAAGCAATTTAAGATATAAATGACTAGCACTTTGCTGTGCACAATATGTATTGATGATCTGTCTTTTTTATTTCTTGTGAGAATTTAATGGAAAATGCGCACGGCCAAAGATGCGAAATGATTAGTTACAGTAAATGTTAGCTCTGCTCTAATTAACTTTCTGGATCTTGCCTCACATCTAATTTCAGATGGCTAGGCTATGTGAATAACAAAAAAACACAAAGATTCTCAAAGAAAGAATTTATCTGAAGACATTTGTTTTGTTTTCAATAACAAAAGAACATTTTACTGAGACATAGAATGATAAATTAAGAAATTGAAAATAATGTCTTCTGCTTTGGGACTCATCTGTCACGTTTATTATGTTTCTAATTCACCTACATCTTTGTAAACATATTTCGTTCATATGAGACAATATTGATGAGAAAATGGTAGCCTGTGTCAGGATTTCAAGCCCGTTAATGTTTCTTTATTCATTTTTTATAGCATAAGAAAGAAGTTCTCACACAACACCTCCAGAAGAGGTGCCTAAATTTGAGTATGTAAACAGAGATAAGAGATGAAAGCTTTCATGCTGGCTTTTTTTTTTTTAATTATTTATTTAATTGACAGAGATCATAAGTAGAGCAGCAGGCAGAGAGACAGAGAGTGGGAGAGCAGGCTCCCCACTGAGCAGAGAGCCCAATTCCGGGCTCGATCCCAGGACCCTGGGATCATGACTGGAGCTGAAGGCAGAGGTGTAACCCACTGAGCCACTCATGTGTCCCATGCTGGCTTATCCCCACACTCCCTAAACTTGCTCACCTATGAAACAGGAATAGCAACCCTGCCCCTTTCCTGTTCCCGAAGGTCTTAGAGGATTCCTAGTGTGTCTTTCCTGAACAGTAAGAAGAAGGTCAAACTGCCTTCATCTCCTACTCAAGCCTCTTTATTACTTCTGTGGATTCTCTCGCTTAACTCCGTCTTCTTCCCTCCATCCCCATTTCCGGCAGGTTAGCGGGATCCTCTCATCTCCTGAAACACACCTTCCTGTCTACAGACTGCCTGTCTCAGGCTCCGTTCACCACCCTGTGGCTGCGGCCAGGGTGCTGCTTCTGCATTGCAAAATGCTCCTAAAACTCAAACCCCGGACCAGATCTCCCTTTCGGGCTCCTGCTTTATTACCTTGCTGTATCTCCCTTCATTCTCTCCTCTCTCCTTCTACTTTTGTCCGCTGGCCCTTTGTATGTGCTTCTCTCTCGCACTAAAATATCCATCCAGCTTCTCTGGGCTGCTACTTCGGCTACCCGATATGCAGGCATGTTCCAGCTTCTTGCTTAAATTTCACTTTTTCCAGGAAGCCTTCTGCGACATCCAGTCCTGGCTCAGGTGCTCCTCTGCTATTCTCCCCCACGAATTCAAGTCTAGAGCCTCCAGGGGCCAGAGGCTACTGCCTAGCATGGTAGCTGGCACAGCGCGGGGGGCTTGATAATTAAATATATTAGTGTAATACAGACCTCAAGTCAGAGAAACTTCAGCCATCATTTTTCCCTTAGCATTTATTTTAATTCCTGTAAAATAATTAAGATGGTGATTTCTGCTTCATGCCCTCTTTTTAGAGGCCCTTAAAATCCCTGGGCCTTGCCTGCAGGAAGAACGAGAAACACTTTCTTCGGCATCCCGTGTTTGCTAGATCGTGATATCCTTAGGTTCATTTTCTGTCCTGGGACTCCGAGACTCTGCGGAGCTAACTTGCCCATGGTTACAGTGTAGACACTGCAGAGTCCCCTCTGGTCTAGCTCCCAGCCCATCCTCTCAGTCACCGTTAATTCTGAGAATCAGGGCCCTGCAGCTGTGTGGTTTTACGGTTTACTGTCTCTGTGGATTCTTCCTTTTGGATGACGGGCTTGGATAAGCAGATTGAATAGTATGGGCCTGTCTGGTCCCGGAGTCCTGCAGGAGAACCCAGGCAAGTCTTCCCTTCCCCCGATAGCTTGAGAATGTAGTAATGTGCTGTTCCCAGAAGATGGAAATTAATGGCTTTTCCCCAAAAGATAGCTAAAGACATTAAGTAAAGCCAGACTCAAGAGCAACCTTCGGTTTTGGTCACTTCATTCTCTGTCCAGCCCTCGTTAAACCTGAGGGGGTTTCTTTGTTGTTACCTGTTGCCGGCCAGTTTGAGATCCACCCGACAGAGCTCATTTGAATTGCTTGTGGGTCTAATCGTCTGTAGAACACTGACATCCTGGTAAAACCACAGAGGCTCAGATGCACTTGCCTTCATTTGTCCGTTTGGCTATTTTCTTGAAGAATAAAAGAAAGTATTTCAGAAGGATTTTTCCTCACAAACTGCTGCTGCTGGTGGCCCTTTTCTCTCTCAGTTGTTTATCATTTTTATCTCAGAGCTTTCTTTGCTTTCGAAAGGAGAATGTTGGGGGCCTGAACATCGTCTAAAGAACAAAGTTGTGTCTTGGTGATGTGGTTCCTTACCTCAGAGAACAGTGGTTTACTCAGGAGATAGTTGGGGCACTTCACAAAATTACTCTTATCAGGGTCCTATACCAGATACCCTAATGTAATTGCTCTTGGGACAGCCTGGGCTGTGGGCGTCTTGAAGGTGTCCCCTGGTGACTCCACGGGTTAGCCCCAGTTGAGAAACACGCTGTTTGTAGATTGCTCAGTGTCTAATCTCCTTCCGCTCCACTCTCCCACCACTGTTAGAAATACTGGGCTCAAGTTTGAAAAGGTGGGCGGTTCTTATGTATCTGCTTATGTAAGAAAAACAGTGGCCCAGGGAGCAAGGATGTTGGTTCTACCAAGAAATGCATTTACTCCCTGCCCAATGAGATCTTTAGCCTCGTTTGACATATAATAAGTGAAGTATGATTTCCATTGTTGGCATGACCAGAGGCAGGGAGAACATGTTTTTTCCCCCATATATATAGCACTTTTAATGAAGTGGTTTAAGCAAAAAGGGCATTTCAGCTCAAGTGGAACATGCTTTGAGTGCAACATCTCAGTACTGTTTCACTGTTGATTGTTGTGAGCCTTGCCTTGAGACAAGTCTAAATGTTTACGGCATTTTTTGATCTGCTGCCTTGCAGTTTTATAAAGCAATTGAGTCTTGCTGCTTTCAGGGTGAAGTTTTTGAAACTGCATTAGTAAAACTATGAAATAAGATAATTCTCCCTTAAAGACAGAATAGAAGCTGTAAGTACGTGTAAGTAACATTCAGTTGGTCCACATTTACGTAAGCATTACAGATTTTAGTTCCTGAAGTTAAGTAACATGCATTACGTATAGCAATTTCATAAGCACTTTGGCAATTCACGACTAACGGGCCTTATTTTTAGAGGCGTTTAGCATAACCATAGTTGGAGGCTGTGTCACTAGGCAACATTTCCTGAAGTACAGGTAAAGGGAAGACTGAAATGAGATGAAAACAACTCAACTTCTCCCTGCCCCGCCCCCCAGCCCTTACTGAAAGAGGAGAAGGATAAGACAAAAATCTCAAGGCAGCCTATCAGTTCAGGAAGATCCGGGTAGCAGCTCTGGGTCTCCAGCTCCAGTCCAAGACAGTGGTTCTCCAAGCGGAGTCCCCAAACTGGCAGTGTCAGCTTCATCTGGAAGCTATCTGATAAAAACATAAATCCTATGTCTACATCCCAGGCCTAAGGATTCAGAATTTCTGGGACGTAGGGTGCAAGTGTTTTAACAAGTTCTCCAGGTGATTCTGGTGCATGCTAAAGTTTGAGAACCACTGCTTGATGGGAAACTTGGGAGCTTATTTGGTGTTTCACACATTGGGAAGCACTTGCGTAGAACAGTGGTTCTCAAACTCTAACCTTTGAATCACCTAGGGAGCTCAAAAATCCCAGGCACCAGCCCCCACCCCAGACCGATCCCATCACAACCTCTGTATATTTTAAAATTCCCAGTGGCTCCAAAGCCCACCCAGGTTGTCATTTCAACAGTCTTCATAGCATCTTCACCAGAAGTAGATTCTATCTCAAGAGACCACTTTGCTCATCCATAAAAAACCAACTTCTCATCTGTTCAGGTTTTTTTCCTGACCTTGCAGGAATTCAGGCCCTTCTTCAGGTTCCCCTTCTAATTCTAGTTTTCTCGCGGTTTCCACCATATCTGCAGTTACTTCCTCTGCTAAAGTTCTGAACCACTCAGAGTCATCTGTGAGGTCTGGAAACAATTTCTTCCAAACTCCTGTTAATGGAGACATTTTGACCTCTTTCCACGAATCACTCATGTCCTTAATGGCATCTAGAAAGGTGAATTTTTCCAAAAGGTTTTCAAATTTCTTTGCCCAGATCCATCAGAGAAATCACTGTGGCAGCTATAGCCTCATGAAATGTATTCCTTAAATAATAGGACTTGAAAGTTGAAATTGCTTCTTGACCCATGAGCTGTAGAATGGATGCTGTGTTAGCAGGCATGAAAACCACATGCATCTCATTGTGCCATTTCCATTAGAGCTCTTGGGTGACAAGTACATCATCAATGAGCAGTAATATTTTGAAAGGACTGTTCTCTTCTAAGCTGCAGTTCTCAACAGGGGGCTTCAAATATTCAGTAAACCATTTTATCAGCAAAGGTGCTGTCTCTTGTTCCGTTTATAGGCTGTAGAGTATAAACCAATCTAGCATAATTCTTAAGGGCCCTAGGACTTCTGGAAAGGTAAGTGAAGATTGGCTTCAACTTAGAGTCCCCATCGGCATTAGCCCCTAACAAGAACCAGCCTTTCCTGAAGTTTGAAGCCAGGCATTGACTTCTCCTCTCTAGCTATGACAGCCCTAGATGGTATCTTCTTCCAATAGAAGGCTGTGCTGTCTACATTGAAATTCTGTTGTTTACTGTAGCCGCCTTCTTTAATTGTCTTAGCTCTGTTTTCTGGATAACTGACATGCTTCACCTTGCACTTACATGTTACGGAGACAGCTCCTCTCCTTAAACTTCAGGAACCAACCTCTGGTAGCTTCCACCTTGTCTTCTACAACATCCTTACCTCTCTCAGCCTTCAGAGAATTGAAGAGCGAATTAGGGCCTTGGATTAGGCTTGGCTTAAGGGAATGTGGTGACCAGTTTGGTCTTCTATCTGACCACTAAAACCTTCTCTGTATCAGCAATAAGGCTGTTGGCTTTCTTATCATTCATGTGTTCACTGGAGTAGCACTTCCAGTTTCCTTCAAGAACTTTTCTTTTATAATCACAGCTTGGCCTAAAGGGTGCGAAAGGCCTAGCTTTTGACCTGTCTTGGCTTTTGATCTGCCCTCCTCACTAAGTTTAATCATTTCTAGTTTTTGATTTAAAGTGAGAGACATGCAGCTCTTCCTTTCACTTGAACACTTAAAGACCATTGTAGGGTCGAGTTGGCCTGATTTCAATATTGTTGGATCTCCGGGACTTAGGAGGCCTGAGGCAAGGCAGAGAGACAGGGGAATAGCCAGTGAGTGAAACAGTTAGAACACACACAGCATTTATGGATTAAGCTCACCATCTTATATAGGCATGGCCCATGGGCCCCAGAACAATTGCAAAATTAACATCAGAAATCACTGATGTCCTATTACTATAACAAATATAATGAAAGCCTTTAAAAAAGTGTGAGAATTACCAAAATATTACAGACAAGAATCGAGCCAGTGCTGTGGGAAAATGACCCCACCAGACTTACGTGGTACAGGATTGCCACAAATCTTCAATTTATAAAAAGAAAAAAAAATGTGCTATCCGGAAAAGGCAAGAAAGTGAAATGCAATAAAGCAAGGTAGGCTTCTATCGTGAAGTACTGTGGTTGTCTCCAGGAAAAGCTCTTGTGAGATTAAGTTGTAGGCTGAACTAGCCTTTTTTTTTTTTTTTTTTTTAATCCCTGTGGAACACCATTCTTACTCAGAAGAATAACTGACAAACTGTGGTTATTCAGACTAAGAATTTGGCAGTATTTTTTTCAAAATGAACCAAGTGAGCCTGACACTTCAAGGAAAACAACTGACAATATTTGTCATCAATAATACCTTTTGGTTCTAGAACAGAGAAAGGATTTTGGGAAACTTGCATCTGCCACTGTAAGTGTGACAACAGCCCAGTACTTACTTTTTCTGATGAGATTAGTCATGTGTGATATTAATGAATATGATTGGTGGACATTGCATATTGAAACACTGAGATTCTATAACAGACTGTGTCAGCAGTGGATGATCTGCATAATTCAGTGATGCTGAGGGGAAAAGATCACTTCCAACTGAGAGATAGGCCACTGGTTTCAATGTAATAGAGTATGTGGTTTCAGATTCTACAATGCAACTAAATTTTAAGAAAATCCACTTGGCATATCTTGGTATGGTGACAAGCAACAGTCACAATGATCAGAAAGACTTTTGAAATACTATTTATTCCCTTTCAGTGACCTATTTATAGGAGGGTGGATTTTTTTTCCTTTTTTTTTTTTTTTTTTTAAGATTTTATTTATTTGTTTGACAGAGAGAGAGATACCACAGGTAGGCAGAGAGGCAGGCAGAGACATCGGCAGTGGGGAGGGGATGGGGAAGCAGGCTCCTTGCTGAGCAGGGAGCCTGATGTGGGACTCTATCCCAGGACCCTGAGACCATGACCTGAGCCAAAGGCAGAGGCTTAACCCACTGACCCACTCAGGTGCCCTGGATTTTCTTTACGTATGTCAAGGGAGCAACATAAAACAATAGATGGAATGTGGAAGCAAATATGAAAATCTAGCCATCTTCTGTTAAGCAAGACATTAAAGAGATTTGCAGAATGTGAAGCAGTGCCATTCTCAAATTTTTGTTTTGGTAAACTGTGGTCATTTTCCATTAAGATTTTATTTGTTAGCATGTAATAGGTTTATTATTAGATTTAATAAATTAGTAAGTGAATAATTTAGTAAATTAGTAAGTGAATAATTTCAGTTTTAATTTCTGAGATCATCAGTATAATAAATGCAATCTACATAAGCATGTTTGTTTTTACTTTAATACTTTGATATTAAAATCATGTTTAAAATGTTTAAAAATTTTCAGTTTTAATCTTTGAAATAGTCAATACAATAAATATAACCTACAAAAACCTAAGCTTTTTAAGTTTTAGTTCCAGTATAGTTAACACAGTGTTATATTAGTTTCAGGTGTGCAGTTTAGTGACTCAGCAGTTAAATACATCACCCGATGCCCATCGCAGCAACTGCCCTCCTTAATCCCCATCACCTGTGTCACCTATCCTCCCAACCCACTTCCTCTCTGGTAATCACTTTGTTCTCCAAAATTAGGGGTCTGTTTCTTGATTTGTCTCTTTTTTCCCCCTGGGTTTTGTTTCTTGTCTGACTCATTTTACTCAGCAGAATACTCTCTAGCTCCATCTATGTCCTTGCAAATGGCAAGATTTCATTCTTTTTATGGCTGAATAATACTTCATTATATATAATATAATGGAGCATTATTCATATATATATATGAATAATAGTGTATATATATATATATATATATATATATATATATATACACACACACACACACACACACACACACACACACACACATACCACATCTTCTTTATGCATTCATCTATCAGAGGATACTTGGACTGCTTCCATATCTTGGCTATTGTGAATAATGGTGCTATAAACATAGGGGTGCATGTAACCTTTTGATTTCGTGTTTTTGTATTTTTTTGGGAAATACCCACTGTGTAATTGCTGAATCTTGGGGGTGGTTCTAACTTTTTGAAGAACCCTGTACTGTTTTCCACTGTGGCTGCACCAGTTTGCATTCCCACCAACAGCGCACAAGTACTCTCCTTTCTTTGCATCCTCACCGACACATGTTATTTCTTGTGTTGTTGATTTTAGCCATTCTGAACAGGTATGAGGTGAAATCTCATTGTAGTTTTGATTCGCATTTCCCTGATGGTAAGTGACGAAGACCTTTTCACGTGTCTTGTGGCCGTCTTTAGGTCTTCTTTGGAGAAATGGCTGTTCATGTCTTCTGCCCATTTTTTAATTGGATTATTTTTTTGCATGTTGTTTCATAAGTTTTTTTTATATATATATTTATACCAACCCTTTATTGAATGTGTATCATTTGCAAATATCCCCACTCAGTAAGTTGCCTTTTTAGTTTTGTTGATTGTTTTTGCTTTTATTTCTCAGGAGACAGATGAAATGTCAAAAAGGTTACTGCCTGTGTTCTCTTCTAGGATCTTGATGGTTTCAGGTCTCACATTTAGGTATTTAATCCATTTCAAATATTTCTATATGGTGTAAGTGGCTGTCCAGTTTTCTCAACACCATTTATTGAAGAGACTTTTTCCCATTGATTATTTTTTCCTGCTTTGTCGAAGATGAATTGACCACATACTTGTGGGTTTATTTCTGGGTTTTCTATTCTATTCCATTGATCCACAGGTCTATTTTTTTTTTTTTTTTCTTTTTAAAGATTTTATTTGAGAGGGAGAGAGAATCTCAAGCAGACTCCACACTGAGGGCAGAGCCTGGCTCGGGGCTCAATTCCACAGCTGTAAGATCTTGACCTAAGCGAAAACCAAGAGATGTTTAACTGACCAAGCTACTTAGGCAACCCTCCATATCTGTTTTTTTAAGCCAGTACCATACTGTTTTGATTGTCACAGCTTTGTAATTTAAAGTCCACAACTGCGATGCTTCTAGCTTTGCTTTTTCAAGATTGCTTTGGTTATTCAGTATCTTCTGTGGTTCCACACAAATTTTAGGGGTTTTTTGTTCTAGTTCTGTGTAAAGCGCTGGTGGCATTTTGATAGGGTTTGCATTAAATGTATAGATTACATTAAGTGTACAGACATTTTAATTTATCTGTAATTCCATAAGCATGGCATGTCTTTTCCTTTCTTTGTGTTGTCTCCAGTTTCTTTCATCAGTATTTAATTCCTAGGTTATCTTATTATTTTTGATGCAGTCAAAATGGAACTGTTATGTCAATTTCTCTTTCTAAGGATTCATTATTGGTGTATAGAAATGCCACAGATTTCTGAACCTTTTGTCTCCTGTAACTGAATTTATCAGTTCTAGCAGTTTTTTTGGTGGACTCCTTGGGTTTTCTATATAAAGTAGCAAGTCATCTGCAAATAATGAAAGTTTTCCTTCTCCATCAATTTGGATGCCTTTTATACCTTTTTTTGTTGTCTGACAGCTCTGGGTAGGACTTGTAGTATTATGTTGAATAAAAATGGTGAGACTGGACATCCTTGTCTTGTTCCTGACCTTAGGGGAAAAACCTCTATTTTTTCCCCATTAAGGATGTTAGCTGTTGATTTTTCACAGGTGGCCTTTATTATGGTGAGGTATGTTCCCTTTGTTGAGGTCTTTCATCATAAATGGATGTTGTACTTTGTCAAATGCTCTTTCTGTGTCTGTTGACATGACCATATGGTTCTTTCCTCTTATTGATGTGATCGATCACACTGATTGATTTAGGAACATTGAACCACCCTTGCATCCCAGAAATAAATCCCACTTGATCATGGTAAATGTTTTTTTAAAAAGCATAAGCTTTTGAAGTCCTTGATAATTTTTAAGAATATAAAGGGTACTTGAGACTGAGAAGTTTGAGAACTGCTGCTTTAAGGGTCTCTAATCTCTTTGCTCTAGAACCCAGAATCATTTTCATATTGCCCTCAGTGTTTTGGCCACAGTGAGCAAGACAAGAACTCAGCCTTGGTTAAGAGAGAGTTAGCAGGGTAGTGGGGAAGAAGAGCTGAGTACCTGAATGAAAGCCAGACAACCTGGCCTGTGACTCTGCCAGGAAACTGAGTGTTCCAGTGTAGCCACAGGAGGCTCTGGAACAGAGGGTGAGAGATGGACTCCCTGTGTGATGTACCCACAATAATTACTGGTTTGATCACCCACTTGCATTGTAAATTCTCAACTTCTATTACTCTTTGCAAAAAGGATTTAAGATTTTTCTTTTAACCACTATTGGATACTTTATTTCCTCTCATTTCAACATCCTGCTAATTCCCATTGCCAAATTTCTGGTGTATCTTTGACATGCACTGATGTACTTCCCATTGGCTAGTCCCTGCTTGTCACTGTCAGCAGCTATCCTTGCTCCTGTGGTGTTTGTCATTTGCCTATTAATTACACACATTGTGTCTGCCCCCATTCACTGCATTGAGTAAATGATGTTAGCAGGTGTGAAGAAGAAAGGAAGGTTTAAGGAGATATACAAACTGGTGTGGAACAAGAAAATAATTGGGGGTGAGGGGCTGGGTGGTGATTCTGATCTTACTACCCCTGACAACACAAACAGTGAAAATTGCCCTTTACTGAATATCTTGTCAACTTTAACTAAAGAAATCAATGGGCAGGTACAAAGGAAAATTTTTAAATGCCCACTTATATTTCTACCCTTTAGGCTATTGATTTTCTTATATAAGCTTAAGTACTGACACCATTATTTTAAAGATAATTACTTAAAAATACTCAAGTTCTGTATTCTAATTAGCAGTTTATTGTAAGGGAAATTGTTGGGGGTGACAAAGGACTGAGTTTATGCACTGGTTTTTGGAGCAGTGCAAAGCAGGTTCATTGTGATGATTGGAAGGTTTGTTTTTTTTTTTTAACATGGGAAACTAATTGTTTTGACAATAATTTAGCAGGGATTAGGCCAAGAAAAGGTTTGTATGGTCCTTTGGTGATTAATTGCCTATTCCCAGTCATTTATCAAACCTTTTTCTCCCCACTTGTACTTACATAATGTCAGATTCTGGTTTATGCACTTGGAAGAGGTGGCCTGGAATGGTGATATGCATACTGTGTGTGCGTGTGTGTGTATGAGAGAGAGAGAGAGAGAGAGAGAGAGAAGGGGAGTTGAAAAAAAATAAAAAATTTTGAATGAGGACAAGTGAGAGGTTTGATGAGCAATGACTTGTTTCCAGTTCCTTTTAATTTTGAAGAAAAAAAAATCAAAGTATTTGACACAATATAAGTTGGGGCAATTCTAGGCAATAAATGTCCTAAAATATTATAAACAAAATTGTTCTGGAAAAATAAGTTGTTTGTTATGAGCCCTGCTACTACTTGGTAAACACTTTTTTTCTGACCAGTTTTATAGAGGACGCCTTTTGGTAAAAACCGTATTACCCTCGGTGACCAGTTAAATCGCTTTTGCTCATTTTCGTATTTTAACAACTGAAAATCTGTACATCTTAATTCGCTTCACATATTTCACCCTTTTTCCCCCACTCCCCACCCCCGCGCCACCACTCCTTTCTGGCAACCACCTGTTTGTTCTCTGTATTTAGAATCTGGTTTCATTGTTGTTCATTTGTTTTGTGTTTTAGATTCCATATGTAACTGAAGTACAATATTTGTCCTTCTCTGGCTAACTTATCTCACTTAGCGTATATTGTTTAGGTCCATCCTTGTTGGAAATGGCAAGATCTTACTCCTTTTTATGGATGAGTAATATTGAATTGTATAAATATATATTCTACATCTTTATCCATTTATCTGTAGATGAACCCTTAGGTTGGATATTCTGGCTACTGTAAATGCTACTGCAATCAACACAGGGGTGCATATATCCTTTCAAAGTAGTGTTTTCATTTTCCTTGGGTAAATACCTAATAGTAGAACTACTGGATCATACAGTATTTCTATTTTTAGCTTTTTGCAGAACCTACCATACTCTTTTCCACAGTGGTTGTACCAACTCACACTCCCAGCCAACAGTGCACAAAAGATACCTCTTCATGTTTCTTGTCTCCTGATATTAGTCCTTCTGACAGGTGTGAGGTGATATCTTATTTGGTTTTGAGTTACAGTTCCCTGATGATTAGTGATGTTGAACATCTTTGCATGTGTATGTTGGCTGTCTGTCTTCTTTGGAAAAATGTCTGTCCGGGTCCTCTGCCCATTTTTTATTGGGTTTTGTGGAGGTTTTGTTACTGAGTTGTAGGAATATTTTGGATTACTGACCCCTTATTAGATATAGAATTTGCAAATATCTTCTCCCATTTAGTAGGTTGCCTTTTTCATTTTGTTGATGGTTGCTTTTGCTGTGCAGAAGTTTTTTATTTTGGTGTAGTTCCAGTAGTTTGTTAGCTTGTCTCCCTTACCTGAGGAGACGGGTCCAGAAAATTGTTGCTAAGGCTGAGGTATAAGAGATTAATGCCGATGGTTTTTTGTTTGTTTGTTTTGTTTTGTTTTTTGTAGGATTTTGGTGGGTTTAGGTCTTCAATTCACCTGGAGTTTATTTTTTGTGTATGTTATAAGAAAGTGGTCTAGTTTCATTCTTTGCATGTAGCTGTCCAGTTTTCCCAGCACCATTTATTGAAGAGATTGTCTTTTCCTCATTGTATATCTTGCCTCCTTTTTTGTAGATTAGTTGACCATATAGGTACGGGTGTGTTTCTGGGTTCTCTTTCATGTTCCATTGATCTGTGTTTTTGTGCCAGTACCGTACTATTTTGGTTACTGGAGCTTTGTAGTATAACTTGAAATCTGGGATTGTGATATCTCCCTGCTTTGTTCTTCTTTCTCAAGATTGCTTTGGCTATTTAGAGTCTTATATGGTTCCGTACAAACTCTGATTATTTGTTCTAGTTCTGTGAAAAATACTATTGGTATTTTGATAAGGATTGCACTGGGTAATATGGATATCTTAATAATTCTTCCGGCCCATGAGCTGAGCATGGTCTATCTTTCCATTTGTGTCTTCAGCTCCTTTCATTAGTGTCTTATTTTCAGAGTATGAGTCTTTCACTTTTTTGGCTAAATTTATTCCAAGGATTTTATCATAATCCTTTAAAATGATTAAGGAGCTCTAATTTGAAAGTATATTCAAAATCACTTTCTTGGCAGTCATTGACAGTTTCAAAGCTCCAAGTCTGGAGACTCTGGTGTTTTAACAGGAACAAATCCTCCCACCCCCCATTTTCTGTACTTGATAGCATAGTGACCAGATTTGTTACAGTAGTCCTTCAAGAGGATGATTCTCTGTCCTGGAAGACATGGGACATTGGCCCCATATAGACTGTGCCTTTGCTTGGATCAACCGGCACTGAAACTTGTCTTTTTCCCTTTTCAGGCTTCAGGCTGCGATGGGTCGGAGATTCCTGATGAAGTGAAGCTGATTGGGTTTGCTCAGCTGAGTGTCAGCTGATGTATGTCCCTTGACATCTCCCTGATCTGTCATGCCCCTCACCTCACAACACTCCCCTCAATCTTCTCTCCCCCACCCTGTCTCCCACCCCCTCACTCCCAGTCCCCACAAAATCAGAAGATTGTGAAGAGTCTGGCTTCAATGAAATGGGATAAAAAAGAATTTTTTTAAACTTACAACACTCCGAGTTCTGCTTTATTCTCTAGCAATCCACAGTATGAGAACAAGCAAATGCCACAGCTGCACGACAGTTGCTAATTTTTCCAAGAGCTATTTAATATTCTTAGCAATCAATTTGGATATCCCTTAAGTGAAAAGAATCTGAAATACACTCAGGTGGTCCTATTTATTGGCAAACAAAAGGAATTTTTTCTCTCAGAAGCCTATTTCTTCTCTCATTGTTCTTTCTGTTCTACTTTAATTGTACATCTGACAATACTGCCTCTTTTATGTTGTATTTAGAAATTAATATACTTATAAAATTAAGATTTATTAGCCAAACTTGAATTCTAGTTTTAAAACTGACTGTGAATTTTATTTTTCATATATTTATGCATTACACACCTTAGCTATAAGAAGAAAAGTTTTTGATTATATGCTTCTTGCAGTTAATCTCTTGTTATTTAAACAGAAAATTTCAGGTCTATCTTTGGAGTATTTATAACTTTTGATTTTTGAAATGACTGAATTAGGAACTAGGATGCTTATTCTTTTGGTTTGTTTGCAGAAAAACCAATCCACAATCTGATTGTCTCTTGGGAGAGGGTGCCTTGCAAACTTTCATATTAAGAATGTGCCTGAGGCTGCTTTACTTTGGAATAGTCTCAGATCTAAAATTTCCTCTACATCAAGTGGCATATATAAGTTTTGCTTCATTGGAACGTATAGAATGCTATATAAAATGTTGCCATTCTATTAGACTGCTCATTATGTACCCATCTCTGATTTGACTTCTCCTTAAATGATAGGATTTGTTGTTCCAAAGGTGATAAACTTGAAGCTACCAGAATCTGAGTTTTACTTGAAATTCTGCAGAATACCCAGGTGGAGTAAAAAATAGAAAGGGTTTTGTGCAATGACTAAAAAGGTAAAAGGCTGTTAAGTTTCAAGAATAAATCCTTTTCAACCCAAGTAGCCCTCTGCTTGACTGTGTATTATGGAATAGTAAACCTTAGGATTTTCAAAATTGGAGTCTAAACTTTCAGGGAGGTGGGCTCCCAGGACGGTACCATTGCTCTTTCCTAGCTAACCCTAGATACGGCAGCTCTTTAATGTACTTTAAAAAGCAAATATATATTACTAAGGAAAGAAAAAGTTATTTATAATTGCCTTGTCATAATTGTAAAGGTGTTCTAGAGCCATTTGCATACAATTTAATGTAATTTCATTCCATTCTATTGTTTACACAATGATTACTCAAAGATGACTGCAAAGGTAAAAGGAAAATAAAAGTGTATTGCACAAAGCGATTGTGTCCCCTTGTTTCCTTCCTCCTTCAGGTATTACCAGCATGGCGGTGGGGCTGGTTGGCACTTCCACTCCTCCTAAGAACTAACAGTGAAAAGTGCCCTCAAGGGAACAAGGCGACCATTCAGTCAGAGGATCAGGTTTGACAAATATTCACACTTCGTGTAGACAGTGTTTGAACTCAGACAATAGGGCTGTAGGGAACAAGCGAAAAATAATTCCTTACCGTGGCTTCTTTTTAGCCCAGAGGCTTGGAGTGCTGGTGACTTTCCCAGAGCCGGACTCCCAAGGTCTGGGTTCTAATAGCCTGAGCATCTTCTTAACACTGTATACCTTGTGGACAAAACCAGGATGAGAAAAGGCCCTCATCATCTACTGGGAAAGTAAAACATACATGAACAACTGGAGAAGCCTTGTATTGCAACATAGTAATAAGTATCATAGAATAATGTATGTTCCTAGTCCTGTATCTTTACTGATTGCATAGGAATGTATATAAACTTCCTCAAATACTAAGACAAAGATTGTCTTAAAATGAAGGGACTGTAAGAACTGGCTAACAATATGAACACCGGGGTCAAATCTGTACACAGAAGTTAGCCTTGAGGTCCTGCAAAATTGCAAAGCTAGGGCTCATCGCAAAGAGCTGTCTGAGCAGACACAGCCTTCTCTCAAACATTTTTCTTTTTAAAATTAGGAGAAATACATTTTTCCCTAGTACTAAAGCCTGGAATGAAATTTCTCTAGGAAATGAAACTTAGTATTCAGAACCTTCAAAACTATCCAATCAGTCCTACAATACACACATAGTAAGTTTTGAACACACTTACCTTCTCTAGTACATTCAGCAGACGCCCAGAGGTAGGTCCTGTGATAGGAAGTACCATCCTTAAGAAGTTGAGAGCGTAGTCCAAGCAGTTCGGTAATCAAAAAACGTAAAGGCGTGAGTGCACAACCTATTCTTTAGGCAATCCTACGTGACCATTTCTCTTAACCAAGCTTTAGATTAACGAGGACACACAACAATGCAGTGTTGTGATTCACTGGCGAGGACCTAAACATCACTGAACACATTTTCGGTATTATTTGGACAGATTCCTATGCCTTAACAAACAGATGGGTTCACAACCTCTCCGTTTAAATAACCTCTCTCTGTCTAAATACATACAAAACCTGTTCTGCATCCCAGGCACTTCTATCATGGATAGTTTTTAAAGTTGTAAAAAATAGAAGCAAATTCCCTTTTACCTCATTATAATTCCCATGTATTGTCCTTATGTGAACAAAATGGTTTTCTGTATCTAAAACAACTTTTAGAGGGGTGCCTGTGGGGCTCCATTGGTTAAGCATCCAACTCTTGATCTCACCTCTGGTCTTGATCTCAGGGTCATGAGTTCAAGCCCCATGCTGGACTCCATGCTGGGTTTGGAGCCTACCTAAGAAAAATAAATAAAAACTTTTAGAGACACCTGTAAATCATGTGTGATGAAAATTTTTCTAACAAAAACAAAAAAGTACTCTGGTAAAGTTCCCTATGTGTTCCATATCTTATGTGCTGGTAAAATAAACATGGTAGAAGCCCACCTCCTCTTCACGTCTGAATAGGGTAAAGTAGCAATCTTTAGGGGAAGACCCAAGGATTCCCTCAAAAAAAAAAAAAAAGTCCTATATACAATGATTTTAACATGTAAAAATTTCATATTCCTATTTTTCAATCACCCATTTTCAGTAATGCACTGATGGTCTATTTAGTTTTAAGCAATATACCTCCTGGGTGAATCTTCCGAGTTAAATTACAGAGATGGTGAGTGTGAGCCAATTCACACTGGAAGACTTCTGTCAAAAATGAGGATTTGCACTAGACAGTAAGTGATCTTAATCTTCTTAGTAAGTGATCTTGGTCTTTTTTCCTGGAAGCCTATTTGATAACAGAAGATGTTGCCTAGTGAGGTCCATTTAGGTTGTGATAGGAAGATCATACGATCAATTTAAGATAAAAGGGTTATCCATTCTTTATAAGTGAGAACATGCTTCTGGCTCACCCATACGGGGCCCTGTATAGTGGAGATTCGCTTACAGGGAACTCAGATGTACCTCAGTTTTGAGGCACACATTTATTGTCAAAGCCATTAAGCAATCCTAGCTAGCAACTCCTCTGACTCTCACCAGGATATTAAGGGGCAGATTGAGTGTGTATCATTTGCCACAGTGGGTGGTACTAGAACATTCCCCCTCAGGGCCGGAATGTCCCGGCCTAGAACCATGGAATGCTTTCTGGGGTGCTGAGTTTCAAGACAGCTGTGACTTGGCCTAACTGATGTAAACAAATGGCTTTCAAGTGATAATTTCCATTGTGTATCTGCATGAGCTAAAAATTCGAGTGTAAGGAGTTTGATTACAAGTTGAGTGTTATCTTCAAGCTGAAGCAATTTGCCTGGAGTTTGGGGCTTGGTATGTGTATTCTTGGGAATAATAAAACACATTTTAATGCATTATAACTAGGATGGAATGACTGACTTCATCAGTATATCAATTAACACCTAAACCACCACAAAAAGGGGCGGGGGGCTGCTCTCCACTGAAAAAGACAAGGCATAAAAAATGATCAAAAACATTTCCAAAATGTCCCAGTGGTTGCCGAAATGATATTTTGCCACGGGGAAAATGCATGGTCCAATAACAACAATCCTTTTATCTGCCTCCCTGGCCCTTGCTCACCAAGCCCAGCCAAGGAGTTTGGGAGTCTAAGAAGAGTGAAGAAAAATTCACCCCATTAGGTTATCAGCCACTGTGGATCTTGTGCCAAACCAATGAATGCAGTTTTTAATCGAGCATCCCCAGGTGAAAAAGCTAAGAGATACATAAAACTTCCCCCTACATGAGTTATAAGCGTACAAAACATCATTAGCTGAAGTTTATTGAGCCCATATAATTTAGCCCATAACTCATCGAAGGGCAGGGAACGTTATTAAAAGTTACAATCTTATGCTATTGTTATTTGAGTTTGCTACAGAATGATGAAAGGGCAGCCACGAAATAATCATTCCAACAGTGTATTTACCCCTCATGTAGAAAACCAGCTTGAGAAACCAAGACTTGTAATTTATCACAGAGGAAGCTGCCTATTGTCTAGACAGAATATTCGGTAAAATAGCAGGCACATAATCTGGGAGGAGGAGGAGGAGGAGGAGGATACCATGCTTCGTTACAACATGGTATAGACAGTCCTCTGGTCTAACCTTCACCCAGATGAACAGTTTGGTACTGAACAATTCTGGCAGCACTTAACGTGTGTTAGGTAACCAAGGGCAAAAGGACTAGTGATCAGAGGAAGGGTGCATACACTCAGATTTTTCACATACCTCAGTCTTTTTTTTTTCTCCTCTCTCCAAATTCTGTGGGATTCTGAAAAAGGAAATGAGAATCAAAGTGTGTGTGGTGGGGCGGTGGTTTGAGGAAGAGGCCTACCAAAATGCCAGCACTGGTCAGGCGTGTGATTGGGAAACCTGAATTCAGATCCAGCACGATTTTCCAATGCTCTAGAACACTGTATGAAGCTGGCCATATGCATGATCCGGTGTGATTCACGCAGTAGTCCTGTGATGATGTTTATGTGTACACCAAGGAACAAGGTAAGATCTAATTTTTATTCTGGGTTGTAGACAGTAAGTGTGAAAATCGGGCTTTAAACTCTTTTGAATTTTTTTTTTTTAATCTTAACAGAAAGAGCCCTCACATTGCTAAGCACTTTACATCATCTCATTTAATCTTAAACAGTTGTTGATTGGGGTTTCTTATTACCCCATGTTAGACATGAGAGAACTAAGCCTTGGAAGGCCAAAGCAGCCCAAGGACATACAGTCAGTGTCAAACATGTGGCAGGAACTTGAAGAAAGGTAAGTCTGGTTCTAAAGCCAACACCTAGAGCCATATCAGACAGCCTCCCTGTGTGATACAAGACACACATTACTGCAGACTTTCTTCGTACCAGGCACTAAACCAAAGACTTCCAGTTCACCTTCCTGAAGCCTCTCAACAACTCAGGGAAATTGGCTTTGTTATGCAGATTATTGATGAGGAAATAGTTATACGAAGGTCTGGAGTAACTTCTCCAAGTTCGGCCAGCTAGTAGGTAACAGAGAGGGACTGAACCCAAGTCCGGTGGGCTCCAAGGCATTTCCGCCATACCATAGAGAGCTGCAAACCCAGATTTCATGGGGCCTGAAATTAATACTGTTTGGGGTAGGGGACTCTCTGAGTTTGGGTATAAAGTTATTCGTGACAAATTATGTACTGAGTCTTGCAAGGGGCCCCCGGCCCCTATTCCTGGTAACCCTGCCACTGAGTCACAGACGTTGCAACTGCTTTTCATTTCATGATTGTATTATAGCTTCTGTGCTCCTCAGAGTCTTTTGTGATGTGGTTTCCAAATCCAGGGAGGTAAGTAATTTTTCCAAGATCAAAGAATGAGAGATAGTTGTTTGAAAAGGGATGGTTTCTGTCTGGTTAAGTGCCTTAAAAAACAACAACAACAACAACAAAAGGGACTCTAAACAAAAAATAAATAAATAAAACAACTACATTCTTTAGTAATAAAATATAAGACCAGAATAGCTTCTGCTCAGGCTTTGTTGCCGACTGTCAGTGTGACCTCACCCAGGTTCCATTTCACTTCTCGAAGGCTCAGTGTACTCATTTTTAGATTGAGAGGGATTAATTAGCTGATCATTAACTTCCTTTCCAACATGAACATTCTAGGGGCCTAATTGAGCTGAGTAATGAATAAACCCGTTGCTGCTTGAATGTACTGGTCCATCCATTCCGCTCTAACAGTTGAGCTGTTGGTGAATTGGGTTTTAGAAATTCTAATCAGTTAATTAGGATCCTTTGTTATAGCAAATAGTTGTACAGGGAGAATCAGGATCAACCTACTTGAAGTTAAAAAGAGTGGGTATGTTAATTAGCTTGGCTGTGGTGATTATTTTACAATTTATATGTATATTGAAACCTCAAGTTGTACACCTTAAATATATATTTTTTTATTTCTCAATTATACCTGTAGACATAATCTTAGAATATTTAAAATATTTTTATTTCTGGGGTGTACCCTCAGCACACAGTACTTCAACAGGAACCATCCCACTGAGCTCTTTTTCCCCACAGAGCTCATGTTGCAAGAGGAGAGGCAAGAAATGTGTTGGGGAAAGCAGAGGCAAGGAGGGAGACACCTGACCAGCCATCCTACCCACTCACTGGCCCTCGCAGGTAAAAGTAGCCACGGCATCCCTGTTGACTCCAAAGAGCTAAGTCTTAGAAATCAAACCAAAATCTTAGAAATTGCAAATTCCTATTATTTCTAGCATTTCTGTCTTATAAATAGAAATGATCCTGAGAGGTTAAATTAAAATTATTAAAAATAGTTAACATCAGGGGCATTTGGGCAGCTCGGACGGTTAAATGTCTGCCTTCAGCTTGGGTCATGATCCCAGGGTCCTGGGGTGGAGATCTGCATCAGGCTTGCAGCTCAGTGGGGAGTCTGCTTCTCCCTCTCTTTTTGCTTCTCTCCCTTCTTGTGCTGTCTCTCTCTCAGATGAATAAATCAAATCTTAAAAAAAAAAATAGTTAACATTACTAAAAATACTAAACACAGTAACTACCTTATTCCAAGAGCTTCTCCTATGTATGATTTCTTAATCTTATAACTATGCAAAGCAGGTATGTCTTGTGTCCAAATTACAGATAAAGGAAATGAAGTTCAGAGAAATTCAGTAACTTATTCAAGATCAACAGTTAGTACACGGCAGGACGGGAATTTGAATTCACATGTATCTTCTTACTATGCCAATTGCCTCCCAGTTAAATCTGCATTTTCCCTATTTTTATTATGTTTTTTTCTTCATTGCCTTCTAACCAACCAATAGAGTATAAGCTGTTTACAGGAGTACTTGCAAAGGAAACTTAGTAGTTGTCTGGTACAGACCCTTACTCAATATGTGTTGGAAAATACAACATTACTGGAAGAAAAAAAAATCCATTAGGAGACATATATTATTGAAAACCAATGACTTCAATCAGACCAGCAAAGAATCCAGGTATAAAAAATTGCAAATGGCAGTTACAAGATGATCAAGAAAAGGACAGTCTGGCTGGGGAGTAGCATTTTCAGCTGTTCCTCTGTGTTGGCAGCCTTTCAAATCCACACAACTACTAAATGCATTAGTATAAGGAAGGCTGTGATAACACCACAGTCAGCTGTGTAAAATGAATTTAAGAGTGACTGACAGATAAGTAGACTTGAAGTAGCAAATTGCTGAAAAGATCAGCTCAGAACTGTGAAACAGAATGATGCTTCAGTGTGGGTTAAAAGAGAAAGGGTTGACATGTCCGTCACTAGAGTCACCTTGGGGATCAGCCAAGGATTTCTTCAACCTCTCAGGATCAGCATGTTCTAGAATAAGGTTCAGCTTCTCATTGAAGTGCCACCTGGACAATGCTCACTATCATAAAATTCACTTTTTGGGGCGCCTGGGTGGCTCAGTGAGTTAAGCCTCTGACTTTGGCTCAGGTCATGATCTCAGGGTCCTGGGATCGAGTCCCGCATCGGGCTCTCTGCTCTGCAGGGAGCCTGCTTCCCCCTCTCTCAGCCTGCCTCTCTGCCTACTTGTGATCTCTGCCTGTCAAATAAATAAATAAAATCTTTAAAAAAATTCACTTTTTGAGTCTAAATCCGTTCTGTTTTTCATGTTACATAGCTCTTTGCCCTCCATCAGGAAGATAGGAGACTTGTATTAAAACACTGATATAGGGGCACCTGGGTGGCTCAGTGGGTTAAGCCGCTGCCTTTGGCTCAGGTCATGATCTCAGGGTCCTGGGATCGAGTCCCGCATCGGGCTCTCTGCTCAGCAGGGAGCCTGCTTCCCTCTCTCTCTCTCTCTGGCTGCCTCTCTGTCTACTTGTGATTTCTCTCTGTCAAATTAATAAATAAAATCTTAAAAAAAAAAAAAACAACACTGATATAATGCTGGGCTCCATGTGATAAACCCTATAAATTTCAGGAAGTAGTTTGGTGTTGCCTCTTAAAAAGTATCATCAATATCTGTGATCCATGTGTGCAGGGAGCTATTGCATTTGGTCATTGAGCTTCAGAGTATTTTACAGCGTGACAGTCTAGACAGACACTTAGGAAGGGAGCTAAACTATGGAAATTAGAACCCTGTGACTACTCTATATGTATATATGTAGGACTTAACTTAGATAAATTGTGCAATAATTGAAAGACAGAAAGAATGAATGAATGCTATTATAATTATACAATTCCCTCAAATTTAGACTTACTGAATATATTTTTTAAAAATGACAGGATTTCTGAAGTCAACTGTTCTAATCTGGTAATCTTTCTTAGGACCCAGGCTTTCTGACTCCCAGCCTGGTGTTTTTTTGTGCTCTGCATAGAAAGAAATTCCCTTACTATTAAAAAGAGAAATACACCATAGAAATAGGAGACCAGTTTTTTGAGTGAGACCAATCTTTGTGCTTCTGAAGATTTTAATATTAGAAAGAATATTAAATGTAGGTGATCCCAAAAATACCATCCATAGAGACACCAGCTCAGAAATAGCCACATTGAGTACACAGGAGATATTTGATACATAAATAAAGTTTCATCAAATCACCTTGAAACGCTTAGCTGCAGTAAAAACGATTAATTTTTCAACAATGACTGAGCCAGAGAAGCTTATCCACTCCTGTGTTCTCTGCTGAAGACAGCTAAGGCTCCATATTTATTCTTTGTCCTTGAGTTTGCAATTGATTTCTCTGAGGTGGTCATTTTTGGAAAGTCAAGCTCGAAAGAGCTCTCTGACCAAAGCCCATTCAAAATGAGGAAGGAGAGCCAGGCACTCAACTATGAGGAGTTTTCTTCAAACACATTCTTAAAAGAGCAGCATTTTCTCCACCTACCCCAAAACACAGGAGAATAGGCACGTAGTTGTCAATTTTTATAGGTTCTTATGTGAATGTGGAGCCTTGCAATATCTTGTATTGGTCTTAAGAAAATACAGTCAGTCCCTGGTCTACAAAAAAAAAAAAAAAATTCTTCTGTACAGATTGAATCCTGTCTCCTCTCCCAGTGTTTCTCTTCTATAAAGATCCCCTTGCTGTCCTGGGAGTAGAGATACGGAGCTAAGGGTCTCTAAGTTATCTGGTTCCCCAGCATCTCCATGATCTCCTCTCCTACTTTCTTCTGCTCTCTCAACTTCAGACACACCCAACTTCCCTGTTGCCCTTTTAACACACGAGGCACTGCTTTAGTTATTCCTTTGGAGACAGGCCTCTCCAAGTTCTTAGTACTTAGCTAATTCCCTCTTTTTCAAGTCTTTGCATAGTGTTACTTTCTCAATGAGGCCTCCATGAGCTTTGTATTTAAAATTGAAACCTTCAAGAGATGGTCCAAGATGACAGCACAAGAAGACCCTTTCACAAACACACTGAATCTACACCTATACATAGAGCAGTTTCCCCTGAAGAACTGAGAGCATGAAAAACAAATGATAGGTTCTCCTGTGGCCCTCACTCTCCAATCTGGTCATGGTGACAGGAGCTGTCCCAGCCCCCTCCCACAGAGGACTAGTGCAAACCTTGCTATCACCATGTCCCAACACGTTTTCCTGTAGACCATCCCCACCCCCCACCACATGCCCTCATTAAGAGTCCCTCCAAAGCAGCACCACAAGCATGGCAGGGGGCAAGCATCCCCAAAAGGGGTCAGCACCACCCCAAAGCGACTCCTGCCCCAGGAAGAGGACAAAAAACCCATACATACTGGTTCAGCTGCAGCTCCAGCAGTGGGTTGGTTGCAGATATTTGCTTTGGCTGCATGCCCCATCTACCAACAAAAGCTTCTCAGGGAACAACACAGGGAGAACATCCTACATTTGTTGCTACTGCAGCCCTGGCAAACACCTGCTCTGACCTAACTCAAGCCCAAAGCAGCCCAAAATTGGTCAGTAACAACACAGGGGCCAAACCTTACCCACATGAGCCAAAGAGAGCCACTGCAGACAACTACACTGAAGGCAAATGTGGCTGAGCCACAACAGTAGGGTAGATGGAACACATATAGGAGATACCCCTGAAGTACCAGGTTCCAGTGAACCAGAAACACTGCACTGCAGGGCACCACAGGACTCTTCTTCTTCTTTTTCTTTTTAAGATTTTATTTATTTATTTGACAGACAGAGATCACAAGTAGGCAGAGAGGCAGGCAGAGAGAGAGAGGAGAAAGCAGGCTCCCTGCTGAGCAGAGAGCCTGATGTGGGGCTCTATCCCAAGACCCTGAGATCATGACCTGAACCAAAGGCAGAGGCTTTAACTCACTGAGCTACCCAGGTGCCCCAGGACCTCTTCTTCTTAAGGCCACTACTTTCAAGAGCAGGAGCTGTAGCTGACTTTTCTAACACAGAAAAAGACAAAGAGTTAGGCAAAGTGAGGAGATAAAGGAATATGTCCCAAATGAAAGAACAAGACAACGTCCCAGCAAAAAAAGTAAGCAAAATGGAGAGAAGAAATAACACTGGGATTTGAGTAGAGGACATCAGTGAGACTCTAAACAAATAGAAAATATAACAAACAAAGCAGAGATGAAGAACTCAATAACTGAAATTAACATTACTCTAGAGGGAATAAATACTAGACTAAAAGAAGCAGAAGAATGGATCAGTGACCTGGAGGACAAAATAATGGAAGCAATTATGCTGAAGAGGAGAAAGAAAAAAGAAAGAAAGGAAAAAAAAAAAAAAAAGAATAGATTAGGGGAAATGGGCAACAGCATGAAGTGTAATAACATTTGCAGTGTAGGGATCCCAGAAGGAGAACACAAAGAAAAGGGGGCAGAAAATTTTGAAATATTTGAAAAAATAATGGCCAAAAAGTTTCTGAATTTTGGGAAGGAAACAGAAATCCAGAACCAGGAGGCAGAGAGCCCCCAACAAAATCAGCCCAAGGAAGTCTACACAAACACACAAAGTAACTAAAATGGCAAAAGGTAGTATAAAAGAGAATTATAAAAGCAATAATAGAAAACAGTTACATACATGGAAATTCCCATAAGTCTATCAGCTGATTTTTTAACAGAAACTTTGCAGGCCAGAAGACAGTGGCATGATATAGTAGCATGATATGCTAAAAGAAAAATATCTGCAACCAAGGATACTTTATGTAGTAAGGCTATCATTCAGAATAGAAGGTGAGTTGAAGTTTCCCAAAGAAACAAAGGAATTCATCACCACTAAAACCAGGCTTACAAGAAATATTAAAGGGTACTCTGTGAGTGGAAAGGAAAGACCATAAGCAGGAGGAAGGAAAGTAAGAAGCATGAAAACAGTAAAGATATCTATATAAAAAATCAGTCAAGGATTCACAAAATTAAAGGATGTCAACTATGACACCATGTACCTCAAACATGGTGTTGGGTGGGGTGGAGGTTGATGAGTAAAACTGTAGTGCTTTTAGAATGAGTTCAAACTTGGGCAACCATCAACTTAATATAAACCACTATATGCATACTATGTTATATATAAACCTAATGGTATCCACAAATTTAAAAAAAACAGTATTAGGTTTGCAAAAAAATAAAAAGAAATGAATCCAAGTATATCACAAAAGAAAGCCATCAAACTGAGAGAAGAGAGCAAAAATAAATAAAAAGAACAAACAAGAACTGGAAAACAACCATAAATGAGTAACAATATGGCAATAAAATGCAAACCTCTCAATAATTACTTTGGATGTAAATGAACCAAACACTCCAATCAAAAGACATAGGGTGACAGAATGGATTAAAAGAAAATTGCTACATGCTGTTTATAAGAGACTCACTTCAAACATCAACATACATGCAAATTAAAAGTGAAGGGATAGAAATGCATTTATTATGCAAATGAAAGTGAAAAGAAAGCTGGGGTAGCAATACTTATATCAGACAAAACAGACTTTAAAACGAGGACTGTAGCAAAAGACAAAGAAGGACACTATATATAATCATAAAGGGAACAATCGAACAAGAAGATATAACAATTGTAAATATTTATGCACCCAAAATGGGATCACCCAAATGCATAAAGCTGCTAATAATAAACATAAAAAGAATAATCAATAGTAATACAAGAATAATAGAGGACTGGATATCACATTTCCATCAATGGATAGATCATTCAAACAAAAATCAAGGAAATAGTGGCATTAGACCAGATAGGTCCAATAGATGTATTCAGAACATTGCATCCTAAAACAGAGTACACATTCTTCTCAAGGGCACATGAAACATTCTCTAGAATAGATCACATGTTAGGCCACAAAACAAGCTTCAACAAATTAAAAAAGACTAGTCATACCATGCATCTTTTGATCACAACTCTATGAAACTAGAAATTACCCACAAGAAAAAGTCTGGAAAGAACACAAAGACATGGAGCTTAAATATGCTACCCAACAATTAATGGGTCAACCAAGAAATCAAAGAGGAAATCCAAAAACACATGGAGACAAATAAAAATGAAAACACAGCGTTCCAAAATCTTTAAGCTATAACAAAAGTGATTCTAAGAGGGATGTTTATAGCAATACAGTCCTACCTCAAGAAGTAAAAACAACAAAACAAACAAACAAAACCCAAATAAACAACCTGAACTTACACCTAAAGGAGCTAAGGGGGGAAAAAAGAGAGAGAGAGAGAGAAATAGAACCCAAAAGCAGAAGGAAGGACATAATAAAGATTAGGGCAGAAATAAATGTTAAAGAAACAACAACAAAAAATATCAATAAAACCAGGAATTAGTTTCTTGAAACTACCAACAAAATTAATAAACCTTTAGCTGGACTCGTAAAAAGAGAGAGAGACAGACAGATAACAGACAGAGAGAGGACTCAAAATCAGAAAAGAGGAGAATAATAACTGACAGCACAGAAATATGAAGAATTATAGAAGAACATTATAAAAAATTACATGCCGACAAATTGGATAGCCTCGAAGTAGTTACATTCCTAGAAACATATAACCTACCAGAACCGAAGCAGGAAGAAATAGAAAATTTGGGCCAATTACCAACAATGAAATTGAATTATGAATAAAAAACAAAACAATACCAAAAAACTTCCAACAAAAGTCCAGGACAAGATGGCCTCACAGGTGAATTCTTCCAAACATTTAACAAAGAGTTAATACCTATTTTTCTCAAGCTGTTCTAAACAATAGAAGAAGAAGGAAAGCTTCCAAATTCATTCTCTGAGGACAAAATCACCCTGACATCAAAAACAGGTAATGACACTACAAAAAGAAAGAACTATAGGCCGCTATCTCTGATGAACATAGATGCAAAAATCCTCAACAAAATATTAGCAAACCAAATCCACAATACCTTAAAAAAAATCATCCACCATGATCAACTTGAATTTATTTCTGGGATGCAATAGTGAATTTGCTTTGCAAATTAATCAATGTGGTACATCATATCAGTAAGAGAAGGAATATATCATATAATCATTTTGATAGATGTAGAAAAAGCTTTTGATTAAGTACAAAGCCTGTTCACAGTAAAAGCTCTCAATAAGGTAGGTTTAGAGGGAAAATACCTCAACATAATAGAGGTTATATGTGGAAAACCAACAGCTAACATCATGTTCAATAATGAAAGACTGAAAGATTTCCCCCTAAGATCAGGAATGTGACAAAGATATTCACTCTTAACCACTTCTATTAAACAAAGTACTGTAACTCCTAGTCACAGCATTCAGACAACAAAAAGAAATAAAGACATCCAAATTGGTAAGGAAGAAGTTAAGCTTTAAATATTTGCAGATGCTTTGAAACTATATTTAGAAAACCCTAAAAACTCTACCAAAATATTAGAACTGATAAGTGAATTCAGTAAGGTCATAGGATACAAAATCAATATACAGAAATCAATTGCATTTCTATATACTAATAATGAAGTAGCGGAAAAAATAAATTATGACGACAATCTCATTTACAATTGCATCCAAAATAATAAGATACCTAAAAATAAACTTAACACAAGGGGTGAAAGAAAACGATAAAATATTGATGAAATAAATTGAAGGTGACAAAAATAAATGTAAAGATTTTCCATGGTCATGGATTAGGAGAACAAATACTATTAAAATGTCCATATTACCCAAAATGATCTACAAATTTAATGCAATCAGTATCAAAATACCAGCAGCATTTTACATAAGAACTAGAACAAAAAATCCTAAAATTTATATAACAACAAAAGACCCCAAATAGCCAAAGAAATCTTAGAAAAAAAGAAAAAAGCTGGAGGTATCACAATTCCAGACTTCAAGTTTTATTACAAAGCTGTAGTAATCAAAACAGTATGGTAATAGCAGAAAAATAGACCTGTAGCTCAAAGGAGCCGAACAGAGAGCCCATAAATAAATCCATGATTACATGGTCAAGTAATCTTCTACAAAGGAAGCAAGGATATGCAAAGGGAAAAATTCTCTTCAATAAAAAGTGTTGGGAAAATTGGACCACTTTCTTACACCATACACAAAAATGAACTCAAAATGGATTAAATACCTAAATGTGAGAACTGAAACCATAAAAATCCTAGAGGAGAGTATAGACAGTAATTTCTGACATCAGCAATTGCAACATTTTTCTAGATATGTCTCCTGAGTCAAGGGAAGCAAAAACAAAAATGAAACTATTGGGACAACATCAAAATTAATAGTTTCTATACAGAAAAGAAAACAATCCACAAAACAGGATAGGAGAAGATATTTGCAACAGACATCTCCAATAAGGGGTTAGTATCCAAAATATTTAAAGAATTTGCACAACTCAACACCAAAAAAACCTTTAAATAATTCAATTAAAAAATAAGAAGACATGAACAGACTTTTTTCCAACCAACATATGAAAAAATGTTCAACATCACTCATCATCAGATAAATGCAAAGCACAACAATGAGATATCACCTCAGACGTATCAGAATGGCTAAAATAAAAAACCCAAGAAACCACAGCGTTGGCAAGGATGTGGAGAAAAAGGAATCCTCAGACACTATTGGTGGAAATGCAAACTGGTGCAGCCATTGTGGAAAAACAGTCTAGAGGTTTCTCAAAAAATTAATATAATTACCTATGATCCAATAATTCTGCTACCGGATATTTACCCAAGAAATCTGAAAACACTAGTTCAAAAAGATATGTGCACCTCTCTGTTTATTACAGCATTATTTACAATAGCCAAGATATGGAAGCAGCCCAAATATCCATTGACAGACGAATGGATAAAGAAAATGTGGTATGGATACAATGAAATATTTAGAAAATATTACTCATAAAAAAGAATGAAATATTGTTATTTCCAACAACATGGATGTGTCTAGAATATAATGTTAAACGTAATAAGTCAGTCAGAGAAATACACCAGGTGATTTTACTCATTTGTGGGATTTAAGAAACAAAAGAAGTTAACAAGGGGAAAAAGGGAAAAAAGACAAAGAATAGACTCAAAATAGAGAACAAACATATGGGTACCAGAGAGGAGGTGGGTGGAAGGATGAGTGAAACATGTGAAGAGTATACTGATTGTGGTGAGCACTGAGCGATGTATAGGAAAGCTCACACACACACACACACACACACACGCACGCACGCACACACATGATAGAGCAGACAGAAGGGTAAGAGAGATGGAGACATGGTAAAAACAGGAAACTCATCCCTGATGGGCAGCCTACAATAAGGAGGGATATTACTGAAGGGTTCTTGTGCCAAGTCACCTGCCCTGGAGCATAGCAAAAAACAAAAACAAAACAAAATAAAAACAAACAAAAAAACAAAAAAACAACAACAGTGGTTGGGAGACCAGGAGCATAGCAAAAAACAAAAACAAAACAAAATAAAAACAAACAAACAAACAAAAAAACAACAACAGTGGTTGGGAGACCAGGGATGATTGTGGAATAGGAGGCTCCTTAGCTCACCTGCTCCTATGGACATACTGAGACAATAGCTACATATACTGCAACTCACAGTGAAAACAACCTGAAGATTAGGAGAAAAAGCTTTCTACCACTGAAGACATAAAGAAGCCACATCAGAAGGGTCAGAGAAGCACAGGGGGTGGTTGGGAACCAAACCCTGGCTGAGCAACCCACAAGCTAGAGGGACACTGTAGACACATAGGTCCTCCCTGAAGTGCAAGAGGATCAAGTCCCACATCAGGCATCCTCAGCCATGGGGACCTGCACTGGGCAGATGAGACTCCATAATATCCAGCTTTGAAAATCAGTGTGGCTTAACTCTGGGAGAATCAGAGAGCTACAGGAAACCAAGACTCTATTCTTAAAGTGCCAGTGTACTACATCACTCAAAGAGTGACCAAACACAAAGGAAGCAGTGTGAAAATCACCTAGGTTACACATGAGGGAGATATAGTGACTATTAGGGCATGTGGTAGAAGAGCATAAATTAGGAGTTTTCTTTGGAAATGGAAGTGCTGGTAGGTGCCATTTTTCCTGCTCTCCTTTAGCCTAACTAGCACCACTCAACCTGCCCTACAGACCTCCTCCAAAGCAGCTCCTGCACTGCCACCCCTGGTGGGCAGTCTCAGATGGGAGTGGCATCACCCCAAAGCAAAAATCACCTGCCATATCTGTCAGGCAGTCCCAGCTGACTTGGCAAGCCTCCACAATGACTCCCAGCCCTTGGGAGAAAGGGAGCTCACCTCACCCAGCAGCACACCTGCAATAGCTACAGAAAGACCTCTCAGCCATAGATGAGACAGATGCACTGGGAGCTAACTTCTCTGACCCACTAGCAAACCCAAAGGAGCTACAGTAAGTCCTCTCAGTCAACTCCTCCAGAGACCAGCACTACCAAGCACTACACCCAAGGAAGCTATGGCCAGTTATTGCAGGCAGCAGAGCTGAAGACCATCCCCACCCACCAGCATATGCCCAACAGCTACAGCTTTGTCTCCCAGTTGGCTACATTGGGGTCCAAGCTCCACTCACTAGTACGTCTTTCATGAATCATGGCTGGTCATACAGACAGCCCCATCCACCAGGGTACTGGTCCCAGTCATAACAAAAAGGCCCATGAAGCCCATGCAGGAGGCACCCTTAGATCACCTGAATCTGATGATCAGGAGGGATTATGCTATGAGTCCCACAGGACACCTTCTTCATAAGACCACTGTTTTCAAGACTAGGAAAAGTAGCTTACCTACCTAATACATAAAAAAATAGACACAGAGTGTGACAAAATGAAAATACAGAACCCTATGATCCAAGTCAAACAATAAAATAAAAATCTCAGAAAAAAAAAAAACTAATTGAAACAGAGATAAGCAATCACCCTAAAAATGTTCAAAGTAATGGTCAAGATTCTCACCAGACTTGAGAGAAAAATGGATGAACTAAGTGAGAATTTAAAAAAGAGGAGAGAGGGGTGCCTGGATGGCTCAGTGGGTTAAAGCCTCTGCCTTCAGCTTAGGTCAAGATTCCACGGTCCTGGGATGGAGCCCCGCATCTGGCTCTCTGCTCAGTGGAGGGCCTGCTTCCTCCTCTCTCTCTGCCTGCCTCTCTGCCTACTTGTGATCTCTGTCTATAAAATAAATAAATAAAATCTTAAAAAAAAAAGGAGGAGAGAGAGAAAATATAAAAAAGAACAAATCAAAGCCGAAGACTACAGTAAGTGAAATGAAAAATACACTAGAGAGAATAAATAGCCTATTAGATGATACAGAAGAAAAGATTCAGTGATCTGAAAAAGAGGGTAGTGGAAAGCAACCAAACTGAACAACAAAAAGAAGAAAGGATTTAAAAAATAAGGATAGATTAAGGGATCACTAGGACAAGTGTACTAATATTCTCATTATTAGGGTCCCAGAAGGAGAAAAGAGAAAGGAGCAGAAAATTTATTTGACTGGAATTAATGCCTGGAAACTTCCCACACCTGGACAAAAAACCAAGATGTTCAGGACAAAGAATCAAAGAGAGCCCCAAACAAGTAAACCCCAAGGAGATCCACACTAAGACACATAATAAAGTGTCAAAAATTAAAGATAAGGAGAGAATCTTGAAGAGCAAATAGTTACATACAAAGGATAACCTATAAATCCCATCAGCTGATTTTTGAGTAGAAACTTTGCAGGCCAGAAGAGAATGGCATGATATAATCCAAGTGCTGAAAGGAAAAACCTACAACAAAGAATACTCTACTTGGCAAGATCATCATTCAGAATTGAAAGAGATAAAGCATTGCTCAGACAAACAAAGGTTTAAAAAGTTCATCACCATTAAACCAGCCTCATAAAAATTTTAAAGTGACTTGTTTAAGCAGAAAATGAAAGGCCACAACTAGAAGTAAAAAATTATGAAAGGAAAGTATTTCACTTATAAAAGCAAGCATATGGTAAATGTAGTAGGTCGAACACTTACAAAGCTGGGATGAACATTAACAGACAAAAGTAGTAAAATCAATTATATCTAAAAATTTAGCTAAGGGATACACCAAATGAAAATATGTAAAATAGGACATCATAAACATTAAATATGGAGAAGGAGGAATAAAAATGTAATGCTTTTAGAATGCATTTGAATGTAAGTAACCATCAACCTAATATAGACTGCTATATACATAGAATTTTCCCTAGGAAACTCATGGTAACCACAAAACAAAACTATACCAGATACAGAAAAAAGAGAAAACATCCAAGTAGGACACTAAAGAAAGTCAGTAATCACAAGGGCAGAAGGCAAGAGAAGCATAAAGGAACAGAGAACTTAAAAAAAATCAGAAAACAAGTAACAAAATGGCAATAGGTACACACATGTCAATAATTACTTTAAATGTAAATAGTCTAAATGCTTCAATTGAAAGACAGCGTGACCAAATGAATAATAATTTTTTAAAAAACCCAAAATGATTTTCATGCTATTTACAAGAGATTCACGTCAGACCTAAAGACACATACAGACTCAAACTAAAAGCATAGAAAAAAAAGTACATTTTGTGGAAATGGGAGAAAAAAATCTGGGTAATAATATTTATATCAATCAAGATAGACTTTAAAGCAAAGACTGTAACAAGAGATAAAGGAAGACATTCCATAATGATAAAGGGACCAATCCAACAAGAGGACAAAACAATTGTAATATTTATGCACCCAAAGTGGAAACACTTAATTATAGAAAGAAAATATAAACAGACATAAAGGGAGGAATTGAAAGTAATACAATAATGGTAAGGAATTGCAACACACCATTTACATCAATGGATACATCATCCAGACAGAAAATCAATGAGGAAAGGATAGCTTTAAATGACACATTAGGCCACATGGACTTAACAAAACAGAATAACACATTCTTTTCAAGTGTACATGAAACATTCTCCAGACAGATCACATTAAGTCACAAAATGAGTCTCAGTAAATTTAAGAAGATTGAAATCATTTCATTCATCTTTTCTGATCACACTGGTATAAAACAAGATATCAGTTACAAGAAGGAAACTGGAAAAAACAAACACATAGAGAGGTTAAAAAAAACTTGCTACCAAATACCAATGGATCAGCAAAGAAATCAAGGAGGAAATTAAAAAACAAGCAAACAAACAACCTCAGGACAAATAAACATGGAAAAAAAAAACCCAGCTCAAAATCGTGCAATGCAGCAAAAATAGTTCTATAGAGAAGTTTATTACAATATAGACGGACCTCAAGAAACAAGAAAACTCAAAAAAAAAAACAAAACCCCAAAACCAAAAAACAAAAAACAGAAAACCAACCTAACCTTACACCTAAAGGAATTAGGAAAATAGAATGAAGAAAAACCATAGTTAATAAGAGAAAGACATAATAAAGATTAGAGTAGAAATAAAATAGAAACTATAAAACAATAGAAAAGATCAATGAAACTAAGATCTTCTTGTGTGAAAATAAACAAAATTAAAAAATCTTTAGCCAGACTCATCAAGAAAAAAAAGAGAAAGGACTCAAATAAATAAAATCAGAAATGTAAAGTGAGAAGTTACCTCTAACACCGTAAGAATGCAAAGGATTATAAGAGAATACTAAGAAGAATTATATGTTATATAACTTATCAGAAAAGGATATATTCCTAAAAACATACAAGCTTACAAACTAAATCAGGATTAGAGAATCCAAATAGACTCATTATTAGCAACATCACTGGGTCATTAATCAAAAAGTACCAGCAGACAAAGTCCAGGACCAGATGGCTTCACAGGTGCATTCAACCAAATACATAAAGAAGAATTAACACTATACTACTCAACTATTGTAAAACATAGAAGAGGAAGGAAATCTTCCAAATTAATCTTATGAAGACAAATTACACTGATACTAAAGTCACACAAGGACATCACAATGGAAAAAAATTACGTGTTAATATCCTGAACACTATAAAATAATAAAGGGAGAGGAGCAAGATGGCAGAGGAGTAGGAGACCTAAATATCATTGGGTCCTAGGAGTTCAGCTAGATAGTTATCAAACCATTCTGAACACCTACAGACTCAACAGGTGATCGAAGAAGAGCAGCAATTCTAGGAACAGAAAATTGACCACTCTCTTGAAGGGAGGGGTGCACAGAAGTGAATCTGAGACAATAGATGGGAAGATAGACAGTGGGGTGCAGGGGCCAGCTCCTGGCAAGCGACAGAGCAGCAGAGCACAAATTCAGAAATTTTAGAAGTCTGCTTCCACCAAGGGATGTCACTCCAGAGGCAAAGCCGGGTTTGGAGCCCTCATGGGGACCGTGTGGTCTCAGGACCCATGGGGCCACAAAAGAACCAGGGGTATCTGAGTGTGGCAGAGCTCCCAGGTACCAGAGCGGGGAAGCCAACTACAGAGACAGAGCTGAGGAGTGAGTTCTCAGCTCGGGATTACCTCAAAGTGTGATCTGAGGCACAATCAGACCACTTCTCTTCAAGCAGGGACCCCACAGGTGGCAGATACAGGGAGACCCCCCCTCCTTCCTCCTCTTGGAGGAGCAGCACAACAGCACGCTGCAGGAATCTGCTGGGTTTGGAGACCCCAAACAGGCTGTGCACCAGAGACAGAAATGCTTGGTCACAGGCTGGGTGAGCACAGAGTGTGGCTGGAGACTAGGGAGATGGGAGTGACTGACTGCTTTTCTCTGAGGGCGCACTGAGGAGTGGGGCCCTGAGCTCTAGGCTCCTATGGGGCTGGAGATTGGGAGGCCACCATTTTCATTTGCATCCCCCAAAGCTGTACGAAAAGCATTCAGGGAACAAAAGTTACCAAGAGAAAAACTGAGCAGATTGCTTAGACTGGCCCCTGGGCAAGGGTGATACAATTCTGCCTCGGGCAAAGATATTTGAGAATCACTGCAAGGAGGCCCCTCACCCAGAAGATTAGCAAGAAGATTCAGCCAAGACCAAGTTCATCGATCAATGAGAACTGTGGAATTCCAGAGCTAAGGGAAAGTAACACATAGAATTCATGCCTTTTTCCCCATGATTCTTTAGACTTTCAAAGTCAAATTTTTAAATTTTTTTTCTTATTCTATTTTTAAATATTTTTGTCTTTCCTATTTTAATGTTTTTAAAACTATTTTATCTTATCAATACCTTTTTAAAAATCTTTTAAAGTTTTCATTGTTATAGTCATATTCTATCCCTTCATTGTATCTAAACTTATTTTTTGTATACATATAGGTTTTTCTTTCTTTAAAATTTTGGGATACAGTTTCTTCTAATATATCAAAATATACCCTAAATCTAACTCATGGCTTTGTTCTAGTCTCCAGCCTGATCACATTCTTTCCTTTTTTTTTTTTTCAACCAACTTCTTATCTTATCAATTCCCTTTTTAGAATCTTTTTTAATTTTCATCTTTATGGTCATATTCTATCCCTTCATCGTGTTTACCCTTATTTTTGTGTATATATATAAGCTTTTCTTTCTTTAAAATTTTGGGAGATAGTTTCTTCTAACAGACCAAAATACACCCCAAATCAAGTGTGTGTCTCTATTCTTTTCACCAGTCTAATATATATATTTCTTTTTTCCCTCCTTTCTTCTCCCCCCGTTTTGGGTCTCTTCTGATTTGGTTAGTGTATATCTTTCTGGGATCATTGCTACACTTTCATTTTTTTGTTCTCTCATTCATTTATTCTTATCTGGAAAAAAAAAAAAGGAACAAGAGGCAGTACCGATGGCTAGGGACCTAATCAGTACAGATTAGTAATATGTCAGAACTAGAGTTCAGAATGATGATTATTAAGGTGCTAGCTGGGCTCGAAAAAAGCATGGAAAATACTAGAGAATCCCTTTCTGGAGTAATAAAAGAACTAAAATATAACCAAGTTGAAATTAAAAAAAAAAGCTATTAATGAGGTACAATAAAAAATGGAGGCTCCTACTGCTAGGATAAATGGGGCAGAAGAGAGAACTAGTGATATACAAGACCAAATGATGGAAAATAAAGAAGCTAAGAAAAAGAGAGACAAAAACTACTGGACCACAAGGGGAGAATTTGAGAGACAAGTGATACCATAAGACAAAACTACTGGAATAATTGGGATCCCAGAAGAAGAAGAAAGAGAGAGAGGGACAGAAGGTATATTGGAGCACATTAGAGCACAGAATGTCTCTAATTTGGCTAAAGGAACAAGCATCAAAATCCAGGAGGCACGGAGAACAACCTTCAAAAATCAATACAAATAGGTGCACACCCTGTCATCTAATAGTAAAACTTACAAGTCTCAGTAAAAAAGAGAAAAATCCTGAAAGCAGCTCAGGACAAGAGGTCTGTAACATACAATAGTAGAAATATTAGATTGGTAGCAGACCTATCCACTGAGATCTGGAAGGCCAGAAAGGACTGGCATGATATAAACAGAGCACTAAACGAGAAAAATATGCAGCCAAGAATACTATATCCAGCTAGGCTATCATTGAAAATAGGAGGAGAGATTAAAAGCTTCCAGGACAAACAAAAACTAAAGGAATTTTCAAATACCAAAACCAACACTACAGAAAATATTGAAAGGGGTCTTCTAAGCAAAGAGAGAGTCTAAAAGTTACAGACCAAGAAGGAACAGGGACAATAATATACAATAACAGTCACCTTACAGGCAATACAGTGGCACTAAATTCATGTCTTTCAATAGTTACCCTGAATGTAAATTGCTAAATGCCCCAATCAACAGACACAGGGTATCAGAATGGATTAAAAAAAAGAAAAAAGACCCATTGATATGATGTCAGCAAGAAACTTATCTTAGACCCAAAGATACATCCAGATGTAAAGTGAGGGGATGGAAAACAATTTACCATGCTAATGGACATCAAAAGAAAGCTGGGGTGGCAATCTTTATATCAGATAAATTAGATTTTAAGCCAAAGACTATGATAAGAGTTGAGCAAGGACACTATACCATACTTAAAGTATCTGTCCTGCAAGAGGATATAACATTTTAAATACCTATGCCTCTAATATGGGCGCAGCCAATTACATAAACCAATTCATAATAAAATCAAAGAAACACATCAACAATAATACAAGAATCATAGGGGACTTTAACACTCCCTCATTGAAATGGATAGATAATCTAATCAAAAGATCAATAAGGAAAGAAAGGCTTTAAATGACACACTGGACCACATGGACATCACAGATATATTCAGAACATTCCATCCCAAAGCAACAGAATACACATTCTTCTCTAGTGCACATGAAACATTCTCCAGAAGAGCTCACATCCTGGGTCACAAATTAGGTCTTAACTGGTATCAAAAGATCGGGACAATTCCCTGCATATTTTCAGACAACAATACTCTGAAGCTAGAACTCAACCACAAGAGGAAAGTTAGAAAGAACTCAAATGCATGGAGGCTAAAGAGCATCTTACTAAAAATGAATACATCAACCAGAAAATTAAAGAATTTAAAAAATTCATGGAAACAAATGAAAATGAAAACATTCTATTCAAAATCTTTGAGACACCGCAAAGGTAGTCCAGAAAGGAAAGTATATAGTAATACAAGCCTTTCTCAAGAAACAAGAAAGTTCTCAAGTATATAACCTAACCCTACACCTAAAGGAGCTGGAGAAAGTACAGCAAAGAAAGCCTAAATGCAGCAGGATAAGAGCAATAATAAAGATCAGGGCAGAAATCAATGAAACAGAAACAAACAAACAAACAAACAAACAAAAAACCAGTAGAACAAATCAACAAAACTAGGAGCTCATTCTTTGAAAGAATTAATAAGATTGATAACCCCCTAGCCAGACTTATCAAAAAGAGAAGAGAAAGGACCCAAATAAATAAAATCATGAATGAAAGAGGAGAGATCACAACAAACACCAAAGAAATACAAACAATTACAAGAGCATATTATGAGCAACTATACATCAATAAATTTGACAATCTGGAAGAAATGATGTATTCCTAGAGACATATAAACTACCAAAACTGAACCAGGAAGAATTAGAAAACCTGAACAGACCCATAACCAGTAAGGAGACTGAAGCAGTCATCAAAAGATCTCCCAAAAAAGAAGAGCCCAGGGCCAGATGACTTCCCAGGGGAATTCTGCCAAACATTTAAAGAAGAATTAATACTTATTTTCTGGAAACTCTTCCAAAAAATGGAAATGGGAGGAAAACTTCCAAACTCATTTTATGAGGCCAGCATTACCTCGATCCCCAAACCAGATGAAGACCCAGTCAAGAAGGAGACTTACAGATCAATATCCTTGATGAACACAGATGCAAAAATTCTCACCAAAATACAAGCCAATAGGATCCAATAGTATATTAAAAGGATTATTCAACACAACCAAGTGGGATTTATTCCTAGGCTGCAAGGTTGGTTCAACATCCACAGATCAATCAATGTGATACAATACATTAATATAAGAAAGAACAAGAACCATATGATACTCGCAATAGATGCTGAAAAAGCATTTGACAAAGTACAGCAGCCTTTTTTGATCAAAAGTCTTCATAATGTAGGTATAGAGGGTACGTACCTCAATACCATCAAAGCCATTTATGAAAAACCCACAGCAAATATCATTCGCAATGGGGGAAAACTGAAAGCTTTTCCACTAAGGTCAGGAACACAACAGGGGTGTCCACTATCACCACTGATATTCAGCATAGTACCAGAAGTCCAAGCCTCAGCAATCAGACAACAACAACAACACAAAAAATAAAGGCATCCAAATTAGCAAAGAAGTCAAACTCTCACTCTTTGCAGATGATATGATACTTTATATGGAAGACCCAAAAGACTCCACTCCAAAACTGCCTGAACTCATACAGGAATTCAGTAAAGAGGCAGGGTATAAAATCAATGCACAGAAATTGGTTGCATTTCTACACACCAATAGCAAGACAGAAGAAAGAGAAATTAAGGAGTTGATCCCATTTATAACTGCACCCAAAACCATAAGATATCTAGGAATAAACCTCACCAAAGAGGCAAAGAGTCTGTATTCAGAAAACTATAAAGTACTCGTGAAAGAAATTGAGGAAGACACAAAGAAATGGAAAAACATTCCATGCTCCTGGATTGGAAGAACAATTATTGTGAAAATGTCAATGCTACTTAAGGCAATCTACACATTTAATGCAATCTCTATCAAAATATAATTTTTTCAAAGAAATGGAACAAATAATCCTAAAATTTACATAGAAGCAGAAAAGACCCCAAATAGCCAGAAGAATGTTGAAAAAGAAAAGCAAAGTTGGTGTCATCATAATTCCAGACTTCAAGCTCTATTACAAGGCTGTCATCATCAAGACAGTATGGTACTGGCACAAAAATAGACACACAGATCAGTGGAACAGAATAGAGAGACCAGAAATGGACCCTCAACTCCATGGTCAACTAATCTTCAACAAAGCAGGAAAGAATGTCCAATGGAAAAAAAAAAATCTCTTCAAAAAAAATAGTGTTGGGAAAATTGGACAGCCACATGCAGAAAAATGAAACTGGACAATTTTCTTATACAATACACAAAAATAGACTCAAAATGGATCAAAGACTTCAATGAGAGACAGAAATCCATCAAAATCCTTGAATAGAACACAGGCAGCAACCTCTTCGGCTTCAGTTGCAGCAACTTCTTCCTAGAAACATTGCCAAAAGCAAGAGAAGCAAGGACAAAAATGAACTATTGGGTCTTCATCAAGATTAAAAGCTTTTGCACAGCAAGGGAAACAGTCAACAAAACCAAAAGACAACTGACAGAATGGGAGAAGATATTCACAAATGACATATCAGATAAAGAGCTAGTACCCAAAATCTATAAAGAACTTATCAAACTAACACCCAAAGAACAAATAATCCAGTCAAGAAATAGGCAGAAGACATGAACAAACATTTCTTCAAAGACATCCAAGGGGCCAAAAGACACATGAAAAAGTGCTCTACATCACTCTGTATGAGAGAAATACAAATCAAAACTACAGTGAGATACCACCTCACACTAGTCAGAATGGCTAAAATTAATAAGTCAGGAAATGATAGATGTTAGTGAGGATGTGGAGAAAGGTGAACCCTCCTACACTGTTGATGGGAATGCAAACTGGTGCAGCCACTCTAAAAAACAGAATGGAGGTTTCTTAAAAAGTTGAAAATAGAGCTACCCTATGACCCAGCAATTGCACTACTGGGTCTTTACCCTAAAGATACAAATGTAGTGATCCAAAGGGGCATGTGTACCTGAATTTTTATAGCAGCAATGTCTGAAATAGCCAAACTATGAAAAGAACCTAGATGTCCATCAACAGATGAACGGATAAAGAAGATGTTGTGTGTGTATATATATACAATGGAATACTATGCAGCCATCAAAAGAAATGAAATTTTGCATTTGCGATGACATGGATGGAACTAGAGGGTATTATGATAAGTGAAATAAGTCAATGAGAGAAAGACAATTATCATATGATCTCTTTGATATGAAGAACTTAAGAGGCAGGGCAGGGGGCCGTGGGTGGTAGGGAGGGAGAAAAATGAAATGAGATGGGATCAGGAGGGAGACAAACCATAAAAGACTCTTAATCTCAAAAAATAAACTGAGGGTTTCTGGGGGTGGAGGAGGGGATAGGGTGGCTGGGTTATGGACATTGGGGAGGGTGTGTGCTATGTTCAGTGCTGTGAGTTGTTTAAGACCGATGATTCACAGACCTGTACCTCTGAAGCAAATAATACATTATATGTAAATAAAAAATTTAAAAATCCTCAATAAAATATTAGCAAATGAAATCCAAAAATACCTTAAAAGGATCAGCTACCACAGTCAAGTGAAATTTATTCCAGAGAGTTAGGTGTTGATGAATTTCAATCAATCAACATAATACACAATGTTAATGAAATGAAAGATAAATATCACATGGACATCTCAAGAGACGCAGGAAAACCATTAGATGAAATACAATATCCACTTATGAAAGTAACTGTCACAAAATGGGTTTAGAGGGCATATATCAAAACATAAGGAAGGCTATATATGACAAACACACATCATTCCCAATGATCAAAAGCTAAAAGCTTTTTCTCTAAAACCTAGAATAAACAAGGATGTCCACTCTTGCCACTTTCATTCAACATAGTACTGGAAATCCTAGCTATGGACATTGACAGGTAAAAGAGAGAAAAAACCATTTAATTAGTAAGGAAGAAGTAAAACTTTACTATCTCCAGATGACATGATACTATATATAGAAAAGCCTAAGGACTCCAATGAAACCTTACTAGAACTAATAACTATATTGAGGGTAAATTGCAGGATACAGGAGTTTCGGGATATAAAATTAATATTCAAACTTATATTTCTATATACTAATAACAAACTAGAAGACAGAGAAATTAATAAAATCCCACTTATAAGTGCATCAAAAATAGTATCTAGGACTAAATTTAACCAAGAAGGTGAAAGTACTGTATTCTGAAAACTATGACATTGATGAAAGAAACTGAAGATGACACAAATAAATAGATATACTATGCTCATGGTATGAAACAATATTGTTAATATCCATACTACCCAAAGCAATCTACAGATCCAATGCAATCTCTATCAAAATGTCAATGGCATTGTTCACAAAACTAGAACAAATTACAACATTTTAAAGACCCACAAAGACCCCAAATAGCTGAAGCTCTCTTAAGGAGAACAAAGTAGGAGATATCAAAATCCCAAATTTCAAACTACACTAAAACGTTAGAGTAATCAAAATAGTACTGGCACAACAATAGACACGTGGATTAATGGAACGGGACAGAGAACCCCCAAATAAACCCACACTTATAGGGTCAATCAGTTTATAAGAAAAGAAGCAGGAGTATACAGTAGTTAATAGACATTCTCTTCAACAAATTGTGTTGGAAAAACTGGGTATCTACATGCAGAAGAAAGAAACTGGACCACTTTCTTACACCATACACAAAAATTAACTCTAAATGGATTAAAGAACTAAACGTAAGATCCAAGACCATCAAATTCCTTTTAAAAAACAAAACAAAACATAGCCAGTAAACTCTTGGACCTTTCCCTAGCAAAAGTTTTCTGGATCTACCTCTTCAGGCAAGGGTAGAAAAAATAAAACACAAATAACTACCAGAACTACATGAAACCACAAAGTTTTTTTGAATAGTGATGGAAACCATCAATAAACCCAGAGGCAACTTACTGAATGGAAGAAAATATTGGCAAATGATATATCCAAAACAAATGGTTAATATCCAAAATATATTAAAAACTCCCACAACAGAGGTGCCTGGGTGGTTCTTTCAGTTAAGCATCTGGCTTTGGCTCAGGTCATGATCCCAGGGTCCGGGAATAGGGTCCTACAGCAGGCTCTCTGCTCAGCGGGTTTAGTCTGCTTCTCCCTCTCACTCTCCCTCTGTGTTCTCCCCCACACTCTCTCTCTCAAAGAAATAAAATCTTAAAAAAAAAAAAAAACTCCTATAACTCAACACTGATTAGATAAGCACTTAGATTAAAACATGGACAGACACACAGACGAACAGATGACACAAATGTCTCCAACAGATCTATGAAAATGTGCTCAACATGATTAATCATCATTGAAATGCAAATCAGAACCACAGTGAGATACTACTTTATGGCAGTTGGAATGGTTAGTGTCAAAAAGAAAAAAAAAATAACAAGTGTTAGCATTGATTTGAATAAAAGGGAGCCCTTGTACACTGTTGGTGGCAAGGTAAATTGGTGTAGTTGATATAAAAAACAGTATGGAGGTTCTTCAACAAACTAAAAATTGAAATACCAAAGGACTAAGTATTTCCATATCTTGGTATTTACCTGAAGGAAACAAAAACACTAATTCAAAAAGATATATGTAGCCCATGTTTATTGCAGCATTATTTACAATAGCCAAGACTTCACATCAACCTAGTGTTCATCAATAGATGAATGGGTAAAGAAGATGTGATAAACAATCATAAAAATAAAATCTTAACATTAGCAGCAACATGGATAGACCTAGAGAGTATCATGCTAAGTGAAATAAGTCACACACTAAGAAAGACAAATGCCATTTGATTTGTTATATGTGGAATCTGAAAAACAAACCAAACTAGAAACAATCTCAGAAAAGCAAGAAGAAATTGGTGGTTGCACATGGAAGGGTGGTGGGAGGATAGGTGAAACAGGTGAAGGAGATAAGAGGCATAAAGTTCCGGTTATAAAATAAATAAGTCACAGAGATGAAAAGTATAATACAATGTAATAAATAATATTTTAATACCTTTTTATGATGAAGAGATAGCAACTATACTTATGTAGGTGAGCATTGTGTAGTGTGTTGAATTGTTGAAACACTGTGTTGTACACCTGAAACCATCTAATATTTTATGTCAGCTTTATTTCAATTAAGTAAAATAAGCCAGTCTATTTGAAGAAAAAAACTTGTAACACTTTTGAATCCAAAAGTTCACTATGATTTTTTAAAAAAAGATTAAGTGATCAGTTTCAAAGAGTAACAGGGAATCAGCTATTTGTTCTCAAAACCAGGAAATGAAGGGACAGAATCAAGCATTTATCGTGCATTTCTTACATGAACTGTACTAAGGGTAGCCCATAGTAGAGGAAGAAAGTGTGTCTTTATAAACTTATCCCAGTAAATAAAAAGATTGCAACTTCTTTTCTTTATTAAGATTGATTTATTTGAGAGAGATCATAAGCATGGGGGAGGGATAGAGGGAGGAGCAGACTCTCTGCTGAGCAGGGAGCCTGACATGTGACTGGATCTCAGGACTCTGGGATCATGACCTGAGCTGAAGGCAGATGTTTAACTGACTGAGTCACCCAGCTGTCCAGATTGCAACTTATAATGAATTAATGGATCTAGGCCATCTGAATCAGTGGCTGCTGGTATCTTAAAAAGAGAGACAACACATAGTATGTTTCCTGGTGGGAAAATATAAAGCTGCCTAAAGTCTTGCCAAAGAGATCAAATACGAGTTTGATCAAGCCTTTGGGTCTAGCTGTCAATTTCAGGAAATATCAAGGACACAAAAGTGCAGAGCCACACCAAGAATATGAAATCAGAAAAATCCAGATCACATGAAAATCTATATGTCACATATCCTGAATTCTTCAACAGATAAGTTATCAGCAAATGAAAGGGAGAGGACTCTATAAACTAAGAGGCACTTAAAAGAAATCTCAAAGTTTTTCTTTAAATAGGCAAAGCTAAAATATAATGTTTAGGTTACTAAGCATGTTGGAACAATATTACTTTTAAAAATACATTAAAAATAAAACCTTTTGGTCCGAAGGGCAACTGGACTATAAGTGAAGAAAATCCATCTAACCCTAGAACCTCCACCAAATGGTTGGGGAACTTTCAGAGCTTTCTCTAGGGTCAGAGGTGCAGGTCAGTGCCACTTTTTTTTTTTTTTTTTTAACATTCTCCTTGCATCTTGATAGTACAGATGGGAGCAGAGTCCAAGCATTTCAGCTGGCACTTTAGGGCCACTCCAGCCAGTCTCAGGTCCCTTGCCTATAGCAGCTCCCTCTATTCCACCAAGGCTGGCCCACCATTGTACTTCCTGGGGCTCCCCTGGGCTGCACTCAACCCAGCCATCCTGGCAAGCATGGCATGCCCCAATAACCCCTAGCCCACAGCTATCCAACTCCAGTTGTCCTGCCAGGGTGTCCCCAGGGCAATGAACCTGGGACAACTCCTGCCTATGCCTGCTCCAGCCCCAGCTGTCCTGCCAAGACAACTCTGGGATGACACATGGCCAAGAACCCCTGTTCTTAACCTCACCCAACTTTCCAGTCATGGGGGCCAAGGTATGCCACACTGGGACCTCTGCACATGCTCCAACCACCTTGTCAATGTGGTCCAGATGAAGTGGACCCTGGGACCCCAGCCTGTGTCCACTCATGCTACAGCCATCCCATCAATGAGGTCCTGGCACAACACATGCAGGGACAACTCATCCCATGTATACTCTACCCCAAGTTGTCCCATCAAGGTGGTTCTGGTGTGCATTGCCCCAGACCAGCCTGGCCCATACATGCTCTACCTACAGCTGTCCTGGCAAGCTGGCTGTGATACAACAAGGCCTGGGAACTCAATGACCTATACTGCTGACAAAGCTATCAGTCATATGCCATGTACACAGGGAACACTACTACTACACAAAGCCACTCCTTCAGGATTGGGACAGATACCTGTTCTGCCTATTTTTAGGAAAAAAAAAAAAAGTCAAACAAAAGGAATAGATGGAGGACTATGTTTCAAGAGAAAGATGAGATAAAACCACGAAGGGAAGAGGGGAACCCTAATAGAGATAAGCAATTTACCTAATAAAGAATTCAAAGTAAGAATCATAAAAATGCTTATTAAACTCGGGAGAAGAACAGAGGAGCACAGTGAGAACTTCAACAAGGACTTAGGAAATATAAGAAAGAATCAATGAAGGGATGTAAGTCGATGCAGCCACTGTGGAAAACAATATGGAAGTTTCACAAAAAATTAAAAATATAAGTACCACAGGACCCAATCATCCTATGACTGGGTATTTATCCTAAAGAGAAGGAAACACTAATTCAAAAAGATATATGCATTCCTATGTTTATTGCAGCACTATTTGCAATAGCCAAGAAATAGAAGCAACCAACATGTTCATTGATAGATGAATGAGTAAAGAAGATGTGGTACATATATACACAATGAACTATTATACAGATATAAGAAAGGATGAGATCTTGCCATTTGAAACAATATGGATGGGTCTAGAGGGTATTATGCTAAGTCAAATAAGTCAGAAAATGACAAATATGATTTCACTTATCTGTAGGATCTTAAAAAAAAACAACACTAATGAAAAGCAGAAACAAACTCATAAATCCAGAGAACAAACTTATGTTTATCAGAAAGGAAAGGTGTGGGAAGTTGGGCAACATGGATGAAAAGAAGGGGGAGGTATAGGCTTCTATTTATGGAATGAATAAGTCATGAGGGTGAAAGGTACAGCATAGGGAATATAGTTAATCGTATTGTAATAGTGTTACATGGTGACAGATAGTAGCTACACTTGTGGTGAGCATAAACTATAGATTTGCTGAATAACTATTTTGTACACCCAAAACTAATGTAACATTGTGTGCCAATTATACTTCAATAAAAAAAGAACCAATCATAGCTATAGAATATGATAACTAAAATGAAAAATATACTACAAAGTGTAAATAGGTTTGATGATACAGAAGAACAGATGAATGATCTGGAAGACAAAATAGTGGAAATCACCCAAGCACAGAAACAAAATGAAAAAAGAAGTTTTAAATGAAGATAGTTTAAAGAGACTTCTGGGAAAACATCAAGTATATAAACGTTCATATTACAGAGGTCCAAGAAGGAGAAATAAGAGGGAGAGACAGAGAGAATAGTGAAAAAACCAAAAAACCAAAAAACAGAAAAACAAACCTTATTTGGAGAAATAATTCCTGAAAACATCCTTGACCTGGGCAAGAAAACAGACATTCAGGTCCAGGAAATACAGAGTCCCACACAAGAGGAATGCAAAAATATCCATACCAAGACATAATTTAATAGGAATGGCAATACTTAAAGAATCTTAAAAAGGCATCAAGAGACAGAATGACATGCAAAGGAATCCTCATAAGACTATCAACTGATTTTTTTGACACTTTGTAAGCCAGAAGCAAGTTGAAGGACATATTTAAAGAGCTGCACAGAAAAAATTCCATTCAAGAATACTCTACCCCCCTAAGTTTTCATTCAGAATTGAAGGAGAGATGGTTTCTTAGACAAGGAAAAGCTAAAGCTGTTCATTACCACCAAATGGTCTTAAAAGAAATGTTAAAGGGTCTTCTTTAACTGAAAAAGAAAAGAGTATAACTAGAAAACATATAATAAAGGCAGGATCAACCACTTAAAAAGCTAGTAAACAGTAATAGAACCAACTGTCACTGCAGTAAGTAGTTAAGGGAAATCTAAAATTTAAAAAATATTAAATATGATGTCAAAAACAAAAAGTGGAGCAGCATAGTGAAAATGTAGTACTTTTAGAAAACAATCAAACTTAAAAGACTATCAGCTTAAAATAGGCATCTTTCTATAGGTCAATATGTATGAACCTTATAGAAAAAACAAAACAAAACAAAAAAACAGAACAAACACTTACCAGAAATGTGCAAAAATACAGAGAAAGAACCTAAACATAACATGAAAGAAAATGGTCAAGTCACAAGGGGAGAGATCAAGAAAACAAGAAAGGAACAGAGCACAACTACAAACAATCAGAAAAGCATTAACAAAATGGCAATAAGTACATGCCTATAAATTATTATCTTAAATGTAAATGGTCTAAATGTTCCAAGAACCATAGGGTGGCTAAATGGATATAAGACATGTATATATTGCCAACGAGAGATTCACTCCAGATCTAAAGACACATACACCTGAAATTGAAGAGAGAAAACAATTTCATACATGTAGAGACAAAAAGCAATACTCATATGAGATAAAATATATTTTAAACAAAGATGGTAACAAGAGATAAAGAAGGACATCACATAATAATAAAGAGATCAACCCAAGAAGATATGAAAATTATAATATTTAGGCACTCAACATAAGAATACTTAAATATGTAAAGCAAATATTGATAGACATAAAGGGAGGAAGACACAGTAGTACAGTAATAATAGGGGATCTTAACACACTACTTACATCAATGGATAGATCATCCAGACAGAAGTTAAAGTAACATTGACTTTAACACATTAGATTACATAAATGTAATAGATCTGTATGTAATATTTCATCAAAACCTGCAAATACTTTTTAAAATTTTATTTAAATTCAATTTAGTTAACATATAGTGTATTATTAGTTTCAGGTATAGAATTTAGGGAGAAGAATAAATGAAACAAGATGGGATTGGGAGGGAGACAAACCATAAGTGACTCTTAATCTCACAAAACAAACTGAGGGTTGCTGGGGGGAGGGGGTTTGGGAGAAGGGGGTGGGATTATGGACATTGCGGAGGGTATGTGCTTTGGTGAGTGCTGTGAAGTGTGTAAACCTGGTGATTCACAGACCTGTACCCCTGGGGATAAAAATATATGTTTATAAAAAAAAAAAAAAAAAAGAAAGGACCAATACCCAAAAAAAAAAAAAAAAAAAAAAAAAAGAATTTAGGGATTCATCAGTTGCATATAACACCCAGTGCTCATTATATCAAGTGCACTCCTAAATGCCCATCACCAAATTTACCCATTGCCCCACCAAGCTCCCTTCCAGAAACCCTTATTTTTTTTCTATAGTTAAGAGTCTCCTATAGTTTGCCTCCTTCACTATTTTATCTTATTTTTCCCTTCCTTGCTCCTATGTTCATCTGTTTTGTATTTTAAGTTTCACTGTTTTGTATTTAAATTCCACATATGAGAGAAATCATATGGTATTTGTCTTTCTCTGACTTATTTCACTTAGAAAAATACCCTCTAGTTTCATCTATGTTGTTGCAAATGGCAAGATTTTTCTTTTTGATTGTTGAGTAATATTCATGTGTGTGTGTATGTGTGTGTGTAAAATTTAATATACATATGTATATATGTATGTATATACATATATATACACACATATACATACCAATGTCTATCCATTCAACTGTTGATGGACATCTGAGCTCTTTCCACATTTGGCTATTGTGGACATTTCTTCTATAAACACTGGGGTGTATGTGTACCTTCAAATCACCATGTTTGTATCCATTGGATGAATTCCTAGTGGTGCAATTGTTGGGTCATAGGGTAACTCTGTTTTTAACTTTCTGAAGATATTCCATACTGTTTTCCAGAGCTACTGCACCAGTTTTCATTGCCACCAAGCATAAGAGGATTCCCCTTTATCTGCATCCTCACCAACATCTCTTATTTCCTGAGTTGTTAATTTTAGCCATTCTGACTGGTGTGAGCTGGTATCTCATTGTGGGTTTGGTTTGTATTTTCCTGATGCCAAGTGATGTGGAGCACTTTTTCATGTGTCTGTTGGCCATTTGTGTGTCTTCTTTAGAGAAATGTCTGTTCATGTCTTCTGCCCATTTCCTGACTAGATTTTTGCTTTTGGGGTGTTTACTTTGTTAAGTTCTTTATAGACTTGGATACCAACCCTTTATTTGATATGTCATTTCAGAATATCTTTTCCCCGTATTCAGCCATAAAAAGAACAAAATCTTGCCATTTGCAACATGAATAGTTAGAGAACATCATGCTAAGGGAAGGGTGTCTGGATGGCAAAATTGGTTAAGTGTCTATGTTCACCTCAGGTCATAATCCCAGGGTGCCCCACATCAGGCTCAGTGGGGGGTCTGCTTCTCCAGCTCCCCCTACCCCTGTTCATGTAACATACGAGTAAAATCATATAGTTTTTCTGTTTCTCTGACTGACTTATTTCCCTTAGCATTTTTTTTAAAAGATTGTGTATTTATTTGAGAGAGAGAGCAGAGTGAGAGGCAGCACTTGAGCGGGGCACCCTTCCCTTAGCATTATGTTGTCTAACTCTATCCATGTTGCAAATGGCAAGATTTCATTCTTTTTTATGGCTGAATACTGTTTCATTGTATATCACATCTTCTTTATGTTTTCATTTTCATTTGTCTCAAGGTATTTTTAAAATTTTCTCTTTAATTTCTTCATTGTCTCATTGGTTGTTTAGTAATATGTTTGTAGTTTCTACATGTTCACCTTTCCTCCAGTTTTTAAAAAATTGATTACTAGTTTCATATTGTTTGATTGGAAAAGACAATTGGTGTGGGTTTCAGTCTTCTTAAATATATAAAGACTTGTTTTGTAGTATAACACATGATCTATGCTGGAGAATATTCCAGGTACAGCTGAAAAGAATATGTATTCTGTGTTAAAAAAGAAAACTGAAGCTAAGGATGTCACAATTTTGGACTTCAAGCTGCATTACAAAGCAGTAATCATCAAGACAGTATCATTCTGGCACAAAAACAGACACAGATCAATGAAACAGAATAGAGAACCTAGAAGTGGACCCACAACTCTATGGTCAACTAATCTTTGACAAAGCAAGAAAGAATATTTAATGGAAAAAGGACAGTCTCTTCAATAAATGGTGTTGGGAAAATTGGACAGCCACATGCACAAGAATGAAACTGAAACATTCTCTTATGCCATACACAGAGATAAATTCAAAATGGATGAAGGACCTAAATGTGAGACAGGAATCCATCAAATGCTAGGGGAAATAAGTCATTCAGAGAAAGAGAAATACTATAGGATTTTATTCATATGTGGAATTTAAGGGGAAAAAAATGAGCAAAGGGGGAAAAGAAAAGACAAACCAAGAAACAGACTCATAGCTACAGAGAACAAACAGAGGGTTCCCGGGGTGCAGGGAGGTAGTCAGGGGATAGGTAAAATGGGATGGGGATTAAAGAGTACACTTATCATGCTGAAATAAAATAACAAAATAAAAAAAAGGGAGAAAACTAGCACTTGCATTACTTATAATCAATTTAAACATTTCGACAAAAGAAATGTGAAGTCAAATTTTAATTAATTAAAGATATATTTCAAGTTCCTGAGAGAAATATTTATGGAGTTGATGAAATGATGAGGAGTTCTGCAAGCACAATTTCAAAGGAAATTTTTGAGAATTAAATGAGATAATATCTACACACAGTTTAACACATACATGTAATTTATGAAAAAAGAAATATATTTGCATTTAATAAGTTTACTGGGGCTCCAAATAAACATATATTTGTGATTTTAAAAACCCTACAATTTCTCAACTCTAAGTGGGAAGTTTATAGTGATACAGGACTAACTAAAGAATCATGAAAAATCCCAAACAATCTAACTTTACACTTAAAGGAACAGAAGAAGAGAACAAATAAAGCCCGAAGTGAGTAGAAAGAAGAAAATAATAAAGATCAGATTGGAAATTAATACAATAGAAACTAAAACAATAATAGAAAAGACCAATGAATCTAAGAGCTGGTTCTTAGAAAAATGAAACTGAAAAACCCTTAGGTGGGCTCATAAAAAAAAGAGCAAGAGGCTCAAATAAAACCAGAAATAAAGGAGAAGTTGCAACTGATACTGCAGAAATACTGAGAATCATTAAAGATTACTAAGAACTATAGTATGCCAACAAAATGGGTAAACAAGTAGAAATGGAAGGCTTCAAAGGTGAATTCTATCAAACATTTAAAGAAGAGTTAGTACTTACCCTCAAATTACAAAGGACTCATGAATAACGTGGAGGTGAGGGGCACCAAGCCCCTGTCCAGTAAAGAATCTGTATGTATTTTTTGACCCTCTAAAAACTTAACTATTAGTAGTGTTTCGTTGACTAGAAGACTTACTGATAACAAAGTCAACATGTATTTTGTATGTTATATGTATTATATACTATATTCTTACAATGCTAGAAAAAAAGAATATTAAAATCTTAAGGAAGAGAAAATACATCTCTGTACCTTGCAGTACAGTAAAAAGGAAGCACCTCACACACCATTATCTCCACCTGGTTAGGAAATCTGGATCCTGGTGTGACACCCACTCCTTACTTCTCTATCCAGGAATGACGGAAATTTGCTTGCAAGCAAAGTCTGGGAGAAGGGCAAAGATCAGGGGAAAGCAGAGTACCTTTGCCCACCTCTCTAGATCTCCTGTTCTAACTGACCTCCTTGTGTGGTTCTAACACTGTTTGTGCTTATGGAAGGGCTGGCAAGTGGAGAGCTGCCAGTTCTCCAGCAGTATTAGCTTCCTGCTTCGGAAAACTTTTACCACCATTGACAACATCCTTCCCCCATCAGCTCTGTGGCTCAAGCTCCTGCCTGATGCTATCTTGACCGCAGTGTTCTCCTGCACCCCCACCTGGGGGGCAAGTAGTTTATCATTCTGTGGTCCCTGACTAACTTCAGCCAGTAACTGGCCCTAATGCTTTGGCAAGAATCCATCCTCAGAGCCAGTGTCTTTGCATTTCTCAGTACAAGATCTCAATAAATCAAGGTTTGCACAGGTAGTGGGGTGAGGAATGCCAACAGCAGGTAAGAACCCTGCTGTTTCAACCTTCTTTCTTCCACTCTTCCTTTCAATATCTAGTTATTTGGCAACTTCTTTCAATCACAATGTATTAAAAACAAAAATCCACATATAAGTAGATCTATGCAGGTTAAACCCATGTTGTTCAAGGATCAACTACATTCCCAAAAACTGAAGAGGAAGGAATGCTTCTGAATTCATTTTTACAAGTTGAATATGTATTATACAGATACCAAACCCAGACAAGGGCACACGACAAAAAAGAGAACTGCAGGCCAATATCTCTAATGAACATAATTGCAAAAATCTTTAATCAAATATCAGCAAACTGAATTCAAAAGCACATTAAAAGAATCATGATCAACTGGGATTTATCCCATGGATGCAAGGATAGTTTGACATCAGCAAATCAATCAACAAGATTCATCATATTAACAAAACGAAGGTTAAAAACGCATAATCATCTCAATAGATGCAGAAAAAGTGTATGAAAAAAATTCAACATCCTTTTATGACAAAAACTCTCATCAAAGTGGGTGCAAAGGGAATTATTGACATAACAAAGTCCATTTTTGACAAACTTAGAGCTAACATCACACTCAGTGGTGAAAAGCTTCAAGCTTTTCCTCTAAGATCAGAAACAAAATACCGATGCCCAGTTTTGTGACTGTTGTTCAAAAGAGTATGAGAGGTCCCAGCCAGAGCAATTAAATAAGAAAAGGAAATAAAAGACATCCAAATTGGAAAGGAAAAACTAAAACTCTTACTGTTTGGAGACGACATGATACCATACACAGAAAACCCTAGAGACTCCACCAAAAAAACTATTAGAACAAATAAATTCTGTACAGTTGCAAGATACAAAATTAACATACAGAAATCAGTTGCACATCTGTAATAACAAACTATTAGAAAGAAATTAAGAAAACCATCCCTTTTCTAATTATGTCAAAAAGAATAAAATATGTAAGAATAAATTTAATCAAGGAAGTAAAAGATTTGTACTCTGAAATCTATAAGATGATGAAGGAAATTGAAGACAAAACAAATAAATGGAAAGATATATCCTCATGGATTGGCTGAATTAATATTGTCAAAATGTCCATACCCAAAGCAATCTACACATTCAAAGCTATCTCTATCAAAATGCTATTTTTTTTTTTTTACACAAAACTAGAACAAATAATCCTCAAATTTGTATGGAGCCACAAGACTTTGAATACCCATAGAAATCTTGATAAAGAGGAAAAGGGCTGGTATATCAAGCTCTCTGATTTCAAAACTATATTAGAAATCTGTAGAAATCAAAACTGTATGGTACTGGTACAAAAATAGCCACATAGATTGACGGCATGGATTAGAGAAACTGGAAATAAACTCACACTTTATATGGTCAGTTAATTTGTAACAAAGGAGGAATTATACAATAATGAAAACATTATACAATAATGAAAACACAGTCTTTTCAACAAATGATGCTGGGAAAACTGGACAGTTACATGCAAAAGAATAAAACTGGACCATTATGTTATACCATATACAAAAATAAATTCAAATAGATTGAAGACTGAATGTGCGACTGAAACTATTAAACTCCTAGATGTTAACATAGGCTGTAAGCTGTTTGACATTAGTCTTAGCAATATTTTTTTTAACCAGTCCTCTCAGGCAAGGGTAATAAAAGTTAAAATAAGCAAAAAAAAAAAGGAAACCATCAACAAAACAAAATGCAACCTATTGAATGAGAGAAGATATTTGCACATCATACACCCAGTAAGGAGAAATATCCAAATACACAAAGAACTTCTACAACTCAATAGCTAATAAACAAAAGCCCAGAAATGGGCAGAAGACTTAACTAGACATTTTTCCAAAAAAGACATTTAGAAGGCCAACAGGCACATGAAAGAATGCTGGATATCACTAATCAGGAAAATGCAAATCAAAACCTCAATGAAATATCTCCTCATTCCTATGAGAATGGCACGGTTGTAGGAGAAAGGGAATGCATATACCTTGTTGGTAGGAATATAAATGAGTTAGTCAGTATGGAAACCCTTATGGAGGTTGGGGGGTAGACAAGATAGATAAAGGTGATTAAGAGGTACAAACTTCCAGTTATAAAGTAAGTCAAGAGATTGTAATATACAGCATAGGGAATATACCCAATAACATTGTAGCTTTGTATGATGACAATAACTAGACTTATTGTGGGAATTATTATTATTTTGGAGGGACTTATTTTATAATGTATAAAAATATTTAATTACTATGATACATACCTGAAACTAATGAGATTTGTGTCAATTATACTTTAATTTAAAAAATAAATTAGCAAATCAACCCAACTACCCAGCACTCTTTATTCCCCTAATCCTGCTCTTCTTTTTTCTTTTATCAAAGCAGCTATCACTTTCTAACATTCTATAAAATATATTTATGTCTGGTATGTAGTCTCTCATTCTGTTCCCCAAAGTTAGAGATCTTTGTTTTGTTTACTGATGGATTTAAACTCCCAGAACAGTGATCACAATATTTTAGTGCCTCAGTAAATACCAGCTGAAGAATTAAACAAATTCTTAAAGAAAAACATGTAAAAAAAGCTGTGAAACAAAAGCAATAGTTCAGAAAAATCTGATTGGGAGCTCCTTTCTGAAACTTTATTTTTGCCTTTTTACTCAGCCTGAAATTTTACCAATTATGAATTACACTTCAGTGATTTCTTTTTTAAAAATGCCAATACTATAGCAGTGGTGCTAAGAACGCAGTTACTAATGCATTATTTGAATTGATTTGAGTTCATTAGTTCCTCCCAGTCTCTAATGGAGAACAGCTTCCTGATGAGAACAGAAAGGGTAGAGAAAAGTTAGGACATTTTGGAACATAGACCACACTAGGGAGTGTGGAAATCCTGGGTTAGAGCCAGAGTGGGGTGGCTAACGGCACTGTCATATGGCTCCGCCTGGGAGATGGAAATGGTAAAGCCACATTTACATACTAATGGTTAGTTCTATGATGATCTTTTCAAAATCCTTTCCAAAAAGGCTTGTTTAGATCAGTAAGTGCCTCCATTAAATTGATTATATCTGTTGGCCAAGTATAACTTAATTTCCAAAATGTGACCAACAAGAACTTGTTTAAAGGAGTAAATGGAAACAGGAATGGGCTTTGGGTTTCCTAGATCTCTCAGTGCGACTTTTGCCAGGAAACTGAAAATGCTTATCAGATTTACTTCATCTAGAAGGAATGGTTCTGTTTCTCTTTCAGGTGTCTACAGGCCAGTCCATCTGAAGAACTAACCAGATTTCACCACACAACACTGTGACACTTCCATAATTTAATCGGCTGCCATGAATAACACACAAACATTACTTTATGGCTGTTTTATGACTGTTAGATTGTTGATGGTCAAGCTGTTTTCAGAGTCAACCCATCATCCCTTGATGTCCAGAGATTTCAGATCCATTTAAAGACCTGAACAAAACAACTTTGGGATAATGATGAGATGCTTACAGGGCTGGCATGAGCAGTGGTGCGTTGAAGAACTCAGGCTTAAAAGTTTGTGGCCATTAAAATTATTCATAATCTATGTGGGAGCAGAAGCTTAATGAGATCATGTTCCTCCCATCCTTTCTAAAAACCAGATAACTATTTGTAGCATCATTTGAGGTGTTTGAGAAAACAAGATGAGAAACCTATGGACTCATAGGCATTGCATCCCTGTGAGCCAAATGGAGGGATGTCTTTATAGAAAAACTGAAAATTCCTCTAAAAACTCTTTCTGAATTGATAGTCTTCTACAACAAGAATAAGAGCAACTACTATTTACGGAATGCTCACTCCTTGCCAAGCACTACATATACAAAATTGCACTTAATCCTCATAATAGCTCCTAGAGATGTTATCCTTGTCATACATATGAAAAAAGTAAGGTTCAGCTCATTGCATATTTGCTCAGGTGGCGAAACTGAGAAAGGGGCAGAATCAGGGCCCAAACCAGTGGTTAATACCCATATTCCTCTCTATTACATTGTCTCTACACAGGGATGATGAAGGAGTATACTGGTCTCTTGGCTCTGTCTGTAGAGTGATTATTTTAAGAGATTTATTTTACATCAGAAATTACTATTTGAGCTCAGCATTATATTTTAGAATAAAAAGTCCCTTCATCCTTGTCTTCTCACCAATCCCTCTGACTAAGGGTGGTATGGACTCAGCTTCTTCCTCCCACCTGGCTGCCAGCTGCCCACAGAAAGCATACATTCTCTGCCCTCAGCTACATATGGAGAAGCCTGTGGATCAGATCTAGCGAGCAACATCACCAAGATATGATGTAGGAATTCTCGACATTGCTCCCTCTCAATAAGAGGAACAAACAATGATTCATGATTAAGATACCACCAAAAAAGTCCTAAAATATGGGAGGTGAGGCTGAAGCACACCCCTATACAGAGACAAATACAGACTGAATTAGAAAGAGTTAGAGAAGTGGTTGTACAGTGATTGCGTTGCCCATTGAGAGATGTCTCCTCTGAGCTGCTGGTTCCTCCAGTGGGAAAGAGACAACCAGTACCCAGGGGGACAATCAGTATTCCCCACCCCCATAGCACTGTGGGTTACTATGTAGGAGCCCCTACTCTGGTCTTGTCTTATGGGGATTGCAGAAGTTCACCAGACTCCATCTGGCCAGCACTGCTTGAATCGAGAGGTGAACAGGCAGAGCTGAACCCTCCTAGAGTAAAGCCAGTAATAGGCATGGAGAGTTCCCCTGCTACACCTAGGCAGGGGAATAAATTCCTAGCCTCGGCTGAGGCTCTCCTGACCAGAAATCCTGTCTGGGAAAAAGTGGGATAGCCCTGATGTGGTTTCTCCTCATCCTGCACAGAAAAAGGAATTGTACCATAACTTCACCTGCTGTGGAATGTCTCCTGGCACCATGTGACCAGGTGGGCTGGCAATAATACCTGAAATCTGTGTAAGCCCATAACACTTAAGCAGAGAGAGAGGCAGCCATAGCTGATAACCTGTAGATCAAAGCTTGTGGCCCTTTTTGGTCAAAGAACTTGACCCACAGTCAGTTTAAGTTAGAACAATGGGCAAAGAGCTTTACCTGCTTTAGAGCTGTTTCTCCTATTATTCTCTGACAGAAAAACTAAGACATACCTCCCTTCATTGCTGAATATAGCCTTCAGCCTGCCTGACTAGTGAATATAACCAGAGCATTTGGGAAGCTGTGGAGCCCATCCGACAGCCCTGATTACAGTGGCACTTGAGCAAAAAGCACAGCTTATGACTTCCCCCAACTGCAGATCAAAACTGGCAGTCTCACTTGACCAGAGAATTCAATAAGGCATACACGCCCTGGGTCCCATCCAGGGCAGGGAAGCTAATTCATGACCCCATATATTATTAACCATAGAACCTGGTCCGGACCATCTAGTAAGCCAGAGAATCCAGGGGAACTCCCCTACTACTATGAGCAGATTTCTCAACAGAAACTTTTTAGGCCAGAAGAAAATGGGATGGCACATTTAAAGTACTGAAAGATAAATCTCTCAATTCAAAATTCTATACTTGGTGAAGCTGTTCTTCAGAAATAAAATATGGGGAAAGACTTTCCTGAGAAAATAAAAGTTTCAAGAAAGATTGAGACAAAAAAAAAAAAAATGAGAACACAACATAAAATCTTATAGGATGCTGCAGAAGCGGTCCTAAGAAAGAAATTCATAGCAATGAAGGCCTTCATTAAGAAGAATGATCCCATTAAATTTTCCCTCCCTTCCCCTATGATCTTTTAAGCTATTTCTCTGGAAAGCAAACAGGGTTTTGGAAGAGGAGCTGGGTGTGGGAATGGGATAACTCAGTGATGAGCATTAAGGAGGGCACATGATGTGATGAACACTGGATGTTATACACAACTGATGAATCACTGAACACTACATCTGAAACTAATGGTATGCTATATTTTGGCTAACTGAATTTAAATAAAAACCCATATTACTTGGAATAGAAAAAAGAATGATCTCAAATAAACAACACCCCTTTCCACCTTAAGTAACCAGACAAAGAATGAAGCCCTAAGTTAGCAGAAGAAAGGAAAAAATAAAAATTAGAGTAGAAATAAATGAAATAAAGAACATAAATATAATTTAAAAAACTAACCAAACTAACAGCTGGTTCTTTGGGAAAAAAAATAAAATTGACAAATATACTAACCATAGAAAAAAGATGAACTGAATCAATAAAATAATAAATGAAAAATGAATGAAACAACATATACCACAGAAATAAGAGGTTACTATGACTAACTTTATGCCAACAAACTGGACAACCTAGTAGAAATAGAAGAATTCTTAGAAACATATAACCTATCAAGATTAAAACAGGAAAAAAACAGATAGTTTGAAGACCCCGGGTACCAGTAAGCAGATTGAATCAATAATCAAAAAATCTCCCAACAAGGGCCCAGTTGGTTTAAGTGTCTGACTCTTGATCTCAGCTCAGGTATTGACCTCAGGGTCATGAGTTTATGCCCCCTCATGCTGGGCATGGAGCCTACTAAAAAACAAAAAACAAACAATAACAACAACAAAACCTCCCAACAAAAAAAGCCCAGACTGGGTGGCTTCACTGATGAATTTTCCCAAACACTTAATGAAAAATTTATCCAATCCTTCTCAAGCTCTTTCAAAAAATCTGAGAGAAAGGAATGTAGTCCTCAATTCACTTAACAAAATCAGCATTATCTTGATACCAAATCCAAATACAGATACTCCTAGAAAAGAAAACTAGAGGCTAATATGCTTGATGACTATAAATGCAAAAATTCCCAACAAAATATTAGCAAACTGAGTTTGGCAGCATATTCAAAGGATCATTTACCATGATTAAATGGAATTTATCCCTGAGATGAAAGAATGGTTCAATGTATGCAAATCAATCAATGTGATTCATCATATTAATAGAATGAAAGAATCATATGATCATCTTAATAGATGCAGAAAAAACATTTGACAAAAGTCAACATCCATTCATGATAAAACACTTAACAAATTAGACATAAAAGGAACATATCTCTACATAATGACCACATATGACAAGCCCATAGCTAACTTCACACTCACTGGTGATAGTTTGAAAACATTTCCTCTTAGATCAGGAACAAGACAACTCTTAGTCAACATTGTTTTCTAAGTCCTAGCTTGAGAAATAGGGAAAGAAAAAAAAGCATTCTTTTCAAAATAGAAAAGGAATCAGCAAAACAGCTTTTATTTGCAGATGACATGATTTCATATGCAGGAAATCCTAAAGATTCAATCCAAAAACTGTTAGAACTAATCAATAAATTCAGTAATGTTGCAGGATACAAAATTAATATACAAAAATCAGGAGTGTTTTTATAACAAAAAATTTTCTAAAGGAGAAATTAAAAAAAATCAATTCCATTCACAATAGCATAAAAACAGTAAAATACTTAAGAATAATTTTAACCAAGGAGGTGAAAGATCTCTACTTTGAAAACCATAAGATATTGATGAAAGAAATTAAAGATGATACAAATAAGTGGAAAGGTATCATGTGTTTACAGATCAGAAGAATATTATTAAAATATCACCACTCACCAAGATACTAGCCAATAGGATCCAACAGTACATTAAAAGGATTATTAACCACCACCAAGTAGGATGCAAGGGTGGTTCAACATCTGCAAATCAATCAACGTGATAGATCACATTAATAAAAGAAAAGACAAAAACCATATGATCCTTTCAACTGATGCAGAAAAAACATTTGTCAAAATACAACATCCTTTCTTGATTAAAACTCTCCAAAGTGTAGAGATAGAGGGAATATATCTCAATATCATAAAAGCCATCTATGAAAAGCTCACAGAAAATATTATTCTCAATGGCCAAAAACTGTTCCTAAGGTCAGGACCACAACAGGGATGCCCACTCTCACCACTGTTGTTCAACATAGAACTAAAAGTCTTAACCTCAGCAATTAGACAACAAAAAGAAATAAAAGGCATCCAAATTGGTAAAGAAGAAGTCAAACTCTCCCTCTTCGCTGATGACATGATACTTTATGTGGAATACCCAAAAAACTCCATCCAAAAATAGCCAGAACCCATACAGCAATTCAGTAACATGGGAGAATACAAAAATCAATACACAGAAATTAGTTGCATTTCTATGCAGTAACAATGTGACTGAAGAAAGAGAAATTAAGGAATTGATCCCATTTATAATTGCACCAAAACCCATTAAGATACCTAGAAATAAACCTAATCAAAGAAGAAAAAAGATCTGTACTCTAAAAGCTACAGAACACTTATGATAGAAATTGAGGAAGATGCAAAGAGATGGAAAAATATTCCATGCTCATGAATTGGAAGAATAAATATTGTTGAAATGTCTATGCTACCCAGAGCAATCTACACATTGAATGTGATCCCTATCAGAATGCCATTGGCATTTTTCACAGAGCTGGAGCCTACAATCTTAAAATTTGTATGGAACGAGAAAAGATCCTGAATAGCCAAGGGAGTATTGAAAAAGAAAACCAAAGCTGGGGGCATCACTATGCTTGGCTTCAAGCCATGTTACGAAGCTGTGTTCATCAAGACAGCATGGTACTGGCACAAAAATAGACACATAGAACAATGGAACAGAATGGAGAACCCCAAAATGGACCCTCAACTCTAAGGTCAAATAATCTTTGACAAAGCAGGAAAGAATATCTGATGGAAAAAAGATAGTCCTTCAATAAATTGTGTTGGGAAAATTGGACAGCCACATGGACAAGAATGAAACTGAACCTTTCTCTTATACCATTTGGAGATAAACTCAAAATGGATGAAAGGCCTAAATGTGAGACAGGAATCCATCAAAATCCTGGAGGAGAAAACAGGCAGCAACCTCTTTGATCTTGGCTACAGCAACTTTTTGCAAGACCGATCTCTAAAGGCAAGGGAAACTATTAGGACCTCATCAGGATAATCTGCATGGCAAAGGAAATAGTCAACCTAATGGAACTGGAGAAGATATTCACAAATGACATATCAGATAAAGAGCTGGTATTCAAGATTTATAAAGAATATATTAATTCCCAAGAACATACCATTTTCCAAGACTGAATAATGAACAAATAGAAATTTTGAGCAGATATTACTAGTAATGGAATTGAGTTAATGATCAAAAATTTCTCAACAAACCAAATTCCAATGCTAGATGACATCAGAGGTGAATTCTACCAAACAATTAAAGAAGAGTTAATATCTATCTTTCATAAGCTATTCTAAAAAATTGAAAAGGAAACAATGTTTCCAAATTCTATGAGGTCAGCATTATTTTGATAGCAAAACCAGTCAAAGATACTATAAAAAAGGGGAAAGTTAAAGGCTAATACCCCTGGCAAACATAGAAACAAAAATCTTCAATAAAATATCAGCAAACCCGTTTCGACAAAACATTAAAAAAATCATACCCCATGATCAAGTGGAACTTATTCTAGAGATATCAGGATGGTTAAATATCCACAAATCAATCAAAATGATACACCAATTAACAAAATAAAGGATAAAAATCATATAAACATCTCAGTCAAGGCATGAAAAGCATTTGACAGAATTCAACACCCACTTATAATAAAAACCCTCAATAAAATGGGTGTAAAGGCAATATACCTTAACATAATAAAAACCACATATGACAAAACCCACAGATAAAATCATACTCAATGGGGCACCTAGGTGGTTCAGTGGGTTAAGTATCTGCCTTCTGTTCGGGTTATGATCTTGTCGGGTTCTCTGCTCGGTAGGGAGCCTGCTTCCCTCCCTCTTTCTCTGTCTTCCTCTCTGCCTACTTTTGATCTTTCAAATAAATAAATAAAATCTTTAAGAAAAACATACTCCATGATGAAAATCTGTAATCTTTTCTTCTAAGACCTGGAATAAAATAAGGATGGCCAGTCTTTTATTCAACATAATATGGGAAGTCCTAGCCATAGCAATTAGACACAAAAAAAGAATAAAAATCATTCAAAAATTCATTTGATGAAAAAGAAGTAAAACTATCACTGTTTGCAGATGACATGACACTACAAAGGAAATCTTAAAACTCCCACCAAAAGAACTTCTACAACTAATAAATGAATTAAGTAAAGTCGCAGGATGCAAAATTAATATACAGAAACCTGCTGCATTTATTTTTTTAACATGTTACATTTCTATACACTAATAACACACTAGCAGAGAGAGAAATTAAGAAAAAATTATCCTATTTACAACTGCATCAAAAAGAATAAAATACTTAGGAATAAATTTAACTAAAAGGTGAAAGACCTGTACTTTGAAAAGTACGAGAGAGTGATAACAGAAACTGAAGACAACACAAATAAGTGGAAAGATATATTATGCTCATGAATTGGAAGAATTAACATCGTTAAAATGTCCATCCTACCCAAAGCAATCTACAGATTCAGTGTAATCCTTATCAAAATATCAATGACATTTTTTGCAGAAATACAACAAATAATCCTAATATTTATATGGAGTTACAAAAGACTGAATAGCCAAAGCAACCCTGAGAAAGAAGAAAAAAGCTGGATTATCAGAATCCTATATTTCAAACTATAGTACAAAAATATAATAATCAATACAGTATGGTACTGCCGTGAAAACAGACACATAGATCAATGGAACAGAATAGAGAGCCCAGAAATAAACCCATGCTTATATGATTAATTAATCTAGGACGTAAGGAGCACAGATATAAATGGGGAAATGATAGTCTTTTTAATAAATGGTTTTAGGAAAACCAGACAGCTACATGCAAAAGAATTATATTAGATCACTTACTTATACCATACACAAAAATAAACTCAAAATAAATTCAAGACCTAAATGTGAAACCTGAAACCATAAGACTCCTAGAGGAAAACATAGACAATAATATTCTTGAACATTAATCTGAGAATATTTTTTGGATTTATCTCCTCAGGCAAAGGTTAACAAAAGCAAAAATAAACACCTGGGACTACATTAAACCAAAAAACTTTTCACAGCAAAGAAAGCCATTCCCAAAACAAAGAGGTGACCTACAGAACGGGAGAAGACATTTACAAATGATACATCTGGTAAAGGGTTAATATCCAAACTATATAAAGAATGCATACAACTTAACACCAAAAAAAGAAGGGGGGAAGAAATCCACCCAAATAATCTGATTAAAAATGGGTCAAGAATATGAATGAATAAACATTTTTCCAAAGAAAACATACTGATTGCCAATGAACAGATGAAAAGAAGCTCATTACCACTAATCACTAGGGAAATGCAAATCAAATCCACAATGAGATATTACCTCACACCTGTTTGAATGGCTAGTATCAAAAAGACAAAAAAAATAAGTTTTGGTAAAGATGTGGGGAAAGGGAACCCTGTTACAATGTTGATGAAATATAAATTGCTGCAGCCACTGTGGAAAACAGTACAGAGTTTCCTCGAAAAATTAAAAATAGGAATATCCTATATTCAATTTCACTTGCAGTTATTTATCTGAAAAAAAAAACACTAATTTGTAAAGATAAAGGCAATGTTATATTAACTGTAGCATTATTTATAATAGCCAAGATATGAAAACAACTGTCCATCAATAGATAAATAAATATTCTGTTCCATTGACCTATGTGTCTGTTTTTGTGCCAGTACCATGCTGTCTTGATGATGACAGCTTTGTAATAGAGCTTGAAGTCCGGAATTGTGATGCCACCAACGTTGGCTTTCTTTTTCAATATCCCTTTGGCTATTCAAGGTCTTTTCTGGTTCCATATAAATTTTAGCATTATTTGTTCCATTTCTTTGAAAAAGATGGATGGTACTTTGATAGGAATTGCATTAAATGTGTAGATTGCTTTAGGTAGCATAGACATTTTCACAATATTTATTCTTCCAATCCAGGAGCATGGAACATTTTTCCATTTCTTTGTGTCTTCCTCAATTTCTTTCATGAGTACTTTATAGTTTTCTGAGTGTAGATTCTGTGTCTCTTTGGTTAGGTTTATTCCTAGGTATCTTATGGTTTTGGATGCAATTGTAAATGGGATTGACTCCTTAATATCTCTTTCTTCTGTCTTGCTGTTGGTGTAGAGAAATGCAACTGATTTCTGTGCATTGATTTTTTTTTTAAAGATTTTATTTATTTATTTGACAGAGAGAAATCACAAGTAGATGGAGAGGCAGCCAGAGAGAGAGAGGGAAGCAGGCTTCCTGCTGAGCAGAGAGCCCGATGCGGGACTCGATCCCAGGACCCTGAGATCATGACCTGAGCCGAAGGCAGCGGCTTAACCCACTGAGCCACCCAGGCGCCCCCCTGTGCATTGATTTTATATCCTGACACTTTACTGAATTCCTGTATAAGTTCTAGCAGTTTTGGAGTGGAGTCTTTTGGGTTTTCCATATATAGTATCATATCATCTGCGAAGAGTGATAATTTGACTTCTTCTTTGCCGATTTGGATGCCTTTAATTTCCTTTTGTTGTCTGATTGCTGAGGCTAGGACCTCTAGTACTATGTTGAATAGCAGTGGTGATAATGGACATCCCTGCCGTGTTCCTGACCTTAGCGGAAAAGCTTTCAGTTTTTCTCCATTGAGAATGATATTTGCGGTGGGTTTTTCATAGATGGCTTTGATGATATTGAGGTATGTGCCCTCTATCCCTACACTTTGAAGAGTTTTGATCAGGAAGGGATGCTGTACTTTGTCAAATGCTTTTTCAGCATCTATTGAGAGTATCATATGGTTCTTGTTCTTTCTTTTATTGATGTGTTCTATCACATTGACTGATTTGAGGATGTTGAACCAACCTTGCAGCCCTGGAATAAATCCCACTTGGTCATGGTGAATAATCCTTTTAATGTACTGTTGAATCCTATTGGCTAGTATTCTGTTGAGTATTTTCGCATCTGTGTTCATCAAGGATATTGGTCTATAGCTCTCTTTTTTGATGGGATCCTTTTCTGGTTTTGGGATCAAGGTGATGCTGGCCTCATAAAATGAGTTTGGAAGTTTTCCTTCCATTTCTATTTTTTGGAACAGTTTCAGGAGAATAGGAATTAGTTCTTCTTTAAATGTTTGGTAGAATTCCCCCGGGAAGCCGTCTGGCCCTGGGCTTTTGTTTGTTTGGAGATTTTTAATGACTGTTTCAATCTCCTTACTGGTTATGGGTCTGTTCAGGCTTTCTATTTCTTCCTGGTTCAGTTGTGGTAGTTTATATGTTTCTAGGAATGCATCCATTTCTTCCAGATTGTCAAATTTATTGCCGTAGAGTTGCTCATAGTATGTTCTTATAATAGTTTGTATTTCTTTGGTGTTAGTTGTGATCTCTCCTCTTTCATTCATGATTTTATTTATTTGGGTCCTTTCTCTTTTCTTTTTGATAAGTCGGGCCAGGGGTTTATCAATTTTATTAATTCTTTCAAAGAACCAGCTCCTAGTTTCGTTGATTTGTTCTATTGTTTTTTTGGTTTCTATTTCATTGATTTCTGCTCTGATCTTTATGATTTCTCTTCTCCTGCTGGGCTTAGGGTTTCTTTCTTGTTCTTTCTCCAGCTCCTTTAGGTGTAGGGTTAGGTTGTGTACCTGAGACCTTTCTTGTTTCTTGAGAAAGGCTTGTACTGCTATATATTTTCCTCTCAGGACTGCCTTTGTTGTGTCCCACAGATTTTGAACCGTTGTATTTTCATTATCATTTGTTTCCATGATTTTTTTCAATTCTTCTTTAATTTCCCGGTTGACCCATTCATTCTTTAGAAGGATACTGTTTAGTCTCCATGTATTTGGGTTCTTTCCAAACTTCCTTTTGTGGTTGAGTTCTAGCTTTAGAGCATTGTGGTCTGAAAATATGCAGGGAATGATCCCAATCTTTTGATACCGGTTGAGTCCTGATTTAGGACCGAGAATGTGATCTATTCTGGAGAATGTTCCATGTGCACTAGAGAAGAATGAGTATTCTGTTGCTTTAGGATGAAATATTCTGAATATATCTGTGATGTCCATCTGGTCCAGTGTGTCGTTTAAGCCCTTTATTTCCTTGCTGATCTTTTGCTTGGATGACCTGTCCATTTCAGTGAATAGAGAGCCCAGAAATAGACCCTCAAATCTATGGTCAACTAATCTCGACAAAGCAGGAAAGAATGTCCAATGGAAAAAAGACAGCCTCTTCAATAAATGGTGCTGGGAAAATTGGACAGCCACATGCAGAAAAATGAAATTGGACCATTTCCTTACACCACACACAAAAATAGACTCAAAATGGATGAAGGACTTCAATGTGAGAAAGGAATCCATCAAAATCCTTGAGGCGAACACGGGCAGCAACCTCTTCGACCTCTGCCGCAGCAACATCTTCCTAGGAACAACGCAAAAGGCAAGGGAAGCAAGGGAAAAAATGAACTATTGGGATTTCATCAAGATCAAAAGCTTTTGCACAGCAAAGGAAACAGTTAACAAAATCAAAAGACAACTGACAGAATGGGAGAAGATATTTGCAAACGACATATCAGATAAAGGACTAGTGTCCAGAATCTATAAAGAACTTAGCAAACTCAACACCCAAAGAACAAATAATCCAATCAAGAAATGGGCAGAGGACATGAACAGACATTTCTGCAAAGAAGACATCCAGATGGTCAACAGACACATGAAAAAGTGCTCCATATCACTCGGCATCAGGGAAATACAAATCAAAACCACAATGAGATATCACCTCACACCAGTCAGAATGGCTAAAATCAACAAGTCAGGAAATGACAGATGCTGGCGAGGATGCGGAGAAAGGGGAACCCTCCTACACTGTTGGTGGGAATGCAAGCTTGTGCAGCCACTCTGGAAAACAGCATGGAGGTTCCTCAAAATGTTGAAAATAGAACTGCCCTATGACCCAGCAATTGCACTATTGGGTATTTACCCTAAAGATACAAATGTAGTGATCCAAAGGGGCACATGCACCCGAATGTTTATAGCAGCAATGTCCACAATAGCCAAACTATGGAAAGAACCTAGATGTCCATCAACAGATGAATGGATCAAGAAGATGTGGTATATATACACAATGGAATACTATGCAGCCATCAAAAGAAATGAAATCTTGCCATTTGCAACAACATGGATGGAACTAGAGTGTATCATGCTTAGCGAAATAAGTCAAGCAGAGAAAGACAACTATCATATGATCTCCCTGATATTAGGAAGTGGTGATGCAACATGGAGGCTTAAGTGGGTAGGAGAAGAATAAATGAAACAAGATGGGATTGGGAGGGAGACAAACCATAAGTGACTCTTAATCTCACAAAACAAACTGAGGGTTGCTGGGGGGAGGGGGTTTGGGAGAAGGGGGTGGGATTATGGACATTGGGGAGGGCATGTGCTTTGGTGAGTGCTGTGAAGTGTATAAACCTGGTGATTCACAGACCTGTACCCCTGGGGATAAAAATATATGTTTATAAAAAATAAAAAATTAAAAAAAATAAAAATAAAAAAATAAAAGCAACATGTTTTTGAAAAAAAAAATAGATAAATAAATAAAGACAATGTGGTGTGAATCTATGTGATGAAATAGGACTCAGCCACAAAAAAGAATAAAATCTTGCCCTTTCCAACAACATGGATGGACCTAGAGAGTATTATACTAAGTAAAAAAAGCCAGACTAGAAAAGACAAATATCCTATGATTTAACTTACCTATGAAATCTGAAAAACAAATGAACAAACAAAACAGGTACAGACTCATAATTACAGAGAAAAATATGGTAGTTGCCAGGTTGGAGGGTGGGGGATGGGATGTACAAAATAGGTGAAGAGGATTAAGACGTACAAACTTCCAGTTTTTTTTTTTTTTAAAGATTTTATTTATTTATTTGACAGAGAGAGATCACAAGTAGGCAGAGAGAGAGAGGAGGAAGCAGGCTCCCTGCTGAGCAGAGAGCCCGATGCGGGGCTCGATCCCAGGACCCTGAGATCATGACCTGAGCCGAAGGCAGCGGCTTAACCCACTGAGCCACCCAGGCGCCCCCAAACTTCCAGTTTTAAAATAAATAAGTTATGGGGGGGAAGGGACCTGGGACCTGGAAGAGGCAGTGGGTTAAAGCCTCTGCCTTTGGCTCAGGTCATGATCCCAGGGTCCTGGGATCGAGCCTCACATCGGGCTCTCTGCTCCGCGGGGAGCCTGCTTCCTCCCCTCTCTCTCTCCCTGCCTCTCTGCCTACTTGTGATCTCTGTCTGTCAAATAAATAAATAAAATCTTTAAAAAAAAGTTACGAGGATGTAAATAGGGATAGTTACATGAGGAATGTATTTGATGCTATTGTAATAACCTTGTATGGTGACAGATGGTAACTAGACTTATCTTGGTAATCATTTCATAATATATAAATGACAATTCACTATGTTTTACACCTAAAACTAAAATTATATGTTAACTATACTTCAGTTATTATGCTAAGCAAAATCAGTCAGTCAAAGAAAAATACCATTTTATTTCACTCACATGGAATTTAAGAAACCAAACAAATATTGGGGGGTGAGGTGGGGAGAAAGGCAAACCAAGAAACAGACTCCTAACTATAGAGAACACACTGATGGTTATCAGAGGGGAGGTGGGTGGGGGGATGGGGTTTAAGGAGGGCACTTGTGATGAGCACCAGGTATTGTATGTTTCAGTAGTGAATCATTGAGTTCTACACCTGAAATAAATATCATATGTTAACTGGAATTTAAAACTTAAAAAAATATTAATGTAAATAAACAAGTAGTAAAATAGTTTTTTTTTAAAGAGGGTAAAGGACCTGAAAAGACATTTTCCCAAAGAAGATATATAATGGCCAAGGTGCATGGAAAGTTGTTCAACATCACTAGTCATCAGGAAAATGCAAATCAAGACCACAATGAATGGTCACTTCACACTTGTTAGAATGGTCATCCTCAAAAGACAAGAGATAACAAATGCTGGTGTGCACTTGTGAAAAAGGGCATTTTGGTCCACTGTGGGTAGAAATATAAATTGGTGTAGCCCTTATGGAAAACAGTATGGAGGTTCCTCAAAAAATTAAAACTACCATATGATCTAGCAATTCTATTTTTAGGAATATATCCAAAGGAAATGAAAACATTCACTAGAGAAAGTATCTACAACCCCATTTTCATAGCGGCATTATTTATAACAGCCGAGGGAAAGAACCCAAGCATCCGTCAGTGGATGAATAAAGAAGTTGTCGTGTGTGTGTGTGCATGTGTGCATGTGTGTGTGTGTGTGTATAATGGAATATTAGTCAGCCATAATAAATGAGGAAATGCTACCATTGGCAACAGCATGGATGGAACCTGAAGGCATCACACGAAGTAAAAGAAGTCAGAGAAAGACAAATACTGTATAATCTCATTTATGTGTGGAATCTAAAAAACCAAGAGAGAACAAAAAACCAAAAACCAAAGTCATAGAAAAAGATTGTAATAACAGAGGCAAAGTGTGAGGGGGAAGGAGAACTGGAGGAAGCTGAACAAAAGCTATAAACTTCTGGTTATAAGATAAATAAGCACTAGGGATGTAGTATACAACATGAGGACTATAGCTAACGTTGCTGTGCAATATCCAGGAAAGGTAAGAATAGATCCTCAGTGTTCTCCTCACAAAGAGAAATCTTCTATGCTTTTCCTCTTATTGATCTATAGGAGATGATAATAAAACCAGTGCTGTAATCATTGCATGATATATGTAAATCATCATGCTGTACAACTTGAACCTTAGGCAGTGTTGTAGGTCAATTATTTTTCAGTAAAACTGGAAAAAACTTGAGTGGATAAAAAAAAAAAGTGGTGTTCTTCGGCAGGGGACAAAGCGGTTCATATAAAAAAAATACTGAATTCACAGGAGTGTACATTCCACGAACCTAGGAAGAGTAATAAGAGGTGTTTTGTTTTTGTTTTTATTTTTTAAAATAAAAAATGTTTACTCTTCATCCAAGATAGACTCTTCATGATCAGGATGGTTGGTCCAGCCTCCTCATCTAGAAATGAAATTCTTTTGTGCATTTCTATAGCTGCCTTTCTATTCCTCTTTAGCAAAGCACCTAACCATTCATCTCTGCGAGCTCTAAGGAATAAAAGGCAAAGCAGATGAGGCAAGGTCTCAGTTTGTTTCCTTCCAAAAATGAACCAAATGTTTTCTCTTCTGAAGCAAGAGCCCAATGAGTTGTCATTAGTTGGTAGCACTGATTTGGGGATTAGGCAACTTCACATAGTCTCAAGTGTTTTCAAAATGGGTTAATGTGAATGAACATTGCATTTCTCTGTTGCCAAATGCCTTTGGGGATGTGAAAATGAATAATCTGGGTAAAAACTGGGAAAATATCTAAGATAAATGCTTCCCTTTGATTGAACAGGGACAGGATGGGAGAGCCCTAATGTGCTATAATTTGGAAGGGCTTCTGGAGAAGAGCCAGGTCTTTAAAAATTAAGTATATGCTCAGCTGTTACGGTAAACTTTGTAAGTACTTATGACATTGGGTATCACAGAAGGAAAGTTGAATTAGAAAGCCTATAAAACAACACATGAGCAAGAGAAAAAAAAGTTTTCTCTTAGATTTTTTTTTGACTCATAAAATGCCCTAGATCCATCAGACTTTCCTGAAGAACTTTTCTATATGCTTCTCTTGGCACTACTTACATGGGGATAGCTGCGATGCGATGCTTTTTTACTACTCAAAATTCATGAAAAGACAATCTATGATGAAAACTGCAAAAGCTCACAACTCAGAAACGGATCATATATATTTCCAAGTATATTAATTTTTCTGAAAAGTGAACACATAAATGGCCCATTTCTAAACTCCATCAAATGATCACACTAAACGGATAGTGAAATGTTGTTCTTTAGTGAGGACATTAAACCCTTTGTCTCTGACAATCCTAAATGGGGAACTTCATCCATTTTTCTCTTTCCTGCAATTGTAGCTTGGAACTAGGTCTATGTATACCCTTGTCAATATATATTTTATGCTTACATGACAAAGTGGATAGCCAGTATTTTTATAATAGCACCCAAACTGAGGGCCAGGAATTCTCGATGCTTAAAAAGAAACTGCTCTGTGGGACATTAGGAAATATGGAACACCTAGCCAGCCATGCTTTCCACTTAACTAAGAAGAACATAATAGTTCAGGATTCCTTGTTCTGCTTAAAAGAGAAGGAAAAGAGAAAATTCTAAATTGGACATACTTCGCCATTGACCTGCTTATCTGTTTAAGGTGTCCAGCTGGAATCCCACATGATCTGAAGCTAGACATCTGCATTCTCCACAATCTCACTTACCCACACAGCACTGGAGCCAACGTTGGATAGGGTATAGAATTTTTTCTTTTTTAAAGATTTTACTTATTTGATAGAGAGAGAGGGAGTGAGAGAAGGAACAGGAGCAGGGGGAGTGGGAGGGGGAGATGCAGGCCTCCCATTAAGCAGGGAGCCCAATGCAGCACTGCATTCCAGGACCCTGACATCATGACCTGCGCCCAAGGCAGACAGTTAAACACTGAGCTACCCAAGAGCCCCTATGATATAGATTCTGTGCATAGTCAGCAATCCAGTTTTCCTGAGTAAACGATGGGCTAAAGGAAACAAGTTGGCACCTAACAAAGATTTGTGAATAAGAGAAGGAAATTGACAAACACAATGATCGTCAAATTAAGCTCTGTAAAATTCGGTCTTTTTCTCATTTCTAATTCTTGAAGCTAATGGACATATCATAATACCTGAAAGCTTAGACTCAGGAGAACATTCTGACTGAAGTAATCAATTTGAGAAATTCTATGTTCCAGTCACATATGAAGAGGGCTGGATCTAGCAAGATGAGCTCACTGCCCCCATCCCACACAACTTTGTAGGGACAGACCTGAGCCTAGAACTCAACTAATTTTACCCCCAGGCTCATGCTCTTCCCCTGTGCCATGCTCCCTGCTATTTACTGTGGCCAGTGTGGCATTCTTATAGCAGTAGTGGTAGTCAATAACTACATTATTATACACATAATTTTTATAGTAGCAATGGTAGTCAATAACTACATTATTCCCCCCATACTATTGCAATGACTTGCTGACTTTCCATAAATGCTAAATCATCTGAGGTATTAATAAAGGGAATACCTCAGTGATACAATGTGTAACATACATTCTGTGAGTAGTGATTCTTCCAGAATCTTGACTGTCGGACAGGCCAGTGAATGGACCAAATTTGAACACCAGAACCTCATCAGTTTACATTTGACCTGCTTTTTTGTAGCTGATTACACAGTAAAGGTTTTCCTTCTTCTCCAGTTTTACTGAGATATAGTTGGCAAATAAAAATTGTGTTAAAGTGTGCAACTTCATGTTTCGATATATGTATACATTATGAAATAATCAATGCAGTAAATTTTTATGGTGGCTTATAATTTCATAAGGTTCAACCTCAAAGGAAATACTTTGTTGAGGAATATTACTGATCTCAAAACGACAGTGCTAAAGTAGCAAAAGAAACAATTAAGTAGGCACATTTTCAGAATGTTGATTCCCCCCCCCCAACTTTGGAAGCTCATTATGCCTATTCACCATACTATGCTTATAGAGACGTGGCAGTTAATATATTAGCATGTGTCAGCCATTATATTTCTCTTTTTAAAAAGGATTTTATTTATTTATTTGACAGAGTGAGAGAGCACAAGTGGAAGGAATAGTAAAGGGAGAGGGAGGAGCAAGCTCCACGCTGAGCGGGGAGCCCGATGTTGGGCTGGATCCTAGAACCCTGGGATCATGACCTGAGCCAAAGGCAGATGCTTACTCATCTGAGCCACCCAGGTGCCCCAGCCATTATATCTCTGAAAGAGAATGGAGCGCATATAATTGGGACCTTAAGGAAGCTTCTAATTCCTGCGTTTATACTTAGACTGGGACCCAGAGAAAAAGCAAAGCAATGCACCTAAGTATCAATATGCATGACTGGTAACGGAGGGATGCTCAGCTGCCTTTTTGGTATCAACGAAGCCAGCTGAACACATGTGGATATTACACACAACTTTTTCTTTTCTTTTCAACATAGACAGTAGCTCTTTCCTCCAATGTATTTCTGCCACCTACAGTCCTTTTTATTAGTTGAGTGGGTAGGTTTCTTTCTTTTTCTTTTAAATTTATATTCAGTTAATTAACATATAATGTATTATTTGTTTCAGGGGTATAGGCCTATGATTCATCAGTCTTATATAATACCTAGTGTTCATTACATCACATGCCCTCTTCAATGTCCATCACCTAGTCACCCCATCCCTCTACCCCTGCCACCCCAGCAACCCTCAGTTCCCTAAGATGAAGAGTCTTGTAGTTGGTCTCCCTCTCTGGTTTTTTCTTGTTTCATTTTTTCTCTCTCTTCCCTATGATCCTCTCCTTGTTTCTTAAATTCCACCCATCAGAGAGACCATATGATAATTGTCTTTCTCTGATTGACTTATTTTGCTTAGCATAATCCCCTCTAGTACCATCCACGCTGTTGCAAATGGCAATATTTCATTTTTGATGGCTGCATAGTATTCCAGTGTGGGTGAGTTTCTTAAGCTGTTTTACCTTCTTTATTAGCTTGGTAGCTTGCCATAGACCACAATCTGATAGCTTAAAACAATGGAAATCTATGTCCTTATAGGTCTGAAGGATGGAAATCCTAGACTAAGGGGTCATCAGGACTGGTTCCTTCCAAGGGCTGTCAGGCAGAGGCTGTTTGGCTCTCCCTGCCACTGGTGCTTGCTGACAATGGTTGCCATTCCTTGGCTGCTGCTGCAATGCTCCACTCTTCTTCTTTGTAGTTCAGAGCCATGGAGGGATAATCTGATTGATGATATGTGAGCATCAACAATGAGGGCAGGTTCTGTGTGACATCCCTGTGAAAGCTCCTTTCCTTCTACTTCCTGTGCACCGCCCCTGCCCTCTGGCTGGAACATGGGCATGGTATGAGCCAGCTTTAACCCAAAGAGGAGGGCAATACCTTTGGGCAGGATTCTCAACCTTTATTCTTTCTGGACTCCTTTACAGTCTTAAAATTTATGGGGGACTCCTAGGAGCTTTTATTTATGTGGGTTATATCTATTAGTATTTTATCATATTTGAAGGGAAAAGTGAAAACATTTAAAAATAATTTGAAAACAATAAACCCAGTGTATATTACTCTAAATAGCATATTCTTAATGAAATGTTAAAAAAAATTCCATAAAAAGCACTGCATTGTTTCACTTTTTTTTTCTTTTTTTTTTGGTAAATCTCTTCAAAGTTTGACAACACAAGACAGCTAGATTCTCATGTTTGCTTTTGCATTTAGTTTGTTGTGCTATTACATATCATATAACCCGTGGAATACTTCGCTATATCCTCATGAGAAAATGAAAAAAGGCATAAGTGCTTTAACAGTCTCATAAAAAATAATTTTGATCTTGTCAGCTCTTGAACGGGCCTCAGAGACTGCTTAGGAGACCCTGGACCAGACACTGAGAAGCACTGCTGAGGACAAATGGAAGACTGGGTTCCCAATGTGACCACACGGAACTGAACCCTGTCACCCCTCACACCCTAGACCACCTACCAACGTACACCTTTGTATAACTGATAAATAAATCTTCTATCTTAAGCCAGTGTGCTTCGATCTCTAAGCAATCAAGACAACATGCTAACTAAGATGATCCTTTGACTGGCAGGGCTGTTTTCCTTCAGAGTTAAGAGTGAAGTGGGATTTCTTAGACCAAGTGTAAACTAAATGTGGGAAACAAATTGTAGATTTAGAAGGCCTCTGCTTTTAGGATAAATGGGGGAAAGTGCATCTCCTTATGGAACTTACAAAGATTTCCAGGCTTTCAGAACCAAAACGCGTCTCTTTGACTTTGTTCAACTCACTTTGTTCAGTTAGGACACTTGCTGGCATCTGCAGGTAAAGGAGTCAGGAGAGAACCAGTGGAAATTCTGTGGTAGGAAAGTGATCAGAGCAATGCTTCAGGAATCTCAATCTGAAAGTCCTGGGCAAAGTGGATGGGAAAGGAGAGAGCCTAGTGATAGGAGAGGAGGCAGCCTAGGGAACACTACTGTAAGATTTCCAGGAGAATTAATAAACAATCTGGTTTAGGTCAAAGGAGCGTTGGAGAAGCAGAGTGCATTAAAGTTTTAACTTCTGAACCTCTCTCACCTACTCTGGAAGAGTTACAGCGAGCCATGAAATAGAGCCTAGCCCAACTCTGCACGTAGACTATTCTTTATCGTGGGTTGTTTTCAGAACACTGTCTGCTGGTCCGCATCCTGCAGGAACATGAAAGGTCCCTCTAGGGCTCTTCCAAGAATGTCCAAAGCTAGACCCTGGATTTCTTTCCCCTGAACCCAATAACCCCCAACCCCAACCCATTCCCCCATGTTGAGGAAATCTGAAAGAGAGGGTACATTTGGCCACATTTCACCCATCAGCAGGTGGCAGAAGAAAAAGAGTTGCTCCCTGGAAAAGTTCTGCCTCCCAGTCCTGGGAAGGGAACAAGGGGGTCACTACCCTGGGTGATGGTTCTTACCTGTATTCAGGATGGTTTTTGGAACTTATCCTAGCTACCTCTTTCCTGAAAGCTGAAATGAAATGGGAAAAAGATGATGTGCTAACAGGAAAAATAACAATAGCTAACATACATAGAGGGTTTATAAATGTGCCAGGTACACACTGATGTTTTTTAGATACATTAAGTTGTTTAATTCTTATAACAATGTAAGACCAGTACTAATATCATCCCCAGGTTACCAATGAAGAAACCGAGGCACAGAATGTTAGATAACTTGCCAAGGTCATAGGTCTAATAACTCAAGAAGATGGTCTTTAAACAAGGTCATCTGTCTCCAAAAGTCTGTAGCCTTAACTATACATGGCTTGGCAACTGGCAGCCCTTTCAGGAGCTTCCTGGGTATAATCTGGAACCAGCCCCCATATGCAGAGCTCAGGGAGCAACTGAAAAAAAAAAAAAAAAAAAAGACCACTCCAGGTTGGTAGGTAGCAGTTCTAATACTCGAAGGGAACTTACATAGGAGGCTTATCTTGGGCAACCATGAGATGAATGGATCTCCATACCCACCTGTTGAATATTAGAAGTTTATAGAGAGGGCTTAACTAGACTCAGGCAAGTATACCCTGCAGGTGTTTTTAACAGCACATCACTATCTCTAAGGCATGTTCAGAAACAGCCTCTGGGAACAGGAAAGGCAAGCAGAACGCACATTCCAAGGACAGGGGAAGGCGTGAAGCTCCTTTAGCTCATATGTAAACTGGCGGTCATGTCTTTTTAATGACCTTCTCTAACACCATAGCAAGGATCGCTTTTTAAAGAATATGAGCAAAAGAGAAGGCAAGGAGGGCTTGATATTGGCGGCACCTGATATCCACGCAAACAGAACTGGAGAAAAAAATCCATTTGGGGGGGGCGCCTCGGTGGCTCAGTGGGTTAAGGCCTCTGCCTTCGGCTCAGGTCATGATCCCAGAGTCTTGGAATCGAGCCCCGCATCGGGCTTTCCACTTCTCGGGGAGCCTGCTTCCTCCTCTCTCTCTGCCTACTTGTGATCTCTGTCTGTCAAATAAATAAATAAAATCTTTAAAAAAAAAAAATCCATTTGGTTCTTTCTGCGCCTTTACACCACATGCCTGAATTCATCATGCTCCCCTCGTGCCAAGGAAAGACTGGAATAAAAATCAAGCCTAAAGCGATGAGCCCAGAATGCTGGTCTCTAGGTTTCAATCCAGTCGGGAGCTTTCCTTTATAATCTGCTGAAGAGCAGGGACAAGCGTCCCTGATTCTAGGTTACTACTGCCCTTCTAATTACATAAGAAAGAAAAATTTGTCACGAGGGCCCACATCTTGGTGCTTTCAGTCTTACCTGTGGATTTTTTTTTTTAAAGATTTTATTTATTTATTTGACAGACAGAGATCACAAGTAGGCAGAGAGGCAGGTAGAGAGAGAGGAGGAAGCGGGCTCCCCGCTGAGCAGAGAGCCCGATGTGGGGCTCGATCCCAGGACCCTGGGATCATGACCTGAACTGAAGGCAGAGGCCCTAATCCACTGAGCCACCCAGGAGCCCCTCATCTGTGGATTTTGAAGAAGCCGACAAAGTCCTCTACTCTCTCTTCATTGGGGAACTGACTGATGGCCAGGGAACTAGCGTCTCCAGGTTTTATCAGGAGATGGGGATAATTTGGCACAGCTGGTCAAGGGCCATCCATGTGTTTTCCTTCCAGAATGATTATCAATTCCTGTTCTGCATCCAAGTTTATGCCCTTTGCAACCAGGCCAATTTTTTTTTTTTTTTTTTTTTACTTATTTTGAAAATACCAACTCTAATCTTACCGACTATGTGTGATACCTTTTTCTCCAGCAATAGAGTCTCCTTTCTGGGGTTTTCATAGCAACTTGACCATAGCTTTACTTACAAAATTGCAGTGTAATTGATTGTTTATATACTCGTTTTTCCATCAGATTATGAGCCTAGACAAGGACCACGCCTCATTCATCTTTGGGCCTCTGCATTGAGTAGAGTAGCCTATGGTTGATGAAGGAAAAACAAAAAGATGGAAATTGAGAATGAGAGGCAGATAATGGTGTTAGCACCTTTATAATATAATTCAAGATGTCCTGAGAATAGTGCTCTTATCCCCCCAGATCTCCTTCCTGGCCCTGCTTCTGTAGGTGACATTACACCATCATCAGGGAGTTATAAAAATGCAAATAGCATTGGGAAAATAATTAATTCTTCAGTCCATAGCTATTAGTATGGGATGGGATGATTTTAAAAAGGTTGAGTTTCAGGGCACCTGGCTGGCTCTGTCGGTTAAGCATCTGCCTTTGGCTCGGGTCATGATCCCAGCATCCTGGGATCAGGTCCCGAGTCAGGCTCCCTGGTCTGTTTCTCCCTCTGCCCCTCCCCCAACGGGTTCTCTCTCTCTCTCTCTCTCTCCTCTCTCTCTCTCAAACAGATAAATAAAAATCTTGGGGAAAAAAAAAAGATGAGTTTCAGGGGCACAAGAATCTGAGGAAGATCAGGACGTGATGGTACCCACAATGGGTCATTCTAGGCAGAATGGAAAAAGCCAGGGACACTGAGTGTCTCTGCTGGAAAAGGAGGGAAGGGTAAAGGAAGGGGGTGGAGGACAGGAAAACATCCTTACATCATAATTGTCTCTAGAACTAGTAGCCCAGAAGGGGAAAATATGATTATCCTGCATATCCCCTTGATGTGTTTTGGAATCCTGGTGTTTATTTCAGTATTAAGTTTATGTGTAGATATCACAGTTATACCAACTAGTCTAATTTCTCTTGGCAATGTGAGACTCAATGAGCCAAACTGTTGAAGTATATAATTCAGTGCTTTCAAGGCCAAAGCAAATGCTGCATATTTAGTGATTTTTTTTTTTTTCTGAATAAACGAATCAATCCACTGGATGACCCCACATTTCCTGTTCACAGCCAAATCCCACGTAACGTGATAATGATTTTCCAGCCCCCAATGGTAATTTAGTCTGGAATGGGTTGTGCTATATGATTTGGTGGCTTATTAAGCATTTTAAGAGACCTCCATGACTGCATTAGACCCAGGAAAACAAAGCACACTGAGCCGCTGTGAACTGTGGATGTGAGGCTGGTTTCCGCAGGGACCCGAGTCTTCCCGCTCCTAACCACCAGCTCCCTTCCACAGTCATTTGCTTCTCCCCCGCCCCCTGCTGCCTACCTTCAGGGTCATTTACTCTTCCAAAGCCACCTGCTCCTCCTTGCCTGTGAGTTCCCAGGTGCCAGCTCTCTAAGATTTGACCTTGGGAACTGCCAACTCAGAGCTGGGATGGCTTTTCCCATCTGCAGCAAAAGCCATTTCAAAAAGCAGGGAGAGAGCTGGGCTTCTCATATTTTCCTTGCTGGATGTGTTTGTGGCTGCAAAAACCAATTACTGAAGCTCAGCTGTAAGAAATGAAATGTATTTAGTCACAGGTAAAGTTCATGAACACGTTATTAGCTGCAGAATGTGTGTGGTGGCATCTTTTACAAATGAATGCATATCCTAGATCCTGCTCCTTTTACAAATAAGCCATCTCTGGAGCGATATTGATGGCAAAAACAGAAGCAAGTCTAATGGCCTGGCAGCCTCAAAGCAGCTCAGAATAACGAGCTATGGCACGTAGCACTTTATCTTCATCAGATTTTTCCCTCTGCTTGTTTAAAGCATCGGAAATGCCCATATTGCCTTGGGATCAGAGAGGCTTACGAACCCTGCAGGACACACTCTCCCCTCTACACTTTTTGGGTTAACAGTTGAAGCTGTTGCACCACGAGAAACTGGTGCACAGAGAACTCAGCAGGCAGCTGAAGGCACATACGGGTGGCATTTTGGATCTACCAGCACCATTTCTGAGAATGACCATATCCTCCCAATTGGCCAAAAACCATTCGGGAAACAAAGGACCAGCCAACAGATTTAGTCGGCCTGTTTACACATCATACAAACTTTGGTGCAAATGAATTTTTAACTGAGAGGGCAGTTTGCTTTCGATGATTTGTGGTTCCGTAGAGACCTTAAACCTGGATGACCACCCAGTATCAAATGTTATTCTAGGTGAGAAGCGAGAGCTTTCTAAAACCACAGGTCCGGGGTGCCTGGGTGGCTCAGTGGGTTGAGCCGCTGCCTTCGGCTCAGGTCATGATCTCAGGATCCTGGGATCGAGTCCCGCATCGGGCTCTCTGCTCAGCAGGGAGCCTGCTTCCCCCTCTCTCTCTGCCTGCCTCTCCATCTACTTGTGATTTCTCTCTGTCAAATAAATAAATAAAATCTTTAAATAAAATAAAATAAAACCACAGGTCCGAAAGGACCTTGAAGAGGTCTTGAGAGGTCAGGCTTTCCAGGCTATTGGCTTATTGTTCAAGCCATCAGATGAGAGGTGTTTGTGGGGTTCACTTAGCTCTTTGTTCTGTGGCCTCTGCTGTAGTTGGTGTGCCTTGGTTTGTCTCCCAACAGGAGGCAAGGTGACGTCCAGCCTGGGTGCTGGTCTCCACTATCAGTACTGTTGGGTGGAACAGGTTAATCCTCTAGTAAGATTTCCTGACTGCTCGTAATGCTCCTTTGTTCTTTACTTTCCACTCAGAGCCACACAGGGGTAAAATAGAGTGTGAAGGGGGTGTAAACTTGAAGAGAACAGAATTTGTTACGAAACCTTGCCACTACCTGAGGAGACCTCCGTCCCACTCAGCTCTTCTCACTTTTGGCCAGTCACCTAATCACGTCCTTTACCGGGCGTGACTGTAAGTCCTCACGTGTCTGTTTTCTGGTTTTCCTCTCGGTTTCTTCAAAACTCCATCTCTGGATGAGGCCTCTTCTCCTTTTTTTTTTTTTTTAGTCTCAGATGGTGTGTGCTTTCGCAGGCTAATTAGCCCACCTGAATTCATAAACCCGTACTCTCCTCCTCTTCTCCTCGGTGACTTTGCTCTTTTATAGTTCCTCTTCCCCCAGCTCCTTCAATTTCCATTTCTGCCTTGGCTCCCTTTCTCCGTTGCCTGCAGACACGCACACACCTGCGCCTGGGAAGATTTCCTGAGCTACGCTGCTCATTTACTTTTGCTTCTCCCCACCAAGACTCTTGGCCAAATGCCACCAAGCATCTACTTCCAGTAACAGTAACACTAATAACAAGAAATGATAAATAACATTTGAGTGCCTACTCTGGGCCTACACTGTGTTGAGCGATTTATATGCGCTGCCTTTAAGCCTCCCACCAACCCTATGAGGTGGCTATTATCACCATGATTATCTCCTTTCTATGGATGGGGAAACGGAGGCAGAAAGGGGTTAAGCAGCTCTCAGAAGATCACACAGTAAACTTGTAGCAGAGATAGGACTGAAATCCAGGGTGCCTGGTTCCAGAGCCCACCGTTGACACCACCGTCCCTCGTACTGCTTTTCTCTCTTGTTCTGCCATCAGTCTTCCAGCATTCTGGACTCCTATGCAGGAAGTGCATGACCTCAGAAGAGCTGAGTCCACTGGCATTATCAATTCTTCATATTCATCGAGCTTCCTGAAGGATCTGATAGGGTTGATGTTTGGTAGCCCCCTTCCTTCTCACCAGTACCTCTCCTTTGGCCCTCATACCACCATACTATTGGGGCTCTTATCTATTCTCTCTCGCCATTCTTTCTGTCTTCGTGGCCAGCTGCATTTTCTTCTCTTAATACATATGAGCATGGCCCAAGTTTCAGTCACTGACACATTGCCTCTCTCGATATACAGTGTCTCACCTGATGCCTTCAGTGGTGTATCATCCACCGGGGAGCTTACTGCTCTAGTTCCAGCCCCTCTGGCTATCCTGCCTCCGGGCTTAGATTTCTAGCTGCATGGTGGGCTCTTCCACTAGATTACCTCACCTTCACTTCAAATTCAATATGAGTCACTTGACTCATCTTTTCCCCAGATTGCTAGAGCATTGTTCTCCTCTGCCCTCCATCTCCACTCTAGTTCAATGGTACTTGTCCAGTAACTGAGCTTAAACGGTGGATGTCAATCCTGAAGACTCCCTCATGGTCCCTATTTGGCATTTTCTAGTCAAAACGAGATTCTTTCCTTGCATGATTCTCACAACTTTCTTCCTTATTCCATTCTCTGTCCACCACCGGCACCCTGGTAAATGGCCTCATTAGCTAATGCTCAGCCCATCGTTGAAGTCAGTCTCTGACCTTCTTGCCTCTCTTGCTGACCCCAAACTGTATGGCAGGCTGCCCGAATGTCATCAGTCTGACACATTGCTTCCATCACCATATTACCCTGCTCATAAATCTGAAGGAGCTTCCTATGAGCTGAACCCAAACTCTGTAGCCTGGCGCTTAATGCTCTCTGACCACAATTTATCTTTCCAGCTCTCTGTGCTCTGTTCCAGGTGGGCTCTTGCCCATATCCAAACATTCTCAGTCACTCTTGTGTCCACACCATTGCTCTTCTTGCCTGGGATGACACCCCCCCCCCATTCTTCTCCACAGACTACTGACTTTTCAGGATCTAGCTTCAGTTCTCTTTTTTCCAATCAATATGTGATGACCGCATCCCCCAGAAATGATTTCCTTCCTCTGAGCTCTATAATAATGATCATCTATGCCATCAATTTAGCACTTAGCATTTCCTGCCTATATTTTCATTTGATATGTATTTCCTCCACAACTATGTATATATTTAAACACACTGAGCAGCTGTTAGAGTCTAGGCACTATCTTAAGTGTTCTAAAGTCGCCATATTTTAACAACAATCTTGAGAAGTAGGTGTTTTATCTGTATTTTATAGATAAGACGTTTGAGTCTCTGAAAGGTTAATTGGCTAAGGATGCTGAAAGCATGAATCCAAACAGAGATATTACCCAGGGAATGTGACTCTAGGGCCTATTCTTTTTCTGTTGTACCACACCATGTCCTTTCAACTGCCTTGAAGGCAACGATCCAATTTTATATCTCCCAGTCCACCCCGCTGGTACCCAGCTCAGCTCTTGAACATAGTGTTCAAAATGTTATGGTTTGAAAGAGGTGCTGCCAAAAAATAACAATTTCTTAACATAACAAGGCATGAATAAAATTTGAAGGCAAATTATAAAATAAAAATGTTATTGTCATGCTGCGAAGAGTAAAAGTTACTGTCAGGAATATAGGGGGAAACACAAAATTTAATTAATTAATTAATTAATTAATTAATCAATTTCAATATGGGACTTGAACTCACTACCCTGAGATCAAGACCTGAGCTGAGATCAAGAATCAGATACTTAACCACTCAGGCGCTCCCCCCAATTTTTTAAATTTGACATTTATTTAGGTACATATTAATTCTTTTATATAAATGGCCAAAAAAAAAAAAAAGATTTAAATGTTAAAAGAGCACTGTCTGGGTTGGGTTCTGAGAAACAGACTTTTAGACAGAGGTTTAAGAGAGCAAGTCTATTGGGGAGAGCCCTGGTTGTCTACATCAGCGGGAGAATGAAGGAAACCAAGTTGGGCAGAGGGAAAAGCTGAACGGGGATGCAGATAACAGTGTAATCAGCTGAACAGCATATCAGCTCAGCTGAAAACACAATCCCGTGACCCACGAGGAGTCTTGGGGCTGAGATCTTGCTTCAGATTTGCCCTGCCTTGAGGTAAGGGGCCAGTGTTTCTAACTTTCTCTCCCCATCAGTTTCATTAAAGCAGGCTGTCCTGAGCAGCTGAGGCAATTTCCAGAACGGGACCCAACTCAAAACCAGACCCTTTCCAGCAGATGGGGACAGGAGAGCCTCTCCTATGAAGAGGAATCTGGTGGCACCTCATAGCATCCACTACAAATATATAAGAATATGTATAAATGTATACCCATGTTCCCTGGACATTAATTTATCTCCTACAGAGGTAACCAATGTTAATCACTTCCTTTTGAATCTTTCCAGAGATGTTTCATAATATTTAAGCAAACACGAATAGGTATTATTTTCCTTCTTTTTACAAAAACAAATGGTAGCATACTATACAGATTGTTCTGCTCTTGCTCTTTCCACTTAAAATACATCGGTTTTCAATCATGCCAGTTTTTTTTTTTTTAAAGATTTTATTTATTTATTTGACAGGCAGAAATCACAAGTAGGCAGAGAGGCGGGCAGAGATGGGGGGTGGGATGCAGGCTCCCTGCTGAGCAAAGAAACCTATGGGGGGCTTGATCCCAGGACCCTGGGATCATGACCTGAGCTGAAGGCAGAGGCTTTAACCCATTGAGCCACCCACGCACCCCTCATGCCAGTTTTTAAAGGAAGCATCTTCATTTTTTTTTTTTAAGATTTTATTTATTTATTTGACAGACAGAAATCACAAGTAGGCAGAGAGGCAGGCAGAGAGAGAGGAGAAAGCAGGCTCCCTGCTGAGCAGAGAACCCGATGTGGGACTTGATCCCAGGACTCTGGGATCATGACCTGAGCCAAAGGCAGAGGCTTTAACCCACTGACACCCAGGCGCCCCTTCATTTTTTTTTTTTTTTTAAGGCAGCATTTCATGTGGGTACATAATGATTTCTTAAACACGTTCTCTACTGGTAAATACGTAGGGTGTTTCCAATCTCTTGTTATTATAAACACTGATATAATGAATAACCTTGTATTTGTCTCACTTCATTCACAGGTGAATATATATGTACAACAAATCCTGAGAGGTAAGATTTGTTCACAAGATTTGTATACCCTGCAATTTTGATGTATCTGGCCAAATTGCCTTCCATGGAGTTTGGTAATGTGTGAGAATGCCTATTTCCTCATACCCTCATCAACACAATGCATTTTCAAATTCTTTAATCTTTGCATATCTGATAGGCAAAACAATGGCATATCATCATGTTTGAATTTATTTAATTTCTATAACATTTATATGGCTCTTAGTATGTGCCAGATATTGTTATAAGCATTTTACAAATACCAACATATTTAATCCTCATAACTTCCCTAAGAGGTAGGTTCTACTACTGTTCCCAATTTGTTGATATGAAAACTGAGGCACATTGAAGTTAAGTAAGTTACTCATGGTCATAGGATTAGTCAGAGGTGGAACAAGAATTAGAAACCGTAGTAGACATTTTAGCTCTACAGTTCTTTTATTATGAGTGAGGTTGAGCGGCTCTGGGTGGCTTAGTAAGTTAATTGTCCAACTCTTGATTGTGGCTCAAGTTATGATCTCAGGGTCATGAGATCGAGCCCCAGGCTGGGCACTGGGCATGGAGCCTGATCAAGATTGTCTCTCCCTCTCTCTTTCCCTTTGTCCTTCCCCTACTACCACACTCTTGTTCCCTCTTAAAAAAAAAAAAAAAAAAAAAGTGAGGTTGAGCATCTCTTCATATGCTTAATTTGGGTTTTCTCCTGTGAACTTCCTTTATATTCTTCATGTGTCTTTTTAAAAGTAATAAATTAATTATTCATCCCTCAAATATATAAATTATTCATCCCCCAAATATGTAATAATATAAAAACATAACAATCAGATTGAATAAAAATATTTAATGGCTTAATAAAATGTTTAAAATACAAAGATATTTTAGATATTATATAAAATATATTCTGACAAAGCCAAATAAATTGTGTAATCTGATTCCCAGATCTCCATACTTTCCCATATCTTTATACCTATGTATCCATATATAAAGCTATTTAAATACTGGAAGATATGCACAAGATATTAACAGTTATTGTCACTGCTTTTAACTTTCTTTTTTGTGCTTTTCTATATTTTCCTAAGTTTAAAGATTTACACATAGTATTTTTAAAATCTCTAAAAACTGCGAATTTTTAAAAAAAGATTTTATTTATTTATTTGGCAGAGAGAGAGAGGGGGAAGCAGGCTTCTTGCTGAGCAGAAAGCCCTATGTGGGGCTTGATCCCAGGACCCTGACATCATGATCTGAGCCGAAGGTAGAGGCTTAACCCACTGAGCTACCCAGGTGCCCCTAAAAATTGTGAATTTTTACCTAAAAATGAAATAGGTGAAAAAAAAAAAAACAAACCTGTCTAATTGTTTGGCACCAAAATCCTGGCAGCAGTTAACAACAGGCCTTCTGATTACCTGTCACACTCACCCAGTATTCGGCAGAGTTCAAAGTACAGAATTCTCCTTGAGAAGAGTCCCTGAGACTCTGGTACCTGAAGGAACTCTGTCACTGTCCTCACTCTCTTCTGGAGGCTTCTGCCTCATTGCCTGGAACACAGTGGGGTGGCTTATTCCCCTTCTAGTGTCCCGGTTTTCCATCAGGCCCAATGTTTATAGCCTCATTTTACCTAGAGGGTTCTGCAGCCCATCATTCCCAAGAATTCCTCACAGAACAGTTCCCAAGAGAACAGGATGTTCTTTTTCGCCTTTATTCCCTCACTTGTCTTTGTTTACTTGGGGGACAGGAACATTTTTTTGGCTAAAATAACCTGTCAATTACGCTTTTCGGCTCCTTCAATGGGTAATTTTAATGTCCCATTAGTTTTTTTATGCCTGGATTTTAAGAGAATTCCTTTGAGTTTTTGTTGTGCTTTTATCAGTTGATGTGGAGACACAAGCTATCATTATAAAGCCTCTTAAGAAATTAAAACCATTTCTCTGAAGCGATCTCCATAAAGAACTCCCAGGATTTGTGTTCTACATCTCAGGCAGGACTTCTCTTTGATTAAATGCTTCATTTGTCAGCTTCGGAGGCTGAAATTAAGTTTGCTAGCGCTTTGGTTAGTTTCTGATTTGGGGAGGAGTGGCATGAGAGTGCTTGCAGTGCGTGCTTTTTCTTTCTTTTCAGTTTTTGGTTTGATTTTTGGTTCTGTTTTGTGTGTGTGTGTGTGTTTTTAAGATTTTATTTATTTATTTGACAGAGGGAGAAGTATATCACAAGTAGGCAGAGAGGCAGGCAGAGAGGTGGGGGAAGCAGGCTCCCCGCTGAGCAGAGAGCCCCATGTGGGGCTGGATCCCAGGACCCTGAGATCATGACCTGAGCCAAAGGCAGAGGCTTAACCCATTGAGCCACCCAGGGGCCCCTGTTTTGTGTTATTTTAATTGTTGTTTCTACAGATGCAGCTATTTCCATAAAGGTTTGGGCAATTGCATAACCACTAAGGGAAAAGAACTGTCTAAAAAAGAAACTAGACAAAACAAAATGCAATCCCTCAAACCATTAATTTCAACTTCTCTTGGTGTAATGCGGGGTTGAGGTGATATTCAGAGTAAAAACCTATAATTTTGTTCTAAGTGTATTATACTCTCTCCTCCTGTTAAGTTTCTCTATCCAATTCCCCAGGCTAGTTCTTAAAGCAAGGGTTGTATTGATTAGGTTTTTATATAAAGTCCACTACTAGACTGAGATAAAACTGACCTCGTTGATAAAACCAGATACTTCCTTCTTTTTGTCTGAGAACCAGGGTCAATCCTAGAAAAAAACATCAAGTAGACAGACTGTTATTATCTTGTCTCTTATTTTGCTTCTGCTTGGGGTCCCCAGCAATAAATCTCAAGCATCATGTTGCTTTGGAAGACCCCTAAAGGAAACACTGCCGACAGGTTGCATTTTGTCAGGCAGGTATATTTTGTGAGCCCTCAATGTAGTTAATAATTCATAAATGTCACATCAAAATTCGAGTGGTAGAATCTCTTGGAAAATTGAAAATTTTGGCCTACAAAACTTAAGAGTCCTGCAGAAGAGCAGGTCACCTCTACTCTTTATTTTCTTTAATTTTTATTTTTGACAAAAATTATAGATACTTAGTGTACACAATGTGATGTTTTGATTCATGTATACATTGTGCAAAGTTTACTACATGAAACAAATTAAACTATCCATCATCTCCCATAGTTGCCTTTTGTGTGGGGTGAGAACACTTGAAATCCACTCTTTTAGCAAATTTCAAGCATACAACTCATTATTAACTATAGACACTATGCTGCATAATTAGGTCTCCAGAACATATTCATCTTATAACTGAAATTTTGTAATCTTTGATCAATATCACTACTTTTCCCATTGTACCTCTATTACTAGGAGTTCAATTTTTTTATTTTTTCAGATTCCATATATAAATGAGACCATGTTGTGTTTGCCTTTCTGTGTCTGGCTTATTTCACATAGAGCCGGTCTTCCATGTTCATCTACATTGTTTCAAATGGCAGAATTTCCTTCTTTTTTTAGACTGAGTAACAGTCTATTCTATTGTATATTTCTTTATTCATCTATTGAGGGACTCTTAGGTTTTTTCCATATCTTGGAATGGGAATATCTTTCTGGGAATAATGCTGCAATAAATATGGGAGTGCAGATATCTCTTCAAGATAGTAATTTCATTTCCCTCAGATATATACACAAAGGTAAGTTTGCTAGATCATATAGTAACTCAATTTTAAATGTTTTGAGGAACCTCTATAATGTTTTCTATAACTGCTATGCAAATTTACATTTCTATAAAGAGTGCACAAGTGCTCCCTTTCCTCTACATTTTTTTTTTTAAGATTTTATTTGACAGAGAGAGACAAAGAGAGAGAGGGAACACAAGCACAGGGAGTGGGAGAGGGAGAAGCAGGTTCACCACGGAGCAGGGAGCCTCATGCAGGGCTGGATCCCTGGACTCTGGGATCATGACCTGAGCCAAAGGCAGAAGTGTAACCAACTGAACCACCCAGGTGCCCCTTTCAACTCTTTCAACTTTCTGATAATAGCTTTCCTAACAGGTGTGTATAAAACCTTATTGTGGTTTTTATATGTAGTTCCCTGATGATCACTGATGTTGAATGACTTTTTACAAATTGGTTGACCATTTGTAAGTCTTCACTGGAAAAACGTGTATTCAAGTCCTTTGCCTATTTTTAAAATTTTGATTATTTGTTTTTGTGCTATTGGTATGTATAAGTTAGTTATGTAATTTTGGACATTAACTCCTTATCAGATATATGACTTGCAACTCTTTTCTCCCACTTATTTCCTTTGATGGTCAAAAGCTTTTAGTTTGATGGAGTCCCACTAACTTATTTTTGCTTTTGTGGCCTGTGCTTTTGGTGACAATCTAAAAAATCATTGCAAGGCTATTGTCAAGGAGTTTTCCCCTTATGTTTTCTTTTAGGAATTTTATGGTTTCAGGTGTTATGTTTAAGTTTTTAATCCATTTTGACTTGACTTTGCATATGTGTAAGATAGGGGTCCAATTTCATTCTTTCACATGTGACTGTCCAGTTTTCCCAATGCCATTTATTGAAGACACGCTCCTTTTGTGTGTTTGTTGAGAATTGTTGAACATATATGTTTGGATTTACTTCTAGGTTCTTTATTTTGTTCCTCTGATCTGTGTGTCTGTTTTTATGCCAGTACTGTATTGTTTTAATTATTATAGTTTTATAATATAGTTTGAAATCAGGAAGTATAATGACTCTAGCTGTGTTTCTTTCTCAAGATTGCTTTAGGTATTTGGTGTGTTTTGTGGTTCCATATGATTTTTAGGATTGTTTGTTCTGTTTCTGTTTCTTTTCTTTCTTTTTAAGGTTTTTTTATTTTAGAAAAAGAGAGAGAGAGAGAGAGTGTGTGTGTGTGTGTGTGTGTGTGTGCAAGTGGGAGGAGGGAAAGTGGGTACAGAGGGAGAGAGGAAAGAATCTCAAGCAGATTCTGCCTTGAGATGGAGCCCAGCATGGGGCTTAACGTGGGGCTCCATCCCTGGACTGTGAGATCATGACCTGAGCTGAAACGAAGAGTTGGATGCTCAACTAGTTGAGCCACCCGGGAGCCCCTGCTTATTCTCTTTCTGTGAAAACAGTCATTGGAATTTTGATAGGGATCACACTGAATATTTAGATATCTTTGGGTGGAATGGACATTTCAATGATGTTAGTTCTTCTAATCCATGAACATGGGCTATCTTTCCATTTATTTGTATCATCTTCAGTTTCTTTCATCAGTGTTTTATAGTTTTCAAAGTATAGATCTTTCATCTCCTAGGTTAGATTTATTCCCAAGTATTTTGTTCTTTTTGATGCTATGGTAAATGGGACTTTTTTCTTTCTTTATTTTTTTTTTGATATTTCACTGTGAATGTATAGAACTGTAACTGGTTTTTGCATGTTGATTTTGTATTTTTCAAATTTATGTAATTCATTTATTAATAGCTTTATTATTTATGAATAATAAATTTTACATTTATTAACATGTGTTAACAGGTGTTTTTTTTTTTGCTAAAGTCTTTAGAGAATGGTATATACAAGGTCACAGCATTTGTGAAAAGACAGTTTTACTTGAAAAAGATAACTTCTATTTCTTTATCTTGTCTAATCGCCCTAACTAGGACTTCTAGTACAATAGGAGTGGGTGATCTTGTCTTGTTTCTGATCTTGAAAGAAAATCTTCTAGCATTTTACCATTGAGCATGGTGTCAGTTGTTGGCTTGTCATATATGATCATTATTATCTGAGGTCTGTTCTATTGCCCATTTTGTTGAGAGTTTTTTTTTTTTTTTTTATCATGAAAGGATGCTGAACTTAGTTAAACGCTTTTACTGCATCTATTGAAATAATCATATGAGTTTTGACTTTTATTCTAGTAAGGTGGTATATCATATTCACTGATTTGCATACATTGAACTATCTTTGCATCTTAAGGATAAATCCCACTCAATCATGGTATATGGTCCTTTTACTATACTGTTGAATTCAGTTTGCTGGTATTTTGCTGCGGATTTTTGCCTTTATGTTCATTAGGGATATTAGCCTATAATTTCTTTTTTCCTCATAGTGTTCCCGTCTGGCTTTAGTAACTTATAAAATGAGTTTGGAACTATTCCCTCCTCATAAATTTTTTTGGAAGAGATTGAAAAGGATTAGTATTAATCCTTCTTTAAATGTTTAATAGATTTTCCCATCAAGCAATCTGGCCTGGACTTTTTTTTTTGTTGGGAGATTTTGATTACTGATTCAATCTTTTTACTTGTTATTAGTTTACAGTACAAATTTGTATTTCTTCATGATTCAGTCCTGGTAGGTTGTATGTTTCTAGGAATATATCCATTTTTTTTAGGTTAACCAATATCTTGGTGTTTAACTGTTCAAAGTAGTGACTTAGTAGTAGTAGTAGTAGTAGTAGTAGTAGTAGTATTTCCATGGTATCAGTTGTAATGTCTCCTGTTTTATTTCTGATTTTATTTATTAGTGTCTTCTATCTTTTTTATAGTTAATCTAGCTAAAGATTTATCATTTCTATTTTTATTTTCAAAACCCGACTCTTAGTTTTATTGACATTTTTCTATTGTCTTTCTAACCTCTATTTCATTTATTTCAAATTTTTAAATTTCCTTCCTTTTACCAACTTTGGACTTAGAGTGGTCTTATTTTTTCTCCTTAAGGTATAATGTTAGGCTGTTTGAGATCTTTCTTTTTTCTTTTTCTTTTCTTTTTTTTTTTTTAATTTTATTTATTTATTTGACAGATTACAAGTAGGCAGAGAGGCAGAGCAGAGAGCCCGATGCGGGGCTTGATCCCAGGACACTGAGATCATGACCTGAGCCAAAGGCAGAGGCTTTAACCCACTGAGCCACCCAGACGCCCCTCTTTTTTCTTAATGTAAGCACTTATCACTATAGACTTCCCTCATAGAACTGCTTTTGCTGCATCTCAAAAGTTTTGGTATGTTGTATTTCCATTTTTGTTTGTCTTAAGATGTCTTTAAATACCCCCTCCTATCTTTTTTGACCCATTGGTTGTTCACAAATGTGTTATTCAATCTCAACATATTTGTGACTTCTCCATATTTCTTCCTGTTATTGATTTCTAGTTTCATAGCATTGTGGTAAGAAAAGATATGTGATATGATTTCAATCAAGCTTCTTAAATTTATAAGACTTGTTTTGTGGCCTAACATATGATCTATCCTGGAGAATGTTCTGTGTGCACTTGAGAAAAACATGTTCTTCTGCTGGTCTGCAAAATATGTGCTGGGAAATCTGCTAATAGTCTTATGAAGGACTCTCTTTTATACCATGAGCTTCTTTTCTCTTGCTGCTTTCAAATTCTTTGATTTTTGACAGTGCTACTTATAATGTATCATGGTGAAGTCTTTTTTAGTGTAACCTCATTGGAGACATTTGAGCTTCATGTACTTGGTTGTTGACATCTTTCTTCAGATTTGGGAAGTTCTTAGCTGTTATTTTTTTTTAAATAAGTTATCCGTCCCTTTCTCTCTCTCTTCTCCTTATGGGACTTCCATAATGTGACTTTCGTTTTGTTTGATTGTGTCCTATATGTCATATATAGGCTTTCTTTATTCCTTTGCATTCTTTTTCTTTATTTCTCCCCTGACTGGGTAATATAAAATGAACTGTTTTAGAGCTCACTGATTCTTTCTTCTGCTTGACTGGGTTTCCTACTTAATCTCTCAGTTTGGGGGGTTCACTCATTGTGTTCTTCAGCTCCAAAATTTCTGTTTGGTTCCTTTTTCTATTTCTTATTTATTGAACTTCTCATTCGTTCCTGTATTGTCCTCCTGATTTTGTTAAATTGTTTATCCATGTTCTCTTGTGGTTCTCCGAGCTTCTTCAGAATAGTTATTTTGAATTTTTTGTTGAGCATTTCATAGATCTCCATTTTTTGTGGTTCCTGTAAGTTTTTTGTTTTCCTTGATGTGGTGCCACATTATTCTGATTCTTTATGATCTCTGTGCCTTACATAGGAGTTTGCACATTTGAAGAAGCAGTCATCACTCCTAGACATTATAATTGACTTTAGTAAGGAAAGATCTTCAATTGTGTGTATGGGCATGCTGGAGTATGCTGTGGCCTCAGGTCTACTGGTGTGGGGCACCAAGTGTGGGAGCCTGGGTCTAGGGAGAAATGGTGAATTGTTGGCTCAGGCAGCTGGATCTGGGTCATCAACAGCAGATACCTTTGTTGGCAAGAGCTAGAGGGGGTTAAGAACTGTTAAAAGGGGGATAAAAGAACTGTTGGGGTTCTCAGCAGGACCTTCAAATTTCATGCCATGGAACCAGGGCAGGTGGTGTTGGAGGCCAGAGCTGGGAATAAATATAATAACTGTGGGAGCTGGCTTCAGGTGCTTGTATGGGGGCAGGGTAGCAGCAGGCACATGCACAGTGGCAAGGATAGCAGCCAGTGGCAGGCGCTGAAGCCAAGTATGAATGCAGCAATGCCCTGGGCTCTCACTGTGTACTCAGGTGCCTGCAAGTACTAACCACAGGTTCATGCATGGCAGTGAGGGCCAGTGATGGGAGTTGGGGCTGGTGGCGTGCTGGTAAGGGGCCTCAGAGTTTAGCTGTAGGCACCTGTTATAGTACAAGTCTGTGACAGGAGTCTGGGCTGGCTCCAGGTACAGAACAGGTGCGTGGTCCTGAGCTGGCCTTGTGCACACACACACTTGCAAAAGCTGTGGCTAGCTGTGGGTGGGGTGGCTTGCTGGATCCCAGACTCAGGCTGTCCAGAGTGGTGTTGACTGGGGTTGCTCTGGGTAGGGTGGAGAACAAGGAGGAACTCAGGCATCTGGAGTCTGCAAACATAAAAAGCTATGGGGCCATCAGCAATGGGCGCCACCAGGGGTCTGCAGCAGCTGTGTTGGCTGTTGGTCTCCTCAGCAACAGAAGTTGGGATTCGCTGCAGAGCAGTCTGCTGGGCTCTCTGACAGGATCCTCAGCGACATAAGCTGTGGGAGTTCACAACATCCATGAGTGCTGTTGAGAGTCTCACAGTGGAGGCTGCTAGAAACCTCTGCAAAGCGGGCCACTGGGAACTATGGTCGTTCCCACCAAGTGGTTGACATCAGTAGCCCCTGCCCTTCTTCTTTGTTCCTAGCCATTCCTCGGCATCTCAGCTATGCCAGTCTCTAGATGGGATGAGACTGAAGTGGGTCCTTCCTTATAGTACTTCAAATGTTGGGGAAGGGTTGCTCACCCCACTTACTTTTCCTAGTGAGAGGAGTTTCCTCTTGGTGGCAACTGTGTTAGCCTAGAGGATGGTCAGATGCAGGCAAAATGAAATAATTTTTACCTGTTTCATGTAGTAATTCTCCTTTTTTGTTTTGTTTGTTGGTTCTGCCCAACTGTGTTCTTGAAGTTTCTTAAGGGGACCCCTGAATTCTCCCAGAGCTATTTTTATTCATGGATACCTAATTGTTGTTCTTTGTTGGAGGAACCGGGTGGGATCTCCTACTTTGCCATGTTGGTGATGTCTCTTGGAGCTCACCTCTTTAGGCGGGGCATGTGCTCTAGCTCTCTGTTTTGCTACAGTTTTCACTTCTCCTTACTGTTTTATACCTGTTCCCTTTATGTCAGTCATTTACGCAACTTTCATGATTTCTGTAGGCATTTGGGTCCATGTTCCCTTCCACAAAGCAAAAAACTAATGAAGACTTTAATTATGTTGTGGTTTGTAAACTTGAGCATATATCAAAATCATCTGAAGGGTTTGTAAAAACACTGAGGGCTGGGCTCAACCCCCATTTTGCAGGTCTGAGGAAGGGTCTGAGAATTTGCATTTCAATAAATTCTTAGATGATGCAGATAACTGCTCTTCCAGGGACCACACTTTGAGAACCACTGCTTTAAAGCATTACTTCTCTGAGGGGGTATCTCTATCTTCATTCATTCATTCACTCATTCACTCATTCATTTGTGTATTCAGTATATATATATTTTTTAACACAGTACTTTGCTTTATATGGAAGATTCATTAATGATCAAGTATCTATGGTTCTCATTTTGATAATCAGGCAAAATTTTAAAATTTTATTCAAGGTATAATGACAGATGTGACAGTGCTATGAAGAGTATTCGGAATGGTCTCCTTAAGGAATGACGTGAAGCCTATTTATAGAGGATAAATAGGACGTGGTCAGACAGATTAGAGAGGATAGGGGAGCTTTCTAGGTCATAGGAAGAGCATGTGTAAAACCAGGCAAAGCCGCCTCTCAGATCTAAATGATAAGCCTCTGATGGGGTTTTCAGAGACCACGGGAACTATTTCAGGTTGGGATACTTCCCAGTCGTCATTCCAAGGAGCCAGGTGCCTGTTCTGATGACTTCTGAGGCTGATTGTTTCCCAAATTGCAGAGTCTGGAGCCAGGAGAGAGGGAGCCGTCAGTCCTGGCAATCTCACGCATCAGTTCTAATGAAGCGGGCTGCATAAAGGAGCAATGGCAAAAGTTATTTTGAAATCCTGTTCTGGGGGAAATCCCAGTGGCATATTGGCAACTCATTCCAATTTCTCTCTCCTCCGGTTTCTGGGCCTTTGAGCATTGCTAGGAAACACATTTTTAAAAAGATACCAACTGGAAGATCAGATCCTCAAATAGCAGGCTCGGTTCACCTGTGCCTCTGCCTTGGCCCATGGGTCCTTTTATTGCTCCTTGCATTAGCTGTCCATGACACCGTTGTCTCTCATCCCTCTGGGTCTCATCCCCGCCCCCTCACCTGTGTCTGGTGACTCCCATCATCATCTGTGGATTGTCCTTCTGTGCCATCTGAAAGCATTTGTTTTTATTTCTTTGGCTTATAACTCTTTCTCTTTATTCTCAGATGTCCAAATGTAGAAGCATTTGTTTTTGTTTGCCTTCTTTCTGTCTTTCCTTTTCACTTTCCACCAAAATCTATAAACAAGAATGCCTTCTATTTAAAGAATTGTTTCTTCTATATTTCTTCATCTATTTTTTATATTTATACACATAAAATTCATATGCAAATAAGAATATCTGACTCAGCTCTCCAACCCCTTGTTTTCAGTTTTTCCTTTGAGAAACTGGAAGGTTTTTTATGTTGGCAGCCACTGTTGTCTTTTTTAAGGCCAATTTACTGTCTGCCTCTTCATTATTCCTCATGGATTATCTTACACATTCGTTTTCTAATATAGCAGTAGAATAGAATGTTCTTTGAGGTTGCCTTTAGTTCTGAAATATTACGATTATAAGGAATTTGCTCTTCTTCCATATAAATTTTAATTGAATTTCCAGCTTTTAATAAATTAACTTTGCTTATTTTCATAGCATCATAAAAAAAAGAATATGCCTTTCACTTACATTTTGTGACTTTTCTCCTACTTTGCAAATTAATTGCATCAATGCTACTAGCCAACTTCTTTTTATGTGATTTTATTTTGGACTCTTAAAGTAGATACCTGAAAATATGTCCTTTCCTAAATGTCTTACACACTGATTTTAAATATATTTTTTTAAAGATTTTATTTATTTATTTGACAGAGAAAGATCATAAGTAGGCAGAGAGAGAGAGAGAGGGAAGCAGCTCCCTGCTGAGTGGAGAGCCAATGCAGGACTCGATCCCAGAACCCTGAGATCATGACCTGAGCCGAAGGCAGCGGCTTAACCCACTGAACCACCAAGGTGCCCCTGATTTTAAATATTTAACTTTGGAGGTGACTTGTGTTCCTATTTTTCTCAAGGTGGTGAAATCCTTATGCTATCTTTCTTGTATGCAAAAAGCATGTGCAGAGCTTCAGATAATTTTCTTCTTATATACCTTTTGGGTATGTGCATGCATTTTGCAGACCCCGTCTGTGACCTTCCCAGTTCATACCTGTGCATTCTCTTTCCAATACAGATCTCTTGGATCTTCCAGTATCTGACTGATAATCCAAAACTTTATCCAGAAATACACCTTCTAGACTCTTCTTTTCCTTACATACCATTTGGAGTAGATGCAAATCTGTCTCTAGTTTCCTTGTATCCTATAAACTTTGCTGTCTCTGTTGTCAAATATAACATTTGCCACTTTCTTTATTTTATGGTCAGATAGCACTGGCATTTGTGAACTTCCTTACCTTGTTTGTATTATTTTCCCAGTTTAGTTATTTTTATTTAGTTAGTTAAGATTTCCTTTGACCTCACTCATTTCTTTTGATTCCTTGGGTTCCAACCTCACCTTGTGAGGGAACTGTTATTCCCTTCTTCTCTATTTGAATTTCTTTTATAGTCTGCCTTATTATTTTCATTTTCTTTGGTATTTTTTTCTCTATGCTCTTGCCTTTTATTCTCCTCTGCCCAAGGATTTTAAGTGGAAAGTGTCATTATTCTCTGATAACTTGTAATGCATTCATCTAATTTTAAATTCTATTACTGGTAATCTCGGGGTGCCTGGGTGGCTCAGTGGATTAAGCTGCTGCCTTCCGCTCAGGTCATGAACTCAGTGTCCTGGGATTGAGCCCCGCATCGGGTTCTCTGCTCAGCAGGGAGCTTGATTCCCCTTCTCTCTCTGCCTGACTCTCTGCCTACTTGTGATCTCTCTCTCTGTCAAATAAATAAATAAAATCTTTTTAAAAAAAATTCTATTACTGGTAATCTTTATGTTAAACATGTTTTAGTTCATATTTCCTGAATTTTCTAAAACATAAAAAACATAAAGATCTTTGATACTTATCTATATAGGTTAAGGAATTTAGCAAATTTTTATTTCCCCTCATCTTTTTATGAAAATGAATCCTAGAGTTATAATATCTAGACTTTCATTCAGATTATTTTTAAATCATTATTAACCTAGTACTGTCTCTTAATTTTTATTCTTAAGACATGTGTTTAATTATATAGCCATGTTATAAAAATTATCTTACTTAAGCCTTTGTTTAAACACTTTCAATGGTAACTCTCCAGATTTTTCCAGTCCTGAGTTCAATATTTTTATTCACCTCCAGATCAACTCAAATTTATCTTTAACTTTATCAGAGAAATTAAAAATACCTAGGAATCTCTTATTGTTGATGGTTTCTATGAAAGACAACTTGAATATGAATAGATTTTTGAGGATAAAATTTTTCACCTTGAAAACTCTGCTAAGGGGAAAGGGTCCAGATGTTCTTCAATGTATTAACTCTATAGTGGTCCATCAACATAACAAAAAATATATAGTATTTTTCAAAAAATAAAGAAATGAAAGGCTCTTCATACATAATATGAAAAAAATCTCCAAGTTATAACATTGATAAGATGAAAACATCTTGGTATATTGTACATCCATGTTCATAATAACACTATTCACAATAGCTAACAGGTGGAAGGAATCCCAAGTATCCCCCTACGGATAGATAGATAAACAAAAGGTGGTATATACATAAAATAGAATATTATTCAGCCTTAAAAGGAAAAAAAATTCTGACACATACTATAGCATGAATGAGCCTTGAGGGCAGTATAACTAAATGAAATAAGCCAGTCACAAAGAAACAAATACCGATTCTATTTAAATGAGATACTTAGAGTGGTCAAATTCATAGAAACAGAAAATAGAGGTAGTTGCCTGGGACTAGAGGAAAAGGAAATGGGTAGTTGTTGTTTAGTAGGTATAGAGCCTCAGTTTTGCAAAATAAAAAGTTCTGGACATTGGTTGCACAATAGATTGACTGTACCGAACACTACTGAACTATATACTTAGAAATTGACTAAAATGGTAAATGTTATGTCATATGTTTATCCACAATAAAGAAGATATGGTACAGAGTACAGAAACTTTGAGGTTAAAAAAATGGGTCAAAAATTTAGATGTATTTGTAATTACTTGAATATGCACAAACAAGATAGGATACACAGGAATGCATCAATGGAGTCATAAGTGGGTAGAAGTTTGAAACAGACAGATGTGGGAATCAGCATTAGGAGGGATATTTTTCACTAGATACTTTTAAAAATCTCTTTTCCAACTATGAGAATGTATTACTAATTCATTAAAAACAAAACAAAACAAAACAGTGAGTAAATGATTTTTACATTTATGGCCCCCAAATTAGTCTCTTACTTCTTAGTAGAGGAGGCTATGTATCTAATGGGGGAGGAAGGCCGCTTTTGGAGGCTCCATTCTTTGTATTCAAAATGTTTCTTTTTACTGAATAAAACCTGTTTACTGGCTGTGGTAGGCAGAATAATCCCCCCCACCCACACACCCAAGATGTCTTCATCTTAATATCTGGAGCCTGTGAATATGTTACTTTAGGTGGCAAGGGGGAATTAAGGCTACTAATCAGCTGACTTTAAGATAGGGAGGTTATTCTGTATTACTTAGTGGTTTCGGTATCATCACAAGGGCTCTTAAAAGGGGAAGAGAGAGGCAGGGGAGGAAATTCGAGTGATGTGAGGTCAGAAAGACTATTGCTGGTTTTGAAGAAGGAGGTAGGAGGCCATATTCCAAGGATGCAGGGAGCCTCTAGAAGCTGTAAGAGCAAGGAGACAAATGCTTTAGAATTTGCAGAAGATATGCAGACTTTCCAAAACCTTGATTTTAGCCCAATGAGACCTGGGTAGAACATCTGACCTGTAGAACTGTAAGGTAATAATTTTTATTGCTTTACCCTGCTAAGTTTGTGGTCATTTGTTATAGCACTAGTGGGATAGAATAGTTATGGAGTGGGCTGAGGAGATAACTGGGGTCAAAATAATCAAACTTGAATAGTTTCTCTAAAAATTTAAGTATTTATTCATTTTCTGATTAAATTTGGATAAAGATGAAAAAGGAAAAAGGAAATCCACATGGATATTGGCACATCATCATCTCTTCTTTACTATGAGAAAGGACAGAAATCAGAGAGGCTCTTACTTGAAAGGAACATATTTTTCTATTTTCCTAATTATGGGATTCCTTTTTTCCTTCATCCAGGAAATGAAACAAACAAACAAACAAACAAACAAAAAACAAAACCACAACAACCCCAAACTACCATTACAAATCAGAAAATACAAGAACGAAAGTCCCTCTTGAAATTAAACACAAATCAAGACATGCCTAGGTAGGGATATTTTTTTCTCCACAACTTTAGCTATTTTAGAATTCTTCCTTGGTGTCTGGCACAAAGCTTTAACTCCCAAAACCACATATCAGGTAGGAATGAATGCTGTTTCCATTTCACAGATGATAATGACAAGATTAAAATAATTGAATTTTTTCAAGATAATCAGTTTGACTCTATGTCTGTTGAGGCAAGGGCCCATGTTCTTAGCCACCAAGGTTCCCTGCTTTCATGCTCTGCCTCAGTTCCTCCTGGCTATTTTTCAGGAGAACTGTCCTTCATATGTTGCTTCTATATAGTCCTTGGCCTCTCCCTGTTTCTTATCCAAAGACTTCACATTATCTTCTTCCCTCACATTCTTTCTTTGAAATCATTGATTCCTAATTTTCTAATACCACATTTGCTCTTTACTACTTTCATTGCAGATTTTAATATACTCTTATACTTCTAGTGTCCTGGTGTGTGTGTGTGCCCATGTACGTGTGCTTAATATGACCTTTTTTTTAAATGGCTGGTCATGTCAATTAATTCTATATTTGAGCTTATTTTCTCTATCATCTATTGATTCATAGAAATACACAGAAAAACACGAAGGCCCACTTAGGAGATACTGCAGATTTAGTTCCAGACCACTGCAATAAAATGAATATTGCAATAAAGGGAGTCAAATAAATTTTTTGGTTCTGTTTACACTGTCCTGTAGGCTATATCTTCCTTTCATGATTTCTCTGTAGCATGTGGTGCTGTTTGATAACATTTTACCCACAGTAGAACTTCTTTCAAATTAGAATCAATCCTCTGAAACCCCGACACTGCTTTATCAAAGAAATTTATGTAATATTCTAAGTCCTCTGTTGTCATTTCCACAATCGTTACAGCATCCTCACCAGGAGTAGGTTCCATCTCAAGAAATCACTTTCTTGGCTCATCCACGAGAAGCAACTCCTCATCATTTCAAGTTATCTTGACTTTGCAGTAATTCTGTCCACCCTCAGGCTATACTTCTAGTCCTCTTGCTAGTTCTACCACATCTGCAGCTACTTCTTTCAGTGAAATCTTGAACCTCTCAAAGTCATCCATGGGGGTTGGAATCAGCTTCTTCCAACCTCTTGTTAATGTTGATATTTTGATTGCTTCCCTTGAATCATTCATATTTTAAAAAAAATCTTATTTATTTGAGAGAGAGAGAGCGCGCATGGGCTGAGGGAGAGAGGTAGATGGAGAAGGGGATGCAGACTCCCCAAGAGCTGGGAACCCAATGCAGTGCTCAATCCCAGGACCCTGGGATCATGACCTGAGCTGAAGGCAGACACTTAACTGACTGAGCCACCAAGGCACCCTGAATGATTTATATTTTTAATGGCATCTAGAATGGTGAAGCTTTCCAGAAGGCTTTCAATTTACTTTGCCCAGATCCATCAGAGGAATCACTATATATGGAAGCTGTAGCCTTATGAAATGTATTTCTTAAATAATAAAACTTTGAAGTTGAATTAACTCCTTGATTCTTGGGCTGTAGAATGGATGCTGTGTTAGGCATGAAAACCACATGAATCTCATTGTCTCATCTCCATCAGAGCTCTCGGGTGACCAAGTACATTGTCAAGGAAGAATATTTTGTCAATGAGTAATATTTTGAAAGATGTCTACTTTTCTAAACAGTAGTTCTCAATAGTAGGCTTAAAATATTCGGTAAACCGTGTTATAAAAGATGTGCTGTCATGTAGGCTTTGTTGTTCCATTTATAGAGCACAAGCAGAGAAAACTGAGCATAATTCTTCAGAGCCCTAGGATTTTCCAACTGGTAAGTGAGCATTGGCTTTAATTTCAAGTCACCAGCTGCTAACAAGAGTCATCCTGTCCTTTGAAGCTTTGAAGCGAGGCCATGACTATTCCTCTCTAGCTATGAAAGTCCTAGATGGCATCTTCTAACAGAAGGCTGTTTGTCTACATTGAAAATGTGTTGTTTAGTGTAGCCGCCTTCTTTAATTATCTTAGCTAGCATAAGGACCTATTTAGAAACTGTCCCTACTCCCCTTCCCCCAGGGGATTTACTTGGAGACAAGTCCCGGAAACCAGCTTCAGGTTACAAAGCCCAGATACAAAGGTGGCTCAGGCCAGGTGGAGACATCAATCAGTGGGGGGGCGGGGGATGCATACTGTCTCCCTGGTTACCATAGAGTATGAGCCCCACCCTTTGGGAACCTTTTTGGCGCCAATCCCAATCAAGGTGTAATAGGCTGGTTCAAATGTCTACTAGGGTAAATTGTAACTCAATTGGTCACCTAGCATCACTGTGGAGTTTCCTGTGTGTGATACAATCTCATTGGCCACCTGTGAGTGGCCAGGCCTGAGGGCATGGCTTTTGCCCTTAAAAGCTAGTCTGTGAAACAGAGAGGGGTCGCCCTCTCTTGTAAGAGGTGCGGCCCCGAACGTTTGGGTAGATTCTTGATGCTTGGCATGAAATGAAGCTTTGCTTGACCTTTGCTTTGTATCAGTCTCACTCCTTTAATCATGGACCCATTATTGGTGCATAACACTAGAACCTCTGGATCGCTAGCTGTAGCTTGTAAACCAGTACTAGCTGCTTCACCTTGCTCTTAATATGTTACAGAGCTGGCTTCTTTCCTTAAACCTAGTGAACCAACTCTGCAGGGAGCACTGGATGTTATATGTAAACGATGAATCTTGGAACACTACATCAAAAACTAACGATGTATTGTACGGCGACTAACATAACACAATTTTAAAAAGTGAAAAAAAGAAAAGATTCACTGTCTTATCAGGGTGTGGTTTGCGGTGCTCCCAACCCAATGCAGTAGTAACATCACTGATCACCATAACAAAGATAATAATAATGAAAAAGTTTGAAAAGTTGTGAGAATTACCAAAATGACACGGAGACAAGAAGTGAGCAAATGCTTTTGGAAAAGTGGTGCCCATAGCATTGACTTGATCAATACAGAGTTGCCACAAACCCTCAATTTGTGAACCAAAGCACAATAAAGGAAGGCATTTTCTAATTTTTTCTTTTGTTTTCTATGAAAGATTTCCCTTCCCTTCTTCAAATCCACGGAACCTTTTCACTTCTTTTCAGTTGTGCATTCCACAGAAGGTAGCTCTATCAGTACAGCAGGCAGGGAGCACATGGGTCCCTTATCTTCCTTAGGGAGACTCCCAGCAGATGTTGACTTGCAAGAACTATCCAGTGCCAACTCTGACAAATGTGATCTATCACAGCTCTCTTAAGCTAAGGAAGGGTTGTCTACTCTGTCCTCCTCTTCTGATTTGTAGAAAGCAATTTGTCCTTTCATATTAGAGGTTGTCTGAACATTTACTCTTGAATTTTCTCTGACAGTTCAAGCAGAAACATGACAAATACAATCCCCAGAGTATACTACTCTACGAAGCTTTCTGTTTATATATTTGCTTGAAGCCTGATCACATGTGACAACGTCATCTACCACCTGTCTCCTTTTACCATGTTCTCAGGGCACAATATGGTATCTCTGAATGTGTGGGCAAATAGGTATCCCTGAGCTTCCTACAAACATGTGTGCATGCGCGCTCTCTTTACTCACCATCTTAGGACTTAAGGTCTTTGTGGTCAGGATCCACACAGGGCAAGAGGGCTGGGGAGGACTCTGTACAGACAAGCTGCTCTGTCTTCCATGGTGAAGCCTTTGCTTGCCACTGTAACTTCAACAACATGACTTCATCTAGGCATTGTCTAGTAGAAATTCCTTTCAGACCATCAGATTGTCGATATTTATTTCTGATTTCCAGTGCTGCCACAACTCAATGTAACCCTTTATTGCTACTGCAGTGGGAAATACGAGATGGGTGCATTGGTGCCACCATCACAACCCAGAAGTCCACACGACAAAGGTCTCGTTGCTGCACGATGCTTCTTTTTTCTGTCCTCTGCTGGAGCCCTCATCTCTGCATACCACGTTTCCATCCCTAGCTACTCGCTCGATTTTCCTTTGCCATCTTTTTCTTTACTTCTCTTCATTTCTTTTTGAGCCTCACCTAGGTGATATGCTCTTACGGTGCCAGATACTTCACTTGTTCAGTTAGGCAAACATGTTCTATCATTGCTTGTCGTCTCTAATTGCAAGCCTTTGAAACTGGTGCTGGTTGCCTGTCTCCCATTTGGGGCCTTGAGCACTTTGCTTATATATGGTTCCCTTTCGTCCTAAAGGCTGCAAATGATGTTCTGCCCAGGAGGCCCTACTCAGCCCTTTTATCCATTTACCATGCTTTTCCTGACTGTAGGTTATACTCACATGATTTATTGAGCCTCATCTGTAATATGTCTTTGATTCCCTTATACTCACCGAAAACCTTCTGTGTCCCTAAATGAAAAGCACTTGGCAGGCAGTTAACCTTATCTTCCTTTGCCACAGTTCTATTTCATGCTTGTATCAATGAAACCAACTCCTAAACTGTCTGCTACTTTTACTGAAACCATCCATATGTCACAGTCTCTTCTTAACAAGTCAGAGAATCATTGATCCTTAGGGTTGAAAAGGGCCTTAGAAGTAACTCAGTTATATATGATGACATGAGGATAGCACGACATAAAACTAAACAAAATCAAGATATGAAACTATATATACAACATGGCCTTTGTGTATGTGTATATATGTGTGCTGTGTGTGTGTGTGTGTGTCCTGGGAAGGTATCCATCACAATGTGATAGGGTTATCTCTGGGTAGTAGGATTACCATTGCTTTCAGTCTTTCTTACACTTGCCCACATTTCCCAGATTTTCTTTATTAAGCAATACCAGATTATAGGAAACACTGGAGAACATTGCCTTAAAAAATTTTCAGACTTGAATTCTATAATAATGTTATTAACAATAGCATGCTAGAATAACAACATGTTAAAAATGAGAGAACTAAAATACTTAGCTTCTATTTGTCCTTTCTAGGAGGCTAAGTGAAAATGATTTATTACAAAACAAGGGAATAAGCCAATGCAGCAGAAGACACGGAGGCGGGAAACAAAACAGCCCCGCCCACCACCACCCCCAAATTTGAAGAAATTCCTAGGATAACAGACATGCAAATAGTCATGAGAAGTAATCCCCTTAGAAAGGAACACAGGCTGAGAGGGCCAGCTCACTTTATCCTTTGGGAGAAATAAAGAAGAATTTAGCTCATTTGTCCATAAATGTCAGTTTCAAAGGCTAGTGTTATTGACACATCCATTCACTCAACACCTATTTCTTGAGCACCTATCAGGTGCCATTGCTATGCTAAGTCCTGGGGACACAATAGTGAGCCAAAAAATCCCGTTTTTATAGAGCATAAGAAGACAACGACTGTTATCTCCCTTAAACCTCCCCTATCTCCCCCTCATGTTATAAATGAAATCTTTGCTCCTTGTTATAAATTAGGAAGTTCAACGGGTTTGCATAACTTGCTCAAGGCTGCTGATTGGCAAGTGCCAGGGCTAGGATTCAGATTTGGACTTGAAACCTGTGCTTTCTTTGCTCCGCTCAAAGTAGCCTTTTTTTCTTCAGGGGTAAGTCCTTGCTGAGAAATTTGCTTTCTTAGAATTGTATGCTTAGCAAAAACGGGGAGGAAGATCATTTGGAAAACTCTCCTGGCTGGCTGTTCAGTGGATGATGTGTCCGGGTAAATCTGCACCTGATGGTCTGTGACAATCGGCTCGAGTACAGATGGGCACTCAGCAGAGGATGCCGCGGCCTGCGTCCTGAGTTACAGCTGCGCTTCCCGAAATGTCTGCTCAGCATAAGTGCAAATTGAAAATAAACTTGTAAACCATCGTCAGTGATGTAGCTCAGAGACTTTATGGGCTGAAGTGTTTTTAAAGCCGTTTTTCATTACAGTCTGCCCTTTTTCAATGGGCAGAATTCATTTTCTCCTCTTTAAGTGTGCTCAGTGAGGGGAAAACAGATCTTGAAAGGAAGAGGTAGGTCTGATTTTCTGGTGTCGCACATGAAATGCATCCTATTCTTGAAAGCTGGGATCATCTCTTTCTTTCCCCACCACAGGCCGCGGGGCTTCTCTAAAAGTCGATCATGATCAGGTGAGCTACTCCGAGGTACTCAAACTCTGTATCCAGCCAGGAGAGAGCTGCTGGGAGAGGAGAATCCACAGCCACTGTGATGGGATGTGTAGTGTAAGCGCCTGAGCTCAGCTTTCGTTTACACAGTGGTTTTAGGTTTTTGACTCTGAAACCAGGACTTCTCAGTTTTAATCCTAGCTCATCTCTAACTAGCTCTGGGACCTTTGGTTAACTATGTAATTTCTCTGTGTTTTGACTTCCTGTGAAGTAGGAATATTATCAATAGCCCCTTTGTAGGATTTTAACAGGAACTAAGTGAGATAATCTATGTTCGGTCATATACATAGATAGGCCATAACAATGCCTGGCAAAAGGTTTGAGCAATTTGAGGTTTTATGAAATGATTTCCTCCCCAGTGATTTCTTTTCACCGTGCCTTCCTATCCTTAAAATAATTTGCTCCAGGATTTCAATACAAGATTTCCCTCTCGAAGGCCAGTATGATCTGTTTTACATGTAATTGACTCTGGATTCTAAAAGCAATCAGTTTTCATTCCTAGTCTGGTCTCCCTAGGTCAGACACTGTGTCCTGTCAGGGAGGAAGAATTCCTGTCCCCTCAAAGGTCCTTGTCGTTGGACTAAGAATCAAATTGACATGAGACAGATTAACAGGAGAAAATAAAATTTAATAGCTTATGTACAGGGGATCCACGCAGACATGGAATTTCTAAAGAGAGGCAAAATGAGGTCTATATGCCATCCTGAACTAAGGGGAAGGGGGTAGGATCTGGGACTTTAGAGGAAAGGAATGCACTTCACAGGGTGAAGTGACCCATGTTTGGTCATCGGATATTTGTCCTGATATATAGATGTCACTCAGATAACATTTATCTCTGGTAATAAACCTTATTTCGAGAAGGACCTCCAATTTGATTCTTCTAAGAGGTTAAGGGAGAGGCAAAGGTTTCTCTTGAGCACATAGGCTTTTTGTTTTTGTTTTGTTTTTAAGATTTTATATATTTATTTGAGAGAGAGCGAGCACGTAAATGACTGGGGAAAGGAGCAGGGGGCAGAAACAGACTTCCTGCTGAGCAAGGAGCCCCATACAGGCTTGATTCCCGGAGTCAGAGTCAGGGATCATGACTTGACCTGAAGGCAGACTGAGCCACGCAGGTGCCCTGAGCTCAGAGGATCTTGATTCCTTGGGCTCAAAATAATCTTCATGTCAAAAGGGCCCATCTTGGGGCAGCCTGCCCTGGGCCTTTCTAGTCCCCTCAGGAAGAGCAGTCAGTCCAGATGCCTCACCTCTGGTAGGCTTCCTCTCCCTGCTCAGGCTAACTCCTTAGACTCAGATGCTTGTGAGGGTGGGTGCCTCTCTCTTCCCACCCCCGCTCTTCCTCTAGCACCTCATAGTACCTGCTAACCTGAAAAACCTGGGTCAAGGATTCTGGCAAGAATTGGTAACTTTCTCAAAGTTTTACATTACTAAGAAGTCTATAACGGCTAAACCAGATGTCAAAAAGGAAAATACTTCCTCTCAAACACAGAAAGTGTAGCTAGTGGTCTATATTAGCTGTAAAGGCTGGTCCATCTCCAGTCTTAGCACTTATCAAACCTCCTCCATGAGCACCCAGGGCAAGCTCCAGACTCTGGCGGTTCACTCATGAGTAATTAAGAGACAAGCCTGTGTCCAGCCTGCCACTAACCTTAAGAGACTCTGAAAACCGAAGCTAACAAAACCTGTGAAGGAGGAATACCTGGGTTAAGCATCTGCCTTCTGCTAGGGTCATGATCCCAGGGTCCTGGGATCGAGCCCCGCATCGGGCTTCCTGCTCTGTGGCGTATCTGCTTCTCCCCCTCCTTCCTGCTTGTGCTCTCTTGATAATCTCTGTGTCTCTCAAATAAATAAATAAAATATTAAAAAACAAATAAACAATCAACCTGTGAAGGTAAAGAGAGCCTACCGTTTCTTTAAAAATGGGAGCTCCTCCAGATCTATCCTAGGCCCATTTCTTTCTTTTTCTTTTTTTTTTTTTTAAAGATCTTATTTATTTGACAGAGAGAGATCAGAAGTAGGCAGAGCAGCAGGCAGAGAGAGAAGGGGAAGCAGGGTCCCCGCTGAGCAGAGAGGCCCAATGCAGGGCTTCATCCCTGAGATCATGACCTGAGCTGAAGGCAGAGGCTTAACCCACTGAGCCACCCAGGTGCCCCCTACGCCCATTTCTATCTGCTGCTACTTCTCTTTCCTCTCTTCCCCTCACTGTACACACCCCATGCTGGTCGACGTCTGGGAGGGGGTGGCCTCCATTCTCTCTTTATCCTTCTCCAAGGCACAGAAGACTCCTTTGAAGACTGCATATCAAAAGATCAGTTCATGGTGCTGTGCCTCTTTTTACTTGTTTCTTCTTTCTCCTGGCTTGAATCCTGGACACCGAGTCTCCATCACTCAAGAGAGGAGGTCTGGCCCCTTGCTCTGTCTCTTCTCTCTCTGCAGCTGCCCTGGTTGGCTGCTCCAGGGCCTGCGGCTTCCAAGTAGACCTGACCACCATCTGCTGTTATGGTGATTTTGCCTGTACTTCCTTCTTTTTCTTCATGGTGGTTGGGATGAGCAGGGTCCCAGGCCCGCTCTGCTTGGGGTAGAGACTCAGCCTTTTACTCTTTGTCTCTCTGCCTCTCCCACATAGCTGCTGGGTTATGGCAACTGCTGTAGTTGGGCCTTGTTTGCTTAAGCAGAGGGACTTGGGAACAAATGTCCTTTTAAAAGATTGCTCTTGGGGCGCCTGGTGGCTCAGTGGGTTAAAGCCTCTGCCTTTGGCTCAGGTCATGATCCCCGAGTCCTGGTATCGAGCCCCGCATGGGGCTCTCTGCTCCATGGAAAGCCTGCTTCCTCCTCTCTCTCTCTGCCTGCCTCTCTGCCTACTTGTGATCTCTCTCTGTCAAATAAATAAGATCTCTGTCAAATAAATAAATAAAATCTTTAAAAGATTGCTCTTTTTGGGGCGTCTGGGTGGCTCAGTCGGTTAAGCATCTGCCTTCAGCTCAGGTCGTGATATCAGGGTCCTGGGGTTGAGGCCTGCATGGGGCTCTCTGCTTAGCAGCGAGTCTGCTTCTCCCTCTGCCTCTGTGATCTCTATCCCTCTCACTCTCTCAAATAAACAAAAATCCTTAAAAGAATGTTCTTTTGTTTCTTTTCTTTCTTTCGTTTGACTGTCAAATACACTTTTTATTGCCATCTCTTTGTCTCTCCCTCTAGATCTGATGGATGTTTTTTAGCTTTATTTTCGCATGAAGCAAGTAGAAATTTATTAGCTTAGAATAAGGTTGCGATGAACTTCTTGCATTTTTACTTCCTAGGACCCATCCACTCTCCTCCTGGAAATAATTACCTTGTCTCTGGCTGGGAAGCTACCCTTTCCAATCCTCCATTCATGTTCTTTGGGTGGCACTCCTAACCCCTGAGGCATATCGCTCAGTTCTGGGCAATCAGAGCATTGTTTTGTCCCACTCACAATGCTTGATTCGGGGACCAGATACTAACAATACTTTTTCTAGGACTGTTAAGAAATGTTCTTTTCCACTGGCCTTGAGACAGGGGAATGTGATGTGGGAATTTCTGGAGCCATCTTCAATGTAGGAGGACAGCCTGCCTGAGAACGGGGCCCACACACAGGGATATGTTAAGCCATGCATGGATGGACAGAAATAGAGAGGGTGAGCAACAGGAAAGCACCCCTGAAGCCAGGTCTCTCCTTGAACTTTCATGTCAACCTGATAAATTATCTCTTCTTAAGCCCATTTGAATGAGGTTGTCTGTCACTTAAAATGAAAAAAATGCCAATAAAAGAGAGAGGGTTCAGTTCTAGGCTCTCCCCTTTAGTTTACCAGAGTTTTCGTCATTCGGATTTGGGGCCCATTCCCACTTCATCATAAATGATGTTATATGTTGTCTGTTGTTGTTCCATGTGTTCTTATCTTCCCCGGATACTGTGAATGAGGCAGGATTTGAGTGTTCCTGGATTTTCTAGTGGCAATATATTATTCATCCCAATTTGATAATTCTTAGATTCATATTTTCAGACCACACTTTTGGTTTTTATATTTAAGCCCATAAACAATTTTGAGTAGATTTCTGTGTACAGTGTGAAGTGCCAGTCTAAAATCATTTGTTGCATAAAGGTATCCTCCTGTTGCAGATCATTTGGTAAAAAAAAAAAAAAAAGACTTTTTTCCCCTATTGACTTGGCACAATTGTTGACCATCCATGGATCATAAATGTAAGGATTTTTGAACCCTCAATTCCATTGATATATATTTCTACTCTTACACTAGTATCACACCATCTTGATTTATAGTAGGTTTTGGAATTGAGTGATATAAGGTCTTGGGATTTTTTCTTCAAAATTGTCTTGGCTACCCTGAGGTCTTTGTATATCCGTGTAACTCTTAGAATCAGGTTGTCAGTTTAAAAAAAAAAAAAAAAGTCTGCTAGGATTTGGAATATTGAATTTTCTAATCCACGTACATGGAGTGACTTTCCATTTATTTCTTTTTTATGGTAGGAAATTTTTTTTTTATTATGTTTCAGTCCACTTATTTAGATCATCTATATTTATCTCAGTAATTCATTGTAATTCTCCAGATCTAGAACTTGCCCTTCTTTTGTTAAATTTATTCCTAATTAGTCCATTCTTTCTGAAAACCACTGTAAACAAATGGTTTTCCAAATTCCATTTTTGAATTGTTCCAACCTTGTTATCATCCAAACTTATTAAGAGAAGAAGAACATATTTGTATGGGTTGCTAATGGTTTTCATTTCTTTCTGTAGAATCTCCTTAACATCTGGTGTCATTTCCAGAGGACACCAGTTCTTCTGGTTCTAAAGTTCTAAAGAACAACTTTAATGTTCTTACAAGGCTGGACTGCTAGCCACATATCTCAGTCTTTGTTTATCTAGGCATATTTTGCTCCATTTTTAAAAAAGATTTTATTTATTTATTTGGCAGAGAGAGACACACACACACAGAGGGAACAAAAGCAGGGAGGGCAGGAGGTAGAAGCAGGCCCCCCACTGAGCAGGGAGCCTGATGCGGGCCTCGATCCCAAGACCCTGGGATCATAACCTGAGCTGAAGGCAGCTGTTTAAGGACTGAGCCACCCAGGCATACTGTTTTGCTCCATTTTTGAAGAATAGTTTTTCTGGATATAGATTTATTTACTGATTTTTTTTTTTTTTAAAGAATTTTGAAAGTCATTGTACTCCCTTCTGGGCTCCGCGGTTTCAGCTGAGAAATCAGTCACTAATAACACCATTGTTCCAAGAACTCCCTGCTGAAGTTCAGGATTATCTCTGGTCACACTATCCTCCCCCACTAGAACTGCAGCTTCAGGCAATCAGAGCTATTGACTGCCTTGGCAGAGCTGCTGATGGCCAGTACTGCTACTTTTACGGATAGCCTAAGCAAACAGGAATTTTCATGTTCTGCTCCAAATTAAGTCAACTCCCTCCAGCAGCGAAGCTCTTCCTTTTCAAGGGTAGCCTCCCCCTGGCAAAATTACCTCCCTGACTGAGCTGGGGGAGAAGAGGAATGAATGGGAACCACCCTATGTTCTTAAATAGAGTTTGAGCAGCTTTTTAATGAATAAACATTCCTCGATGTGTTGTTTGCCTTTAGTCCATTTCCAGGACCCAGAAATGGATATTTATGAAAATTTGAACCAGTTTTCTAGTTGCAATTTTGGGAAAAGGATTTGCCAACCTCTTCACTCTACCACAGGCACTAGTTGGGTGATTTGAATTGCAATAATAATATCCACTTACACATATATTCCTATCTTTTATTTTCTTTGACCATTTTTGAATCAATATGAAATGATTGTTAGTCAAAATCATTCTGTTGTAATTGTATAAAAGCTTTTAAAGTTTGGTTACTCTCTATAATCCACTCACCGTAACACCATACTAAATAGAAAATTGCCTCATTAATGATCCTTAATCCTCACCAAACTGTAAGGTCCATTTTGGTAGGGACTTTGTCTCCTTTGTTCATCAGCTATATTCCTAGGACCTAGCACAGTCTGATATATTACAAGGTACTTAAACTTATTTTTAAATATTTGCTAAGTAAATGAGCAAATTTCTCCGAATGTTCTTCATCTCATGTAGGTGAGATTGTCCTAAGTTAATAGTGAAAGTTCCAGGAAATGTAGAAGGCATTTTAACAAGAATTCTGTACCTAAATAATTAGTCACTGGGGTCTTCTTTATTTAGGAAAGCACTGCTCTGCCCTCAAAATGAGTGATTATTTAGCTTATTCTGGTGAACCCTAACCTTGTTTTAGAAGACACTTAGCTGGTAATCATAGTTTGAGGAAGAAAATGTAATAGCATGGGAAAATCAGGACTTGGAATTTTGATTTGCCTTTGTCAATAATTGGTTGAGTGTTATTCTCTTTAGGCCTCCATTTCCTCATTTAAAGTGGGAAAATTGGACTATATTTTTTTGATTTGCAAATATGGCTAAGCAGAAGAATCACTCATTAAGACTGTCCCAATGTTAGAATTTCCCATACTTTTAAAAGCTCCAGTGATAAGGGCTTTTTCTTTTTCCCTTTTCCTCTTCCTTTTCCCCTTCCTTTCTTCCGTTCTCTCTCTTTTCTTTTTCTTTCTTTCTTTCTCTTCCTTCCTTCCTTCCTTCCTTTCTTTTCTTTCTTCTAGTTACCTAGGCTGGCAAATGGATGGCATTTGAGAATCCCTGGACTAGGTGATCTCAAAGTTGCTTTCAGTTTGAAAACTTACCTCTTCCATTCCCCTCAACAAAAGTGCAATTCTCTGGACTGTGTACTTGGGTCATCCCAAACCTCTGTAGGGAGGGTAAGTCTTTGAAGATGTAGTTTATTCAGGCAGTACACGATAGGTTCTGACTTGTTTTTGTGGAGTCCCACAGAACCTTGGTTGCATGTGAAATAGGAAACTGGATAAAGGAAACTTACATCTTTTTTTGGCTGACTGGTGATTGATAGAGGTAGAGAACTGCTAATTATCTAATAAATGAAGCTGGCAGGGTAATTTGATCACTTTTTCCTTTCTGAACCTACAAGTGCCTGTCTGCTACTATCATTGTCATGTCTCACCCTTTAGGAAAATAGTCCTTCCCAGCATGAGTTTATTTTATTTTATTTTTTTTTTGAGTTTATTTTAAAATAAATTGAATAAGGCTTTACATGTAATGAGGGTGTATTGAGCACTGTGCACAGGTCTCTGCTTGACATATTCCACAGTCTGTGTTCCTGGGAATAAAATAAAATAAACTTTGAGAAAAGTGTGGCAGATAACTGCCTAGCCTAGTAAATGTTTTTTGCTCAAACAGAGGCATTTGATTCCTTTTAGTCTGTGAGAAATAAAGACCCACCTAGGTCCCTAAGAGGAAAGCTGAAATCAATGTGATGGTCTAAAATGCTAGTGCTGTGGATGTTGCTAGAAGAGAATGTTTCCCTTACATGCCAAAATCCAGTATTTGCTGAATTAGACTTTCACCAGGCAAACCTATGTGTGTGGTAAAATGCTCCCAAAGTACCAGAGATGTATTCTGTTCTCCAAGTAGAACCCCAGGCTATATTTTCCTATCCATGGATCCTAGTGAACTTGGTGCTTCTTCTAAAAGGTAACAATTCTATTTTGAAAGCAGAAAATTATAAATAATTTTAATATACAATTCTCTGCTTAGTGATCTTGTCTTCTTGGAACAATGAACCACTTTGTTTGACAGAAATGTCTGATAGTGGTAGTCATTTTGATTAAATTATAATATGTGCTTTAGCAGAAATGTAATCTATCCACTAAAAATATCATAAAGAGAAGACTGCATATAAAATGTTTATAGCTTTCAGTAATAAAGATCAGATTCAAGATAATATGGAAAATATTGTTAATATGGAAAAAGAAACAGGAAAATTATTTGAAAGGAATGTATAGAGTAAATAAAAACTGCATTACCGTGGTAGGATCTTTTCCTTTCCCATACTTTCTATAAGGTAGTTTTTAAAAATTTAAATATTACGGTGGTTAATTAAAAATGAATGCTGGGGTGCCTGAGTGTCTCTGTCAGTTGGGTGTCTAATCAAGGCATGCATTGGACTCTTTGCTCATTGCAGAGTCTGCCTGAAATTCTTTCCTCTTTCCTCTCCCTCCCTCTCTGCTCCTCCAACCACTTGCTCACTCACCCTCTCACTTTCTCTCTCAAATAAATAAATAAATAAATAAAATCTTAAAAAAAAAAAAAGGAATGTTAATTCAATGAAGATCATCTAAATGGTCTGAGCACCTCTTCTCTCCTGAGCTCCATTTCCAGACACATTCTTCAACCAAAAGTCACAAAGGGAGGGAACAAGTGCTCATATATGGGAAAAAGAGTTAGGGGGTTGAGCTGATCACAAACTTAATATGGGTCTGGCTGTCCCAAGTTTTGATGATTTAGGGGTAAGGGACACTAAGCACATCTACGCTATTGTACTAAGTATGAGAGCATCTATATTACAAAGGATATTGACCAATGATATTGACAAGGAGGAAAGCTGACAAACGAATGCTGAAAACATTGCTCCATCTGTTCTCTCAATCTTGTACTTAAGTGGTCATCTATACCTATCCCAATCTCCACTGCCGCTGCCTTGAATACCCCATTACCATTACTTACTCTGCTTTAGAACCTTAGAACCTTTTGGTTACTCCCTATATTCTACAGCAAACACTTTCTAATACCATCCTTCAGCCAAATGAACTTTCAAGGCATTTTTTTCTCTTCTGTTCTTTGCTCACACCATTCTGTCTACATAGTGTGCCTGCCCTCTTCTTTGATCAGCTTTTACTCCTCTTACTTTATTCAGCTTAGTTGTCACCTATTCTACAGCATTTATCACAGAGTGATTAAAAACTCCACAAAGTGATGTACTTTCTCAACTACCCTTTCAATGTATCCTTTTCATACCGCTGTTACATTAGTAATCACACTATTTAATAACAGGATATACTTCCAATGTTTATTTCCTCTGTACCTGCACACTCAACTTGTCTGAGAGAGTAACCCTACCTTATTAATCTTGGTATACTCCTATTTAATAATTTTTGACATTGAATAACAATAAATATTTCTTGAGTGAAAAAAATAACCATTCATCAGTTATTATATGAATGAGTGAATGAATTAATGAACTGTCAACAATTCTTTTCCCAGAATAGTAGAATAGGAAACTCTGCAAATCTGCTCCTCCATGAAATCAGTGAAAACACTGGAAAAAACTGTCATAATAAACTTTCTCGAACTCTATAAATGAACTAAAGGCTTGCAATAATCTGAGGGTTTCTTTAAGAAATATAACTGGGCCTTTACAAGTCTGGGATTTTAATTTGTCAATCCCATCCACCTCTCCCTAGCTCTGCAGTAGTCTTTAAAAATAACATCCCCAGGGCGCCTGGGCGGCTCAGTGGGTTAAGCCGCTGCCTTCGGCTCAGGTCATGATCTCAGGGTCCTGGGATCGAGTCCCGCATCGGGCTCTCTGCTCAGCAGGGAGCCTGCTTCCCTCTCTCTCTCTCTGCCTGCCTCCGACTGCTTGTGATTTCTCTCTGTCAAATAAATAAATAAAATCTTTTTAAAAAAAAAAATAGCATCCCCACAACTATGGTAGCTATGGAAACCAGCAGCCTACAAGCCAATGGAAGAGATGTAATGGATTCAGAGTACCCCCAAATACCAATTCTTTAGGAGAATAGCTCCAAGGAATTGTCACTATTTGACCAGACAACTCACTGAGGGGCTCTATTTTCAGGGCTTGCCTTTATTGAACTTGATACAGATCTCACTGTGAAAACAGCCCTATCCATATAGCATTCGTCAAATACAATCAGCGGCAACTATTTAACATTACAGCTGCCTGAGGCAGTGTTACCAGTTGGGAATAATACGAAATTGGCCAAATTCTTAAAATGAAAACCTGGAGATTGAGATGTCCATAGGAGGTTTTGAAAAGTTCTGGCATTTTCCTCAAATTCTAAAAGGACACACACATACCAGACTGTGCACAATACCCAGGAATGACCTAAGAAGTTCTGATGGTCATAATTCTGGCTAACTTGGAAGCTCTGTGCAAACAGGAAGTAAAGGTGAGGGTGAAGTTGTAAACTTCACTGAAGCATTAGTGCACTCATGCTCCTGCCTCCTTGCTTCACGGTACCTCTGCAAAGACTGGAAAACACATTGGTTCAAGGCATTTAAAGACATCTCCATCCAATCACTAGCTGACCACTAACATCACTGAGACTTCCATGGCCACACATGATAAAGAATATAGACTTTACAAAGTTACTCCAGAAAAGTCAGTAAACAAAAAAATGGTTAACAACTACCACAACAAACAGCAATAATAATAGACCTAGGGAGGGGACAGAAATTGAATATTCAGATTTGGCAAATTGTATTATTTAAAATGTCCAATTTTCAACATAAAAAGAATATGCAAAGAAACAGGAAAGTATTTCCCATTTAGAGGAACAAAACAGTCAATAGAAACTGTCTTCAAGGAAGCCATGTTGAACTTATTAGATAAAAACTTTAAACTAGCTCTAATAAATACATTAAAAAACTATACCACATAGAGAGTATTAATAGAGAAATTATGACTAAGAAATAAATAGAAATTATTTTCAAGAGTACATGAAGCATTTTCCAGGATAGACAATATACTTGGCTATAAAACAAGAATTTATATAGATTTAAAATAAATGAAATCTTTCAAATTCTATTTGTCAAGGAATGCAGTTTGATTAAAAACCAACAATAGAAAGATATTGAAAATCTTCAAATATTTGAAAATAAAATAATGCTCTTTTAAATGATATAGGAGTCAAAGAAAAATCAAAAGGGACATTAAAAATATTTTGAACTAAATACAAACAAAACCAAAATATATCAAAATTTATGTGATACACCTAATGTAGTGATTTAAGAGAAATATAGAATACAAAAAAGCCTATATTAGAAAAGGAGGATCTAAAATAAATAGTCCAACCCTCACCAAAAAACCAAACCAAACCAAACAAAAAACCTTAAAAAAAAAAAAAGATGAGATGAAACAAACAAAACTGAACAATGAGCAGACGTATGGAAGTGAAACAGACTAAGGTGGAAATCAGTAAAATAGGGAAATAAAAGCAATAGGGAAAAATCAATGAAGCCAAACTTGGTTCTTTGTAAAGATCAATAAAATTGATGAACCTTTATCTAGGTTGAAAAAGAAAGGGAGAAGACACAAATTACCAAAATCAAAAATAAAAGAAGGGACACCACTACCAAGACTGCAGGAATTAAAAAGGATTGTAGGGAAGAATATGAAAAATTCAGGCAAAAGTAGCACATCCATACAATATAGAGTATTTATTCAAACACAAGAGTGAAGTTCTTATATGTGCTACAACGTAGATGAACCTTGAAAACATTATGCTAAGCAAAAGCTGCCAACGCCAAAGGTTACATACTTCATAACTATATTTATGTAAAATGTCCAGAATAAGTAAATCCACAGAAATAGAAAACACAGTAGTAGTTTTCAATGGCTGAAGGGAGGAGAATGTAAAGTGACTGCTGATAGGTCACTTTTTGGGGGTGATGGAATGTTCTGAAATTAGTATTGGTCAACATACAACTATGTGAGTATACCAAAGGCCCTAAATTGTATATTTTAAAAGAAACAACTTTATTGTATATGAATTACTTGTTAATAAAGAAAAAGTGTCTGTGATTATAACAGAAAACTGGAGAAAATGACCCCACCCCCTAAAAAAGACCCCAAGAGTTTTAAATTTGCTTCTCCTGAGTTTGTTTTCTGCACAAACTATGGTTAAAACTTAAGCCAAGCCATGTTATTGCCCTCCTTACAGCCCTTTGAAGGCTCTCCCACTGTGGTCTGTGGCATTCTTGGGATTCTTACTAATATTATAGATTCCTGAACAGATTTCTTGCTAAAAATGCAGATTGCTAAATGCTTTTAATGTCTTCATTAGAATCTTTATTTTTCAAAACTCTCTTTCAGTTCTTACACATGGTAAAATTTAAGAACCCCTCAGTTTGATTTTGGTCTAAACTAATTTGGCTTACAGGGATTTGTATGACTTAGTTCTCCCTCCCATTCCAGTGTTAACTCTAATTCCATCTCCAGCTCACCATGCTTTATCCACATCAAATAGCTTTCATTTCCTTGTATGGTTCATAGACAATTTATAAGCAAATGGGCATGGCTGTGTTCTAATGAAACTTTATTTATAAAAATGTGGTTGGTCATATGTATGATGGAATATTACGCAGCCATCAAAAGAAATGAAATCTTGCCATTTGCAATGATGTGGATGGAACTTGAGGTTATTATGCTGAGCGAAATAAGATAATCAGAGAAAGACAATTATCATATGATGTCCCTGATATAAGGAATTTGAGAGACAGGGCCGTGGGTTTGGGGGGGGGTAGGGAAGGAAGAAAATGAAACAAGATAGGATCAGGTGGAAGACAAACCATAAGAAACTCTTTATCTCACAAAATAAACTGAGGGTTGCTGGGGGGAGGGAGGTAGGGAGAGAGTGGTGGGGTTATGGATACTGGGGTAAGTATGTGCTATGGTGTGTGCTGTGAAGTGTGTAAACCTGGCAATTCACAGACCTGTACCCCTGGGGCAAATAATATATGTTAATAAAAATAATTAATAAAAAAATGTGGTGTCTCATATTTTGTTGACCCTGCTCTAGTGAATAAAGATCTGATACTTCAAAAACAGGGTATGGAATAAATAATCCTCTGAGAAGTAGCTAAAATCTCAGTTTTAAATATATATTTGTATATTATTAGTTTGAAATTTGTCTCCTTTAATGTAACAGAAGCCCTATTAGAATAAAGATTGAGTTTATTTTGTTCAGTAGTATATTCCCTACTCTTAGGGCAGTGCTCAGTGTATATTTGTTGAATTAATAAATGAGTTAAGGAACACATACTATCAGCACTGTTGCAGGAGTTGGCTCTAGAATTACAAACAATGGAAAATCAAAAAGTATAATGATGAGGATTTTTTCATACGTTTTGTTTATTACCACTTTCCCAGGGGTCGGAATCATGCATGGTACATAATAAGTGCCCAATCAACATTTGTTAAATAAATGCAAAACTGATTGGATAAATGAATAAAGGTGGATGCAACCCTTGCCTTCATGGAACTCTGTTTGGGTGGAAGATAGAGATAAGTCAGTGGATAATTACCATGAAGTATGATCATTAGATTTAAAAAGAGTGTTTTAAAAGCAAATAGAATATAGCTCAGAGTTGGTGGAGAGGAGTGTCAGGGAAGGGTTCTAGCATGATGGTCTTCTGAGCTAAGGATGAGAGATTAGGAGCAATTATCCAGATGACAGTAGAAAAATGGCAGGAGGAAGAGAGGTTCAAGCAGAGAGGATAACGTGGAAAGCCCAGACAAGAGAGAGATTGTACTGAGTATGGCCAGACCACAAAGAAGTGAGAGATAATGCTTGAGAGGAAAACAGGATCTGATAAACTTATTTTTAAAGGCATTTTAGCTTTCATTCTGCAGCCTTGGGGAACCTTTGGGTTGGGATGAAATAATATGATCAGATTTGTGTTAGAATGATTACTTATCCAGGCGCCTTGGTGGCTCAGTCAGTTAAGCATCTGCCTTCGGCTCAGGCCATGATTCCAGGGTCCTGGGTTTGAGCCCCACGTTAGGCTCTCTTCTCAGCGGGGAGCCTTCTTCTCCCTCATCCTCTGCCTACCACTCTGCCTATTTGTGCTTTCTCTCTGTCAAATAAATAAATAAAATCTTGAAAAAAAAAAAAAGATTTCATGTCATAGGAAGAAATTCATGGGAGAAAGAAAGGATAAAGGGACAAAAGGATAATTTTTTTCTAATAGCTAAAGGAAGTCCAGTGACCCGTCCAGGATGGGAGTGGGTAGCCTTAGGAATGAATGAGCTCCCTGTATCTGGAGTTAAGTAAAGCAAAGGTGGATGAGCATTCATCTGAACTGAAATTTGTTGAATTAGAACACAAAAGGGTCTTTTGGCTACTTAGATTTTTATGATTTATGACCTTTCTCCTATCACTATTAAAGAATGAAATAAATGAAAAGAAAATAAGAGAATAAGAGGAAAATTAACTTTGTTTTGAGAACTGTTTGAGACCTTAGAATTTTCCTTGAGATAACAGAAACTTTATTTAATTTAGTTATTTAGGAAGTGCTTGCTGAGCTCCTTGTCTGACTCTGTTTTTGGTGCTGAACATACAACATGGACAAAGCAGACACGATGCCTGGCTTCATAGGAACTATGGTCTGGAGCAGGACATAGACTAGAATCAAATGAGGCTGGTTCCCAGATTTCTAAATTGAACTAGGGCTAATGGGCCCAATTATTGAGATAGCAAAATTGGACCAGGAGCAGATTTTGAGAGAAGATAAATAATGTCTGCAAAGTCTAAGGTTGGTAATCATTATTCTGATCCATTCTAAAGGAGCTCATCTACTCTTTAAACATGAAGGACAATGACCCAGAAAATTCTCTTCTTATAACAAGGGACTGACATTAGGAACTATTTGTGACTTAAGAATTATATTTGGTGAACTTCCTATTTAGAGAGACAATATGATATAATCAAATGCATTAGAGAAGGATTTTGTATTTTGAGAAACCCTACAACTCTCATACTATGTCTACCCATACCTGCATGCTTCTTTTGAGTTATGGAAAGGCCATAAAAAATATTGATTAGCAAATGCTGACTTGAGTCTTGAAGGTTGAGTAAGATGGAGGTGTGATGTAGGGAGATTGATCACCCCAGAGTAGCTACCTTGATACAGGAGAGAAGACTTTTTTTTTTCTTTAGATTTTATTTATTTATTTGACAGACAGAGATCACAAGTAGACAGATAGGCAGGCAGGGGGAGGGGGGCGGAGCAGGCTCCCTGCCAAGCAGAGAGCCCCGATGCGGGGCTCGATCCCAGGACCCTGAGATCATGACCTGAGCTGAAGGCAGAGGCTTAATCCACTGAGCCACCCTGGCATCCCCAGGAGAGAAGACTTTAAACAAGCCCTTGTTGAACATTTCTGTGAAGTTTAATAAAGTTAAGTGAGAGGTGCCTTCACCCTAGCTGGGCAATTGCTGAATGGTCTGGAGATTTCAAACCATATCCAGTTGCCCATACATAGCTGTAAATACAGATTGGACATGGCTGCTGACTCAGGATAGGGGGCTGGGACAGGTTTGCTTGCTCAAAGCTTTTCAGGAAATTCTATAGCCCATCATTCAATCTACTCTTTTTTTTTTTTTTTTAAAGATTTTATTTATTTATTTGACAGAGAGAAATCTCAAGTAGATAGAGAGGCAGGCAGAGAGAGAGAGAGGGAAGCAGGCTCCCTGCTGAGCAGAGAGCCCGATACGGGACTCGATCTCAGGACCCTGAGATCATGACCTGAGCTGAAGGCAGAGGCTTTAACCCACTGAGCCACCCAGGCGCCCCATTCAATCTACTCTTACTTTCATAGAAATATATTTTAAATTATTAAAACTATTCAGAGTTTTGTATAATCTTCCATTTGTTTTGAAGAACAGAAGTATCAGCATGTAATGTAAGTGAAATTTACTGGTTCTTACATCAGGTTGGGGCTTAGACACAATTTACATTGCAATGAGAATGGATTTAGTATTTGAGAGACTTAAACATAAGGACTACATATGCATTACTAGGTTTCTTTTCTAGTTAACAGACATTAACCAATGCTCTTCTAATTCATTAGGTTTATTCATGAAAGAACAAAAATGCTGATTCCATGGACGAAGCTATAAATAATGCTGGCTTGATGATCATGGGATCACAAGTTCTTCTATAGTAAACTAGCTTCCACTAAAACCTTCAGGAATTAGGAATTCTAAGAAATATATTCTGATTTTGAATAACAAGGAAGCTTGAGCTTTTAAGAATATTCAACAATCCACTCCTAAAGTGTATAAACACTTGGTAATAACATTGTGTAATAAACATTGTGACTGATTCCTGGTTAGCCTTCAAGAAATATATACTGAGTTAATGGTTGAATGAATGAATATGTCTTCATGGGCTTTCATCAATATTCTGCCATCTACCCAAGAGTAATAAAGCAAAATGATAGTTTTCTCAACTGAAATTGATTTTACAGTTTATTAGAAAGCTAATGTAAATCTTTTTATTTTGATTTTGATTTTAAAGCTGGACTTTAAACCTAGGTTACCTCAATTTGTACCTCCTTCTAATGTGGAGAGAACAGTATCCAACAATCTCTTTCTCCACTGAAAATGTTAGGGATTTCACTTATTACTTAATGTAGGACTGTGGAAATCCAAGCAAGTCCAGTCTCTGGACAGTTATAGCACACCTGCAAAATTTAATGCAAAAGAATGTAGCCTTTCTGTTATGGACATCAGAACCAACTGAGTATAATTATAAAGCAGAAGTAAGTCACAGAAAACAAGTGAAAAATCAAGCTGATATACAAGAAAATGTGAATGGATGGACAAACAGCATTTTCGAAAAAGCACAGTTTGACAACTCCCTCTGGGGGACTCCTCCCTGTTTTAAACTTCTCTACTTAGAAGAAAATTTGATGGAAAGTAGCTTGGTACTTTTCATAATAGCAAAAACCAAGTAACTTTGGTCCCCATAATCTGAAAACAGGTGGATCTCTCTTCATCTTCTCCTCACCCTGAATAACTGTTCTGTTCCCTTCCTTCCTGCTCTTTGTTCACCGTCTCTTTCAAAGGTTCTCACCATCTCTATGGCTGATTCTTCCTTTGTTACTGGAGTCATTTCCTCCTCCGTTTGCCTTAAAAATAGGAAAGCAAAAAAAGAAAGCAAAAAAAAAAAAAAATAGGAAAGCATGTGCAAAGCCTTTGCCAAGTGTGCTTTGTGTTTTTGTTGAAAAACATTTATTTATGGCTACATCTGATGTAGGTTACTTCTAGATTCAAAGTAGAGGTACAACCCTCCCTCTGAGGATCCTGTAGGCAACCTTGCTTATGGCAGTTAAAAGCATTCTTGGATGAGAGTTTCTGCCTAAAAAAAATCCAATTCTTGTGTTTTGCCATTTAATATTAAGTAATCCTGATGGTTGTTCTAAACCTATTTTTTTTTTTTAACCTATGCCTAGATTTTAAGACTGTTGTCCCGGGTATTTGCACGGTCTTTGAACTGCAAATCTGGATTCTGCATCTTTTTTTTTTTTTTTTTAAAGATTTTATTTATTTAAGGGAGAGAATGAGAGAGCAAGTGAGAACAGAGGGAGAAGCAGACTCTCCACCAAGCAGCAAGCCTGCTCCAGGGCTTGATCCGAGGACCCTGGGATCATGACCTGAGCTGAAGGCAGAAGCCTAATCAACTGAGCCACCCAGGTGCCCCTCTTTCATTTTGTCCTAATCTTCCACACTCATTTATTACTTCAAGCACTGACTGCCTATTTGGCCTTAGGTATATTGCTAATATAAGCCTTTATTTTTTATTTTATTTTATTTTATTTAAAGATTTTATTTATTTATTTGACAGACAGAGATCACAAGTAGGCAGAGAGGCAGGCAGAGAGAGAGGAGGAAGCAGGCTCCCTGCTGAGCAGAGAGCCCGATGTAGGGCTCTATCCCAGGACCCTGGGATCATGACTTGAGCCGAAGGCAGAGGCTTTAACCCACTGAGCCACCCAGGTGCCCTGTAATATAAGCCTTTAAATGTATGTATACTTTAAAACCAGAGTTTTCTCTTTTGTTTTCAACACTGTGAATCGTATCAAGAGCAGTAGGATGTAATGGAAAAAAGCACTTGAACTCCAGTCAAAAGACCTAGGGTATGAATACCACCCTTCCAGTCATGAATTTTTGACAATTTCTCTGGCTTTTAGATTCTTCAACCTCAAAATGGTGCCAATAATAAATACTGGGTTTTATTTTGGGGAGGGACTACTTAGCTTCTGATATCATGCCAAAAAGCTTCTTTTCTCTTACCCTGTTCATTGTTCCTTCTCAAGAGGTCAGATTACTAATCTGTATGGTCATATTCTATGACAATGATTAGTCACATTTATGCCTGTGCAGGGGTCACTATTTGTAGAGAGTTGATACAGGTGTTTCTCTCTCGGCTGCTTTCCTTCTGTTCCTGTTACATCCATGATCTAGTACCAGGACTTCTGTAGCCTGTCCATATAGCCTTCCCTTCTCTTCTCTATGTATTATGAAGTCTTCCTACCTTAAGCTTGGTAAGAGTATGTGATTGGTGGAAAGATGAAGCTATCTTTGACCTGGATCTAAGCTATGAGTGCCAACGTTTTGTTTTGTTTCATTTTTAATTTATTTGAGAGGGAGTAGACCACAGAGAAAGAGAGAGTGAGAGACAGACATAGAAAGAGACAGAGAGAGAGAGAGAGAGAGGGAGAGAGCATGAATGGGGATGGTAGAAGGCAGATGGAGAGGGAGAAGCAGGCTCCCCACTGAACAAAGATGCCAACATGGGGCTCTAGCCCAGGACCCTGGGATCATGGCCTGAGCCAAAAGCAGATGCTTAACTATCTGAGCCACCCAGGTGCCCTGAATGCCAACTTGTTTTCAAGATAGAATCTTTTATTGGGCTATTAGACACTGTATCACAAAATAATCACGTGATACAACTATACAGTGGCTAACTGAACATAATTAAAAAAACCAGTTTAGACAAAAAAAAAAAAAATAATAGCATGATATCTTAAGTAGATTGTTTTGCCTCTCATTGCACTTTTTTTCTTGGGTGTATTTCTTCTTCTAGGACTTTAATCTTTTCCCATAAGGTCTCAGAGAAAAATATAGACGGGAAATCAAAAGAATGAATTTTTAACCTAAGACTGCACTAGAGACTAAAACCTCACCTTAATTCTTAGTACCTTTTAACAAGTTTTTGTGAAGATTTAGAGGCAATAAGTGCAAGCCTTTGGTATGGTCCATAATAGGTGCTTCATGCATGCAAGTATCTTTATCAAGAATCTTCCCTTGAATGCTAGGGTCTTGATAAAAGAGTATCAGCATTGTCTGAGAGCTTATCAGAAAACCAGAACCTTGGGGTGCCTGGGTGGCTCAGTGGGTTGAAGCCTCTGCCTTCAGCTCAGGTCATGATCCTGGGGTCCTGGGATCGAGCCCCATGTTGGACTCTCTGCTCACTAGGGAGCCTGTTTCCTCCTCTCTCTCTGCCTGCCTCTCTGCCTACTTGTGATCTGTCTGTCAAATAAATAAATAAAAATTAAAAAAAAAAAAAACAAGAACCTTGGTTGTACCCTGAACTACTAATTTGCATGTTAACAATTTTCCCCTGTAATTACTAGGCATATTATAACCCGGGAAGCATTGCCCTAGAGTGTGTGTGTCCCTCATTCTGTGGGTCCTCCCCCGGCTCCTGTTTGCCCCCACAGCCGTGCTGCTTCTAGCTTGAATTGCCCGCAGGACTGAGGAGGATATTGTTACAAATGGCACGCTTTTCGCATTAACGCAATATTTCGGTCTATAAAGTTTGAAGAGAAACCTGTGGTTGTGAAGTTCTCTTCTCCTAAAGGAGATGCGGACTAGCACACACTGAAGAGACCCACAGAAAGAAAGCCTGGGCAGACGCAGAAATAGAGAAATAGATTGTGGCTTGAGATCAGTGTGGAGACACCCCCCAGTGTGGAGAGGGCTTGGCTTCTTCATGAGCTAGCAAGTGATGGATGCCTCTCCGGAGGATCCTTTGCTTCCAAGAGGGAATAAAGTATAATTGAACTTATAGATTGTTCTTTCTACTTTACAGAAATGTGTGTGTGAGTTCTGAAGGATAGGAGGCCTGTTGTAAAGTTCTTCCTGAGCTGGGCTAGACTCGGAGTGAAGGGGGTTATAGATTTTTGACTTGTACTTTCTTATTAATATTCATTAGATTTGGATACTATCTAATCAATACTTGGTTTACTTTAAAATTCTGGAATTTTAATCTGTACTTTCATGTTATTTAACTATTAAAAAAAATTCTTTTTTTTTTTTTTTTGGTCTTCGATTTTCTTCCTTTGTGGGTTTTTCCTTTTCTTTGTACTAAATTGCCATCATGCATTATTGGAAGAAACTTTTTCTAAATATTCAGCATTATATATGATGACCACGGAATAAAATGCAAATCTCATGTAAAAACAGAAGTTTGGAAAGAGATCAGTGACTGCCAGGGGCTGGCGAAGGAGGCTGATCAGAGAGGGGCAAGAGAATTTGAAGTGATGGAATTGCCCTGTGTCTGGATTATGGCGAACGTATCATTTGTCAAAATTCACACACTTAAAAACTTAGGGGTGAAGGTTAAAGTATGTAAATATAACTCAAAGAGAGTGAGAGGGCTTTTTTCCAATCTGAAAGCAAATTGAAATAATTACACAGACTTCCACTGGAACGGGGAAGGGGGTGGGGGTGGTGGGAGTTGGGGTGTCCGTTCTTACCCTGGTTCTGGACACAGCCTTAAAGCTAGAGGGCCCGGGCTCACTCTGTAAGTTACAGAATTCTCAGTTGCCTCAGTTTCCTAATCTGTCTATTGAGATAACAGTGACATCACCTCATGGAGCTACTGTTAGGATTTAACAACAACAGACCAGAGGAATGGGCCCTGAAAATTTAAGGCTTTGCAAGGGGAGAAAGTCTCTGATGCGTTCTGCCTCACCTCACTCTGGGTGAGGTCATCCCTGTCTCTGCTGAAAAATCATCTTCATCACAAACCCCCCACACGTAAGGCTGCCCAGCCCGCCGTCGCAGGAAACCACTGCTGAGTAAACGCTCTGGAATAAACCTTAGAGAGAGAATAAATCACCTTTCACGCCATGCTCCCCCCCCAGGTGAGGACTGAGGTCATTGCAAGAGGCATAACAAATAGTCGACATAATGTACCAAACTAATAGATTCTATAAGGAAAACTAAATGGAAAATTTTTCTTGAGTGCTAGGCATCTCTGGCCGAACAGACAGGGAAGCCGGTATTATTATAGATGTAGTTGAATCAATAATACTTTTTCATTCATTTCTTTTTCATTTCACAAAAATGCCTATTTTAACCAGCAAAGAGGTAAGGAGATATGATCAAGGGCAATTTTTCATGCTCACATGGATTATTTTCTGGGACACATCGTTCTTCTAAATAGCCCCATTTTTTTTTTTTCCCCTCTCAGAAATGTATTCAATTCTCTTCCAGCAGTGTGAATTTATCTGGAAAGCTTTGACAATCAATTAAGTAAATGAGAAAATAGAATGCTTGTAATTATGATAATCAAGCTATATGAAACCCACCCTCTTAGGTCTAATACCCACACATCTTTAAGCAATATATTAATTAAGCTCTGGATAATTGTTACAATTAGAATCAAGTTTTTATAATTTTTAAAAATCACCCAGAGAGAAAAAGGAAATATTTTTTAAATATATGCAGCTGTCGGTTTTTAATGCAATTCATTATCACGACTACATTGTCATTTCCCTGTCTGCGTAGAAACAATTCCAGTATGCTTTAGTGATGTGATTTCTCATTTACAATTGGAGGAAATTTGTATGTAACACCTTTGTCAGATGTCTCCCTCTTTCTGTAAGCTAGAGGTAGGCAAACTTTTCCTGTAAAGGACCAGATAATAAATACTTCAAGCTTATAGGCTAACAGGCAAAACTGAAGATACATAAACTTGCTGAATAACAAGAAACAGATCTCCACAATTTCTGTATTAATGAAATTAAAATATAGTAAAATAATAATTAAGTACTTTTTTGGCAATACACATCTACTGAGAAAAGAAATTTTTTTTTAAGATTTCATTTAGATAGAGCGAGAGAGAGCACGAGCAAGGCAGAGGAGCAGAGGGAGAAGGAGAAGCAGACTCTCCCTGAGTCGGAAGCCCAATGCAGAGCTAGATCCAGAACTCTGGGATAATGACCTGAGTCCAAGGCAGATGCTTAACCAACTGAGCCACTCAGGTGCCCCGAGAAGAACAGAATCCTTACCGTTGGGAAACCATGTTGCTTAATTAGGGTTCAATGTTTGTGTCTCCCCTTCTTGAGTCTTTGCAAATGTTCATCCTGAAACCATGCTCAGCCTGGGGGTAGCAGTCCTAGAAGTGGTTTACAGAGGGTAGCTTGCCAGCCTGTGAGCAGCATTTTCAACTTGAGCGTGCTGGAGAATCACCTGACCGGCTTGTTAAAATAGATTGCAGAGCCACACCCCTAAGTTTCTGGTAGGTTCCAGGAATTTGCATTTTGAACCAGTTCTCACTTGGCACGAATGCTCCTGGTCTAAGACCATGCATTGACACCGTTGCTCTGATATTGGTCGTTTAGAAGAATCACACTGAATACAAATCCATGTATGATATGTTTTGTTAACTTGTGTATGTCAGCTCACCTGATGGACTTAATTGCTTGACCTCTGAGGTATAGCAGTAGTAAATCCAGTTAAATTTCCCAAGTGAAGACCTATTTAGGCTAATTCAGGGTTGATAAGAACAGGAAGTTTTGTCTCTCTCTCTTTTAAAGGTGTTATTTATTTATATATTTATTTTGACAGAGAGAGACACAGCAAGAGAGGGAACAAAAGCAGGGGGAGTGGGAGAGGGAGAGGGAGAAGGAGAAGCAGGCTTCCCGCTGAGCATGGAGCTAGATCCCTGGGATCATGACCTGAGCAGAAGGCTAATGCTTAAGGACTGAGCCACCCAGGCGCCCCAGGAGCTTTTGTCTCTTAAATAGCTATTAGTCTCTTGCTTACAAAGTCAGGCTTCAGCAAGGAACACCTATTTGTCGGGTGTAAAGAATGCCTGGAGAGCATTTCCCCAGTCTGAGCAAACTTTTACTATAGTACGCAATATTCCAAGCGATCTATGTGGGTGACGTGTTAAGAAAGACAGTTTCACCTTGAATTTAATATGTCCTAATTCACCAAGCACGTTGTCAGTATAATGCTCTCTGAATTGGAATCTGTTGACACGTTCAATCCATAGAATTTAAAACAGAGAATTTCCTGAGGCCACCAAGGGGTGAGGGAGACACCAGTTTCCCAAATCCTGAGCAGCCCGTGATCTATGGACCGAACACTCTCTTAGTTGAGTGTTTAGCTGCAACGGGCTCTTGGGATGAGGTCTGGACGATGCGAGCTCTGACCTACATGGAGGTCGAAGAGAAGGTTAGTGATAAACAACAGGGCGTGGGCTCATCTTAATGGTCACAATCCACCAAAGGGATTCCTTCAAAAAAGAAGCCAAGAGGAAAACATGTTCTCCTTCTGTTTATTTGTCCCAATGGTTTAAAAAAAATCAGCTTTATGGAACCATGATCTTCCTCATGACAGATGGGCTTAAACATAGGCATCGTGCTTTCAATCAACAGTTTACATTTCAAGAGGAAGGTGAAGAAACTGAATGTAAAGACATCTTCAGCATCTATTCGTCGTTTTTTCAGTTTTATAACATGGATACAAAAAATAGTATTCTGATTAGCAGCTTGATTGGCAACCCATGTAACCCTAAATAGTACTACAAACCTGGAGAGTGCACTTTTACAGACGATTACGTTTGGCGAAATAGTATGTACAATTCTCACAAATAAATACATAAATAAACAATCATTCATATATAACGATATACCTAAATGTCAATTATCATCAACAAGCGTTTCTAGTAAATTACTTCTTTCATTCACAAGTTACTTGGTTGCTTATAAAAACTATCCTCACCTTTACAGAAGACTAAACCCACGTATTAGGAAAGGTAGAAAAAGAATCCCAGAAGCTTTATGTAAATGTTCCATTGTGTTTTGACAGAAGAGATTCGATTGAAAAACTTCTTCCTTAGCTTCTCCATTAAGAGTTTGTTTCCACGATATCATCACACAAAGGGGTTTTCTGAATTTCATCCAAATCAAAAAATGATCTTCAAGTTTTGATTTTCTTTATTTAAAAATACGATATTATATGTTGAGACTGGCATTTGGTCCAATTAAGAAGACTCAAAGCCACGCAAACTAGCCAGCAAAGATAAAACTTTTTTTCCAAAAATAAATTTAAAAAAGAAATTGTAAGAATACAGATACTAAATATTGATACCTTTTGTTATCCAATGCATAATGAACAAAACAGGTAGGGGGACAGTCAGAAGGTTTTTATAAAAATTGTCTGAATGACTCCTGGTATAATACTGTCTGAAACATTTTATGTAAGAGAAATGAAAATACATTTAAAAATGGCTTAAATAATTGAAACCATAATTTGGCCAGTGCCAGAAAATTAAGAAAAGTAGAAAATTAGAGCTTTTTCTCCTGATCACTTGACTTAAACATTTTTTTTTGAACATTCAAAAAATGAAGGGCAAACATGCTTTTGGCTATTGAAACACTGGACAAATGGCCTTGCCTTATCAAGCTCCATGCAGAAGAAAATGTACATAGCAAGCAGATTCTAGCTATACATACAGGGGAGAAAAAAATGCCTTTAAAATATATACATATGGTCTTTGATGACTATTTACACGTTTGTCACATGGGCACTACCTAGCATAAAAAAGTTAGGAAATAGTTCTTTAAGACATATGATTCTCCGATTTTTGCTCCCTTTAAAGATTAGGGCTCTATTTATAATGTACACACACACATACATAGAAAACAATTCATAGATGTACATATATGATGTTTATAATGTGCAATTCCTTGACACGAAGGTGGCTTGGCTGAGCATAAGGTAAATGCAAGATGGTAGTAGAAGACACAAGCTCGATTCGGCTAGGTGCTTGACATGTGAACCAAGTACAAAGTCATGAGACTTTTCCAATGACTGGAACTTACAGCAGTTGAGGGTTGGGGGTTAGAGAGGGGCTCACCTTGTGTTGATCTATCTCTCCCCAGGCTACCTAATGCTGTTTTCCAATCAAACTCGGCAGTCCGGCTGACTATTTGATGAGGATGTATTGAAGGACAGGGAGACCTGTCTCATATTGCATTCTTTTGGGCTGGGGATAAGAGATCCAGTGTTGTCAAGAAAGAGGCCATGACTTCCATGCGTTTATTTTGCTTACTTGTTTGCTATCAACTTCTGGGGGAGCTTCGAAAGGTCAGGTTAAAAGAAAAGTTATATTCTTTCAGTTGCAGAGCTGTCTTTGAATGAAAACAAACAGAAGTTTCCTAATGAATAGAAGATGTGCGATGTGTGGGTTTGCAGGGTGCCTGTTCTCCTTCTGATAGAGAGGGACTAGCTCTACCGGCCCTCAAAGATCTTACTGAGAATTCAGATCAGTGTTTCCTGAGATCTAAGTCGATGGGATATAATACATTTTGCAAAGCATGTGATTCAATTATTGTAATATGCTTCCAGCCAGAGGCTCCTCTCCAAAGAAAGGCAGCTGCCTTCACTTTCAGCACCCTGGGAAATCAAGGCATTGCACCTAAGTAAAAACTTACTCATCGAAACCAGAGGAAATGATAGAGAAATCGAAGCTTCTCCAAACACCTAAGATATCCAGGGAAAAGTCAAAGTTTTAGAAGAGTCAGATGCAGTAATAGTTCAGGTTTGATCTTTATGCTGGCAGAATTTATATTTAAGATGATGTTACTACTACTGATGACCATCGTTGTAACTAATTATTTGAGCATTTGGCATAATGCATGACACATTGCATTAGCACCTTTTAAACTAAGGATCTCAAAATACTTAGCAAATGCAATTTGCTCTCACAGCACCTGTGAGGTAGGTGTTTTTTCCATCCATTTTATAAATGAGCATATTAAAGCACAGCAAGGTTAAGATGTCTGCTCACATGACCCAACACGTATGATGGTATCAAGAGAAACTGATCCCAAGCTTCTCTACCTTTGTTTCCTATGAACTTCAGTCACAGGGCTTCCAGAGCCCCTCCTGGCCCTAACAGCATTGCTGCTAGAGGTACCTGGATGTTGCTGATGTTAGAATATTACATCTATCAACTGTAGGGCTAAAGCATTCAACAACATTGGGACCCATTGAAAGATTATCTCACAGGCTTTGCAAATGTGTGGGAGAGGCATCTTATACTATTGCTAAGCTTGCTTATGTTAATTATAATGCATACGTAAATTTGTATTGTCTCCTCATAATTTATCGTTTTTCTGCCCTCCTACCAATGTACTTCTACATATGTTGCCTTCCCGAGCCAGAATCTGTAAAATGCACTTAGCAACACTGTATGGAGGGAAGCAGGTGAGATTACATTTGGCAAAATCTCCTTGGAGGCACCAGATAATGTTTGTTTCAAAAGACCAAAAAAAAAAAAAAAAAAAAAATCTTGTTTATTTTTTTAAGTAGCATTTTATATACATTCCACCCGATGACCAGGTTTAATCCTCAGGTGAGTAAGCAGAGTTGTCTGAATATTTGATTTTCAAGTTTAAATTTCCATTTATTTAGCTGCAACCTCCCTGCCAGGTCTAAGTTCATTTCTTGGTGGAACGGCAAATACTGCAGACATTACATGGCAAGAGATGTAAAAATTCAATGTAACAGCACACACAGTATTAATAATGACACCGGGCGTGTCTTCCTGACTGTATTATTTCTGAAAAGGTGCTACTTACTTCTATTTTTGCAGAGGTGATATGAAGACGTTACCACAAGTCTTGGTTTCCCAGAACTACATTTTTATCTCAGATGCATGGTATGTAAATTCTAGCCATCGTTAGGATGTTGCTTTTTGAGACAAATGCAATGCCTCAGGACCTGAGACTGAAATCTGGCCCTTTTAACTCATGGATTGTTTCTATGACCAGAGCCCAACATTTGTAAATGGGCAATCCACGAAAGAAATTAGGAGAGGAAAGCAAAAAGCTTTTTACAAAACCCCTACACCGGTTCATTTCCCCTGGTGACACCAGTAAAACACCAACACCTAGGCCCCATTTCTTAAAAAAGAAAAGAACTGTATTTACATCAGTAAAAGTCCTAACATCTGAGATGTTTCTTGCTTGACATGTCATTCCAGATTCTGTGCATTTCTTCTGGAGAGATCTGATGCACGGTGATGACGCGGCGATATCTACACAAACTGTAGGCCATTTTCCAGTGATTGAAGCCACTGTTCTGGAAAGGATGTATGCCCAGTTTTCGAAGACACAGCCCCACATAGACATCTTCAAGGTGAAGCAGCCTTGTATGGAGTGAGGTCTTATAAATGAGTTCAGCCACATCAGCTGAAAAGATATAGCCAGTCCCCGAACAGAACGGTGGGTAGTTACTGTCAGGGTACAAATCCCTGGGCATGTACCACTTACTGCGGACGTCCCGGATTGGCCCACCATTGATGACATAGCCAGTAAAATACCTTCTTCTTGGCTTGGTGGAGGGTTTTAGGAGTTTGTAAATAAGGTTGTCCATGTTTACAAAAATGTCACTGTCTGTTTTCATGACATACTTGGCTTTTGAACAAAAAGTCGCCACCCATCTCATTCCCATTAATGTTTTGAGGGTAAGGTTATGGTAGGAGTCAATGAAGTCTTCCACAATGATGTCGTGGAAGATTTGGCTCTCTTGCTCCACCATCTGATTCAGAACCGGATCAGCGTTCTTACCCAGGAGGAAGAGAGTGGCTATCTTGATCCCTTTGAAGTTGTTCTCATCCCCCCACGTCTCTCGGATTGCCTGGCGGGCGTCAAATTCTTTGTGGGTGGTGCTGATGAGGATAACAAGGAAAGGAATGTTTTTCTCACATTTGTTGGGCTCATTTATAAGAAATTCAAAAGAATGTGGGTTTATAGGTCGAGTTCTTATGTTGCCAAAGGTAAAGTTTTTCCTGGCAACTGTTAGGTGGCTGAAAGGCTTGGAGCCAGTGTAGGAAGAAGTGGGACGAGTTATACTCAGATACCAAAGGGCGCTGGCCCAGCACACAACTGTCAAAACGTAGAGACAGGAGACCTTTGAAGCCATTGTCTTGAGAGCACGTCTATTCCAAATATGGAAGAATATGCCTTCTTGGCATTAGTTTGTTTTCTTCTTGCAAAGGCAGCATATTACTAATAAATCCTAAAGTTCGATAGAGAAGTGTGAGTGCGGGATTGTCCATGGGTCTTAGTGGTGGTCTGGCATCTCCGCGCTCCCTTTACTTTCTTCCAAATCTGATAGAAGGTTCCATGATGCATAAATCTTCCTCTTAACTCTGCAAAATCAATAAAGTACAGTTGTCATTCAGATTTATTTAGTCACTTTACATCCTCAAATAAACATAGTAAGAGTGTTAGAATTACCCATGATAACTCAAATCGTAAACGTAATCATTCATTTCCACCACTACTGAAAACTTCCTGACATGACCTTTCTCCCTTTCCTTCACGGGATAGAGGTTATTTATGTTTATTCATACCCAATTAATGAGTATTAGATTACAGACTCCAGAGGAACATGAAGTACACTGAACATCACTAATTAAAAAAGACTTTCCCTTCTTCACAAAAGGACCTTTTTGCTGTTAAATATCTTCTGACACTGAAGTCTTCTTTCAAGCAGGAGAGGCTCACACAGGGCCTCCTATCTCTTTTCCATGCTTCTAAGTCTAAGCGTTTGCTTGCTCAACTCTGATGATGTAGTTCGTTCTCAACATCCCTCTTGTTTCTCTAGCTCTATATTTGAAAATGTGTGCATGACATCTGGAAAATCTCTGCTCAAACGGTCTCTCTGGGCTCTGACTTACAATAATTCCTTACTTTTCATCACTTTTTCCTAACTTTGATTCCCATGAATGTTAGTCCCTAATTCTCAGTTTCCTAGGAGGCTTCATATGAAGAAGACATTTACCCTGGGGCATGGACACCATCACCCAAGGGGCCTTTCAGAGAGTTGGCAGCATTCATTTTGTAGTTGATCTAAATGGAATCACGTTTAGTGGTTTTCAGCAATGCACCCTGATGTTCCTTTGGTGAAATTATGCTGGCCCCTTTCAATCCTTTTTATACAGTTACACTTGTCAGTAACCACAGCAGGAGTATAATAAGAGACACAACTGAGCTTGGGGCCACAGATCCAATGAAGATGGAAAGAATGCTTTAATTGGTTCACATTAAAAAGTTGTCTTTTGGAACGCTAATTCTTTCTAGAACTTGAGCTGCTCTTATAGCCAGTAAAAAAATATATGCCAGGCTACAAAGTCCATTCATGTTAAAAATTGTCTCTTCCTTCCCAGTTAGAGCAAAACGCAGTAGCCCTAGAAGACAAAGATGGTAGATCATGGATATCAACTTCAACAAAGTCCACTTCAGAGAAAACTATGCACTTAAATGGACAGACTGTGTTGAACGAATTTAATTGGGATTGCAGATTGAAAATCAGGCTTCCAAGCACAATATTCATAATGAAATGAAAAGACATGATGGGCAATAGCAGAGATAACACACATCCTCTCACTGAAGCCAAGAGCTGCCTGTGAATATATGATCCATACGAGACCAGCAATAACTCAGTGTGGTTACAGTTCTAACTAAATAATATTAGAATGGCTTCAAGCAGCATGACTCTAGGCATAGGCAGGCCTTCATCCGACCCATAGTAAGTACTCTCTAAATAGAAGCTCCAGTATCCTTGGCTCCTGAAGGAAATGTCCGCTCTAAGGTGCGCCATAGCTGATAAAAACGACGTGATGTGTGGCAAGCTTTGAAACTTTATATAGCAAGCGAAACGAAGGGAAAAGCCTGCAGTAGAAAAGGGCTTCTCAACTTGGAATATATAGACAGCAGCTTGATCTGAATGCCAAAGGTGTGTGAGGGAGTCTCAAGGTAGCACTAGAAGCCAGACTTTCTCTGTCATTGTTCCAGGCTAGTTTCTGTTTCTTGTAAGCCTGCCGTTATCATCCTAGAGCCCTTGTCACTTTTCAAACTTTCCTACTAAACTGTGAGTCATCTATTCCTAAGCTGCTATACCTAAAGTACACACTGGAAGGGGCATCCCTCAAGCTCTCTTCTTGAGCCCCTACTCACATGGGGGCTTGTGAGGTAATGGAAACATGGAAGCAGAGCCCATACTCCTCCTTGAGGAACACATGGTCCAGGAGGAAAGATTTCCTGTAAATGATTAAGACAGAGAGATAGAAAATTTCCTCACGAGGTTTCGGGAGGACACAGGAGAGGTGGGCTGGTGGGCAGGGTGTGGGCAGACCAGATCCTGTCATGCAGACTGCACACCACATCTCCACGGGGTGCCATTCCCATAGACTGAGCTGTGAATCGTACTCCTTCACCCCATCCGGGACTGAGACAACAAGGTGCCTTGGGGAAGACGCCATACAAAAGTTATCTAAGCTGAGTCTTCAAGGACAAGTACAAACTATCTGGACGAAGGCCAGACATTTGAGGCAGAGGGAACTACCTATACAAAGACATGAAGTGAGAAGCACGGGGTGTGCCTAGACTGCCAGTTATGGAGGAAGGGAAGAGGTCAGGGTGCCGGGGAGGAGGGTGGTGATGGTGAACTTTCAGGCTCTCGAGATGAGCAAGGGGTATGTGGTGAGTGGTGAGTGGTGCTCAGAAACTGTTCTGAGCTAATCACCCATCTTTGCAATCTAAGGCGTGTAAGGGAGGATGTTTACCATCACCGAGGAGTAAAACATGTCCACTGGTTTCAACAGCAATTTATTTTTCCTTATTAAGGATTTCTTTTCCCCACAGTTCTATGCCCCAGAGGAACAAGTGACAATTTGTTTTCTTTGACACGCTTCTGTGTGATTTTCTGGGGGAAGGGACTCCATAAATAACAGGTACTTGGGCGATTTAGAAAGATCTAAGAAAGGGAGAAATGTAAGAGAACTAGGGGAGAGCATGAATAAGGTTTATGTATTTAGGAACACTTTTCATAGAAGAATGAGCATTCTTTCTCAGTCAGCTAATGAGCATGGCACTTCTTCCATTGTTATTTCAGGTCTTATTTTATTTTATTATTTTATTTATTTATTTTTTGTAGGTTTCATTTTAAAAAGCCTGTAGTACGCCAGATACTGAGCTATGCGCTGTGCACGCCATGCCCTGTATTTTATAGAGCTTACGGTGTTATAAGAGAGGTACTGTCTCCATTTTACGGTTGAGAAAATGGAAACTCAGAGATATTAAGTAGCTTGCTCAAGATCACACAGCTAGCAAGCGACTAAGTGCGTAGTCATCTCGAGCTTCCTAAGGCCCGTTAGGACGATGGGCAAATTCTTGCACGGGTGAGCCCAGGGTGGCAGGGCGCAACGCACGCTGCTTCTCTCCCAGCCACCTACATATTGCCTAGTTCATTCTGGTCCATGACACACTGCATGACACCAGTCCTATGGGGATCCTTGATCATCAAAAAATGATGACTTGTCAAGAGCACATGAAAGCTGGGTGTGGGGGGGGGCAGGGGTGGGGGGAGCTGCAGCTGTCGAAGGGCTTCAGAAACACATTGCAGTTCCCTTTCTCGGAAGCCCCGAAACACACGCATGTAATCACACTCACACACTGAAGGAATCACTATTTCTACCTACTTTTTTCAGACAGGAGAACCAAAATAAGCACAGTATTATTATTACATCCTAGCCCCCAATAAATGCAAGCAATCACCAATAATAACAGAGGATCTGCAATGGGGAAAGGAACCAGCCTAGAATCTGAAGAGCGGACAAAGATAATGCATACCTACGGGAAGGGGTGCTAGAAAGCATCCTGTTTGCTTACAATGAAATAGATTTCTCAGGTGGCCAGAGAAGAACAAATACATGCCTCTGGAACAGAAATGGCAATGTAAGCAAAGAGAAGAGAGGGTAGCAGCAGGCTGCATTTAATTCTAAAGCATCATTTTTTGTACATTGGTTGAAGAAGTTAGTGTTGGGCAAGATGTCCATGCTTTACTCCTTGAGCAATCTGAACTTGCCACGTGGCTTTCTGTGCCTCTGTAGCCTTAAGTATAAAACAAGAGCAAAAATAACATCTATATTACCGCCAACAGCATTATAGCTATTAGCAATTATCACTGATCCTGCCCTTATTTTATACTGAAGATGAGCTTCTGGGAGATTTGTTGCTAGTCAATTGGTACTATGATATAAAGAATGGCTTCTAATGGCGATGACGGGATTATGTCAGCTGATTAGTTCATGATTTGGGGTCCAGGGTACCTATGTCAATCGATTCTTCTAAATCCATAGGATTGTGGTCAGTTTTTTGGTCTAGCAAATATACTGTACAGATTGCCTACTAGAGAATTCTGTTTTCTTCTTGGAAAAAAACAAAGGCAAAAGCCCACCAAAAAGCAAAGAAACATCAGCTGACAAGTTCTAGGGAACTTGAATGTCACAAAGCAGAATCCTCTGGAGGGTTCTTTCAGTTTCACGAAACTTAAAAAAGTCCCGTTTAACAGACACACTAATGTATTAAAATACAACGTCGCACATGGTGTATTTGTCATTCCTTTTAGCAGCCCTACTACAACCACAGACGCTGATGACACATTAACTTGTCATCGGTTAAATACAAATACCTCCAAATGGAAACATTCCTCTCTAACACTTGAAAGATTTCCTCCCTGGAGGCCTTGCTGTATCACAGACTACCTCATTCATAGAACCCGTTAGTAGCTAGCCACCTTCACCTTTCAGGAAGTTAATGGGGCAGAATTTTCGATTTAAGGAGCACATGTTTCCCCTAGAAATCACATTGGGTAAGCTGTTATGTTGAGTAATTTATTTTTTAAAAAGCCCCTAAATGTGCCCAAATTCTTCTCTTGCATGGCCAGAAGTTAGTGCAGAGGAAGTGGGTAGATCTCTTGGGTGAACTGTGCATAGTTTGGGGTGTCAAGTTCATGTCTTTCTCTGTCATGGTTTAGGCAAGTACAATCAGTACTGATTTCCTATGCCCCGGTTGCTACTGAGTTGGTGTGGCTGTCATTGCAGCTTCCTGGCACCCAAGGGTAAGGCTGCTTGTGCCGCTTCTGTTCCCTGGTGCCACAAGGAGTGTAGGAATAACCCTAAGTCCTGATTTCCCTTGGATTTCCAAATCTACTTCATTTGTTCGCCAGAGACGTTCTGAACACCTGTTAGAAACGCCAGGCCTTGTTCTACAATCTGGAAAGACAGATGGTGGCTTACTTTCTAGGAAATGTAGGCAGAAAACAAACGCATGATAAATGAATACAAAAATAGGTTCAGGTAGCGCTAAGTGACGCAAATACGTTGGGCAATGGAATAAAGACTGAGTAGAGGTAGACTGAGTAGAGGGAGGGGAGTAACTTTAGATGAACTGGTCACTCTCTGAGATGGTGAGATCTGAGCTGAGAACAAAAAGCTTTATGATCTCCAGTCTAGTCATTGAATCTTTAACTAACTTTTTGGCTCTCTGCTTGGCTCTTTGGGATTAGTCCTTCATTAGGAGGATCCTTTTGGTTTTTGATCTCTGCTCCTTTCTTGTCTTTTGGATCTTCTTGGCTTCATCTTTCCCAGTGGTGGCCTTTTTGCCCACTCTTGCAAATACCTTCAGCCTCTAGAGATGTAGTTTATTGGTATTAGTAGGTTATATGTATTAGTTTGCTAAGGTGGCTACAAGGAAGTCCCATAAGTTGGGTAGATTTATTGTTTCATAATTCTTTTTTTAAGTTAATTTTAGGCAGTGAACAGATAGTGCAATATTGGTTTCTAGAATAGGATTCAGTGATTGCTCACTTACACACAACACCCAGTTCTCATCCGAACAAGTGCCCTCTTTAATCCCCCTCACCCATCTCGCCCATTATCTACTCACCTCCCTTCATCAAGCCTCAGTTTGTTTACTATTGTTAAGAGTCTCTTATGGCTTGTTTCCTTCTTCCCTTTTTATTCTTTCCCCTTTCCCATATGTTCATCTGTTTTCTTTCTTAAATTCCACACATGAGTGACATCATATGGTATTTGTCTTTCTCTGTCTGACTTATTTCACTTAGCATAATTTACTCTAGCTGCATCCATGTCGTTGCAAATGACAAGGTTTCATTCTTTTTCATGGCTAAGTAATATTCCATTGTGTGTGTGTATTTTTTATATATATATTATATATATATAATATATATATATATATGAATAACATCTTCTTTATCCACTCATCAGTTGATGGACATTTAGGCTCTCTCCACAGTTTGGCTAGTGTTGACAATGCTGTTATAAGCCTCAGGGTGCATGTATCCCTTTAAATCTGTATTTTTGTATTCTTTGGGTAAATACTTAGTAGTGTAATTGCTGGGTCATAGGGTAGTTCTATTTTTAACTTTTTGAAGAACTTGCTGTTTTCCAGAGTGGCTGCATCAGTTTGCGTTCCTATCAACAGTGCAAGAGGATTCCCCTTTCTTTACATTCTTACCAACACCTGTTGTTCCTTGTATTGTTTCACAATTCTGAATGCTAGAAGTCTGAGAAGATGTTGGTGGGGTGGTTCCTTCTGAGAGCTATGAGCAAGAATCTGTTCCATATTTCTCTCCTAACTTCTCGTGATTTGCTGGCAATCTCTGGCACTCTTGGCTCATAGATGCACTAACAAGATCTATGCCTCCATCTTTACACAGCATTTTCCTTTCCCAGTGGGTGTCATTAGATCAGGGCCTACCCTAATGGTCTCATTTTAATCTGATTACTTCTGTAAAGGCCCTATTTCCAGAGAAGGTCACATTCTGAAGTATTGGGGGTTAGGACTTCAATGTGTCTTTTTGGCAGGAGGACACAGATTCATCCATAACATCTGCTTTCCTGGACACCAACAAAATGAAATATTTGGCTCCACACGACTTCATTTCTTCACATTTTATGTTCTTGATTTGAGCAGGTGAAGTTTTGGGTTTTGATAAACTAACTTTTACAGGATGAACAATTTGTAATTAGTATTCAAAGAAGAATGAAACATGAATGTGTAAAGAGACTCAAAATTTGGCTTATTTTTAGGTTAAAGAAAAAGTTAGTTTTTTTTTTGTTTTTTTGTTTTTTTTTTAAATAAGACCAAATAAAGAACATGGCATAGTTTTCAAGAGTCCTGTGCTTCTGCTGCTTTCTCTTTCCTTTAAGGTACCCCCTCCACACACGAAAAAAATCATCCCATAATTAGTTGGAAAGTGAAGCGAGGACGCTGGCATCTTTCCCAAAAGGTTGGGGTCAACAATTCCCAAGAAACTGACCTGGTTTCTGGAGAATAAGAATGATTCTCCAGCGTCACCTCAAACTACCGGCATTCCTATTATTCAGTAACAATTTTGAATATGCAGAGACCATATGGTACTACAAAAGTGGTTTGAACATTAAAATCCATGTAGTAACTTTAAAACATGGTCCAAAAGAGGATCCCGTTGGAAAAAATCAACCCAGTTTTAACCAGTTAAAAGAGAGGAATAAAAGGAAGACAGAAATTAAAAAAAATAAAAAAGAAAGAAATGAGAAGGCAGGGAGAGAAAGGGATAACTACTCATGTTTATGAAAAGCTCTTGAAATGGATGAGAAGCTGGCCGTATAGCACATGACGATACTGGGAAGGGGAAAAGAGATCCTGTCTGAAAAATGTTTTGATCTCAAACGACTTTCCTCAGAGCTGGCGTATGAGGGAAATCAAAGAATCTTCATTCTGTGGGGAAATACAAGAACTCAGTCTGCAACAGAACTAATTGATAAACGAGCCCCAAAGGCCAGAGATTCTACTCGGCTGCATTAATTTGGCGAATGGTTATCTTAATCCCCAACTCCCTCCCTTCCTCTCACTCTCGTAATTATGCTCTAAATAAGCACAGGAGAGGAAGAAATAAAGCACTATTAACACTAGATAATGGTCCTTGAAGGAAGAATTTCATAAACCATTATGTTATACAGCTTGCTAACTTATTATCTCTCCAAATCACGGAGGGCTGGTTTTCTCTCCCACCCTTTCTTTGAAGTCAGTCTCCTTGGCTGTGGAAGGCACTGTGCCCACAGAAGTGGAAATCCCTGAAAGCTCATCGGAGTAAGCGTTCTCACTCCTCTGCCTCAGAAAGACAAAGAGCAAATTTGTTCCTTTAAAAAAATTTAACTGTGATTCCTTTCAGATTCCCCATAATTGAACTTGTCCAACAGATCATTTGCAACAAGGAAACGGCAGAAAGCAAAAGGTAATATTCATCATCTTTTGCCAGTTGTGAAAGCATTTCCCTCTCCAATCTGGAAGAGATTATTTGAACCTTTCTCCTTTCAGTTCAATATACCTTGAAATTTATTGTAAAGGTCTTTATAAGTTCCTGCACTCAAAAGGACGGTGCCAACTTGAAAGAGGAGTGGTCAGGATGAGGATGTCTTTGTGTGGGCTTACGGCTCTTGCTATTCTGAAAGCTACACTCTTTTTCATGGCCGAAAGAGTGCACTTCAAATGAGAGGAGAAGATTATAGCTTTCTTCAAATCAATGTGTTGCCCTAGTTCTAGAATTCAGAGAATTTTTAAACATTGCTGCAGTCCTCTCAGGGAAAAATGAAAATGAGGATGTCTCATTATTTTAAATAAATGCTTGGCTTCCTTTGCAGTGATGGATATGGTGCCTTGATGGCCTTAGATGAGACACAGTTTTAAAGATGGGCAGAGCCATCACTTATTTAATCACAGGAGCCTGGGAGCCTGGCAGTGTGGTAGGGCCTTCGGTTGGGCTTCGCTGCTGGGAAAGAGACGCCAGGATGTTTTATTACAGATGTGGAAGAGGATGAGAGGTAAGACATCTTACTCATATAAACGGCAGCTGGGAGATTTTAAAAGTGATGAACTCTGCAATACCAAAAATAAGTATTCATTTGGCCCATTATTTTGGGGAGGGGAAGCCGATATAAATGGATATTACTGGAAACCAGGATGATGTTAGGGTCTTGCTACCTAAAATTTACAATGTCTAAGGAGATATTTCTTAGCCCATTCCACCGAGGTAATATTTTAGGTCATATTTCAAAGAATGATATTAGTAACATGAAGGAACTGATAACATCATATGCAAAAGAACCTGAAATTCTTATTTTCCTTGTGTTTCCTTTTCTAACTCAAATGCCCCTTTAAACAATATCAGTTTCTCAGAATACATAGTAGCCAAAAATAATTTTGTGTGGCTGCTGCCAATGGAAATTATCTTGTAGGCAGTCAGTCCTTTGGCACTGTGAGAGCTGGATTCTACTCTCAGATGTCTGGTCGTCTGCTCTGGGATCTGAGCATCTTTCTACCTTTGTCTCCCTGTCTATAAAATGAAAATGGTAACATCTGGACATACTTTGCTGGATCACCATAGGGATCAAATAAGATGCTGTTTGAAAATACTCCAGAAGCTAAATACTGCTACATGAATGGAGAGTCTTATCGTTATTAATAGAAACATGATAAATAAGAGACAAATCCAGAGAGGATCACCTATAAAATGTCTCATGAGCAACTATCAGTCCAATGCATCTTGACTAACCGGGGCAAAAGCAGTTTCCTTACCTGGCTGATACTCACAAAAGGGAAAAAAAGCTTGGCAGTTGACTGTTTCCATAAGATTCAATTTCATTTTATAATGTGTGTATTAAGAGGTCTTGTACTTCTGTGGAAAGGGGAAGCTAGAGGAAACGTTATGATTCTTAGTAGCACTAATGTGATGAAGAATTAGATTTTTTTTCAAATGTAACTTTAGAATATCTAAAATCTACCAGATTTAAATAGCGCTCTGCATAGTGTTTACACAGTCATCATTAACATTCTATGTACATTAAAGTATAGTCTGAAATGGCTATCCCATGACTATTTTAAAGATATTTAAGACAAAGCCAATTCAAGATTTATCTTATCTAATCGAACCTATCCACAATTACTATTACAAGGTATATGGTCACTTCATCACTTAGCTAAGGGACTTTGCAGTTTTCAGCATTAGAACGGCTTTGTGAATTGCTCTAGAAATGCACCCAAAGGAAAGCCTGGCTGACAAGGAGTTTTGTTTGGCAAAGCAGCTTTTTAACCATACCCTTTTGTTTTGAAATCTGTGATTGTGTGCATTATTTTCTTAAATTAGTACCTACTGGCCAGTCAGGTGAAAAATACTGCCCTTGATGGCCATTCTCATCCTCAGTCATCCATTTGGGTCTTTACAGTGCTTACCTCTTTCAATTCCCAGCATTTCTCCCCACAAGGTATTGGCCAAACTCGTGCTCAGCTTCACCCCACCGGATGCTATTTGGTTAGAGATCTCCCTCTCTATACACTCCCTTCTTTTTTACAACTTCCTTTTTTTTTTTTTTTTCAAAGATTTTATTTATTTATCAGAGAGAGAGAGAGCACAGGCAGACAGAATAGCAGGCAGAGGCAGAGGGAGAAGCAGGCTCCCCGCTGAGCAAGGAGCCCGATGTGGGACTCGATCCCAGGACACTGGGATCATGACCTGAGCCGAAGGCAGCTGCTTAACCAACTGAGCCACCCAGGCGTCCCTACAACTTCCTTTTTGCTTAAGATTCTTATTTGCCCAATGGTTAGAGACCAAGCCTGCCACTGTTGATCCTAATGGCACCTTCAACTCTTCACCACAACCCCACCGTACATAGCTCTTAAATCTGTGAGGCTGCACTGGACTCCTCTCACTTGGATTCCATGGGCAGGGCTCAAGACATTAATCTCCCCCAACGTCTCTGAGGCTCAATTCTCAATTCTCAATTCCTGTGTCATTTCACCACTCTCCCTTCCCCACTGCACCAGCTCTCCACAGTCATCTGCCATCTTTATTCTTACTCCTGAGCCTTTAAATTTTATGGGTAAGGTCTCATTGTCAAAGAGACTGAGACAATTTGGTCTCCTGGACAAAGCACAGGATAGACAGTCAACAGAAAAAGAGCCAAGCTGTAGTTCTCTCATGAAGTCTCTGGAAACATTTTCCTCCTTAAAAATTTCTCTTAGTTTCAAAATCACATTAACTTTCACTGATCAGAAATTCTGCACCAGTCCATGATTTTTCAACCCACTTGACGAAGGGCTCTTCTCTGTAGAATTTGGCATTTTCAGTCTTTCCATTTCCACTGGCTCTTTTGTCTCTGGAAGGGCTTAGAAAAAATGATGAGAATAACAATAAAAAACCTCTTGACCCTGGGATCGCTTTCAATTATTGTCATATTTTTCTCTTCCATTTCATATCCAGAGCCCCTAAATAAGTGCTCTCTCCCATGCTTTTCTCCTTTTCCTCACCTATTTACCTCTGGCAATCTATCCATATGGCAAGTGACGCCATTTTGAGGAAAGCCACGAGACCTTCGCTGAAACACTTAGTCTCTCTCTTCTTCCAGCTCTTGCCTAGGATTCCTCATGTTTCCCTGCTCATATTTCTAGTGGTCTTTGTGCTTTTTCCTCTTCACCTGTCCTCTGTCTGCTCTTCCCATTTTCCACACCAGGACTCAGCCCTCCCTCCAAACTCGTTAGCATGGGGGAACTCGCTCTCTAGAGAAAGGCTTCTGCTGTCAGCTTTCCAGCAGTGTTCACCAGAAAGGTGGGTCAGAGACTGATGAACTTCACATCCCTTCCCATTTTGGGTACAGTTCTCTCTCTCAAATAGGGTATAGATGTAAGTTTATACCAAAGCAGAGAGATATTTGCTTTCCTTTCCCATCAGATAGTTTGAGTTCTATAAAAGTAGAATTTAGGAAAAGGTATTTAAGTATAATCAGAAACAGGTCAGTTGTAAAAGGAAATAGACTTTTTTTTTTTTTTAAACACATGAGCCATACAAATATAAAACCATCAGAAATTAGAGGGAGAAAAATCTCACTTGCCATTATTCTCTATCGTATCTGTTCAGTCGAAAGTGTAACCATCCCCATAATGAACCCCCTTGCCTACAGCCTATGAAACAAGGACATGAAAAGGGCCTCCAGGAGGCTCTCAGGGAAAAAGATGGACTTCTAGGACATGGGGCTGTGAGGAGAGGAGAGGAAAAAAATTAATATTCTGGGTTGCCTAAAAAAAAAGTGTAACCATTTTTATGACTGGGTAGATTAGTATAGCATTTCATTTTTCAAATTTGTTAAATCAAGATTGTAGTATTAATTATTTTGAAGTAATATTTTAAGCAATAATTTCTATTTAATCAATACTGTTTGCTAGGACTATATAAAATGCCTTACAAATAACTATTTGTACATATAATTTATATTTTTAGAGAATACATCATTGCTTCTCTGCTTCTCCTCACACTTATAATGTTCTCTATAATTTACATAACCTTACTAACAATTTTAAGAAATAGGTATCCTTGTTCCCATTTTACAAAAGAGGAAATAGTCCCAAAGAGTAAGCAACTCGCCCCAGTATCACACAGCTAGTGAGTGATTAAATCTGGAAGTGGGGGTGCCTGGGTGCCTTAGTTGGTTTAGCCTTGGACTCTTGATTTTGGCTCAGGCCCTGGTCTTAGGGTCCTGGGAGTGGGGAATGGGGTCTCTCATTGGGGAGTCTACTTTGCTCTCTCCCTCTGTCTCTCCCCTCTCCATGTCTCCATCCACCCCACTGCCGTTCCACTCCCACGCATGCTCTCTTTTTAAATCAAATAAACCCTTAAAAAAAACCAAACAAACCTGGATATGAACACGAATCTGTTAAACTGTAATGTGTGTGTCTGTATGCCATATCCTACATTTCCTTTATATGCAGTCATATTAAAATTTTTGTTTTTCCTACTTCTGTGAAATAACGTGAAGGTAGGGGAAGTGAACTCATGGCTGCTGTGCATCTCACCATGACTCAAGGGTTGTTTTTGGCCCTGAGATCCTTAGTGCCATAATGTAAATGCATAGTTATTGTTTTTAATGAGAACTCGAGAAAGGATGAAGGATTCAACTCCATTCACAAGGCTACTTCTTTTACAATACAATATTAAGGTATCTAGAAAACCATCCCAATAATGTTGCTTGAAGCTCATATAGCTCTAAGTCAAAAGGAAACTGTTGGTCTTAAGGGATATTTTAATTAAACTTTGAAGGCCAGATGAACTACTCGTCTCTACCATAATGAAGCAGTCATTTTATCTTGGGAAGAGTGTAAGACTTGGCATCTGAGGCTCTGCCACTTCCTTCCTAGATGATTATAGTCAATTCTCCTTTTAGGGCAGATTTGGTAGTGTAGCTATTCCAATCTATTTCTTGTCCAATTCTCCCTTAGCCTTTCTTCCAGGAAATGAACCAGTTTGAAAAGAAGAGCTGAACCCAAACTAAATTTCCCAGATCCTTTACAAATTGGATAAAGGCATAGGACCTATTTCCACCAATCAGATGCCTCCAGCCTGAGCAACAAAAGATGGCAGCTGCTTTCCAGTGATTTGGATTGACTGGAAAGCACATGGAGTGACAAAAGTCTCTGGTGCTTCTTGAATGGCTGTGACAGAATTTCCATTCTCCAAGTGGGACATAATCATTTTGAGTAGAGGCAGTGGAAGCAATGCAGCGCCCCCTAAAACAGCTCCCAGAGATTCCAGGTACTACCTAATGCCTTCCCATAAATTCCTTTCTTTTTTACCTGGTAAAGTGCCTTCTGTTTTTTTTTTTTTTTTTGTAACTAAGAACCCCAAACCACACCATTCTTTCTACTTCTTGAGGTATAAAATTAAATGATGATATCTCATTTTCAGGCTGGTTGTGAGGTACATTATAAGTGGCATATAAACTTGTTATTATAAATTGCTGGACATTTAAGGATATTTAAGGACTGCTTAGGCGAACTACCTACCACCATAAAATGAATGCATCCCTGCTATACTCAGGTTGGGCCATGAAGCAGCCTTTTGAATTGAGGATCATATTTAAAACTATATTTTCTTTCTCAATGCTGTCTAAAATGTATGGCATGTGCCTTTTAGCTGGATGTCACATGGACCTCTTGTTGTGATCTTGTTTAGGGCAAGATGCCCTGGATGACAATTGATTATCTCTTTCAGGAAACCCTTGCACACCTTTCTTCTAGAAGAATTTGCAGAAAACTGTGCAGCCTTCATTTTAAAATAGGCCACCAAAAACACATTCTTAAAAATTTCTGAAAATGCCTTTGGTTCTTTTTTGTGATGTGTTAATTCTGCCTGTATAATTACACATGGTATATCATACATGTGCATAGTCTGAAGACATGTTGACAATTCATTATTCTCCATTCTTTTTTTTTTTCCCTTTGGGAGGGAGGCTTTCTTTTCTTTCTTTCTTTTTTTTTTTTTTTAAGATGTATTTATTCATTTATTTGACAGACCGAGATCACAAGCAGGCAGAGAGGCAGGCAGAGACAGAAGAGGAAGCCGGCTCCCTGCCGAGCAGAGAGCTCAATGTGGGCTCGATCCCAGGACCCCGGGATCATGACCTGAGCCAAAGGCAGAGGCTTTAACCCACTGAGCCACCCAGTTGCCCCCCACCCTTTTTTAAAGATTTCTTTATTTATTTCAGAGAGAGAGAGAGAGTGTGTGCATGCACATAAGGTAGGGAAGAGCAGAGGGAGAGAGAGAGAGAATCTCTAGCAGACTCCCCTCTGAGCATGGATCCCACCTCAGGGCTTGATCTCATGACCCTGAGATACTAACATGAGCTAAAACCAAGAGTCAGATGTTTAAATGACTGAGCCACCCAGAAGCCCTGGGAGGGAGGATTACTGAAAAGAACCACTATGCTTTTGTTTGCATTTCCTCATTCATTATATTTGATAATCCCATGATCAAAATTTTTACATGTTATAATAAATACGCAAACTAAAATGCAAATTACCTTCCTTTAAGGAGCTTATAGTTGTATTAACTATAATTGGTGTGTGAAGAAATAAGGAACAATTCGAGTTATGGTATTATAACTGAAATAGTTAATTCTTGATATGGATGATTGGGTTACATTCATGGAAGACACAAGTTTCACCTGGATCTCAAATTTTAAAGTGAATAGAGAAATCTCACTGGGGAGAAAAGTTGATTGTGCAGAAGAGACATTCAATGGTAAGAGAAAAAGCATTTGCAAAGAAACAAAGGATTGGATTGACTGTAAATTGATTTACTTGGAGAAGAGGGAGCCATCAGGTAAGACAGAGTGTTGGATCCTTGACAGAAATGTAGTTGAGATTAAGTATGCAGAGGGAGTCACTGCTCATGAATTTATTTTTTCTCTACCATACCTTCATAATTTCTTCATTTTCAATAAACTTCCATAACTTTACCAATGATTGTATTTTGGGTTGATTGTTTCTTTATGTCTTATGGAAAGAAGCTTCAATCACTAGGCTGGTTTTCTCATTGCTTTTAACTGTGTCTACTTGATAAACTGTAACCTCTTTAAGGACAAAGATTCTCTCTGACTTTATCATTATTTTTATTACTCTTATTATTATTTCTAGCTTTATCACTATGAACAATTGTTGAGTGAATGGCTTCCAGATAGATAGCCATCAACAGTTATCCAATGAGATGACATCAACAAGAGCCCTTATTGAGGGCTCTTGAGAGCTCAGATATCATCAATAAGTGGAATGTATTCCAGAGCAAGCATTTATGTGATGTGCTAGAAAGACCAAAAGGTGTTGTGTACTCTGAGTGTAGGATATCTTCTTCCATGTCTGGCCCTTTTCACTGTGTCATTCAAGGCAAATTTCTGCCTCTGATTGAATTCCTGAATTCATGACTTTGTTGTAATGACTCAATTTCTGTGAATGACAATAAACACACACACACACACACACACACACATGATTAGCCTGGCATTAATTAAAAAAGACATTCAGAAAACATAATATAGAATCTGAACTTTTTCTGGAGTGAATATTTTTAAAATTTTTTCACAAGTTGTCAACTGTCAAATCCTTGAATTATTCTTTCCTGAATGTCTTTCTGAACCAATTTTTTATAAATTATCTGACTTGCTATCGTGGTGGGTCATTTGTGATTACATCCATCTTGTCCAGTTATAGCAGTAACATGTGTAAATTGGATCTCTAAGGGGTGATAAAGTGATGCAAATAGTGCTTTTCACCTTGGGTTACCATAGCCACAGTCATTATTTGCAATAGCTACTGTACTCTGTTCTTCTATGAAATCCCCTAACAAGATGCTTCACCTCATGTCACTTCCAAGCTACTGATAAGAGTATAAACATTGAAAAGTTTTGAACCAGCATAACTTCACTTCTAAAAATGCCCTTCCAGGAAATTATTTGCAGAGCTATTGGTTTTAGCATGCTTGGAATTTCTTTATAGTGACCATATGTTGCCAGATCCAAGAAGGAAATAATACATTTTGGGGTAATAGGAATGGGGCAAAGAATAACCTCCAATAACTGAAAACTATTCAAGGCATGAAGTGCAGTAGTAATAATGAACTCTTTGGTTCCTGGGTATATGTCAGTCCCAGAAGACTAATAGAGAAGTGCCAATGCTTCTGGTGCCTGGGGAGCTCTAGGGCACTGCTCCTGGGGCAACTGTCAGAATTTGGATTACTATTTATCTTCCATGTGGATCAGAAAGCTAAGCAGAAAAGTAAATGCTCAATAGGAAATATATTCATGGGCTATGAAAGAAGAAGTTTTTCAAAGTTCTGTCTTGTCAGCAGACTGTGTTCCAATATACTTATTACTTCGGGTTGTGAGATGCTAATGGGCAGAAAACCTGCATTAAATGAAGTTTTCATTAATTTATTGCAGAACTGCTCAGAACCTTTGAAATGATCTATTCCTTTGAGAATCTCAAGACAGACATAAAATGACACACTGAATTTTGTTTTTGCTAGATGCTTCCTAGAAACACAGTTTGAGATGCTGTGTCCTATTGGACAGTTAAGACACTCTGTGACTTCCCTTTTGAAATTGTAAATGACTGTCATCACATTATTGTCACTGTATTTTTTGTTTCTTAAAAAAGGGTCTAAAGAAAGGCAGACTGGTCACAGACTTTTGGGTACTTTATGGAGTAAGCATAACCCTATTAGAATATCTATTTTTAAAAAGTTCTTGTAAGCCTAGCATCTTGTAACTCTTGATTTTCCTAACTTTCCTAACAGTGTATTTTAAGGCTATATTCCTTTTGAGAAAGCTTTTATTTTAATAGTACAAAATGATACATACTCCAGACTCCCCAAAAGGTACATACTTAAGACAGAATTTTAGAGGATCAAAATAAGCAAAAAGAAGAAAATAAAAACCACCCATAATCCTACCAAGCAGATACAAGGACCATTGACAAGTAGATGTAGATCTTTTCTTTATTTGCATCTTGTACTTTTTTAGTAATAAAGAGAGGATCATGTTGTAAGGACATTTTTTCAGCGTCATCCACACCTTCGCATGCTATTACCCACTCTCACGTTATTTTCAATGACTATTGTATTTTATTTATGTAATCATCCCTCCACTGTCGGATATTTAGTCTAACAGACTTCCTGCATTTCCTAGGTTTATTCTGTTAGCATTCTTGGAGACTCCAGTGGTGTGAATATTAGAACAGATGACACTGTTCTTGGTTCTGTAAGCCTTGTCCTAGAAACTTCACATGTCTCAATTGTGGTGTCAGAGAACAGAGGCACAACAATGATCTGCTGCCCAGAGTCCCTGAAATCATACCCACAGTGCTGCTGACAGTCATAACTTCCCAACCTGGCTCATTAATCTGCAACTACAACTTATTCCCGGACCACTAATATTTCAGAGGAACAATACAAGCAATCGAAACCTGCAATTTATGGGTCAAATCCACAGAAGAGTACTAAGTCAACGCTTCTGGCTCTTGGGAGAAGAATAGTATTGTATCTGGGGGCCTATATGATGGCAGCATGAAACAGTTCCATGTTTTGTTTGAAGTCTTCCAGATTATTTATCCCAAATCTTATTACTATATATCATATTATTATGATAATATTAACATAATATGATATCATATTATTATTATCATTTTATAATGAATGCCCATATCACTTACATAATACATAGTTAGTTTCATCAGCACCGTTAGGGGCAGTTAATAAGAGGTTGAAATTAGCACAACCAGGTAGTCTTTTTTTTTTTTTTTCAGATTTTATTTATTTATTTGACAGACAGAGGTCATAAGTAGGCAGAGAAGCAGGCTGAGAGAGAGAGGAGGAAGCAGGCTCCCTGCTGAGCAAAGAGCCCGATGTGGGGTTTGATCCCAGGACCCTGGGATCATGACCTGAGCCAAAGGCAGAGAGGCTTTAACCCACTGAGCCCCCCAGGCGCGCTCAGGTAGTCTGTTTGATGAGAAATTCCAATTATGATTTGAGCTGACTTTCAACTATTGAGGATAGCTATCTGGAGATTCTCCATCAGAATTCTTCTGGGCACCAGGTGATGATACGAGGGAGCCTGGTGGGCTGGATCTCCCTGGTCTGAGTGACACTCCATGCCATGTTGTGAGGATGAGGTCTTGGCTATCTTTCATCCTAGCTGCCCTTACTGTGTACAACCTTGAAGTAATATATCACATAAAGGAAGTCAATTTGGACTAGAAAAACCTTGGCTATCCCTATGTGTCAAGTGTGAAAATTTGCAGCTACGAATGTTAGTTTTTTAATTGCCGAGAGTTCTGATTTCATCAGTATTTTGAAAAGGCATTTGGTTATGAGACTTGTACCAGCAGGCAGAATTATGAAGTATTAAAACTACAGATCGTGTAGTCAGACAACTCAAGTTCACATTCTGCTTTTTCCTAGCTGTATCACCTCTCTGCAATCATCTCCTCGGTGAGAAGATAGGAAAGGCGTGCCTACTTCAGATTCATGAAAATGAAATGGAATAAATATCGGGAAAGCACTATCAGTCTGGGCACATATTAGTGCTTCATAAACGCTATTGCTAATTTTAATATTTGAAGAAAAATCACACATATATTTAAATATTTTAATACATTTTATGATGAATTAGGATTCTATGGTTAATTTTCTCTCTTATGAGCAGACACTGTGTTAGCTCTCAGGGGTTCAATAACATAGTGTCCTCTAAAGAGTTGAAGTCAAGGGGCGCTTGGGTGGCTCAGTGGGTTTAAGCCTCTGCCTTCGGCTCAGGTCATGATCCCAGGTCCTGGGATCGAGCCCTGCATTGGGCTCTCTGCTCAGCAGGGAGCCTGCTTCCTCCTCTCTCTCTCAGCCTGCTTCTCTGCCTACTTATGACCTCTGTCTGTCAAATAAATAAATAAAATCTTTAAAAAAAAAAAAGAGTTGAAGTCAAGTACATCATCACCTGGAGTTAACATAGTGTTGAAAGTTATGAAATAAGTGACGAAAAAGCACGTACGAGATGTTGTGAAGGTGCCCTGCTCAGTGTAGATGGATTCGGGGAAGATTTGCTGGAGCCATAGGCACAGACAATGGCGTTTTACTTGCTGGGCATCAGAACGGGCCACTGAAAAGGGGTTACTGCTTTCCTCCAGATCTTTCAACGCAGCCTATAATCTAAAGAACTGGAAAGAACTCAAGGGTTTTTGGGTCGGCCACTGTTTTTTATTGCCCTACATGCTATCCTGCATTTCATTGAGATGTGATAAAACAAGTCCCTACTATTCTGTATATAGAGTAACTTTTGTAATACTATGTATCTTTTTATAGCTTTGCTCAAAGAATAAATTTTAATTCATTTGGGTTGTTTTTCCAGCTTCTTTAATATTTATGCCAAACTACATTCTATTCAAAGGTCCAAAAACCTGGATCAAATCAACAATTTCTGGTGTTTAAGCAAAAATAAGCAACAAAACAAAACAAAAACAAAAGGAAAAAAAACCAGGCACTTGTATTTTAAAGGAAACATATTATGGTATAATACGAACACATATCATCATCGTCATTAAAATGACAAATTTATTAGCCGTCCATCCTTATTTCCTGTGGTTTACCATATTTTCCCTTCTCCTAGAGATATTCTCTTGGCAGCAAATAGAAAATCTCAAAATCTGACTTACTGTGATGAGTTGGATTTTTTGAATTTTTGTCTGGGATATTTTACTTTCTTAATTAGGAACATGGCTTCAGTGGCTACGGGCAAAAAAACAGCCCAGTATTGCTTCTCACCCCCCTGTTAGGAAAAGGGGGAAGGCTGGAACAGGCCTTTGATCCTCATTAGATGGCTGATACATTTTATTTGCATATTCCGCAGAAACTGTTCAGACCAGCAGTGGCAATGCCACTGTGGCCAGGTTCACTAACTGGGGAATGTGAAACAGAACCCATATCGTCTCAATATCTTTGGGGGAATTTGCCAAATTGGAGGCTTAATCCCATTGTTTTTCCTATCCTAAAGGCACAGAAAGGTGCTATCTCAAATTTTTGGTTTCCCTTCAGACACAAACGTGGTTCACAATGATCAAATACCAGATGTGAACGAACCATGAAACGCAACTTTTTTTTTTGTTTGGTGAAGACCTTGAGCCTGTCCATATTGTGCTACAACACTGGATAGAAGAGATGGCTCTGGAGTAGCTTCTTACAATTTAAAAAAAATATATATATATTTTTTTTAAGTTAAGAAATAGCAATGTACCAGGACAGAGAGTAGCTATACTTGCGGTGAATGCAGCCAAATGTATAAATTTGTTGGATCACTGCATTGCACACCTGAAACTAATGTAAATTGTGGAACAGCTTTAAAAAAACAAAACAAACAAACAAAACAATGCTTAAAAAAAACTATTGGAGGAGGTTCTAAGTATTACACAGGTACGTATATCAAGTTGTCATTCTCAGTGAAATGCAGGACAGCATGAAAGGCAGCAGCCATTGCTTTACTTGCCGGAAGAGGATTTCAACATGTTTATAAATATGATTGCTTTAGAGACGTCAACACAACATCTTAGAGGGAGAATGTCTGTAGAGCGATTAACCATTTGTAACCAAAGTAAAAGAACCAGTAGAATCTAAAGCTAGAACTCGGGTCTCTGATTCTATTAAGAGACTTGTTATCTTCTGGAAAAGAAACCACAGTGTGCCTTTCAAGGACAGACAAGGTAAGCTGGTCTTTCTCCATTTTCCCATGAGAGGTAGACACTGGGAAGACCATTATTCTGACAGGGATGACTTTTTTTATAAAGAAAAATCTAGACTTTGCTTGCGAGCCCCCTATTTTTTTACTTCAAGTTTAGTTTTCTAGCAGGGGCATGAATGTTTACACAAAAGACAGGTCCATGCACTGAGCCTTCATGCAAAGATACAAAATGGAGGCTCCTTTTAGTCTCAGTGGATTTAAAGATCCTCTGACCCCCCAGAATGCCATTGCCCTGACCTGATTCTTTTTTACTCTTGAATTCTGACCCATGTTAGAGAGTGCTTTTGAAATGCAGATCAACACACCAGATTTTGTCCAGTCAAGTTCTCTTTTTAGGTAATAATCTACAGCAGAATTCAACCCTTCACTGATACAGAAGTCCAACATTGCACTTGCTTTTGTTAAAAACTCTGATTTCATCCCTACAGCTTAAATTTTGATGTTGGATGTAGTCTTAAGAGATGATTTAAGACAATCATCTACTCCAGGGATAAATGACAGCATTTTAGATATACACATATCTTAGGAGATATAGGAAGAGACTTTTTAGAATTTCCCTGGGAATTTGTGCTAGGATCTGATCAAGTTCATGTAAAGATGTCATTTTTCATGTATAGACTCGTTATTCCTGTAATTTCAGCACGTATCTTCCAGTTTTACCCTAGGACTTGGTGGGAGATGGTTCAGTCAATTCTCTTTTATAGTACTTATGTGAAGACAGATCAGAACTTTCAGCTTTCCCTTCCCCAGATTAAGACCTGTCCACTTCAGTGGTGGCACCAAAAAATTATACCCCTCATAGTCATTCCGTTGTTCCAGTGTCACTTTCCAATGAGCAAATCAGGAAATAGCTACCTTTGGGAATGGTTTTCATCTGACTCATTGGTGCGGAAACATCGTGAGGATCTTTCCGAATTTTGTTTAAAGAACTGAATTTCCCTGAGATCCGTGCTGTCTGATCTGCAAGAGTCATTGGTGCCTCTATTTTTGTTTTTGTTAAATTAATTTCCTAGTCTGGGAGTTCTGAGCTCACAACCTCTGCAAGGAGACATGGCCATCTGCCGTGTAGCTTAGCCTTTGAGCTGTGGGGCTTAGAGGAAGCTCTATTTCAAGGACAAGGAAGCTAAGGAGGGGAAGGGGGGCATGCTTATTTTCAGTTTTCACGGCCAACAATGGGAGTGAATCTAAACTCTGGTGGGAGACTGCAGCAGGTGCCAAGCTGCTACTGTCATTTGCATAATGTGTAATCTAAGGTGTTGATTCCTTTCTGATAGACAGGCATGTTAGCGCGGGGAGGCGAAATTACACATCGCCCCTCTGCCTGCCCCTTAAGAAACCAATCACATTCCTTCTCTCCATCAACTCCACAGAGGCAGGGACCTTTCTGCTCCACTGAACTTGCTTCTTGTCTCCACTTAGCAAATTGACTGATGGCACTGGCTCTTCCCCTGCCGCTGCCTCTGATGCTGCTAAATGCAGCTGCTCCCCCCACCCCCTGCCAAGGAAAGAACCTGATGTAAATGTGACTGGTTGCTTTGGGCTGCATTTTTTTTTTTTTTAAACTTCCTTTTGTAAAGCTGCATCCCATCCCTCCATAGGACTTACCCTTTGAAGACTGTGGAGGAACATATAGTTTGGAAAGTAGTGTGCTATTAAAATGGAACCACTGGTTGTTAATGTAATTGCAAAATAACCTGATTTTAATAGGTTGTTGGTTGAGGATGGCTCTTTGGCATAGACTTTTGGTTTTAGAGATTGGACGTATAACTGCATGTTTATGAAAATCATCAAATGCCTTTGTTCTAACAAATGGATCCTCTCAATTTAATAAAGTTCCTAACATTAAATAATTAGTGTAATTTTTATTTTGAAAAACCCAGAGATCAGAAGGGAGACTCCCACAACTTTGACTTTTGTCTTCACTTTGTTGCTATTCCCATTCTATAGAAATGCCTTTGCTTAGTACATTCTTGGGGGGTGGGCAGGAGGATAGAACATCCCCTCTATTATAAAGTTTTCTTCTTTAAAAAAAAGATTTATTTATTTATTTTGCAGAGAGAGAGCACGCCTGCAAAGGTAATTTGCCTTTGCAGAGAGAGAGAGAGCACACCTGGGTGGGGGGAGGGGCAGAGGGAAAGATGTTGAAGCAGCCCCCTGCTGAGTGCAGAGCCTGAAGTTGGGGCACATTCCCAGGATCCTGAGCTCATGACCTGAGCGGTAAGCAAGAGTTGGACGCCTAACCAACTGAGCCACCCAGATGTCCCACTATAAACTTCTTTCAAACATTTATATGAATATTTGTTATAAATATAACACATTTTCTCTGATTCTCAAATAATCATCCTTTTTAGCAATGAAAAAACTAAGACCCAGGGTATTTAAGAGACTTTTTGCCATTCTTTTTGGTTGAACCATATGAAATTGCCACTAGGTAGCTTCAAAGTAGTTCAAATATGTAGCTGCATATGGCTCAATCCAAGAGCTATTCGGGAGTGCCAGGATTCAAACTCCCGTCAGCCATGGTCAAACTCAGCCTTCCCTCCACTATACTGTGGCACTGCCTTATTTACTTATATTCTGTGTTGCTACAAGAATATAGCCTTGTATGCATTACGTACTCAATATATGTGGTTAATATCTGTTCTTTGGCTTTTTAAAAAATGGATTTAGAGAAAGTACCACGAGCTATGTTTTGTAACCAGTTTGTAAAGTATTAGATCTCAGTTTTTCCTGCTGCAGATCTGGGTGGTTATAAAGGACTATTAGATCCTATCTCTTGTGTCATTAATTCCTCTACTCTCTACATACGGTACCAATTTCCCAACATCCAAACAGTGTCCAAAGAGTGATGGGCTCTTCTCAGAACCGGTGAAATCCTGCATCTCTGGCCTCTTCTGCCTGTGTTTTCTCCTGCCAGCGAGGCTTAGCAATTTCACAGCCCTTAAGAAATGACTGAGAAAGCACTTAGGTAATTTGCCTTCAAAATATCCCGCCCCTTTCTTTTCCACTCTATTACCATCTCCTTCCACACTTTAATTCCTTTCCGTGCAACACTTTCTCTCTTCTAGAGATAATACTTCAAATTTTTGGCCACAGCTGTTTTGCTTACATCCCTACACTGACCGTTTTAAGAACATAGCTGCATATTTTGGAAGAACCCAGGTGGTTTTCATATTGAGTATATCCAAAAGATATGAATTTTGAGAGCTAATCAATGACTCCACAATTTATAGTGTAATTACATAGTAATTACTCAATTTGCTTGTGAACACTGACTCCTCTCCCTGGGTTTTAAGCAGATGTCACAGCAGATGCACTTCACTTAAAGGAGAATTTCTATTAACTGCAGCAGTAGTTGGGCTTATTATTGTTAGTGGTGCTGAATTAAATTGGTAAGAGAGGGCACTACTGAACCCTAGTAGGGCATATGACTCAGACAGGAGAGGGACAGAAGTTGTCACACGTGGGAGGGTTCCCATGAGCAAGTGTATCAAATATAGTGTCAGTCTTTCAAAGGACTGATGGATACTTGGCTTTGGGGTTGTGGGACAGTTATGGATATTAATAACTGAATTTTATACATAACTTTCTAGTGTGCAAACTTCTTTCTACCCCTGTTCTCTCATTTGATTATCACTGGCATTCAGGACATAGGTATGAGTGTTCTGAAGCTCAGAGGTTCCCCAGAATCTTGTGGGGGTGTGTGTGATGGAGTTCAAAAGGGCGCTGGGGCTGCCTGGCTCCCAAGTCCCTTCCCTTTTCATTACACTGTGCTGCCTTTTCAAGCCAAGAGTCAGTGCAGTCAACAAATCAATTAGATGCTGCATGTGTTTTTAATCAAATTGACTGACGTCTTGACTCGTTAATTTAAAATCAAAGTAACTGAATTGCTTGTTTGTGAAAATACAGGTTAAGAAGCACTTGTTTACTTTTCCTTCAAACTCTCGGTTTTGGTGGTCTAGATTTCCAAAGAGGTACAGCTCGAAATCAACTTTTTGTGCAACCAAGGAGACTGCCAGACATGCACCGGCCTTTTCAACTAAATCCAGACCCACCCAGGGTAATCAGCATTGGCAGCATCCTCTCCAAATGTGTAGAACAATGTGCCCATATTGACATGGATGGTTTAAAAGTACGGGCAAGTTTGAAATCAAAGAATGTACAAACGCCTCAATTGAAATCTTGATAGCAAGGAGTTAAGTGCATATATTTTTTATTTTCCTTTCTACCAACATGTTTATTTATTTATTTTTAACATAACCTGATCCCTATGCTACCCCATTTCCAGCTTCGTGTTTGGCCTCATCCAAAACTGGACAGGGGTCCGTTTGGCCCACAGCCTGCCTAGTACTGACCCCTGCTCCTTGCTCTGTAAAAAATGCCCAGCCTTTGTGAGGCTTGTCATTCAAGAGGCTGCTCAAGTGGCAAGGGCTCCAGAGAATTTCCTTTGGCTTAGTCCTGAGGGCATTTCCCTGGGGCAGGACTTCCAGAGGGTGGTTGGTGAGAACAACAGAGAGAAATGATCTGGTTGTCTGTCAACAGGACTCCCACACAAATAGAAAGCTTGGCTGGAAAAATCTGCTTTTTCTTTCTTCGTGCTTCTCCCTCCTCATAAAAAATCGTCAGCGCTCTCTAGAGATTTCTCTCTCCTTTCCTCTCCTCCTCAAAGACTCTGCAGTAGCTAGCCTTTAGGCCTTTCTGCTGCCTTTCTCATTTTCTCACCGGAAGGAGCTGGCTGCCCCACTGTGTTCTCTCCTGGCCCACCTCTCACGTCCTCACCTTCACCTTTCTCCTGCTTGGGGTCTGTACCCGCCTTTCAAATACTTACCCTGCTAGGCTTTCTCTTTCTACTATTTCCTGTCCTCTCCTCTCACCTTCCTCCCTCAGGTCTGAGGATGGTCCTCCTAGACCCATTCTGCAGGGCCCATCAGTAAGCCAAAGGCCGAGTCTCAGCTGGGGGAGTGGTGGCCGTGAGGCCAGTGGAGAAGGGAACAGAGGAGGAGGAAAGGCAGCAAATGAGTCTTGCGGAGAATGGGGATGGAGAAAGGGAGGTCAGAGTGCCCTGTAGCCTGAAAATGAAACTAATAAGTGGGGCAAGACTTGGCTCTTCTGTTACGCTCCAACTTTATATGTAATACTTTGTATATCTGTTACATTAGAAATCTAGTATTAATATAATATAAATTAATACATTAGAAATATTGTAATTAATCAATATGGGAAATAATTTCTGCAAAGTGTCAGACATAGTGAGTGAAATATAATAGACACTCAAGAAAAGATGGTTATTACATTATTGTTTTTAAAAGACCTAAAGTGGCTCAAATAAATGACTTGGTTTCAAACCAGGGGCAAAACGTGGCACTGTACCCTTCGTAAAAGGTTCTGTACTTTATAATAGCTAGATTGAGGCAGTCAGTTGTGAGGGATGTCACAGAAGATGTATAATAATAGTCGCCAAGGGCTGAAGTTTGCATATGATTTTGGAGACAAGAGAGTGTAAATGTAAAGACCTAGATTCCACTCCTGGACATGTACGAGTCTTGAGACGTTCTATAATCTCTAATAGCTCATTGTTACATCACCTGTAAAATGAAGGTGCTACGGAACCAACTGCTCAGGGTGTTCTTAGAGCAAATGGGATCAGATGTGCAAAGCTCATGACCCAGTGCTTGGCACACAGTCAACACTCAGTAAAGGCTGTCCATAATTTAACCCATTAAAATAGGGTTTCAGTTTTAAAAATTAGACAGATTTAAGTCCATCCTTGTAAAGACACTGATTTTACTCGCTTGCCCTCTGATTAACTTTCCTGGGAGGCAGAAAGGGGTGTAGCTTATAACCCACCTGGAGTGTGTGACCCATGAGGAATTTCTCTCTTATGAGAACTGTGACAGGAAAAATATTAGGAGCCACTACGCCGCAGAATATCAGAACAAAAATACCAGAACCCACCAAAGTGGGTTTATTATCAACTATATGATCTCTGCCTGTTATAACTCTGGCCATTTCAAATGCCCGTAAGCCATTATTCCACAGGGTTGTATTAGGTAATGTATAAGGCAGTTTATCATATGCTAGACTTATTTCACTAGAGTATAAGTTATATTTTGTGTTTTTAGGAAAGGTATGAGAAACCATTTGTGGGATCTCAAGTAGATTTTATTAGCAAAGAAGAATTTGTTGATCATATATTATCAGGCATTTTCCAAATGCCTTATTCCTACATGATTTATGCTAATTCATTTGACCAACATCTACAGAGCATTTGCTACTTTCCCACTCTGGCCTCGGTGTCAGGGAGCCCGAGATGCGTTAGACATGTCACAGCCTGGTGAGAAAGCATGGTGCCTTGCACACAGCTGAATAAATATTTGCTGAGGCAACTGGAAAATACATCCTTACTTAATCGTATTTGCTGTTACAGAGCTAAGAACAAGCCAGCCTAGGAGGAAAGAGGAGGGAGCACTGCTCTGGGTTGCCACACGTTTGCTGCCTGGAGACGTCTTTACTGTGCTTAAAGATCTCTCTGTGCTGTCTCTTCAGGGCTCAGTAAACTTTACTTAGAAAACCTGCCACAAAAGCCCAGGATAGAGCACTAGGGTGTGGCCAACCTGAACCCCAACTCCTGGCCCTGCGGACCCCTCTTTTCTCTTTTCAACCTAGGAATTGTATACCGTTCTGGTTTCCATTCTAGTCTGTTTAGTGGCCGAGGCCCAGCTTGGGAAGGTCTTTGGTTAGAGCACATCCAAGGCCAGGAACAAACACAGCGTCGGAAAAGCAAACTCGGGCAGCATCCATGCAATGAAGGTTAACTGCTATGTCTGTGGCCAGAGAGAGGGCAGGGGTGAGTGTCATTTGCAGAGAGCTCGCCTCAGCCCTCCACAGCACACAGCTGGATCTGCTTGGCTCCATCCTGCTCATTCTGTCTCAGCCAGGTCCAGTCTAGGCTGTCCTGGTCCCTATAGCTTTCTAAGGTCACAAGGCAAGTAAACAACAAAGTTAGCACTCAAATCCAGGCTGACCCCCCGGGTTCGCACTGTACGCCACAGTAGAAGCTGTATTCCCAGCACCTAGTACAGGCCCTAGGAAATAGGCTCTCTTTCTAGGCCCTCTTTCTGGTTTTCCTTTTTCTTTTTATGTCTCTACGATGGTTAATTTTACAGGTCAACTTGGCTGGGCCATGGTGCCCAGATATGTGGTCAAACATTATGCTGGATGTTTCTGTGAGGGTGTTTGAGATGAGATTTACATTTAACCCAGTGGACCTTGAGTAAAGCAGATCTCTATCCATAATGTGGTGGGGGTAGGGTGGGGTAGGACTCCTCCAACTAGATGAAAGCCTGAATAGAACAAAAAGTAGATCTTCCCTGAGCAAGGGGGAGTTCTCCAGCCGACTGCTTTTCAGATGAATAGCAATGCCTGCTATTTCTGCTTTCCCAGCAGAACGCTTTTGAACTCCAACTGTAATTCTTTCCTGAGTATTCCATCCTGCTGGCCTCCCCGCTCAAATTTTGGGCTCACTACTATTCCACTAAGACTCCTTAAAATAAAACTCCTTTTGTATATACACTCCTCTTTTCCTCTCAGTCTAAGTTTTGCTTTCCTTCTTTCCTTTCTTCCTCCCTCCCTCCCTCCCTTCCAGAGAAAGTGGCAGGGGGAGGGCAGAGAGAGCAGGTTCCATACCTAGTGCAGAACCCGATGTGGTGTTCGAACTCACGACCCTGAGATCATGACCTGATCAGAAATCAAGAGTCAGATGCTTAACCACGGGGGCACTCAGGCACCTCTTGCCTATTGTCTAAGCAAAATTTTCCTGTCCATGGCCTTGAGTGATAACCATATATCAATAACTCTTAAAATTATACTCTAGCTCAGATGTCTTTATGAAGTTCCAGACCCAGATATCCAACCATGTACTTGGCATGTGTTCTTGGATTTCTTCTTCTTTTTTAAAAAGATTTTATTTATTTATTTGACAGACAGAGATCACAAGTAGGCAGGGAGGCAGAGAGAGAGGAGGAAGCAGGCTCCCTGCTGAGCAGAGAGCCGGATGCGGGGCTCGATCTCAGGACCCTGGGATCGTAACCTGAGCTGAAGGCAGAGGCTTGACCAGCTGAGCCACCCAGGCGCCCTGTTCCTGGATTTCTGAGGAGCACGTGAATGTAGCACGCACAAAGGTAAATTCATGATCTTTAATCCCGATCCTCTTTCAGGGTTCCCTGTCTCCGGGCAATGTGCCCACATTGTGAAACCCTGTGAAAGAGCAGGAGCCATCCTGACCAGCGCTCTCTCCCTTCTCTCACACTTAATCCATCTCCTAGTCTGGCCGGTTTCACTTCAGAAACTTCTCCTACGTTTCCTTCTCTCCATCCCCACGGCTGCTGCCTGACCTTTCTGTGGGTTTTCTCCGAGTGGCTCCTCCAGTCTTTCCAAGTGGTCCACATGCACATTCTCTGTTTCCCTCTGATCTTTTTGCTTCACAGCGACAGCGATCTCTCTAAAAGACAAAGCTGATCATGTCATTCTGTGCTATGACCCATGCGAAACCATTCAGTGACTTTCTATTGCACTTAGGAAGAGGGTCAGTTCTTAGCATGACTGCAAGTTGGTCCCCAAGGCTCTGCGTGATCTCATTCTGCAGGGTTTCCTCCTTGTTCTCTATACTCCAGCGACTCTTACTTTTTTCCAAATCTTTTAAAAATGCTTCCTCACACCACTGGTCTTTTGCACACTCTGTTTTTGTTTTTAAAAATGTGGAACATTATTCTCAGCCCCTCAGTTCTCTTATCAAGAGTCACTGCAAAGGAGAAATTGTGTTCCACAGACCCTCCCTCAGTTCACACAGATTATTATTTTTTTTTTTGGTCCTATAATCTTACATTATTTACCTAAACTAATACAAATAAAAATAGCTAGGATTTCTTAAGTGATTATCAAGCTCAGGTGTCCAGCATGATGCTCTTTTACAATCATTAAATATTATATAATTAAAAAATACAACAAAATCTGAGAAGTATGTAATCTTCTTCTTCTATTTTTACAGATGAGGAACCTGAGAACCTGGGTGGGCAGCTGAGTGCATATGCAGTAGTGTGAAGTAGGTGTTTGGCTGTCCCACTGAGCCCTGGACTTGGAGCAAGATGAGGCCCGGTCTGTTATTGATCAGCACTGTTACAAGACTGCCTGGCCTATAGAATATGTTTAATACCTACTTGTTGATTGAAACAGTGTTGAATATTTGAATGAGTAATGAACTAGGACACATTTTAATATGAGAATGGGGTATCCCTTTCATTCTCCACTCTGGTCACTATGAAGTTATTTAGAAAATTCTTGACAGTTGCTTACAAAAGAGGAAATGGCATCCCCAGTGCTTGAGATGTTTTAGAGTACCCTGTACTCTTCATTTTGATGACCAACTGCTCCTTTTCCAAATGAGGCAGCTATTTGGTTTAATTTTGCACACAGTGAAGGATTTTTTTTGGGGGGGGGGTGCCAGTCCTTCTAGGGCTTATGAAACAGAGGGAGTCACACTCATAGACTCATGCTTACAAACATCTGTACGCAGTGTTAGGTAAGCCCACAGAGCTGCTATAATGAATAAACCCTAAATTTCCAAGCTTTGTTGTTAGTTATTTGTGTAACAATCTATTAAGGGTGTTCCCACTTGGCCAGACAGCCTTCTACCTGGTCATCTAGGAGCCCGGCTTCCTCCATCCCTGGGGGCCCCATACAGCATCAGGGGAGAGTGAGCATGGAGAAGGCACACCTAAGTCCTAAAAATCCTGGCTCCCAGATGAAGCACGTCACTTCCACTCATATTCTGTTGTGAGAAAGTCATCATGTGGGCATACCCAATTATAAGGAAGAAAAGGAAATGCTGTCTTGTTTCATGTCCAGGAAGAAAAGAGAGAAAACACATTTGAGTGAGTCAACCGGTTGTCTTTGCCCTACCTCCCATCCCTGTAATACAAAGCAGAGACATGCTTTAAGATTAGTACAAAGTGCTCTGGCAGATGAGAAGATAGAGCTTAATTTTAATTTTAATTTTAATTTTAATTTAATTTTAATTTTAATGGTGAATATCTTAAAGATATCAGTAGAGGAGAGGATTTTGAGTTGGTCTTGAAGGAAAAGTAAGTCGTTGATAGAAAGAGATCTTAACAATCATAACTGATGATGTCATAAGCCAGGAGACAATGTGGGTAAGAGAAAAATAAATGCCTAAGTCTTGGTCTTTGTGTATATATCTCAGAAATTATTTTAATAACCTCTTTCTTCTGATTTTCCTCCACTCCTTCTATAAGTAATTAAATCACAAACAGAATTACCCCCTTCCACCATGAGTATCTTATCCCTAATGTGAAAATATAAAATAATTAGAGGGTGTGCTATGTAGGAACTCTAATGTCATGGAAAACTTCTATTTTCAAGACTGTGCTAATTATACAGGATGAGGCTAAACAAAGGGAAGATGTACAATTATCAGAGCACAACTTATTACAAGAAGCTCTGTTTAGAGGCTCTTCTGAACCTTGCTATACAATAAGTGAAGGATGATCTAGTATTTATCTTTTATAGGACGGCTCTGGAGATCATAGAAATGAAGGCTAGACTACTTTGGAGAGTAGTAGCACACACTCTAGTCTAAGTGGTAGAGAGGAAAGAGAAGGGTCGTTAGATGGGGAAGACCTCCATCCCTTCCTTGTTTTGCCACTCACTGGCTCGGTGATCATAACCTTTCTGGGTTACTTCCTCCTGTATGAGGACCATGTCACATAGGAAAACACCGACCCTGGACTATATTAAGGACCCTGTTTTTATTTTAGATCCATTTCCCTTCCTTTCTCCTACTTTTCTTTTTCTTAAGCAGGATTTCATTCACCTCAATAAAAAATCCTTAAGACTTTAAGAACTGTACAAGAATGACTGATATTACAGTCATTTAGAGGTACTTCCTCTAAATCTACCAAACTTCAATAAAGGCAGTTATAATATCTGTGGCTCTATCTGAGCAGTGTCAAGGATAAAGAAATACCTTAGTTGTCAAATCCCAGGAAGACTGACTCAGCTCTTCTTTTCTTCCAAAGAAGATAAACTGCATCTCATGCAATTTGCTTTTTGCTAGGGGGTTTTTGTTTTGTTTTCAAACAAGATCTTCAGTGCAAAAGACAATCTCTCATACATACGCATTAAAGGAGCTCTGGTGAGTCCCACAAAAGTTGGGGCTTTTCCCTCGATTAAGTTGCCAGAATATTAGAAATTGATAGGAAAAGCTGAGAGCTTAAAAATCGCACCATATTACATGTTATTCAATCGCAAAATGCTTTGGGCTTCCCAACCTGAGCCTCAGCTCTGCTGTGAATGGCCTATATACTCAAGTGCATCTTCGTATTGACTGAAAGGATAGAGGCCCTCAGCTCCTGAGAAGGCATTAGGATTGCATTATCATATCAATAGCCCACATGCAAAAGTTCTTGATAAAAAATGATCATAATCCAGAGGCAAGAGATAAAATATGAGAGTTTGATTTGTGTAAACAAATCAAAAGCATTTAAAGTCAGCTACTTAATCTATCTCCAAGCATTGCCAGGAATATAAATATCAGAACAGCCTCAGAGCCAGCACAGGCAAAGAGTTGAGAGAGTAGGAGGAATGCTAAAGATTATTTGCTACTTTTTCCTGACTTACTGTAATCCAGCCATATTGACCTTCTTTCAGTTCTGTGAACCAGCCAAGCTCAAGGTCTCTTAAAGCCGTTGTAAATAAGTCTTCTGGCCTCTTCAGAAATGCCTCTTATAATAGTCAGGATTGTCTCTGTTAAGCTGCATTAATAAAAAGCTTCCATATCTCAGTGGCTGAAGACAATAAAAATTTGTTGTTTGATCATGCTATATGCTGTGTATATCCAGTGTGGGTTGGTTGAGGGGGCTTTGTTCTTTGAGGTCACACCTGTCTGTCCCAGGTGAAGGAAGCAACCATATCTTGTGTCAGAATGCCATAGGGACAGGGAGCTGGAGTGATGTCAATTAGATGCCCCAGCATGGAAGAGACACATATCATCTCTATACACAATTGATTGGCCAGACCAACTCCCATGGCCTCATGGAATCTCAGTGTGAATAAGGCAGCAGAATCCCGTCACATGCCTGGAAAGGGGAGGGACTGGGAATAGCTCTTTTGCCTCTCACCCCTGCCCTGACTACCTTTATGAAGCCAGTTCCAGCTCTTCGCTGTCTAAGCACCCCTTGTATCTTCCATAGTGCTTATCACAATATGTAATTGTATTATTTATTTCCTGCTGTCGTTCTAATCATTTTCTTTCACTGAACTCTAATATCCCCAGGAGGAAGGAGGACCCCATCAGAGGCAAACTCCATGAAACAGTTTGCCCAAGTGGTCACTTTGCCCAATATATTTAAATACTGAATATATTTGTCTTGAGTTTGGACAACCCTTATGGTGTTAGGGTCCTGTCTCTTAGTCGATGTCCTTTTTGGTTGTGCGCTGATGCCTCTCAATGACTCCTTATCAGAGGATCCCCTCCCTAGGTAACAGCCAGGGCAAAGGCAAAGACAAAATGGGCCTTCCTTCAAATGCTGTTACGAAGCAAACTGGAAAACTAGCAATGAAAACCTCATCGGAATCTCCAAAGGTGGTAAAACCCAACATACCCAGTGCGAATTCCTGTGAACCTCGCAAATAATGAAAAGAAGAAAGAAGTTCGGTGACCTGTCATTTTGTTGAAGTTGTTTTAGGCAAATGAATTTGTAGGGAATTAGCTCAAAGCTGCCCTCCTACCCCGACTCACAGAACCTCATCATCCAACAGAGCCTGGTGTTTAGAAGGCAACCTGAAATATCTGCTCATTTCATGGGCAAGGCAACTGTAGTTACTGGCCCAGGTCACAGAGAGGATGGTAAAAGAGATAAAAGTATGATTCAAGTCCCCTGGAGCCAGCATAGGTTTCCTTTCCTGAGTCACACTCCAGGAAGGCTGCAATCATTTCTATAAACGTATTAACACTCTATTTAGGGCTAAAAGTTAGCGTATGAAGGAATATGCTGAATATTTGTCTTGAGTTTTTATCCCTTTAAGTAAAAATATTTTAATGATTACTTGTTATTTTGGACACTTTTTATAACTATTCCATTATTTTCTATATAAAAAGACTATTATTTCCAAGCGAAATAAGAAATAATTGAAGCACAATTGCCTGTGGGACAAGGTTATTTCAGCAAAGAAGTTTTAAGAATCAATTAGCTATAGCCTTGGAGAAATGGATTTTTAAATAGACATTGTCTCAGGTCACCTAAGGCATATATTTAGTTCCCCGATGTTTCATCTTAAAAGAGGCCACCACTAAAATCAGTCAAAGGTTTTGTAGGCAGTTGTAAATACGAATTTTTAAAAAGGCCATCCTTATTTTTGCTTGCATTTTTTTCCTCCTGGATCATTCAGGAACTAGGGTTGTTTCATGGCTCACGGCAAGGCTTACTTACATGTTATAGCATGTAAATAGTAATGAAAGAAACAAACTAAAATTTTCTCTCCTCATTAGTCCTTAGATATTGATTTCTGCTTTTATGGCATTGCCATTATTTTTCCCCAGTAACGGACTGCGTAACTGAGCAGTGCCTTCTCTTACCTGTTGGGCCAAGCTTGCCGTGGACGACTCCTTACCGCAGCTGCCGGGTGCAATGCATGGTCTCAGTTTGTCTGATTTGCAGCGGCTTGTGCCAGGAGAAGCTGCTGTTTAGCAAACCGCAGGATCCTGTGTAGATAGCCAGAAGGGAGAAAACTTTAGAAGCAATGGAGGTTAATCAGCCTCTGAATTCTGCCCCTTAAGAAACAAAAGACTTGTAATTCAGGCTTTGAGTACAAGACACAAAATGGCATTTAAGTAAGCACTGAATGCAGGTTGATCAACTGAGAAAAATAATGAACACATGAACAAAGGGAGGTTGGAGCTGGTACCATGTGCCTCCAAGACCAGGCGAGGGGCATTGATGAGGGGCATTGATGAGGATGAGGAGCAGGCTGGGTGTGAGACCACAGGGGAAGAGGGGAGGGCTCTGGCAACTGGTAGTTCCATGTCTCAGCTTAGAGGGAAGCCAGCTCTCCCATCCAGCTGAGGTTTCCACTGATGCCATAAAGAAAAACAGAACCGATGATGCTACAACTGGAGATTTTCAAAAGAAGACAGAAATGAGGATTTTCATGTACAAAATCTCTTGTTTTGTACTGTAGAATTAAATTAAGCAAAACTTTGTGCCAATCAAACAAGGCTGAAGCCAAAGGCTCCTGGAAGGTCAGGGTTAGCTCATGGGTGGCAGTCTGGTACCTAAGATCTAATGCAACATCTTCAATTTCCAAGTAATGAGGTGGTGTTCCAGGGGCTGACGCAAACGGCTGCTGGCGGGGCAAGGACTCAGCTAGTTAGTGGCAGAGCTGGGGCTTCTGAGCACGAGTACCTTCCCTTTTACCCACAACCTCTCACTTTCTTGGGGCTACCCTGAGACTGGCTGCATCTGAGCAGATCTGTGGACATGACAGACTGGAGGCCAACTAGCAGCAGGCTTCAGTTGATCTGAGCCTTGGGTCTCAAGTTGCATTTGTATAAAACTTCATACCAAGAGGCATAATTTTCTGTTCTCACCAATTAAATTATATGAGTGCTGGGTAAAGCTGGGTGACTTAAAATAGGATGGTCCCTCATAGGAAATAACACTCTGACTGCAGGTCTGTGTTTGGAGTGGTGTTTAAGCCATGTGGCCAGATGTGAAGAATGGCAATGCTACGGGTATGGGCAGAGGCATGAGGGGGTCCTCCTGAAACTACCTGCTGGCTCCGGTTTCCACTAAAAGGCTGCTCTTTATACGAGATGCAGTGTTGTGTGTCGGCTAAATGTAGGGGATGGGTTGAAATACTGACTCAGCTGTTTACTGTGCCTTAAGCGCTCTAGGTCTCATGTATAAAACTGTGATAACACGACCTGAATCATAGAGTTGTACTGAGATGTAAATGAATCAATACAGAGAAAATGCCTAGAAAGGTATTTGCACCAGGTAGGGGCTCAGTAAATGTTAGTATTTGTAACATACACCAACATTTATTGAATGCCTAATATATACTAATGCCTATATTTATTATCTGTGACCATCACCACAATCCTCTTTGCTTTATATTATTGTGTTAAGATTAATAATGAGAAAAACCATGACCTTGACAGATGCTGTCTTGTCTAATTTCACCCTGGTGGGTAGCAGAGCCAGTGTTTGAAACGAGGTCTACCTAGCTTAACCATTTGTTTAACCCACCTGTCCAGTGTCTTGTTAGTGATCAACTGAAGATGTTCTTCAGATCTTTGAGGGGAGAAAAAGCCAACTTTGGTCAAACAACAAATACTTATCAAGTCAAACACCAAAGAAAGGGAGTCCTAAAAACAAGCAATCAGAAGCACCGCAATGCTTGATAAACTCTTCTGACTTACGTGAAAATGTACTGTTCTAGAATGGGAGAGTGCCACGTGACTGACAGTAAGACAGGAGAGGATGCGGTCAAGTTTTAGTAACCCTCACGCTTACCCTTTAAAACGCTATGGCTCTTCCAAACTCTGGAAAGAACCTAGATGTCCATCAACAGATGAATGGATCAAGAAGAGGTGGTATATATACACAATGGAATACTATGCAGCCATCAAAAGAAATGAAATCTTGCCATTTGCGACAACGTGGATGGAACTAGAGCGTATCATGCTTAGCGAAATAAGTCAAGCAGAGAAAGACAACTATCATATGATCTCCCTGATATGAGAAAGTGCTGATGCAACATGGGGGCTTAAGTGGGTAGGAGAAGAATCAATGAAACAAGATGGAATGGGGAGGGAGACAAACCATAAGTGACTCTTAATCTCACAAAACAAACTGAGGGTTCCTGGGGGGAGGGGGGTTAGGAGAAGGGGGGTGGGGTTATGGACGTTGGGGAGGGTATGTGCTTTGGTGAGTGCTGTGAAGTGTGTAAACCTGGTGATTCACAGACCTGTACCCCTGGGGATAAAAATATATGTTTATAAAAAATAAAAAATCTAAAAAAAATAAAAATAAAAAATAAAACGCTATGGCTCTTAATAGATTAATAGTCATAAATCAGGGGCGCCTGGCCGGCTCATTGAGTAGAGCACATGACTTTTGATCTCGGGGTCGTGAGTTTGAGCCCCACCCTGGGGGTAGAGATTATATAAAAATAGATAAAAATAAAAACAAATCTAAAAAAATTAGTGAGAATTCAAATTCCGTGGAGGTAGCTTTTAGGAATTGAAACACAACTTGGATATGGACATTGGGAAAATGACATCTGGAAGATTTACTTTAGCATCTTAAAAAAATTCCTCATTTTTACAAAATGATTATCTTCTACACAGAGAAAGAATGGACTAAAACATAAACATTTACTAAAGTGTGTGAAGCATGAATATGAAGCATCTTATGTAAAACATTATTGAATGAAGAAAAGGATGCAAGGGATAAAGGGAATGAGCATTTACTGACTGCTAACCTGAGCCAGATCCTATGTCAGGTAACTTTGTATACAGTTTAGAATTTACCGAATGAAAAATAACAAAACAGGGCCAAAATAGGTGTAGAAAGTCTGTGTATGGCCAACTCAATTTCTCATGGGTAGATATTTGCATTTATACATTTCATATCTTACTTGGACCTAACTCCTTATCTTGATGGCCCATTCTGTTTAGTTGTTTTGACACATACACAAAAGATAAATATAATTAATTTTAGCCAAGCAATCGAAGGGGGGAGTATCCTTTCAACCAAAATATTAAATTATCATCGGTGCTAGGAGAATACAAACCAGGAATCATATAGATGCAGAATTTCTCTACTTTAGGATGAACATTGCCCTAAGAAATAATATCTGCTTTCAGCAATAATATAGAAAGCAGGAATACCATAGTACCATAGTACAAGACAAGATGAAGAATATAAAACACTTTCTTCCATTTGATTTCTAAAGTATAATTTTAATATTTAAGTTTGAGGCATAGCAACTTTACAGAATTTAAAAGGCATCCACATCCAAAAGTTGGTTTTGGAATACAAAACAATATTTCAAAGTCAAACAGAAATGAATTTGCTCATTATCTACTCTTTTGGATAATTGCCATTATTGCTATTTCTCCTTGGGCAGATAATTGAAAATTGACTATACAAATTGTTGTGTTTTTCTGGGGAAATAGCCTAGACTAAAAATTGGTCACCCACCTCTTAATCTAAGTTACAGTTTTACTAGGCTAAAAATAATAGCTACTCTAGTGCATTATTCTATTATATCTCATTACTATCTTCCCTTCTTTTTAGCTTCATATGGTAAAAAAGAATTCTGGGGGTGGCTCAGTTGGTAGAACATGCAACTTTCGATTTCTTATCCTATAGACAAGTTGTGAGTTCAAACCCACATTGGGTGTGGAGCCTACTCAAAAAAAAACAAAAAGAATTCTGCCCATGCCACTTTTGTCGAAGGAATCACATTTGTTTTGTGTGTCTCTACATGAGAGTGAGTTATGAAGTATTTTAGTGACAGAATAGGGGAAGGAAGGTAGTGATAATATTTAGACATGAGATTTTGTCTCCCCAGTTTTGCTGCAGCCCACTTTGTGGCAACGGAGGGATTTACACCGTGAACCACTAGTGTCAAAATCTGGCCACATGCGATCCTGGTTTGTATGTGGTCTATCTGCAACCAAGGACTTGAATAAAGACTGACAGAACAAAAGAGAAAATGGGGCGCCTGGGTAGCTTCTGCCTTTGGCTTGTGTTGTGGTCTCGGGGTCCTGGGATCAGACCCCACATTGGGCTCCCTGCTTGGTGGAGAATCTTCTTCTCTCTTTTCCTCTGCCTCCTCCTCCCTGCTCATGCTCTGTGTCTCTCAAATAAATGAATAAAATCTTAAAAAAAAAAAAAAAGAACAAAACAGAAAGAGCTGCTGTGTGGGCTATTTATTAACTTACCAAGGTAAGTTCTGTGAGTTATTAGGAAACCAGGTGGAGGTAGTAGCTGATCTATTTAGTTAAAGAATTGAGCAGACAGAACAGGGTTTTCATCTCTAAGTTTTAATGATCACAGACTTAATTTTCCATTTCTCCTGTCACAGGCTGGATTGCTAGGCAAGAGACCTTGAGCCTCTGAGATATCCACACAGGAAGTTTACTGGGGCATGTACTCGGGGGAGTGACACCCATGCCATGGTGGGAGGGGAAGGGAGAAAGCAAGGGAGAGGTGGAGCTGTGATGTAGTCACAGGGAGGCCCGAGTCCATGCTTGGACTGCTGTTACTTCTGCTGAACTGGGTCTTCCCTATTCTACACAGAGTATTATTCTAATCCCAGGATTTCCAGCCTTGCTGCTTTGTCAGTGGTCTTTATTGTTGCCTTTCTGAAAGAAGCAATAGAGTTCCTTGGAAACAGAAGGAGCCCTACGAGATACGACTCAACGATTTGACCATCAGGGCCTCAGTGACAAGGTGATCAAAGGAACAGGTAATAACGATGCTCCAGCAACATCTGGGATAAAATACTTAGGAAAAAAAGCCAATGGAAGTTATTTTGTTTAAGTATGTCCATTTCTTTAGATGTAAACATGGTCATTCATACTAATAAAGTAGAATGATAGAAACAGCAGCATGTCTTTGTTTCATGAAGTCACTAAATATTTCTGGAGGCAGTTCAAGTTGTATACTGTAAGGTGAGAGAAGATTTTAAGTGTATTAACCCAGCCACACAAAGAATTTCAATTAACATCATTCCAGCTTTTTTTTTTTTTTTTAAAGTTAATTCCTAGGAAAGATGAATGAAGCCAATTCCTCCTTACAAATACCAACATCGTTAGGAAAGGAGCTAGTGTGAGAGACTTCACCATTGGCTGGGGCAGAAACCTTCTGGGGGACCATTCTGTACAAAGCTGCATGTCTACTGGAGTTTTTCTTCTGAGTCCTTTACTTCAAAGAAGAAAACAACAGGAAGACCCAAGATTTGACAAACACAGAGAAATTATACGGAAACTCCTCTCAGCTTTGCCCTTTATATCTTACTTGAAATCTTGGCACCGTAGATTTTGCAAAACATCACTTAGGCATCTGATTTCAGAAAAAAAATAGTAGACTTCAACAGAGGAGAAAGTGCCATGATTTTAGTGCATGAGGCTAGAATCTTGAAACATAGTAAGAAAAATGTGGATGATTCTAAAATTCAGTGACTCTGTATTGACTATCTCCATTCCATCATCTGCCACGTTTCTGTAACAAGAATCAAAGCAGACAGGAAGTGAGGATTTCCGAATACTGTTCTTTCATGACATAAACCACTGGGCATAAACTCTGTCTTATACATCATAATGTAAGCATGGAGCCTTGTACCTGGTAGGAGCTCAGTCTCTCTTAATATCTTGATCTTAGATGAACTGATATAATATGGCTACAGCCACGCTGTGGATTCTAGAATCAGCTTCTTAATTTCTCTCCTGTAATAGCCACTGTTTTAGTCAACAAAACTATTTTCTATTTTTATGGTATTCTACTAGGAGTTGGAAATACAAAAGAACTCATATCCTTCTTGAGAGAGATAAAAGTCTGACAACAAAGTACAGAAATGAAGATACTGAAATACAAAGGAGAGCTCCTGAGCAGTGTGTGTGTGTGTGTGTGTTTGTGCGGGCGTGCATGTGTGCATGTGTAGGCCTTCCTTGGTGTGTGGTCAAATGCATTTTTCTCTTGAATGAGGTGTTCAGAACACTGAAAATTAGGAGCAGTTGCTCTACTTGTTCTGACTGAAAAATATGAACACAGTTAATGTTTCTGTTAGTGAAATAGGGGATACTGTGAGGATAAAGAAATTTAGCATAGAGCCCCAAATCACATGGCCTGTTTTTCCTGATTTTAGGCTGAAATACATGGGAGCTAGTCTTTTAACAGTTCAACAATATTTTTATGTTCCTTTTAAGAGCAATTCACATACTAGGTCTTGGGGATTTAAAGAAGCATGAAGAAAATCCAAGCTGTTTTCAGTCTTATTAAGAAATTCCAAATATCTAGTACACTATGAGCTTTTTACAAGTTTGATATAACTTTGCGATAATTTCCAGGAATACAAATGTCCTAAGGATTGTTTACTTATAAAAGTTTATCCTGTGTAAATGAGATGCTTCACAAATGATTTTGGTACAACATGAATTTACCTTTTTAACAAGCAAACACAGAACAATGAATAGATCCTTGTTTATGTTTGGCTGTCAAACTTTTTAGCTATAGTTTTATCTCTGCCTTATTAGATGCCAAAGTGGGTTCTGAAAATTAAGACCATTCTAAAGTATGCATGCAAAGAAATTCTGCAAAGCCTGCATATTAACTGAGGCAACTATTGCCTTGCTGGATTTTTCAGGTCATGCTCCACCTATCTTGCAAATACCGTTATAGTAAATCATGCCATGTAAGCTCATGGAATTTGAACATGACTGCTGATTTTGAACATGACTGATTTGAACATGACTGTCTGCTCCCAGTCAGTTCCAGTGAAAATTCAGTGTGACCTATCTGTGGGCAGTTGCTTTGCTTTGCTTTTTTTTTTTTTTTTTCTTTCTTTTTCTATAGGCATTTTATTCTAGATCGGTCTTCTTAGGAATGGGTATGGTATCTGTCACTAGAGATAATGGGTGAGAGAATAGGCCAGTGTCGGTACAAATATATCACCACCATTTAAAAAAAAAAAATAGCAAAACAAAACCAACAGTCTAAAGTGCATGCCCTATAGACAATCAAAGCAGCCACAGCACCTTTTAATTTAAAGGGTAGCATCCTGACTTGACATGTAGGTAGAAAACGCTCCTCCTTCTGATTTAAGAGGTTCCCTACCATACCCAGGCACATTGAATGCAGATGCCAACAACCATATTGACCAGAGAGAGGCATGACAGAGAACCCGTAGCAGCTTCTACAGAGGGAGAGAAGTCGGGGAGGTGGGGGGGTGGGGGAACTCACAGAGAGGTCACCTTTGTTTGTAATGGATCATTCTGAATGGAGATGGCTGTATTTCAAGATCAGTGAGACTTGCTGAAGTTGCGGTATGGCAAGCAATAGGTACATGTGGGAACAGTGCATATTTTCTTCTGAAACATAAAACTCTTCTCTTACCCTAGGTTTGATGGGTACTTAGATGTGCAAAAAAAAAAAAAAAAAAAAAAAGCACATCTGTTACTTCCAAACTGGACACATATTCCTCAGTAGACCTTCCAAAGGAATGAGAAGTTAAACCTGCCCCTCTTAAAGTGTTTTCATGCCTTGGCAAATTTGTAAAAGAAATCTTTTCTTTTCACTCATGTGAAAAAACACAAGTTCTTTAAATTGGAAAATAAAAATAGGTGAAGCCTATAGACTAATGATCTCATAGAAGGATTAAATTTGAATTTCAGACACTTAAGAAATAGGTTCCTAGAAGAAAGCTTACAAGTTTCACTACAGTTCTGTGACATGAACGCTGTTTTATACCTGCTATTTTAGTGCTTTGATTAATGCTATTTTTTTTTTCAAGGTTTGCTATCCAGAATGCCCTGCTCCCTAAAGGTCCTGGAAGTCACCCACACCCCACACCTTTGACAGTAAAGTCATCTGGGCTGCTTACTGCTCTCTTGCCTTGAACTTGTCTAATATTTAAGCCGCCTACTCTGTTGCTGAGAACAGGGTGGGCGAACTACACCCTCACGTTTTCTTCTTGTGTTATCGCCTGATTTCTTTGCAGGAGGAAGCTGTATGCTTTAACTGGACAGATCTAGGAGAAAAACTATTTTTCTCCGAAGATAACAATCAACGACCTTGGGCAATATGTGCAGAGCTCTCCAAACTTCTATTTTAAAAATTATCTGATAAACTTCCTTTGGATCTATGTGGTGTTTTCTTTGTGTGGGGCAAGAAGTGGGACCTACTAAGCTTAGCAAGCTTAGCTGGATGTTACTTAAACAGTAGGCAGTAAACACAGATGTGCTCTGTAGTGCACAGATAGCTAGAATGATCAATTTTACAGTTGAAAGTTACATTAACAATTACCTGGTCCTTATATGCATTAAACTTAGTGCAACTGTAGCCCCAAAGATGCAGTCCATCTGTTCCTTCCATTAAAACCTTCTTGGTCTGATTTCTTAAAAACCTAAAAACCAATCCACTCATTTTTCTCTTTTAATGAAAAATAAAAAGAAAAATGTGAGAAAAGTCACAAATCAGGGCAACTGTGTGTGTACTCCTTGTAATACATTTCCCCTGGAAAAAAATGGTAATAAGTACAAAAGGACCTGTGAAATACGCCTCCATTAAAGTAAAATACAGCTCTTGCCCAGGCTAAACGCATACCTAGACCGGCCCACTACTCCATGGGATCATGACATGTATGATGGAATGAGGGCGTAAATAGGTCACTCAGAGTGTACTTTTTTTTTTTTTTTAAAGCATTCCTTGGGGATTTTTGGGTAGATGTACTGCATGTTCTTTCATTTCTGAAGGCTTTGTGCAGGAAGCGAATGGAGCTCACTATGCTGAGCAAAACCACCTGCTAAATCTCAGAGATGGGTGAGCTACGGCAAGCCCATTCCTCCCACGCCCCCCAAGGTCCTGCCAGGGGCACAGGCATCAGCCCATTTTCTTCTCTTCCTTACCTGGGAGATGCAGTACCTGAAATCATGCAGAATCAAATAATGTGTGTTCTGAAATCAATAGAGCTAACTGCATTTGTGAGATCTCGAGGATGATAAAATACCACATATGCCCACACTATACCACCGCAGCAACAGTTTTTATTTTTGTAAGGCAATTATCAACTTATGTATAAATGATTACAGTATTTGAGATCCAAGATCCTTGGAAAATCTGATGTTGCAATCAAAACATAATTGAGCTATTTTGGAATAGAAAGCCTATTTGCTCTTCAAAACACGTAAATATCTAAAAATTAAATGATGACCCATTTAGAACAGTGTTGCTTCACTGCAATCTTTTAAGGGTTTACTTTAAATGAACTGCCTTGCCTGATGGAAAGTTTCTATAGTCTGATGCTGTTAGTTCCCAACCTGGGGTGTGTGTCTGTGTGTCTGTGTCTCTGAGGTTGTGGAGGGAGTGAGTGGATGTGGTCAGCATTGATGAATTAATTTTCATCATGGGATCTGATCCAAAAATCCATCTGTACACCAATCATTATTTGCAGCCTAAATAAATCATGTCTGGTACATGTAGGTACAATTATATTTTTCAAATGTGTACCTATGCCCTGGTGATAAGGAAAATGTGAATTCATTTTAAAGTGTTGTGGGCTTCCCTGTAGATTTTTGTTTTTCCTATCTTTCAATCCATGGATTATAAAGACAGAGCAATTACCTACAGGCAATCACAACATTTCAAATGTTAAGAAGGAGTTCTTATTCCTGGGTCAGATGCACTGCAGTAATGTATCTCAAGAGTTGCTGATAAAATAGTTACAAGAGGGACGTGCTAGAGATATGTAAAATAATGGGGATATGATGGATATAATTGAATTTTCAACCATGAATGAGTCCTATTAGAAGAATCATTAAACCATTTGGTTATATTAAGTTTAAATGTTTAGGCCTAACCCCAAAATAAAGCAAGAAACAATGACTAGTCATTATCCCTAGGGATAGAAGTGAATGGTGGGAGCAGCCAGCGCAAAGGCATTTACTCTAGTCTTTTTACCTCTAAATTGCTTCCATGGTTGACAACAGATATGAATCCAACTCCTACTTTATATTTTAAAACATGGTTAAAATACAAACATCTGCATATAATGAGATTAGCAGTCTCTTTGAAGTCCAGGGAGGTGCTGGCTCCTGGGTGCCTCCCGCACAGCCACTCTTTTCCATTAAGCTTGCATTAGAAGGCTGAGAATTATTTCTCTTTCTTTATAACTCTGGAGGCTTCTCCCAACTTGACAGTGATGTGCATCACACATTAAAGCCCTATGCTGGGCACTGGGCTGCACACTTGTATGTCAACACGTCCATGTGTTTGGCGCTACGGGACTTACAGCCAATTCCCATCCAACTGTGTCTTGTGCTACAACTGCCTCTGGGTGCAGAGAGAAAAATGATTCTTGACTCCTGCCACCAAATGTGTTGAGACCCCCAGGGAGCATTTATGAAATCCCACTCTGTCCTCTACCGGGAGGAGACTCCAGTTGGCTGCTCCATGGTGTCTTCTCACAAGAACTTTGTTAGAGCTCGTATTGGGTGTAAGGGATGCCCAAGGATCATGGGATATTGAATGCACGCAGACTCAAAAAGCTGTAGCAAATTCCATGCAATTTTCGCTAATATGGCAAATTAATCTAAAATAATTTAAATTATGCCCAAAAAATGCTGTCATGCTGAATTATCCCAGGTTAAGTGTTGTTGTGTTGTATTATGGCATGGAATGGCATTCAGGTAGCTCATTGTAGCAAATAAAAACATTTATTTCCTTCAGGGAGATTTCATGGAAAGCAGATGCACTGTTACTTTTTTCTAAGAACTATAGTCCAATTTTAGTAATGCATATGTGAAGTGGATAAAACATCACAAATATAAGATTCCAGGTTTTTTTTTAATGCGTAAGCTAGATCTTTAAATTTTAACTATAGCCTGGGGGAAGTGAATTATTTAAATCTAAGGTTCACATTTCCTCTTCTGTCACCCATGTCTACAATGATTTTCCTTATTCATTCAAAGGGAGGATAAACACGATGGGGTGATTTTCCTAATTGATGGCTTTTTTTGATTTAGGACCAATATGAACCAACTGGCTTTCCCCCCACTATTGTCCTTCAGGACATAATCAGAGCCTCAGGCCCTGATCTTTGCAGTAAGTGTATTGAAAACTGTATTTTATGCTCATATATACATATATGTGTATCCAAAGAATCATATATATATATATGAGAGCTAATAGAAATTTTATTGAAACTATATTATATAAAGTCTTTATTTTCTACTCTTTCTATTCTATCATATCACATAATATGTTTTTTATATATATCATGATATATGTATGATTATATAATCTAACCAAGAGCATGCCGTCCCAAGAGCCAGTACGCTAACTTATTATTCATGTGTTTGGCTGTTTCACCGTTTCATCCTTTGAAATTCTGTCATATAGAAATAACTTGCAACAACTATATTCAGTAAATGGCTCTTTTGAATCAGCTCTTCATGTATAGTTTCTAAATTCAGGTCAAGAGGATGTCTCCTTCCTGCAGATGCTTTCTCTAGACTCCAACACTCAAAGCTCAGTGAAGTGAGGACCCCTAGATTAGGACATAAAAGCTGTGTACCTAAATTCTTCCTTGTCCGTGAGGACTCATCAGGGATGGGTCTCATTCACACAATTGCCCAGACTCACGCACAAAGACAAGGTTCAACAGATTTCTTTGACTTCTCAACAGAAGCCTCTCTTCTGTGAAGGTGAAAAGATAAGTTTAAATAGAGTGTGAGGCCAAATTGTTTCTGGGGTTTTTTAATATTAAGAATAATTCTAAAGTTTCAAAATTTATGGTCAGGTAGGGATGCGGAATTGCAGATAATACTTTTAGTGTATTCACCACTCTCATTTCAGTTTGGGACTTGCATTTATATATTTTTATGTTTTGTTTTGTTTTGCTCCCTTGAGAAAGTTTAGGGGGAAGGTTTGAATGAGGATGGGGTGACAGTGGGTTGTAGGGGGAGGATGGTACCGGTGGCAGTTTTCCCTTTCTAAACATTTGATTTACTTGTTAAAAAATGCAAACGCTCCAGAGGTTGTTTAATCATGGGATTCCAAACTTCAGAAGTCACCACACAGGGGGCGCCTGGGTGTCCCAGTTGGTTATGCCTCTGCCTTCAGTTCAGGTCATGATCTCAGGGTTCTGGCCTTGAGTCCCTCACTGGGCTCTCTGCTCAACAGGGAGTCTGCTTCTCCCTCTGTCTTCATACCTCTCGCTCATGTGCATGTTATCTCTCTCAAATAAATAAATAAAATCTAAAAAAAAAAAAAAGAAAAGAAAAGAAGGCACCATACAAGAATGTTCACTGCTGACTGTCCTGGGAGGTGCTTGTATGTTCCATATTTTTACTCCTGGGATCCTTGTCTCAATGATTTTATGTAGATGATATCAAATAATGGGAAAAAATTAGTTGGACTGAGATAGAGCTAATAATGAAATGCTATCATTCCCTCAGCATGATATTTTATATTCATTCAACAAATGTCTAATGAGAATAGATATATGTCAGGCATGTATTCTAGGTACCTGGAAATACATCAGTGCACAAAACATAAAAATTCCTCCACTGGGGAAACTTCTGTTCTAGGGGGGAGAATCTATATGTATATATACCTTGTGTGTGTTTGTGTGTGTGTGTGTGTGTGTGTGTGTGTGTGTGTGTGTATAAATATAAAATTCATCAATAGAATTCATTTATTCATTTATTGAAACCAGGCAGAAATTTTATTAAAACTAAGAACCTTTGTCTGTGGGTCTTGTACACATCTCATATTTCATAAAGTAATTAGATTGCCCTTTAACACTGCTTTAAACCTTTCCCCTCATTTCTTAATGAGATTACAATCTCCTCACAGCTTGACAAGAGCAAGCACCTGACTTAAGGAATATAAAACCACAAAGAAGGATTTAGACTGTTCTAGAAAGTATGACTTCTCAAAACTAAAATCCAGTATAATGATTTGGTTTGAAACAATTTTTCAAATTCTCTTTACATTTGACGGACAGTCATTTTTAGCAAAAGCTGGTGAAGTAAAAAAAAAAAAAAACACACACACTAAATATATTACATTAATTTTTCTTGGTTTCTAAAAATGATGGTTTGTTTTTGAGAGTTGATTTTGATACATTTCATCAACATTGAGACAAATGCTTGGATGTAGGCTTCTTTTAATCTGATAATGACCCATTCACAGACAAAATGACTGGAGTCAAGACACTGTCTCAAGCATCATATTTAGGAAATGGTATCTATAGCAACATGAATTAAAGCGCGTTCATTGAAATCATAGGATTAGAAAGCACCTTGAAAAGTGTCTTCACACAGTAATGCCACTGAAGAGATGAAAACTCACTTGGCATCCAAAAATATTTTTCGAAGCCCTACTATGGATCAGATATTATACTAAAGACTAAATCATGGTCATATTTAGAAGGACTAAATCATGGGATATATTCTCAAGAAGCCAACAGCTAACAGCAAAGTCAGAAATGCAGACAATCTAAATAGAACTCAGTGTTAAGAAGATGGCATTGTCAAAATAATGAGAAAAAGTTGCCAAAACTGTTCTCTATTTCATGGCCTCTCAAAAATGTTCCTGCAATATTTCTCACCAACCTCGTTGCTAGAGAAAAACCTTTATTTTTACTAATGACTGCTTAATGTCTACTGCAATCCACCATGTTCTTTTCTGTTTCACCGTTTTCAGATGTCTAATTAGTATTTCCTTAATGAAACCTTTCATATATTTTAAAATTAAAATAATTATTATACCCAATAAGAATACTTAAATTGTTGAATTAATTATACACTGTCTCTTTCCAATGAAGATTTTGGGGGCATAAAGCAGAAAATATAATCGCAAGGCAAATAAAAAAAAGAAATGGAAAAAGAGACCCAAGGTATAACAATGAGATAAGTAACCATAAGAGTTATTGTTACTAAGAGCTGGAGGTCTTTTATTGATTTATATTTGGCTTCCTGGCAGCCAGTGCAAAAATGAGAAATATGTCTAGTTGGTTATATACCTTTTTTTAAAATATGAAAGTAATAAACATTACAGTTTATCATGGGAGATAAAGGTTTTTTTGACATTAAACTCTTTTACATGGAGAGGGGAGATTAAATGTATTATAGTCACCACCCACATGTTGAAACCTATTACATATGATAATCTGATAATCTGATAATCAGTTAAAACCAAGTCCAATAAAAGGAAAGGACAAGTAACACAATTTAATGAAGGCAGCTCGAGAAGGAAGTAGATCATTATGATATGAACCCATGACCTAGGATATAAATACATGGATAGATAAGTTACTCAATATTTTCCCTCAAATCACTCTCTCACCTGGCAGTAGAAATATCTGCATAATTGACAATTCAAGGGGTAACTCTCTAGAAAAACCAAAAAACCAAAACCAAAACCAAAAATCCACACCACAAAACCATGGGAAGCTGATTTTCTTTTTCTTTTCTAAGATTTTATTTATTTATTTGAGAGAGCAAGAGAACAAGCATGAATGGGGGAAGGGGAAGATGGGGAAGCAAACTCAAATCGGGGCTCCACAGAGGTTCAACTACAGGACCCTGAGATCATGACCTAAGCAGAGTCGGATGCTTAACTGACTGAGCCCCCCAGGTGCCCCAGAAAGATGGTTTTCTAATATGCTGACTGATGGTGAATGGATGGTCTCCAAGCTTTGGAATTTAAATCAATTGTGGGTGGGAAAGTCAGTTTTACTGTTAGAGATGTGAAAACAAGGCAGCACGGATCTCTGCTTGTCCAGAATGCAGGGAACACTGTATCCTAGCACAGAAATGAATGAAAGGAATCAGGATTCTCCTCAGATACAGCTTTGGATTGATTCTAAGTCTTGAATAAATATCCCAAATATTGCCATGGAACAGAGAAGAAAGGGTTTTCTGAAGGAGTTATTTTTAAGACCGATACAGAATAAGCAATTATTTTTGTTAATTCAGGCAAGGAAAAGGGCAATTTTCCCCAAAGAGCAATGATGACTCTAACCAGGTTGAAGAGAAAGCAGCCCATGTGCAAAGGAGAGTTGTTCAGAGGCTTTTCCTTTTTTCCTAATTAAAATTTCAAAGGGGACATTGGTCACAATGGTCTTAGAATTTTCTTTCCATAGGTTTCTGTTCTAGAGCAATAGATTAGATTGTTTCTACCTCTCCTTACAATTTTAGATTTCTTTAAATAATTTTTTAAATTAAACTTTTTATTTTGAGATAAGGACTACATACAGTTGTAACTTTTAATAATCTTTTAATTTTCTTACCTATATATATCTGCTATTTAGGTTCTTGGGAAAATACAAATCATAGTTTGTCAATAAATTTTTAATCTAATCCAAAAGCAAAACGAAAGCGGAGTTTATCTTATTTATTTGAAAGAGAGGGCTCATGAGCAGTGGGGAGGGTAGAGGGAAAAGCAGACTCTGCTGAGCAGGGAGCCTGATGAGGGACTCAATCCCCGGACCCTAGGAATATGACCTGAGCAGACACTTCATGACTCAGCCACCTAGACACCCGGAAGCTGAGTTTAATAGTAGAAACCTGTCTGGGCTATCCTGGTAGCTCACTGACACTGCCTGGTAACCAGGTTACCTCTGCTCCTTAATCCACTTATTCTTGTTCAGAACCCATTGTTTGTGATCAGAAAGCAAGCGAGTACTTGAGGCTCTGAAATTTATTTTACATCAATCCATATATAATTTCAAAGGTGGAAAAGGAGAGCCATTTCTTTTTTATCTTGATATTGGTAATTGAAGATCTGTGTGACTATGTACCTTCTGTCTTCCATGGAGGCAGTAAGATTAAAGCGAGGTGAGAAATAGCTTAGTCTTTGATCACTTGACTTTGCGGAATTGGGTGACCAAGATGAAAGTCAACAGTTTATCACATTAGCGCATTCCAACTTGAACTTTTTAAGAGGGGGGAAATAAAAAGGATTTGTTCAATAAATAGCACGTTAGAAAAACAGTGACAATGAAGCTGACCTTTCTGTTACAACAAAGGGGCTTTACCAAGTGTTTCATGGATAAGTTTCAAGGTTGAGGAAAATCACCAATACACAGCTAAGCTTTCTGGGCTTTTTTTTTTTTTTTTGTCTGTTGACTCATCTAGAGAAGAGTCAAAACCCTAAACTATCAATTAAATTGGATGCCTGCTAAATGAGGGAATTTCCCCCATATAATTTGTTTATTGAATGCTCTGGTTAATGTTACGCAGAGTACAACAAAAGAGTCGGCACTCTTACTATGGTTCTTCACGCAATGGCGAACCAACAGAAAGAATTTTATTCTTCTACATTATGAACTAAGGCAACGTGTTCCAGCGAGTGTGATTCTGTATAAAGAACATCAAATTCAACCAGACTTATTTGAATAAGACATATATTCATTAGGCTCACCGTAAGGTTTTAGTTTATTCAGTGATAATAAAGCTGACGAATAATTGAGTTGGACTAGTGTTAATCACAGGAGAACACATTTTTGTTTCAAGCAACATTAGCAATATTTCTACGCAGTTAGAGAGAGGTCCCCAGGATGTTAGAACGACTCAGAAGACCGGGGTTTGAAGCTGTAAAAAGTATATAATATGCCCTCGGAATCTCCATTCTACTAAAATATCTAGTGGTAGAGAAGCTTCACAATTTCTACTTTTTGGAAAATCCCATTTGAAAGTGGGCTGGTTTTGAAGTAAAAACTGAATCATTTGACAGGTACAGTTTCAGGTCAGGAAGGGAGTGAAAGGAGTGTATATAAAAGGAATGGAGTTCAGGGGATTTATATAAAGAAACAGTCTATACAGCCTGTGATAGCCTGGTATTAAAAAAAAAAAAGGTGAATGACTTTTCATTATTCAGATATTTGATGAGCATCTAGGGCTTGGAACCATGCAGGTCAAACACTGGGCTGAGGGCTGAATTTTTCATTTCTAAAATTTAAAATGATGCAATATGTCTGTTTTATCCTCTGAGTCGGCAAAATCATGGATCCCTTGTGTTTTCTGTATTGGGAAATTCTACTTTCCACCTTACTTTTACAGTTTGTCCGTCCCCCGCATGCCTAGCCTCCACAACTAGACCGGAAGAAAAGCTGCCAAACTAATCATCTTCCCCGTAGCAGACAAGGTTTATTCCTACCTGGTCCTCATTCTTTTCTGACTCTTCCTTAGAGACACAGGATTTCACTCTGGTCTGTACCCTTCCAGCGTTCCAGGAAGGGCAGACACCAGTCCCAGCTGAGTCATACTGACCCAAGCTGCTCCGTGGTGGCCTCGTTTCCTCTATCAGTGATTGGGTTAGGCAAGGGCATTTGCCTCAGGTCTGGTCATGAGACTTGCCGGGAGATCTGAGGGCTTCTGGGAAAGGCTCTCTTCACTCTGAGAGAGAGGCACTCGGTGTACATGCTCCCTTTTCATGCTGTGGTATAGTGGTGTGTCCACATGCAATGCTTGCACCTATGAGCCAGCACTCCAGGGTGACTGTGAGCAGTAGGGACAGTGGAAAGATGGAAGAAAAGGAACCTGGATTTTGAGGGACTTGGTTACTTGACCAATCCTGGGCTCACCTGATGTATACACTTGGTCTTATTTGAGATAATAAATCCCCTGAAAACACTTTAACTGATGTATTTGCAGCAGCTACACTAGTGAGTAGTCAGCTTCATTTCTTTCTCTTCCTCATCTACCAATTCTATATCTATTTATGTATTATCTAAATTCTGTCCTCCATCTTGGTTTTATTCCTGAATGTCTTCCTTGTAGGCTCTTACAATAATCTCTAATGGACCTCGTTGTCTGTGGCCTTGGTCTCTGGATACATCCTCTGTTATCCATCTGTAATGGATGGCTGTAATCATCCTGCTTTTTCCAAAAGGGAAACTCAATCATATTATTCTTCCACTTAAATTCTTTAATAGTGTCCCACTGTTAGGAATGGTGACTCTAAGTCCAAACTATTTTCATATTTACAAGGTGTTCTATTGTTCTATATTCTGGTCCTTGACAAATCTTCTACACCGAAATACTAATTTTTAGGTAGTGTTCAACTCTCTCCTACTCCTGCTTCAAGGCCTGGCTAAAAAGTGAGAAGTCCCCCCCTGAGCTACCGCTGACAGTTCTGGCCCATTGATCAGTCCCCCTTCGTGCCGCCTCAGTCTCTTAGAGATAATTTTACCAATACTTGTCTCACAGTATTCTTTGCATTTGTTTGTAAGTCTGTCTTCTTCAATAAACCACACACTTCTTAAAGCCAGGGGCCATGTCTTATTTTTCTGAATCTCTAATGCTCAATACAGTGCTTTGGGCATATTAGGTATTTAATAAATATATTGTGATTGATTCTAGAAGGAGGTCTGTGGTGCAAAGGTGGAAAACTTGAACTCAGAAGAGCTCAAGTTTCAGTATAGGAAATGTATATAGCATCTCTGCTGTCTTTACCTTAGGCTAATCATGACTATTATGATATGGGGGAGATCAATATGACAATCAGGATCCCATCAAAAAGATTGGAGTAAATTATTCTTGTCATTTTTTTTCCTGTTTTTTTTATTTGAATTTGTTTTGGAAAATCATTTAGGAGGTAGTGATAAATGGCCTCTCAGAAGTCATAAATTGCGAAATAATGATCAAAGTATGAATTGTTCAATAGTCCAGCCCATAAAGAAGCAGTTACTGCTTATCTATTACATGCCAATTTTTAAAAAAAATATTATTTCATTCTAGGAGCAGCTCACATGACTGTCAATCTTTGTGAATTCTTTTGAGAAATATATAAAATAAATACAAGATCCAATGATTCAAAGGTCAAAAATGTAATTTTTATCCTCATTTACAGGGAGAAAATATGATTTCAGTTAAGGGGGTATCACTATGTTCATAAAAATATGGAAACCTTGATCCCTGCTTACTTTATGTGGAGGTATTTTATGCCTTTCTCTGTAATTTACAAAATGGACCCCCTTATAGGACACTCTGGGCACATGTGCTTTGCATTAGAGGCCTGATCAAATGATTGTATTGACTCCAAAGTCAGGTGGGGAAATACAATTCTATAGCCAAAATTCCTTCATGTTCATCCTTCAGAGACTGAGTAAACACAGGAAAGCAGAAGGCAGTATACTGAACCCAGATTTTGGATTTACAAGACTGCTCTGAATTTAAGACCTGCCTAATTATGACTTGGAAAAGCCACTTGGTTTTTAGAATCCTGTTTCTTTCTGTATCTAAAAATGATGATAAAAATCACCTACATCAGGAATTTCTTTCGGTAAGAAAAAATGAGGAAAAGGCTTATTAGACACAACCAGACAGGATGAACTATTGGTTAAAACATGGTCCCCAGAGCAAGGCTGCTGGATACGAATCCTGTTACGCACTAGCTGTGCGCCTTTCATTGAATTCCTTACCCTCTCTGTGCTTTCATTTTCCCATGTGTAAGTGGGGATGATAATAATGCCTACCTATAGGGTTGTCATGAGGATTAAATGTGCTAATGTTTATAAAACACTTAGAACACTGTCTGGCACCTAAGAAGTGCTAAGTAAGTGTTTGGTAGATAAACAGTAATTTGTATTCATCTCCTGACACAGTTCCGGCAAATAAAAACCTAAAGTGGAGACCTTTGCATTTATGCCACGTCTACATAAAAGGGCAAGTAGAAGAAAATAATGCAATAATGTAACAGGAGAAAAGGGAGGCACCTTGTTTAAGAACTTAATTAGGTCAAATACGAACAGTAATTTCAAAGTTTCAGCTGGGAGTTTTTGTAGTTAAGGGAACAGCCATTAAAAGGTAAAAAAAAAAAAATCACTATTTTAAATAATTCTTCATAGAACAAGGATTGGCATGAATAGAAAGGAAAAAGAGGAGCAGGGAGTTGATGGAAAGAGCTAACCACGTTTTGCACAACACAGACACAGACCCCATTCTGGGGAGTGGTGGAAGAGATGGAGACGGTCAGCCAGAGAAATGCTTTACTTCCTCTGTATCAATTTCAAAGCCCTGTTTCTGAGTTTGTGGTTGGGAAGTATGCAATTGTATGGATCTGGCACTGTGCTGGGGATAGTGGTGAGGATGAGTGGTCCCACAGCTTTCTGTCAAAGACTCAGAAGAACAGGAAGGCATGGTTACAGTTTACCCAGGTGGAGAGATCTTGAAAGGAGGCCAGTTCAAGTACTTATAGTGACCTGGTAGGCCAGTGGACACAGAATACCCAAGTCTACTCTTATTGTCCTCATTTAGCCCCAGTGGAGTGTTAGTCTAGACTGAACAACTCAGCCTTGGGGAAATATTCCTTCAGAAAAAGGCACTAAAACCTCAAGTAGGTAGATTTATATTTCCCAAAAGGTGGGTTCAAATGTTCTTAGCAGATACGCAAAAATAATGGGCAATGCTGAGTTCTGCAAAGCAAGACTGGGAATTTGACTATGTCTTTAAGGGGACAGTAGAGAAAGGACCGATTTCTTCTTGAGCTTTTATTGTAATAGAGGATAGTTTGATGAAGTATAGTTTTAAAAAATCTCTGTCTCTTTTGTAATTCTCTTTAGTTGTTGCTAAGTCACAGGGAAGTCTGAACTACTTTTTCATTCTTGCATGGTTGTGATTGTGTTGTGTAGGAAAGAAAGGAATAAGGCAAAGGGGAAGTGGGCTTGACCTACATTTACCCTTCTGCTTGCAATTGTGTAGATTTGATAACATCACTTCAAGGTGCCTGAGTCTATAGTTTCCACACTGTAACCACCATGCACGGAGCATTTCCTGTCTATGGTAGAGCTGGGGACTATGGGAGGTGCAGGGGATGTAGAGAACCAATGGAGACGGAAGGAAAACGGTGGAGAGATCTACGACAGTCCTCTTCCCCAACACAGACTAGAGGAAAGTGACTTTTGGTGTTGAGATAATAATATCTGTTATTACCCAATAATAAATATGGCAGTTTGCTTTCACAATATTTTTTCAATAATAATGATTATTATTAACTCAACACCAAAAACAAATAATCTAATTAAAAATGGACAGAAGACACAAATAGACGTTTTTCCACAGAAGACTTACAGATGGCCAACAGACATATGGAAAGATCGTCAACATCACTCATCATTATGGAAATGCAAATGGAAAACCACAGCAAGATACGACCTCACACCTGTCAGGATGGCTGAAACACATGAAATAGCAAGTGTTGGGGAAGATGTGGAGAAAAAGGAACCCTTGTGTGCTGTTGGTGGGAATGCACACTGGTGTAGCACTGGGGAAAACAGTATGGATGTTCCTCAAAAATGTAAAAATAGAATTAACATATGATCCAGTAATTTCACTATTGATTACACACACACACACACACACACATACACACACAGAGGAATATTAGCCAGCCATAAAAAGAATAAAATCTTCCCATTTGCAATGACATGGATGGATCTAGAAGGTATAATGATAAATGAAATAAGTCAGAGAAAGAGAAATACCATATGATTTCCCTCATAAGTGGAATTTAAGAACAAAGAAAAAAGAGATTAAAAAAAAAAAAAACCCAGACTTCTAATATAAAGAATAAATTGGTAGTTGCCAGAGGGGAGGTGAGTGGGAGGCATGGATGAGATAGGGACGGGGATTAAAAGTGTACTTGTGATGGAGGCGCCTGGGCAGCTCAGTGGTTAAGTGTCTGCCTTTGGCTCAGGTCATGATCCTGGGGTCCTGGGATCAAGCTCTGTGTCTGACTTCCTGCTCAGTGGAGAGCCTGCTTCTCCCTCTCCTTCTGCTTGCCGCTCCCTCTGCTTGTGCTCTCTCTCCCTCAAATAAATAAAATCTTTAAAAAAAAAAAGAGTACACTTATGATGAGCACTGTAATGAGTGATGCACAGAATTGTCGAATCACTACTTTGTACACCTGAAACTGACATAACACTGTATATTAACTATACTTGAATTAAAAATAATAATGGTTATTATTGTACTCATCATCATCATCATCATTATTATATTAGAATCTGTCATTATTGAGCTCTTATGCACCAGGCATTGTGCCAAAGGCTTTATTTACATTCTTTCATTTAATTTTTTAAATAATCCTATAAAACAGACATTATGTCCATTTTGTTGATGAGGAAATCAAGGCCAGAGAGGTTAAGAAACATACTAGCATCTCATAGTCAGTGACAGAGCTAGATCAGTCTAACTGCACCCCCCCACCCCACCCCTGACAAGACTGTGCTCCTAACTTCTCCACCTCAGAACATCAGGCCCACTAGGAGAAATGTGTTATAAGACAAAACTACAAAGTCATGGTGAGATCTTCCTGCCAAGGCTGCAGGGAGGAGAAGTGATTCAATGACCTGTCTCCTGATGCATCCTAAGTCATATGACATGTGAACTAATGGCTGGTACCAACTTAAAAATTGTCAGCACACTCTTGGGTTTGAATGAAATCGAGCTTTTATAGGACTGAAATGGTCTATCAGAAGTCTATCAGAAGAACCTCAATGTCATTTCAAGTCATCTGTGCAGTTAGACTCCAGCACTGGCAAGGGAGCTTTGGACCCTCTGCCCAGGAGGAAATATACATGATAATATGATATGCATTGGCTTGGGGAGGATGTAGTCATGAAATATTAATAATCTGTCACATCATTTTCCCAAATCTGTTCTATTGGTTCTCCCTTTCTCTCTCTTGATCATTGTCTTGGGTTCATCCTATAGACTTCCAGATCACTGTGAGTCACTATAAGAGCTTCATTTTCAAGTTATTTAAAGATTGAGTGCCATCTAAATCAAAACTCCAAACTCTCATCCAACCTAAAGAAACTTAGCCCAGCTCAGGCTTCGGCAGGTCAGAGATGGCAGGCGTGGTGATGTGGCCTTTCGCTTCAGAACACAGTATGTTGCTAAATACTGCTGGTATATAGAATACACAGCTGCTAAACAGAAATAATATTTCTAATAATATGACTTAGGCCAGTGGATTACGATGTCCATCACTAAGAATTACACTGTTTATTTGGAATTTAGAATCCGCACGCCTTCTTAAACTGCAACACAGCTGAGTGGAATGGTATGTGACCTCTTCCTAAAACCTAAGGTGGGTCTTCTCCACGGGGTTTCTGGGTCAATGTCACCTGAAATCTGAAAACAAGGACTAAGGAGAATAAAGGTTGCCTCGGATGATTACGTGGTACGTAAAGCCCACCTTCCTCTTCAACTCTCCTCTCCTTGGCGCCCCACTCACTGTGCTGCCCTTGGCTCCACAGGGGGACAGATGAGAGGAAGACAGCAAGGTCTCACCCAAGTGGGGCTACTGTAATACGGCATCAGTATTCTTTGCAGTGGCAGATGCCCAAATGCTGACTGTCTGGCTCAGTGGGCAAGTTCATGATTTCTTCAAGTCTCTGCTTCTTTTTCTTTACTTTCCTTTTTTTTTTTTTTTTAAGATTTTTATTTATTTATTTGACAGACACAAGTAGGCAGAGAGGCAGGCAGAGAGAGAGGAGGAAGCAGGCTCCCTGCTGAACAGAGAGCCCGATGTGGGGCTCCATCCCAGGACTCTGGGATCATGACCGGAGCTGAAGGCAGAGACTTAACCCATTGAGCCACCCAGGTGCCCCCTGGCCCAAGGATTTCTTAATTCTAATTCATCAAAATGTAAAACCTGATTCTCAGCCTCACTTATGCATCTGAATCGCGTGGGAGCCAAAAAAAAAAAAAAAAAAAAAAAAGGAAAAAAGAAAGAAAAAACAAGAAAAAGGAGAGAAAGATATGCCGAGACTAATCCCCATCAAAGAAATCAGAATCTTTGGGGCCAGAAATGAGCTTATATGTGTATTGTGCCCAAGCTTTCCAGGTGTTTCTATTTGTAGCCAGGGCTGAGAATCACTCATTTATACAAATAGAAAAGTATATGTCTGGGTTATAGGTGAGAATCATGATCTCTAAGAAAGTAGACGGGAGGTTTGAGAAAGAAATACTAGTAAATACTTCTATCTAATCAACAGGGAAGTTACAAAACAGTGCATCCTTGAGATTCTAGTTACAAATATTCCATGTTCCTAAATGCCACTCTACGCTAATATATGCAATAAGGGAATGAAATACAATTCTTGTATTCATTAGTGCTTGCCACTTAGTTTAGTCCAAGTTACCATTTAATTTACTGAAATACTTATAACCTAGAGAGAAGTCTAAAAACAGAAGGAAGATTTTTCTGGTGACTATGTGAGGTCATATTATTACATAAGTCCTGAACAAGGTTAATAATAAGGCAGCCGACATAGAAAATGAGCACGTTAACTACCAAAACACCATTTCTTTAAAGAGAGTTGAATAACACTGTGAAGCTTAATTACCATTTCCCCATTTGTCACCATCTCATCTGACCCTCCTAACATTCCCAGGCAGAGGGGATGCTATGACTCTTGTGTAACAGGTGAGGGTCCCGAGATTCTGTGTATGAACAACTTACCCAAAGGGAAACGAAAACCCAGGTTTCCTGGCTGCAAACTGTCCTCGTTCTACTACCTCACACTAACCCGAAAAATCAGGATTCGACCACTCTTCCGTGATGTCAAAGCTGATCCAAGTTCACAGAGTGAGAGGCAGACCTGCCATTTGCATCTGTGCTGATTTAATAGCTATAGTGATTCAGAAAAGCTGACTAGTGGGAATGATTGGAAATGAGCAGTGGAAATTGCTTTCAGTGTAGCACCCATGAATCAATGGTTCTTGCTGATTTGAACAGTTGAAAAAGTTTACTGATATGAAATCGGAAAAGCAGTTGTAGAAAAGCCCTAAGGGTGAACAGAGCTTTGTCAACGTTTACAGAGGGCTTTTGACTTCTCATTTGACTTCATGAAGAGTGAGCTGAGTGAAAAAGAATACTGTTTGCTAAAGCAGAACACCCCAGCAAGAAAGAATTTGGGGTTTGGTCACTCAATTCATAAGGAAATCCTTACATGAATAATTCTAGATCTGAGCACTCCTATGAAACGCTCCACAAAGCATGACATTCAAGGATTTTATGCGTTTTATTCCAATTAGGTACTTGATTTATCCCAGCAATAGAAAATAAGATATTTCTAACAATATGACTTAGGCCAATGCATTATGGAGTCCATCACTAAAAATTACACTGCTTACTTGGAGTTTAGAATTCGCATGCCTTCTTAACTGCAACGCAACTCGAGTAGAATGGTAGGTGACCTCTTTCTGGAAAACCTAAAAAGGGCCTTGTCCATGGGGTTGCTGTGTCACTGTCACCTGAAATCTGAAAACAAGGACTAAGAAGAATAAAGACTGTTGCTGGAGTGATAACCTGGTACATAAATCCCTTTTTGTGATCGGCTTCTCAGTGGATTCTTTCTATCAGTCTGTGCATCTGGCTGTTCTCTCCCTGTTCTGTACTCCTGTGATCCCCACCATCTTCGCACAGATTCCTCACAGGGGCTTCTAGCTCATACCTGGTCCTCTGACTCTGAATCCCCTTCAGTTATGGAATTCTTTTTTTTTTTTTTTAAGATTTTATTTGTTTACTTGATACAGAGAGAGATCACAAATAGAGAGGCAGGCAGAGAGAAAGGGGGAAGCAGGCTCCCTGCTGAACAGAGAGCCTGATGTGGGGCTCGATCCCAGGACCCTGAGATCATGACCTGAGCTTAAGGCAGAGGCTTAATCCACTGAGCCACCCAGGCGCCCCCAGTTATGGAATTCTTTGACCTTGCTCTATATCTTGATTCAAATGATGACCATTACAAAAGCCCAGTTAGCACTTTTAGGTGAGGCCAATTACATATTGTTGAAATGCATTGGCTTTTCTACAACCACCAATTTATGTTGACCTTGTGGCACAAGTCACAAACAAGTACACATCGATGAATGGGCATTTTCAATGCTGCTCGAACTAGAGTAATAAATATTGTCTTTAAATATTGTATTCTAAAATATGTTTACTGCTTTATGTTAGAAAGAGCCAACTTTAAAATACCATAAAAATACAAAGTCCTCATTCACTGTGAGAACTAATTACATCTAAAAGGGTGGTCTCTTCTCTTCTCATCATTGTTCAGATGTGGTTGTCATGTCATGCTAACATTTTGTTGTATTGTGCTTGGAATAGAGTGTACTCTCCTTTTTAATATAACATGGTTTTACACGGGCTTCCTAAATATTTATATAGCCCAGATATTCATCATTTTTATTGCCATAGAACTTATTGCCATATTAAAGTTCCAAAGCTTGTTTAATCACTCCATAATTGTTGAGCATTTGGATTGTTTCCAGTTATGTGTTATAACAAATAAGGTACCTGCAATGTCTTTGCACAAGTAGGCTTAAAAGTTATTTTCTTTAGATAATTCCCCAAGATGAGGACTCCAGCTCAAAGGGGACAATCATTTTATTTAGCTCTTGCAGTGCCAGAATGTGCTTTAAAAACAGCTTATTAATTAACAGTGCCACTGTCCACGTAAGAGGGCACCTCTATCCTTTTTTAATCTCTATGAGTGTTTATACCGTCATGAAAAAGCTGACCTGGCCTCCAATCTCTACAAAAATAGGCCTTGAACAACATTTTCTGCAGCCAAGTGCGCCCAGAGGACCCCTGAGAGGCACATACGTCTCCTTGTGGTTGGCCACCAATCTGCTGACTGCTCGACCACAGGCCCTTGGTGAATCCTACCCCATGTGCTGGAATTCAGGACTCTGTGGACAGCTTGGGCACAGAAGCAGGGAGCAATGGCTTGGAGTTTGTGAAGGAAACAGGCTCGATAAGATGTCTTGGAATTCCCCCCGCACGCCCAGCTTCAAATCCCTACTGCCCTCTAGGTCAGACGCATTTGCAACGGCCACTGCTCCTTCCTCCCCAGATCCGCCTTCGCACTGTGGCCGTCGAAAACGGTCATGCTCCTCTCTGCTTTATGCAGTCACAAGCCCTGGCTTCTGCCAGAGGTTACCGGCCAAGAAAAACTGCTTTTGCATCTAATGATATGGGTGTTGTCCTTAAGACAAAGGAAGTTAATGACCACAGCAACTTTGCTGAATTCCACTTCACCTGATTACAGGGCCCTGCATTTGAAACCAAGATTAGCTAGGAGGGCACATGGCCTCTTTGACCTCTATTCCTTCCCTCTCTAGAGTCTCTGCGGAGCCGCAGAGACGGAACCACACTTTTTTTTTTTTTAAGATTTTTATTTATCTATTTGACAGACAGATCACAAGTAGGCAGAGAGGCAGGCAGAGAGAGGGGAGGAAGCAGGCACCCTGCGGAGCAGAGAGCCCGATGTGGGGCTCGATCCCAGGACCCTGGGATCATGACCTGAGCTGAAGGCAGAGGCTTTAACTCAGAGTCACCCAGGCGCCCCGGGATCATACTTTCTTTCCCTCCTCACCCACCCCATACTAAGCAGTCACCTTGTTCTTCCTTATTATTTGCTCTTAAAGGCACCCGCCCTGTTGGGTAAGAAAAAAAAAAAATTCCCAATGAGCGTCATGGTAAGAAAATGTGTGGAAAATGACTATATATATATTTTTTCTTCTAGATTCCAGAAAATAACTCCTACTCTGCTGGTAGCAGCATCACAGAGTGACTCAGAGTCAGGTGTTAGGTAGAGGTGAGAAGGGAATATAATGGACCTTGCACCTGGCCTGGCTCATGGAAATAATAATTGCATGGACTCTCGGTTTTCCCATCTTCTCCCTCACCATCATCAGCTGTAGCTGACACAGAGATAAACAGGAAAGTGCTCCCTGACGGGCCACAGACATCTGACTTTTTTCCCTCCATAGGCTCCTGCTGAGTTTGATAATTAAACCTCATTGAGAGGGGTATTACATTTTTGGTACCCTCTTTATTTTTTCTAAACACTTTTCCTTTTCTTTCAAACTTTGCTTGTTTGGTGTGAGATTGAGGGCATAACAGAAGGAAGAAGTGGTAGGTTTAACATTATCTACCTTATTCCCCCACGAGGGCAGACCTGCAGCAGATAGCCTGCTTTCTTGTTCTCTGCCAATCCACCATAAACTAAATGACCTCCAGTCTCCATGACCATACATTTGGGAGAATTCTCCAATGATCAAATGAGTCACACAGTCAGAAGGTATGCATAGTATTTAACCTAAAATGTTAATTTCTATAATATATTCTTATTACTCTCTCTTTATTCTTACTATTAAGATAACTTTATGGCAATATTAACATAGCTTTCAAAGAGACTTTGGTTGATAATATAATTTTACTCATTCAATTTTTAGAAGGTTTTGCAATTCCAGAATTTAAAAAATAATATTTAGAAAAAAAGACCTGCATACTTTTCTACTGAGAATCTAAAAGTATAAGCTCTGTTAAAAATAATCTACCCTCTAGGAGTTGAGAAGGGTATAGAATTATCTATTTTATTTATGGAGTATGTGAGATAACACACCACATTCTTTTGGATCAGCAGATCACTTCATTGTGTTGTTGTATTTAAAAGTCTAGAGTTGATCATGTATTTTTTATTTTTTATTTTAAGTAGGCTCCTTGCCCAACGTGGGGCCTGAACTCAAGACCCTGAGTTCAAGAGTTTCATGCCCTACCGACTGAGCCAGCCAGGTGCCCCTAGAGTTGGTCATGTTTAGAAAGGATTAGAAAGGGATGTTTAGAAAGGATGTTTGTAAGGTAGGATGCATATTATGAAAACACATTAACTATTTGGCTAGAATATACAGAGTTGTGCCCCATCTATCAGACAGATGCTGACATTTCTTGATGTATACTTAGAAGATACCATGACTTGCCTCCTGGCCTTTTTGCTGGACTACAGAGTTCCTCAGGTCTATCCTCCTGGGCTCTTTCAGTTGAGCCTTGCACGCCGACCCAGACACATGCAGGGATGTTAAATAACTCACTAAGGGCATCGCCTTCCTCTTCAGAACTTCCCCTGGCCACCTTCCCTTGCTTGCTCTGCTGTTGCTCTCTCATTGTGCCACCTTCTTACTCAAGCTTGGAATCTGTGTTCATATTCTCCGCCCAGGCCCTGTATCATGTAGAAATAAATTAACACTGGGGTTTGAGCTGAAATCTTTTTGATTTTTCAGGTGCTTTGTACCTTCATCTTCCTTGTTGGTTCCTGAAGCTTTGTACACAGGCATAACATTCATGGGAATAACAGTGTGCCTTATTAAATGGAGTGTTGTACTCATCTGTACAGACTTTAACTTCAAATAGAGATGGGAGACAAATCCCTGGCTTTGGGAAAGAGCCTGCAAAGAAACCCAGTAGATTTTGTGAGAGGAGAGAGGATGCTACCATATCTTCTAGGAGGCGTCATTTTCTAAAATATTTTGAAAAATCTTATTCTTTGCTTGATCCTGCAGACGGTCACATGATCATACTATTTCTTCACCCCTAAATTTAATCACAGTATAGAACCCTGGGTACCAAAAATACTAACAAATCCTTAGTAGCGCTTGTTAACAGTCATTCATTTATTACAGATGACTGATAAACTTTCTGATGCTCACTTATCAGGGGCTCTTAAAACCTTTGTGTGTATAACTTTGATTATTCTGAGAGGTTTTCTTCATTGATTATGTGCTTGACCAGGTAGGCTCTGAGCTCATTCTAATATTGCATTCCTCTGATTCCAAATGTGTGTGTGTTTAATTTTTATTTTTTTAATTGAGGTGAAATCCACACAACATAAAATAAACCATTTTGAAGTGAACAATTCAGTGGCACTTACAACATTTAAGTGTTGGGCACCACCAACCCTATTGACTTCCAAAATATTTTCACCACTCCAAGAGGAAACCTGGAACCCATTAGACAGCCACATGCTACATCTCACCTCCCTCCAGCCCCGGAAACCACCAACTGGCTTTCTGTGTCTATGGAATTACATATTCTAGATACTACTTATAAATCGGATCACACAATATGTGACCATCTGCATCTGGCTTCTTCCACTCAGCACAATGTTTTTGAGGCTCACCCACATTGTAGCACATGTCACTACCTCATTTCCACACGTGTTTTTAATAGCATATGACCCAAATTCTTTCCAGGCACAACTTGAAAAATAAATGCAAACGTAACAACCCAAGGGGTCCTATTTCATATTCAACTTCCAGAAAACCAAAGTACTGTGCAATACATAGTTTTACCCAAGAGTGGTGGGATGCTTCTCCCCAACACGTGGCATCTGGCATCCCCATTTGCTGGGACATTCCTGGTGTTACTGAAAGAAATGAAGAGCCTACAGCCTGTTGGTGATCTTTGATTTTGAACTTCTTTTGTTTGAAAGAACTTTCTTTCACGGTCTTTAGCTTGGTGATTTACATAAAAGAATACAGCAGGCTTTTGTGGGTAACTTTGTTCCCTTTTGGTATATCCTATTCATGACCGTACAGTAACACCTCCTACAGTCCCTGGAGCTGCCTGTCTGGTATAGTAACATCTGCACAGCTGAAATCAACTTGGAGTTCTTCACCAAAACTTCAGCATGGATCGGTTTCAAAAAAGTGGCATTTTGGTAGTGTCAGGAAACAATGCCAGAGGACAACTGTGCTTCCAAAATATAGCAATCTAGTCAGTAAGTAGGGCTTTCTCAACGACGTGTGCATCTGTGAGAGTATGTCAAAATGGACTAACAAAAAGATGTAAGAAAGTCCCTAGAAGCTTTATGAGCACAGAACTGTTGTTGGAACTGAATGCCTATTTGGAAGTGCTTGGCAATGGACAGCTGTGTATAGATGTCATCATAATAACTGCCTTCTCTTTGTTAGTGAGTTCTTAAATTTTAGTGGACCTTGCAGAATACAAAATACTTTTCTTAGAGAATGATTACTATGGTTGATTATTGAAAGCAGCACTCTTAACATTTTCTGTGCCGAGATACACGCAGGAAGTAATGTTAGAGCAGCACAGTGGGATCATGGTCAAAGCTGATCCGTGTGGAGATGACCGGACCAGAGATTCTGGACATGCTGAGCCCCAAGAGCCATCCGTATGGCTCTGAATTCAATATCTCAGCACACCATCTTGAAGACTCTCATCTAAAACATTGTGGGCAAGGCAATGTGGTCCATAAGTATTTGTCATTCAAGATTCTGTTAGTCACAGAAAATCTGTGTTTGCAAAAACGGCTTTGAAATCTCAATTCACTGTCTCGAGGCACCGTCTTGAATATGGCAGAGGGAACACAGTGAAGAAAAAAAAACCTCTTGAATTCCTCTGAAACTCGCCTGAGATTCTTGATTTGTGCGGCGAGACAGACCTTGGTAGTTAGCAATTGAATAATTTCCCTAACATTCACGTTGTATTTTAATAGAGATTTTAAAATGTGGAATGTTTTTAGGATCTGTGATATTAAATGTAAGGGACTACATTATGTGGTAAATCTTTTAATAGTTTCCCACAGTTCTCTGAACAGATGGATAGGACTCTATCATCCCGTGATTACTGTGAAATTAATAACAGTCATGGGTTTGAGTGGCACTCTGAGAACAATACAATATGTGATGCTCCAGTTCTTACTGTTCTTTTTGATCGTTGTTTTCATAAACAGACATTTAGAATTGCCCCTGCCTGCTAAGCACAGAACCACAGAGCCCCTGAATGGCGGAAATGACCAGTGCCCACAAATTAAGGAGAGGCACTAATAGCCCCTCAGAACATGCAAACCAAGAAGTTTATATCTCAAGTCATTCTCAGTGTAGTAGCTTTGATCAATAAACACCAAACAGTGGGAAAGAAAAAAATGTGCTTATTGATCAGGGCTAACTGCGTCAGAAAAACAGGAAATGACTGTGGATGTATTTTATGCAAGGCAGAGACTTTCTACAATAGGAAGAAAATGGCACCTATCATAGTGGGTATCTTAAAGAAATCTGTTGATTTTAAAATATTTACCAGCCTGAAACATTTCCACTACCTTCCTGATGAGAGTCTGCCTTTCCCTTCTCATCATGCAGATCATTAAATTCAGATTATTTGCACATGGCAAGCAATTCCGAATGCTCCAAATGCCTCTGCATGTGGCTTGTTTTAAAAGCCCGAAAAAAAAATGTGTAGATGGAGGAGAGGGGGGAGGGAAAGAGAGGGAGACAGAGAGATAGACAAAGAGAAGGTGAGTGAGGGAGAGGGAGAGAGAGGGAAAAAGAGACAGAGAGAGGAAGAAGAGAGAGAGCGAGAAGGAGAGAAAGAACATGACCCAGGAATGGTATTCAAATACTTCGTTTATGACTGATGTGAATATATGAAAAAAGTGAATGAATGGAAAAACATTTCAGACTTGTAAAACCCTTGCAATGCTTACTATAGCCTGAAAATCCAGAAAAGTGAATGTCAGATCTGGAGTATGGACAGGGGTCTTCTAATTCTAAGGTCAGGGGTCTTTCTTGCCTCCACGTTAATATCCATGGAGGGACGGCTGGCGGAAAGTGGTGCGGAGTGTTTCGCACAGAACAATCCCTCACATAGTTTATAACGCAGAATCTGTGTTCATAGCTATATTCATGTCATGTGATGGACATGAATGCTCAAAGATGGGAGACAGAACATCCAGGTCTGGAAGTGCCAAGAGTGAGCACAAGGTCAGAAAAATCTCTTTGAAGGTCAGAGAACATCTTAGATACTTGTAATTATGTGTGTGTGTGTGTGTGTGTGTGTGTGTCTGTGTATACGTACATAATTATCTATTTCTCTAATTACTTGATACATTTTCTGATGCTCTTTTTGTACTCTGGTTTCTTTCATTTGATTACAGACCCCTGATGGGTAAAGGCTCTGTTAATGGTCTTTCTTGGGTCTTTTGACAGATCAAAAAAGACTAGACTAGACTACTTATCTTACTCTGTATGTGGCAAGAGCAGATTTCCTCTTATTGCCTGATTTACATAAAGACATTGCTGGTCATGCAAAATAATCAGTTGTGTAGAAACTGGTAATACATGCAATATTAATTTTTCATATATTTGGATATGGGGGCACCTGTTTAAATTCCATAAGAGCCCCATGTATACCATTTAATTAAAAAATCCCAAGGTCGCACAATCTTAAATTCAGGATAGGTAGCGAGAAACTTGGGAGATCTTCAAAATACGCTACTTAAAAATTCTTTTTGTTATAACATTGCTTTACTAGAGTTAGAAATCATACACTGGAGAGAAGACCTTCCTAAAAACTATGATATAATTCTGCTCAATAGTGTATCTTACAGTCTTCCATTGAATTTGATTATCTTTCTATCTTTGTATTTTGATAATCTTATATTCCATGCCACTCATTTATATAAAGCTGGGGTTACATAAGCTAATTAAAAATAATTATTTTCTGATTCGTTTGTTGCAACTTTACTGTAGAAAATCCAGAAATTATATAGAAGTGTAGGAAAGACAAGTGTATCATCTATATAGTTCAGGGATAACCACTATGACTATCTTGAGTTGTTTGCCCTAGAGTCTGATTCCCGTAAGCATAAGCACATACAATTTTTGTTTCTTTCCCTGTTTCTCAGTCTGTGTGTATATGTGTCTGTGTATGTGTGTGTCTATATACTTTCAAAAATATTTATAATTACACTCTTTACAGTTTCTGTTTTTATATAATATATCATGAGCGTTTCATAATTTTTTGTAAACATATCTTTTACTGTATAAAAATATGCTGTCATTTATATGCATTAAAATTTAATTTCATAATGTGGATATTTAACTAGCTTAAATTTTTGTTTCAAAGAACAGAATAAATAATTTCCTTATTCATAAATGTTTGCATCTATATTTATCTTCCTTGTATACATTCTAGAACACAGAGTATTGGGTAAAAAGGCAGAAAGCCTTTTTAAAGAAGGTTAAATTACTACAAATTGTGCATAGGAATGATTATCTAAAGTAAACTCATCAGCATTAAACATTATCATTTAAAAAATTAGTCCTTCTGCTCTGAAAGGCAAATGATAAAATCCTATTGCTACTTTAATTTGCATTCCTTTGATTGTTAGTGAGTTTGATTTTAATAAGTTTATTAATATAATTAAGAAAACCCAGTTCATTAGTTTAAGTTTTAAGAATAAACATAGCGAAGCTACAGAAGCCAATATCCAAAGGTTAGTGGTTTCTCCAGTTTCGTATAGAAAGATAAAACTCTGGGCTCCTGGGTGGTTCAGTTGGTTAAGTGTCTGACTCTTGATTTCGGCTCAGATCATAAACTCAGAGTCATGGGATTGAGACCTGCATAGGGCTTTGGGATCAATGGGAATCTGCTTGAGATTCTTTCTCTCCCTCTGCCTCTGCCCCTTCCCCTGGTTGTGCTTGCTCTCTCTCTCAATAAATAAAATCTTAAGAAAAAAAAAAGATTAAGCCCTTACAATGACAACAGAAAGGGAAAATGGCTCTTCAATCTTACATATTGTCAGTAATATTCTCATTTTGATATGGGCCCTGGGTACTATACCAGGTAAAGCAATAACAAAGGCAGGGGGCTTTGACCCCTTAATCCATATTTATTCTGATGCTGACTAACAATAAATACTCAAATGATGATTACTATAGAACTGGAACATCCTGGGTCACATAGTGGGTTTATTGTAAAATAGCATTCTTGAACCAAACAGAAATTACCTTCTCAGTGACTACATCATCACCTGTTTAACAGCTGTATGATGTTTCAACAGGTAAACAAGTGAACAGTAGGATGAAAGAGGTCCTATAAGTTTGGACGTGAAGAGTGATCTTTCATAAAGAAGATGTGGTAAATATATACCATGGAATACTATGCAGCCATCAAAAGAATCGAAATCTTGCCATTTGCAATGATGTGGATAGAACTAGAGGGTATTATGCTGAGTGAAATAAGTCAATCAGAGAAAGACAATTATCATATGATCTCTCTGAGAAGAGGAATTTGAGAGGTAGGGCAGGAGGGTCATGGGAGTAGCGAGGGAAAAAAATGAAACAAGATGGGATTGGGAGGGAGACAAACCGTAAGAGGCTCTTAATCTCATGACACAAAGGGTTGCTGAGGCATGGGGGGGGCGGTAGGGAGAGGGTGGCTGGGTTATGGACATTGGGGAGGGTATGTGTTATGGTGAGTGCTGTGAAATGTGTAAGCCCGATGATTCACAGACCTGTACTCCTGGGGCAAATAATACATTATATGTTAATAAAAATAATTTTTAAAAAAATAGTGATCTTTCAAATGCTTTGAAAAAGTGGGACACCATTTCAATTAGACTATCCAAAGCTTGGATCTTTAAACTGAGCACTCAGAATAGCCAGCTATCAGTTTAACCTTTCAATTAACTCATTAGCAATACATCGGGGCTTGGGGCTGGGCCTCATTTAGATTCAAGAAAATAAGTGTCCCCCAGATTAGTAGATAAGTAGGAATGAATGACCCTTTAGACTCGGTTATGGTTGTTCCCACATTGTTTTACTTAGGAACCAGGTAACACATGCAAAATAGAGATGAGATCAAAATACATGTGATTGAATGTGGCTTCTCTGCCTTTGAAATTCTTTTCCAGAAACACAAGTATAGCACTTGAGTAGCCTATGTGGAGTAAGAAATCTGCCAAAAGAGCCTAGAATTATGTGCTCACTGACTTCTGTAACATTAGCCTGGGGAAGGTAAGGTAGAATTTATGGTCTGACTACTACTATATAGGCAATGTCTTGCTTGGCTACAGTTAATTTCTTTCTCCTTCTATTTTTTACTTATCATTAGGCCTATAGAAGGCCCCAAACCCAACGTGTCTTCTGCTTGTGTCTTCTGTTATTTTTGCATCTTTTATGAGTTTTTTTTTGTAGAGGTGATCTAGTTTATAGAAAACCATTTAAAAGTGCCAGTCATTCGGACTCAATGCTCAGCAGGGAGCCTGCTTCTCCCTCTCCCTCTTTCTCTGGGTTCTCTCTCCATCTCTTGGTCTCTTTCAAGTAAATAAATAAAATTTAATAAATAAATAAATAAATAAATAAAAGTGCCAGTCATGAATCATATCCATGAGCTATAATTTTAATATTGTAAAAACGCATAGGAAATTAGAGCAAAGGAAACTTGATATTAATATTTCCTTTGAAAATATGTATACGCAGGGGTGCCTGGGTGGCTCAGTGGGTTGGGCCTCTGCCTTAGGCTCAGGTCATGGTCTCAGGGTCCTGGGATCGAGCCCCACATCGGGCTCTCTGCTCTGCAGGGAGCCTGCTTCCCCCTCTCTCAGCCTGCCTCTCTGCCTACTTGTGATCTCTGTCTGTCAAATAAATAAAATCTTAAAAAAAAAAAGGGAGTCAGGGGTACTTCCTGACTCTGCAGTCCTCCACCATGAAAAATATGTATACGCAAACACACACACACACACACACACACACACATATAATAGTATATTTGTGTTTATACCTTAGAATATAATATGTACAATATCAAGAATTGTTCTAAGTTATCCAGTTCCAGAATTCATGCTAAGTATACAAAACTATTGCTCTAAGAGCTAACAGATTGATTAATTAACCAATCCTAAAAACATTTGAGTTAATATTTGCTGATAGACCCATTCATTCATTCATCAACACAATAAACATTTACTGATTCTCTCCTCAAAGTAATGCATTGTACCATAGTGAACAAGATATTTTCCTCTTCCTTAAGAAGCACACAGAAATTTTTAATGACAGTTATTTAGAGGCTCCTGATCTTCCCTGCCTAAGGGGCTCAGGGAATGTTTTCTTTTGGCTGGGGAAATTCTGCATTTAGGAAATTAGGAAACATTTGGACAGCTCTATTAAATGATAATTACCTCTTGACAGGTATCCATAATGTTTAATCAGTATCGCTGCATATGTTTAGAAGAGCTTGGGAAGAGTAACATACTTGTTATGTCATGCATTTGAAAGTGCTAAAATGTTCAGAAGATTAATAAGGAAATATAAAACTAAAGTGACCTTTAATCTTGTAATTGGGAACTGAAATACACAGGCACCTAATCAAAGGGCCCTGTACTGCATATCTAAAAGTCAGGAACATTACTCATTCACTGGGTCTTCAAAATATAGACTGCATGTTTTTTTAAAATTATTTTTATTAACATAGAATGTGTTATTTGCCCCAGGGGCACAGGTCTGTGAATCATCAGGCTTACACATGTCACAGCACTCACCGTAGCACATACTAGACTGCATATATTTTTTTAATTTTTTATTTTTTATAAACATATATTTTTATCCCCAGGGGTACAGGTCTGTGAATCACCAGGTTTACACACTTCACAGCACTCACCAAAGCACATACCCTCCCCAATGTTCATAATCCCACCCCTTTCTCCCAAACCCCCTCCCCCAGCAACCCTCAGTTTGTTTTGTGAGATTAAGAGTCACTTATGGTTTGTCTCCCTTGTCGCTCTTGCCAGCAAGAACGACACGGAGACACGCGTGGAGGCAAGCTTCTTTAAAGGCTTCTTTTAATCTTCTTCTTTCCCTTTATAAGTACATTCAAGCATATATACACCGGCAGCTTAGCCCGCCTAGCCAATCACCGCACTGTGCATGCAGCTTCCTCGTGAGCGCCTATCTAACTATATATGGTCACATTGCTCCCATGCAGTGATCACGCATCTCTCACTCAAGCCTCTGACCAATCACACTCCGTTCCTCAATTGCTTGTTATAGCCTGGCTCAGCACTTTTCTATTATGGCCCTCAACACTCCCTCCCAATCCCATCTTGTTTCATTGATTCTTCTCCTACCCACTTAAGCCCCCATGTTGCATCACCACTTCCTCATATCAGGGAGATCATATGATAGTTGTCTTTCTCTGCTTGACTTATTTCGCTAAGCATGATACGCTCTAGTTCCATCCATGTTGTCGCAAATGGCAAGATTTCATTTCTTTTGATGGCTGCATAGTATTCCATTGTGTATATATACCACATCTTCTTGATCCATTCATCTGTGGATGGACATCTAGGTTCTTTCCATAGTTTGGCTATTGTGGACATTGCTGCTATAAACATTCGGGTGCATGTGCCCCTTTGGATCGCTACGTTTGTATCTTTAGGGTAAATAACCAGTAGTGCAATTGCTGGGTCATAGGGCAGTTCTATTTTCAACATTTTGAGGAACCTCCATGCTGTTTTCCAGAGTGGCTGCACCAGCTTGCATTCCCATCAACAGTGTAGGAGGGTTCCCCTTTCTCCGCATCCCCGCCAGCATCTGTCATTTCCTGACTTGTTGATTTTAGCCATTCTGACTGGTGTGAGGTGATATCTCATTGTGGTTTTGATTTGTATTTCCCTGATGCCGAGTGATATGGAGCACTTTTTCATGTGTCTGTTGGCCATCTGGATGTCTTCTTTGCAGAAATGTCTGTTCATGTCCTCTGCCCATTTCTTGATTGGATTATTTGTTCTTTGGGTGTTGAGTTTGCTAAGTTCTTTATAGATTCTGGACACTAGTCCTTTATCTGATATGTCGTTTGCAAATATCTTCTCCCATTCTGTCAGTTGTCTTTTGATTTTGTTAACCGTTTCCTTTGCTGTGCAAAAGCTTTTGATCTTGATGAAATCCCAATAGTTCATTTTTGCCCTTGCTTCCCTTGCCTTTGGCGTTGTTCCTAGGAAGATGTTGCTGCGGCTGAGGTCGAAGAGGTTGCTGCCTGTGTTCTCCTCAAGGATTTTGATGGATTCCTTTCTCACATTGAGGTCCTTCATCCATTTTGAGTCTATTTTTGTGTGTGGTGTAAGGAAATGGTCCAATTTCATTTTTCTGCATGTGGCTGTCCAATTTTCCCAGCACCAACTGAAAGAATCTGCAAACACCAAACCAGCTCTAATAGGAAGCATATTTTTTTTTAAGATTTTATTTGTTTATTTATTTGTCAGAGAGAGAGAGAGAAAGAGAACGAGCGCACAAGCAGACAGAATGGCAGGCAGAGGCAGAGAGAGAAGCAGGCCCCCGCCAAGCAAGGAGTTCGATTTGGGACTTGATCCTAGGACCCTGGGATCATGACCCAAGCCAAGGGCAGTGGCTTAACCTACTGAGCCAGCCAGGTGTCCCTAGACTGCATATTTCAAGGAGCATTTCTACAAGTTAGAAACTATCTAGGATAAGGTGATAATGTATAACAGTTAAAAAACAAGGCTCTCCAGTTACATAGACTTGAGTTTAAATTCTGAGGCAGTCATTTATTAGTAGTGTGATCTGGCAGTGGATCTAACCCAAACTCGTGATTTCCTTGTTCATAAAATAAGGAGAAAAATAACACATTACCTTCCCAGGGTTGTTATGAGAATTAAATTAGCTAATGTACAGAAAGCCTTAAGGACAGTGGAATTGAGCAAGTGATTAATTAATAGCAATATTAGAAAAAAAATCGTCATGATTTTCTTTTCAGGTCACTTCCCAAAATTTAAGACCAACTTAAGAGCATGTCAATATATTTCACTAGCCTGTGCTTTTGAACCAAGTAAGTAATATGGATGTTTACTCTGTAGCTTATCAATGAAGCAACATGATTATGCAGTTTACCAGCTAATGACTGTGACTCGACACTCTTTTTGGTTCCCATTAATGAGCTAGTTCAAAAAAGGTATCCTTTTACTTCAATAAAAATGCAAGATATTAATAAAATGTAGCATAACTTGCATTTGGCAAGTTATTGATAATGATCTGATAAGCAAAACACGAGCAGAACCATTTTTCTCCAGTTTGTATTTAATTATTTGTTAGCATATCTATTGCCAGACTCTGATTAAGACTGCCTTGCCGAATTCCAATACATGTGTGAGGGGACTCCCGCATGAATACTGCCTTCTAGAATTATCTCTGGGCATACTCCCCAGTCCAATCTAGCCTCTTTCATTCCCTCCACTGCGTGCAGGAGAAGAGAAGTTCTAAGGAGAGAACCTGTTGAAAATGTTCACATGAAACCATTTTAGTCATTTTTGCTGACAAGTCAGGCACACGTTGAAAGAGTGTGTTCAGACAGCAGATATGGAAGACACTGATTCACAGCATGTAGAGCTTTCAGTTAGTCAGCCCTGGACCACCTGGCTGTTAAACACATGCATATTTAGGACAGGATGGGAAGGGAAGAAAGAGAGAAAATCCTCCTCACAGAATTCCTAATGTATGTCAGGCACTGTGAAGACACTTCATATGGCACCACACTTAATCCTCACAAAGAACCGCAAAAGGCATTATTAGTTCATATTTTAAAGTCAGGAAATCCTGCCCAAAGAGCATAAGGAAAATGCCTACGCCAGGCCATGTGGAGCTGTGAGGTAAAAGCAGAGCTGACCCCAATGCCTATCCTTGTACGACACTACACTGAAGCAAGTAATCACTTCACTTCTCTAGGAAGATTGATCAGTTCTTAATAAGGGTTATTGAACACCTAACTGCTGGCAAGGGTGCGGCTAGGGCAAGGCACAGTGATGTCACTGTGAGATGTAGAGTTTGACTTCACGAGGCTAACAATTTCTCTGGTATCTTAAATTTTCTATATCCATTTACAATACCCAGAATTCACAGGATATGTACTGGCCTCATTAAAAGGGTGTGCCGATAAAAAACAAAAAACAAAAACCATAAACCTTTTAGAAGAAAACATAAAAGAAAATCTTCATGACCTTGGGTTAGGCAAAAATTTCTTAGGTTTAGTACCAATAGCGTGATCTTTGAAAGAAAAAAAGGTGATAAATTGTGGACTTTATCAATATATATACATTTTGCTCTGAGAAAGACATTGCTGAAAGAATGAAAAGGCCAGTCATACTCTGATAGAAACTATCTGTTTCTTGACTTGTATCAAGAATGTCTGAAGAACTCTCAAAATGCAACAACCCAATTAAAAAAAAAAAAGATTTGAATGGATACCTTGCCAAAAAGGATATACAAATGGCAGCTAAGTCATGAAAGAATCCTCAATCTCATTAGTCTTTAAGAAAATGAAAATGAGAGGTGCCTGGGTGGCTCAGTGGGTTAAAGTCTCTGCCTTCAGCTCAGGTCATGATCTCAGGGCCTTGGGATCAAGCTCAGGGCTCTCTGCTCAGCCCTCCACCCACCCCCCCACCTGCCTCTCTGCCTACTTGTGATCTCTGTCTGTCTAATAAATAAATAAAATCTTAAAAAAAATGAAAATTAAACCCACAATGAGCTATCACTATATGCCTATTTGAATGGCTAAAATAAACACTAAATAAAACAAACAGGCAAACAAAACAGCTGACAATAACAAGTGCAAGAAAGAATACAGACCCACTGGAACTTTCATACATCACTGGTGGGGATGCCAAATGGTACAGTCCCTCTGGAAAACAGTTTGGCTGTTTCTTACAAAGTTAAATGTATGCTTAGCACATGATCCAGAAATTCCACAATTCCACTTCTAGATATTTCACTGAAATAAAAACCCATGTTTGTAAAACAAACAAACAAACAACAGCAACAACAAATCCCCAATCCCTGCATGTATTATTCATATTTGGTCAAAACTGGGGACAACCCAATGTCCCTCAGCTAAGGAACAGATAAACAGACTGTGGCACATTCACAAAATGAAATACTACTCAGCAATAAAAAAGAATAAATAATTGACAATGTAAGAACGTATATCAATACATATCATCCATAAAGCATTTGGATGAATCTCAAATGCATTTGGGTAAACAAAAGAAGACAGACTCAAAATAATGTATACTGTATGATTCCATTCATAAAGTAATCTTGAAACGAGAAAATCATAGAGACAGAGTAGTTCAGTTCTCTGTTAAGGATTGGGGGGGGGAGGGAAGTTTAACTAAAAAGAGATGGCATAATGGATTTTTTTGGTGAGTAAGATGATGGAACTACTTCATGTCTTAATTGTGGTGGTGGTTATATGACTTTATATTTGCCCAAACTCCTAAAAACATAAACCAGAAAATGAATTTTTAAAATATGAAAATGAAAATTCAGAATAGCAAAAAAAGAAGGCACTGGGATTTAGGAAATCCAGCAAAAGATTAGATTCTTATCTACCTAACCTTGCATGAGAGTGGAAGCACCCGGAGGGCTTGGGATTTGGGTGCAGTCATTTTTTGCAGCAAGCCACATCTTGCACGTGCTAGGATTTGTGCAGGCTAGAGTTACAGCTACAAGGTCTCAGAGCTCAGAGGCTTTTCTGCCAATACTGGGTCTGGCCCACAATCTCCAGGTTGGCTGAACTGCCTGTCCATGGACACCAGATACCCCCAGGGGAATCCAACTAATTTGGTGCAGTTTCAAACACATTTTTCTTTCGACTGTCACCTACTTCTTTAGAGCTAGAGTCAATGGAAAAAATTATTATTTTAGTTAATCCTGTAAAAGTGAGAAAATAAGGCAATTCTGGAAATATATTACCTTTTTAAGATGACCAGCATCTTGTTAAGCAATAACTTCCTAAATGAAATAACAAGGGTAACAAGATTCTAATTTAAAACTTTGCAATTTCCAAGTGTCTCTCATGTACTTCAGGCAATGTCAAGTACATTTTAAAATGGGGAAACTTTAGGTGTCTCGTTCAGTTGCTGGTGACAACACCAAGAAAAGATGCATTTTATGAACTTGTCAGAGGCAAATATCGACTTGACACACAGGGAATAACCTTTGTTTTTCCAACTGTCAGTATGAATCTCTAATATTTTAATTTATGTTCTGGTATCTTTGAGAATAAATGTGTTCCTGTCACCAAAATAACCACATCTACTCGGAGTGGAATTTGTAACTGCATCATTGTTTCCTACTGTATAATCTGGAATGCATCTGCTGCACGACTGAGAAGGCTTTCATTAGAAGGGAACGTCACAAATACTAAGCAGGAGGTCTTTTTGCCCACCATTTCTCAGACCATGATGACTTTTATTTTCTTCAAGAAAAAAAGAGAAGAGAAAAGAAAAAAAGAACTCCGGCTAGATGCAAATAAACCCAGTCCTACTGTTCCAGAGTAGACAAAGATTTTGGTCGTTGGGAAACCTAACGGGTATATATGACTACAGTGTCCAGAGGTTTCTTCACATATTTAACAAATGCCTTTTGAGTTCAAGCTGTAAAGATTTATAAACTTTGTCATACAATTCTCCTTTTGAGAAGATAGTTTATAATGAAACTTATTTAATTACATGTAAGTCTAACTACATGGCTCGCTTTTCCCCTCAGCCTTGCAAGTCAACAAATATGTGTGATTTCGCTGCATGACTGAGGTTTCTAGAGAAAGTTTTATTTCTAAGTTTTATCTCATTTCCTAGGAGCAATGAACAGAAGTAATAGTAGGAGACTCATGTACTGTTGGTGTATTCACATCACTGAATTTTAAATGTTCCCTATGTCAATTGCAAATCCCTTCTTTGACACTGGTTCCAACTCTGATTTTCCATTGATAGGTTTGTCAGACCTACTCATGTGTACCTTCCTTCTCTGGATATAAATCAAGTTGTTATATATTTAGAGCATTAATCACCCAAGGGGGTCAAGCCACTTTACATCTAGCTTGTGTGAGTGTGCATGTGTGTGTGTGGGGGGGGGGCGGTAGTTATTTAAAATACCTTAGAATGTTGAGGAGAATCCTACTCAATAATCCCTTGCCCCACTGCCTGTTACTGGGTCAAGGGCGCAAGTGAGCGGCCTGGCAGTTAGGTCAAGGAAGTTTGCTTTGACTTGGTCACGGGGTATCATCCATTTCTCATGTATTATGTTAGTAAACAGCAACAGAATTTGGGTGCTCCTAGAAGATCCTTAGCCAGATTGTGAGGAAGGTATCAAGGAGGGATAATATAAATTTATTAGTGCTACAAGGTTTCAGTAAACTATACATTTTAGACTAGAGAGTCAATGTCCTCGATTCATCGGTTCAGTCTTCATTCAGAGAAGAAAAGGCATTTTCTAAGATATATTATCTGAGTTCAAATTTAAGGTTTAAAGCACTTTGAAGTGCATGTACTGTCTAGTCAGATTTGGTATTCTGGTACATTGTCATGAAAATGTATTTGCTCCTTACACAGCCGGTATTTTATTTTATTTTTTTCATTTGTTACAACAGAAGCAAGCCAAATAAGAAAAGAATAACATTCATTTGGCTAATGGGCAAATTCTAGTTATCAATCCAATTGTTTAGAAATAACAGCTATTCTGAATTACCTTGGACCAAGAACAAGAGATTCGTTGATCATTTCTATTTTCCCTCTAGGAACATGTCTTATATTCCAACCAGCCTTGACAGAGCTTACACCTAAGGGCTCCCACATCCTTTTGAACTCACAGATTTGCCATAGCTCCAAGCAGAACAAGAGAAGAGAACGTTCTCATTAAACTTTCTACCTGGGCTTCTGTTTCCCCTCTGTGTAACTGTTCATCTTACACACACACACACACACACACACACACACACACACACACCAGGGATGACACTCAGCCACATTTTAATTCCGTAATGAATTGTGAATCATGAGACAATCTAACTGCAGACAGGAACTGTGCTCACACGGTCACACAGGGTCTTCCACGCTGCGTTTTCAGGTAAGCCACTTCACACGGTCACAGTGATCAGAGGGTGATATAAAACCAAATCTGATGACCTCAGAACTGGATGGGATCCCTATTCCTTTCAAAATGCCAGTGGGAGGTGTTTTCTGAAGTGGGTCAAGGTCCTCGCCACCATATTATCTGGTGATGACTCACTCAAAGCAGGGAGCACCAGCATTACCCAAAGGCAGAGCCCACACAAATACATCCCCCACTTGCTTTCTCTGGCCTTTGCAAACCATGCACTACCAAAGTTTCCCCTGACTCATCCCTGAGCAGTCAGTCTACTTGCACAGACCAAGACCCAGGGCAGAAAACCATTACTTATTTTACCTATTTCTATGTACTCATGTTCTAATAAATCTGGAGCTGAAGGAGAGCAGTATGAGGAGTCTCTCCTGATTTGCATTCATTATTTGCTCTGTTATGTTTTGGGCCCTTTAGGTAATTTGGAATAAATCAGGAAATAATTATTTTTCTTTTTTTTAAATCAAAAAGTATGTTTATCTAGGAATAGAATTATAAAACTCATTAAACTCTCAAACTGTGTTCATTTTACATATTTATAAAAGTGTATTCAAGATGCATAAATAAAAATGAATGTTTTTTTTCTGTATTTATGCCAAGATAAATTAGATATTTATAAAACAATAACAAAATAAGACTATTTGGGGGATGAACCCAGTCATGTCTTTGGGCTTCAGAATGCACCAGCAGTGCCTATACCTGAGTATGCGTGACTTCCTTGGCTGTGCAGACAACTACCTTACATGCTTCTATTATTCATCACTCTATTTAGTGAAAGGTACACACTACACCACATAATTGAAAGGGAGAAGCCAACTTTGAAGGACTGTCATCTATTTAGGGTTAATTTATGAATGTGATGATGGAGGTTAATGCTGGTACCCCAGTGAGGTTATTTGGAATTCAACGACTTGAATAGACTGTATTGTAAGGGGCACTTAAGTTTAATGTAGGCTACAGTACTATTTGGAGCTCTTAAACCTAAAAAAAAGAGAATTTTCCATTGTCACAAATCTTGCTGTTGAAATCTGAGGTAATTGTGTACATAAATGCAAGGTATCTCTTCCATGGCACTTAAGAATGGAGCTCTTTCATTCCATATCTTTTAAGCACAGAATGATTTCACTTCCCAAAACATCTCTTATACTTCCATGTAAATTACTCGTGGCTGAGTTTTATCCCAAAATATTGGTCCTGTATGAGAACTCAGCAGCTCTAGGGTTCTTTGTCTTCAAGGATATGTTTGCAGCTCATGCTTTCCTTTGTTCCTTTTAAGACTATTGAGTACTTTTCTTTAAGGGCTAGAAATGATTCCAGTGCTCAAAAGTCTTTCATTTTTTAGCACAAATACACCAGCTTCTATTTTCACACCTGAATAGTTTACTAGAGTTCTTAAAATGACTCTATTGGACATGGAGCGGGCTACTGAGAAGGAAAAACTGACCATAATTTGTCTCCACAGATGCTGTCCAGTCTATGCTTGATTTAAAACATGCAGCTTTTATACACATTCCAAAATCTTTATTTACTTTTTTATTGATGACCTCACTAAATCAAAGTTGTTCCTTTATGCCCTTCTAATCGTTACTTAAAAAAAAAAAAAAAGCCAACTAAATATTGGAAGAAAACATTAGTTTCCACAATTTTTACTCTCATGAAGATTTTCAGCATATATTTTATATTTCAAGGCAGAGTCTGCATGGTTATCCACTTAATGCATTTTCAGAATACTTACTATCTTTCTACATACAACCTAGGTACTTGATAAGTGTTCATTGTTTTCACCATAAACACAGCTTAATTATTATGAAACCTAGAGGTCGCTTACAGAATATATGTCAGTACTACTATGAAGAAAAAAAATGCATTTTACTAACAGATGTAATTCTACTGCATGGCTGATGAGTTTCAGGTTAATTCACCCTCTGGGCAAGAGTGATAGCAATTGTTTTAAAATCACAACTCCAACAGAATTCTTTTTGTGCTCTAAAGCAAGCATTTTTGGCAAAAGATTAGTTTTTACAGAAGAAAGAATTTTGCCTTTGGGATAGTATTGGTTTTCTCACTATTTCAACCTTAACTTAGCTAAATTGAGCCACTTTTGAAATCCATCACATAAAATGTTCAACCTTAATTCTTCTCTGGCCTCTCAGGGAAAATTTGGTGGCATTCTTTATTCACAAAGGAGCCTGGACACATCCCAAACTCTAAGTGTGAAGGGGTGTCAGCTCTGTCAGCATGTAAATAAGTCATTAACAAGAAACAGCTGTCTTCTTAAATTTTGCCTTTTCACTTCATTAAGCTTCTTCTTTTTTTGGGGGGGGGGTCCAGATTTCCTTTGTATTCACAAAACACTTTCTTTTTTAAAAATTTCTTAAGACCTCCTGGGGCATTTGGTTTCCCTAACTGGCAGGAGTAGCGGTCTGCTCCAGAGGAAGGAGACGCATTTTCTTTCTTTCTTCTTTCCTTCCTTTTTTTTTTCTTTTTCCTTCTTTCTTTCTTTCCTTTTGAAATTTCTGAAGTTACCTTCTCAGCTTTGTTATGGGGATGGGCACGGTTTCTCTTAAAAGGGAATCGAAACTGCAAAGGAATCAGAGTAGAGGAAAAAGCAGTTCTCTTGAAATGCCATAGTCTTGATCAAGTCATCTGAATTTTATGCACTGATAAGTATTAGTATTGTTTTCACAGATTTACATGAAAATAGTTTTAAGGTTTATTTTCATCTCAGTTAATTATCAAGTGATATGTCATTGTGCTACGGACTATAGGGAATAAAAGTAACCCATTTTGAATCCAAAACAAAGAGGTTAAAAACTACTAGGTGGTGGTTATGAGGGTTTCACTTTTTAAAGTTACTTGTTAAACAGTACGTATGTATTTTATGTACCTTTCTCCATGTACTTTTTTTTTTTTTTTAACTAGAAAAGGGGAAAAGAGAAGTCAGAATCTGATCATTTCCTTTTCGAATGTGGGCTTCTTCACTCCTCAAAGTTCCAAACTGATCCAACTAACATTGAGTGTGCCTACTATATATCCCAGGCATCTTGGGGGAGAGGGGTCATTGCTGAAAAAGAGGCAGATTGCTCAGAATGTGGCTATTGAACAGACGTGAGAGTCTATAATATTTGACTTTGTTCTTAACAATGTGTAGATTAAATGTCTTGGTTGAATGTATTTGTAGGAGTCAGAGATTTTTTTAACCTATGGAGATGTTAGGGGTGAGAAAGATTCAATTTCTTATCTCTATTTCCAGATGCTGGACTTCATTGCTTTGGAAAGACTGAACCTCTGAAGAGAAAACCGTAAGGAGGCTTAGGACAGTACAGGAGTTCCACGCACCCTGGCCAGTTACAAATCTGTGAGGTCCTGATCTACGGCCCTAGGTTAACATATCAGGGTTCTCTCTTAAAAAAAAAAGATTATTTATTTGAGAGAGAGGGAGCAGAAGGGAGGGGCAGAGGGAGAGAGAGAGAGAAGCTCAAGCAGACTCCCCACTGAGTGGACACCTGTGCGGGGCTCTATCCCACCACCCTGAGGTCACAACCCCAGCCAAAACCAAGAGTCCCATGCTCCACTGAGTGAGCCGTCCAGACACACCCTTTTAAGAGCTCTTTTAAATAATCTCTGCTCTTCTCACACTTCTGCGTCCCCTTAAACATGCAATGTATAAATAAAAAAAAAAAGAGCCTGATTTAGAGTCACCAAACAATAGCTCAAGAATGACTACAATATAAATAAGCACATACATAAAGAAAATGACATGCTTTGAATCCATGGACTTGAGATTCTTCTTTCTGGGAATACCTGTCTAACTCATAATTGTATTTGTAACTTTTTATAAATGGACTCTTTTTTTCATATGTGCCCTTTCCCCAAGGATGGAGCATAGGGGTGGGGGACAGGGGTCTGATAATGACAGCATTTGGAGGGAAATGGTGCTTTGTATTAATCCAGCATCATCTTCTGAAAAGCCATCTTCTTCGGCAGAAGAAAAAAACTGCTACTAAAATTCAAACTTGAATTTGTTTTGATTATTACAAAAAGGGTGCTGAAAAGAGGTTAACCAGTCACTAGGGGACCACTATTTCACCATTTCACACTCTTTTGTACACTTTTTCATTTGGAGACGTTATCTAGAGTCTTGGAACAATACGGCTGAGAAATGCCTTGCTGATAAGAGGCTGCCCGCAGGGAGCTGAAGGTCAAATAGGCACACATAACATTGAATTTTAAAGCCCTCTGCTGCACTCTAGGTTCAAGTGCACTGCATCCCAAACCCTGTCCCCAGTGCACACAGTGGTATAAACAGTGAGAATATTATAAACCCTGTAACATGAGTGTCAGAGGCGTGACATTCTTTATCCCCTTTTTCTTCTCTTTATAGGATGTCCAATTATTATCACATATTTCTTAGGCATCTTAATGCACTGATGGTAAGAAATAAGTTCTACTTATGAGGTCGCTTAAGAAGCTACTGGAAAAGCCAGAGGCATGCAAGTGTCAACGGCTGTTCTTTAGATCAGCCTACGTCTTAATAAATTCATAAGGTAAAATTAATCTGGTAATAAAAGATAATTTTCCTTATGTCTGCGAGGAAGAGCATAAGAACTGAAAAAAAGTTCAGCATTTCATTTTCTGTCAGAACGAGAAGGGTGACTGGGATGCTGCGGCCCGATGTTCAGCTGGTCCTTCTTGTGATTTTAATGCATGGCACTGTTCTTGATTCCCTCCTTGTTCAGCATGTTGCAGGTAGTAGGTTGGCCTGATTATTACTGAGGACAATGGTTGCTGTGACAGTCAGCTCTCTCCATTCATCAGAGCAATTCACTTTCCCGTACCCGAACCCGGGGCCCTTCTACTCTCGGTGATTCACAGAAGCGCCCCCGTCATTGTCATTCCAGGCATGCTAATATTACAAATTACGGCCTCTAGTCAAAAATTAGTTCTCTTCATTTAGTATGAAATGGGATCCCTTACTTTAATCAGAAACTTAAACAAGTATAAATTTTCCCCCTCTGGTCTAAAACAATCATGTAGCGGAAACAAATCTTTGTGGTTATTACTTTTGTGTTTAATTTTTCATGTGAAGTAAACTGAGTATGGCTGTATCCTTAAATGAACTCTCCAGTCCTTCTTTAATGACCTTCCTGGCTGTTAATTAGACTTTCAAACTAGTACCTGGGGTTGGACTCCAGCGATGATAGAAAAACTTGAGCTAAATAAACCCAAGAGCGTAGTCATGTATTTTTCATACTAGGCTTTCCCCAGGAGCAGTTAAACTTAAGTAAACAAACCCTCAAAATGGTGTCTCTGCAACAATAACATCCTCATAGGTCTCGATGAACACAAAATCAATGCAAATCTATAGAAATTCGTCACTCTCCCATAATAAAAGGATACGTATTTTGCAAGATAACAGAGCAGCCTATGACAGACTGGGCTGCAGATGCCCCTTCGTGCACTGGCATGCCTCAGTCTCCCCCTGTGGGGTTGCCTCCAGCTCCCTGTGGGGACAGAGAGCAAAGCCGCAGCAGCTTGGGCCCTGAAGCAGGTAGAAGCTGCCCCTGCGCTCCTGGGTTGCAGCCATCGCCCTCCAACTTGTGAAGAACAATGAGCTCTCGCCAGGGGCTTCTCTGACCTCCACTTTCTCACCTTTTTGCTTTCCATGGTACATTAGGGATACTTTTCTTTTAATATTTAGGTTGCATTAGAAAATAGACGGCTCCTCTTCAGTCAGGTCTCTCCGTGTGCTAGGCACTATGCTGTGTGATTTATGTGTCATAACATCCCGCAAGTAAAGAATTACTATGCCCCTGCCCCAGTTCTCAACAGAGCACCAGGCTGTGTAGCTGTTGAGCCCATTTCCAGGACATCTTTCCTTCCCTCTGTCTTCTCAGCACAAAGCGGTACTTTATAAACAAGGAAGCTGACACCTAGGGAAGTTAATTTACTAAGCTAGTAAATCAAACCAAACCAAACCAAACTATAATTTACACTGGTATCTCAAGCCCATACTCTCAGCCATCGTCATATGCTGCTGCTCTTGGCAGCCTACACTCTGTCTTTTGCTACTGGTCTGTGGACACCTTGAGATGGGGCACAGGGTTTTTAGTCAATCATTCTCTCTCTTGAGTTTTGCACAATGTTGGATTTTAGCAGTTACACTATACGCGTATGCTCATCTTTTTAAAGGACCTACTATTTGCTAAATGCAAAAGTCCAGCCCCCAGAGCCAGCTGGCCATTTAGAAAACATTTCTGGAGGGCTTCTTCTTCTTAGGGAAAAGGTGCTGCAAGGCTGAGGTCCTTTCACACCTAAAGCTCTCTATCTCCAGACTGTCTGTCCACAAGTATACTATGCTCAGGTGGACATGTTTTGGGGCAGGAAACACACTTATCCTGGCCCACTGCTGACTAAGCCTGGCCATCAGCTGGACTGTGGCCTAAGTGATAAATCAAGGTGAGAGGCCTGGATAATAGTTATATGAATCACATCCTCTCCCTGAGAAATCTGAATGTGACACAGAGAAGGCACTCCTACCAAGAGTCATACAATAGAAAAATGCACCAGAAGCAGGGCCGAAGACAACAGAACACGGGAGGGAGCTGAAGTCTGGGCAGAGGGGAGAGCCAGGAGTAGAAGCAGCCAAGTAAGTGAGGAGGGTGGGGTCACTGAGTGGACCACCAAGGTGGCTGGAGTGTCCCCAGTGAAGACCCAGGAAGCATCCGCCTGCAGACAGCCGAGTCCGCCTCCTGGGTTTCCTTCCTTCCATTGTATCCCCATCGCTGTCCAAGAGGCCACTGCTGAGGCAGGGAAGGGTGGGCATGGGGGGTAAAAAAATGGTGAAAACCCAAGATCTCAATCTCTAAGGAACTATGATCTAATGAGGCAGATGCTGGTGTTCATAGGTGATTATAATCCAAGACTAAATATGCTTGGAGGGGCTGAACACTATATCAAAGCGCTTTCTAAAAGGGGCTCCTGGGACACTGTTGCATGTTCTCACTACAGGCCTATCTGACCAGGCTGGGGATGGAGGGAAAGGAGAGGAAGAGAAAGGGTGGAAACTGGGAAGACTGAAAAAGCAGAAACCTATGATAATTCCGTTCCCACTTGAATTCACATATTTCAGTAATTGCCTGCAGTGCTAAAAGAGAACCTAAGCTTTTTCTTAATATCATGTTTAATAAAAACTCTCTCTTAGTATATTTTGAGTGAGTCGGGTGCTCATTAGAGTGCGGGACAACTAGCAAATGAGTTACAGCACCACATAATGACGAGGGGCGCTGTGCCGACACGCTCAGTCCTGAGCTGGGGAATTCACTCCTCTCCTTCATCTGAATTACGAGTGGCTTTCTAATGTGCATGTGCGACGTCCCAGTGCTAGACCTGGTCCTTCATTACAAAGAAAACAGGACATCAAGTCAAATCAACCACAGGCTGCCCTTAGTATACAAGACCTGGATAAGAAGGGGTCCTTCCCTCTTTTTCCGACTGTGGTGAGTCCAGTCCCAAAACTATGATGGAGAAGGCCACATCCTTCCAGAAACTTAACTGGTCATTCATTTCCAGCCCATGATCAAGCTACCTATACAATGCAGGTCAACAAAAGACAGCTTTGAGCAGCAGTCTATCTTGCCCCTCTAGACTTCTAGGGTCATAGGCTTGCAGAGCTGGCCTATAGTGCAATGATTCTGTCTGGATAGGTAGACCAGATGCTGTTACACACAGCCCATTATTACCCTGAACTAAACGGCCACAAAAGCAAATTATGTCCTTCAGCCTAATAACAGCTTACACTTTGTGAATGCTCATGGAGAGCCAGGCCCCTTGAAGGTATGTCTTCTTCTTTACCACTTTTTCTGAGGTAGTGGGTGATAATAACTATTATTAGTCCCATATTACAGTTGAGAAGAGGGTTACTTGAGAAAATAAGTTACTTGTCCCAAACAACATGGTTGATAAGGGAGGGATTGATGGGATTTGAACCTACTCATTTGGACTTGAGCCGTTGCTCTATTTATGGCTTCAGTACACTGCTTTCTGGCATTCAAAAGAGTATTTCACTCCCTTCCAGAGAGAATGGAGTGAAACCCTTGTCTGCCTCCTGAAGTAAGCCCCAGTAAACAGGCTGGTTCTTCTGGCTGATTTCTACTCAGGACCCAAGATTCTCTTGGATAGCTACATCATTTCTTTCTCTTTCCACCTCTGGAATTCTCCTGCAGTGATTATGGTTTTTGTTTTTGGCCCCCCCACCCCATCCCAACCTCTGCTGAGGTTTTCTGGTTGAAACTCATTGACAGAGAGCAGTGATGTGAAATGACTTCTTTTGCCTCCCAGAGCTTAGCCCAGTACTAGTTCAGTCCACGAGCAAAGCAAAGCATATTTCAAATTCCATCCCGAGTAGACACAGTCTGCAGTTTGAGCCTGCCGAGCCAAATTAATTAGAGATGAATATCATAATAGAACGGCACTGATCGTAACATATCGCTGAGAAGTGTTGGTCTGTGTTAATTAACGTGATTTGCCTCAGCACTCAGTATGTTTAAATACAATCAGCGTGGGTATTTGTCCACATAGACGAATACATTTTTCCATAGTGGCAAAACTCACCTCGGGAAATGACCCATATGTTCAAAGGCTTGTCCCTTTTGCCTCTCTCCAACCCCTGCCCACCACACCCACTGATGGCCTAATTGCCTCTACTTGGCAGTTTCAAAACATAATGTGTAACTTTTAGAAAATCTGAATATTTGGTGGTGGAGAAGTGAAAATTGTTGATATAAATGTGGAAACCCTTCTGGGAGACAGACTAAAAGAAAATTCCTAGGCAAGTCCAGCCTGCCTAGAGTTTCCTTTCCCTGAAAGAATCTGAATATTTCTCTTATGTTCATGTAGTTCTAATACTATGCTACACTGATTGCCATTTCTACCAATTAGCGCTTTATTTAAAAAAAAAAAAAAATTAAACAGCGTCTTTTAAAAGGCAACTATCTCCTGGAAAGCTAGGGGGTTATAGGTCATGTATCTACTTAATCAAATTTGTCCAAATTTCTTTTCATTTAATTCAGAAAAATTGAGTTGAGGGATGTGAGTTTTAGCTGAGGGGGAGGGAGGTATAAACTTTGTAGCACTGGGTTATTCCTGAATGTAGGAAAGAGGGAAATCCATCCTCTCTTCCTCCTCTTCTAGAGAGCTTCAGAGGGGTGGGTGGGCTGGGCATCCTCTCTTGGCAATTCAGTTAGGTGATTTAATCCAGACCCTGCTTTTCACTATGCCATGGATTAAAAAGCCTTCTGTGGATTGGCTTAAGCAGTTAACCAATGCATGTACCATGGTTTCTAGAGAAAATTCTGCCTCAAATGTTGAACACCTAAGTTACAAACCAGCCTTTGGAACAAAATCTACTTGAAAGTGGGGACTGTCTGTGCCTGCCTCCACCCCACGGCACACTCAACACACTCATCGGACATTGACTGCTCACGCATGGAAATGCACATCGAAGCAGAAGGCTTGAATGCAGTGCATGGCTCTGTTCACAAAGCCGAAACATCTGGATGAGCTGTAGACTAAGGAGGCTATCCAGATGTTTTAAAATCATTAGTAGGGCAGACAGTACATTTGTGTGATTGACGTTTTTACCTTTTACTTGTTTTCTTTTTTTTTTGTGATGAGTAGCCCTAGTCTTTGTAACTGAAGTGTTGCTTGCTAAATCGTGCCTTTATTCCTGAGATGCTGGGGGTGTTGAACTCAGTGGGTGCATTAAAGACTGGGGGGGATTAGCTCTGGGTTGTCTTGTAAGATGTGGACTTGGTGTGGGTCAGGTAAAGGGGAGCAAGGTGAGTGGCCCGGCTATATATATTCCTTTTTATCCTTTCCCTCCCTTTTGGCACTCTACTCTGGATTGGAGGCTTGATCTCAGCTCTGATTTCAGCTATTTTAAGCCTCTTAACTTTCTGTCCTCCTTCTTATATGTGTCCTGTGAAATCTAATTCAAAAGCAGGATGTACTCTATTACAGTTTTCCCCCCAATACAGTCAGGGCCACAAGCATAGGAATACGTTGGATATTTAGTGTAAATCCTGGTTCATAGGCCTTCTTAGCTCTTCCACCTCAAAAGTTTCTGGAGACTATGTACCGGGAGTCGGTCTTTTAAATATATTTTCTAGGTGAGTCCAGTGCAGACTTAGGAGAACTGCTGCATTACAACCTTGTTCTAATTACGATGGCTCACGAAACTTTAGCTCTTCAATTTTATTCGTCTATAGAATGTAGGAATCTAAGTGATGGTGGAAAAGTTATAAATCTAAGTATCCAGGTGCTTCTGAAAATGTAATGTAAGCAAGTTAGGAACTTGATAACATTTCATATAGATACTTGCTCTAGAATCTATTCTTAGGTATATTGGGCATTTTTCTGTCTGAAATCTGATTTCCATAGAAGATCAATAGGGGAATATTTACACTGCCAATACGGTAACCATTTATTATTTGATTTTTACAAAATCTTTGCCTCTAAGCAATTGGCATTCAAAACAAATCATTCCTTCTTTAGCCATAATGATACTTTATTGCTTTTGTTCTGAAGTATTCATTTTAGTTCCATTATCCCTATTGTGTAGAGCAGGCACAAAACTAGCCTAAACCCAGTTTATCACAGCAGAAGCTGAACAGAGAGGCTAAATAAAATGCAATCAGATGGGTACCCCCTCCGATTAGCAACCAGAAGAGTTCATCTTCTCTAAGAGCCCCCAAATTGGTCTGTGGGGAAGCAGTTTGAGTGAAGAATGTCTAGACTATAAAGCTATAACTCTTCCAAAATCATTGATAAGCTAATTTATTGCTATTAAACCAATTGCCAAGTGAGTTGTTTGGCATCAGGATTAACCACCTGATAAATGAATTTCTCCTATATTTTCCTGGCAAAGGCGGGAGGAGAAATGTGGAGACTGGGGACAGAGTGCATTTCAGAACTTCTCTGAAGGCTAGCTCAGTGAAGACACAGGCACTCCTCGAAATGAAAAAAGGCTTCATGGGGGCACCTGGGTGGCTCAGTGGGTTAAAGCCTCTGCCGTCAGCTCAGGTCATGATCTCAGCACCCTGGGATCGAGCCCCGCATCGGGCTCTCTGATCAGCGGGGAGCCTGCTTCCTCCTCTCTGTCTGCCTGCCTCTCTGCCTACTTGTGATCTGTCTGTCAAATAAACGATTAAAAAAAAAAAAGGCTTCACGAAGGCTTTTTCAGTGTCTGAACTCCACTCTGCATAGAAAATGGAAGGTTAAACAAGTGCCTTTGGGACCAGGAACCTTGAAGCTAGGCACAGATTTTACTTCTCAGCAGGTCACATGGTAGGGTTCCACCTGCTGGTCAGTGATTCCCCTGACCATGCATGGTTTTAGACCAATAGTCCCCATGAGGGACTCGGGACTCGCTAGCAGTTTCTGTAGAGGGCTGTGACTCTGGGTATTCCTCTAGTCTGGACATGTGTGAATGGGCTTTGCTATTACCTTAGCTTTCCTATTTTTTTTTTTTTTTCTTTATACAAATGAGTGCTAGTTCACACTCTAGTTTCAAACTCAGGTCTCTAGTTAGATTTTTGGCTCTCAGTTTCCATGAAATGGCCCCCCTCTCTCCAAGGCTCTGTCTGCAGTAGGATCTTCATCAATGCTGGTAGGCCACCATGGTTCTTTTCCAGAATCAGCTTGGGTGCCTAGGAAGGTAGATACTCTAACACGGCTCCAGACCCCACTCTTCACATGTGGATTAATCCTAGGAGTGGAGAGTGCTAAATACAGTTGGTGCTGCTTGCATTTAGCTGTCTCATCTCTTCTGGGTCACTGAGAAAACATCTCAGGTCTGTTCATCTAAAATTCAGCAACTCTACTGTCAAACAGTGGCTTCCCAGATGCGGTTGCTGAAAAGCCATGTGACTAAGGTGTCAGTCTTATTGTTTCCGATTATCGTGAGGTTCTCAACTGGAGTTGTTTTTTGTTTGATGGTTTGTTTTGTTTTGTTTTTAGAGTTTTGTTCAAGAGATGTTAATTTCTTTCTTTTTTAAAATTATTTTTATTAACATATCATGTATTATTTGCCCCAGGCGTACAGGTCTGTGAATCGTCAGGCTTACACACTTCACAGCATGAGATGTTAATTTCTTAGAAATGAAATGTACTTCCCTCTCAGGCAAACCTGATCTAGAGAAGAAGACACTAACTGAGAAACTAAAAGGTAGCTATTATTCTCCGTCAATGACAAAGCCTACAGTTTATTAAAGAACAAACAGACGATCTTTTTCTGGAAATAAAGCTACACAAAAGGTATACAAAATCACATGGGTCTCCTCACGACTATAAAAGCAATATGCTTTACATTTACATTGCCTTTACACGATTAATATCAAGCATTCTTCTTCGCTTTCATCTGTAAGTACATTGAAATTCTTGTCATAAAAAGTAGAAATGTTTTATGAGTGTTTAAATATACACATAAAGGTTAAAAGTATTGCTCCCTTTATTTTAAAAAATTTCTACAATATAATAACCCATCTTAACTTGAAAGTCTACCGAACATAATACCTATTATGCTATTCTTTGTTTCCACTGTTCATCTTGAAAATGCTTCCATTTTTAAGTAAAATCCTCACTGCATCTTTTAAAATCTTTTTACAATGTAAAAGTTCTTTATATGTTAAAAAAAAAAAAAAGGTAGACAATATGACTTTCAGTAACTAAGACTCTCATGGAACAATGCAATGTTAGGCACAGTGTCTGATTTTCCTGTGGAGGTAGAAAACAGACTTCATAAAGAAAGCGTCCATTTTTGGACTCTGTAGCTTTTGTCCAATGTAAGCATAATGCCTATGGCCCTAATCCAGTCAGCAGCTGTCTAGTTCCTGGGTCTTGACAATCGCCTTCTCTGGCCTCTGCTGTGTTGTTTGCAGACATCTACCTGATCTGTAGATCAGAAACTTGGTCCCACATTCCCATGGTGTCTTAATTAAATCTTGCAAAATACTCCAGGAATTAAGTTGCTGGGGAAAACCTGGGTGACTAAATGAGCTGCTCAATCACACAAGTTTCTACTTTTCTGAATATCTCATCAAACATTTCTTGCTTCTTCCCTTGCTTTCACCTCCATCGCCTACCCCAACAGCTCCACTCCCACAATACAGGTATCTTTTATCAGTCCAAAGTGGTGCCTACCAAACAGTCCAATATCCCTACTGGGATTGGCTCTTCTCTCTGAACTGACTACTGTGGTCTACTAGGTAGGAGCACCATTATATTGAGGACTCCTGCTTTTTAAGCTCTTGGAAGGATTTTTATTTGGAATGGACACATGGTTAAGAATGGTATTTAGTCTGAACTTTTCCCCTGGCCAGCTTCTCTCCTCTACTCCCACTTCAGCACACCCTTCCCCGCATTATTAATACCTGGGAAAACATACTGGGTGGGTTTGACTGTCTGATACCTCCACTCAGGTCTCAGATGGTCCTCTCTTGCCCTTTATTCAAGCACTCTGCCTAGAGCCCCACAAGTTTGACTAAGGGCTTGCCAGTGTAAAGACACATTTGAAATGACTCATTAGTATCCAAAGGAATTCCAACACTTTCTCTGGATGGACAAGCAGTGCAGATTTTTGTGGTCAGTGGTCACTCTGAAGTCAGGTGCCAAAACACGATCCGCAGGGGGCTGGTACCTTATACCAAGCATTAACAAATTATGGCACATAGACCAAATCTGTCCTTCTCCTTGTTATTTTATTTTAAGATTTATTTATTTATTTTAGAGCCAAAGAGACAGAGAAAGCACAAGCAGGAGGGGCTGAGGGAGAGGGACACAAAATCCCAAGCTAACTCCAAGCTGAGCGCCAAGCCCAGCATGGGGCTTGATCTCAGGACACTGAGATTACAACCTAAGCTGAAACCAAGAGTCAGACACTTAACCAACTTTGGAACTTAACCAACTTTGGAATGTCCCCATTCTTTGTTTTTGTAAATAAACTTTTATTTGAACACAACCATGATCGTTGCTTATTACATGATATTTCTACCTGTTTTCCTGCTACTGCAACAGAGCTGAGTAGATATGACAGAGACCGAATGGCTCAAAAAGCCAAAAAAATTTACTATCTGACCCTTTATTAAAAAAAGTTTGCCAACTTCCACCTTATGTTCATCAATTACCTCATCTCTCTGCTTGAATCCTAAATAGAATCCTACCTGAGGGGCAAGTACTGTTTCTCAGGTACCAACTTGGTTGAACTACAAATTATTTTCAACAAAAGGGATGTAACCTATTTTCAAATTAGTGACATCTGGCTAAAGGCATTAGTATATGTAGAGGAAACAAAACAAAACAAAAACAAACCCATAAGTCTTAGCTCAAACACTTCTAGAAGAAATTACTTTGAAAAAATGTTGCCTAGAGAGAGGCAAACTTGAGATAAATTATTAACAGTTATTGCAGTCCATTAGGAATTCAGAAAATACTAGTCCCATTCCTTAGCTGCTGCTCTTTTTGCAGTACATTTCCTCTGACCACACCCCGCTGCTAGACAAATTCAGCCTTACTGTTTTAGAGAGAATTAGCATTGATTTTCTACCATTAAATAAAATATTACAAAGGCATGCTTATAAATGATTACATCACCAAGGCTTGCAAATAGACAAGATAAACATTTCTTCTCCCTTAAGCTCATCTGCTAAATTGAATCTGATAGAAAGAAAGCAAATGTAAATCAAATGACTAGATATGCTGACATTTTGTTTCACAAAGTAGTCTTTCTACAAGGTTATACATATGACTACTAAAATTTAAAATGGCTGAAGGAAAGGAAGGGTTTTACACTCTATTGTGCTAAGTTTTTTTTTTTTTCCCTCTGCATTGATTAAAATAAAGAAGTCGTCATGTCAATGGGCAAAGCCCGTTACATTGCTTTTATCAAATGCAAAGAGGTGTAAATACAAACTGTAAGGTAAAAGAGAAAGATCATGACTCACCGTCTGACAGCAAAGCTATTAAACATAATCAAAGACTCAAAGTGAACTCACGTTGCCTTTCAACACATTGCTAAAAACCCTTTTTGCTGTAAAACTAGCATAAAATGTCACAATCCTGACACTGCTGTTGGAGAAACTTGGTTTAAGGCATTTAAAACAACTTCAAGACTGCAAATGAAGAGGAGTTACTTACCATAGGATAAGTCACACTGCATTTAGTCTGGACACAGGGCAGCTCAAGCTGTGATCAATAATTTATTAAAAGTTGGTCTTTCAGGGCATTATAATCTATAATCTTAGGACACTTATTTGCAATGAAAACATATAGTTTGTTGAACGAACGCAGGCCCACACATGTTTACAACAAAGTCAATGTTGTCTTTTACAAAATACAAGGACCATGATTTATTCTCAGGAAGTCAGTTGGACCATGAGGTAAGGTACATGGTTCTATATTGAGAAGTGAAAATCCTGCCCATGGTGTAGGATTCCCAGACCTTGAATGAAAGGAACAGATGGGCAGGTGGATGGCATATGTAGGTGCAAGAGAACAGATATGACAATCCACAAGTATCCTGAGCATTACCTGAAAAGAGCCCATTTGTTTTCTGCTCATGACTTCTTTAAAGGCATGTGTTCCAAAATTCACTTCTTGCAATACATCCGTTTATGAAAACAGTTGTGAACCTAAGGACTTTTATGAGTTCTGTGGGAAGCTTAAAAGGAGCCTCTGGCTCCTTTTAATTTGTTGTCCATTAGGTTTCTTCTTTGGAAATTCTGGATCATACACTTCCACACAGTGGTTCACTTTGAACCTTCCCTTAGCCTTGGTACCTTCTAAGCTCAAAAGTCCCTGCTCTAACATCTGACACCCCCTGACCCCCACCATCCTGGTCAACCACAACAAGGAGGGAACCTGGCCTGAAAGGAATAATCTCAGGAAAAACTTCAACAGATATTTTAATTTCTGTTTTCTTCCTTAAAGCTTTGCTGACCTTTGAAAATTTTTAGCAAAGGCAAGCGCAAAAATTCTTTTTTCAATGATAAAAACCCAGAATTTTCTAGTTAACTCCCATCTTAGTGGATAACCGATGGCTTTTCTTAGGTGATATGCATGAAAAATGTCACTTCCAACTGCCAACCTTTATAGCAATAGGTGAACAGGTTATTTATCACTAAAGTGTTTAGCGTTATTTAACTCTCCATATACCACATTGTGCTACATCTGTACCCCAAAGAGCTCATATCACTGCTTACCTTATGTTATATTTATTGTTTTATTTCTTTCTTGCAATACTTTGGTAGCTAACTGAGGACAGCTCATTTGTTTTTCTTACTCACTGTATTCCCCAGAACATAAACAATGAAACTTGTATAAATAAGGACACTAGAAATGCCTACTAAATGTAAGATGAAAAAATGAAAGCATATGCAAACATATCCAGTTCTAGTTTGGTGAAATGAATATTTAACTATTAGATTGAAATGAGATTTTGATTAGTTTTTGTGCCTAGTTTTAATAGTCATTATCAGAATTATATATGTGTTCTAAAATCCTGTAGAGGCAACAAATAATATCCACCACCCCTCCTTCCACCCACACTCTTTCACACTTTTGATTATCTACAGGTCAATTTCTGTTGGTGCTTCCCACTTCCATTATACTTCCCTAATGTGATCCCAGATGAAATTATAGGTTCCTAGTCTAGGCTCATAGGGTGTTCATGTGGATGTTTTTTTCTTTATTTAAAAATATATATATATACTTGGTAATAAGGATGGGCAAAGTGGGAATTAGTTGAATTTCTCTTAAGCTTCTTCAACCTTTAGGTATTCTTTCTCTGCTTGCAATGGCCTTCTACTGCTCTTTGGATGTTCTATGACCTCTTTTAGTCCCAAATCTCAAACTGAATCTCTCTAGACTCTCCTTACAAAATACGTTCTTAGTCTCGTTCTGCTGGAAAGTTTCCAATATATGAATTAGTCATATGATGTTAATGAATGATAGCAGCTTAAGGTATTTTTCTGGTCCAGAGGGATTTGCATTTTGATAAGGGGTAATGCCCTAACCCAAAGGATGAAATTGCTAATGGTAGAACTTAAGTCTTCAGAGACAGCATCAAGGGGTCAGAAAACCTTCCAGCCCTATCATATTGGCTGTCAGCTCTAACAGTGCAGAGGACTTCCACTCCCACAATGCAGTCCCCTTTATCACCATGAAAAATCAAGAAATTAAATTCTATGTAAGTCCCAAATGCTGACATTGGCAAATGCTGAACTCATTAAAAAGGGGAAAATGTCAACACAGTGGGTCCAAATAAGTTTTGGATTTGGTAGGAGGAGGAGGGGGAAGAAAGGAAAGCAGGGAGAGAGAAAGGCAGGAGAGGAGAAGTACTGTTAACAGGGAATGAAAGAAGTATCTCTTTAATATGAATGTTAACTATACTATATTACTAACATGCATGTATTTTTAATACACTTCCGAAATTAAATTGTATGTATTAATCCAATTTTCTGTGAAATAAAAAGAGATTGATTTACCATCTGTGGAGAAGAGGGACTTAAAAGACACAACAGATTTAAGGGCCATTAAATGTAATGTGTTAAAATTTTAAAATGATTTTCATAATTGTAGCTTTGTATCTTAAGCTAGTTTGTAATAAGGAATACTAATTTTGACAAACAGGTGTGTCAGGGCTATTTACCCAATAGTTATTAACTGAAGTGAGTGGTCAATTTGTCATTGGTAAGAATGGTGGAAAAGTCCCAGAGAACGGGGCTCCGCGCGAGGGCAGACTGGGCAGGAGATGCCATGGACCCAACCCTGCGGAAGGGCCTGGCGGATGCCTCCTTAGCCGGAGCTTGGAACAGACTCACGGCCAGCAAGAATGGTGGAAAAGGAGTTCTGCAGTCTTATATTTGTGAAGAAAATCAGTAAGAAGTGAATTTGCTCGATAGCAAGAGAATTCAGCTGTATTTGTTGAACACATGACTTTATGATCTTTTTGGAAAATAGTAAGTCATACACTTGTAGAACATGGTGTTGGCCTTGTGTTAGCTCATGCATACCCTCTTACAGATGTGGGTTAAAGTCAGGAGAGGGCTTGAGAGATGAACCTACATAAAAGAAATCAATGCAATGGGTTTTCGAGTGTGTTACTGTGCTGACTCCTAGGTTTCCTTAAAAAATTTTTTTAATTTAAATTTAATTTAATCAACATATATTGTATTATTAGTTTGAGAGGTAGAATTTAGTATTCTTCAGTTGTATACAATGCCCAGTGCTCATTCTATCAGCCCTCCTTAATGCCTATCACCCAATTACCCCTTCCTCCCACTGCCCCCAGCAATCCTCAGTTTGTCTCCTATAGTTGAGTCTCTTATGATTTGCCTCCCTCTGTTTTATTTATTTTTAATCATCTTATTTTATTTTTCCTTCCCTTCTCCTATGTTCATCTGTTTTGTTTCTTAAATTCCATATGAGTGAAATCATATGGTATTTGCCTTTCTCTGACTGACTTGTTTCACTTAGCATAATAGACTCTAGCTCCATTCATATCTACATCACTGCAAATGGCAAGATTTCATTCTTTTTTATGGCTGAGTATTACTTTACATTTCTTAACTAAATTTTGAAGCTTTATAAAGATGTCATTTTATTTATCTTTTAAAAAGAAAAATTAATGAAGCAATTGGAAAGATAAGAGAATTTCCTCTCAAGTGAAAAATTCAGGTAATTGTACAGCATGAGTTTTATAGAAATTCTAAAGCAAACAGAATAATAATAATGATTGTTAAGTTATTCAGGAAAAAACTAATCTGTCTCCTGTATCTTTGAAATGACTCTACACTTCTTGAATTATCCTTTGCTTCTCCATTTCCATCTGTAAACAGTTTATGAGACTCAGCAGATGAAATGCAGATGAAGACTTAGATCTGATATATATATACATATATATGTAAAATTTCCATCTTCTTGTGTATATACACAGTATATACACAAGAAGATGGAAATTATTAGAGAGAATTAAATTAAAGAGAATTAAATTAAATAATTAAATTATTAGAGAGAATTAAAGACATAGAGAATAATATTAGAATATTAATCATATACATATACAATTGTAGTTCAGTTAGACTAGAGATAATGAATATGATACAATAATTAAATTCAATATTTGGTTGAAAAATTTTCAGAACTGATGAAAAACACGACTGTACATATAAAGGAAACATGGAATATGCCAACAGAATAAATTTAATAAATATACACTTAGACTGATCCAGTGACACTGCAGAATATCAAAGATAAAGAAAAGGTCTTTAACATAGCCAGAAGGAAAAGACAGAACAGCTATAAAGAATAAATGTTAACAGTAAGATTCCCAACAATAATGGAACCCATAGGTCAACAGAATAAAATCTTCAAAATGCTGAGAAAAATAATTTTCAATATAAGCATGAAAACTACCTTTTAAGAATGAGGATAAAATAGTTACATTTACATTAAAAAACAAACAACAAAACAAAGTTTCTAATAATAGGTGATGATGAGGGGAATATTGAAGTTTTATACTTCTTAGAAGATGGCAAATGATTTCAAAGAGACAGAAATGCAAGGAGCAATGGTGAGAACAGACTATTTAATAAGCAGATAAATCTAAATAAACACTTTATATAAATAACCATAAGCATCATTATGGTTTAACATACTGATTAACATTAGATTTTATTAAGTATGAATGGTAAAATATTTTGGACAGCCACTAAAACAATATAAATAAAATAACTACTAAACCAGTAGATGGAAAACAATGGAATAAGAAAAAAATACTCTGTTAATCCAAAACATAAAGACTGGAAAGGCAGGAGAATAAAGAGGCATAGGAAAAGTGTAAAGTAAAATGATTAAAAAAAAAAAAGTTCAAACATAGTAGTAACTATAATAGATGTAAATTATCTAAGATTTTAAATTAAAAATAGAGATTATTAGATTAAATATGAAAACAAAACTAGCCACCTTCTGTGTATAAGGGACATGCCCATAGGAAAACAGAAAAATTAAAAATGAAAAGATGGAGAAGGCAGACCAGGTAAATAACCAAGAAAAGGCTGGAGAATATAAAATATTCCTAAAGATTAAAAGCCATTGGAAATAGGAAGGGTTACCATATAATGACAAAAAGGACCAATGCACCACAGAGCTATCATAATAGTTGTAAACTTGTGTGTGAAGACTAGAACTACAGTTCTAGTTAGTGCTACAGTCTTAGAACTACAAAGAGAAATCTATCTTTGTAGCAAAAGATTTCTTTCTTTCTTTTTTTAATTTTAAGATTTTACTTATTTATTTAACAGAGAGAGAACACAAGTAGGCAAAGGGAGAGGGAGAAGGAGGCTCCCTGCTGAGCTGAGAGCCCAATGTGGGCCTCAATCCCAGGACCCTGGGATCATGAACGGAGCCAAAGGCAGATGCTTACCCAACTGAGCTACCCAGGTACCCTGTAACAAATGATTTCAATGCAATTCTTTAAATTATTAATAGAAAAGCAGATAAGAATAATGAATATATTAAAAAGACGATCAATACAGTTTACAAGCTTTTTAATTTTTTATAATTATTTAAAATTTTTAAAAAGTTTTTATTAAATTCCAGTTAGTTAATATACAGTGTAATATTAGTTCCAGATGCACAATATAGTGATTCAACACTTCTATTCAACACCCAGTGACAATCTTGATTAAAAATTTAGCCCTGTATACACTTAGTGATATTTCATTTTGATGAAGAAACATGGGGTATTTATTTATTTATTTTAAGAGAAAGAGAGAGAGAATGAGAATATGTGAGCAGGGCAGGGAGGTGTAGAGGGTAAGGGAGAGAGAGGATCTTAAGCATGTTCCATGCTTGTGTGGAGCCCAACAGATGGCTTGATCTCACAATCCTGAAATCATGACCTGAGCCAAAATCAAGAGTCGGGCCTTAACAGACTGAGCCACCCAGGCGCCTGAAGAAACATGGGACATTTAAAAACAATTCACACACTAAGCCATTAGGTGAGTCTCAGTGTTGGCAAGTCTGTACACATAGGCCATTTTTTCTAACTACAATGTAAATAAATTAGAGGCTAATCAAAAAATTAATGAAAGTCTCCATGTAGCTGAAAATTAAACACATACACACTTGTGGGTAACTCAAAAATCAAGACTTCTAATGTAAATCAAAATATTTAGAAGGAATGATAATGTTATAGTGAAATGGTACTCAGTAAAACTGCATCCTTATATGCTGTGGCTAAGCCATCAAATTAAGAAGTTAGGAAAACAGAATAAGTTCCAAGGTAACAGAAGAATAGAGATAACAAAGATTTTTTTTTTTTTTAAATAAGCAAAATAAGAACGAGGTTAAAATAGATGGTCAAGAAAGTCAAAGTTATTCCTCTGAAAAACCATTAAATGAGATAAAATGGTGGCCACCTTGATTAAGTGAAAAAGAGAGAAGATGCAAATAAAAATATTTAGAATATAAATGAGGACATAACTACAGATATATTGGAGACTTAAAAAATAATGCAAAGATATTCAGAGAAATTATGGCAATAAGTTGGAAATTTAGACAAAATTGACAGGAAATATATAAAACTGATTTAAAACATATAAAATTGCCAAAGAAGTCTTGAAAAAGAAAAACAAAACAGAGGTATCACAATTCCAGACTTCAAGTTATATTACAAAGCTCAAATAATAAAAACAGTACAATACTGGCACAGAAATGGACACATAGATTAATGGAGCAGAACGGAAAATCCAGATATAAACCCACAACGGTATGGTCAATTAACCTTTGACAAAAGAGGCAAGAATAGGCAATGGGAAAAAGACAGTCTCTTCAAAAATGGTACTAGGGAAACTAGACAAGGTGCATGCAAAAGAATGAAACTGGATGACTTTCTTATACCAAGCACAAAATAAATTCAAAATGGATTGAGGACCTAAAAATGAGACCTGAAACCATTAAAAATCTTAGAAGAGAGCACAGGTGGTAACCTCTTAGACATTAGCCATAACAACTTTTTTCTTGATATATCTTCTGAGGCAAGGGAAACAAAAGCAAAAATAAACTATTTGGACTACACTAAAACAAAAGCATAGCAAAAGAAACAGCCAACAAAATTAAAAGACAACTTACTGAATGGGAGAAGATATTTGCAAATGATGTATCTTATAAAGGACTGGTTCCCAAAATATATAAAAGACTTATACAACTCAACACCCCAAAACCAAATAATCCAAATAAAATGGGCAGAAGACATGAACAGACTTTTCTTCAAAGAAGACATACAGATAGCCAACAGACACATTAAAAGAGTCTTGTCATCACTTACTATCATGGAAATGTAAATTAAAACTTCAATGAGATCACCCCACACCTGTTGGAATGGCTAAAATAAAAAACACAAGAAACAAGGATGTGGAGAAAGAGGGAACCTCATGCACTGTTGGTGGGGATGCAAACTGGTGCAATCACTGTGGAAAATGGTTTGGAAATTCTCAAAAAGTTAAAAATAGAATTATCCTATGATCCAGCAATTGCACTACTGGGTATTTACCCCCAAAATACAAAACGTCTAAAAGGGATACATAAATCTGCACTTTTACTGCAACATTATTTACAATAACTGAACAGTGGAAGCAGCCCAAGTGTCCATTGATAGAGGAATGGATAAAGAAGGCGTGGTATATTTATACAATGGAATATTATGCAGGCATCAAAAAGAATGAAATCTTGCCATTTGCAGTGACATGGATGGAGCTAGAGCATACAATTATATATTATATTGCTAAAGAAATAAATCAGTCAGAAAGACAAATACCACATGATTTCACTCATATGTGGAATTTAAAAAACAAAACAAATAAGAAAAGAGAAATTTAAAAAGAGAGGGAGAGAGACCAAGGAACAGACTATTACCTAGAGGGAACAAACTGATGGTTATTAGAGGGGAGGTTGGTGGGGGGTAAGTGATGGAGATTAATGATAACACTTGTCATGATGTGCACCGGGTTTTGTTTGGAATTGTTGAATCACTATATTATACATCTGAAATTAATATAACACTGCATGTTAACTAATGGGGTTAAAATAAAAACTTTTTAAAAAGAAGAAAATAAAAAGAACTACTCTACAATCTAGTGATCATACTACTGAGTATTTACCCACAGAATACAAAAACACTAATTTGAGAAGATTTAGGTGCCCTTATGCTTATTGCAGTATTTTTTATAATAGCCAAACAATGGAAGCAGCCTAAGTGTCTGTTGATAAGTGAATGGATAAAGTAGATGTGGATATATACGTACATATACACACACAAACCAAGAAACAGACTCATAACTATAGAGAACAAACCAATGGTTACTATAGGGAAATGGTGGGGGGATGGGTGAAGTGGGTGAAGGGAATTAAGGATTGTGCTTATCATGATGAGCACTGAGGTAATGTCCAAAATATATAAAAATGTATATAACTCAACACCAAAAACCCCAAATAATCCCATTAAAAGTGGGCAGAGAACTTAAATAGACATTTTTCAAAAGAAGTCATACTGATGGCAAACAGACACATGAAAATATGCTCAACATAGTCATTTGGGAAATACAAAGCAAAAACACAATGAAATCTTACTTCCCTCCTGTAGAGTGGCTAGAATCAAGACAAGAGATCACAAGTGCTGGCAAAGATACGGAGAAAAAAGAACTCTCGCTCCTTGTTGTATAGCCACTGCGGAAAACAGTGGAGGTTCCTTAAAAAATTAAAAATATTAAAAAATTTAACACTAAACAAGATAATCCAGTAATCCTACAACTGGGTATTTACTTAAAGGAAAACAAAAACAGTTATTCAGAAAGATATATGAATCCCTGTGTTTAGTACAGCATTAATTACAATAGCCAAATTATGAAAGCAACCCAAGGATCCACTGACAGATGAATGGATAAAAAAGATGTATTACACACACACACACACACACACACACACACACACACACACAAATTATCTAGCTATGAAAAAGGATGGGATCTTGTCATTTGTAACAACATGAATGGACCTAGAGGATATTATGCTAAGTGCAATAAATTAGAGAAAGACAAATACCATATGATTTCAGTTATATGTGGAATTTAAACAAAACAAAACAAACAAAAACCAGAAGCGGACCCATAAATACAGAGAATAAACTGATGATTGCCAGGTGTATAGAGTGGGAGGATTGACAAAATGGGTGAAGGAGTGTGGGAGATACAGACTTCCAGTTATAGAATGAGTAAGTCACCGAAATAAAAGGCACAGTACAGGGAATATAGCCAGTGGTGTTGAAATAGTGCTGTATGGTGACAGATGGTAGCTACACTTGTAGTGAGCATAGCTTAACATATAGACAGTCAAGTCACTGTGTTGTACGTCTGAAACGAATGTATACAACATTGTATGTCAACTATACTTTAATAAAAAATAAATAAAATATAGAAAACCAAAATGTTTTATAGTTATGAAAACATTTCATTTGAAAAATAGGCAAAAGAACAGAAAAGCCTTAAAAGAGACATAACCCTATATAAATATATTAAGCATGCTCAATTTCATTGGTAACCAGGGAAATACAGATTAATACTAAATGTCAAACATTTTGTTATTTCCTCATTTCTCAGAAAGAAGTTTGACTCTACTAAGTGCTACTGCTGCTGATGTCGTTTGGTAGTGACCAGTGTTTAAACTGTTATAACTGCTTTAGAAAAAAAATACTGGGGGCACCTGGGTGGCTCAGTGGGTTAAAGCCTCTGCCTTTGGCTCAGGTCATGATCTCAGGGTCCTGGGATCGAGCCCCGCATCGGACTCTCTGCACAGCAGGGAGCCTGCTTCCTCTCTGTCTCTGCCTGCTGCTCTGCCTACTTGTGATCTCTCTCTCTGTCAAATGAATAAATAAAATCTTAAAAAAAAAAAAGAAAAAAAATACTGGCACTATTTTGTAAAATCAAACCTCAGAAACATAATTTCAGTTATTCCTTTCCTAGGTAGACCAGAGAAAATCTTGCTTAGTGCATCAGAAGGCATTGCTCATAATATCAGAAAATTAGGAATGTTCATTAGCAGAAATATGGATAAAAATATGATATATTCACATTAGCATATTAGAAAATGATGAAAATGAGTGAACTACAGTTGTAATAACAACTATACACTGGTACGTTTAAAAATAATATTCACAGAAAAAGCAAGCAATAAAGACTATTTATAGTATACAATTTCTATAAAACTCAAAACCAAGGAACCAAGCAACGTGTTATTTAGGGATATAACATGCTAAATATTTCTTCCTTTTTAAATGGCAAAAAAGTGATAAAACGAAATTCATTACAGTAGAGAATTCTGAGCAGGCAGTAAAAGTAAAAGGCAAAGTACATATGCAATGGTATTAGGATTATTTTAATTATTTAAGTTGGTTGATAGTTTCATAGATATTAGTTATATTGTTATTCATAACTTACATATATATTTCAAAATTTTTTGAATGTTCAAATAGTATGAGCTAAAAATCAAAACACAGAATTATATTGTCTCTGTGGTCACACTTCTTTTATGCCTCCTTAATGTTTATCAAAGTATCACACAATTATCATGATGTTCTAGATGCAACTTCTTTTTGTTATGTTAGGTCATCTTCCAGCAATGTTAGAACAGATTTCCTTCCCTCACATATACTGCCACATATGCTGCTGCTTTACTTGTCCTTTGATGGAGGTACAATACACTTCATATTCTCATATCTTTTCTTAAACTCTTCCCTCAGCTTTCAATGTTTCTCCCCTGATTATACAAATCTTTCTCATCTGCCAGCATCTAGCTCTTCCTCATCTCCTCAGTGAGAACTGATTTAACCAGTGTCACTTCTCCCACTCTGGATTACTTGTACCAACATTATAGTGTAATCTGCATCCATTAGGTAGGAAATAGTCAAACTGTGATGGTGAAGCAACTGTCATACTATAATGGAAAAAGACTTCATTTAAAGCAGTCTTGGAGCAAGCATTCATCAGAAAGTGAGAGTACAAAGCACTGATAGAGTACTAGGACAAGAACAGATTGACAGATTATAGTCAGAATGGGAGATGCACAGAATATCAGTAGATTAAACTACCTTAGTAGGAACTTCTAGAGTCTTTCAGAGTCATGATAGTCTTTTTTGTAACCACACCTGGCTGAGAGATGTCATCAGTTTCTCAGTAGGGACAAACTGGAAGTATATATCAGCTCTCCACTCAGTAGCATTAATATATTGTGGGATATAATTTTCTTTATCCCATTATATACCTTCATATAGTTTCAGTAAGTTCCTAAATTGCCTTCATACAGTAGTGAATTGAACACTCCCTGTTGCCAACAGTGTTATAGTCAGATAGCTTTTCTCCGTTATTGTCATTTTGGTTCTCATCAATTCAAGAGCAGCATTCTGTAAAGGGTGAACTTCAAGCTACAAGGTTGATTTAGTTAGTGATTCATCAGTAGTCATTCAACTATGGCATACAAGGTTTGGGGACCTGAGGACAGTGGGAGGAGTGGTCTTCCTGGCAGAGAGGAGAATTTGATCACTGCACTGACATTATTTAGAATTGATAGTGCAGGGTGATCACAAAAAGACTAATGCTTAGTCAATTGTATTATTTTTAAAGTTCCCTTTAAACGTCGCACCCCCTTACTTGTCTGCATCTGTGATGGACCACTCTTACCGTGTTACCAGCTACTTTGAAGGTTGTAACTTCTTTGAAGGTATGAAAGTGATCTTAATTGCCCTTGGCAATTGTAACTTCTTTGTAGGTGTGAAAGAGATCTTATTTGCCCTTGGATGGCAAAACCCCAACATTTAGTTGATTCTTAGCAGATGTTTGTCAAAGAAAGGAATTTCATTTGTTAGGATGTGCTTGGTGACAAATACCCAATTTACACTGATACTAACAATGAAGCAGATACAGTGACTCATAAGAAAAACTTGGTTTGGTGACTCAACAACGTTGGGTCAAACACCCACTTTCTTTTTGCTTCTCCAGTCTACCTTCTGGAGTGTCAGATCACTGGTACAGATACGATTGAAGAGGCCACAGAAGTCCCTGTCCATAACCAAGAGAAATAAGAAGAGCAACCCAGAAGCATTCTCACAAAAACAAGGAAGCTTCTATTCTCAGTATTGCTCTCCATTCTCATTCCCCTGGCCTGGGTCATATTCTTAGCTCTGGAGCAATGACTTCTAGAGCCAGGGTTTAAGAAGAGAGCTTCTTCCAGAGATGCAAAGGAAAACTAGAATACTGTCCAGGTAAAGAGGGAAATGGAAATTGTGAGGCCATCACAGTGCCTGCTGAAAGAATAAAGTATAATTGGTTGCACAGTGGGGTCTGGAAGAAGGTTTTGACTTGTAAAAGGATTCATGATATTGGGCACAACCTAAAAAATGATCAAATGTATATGAACCATTTCTAGGAAAGTTTTTATTATCCAGGAAGGATAGTTTTACTCTGGACACTTTTTATTCTAACTTACTATGTGGGCTATTACTGTAATGTTCTTGAAAAGTATCTAAAAACACAATAAGGTTATTCATTAACATGCTATAATAATATTGTTTTACTTGCCAGATTAAAAATAAGTTCACAAAAATTTTATTTAGTATTATTTTGCATCTAAGTCAAGAATGACAGGCCAAAGACATCTCGCCATATGGTGTTTTTGCTGGTGTTCGAAGCAACATGTACTAACATTCCTAGAAAGAAATGGACCAAAGAACCCTGAACATTTTGTACTTATACATTAAAATATATGCTTCACTTTTTGGCATGCAATTAGAGAGCTGTACGTACCATCCATCTTTCCTTGGTGCAAAAAGTGGACCTCTCGGAGAAGCTATTAAATGTGTTCTATTTACCCTAATCTGACAAGTACCGAACACATTATTTTACGTTTTTCCAATTGAATTGCGTTTAATGTAGTAAAGATTGTAATAAAAAGAATAAATAGGCTAAAATTTTAAAAAATTATAAAAAAAGGTCATCACATATATTTAATGAACTCTTACTTTGGGCTAATCTTTGGAATGATGGGGAGTTTATAGTCTATTGCTATGGAAGCTGATAAAAAACATGTAAATATATACTGTTAAGGGAGAAAATGCTAAATACTTACAAAATATGTGATTGAAGAGAAGACAAATAATTTCCCCATACTTTTCTAGACATGAGACATAAACCCATTTGACCACAATCTCCAACTGCAGCATTTAGGAATAGTCCTTAGTCCATCCCCTGTCTTCCCTCATGCTTTCCTTCTTTGGACCAAGAAAGCTAGTACATCTTATGGATAGCTTTCTGATTTTTTAAAAATTTTAAAGTATTACTTAAATTTTCCATCACTACAAGCTTTCTTATAAGTTATAACAGACCTAATGTGAGACATAAATTTAGAAATTACAGTTGCTTAGGAAAAAAGTTAAAACAACTTAATTTAAAAAACTCCATTTGGTAAAGTAAAATTTAGAATGATAGCTTTTATCCTTCAACACACTTCCTCAGTTGCTACAGCTTAGGCAGCAGAGAAGAAATCCATCCAAGCAAGAGCAAGAACGGCAGGAGAAATGGACTCTGGACTGGAATTAGCCATCATGAAGCTTAAAATTAGGGCAGGTTGAGCTTAAGGAAAAAGAATATTTCACCTATAACCAAAAATAAATGACTGCTTTTAATACTGTCTTAAGAATTATACATTTTGGGGCGCCTGGGTGGCTCAGTGGTTTGGGCTGCTGCCTTCGGCTCGGGTCATGATCTCAGGGTCCTGGGATCGAGCCCCGCATCGGGCTCTCTGCTCCGCAGGAAGCCTGCTTCTCTCTCTCTCTCTCTCTCTCTCTCTCTCTCTCTCTGCCTGCCTCTCTGCCTACTTGTGATCTCTGTCTGTCAAATAAATAAATAAAATCTTAAAAAAAAAAGAATTATACATTTCAATACATCTCAAGGGAAACCTGGAAAGATAGTGAATATCAAAAAATGGAAGATATCAAGGATACATGGAGTTCAAGACAATTGTTTCTTGATTTCAAATATAGACAAGAGTTTGTCTCACATTGGAAAGTACACAAACAACAAGTCAATCAGAAGGGTGATTTTGACTTTTCTCTGAAACTTCTAGCTATTTTGAAAGGCTAAGAAATCTCAAGGTATTATCTGAAATCTTTCTTTTCAAAGGTTTGAATTGTAACCCTGTCTGGAGAAGGATTCTACACTATTTTCTGTGTTTGTGTATCCATGCATGTATTTCACTTAGAAGATATTAAGGGTATTTGAGATTGGAAGAAGAAAAAATATAGAAAGAATACCACTACAGTGACTTCTTCAGGAAAATATCATTTGGGAAAAGCTTACGATGAAATTGACCCCCGTTTGAGGATATTTGCTGAATGGGTTCTATCATTCTCATTATATTCATCATTTAGATTGATTTTTGAGGGAGGGCTTTTTTTTTTTTTCAAGTTATCTCTACATCAAATGTGGGGTTTGAACTCATGACCCTGAGATCAAGATTGCATGCTCCAATGACTGAGCCAACCAGGCACCCCAACACTGATTTTACTGAATTTGAAAAGTGAATTTGATCTTATCAATTATTTTGAACTTTTCACTCATTAACCCACATTCATATATAGTTGCATGTAACCAGGAATGATTCCCTATCAATTAGGAATTTTGCCTCTCTAACTTGTTGATATTATTTATAGTCCCTAAAACTCAAATGGAATTTTATTTTTTTCAAAGCATGTTTTATGACTTATCTCATTATTGCTTACCTGGATTTTCTTTGATTTTTTTATTGTGGTAAAAAAAAGCAAATAACATAAAATTTACCATTTTTGCCATTTTTAAGTAGGTGGTAGAGTAGTGTCAAGTATATCCATATTGTTGTGCAACAGATCTCTAGACTTTTTCATCTTGCAAAACTGAAATGCTAACCATTGAATAATAACTCCTCTTCTCAAGAACTACCTTTAGCCTCTGGTAAACACCGTTCTACTTTCTGTTTCTAAGATTTTGACTACTGGATGCATACAAATGGATTTATGAAATATTTGTCTTTTAGTGACTGGCTTATTTCACTTAGCATAATGTTCTCAAGTTTCATCCATGCTGTGGCATATGACAAGATTTCATTTAAAAAAAAAACAACAATAATATTGCATTGTATATGTACCATGTTTTATTTATCCATTCATCTGTCAGTGAACATTTAGGTTGCTTTTGCCTCTTCGTTATTGTGAATAATTGCATGGATTTTCTTACAACGCTGTCTATGTTTTTTTAGAACTCAGATACAAAACTTGAGATCTGAGGCTACTGTCATTATAAAATTTCTCTAGTCTTCTCTTTCTACTGGAGGCTACTTGAGATGAGCAGGGAAAACATGAGATCTCAGGCTCAGGAAACTTAGCACATTGTTTGGGGGTTTGTAATCATGAAACTTTATGTGTCAGTCATGGATTCTCCAGTCTAGAAAAGACCTCTAGTGTAACCAATCACCCTATATTTAAATTTCCTTTCCAAAAGTCCTGTCAAGTGTTTTTCTATGCTAGAAATCACAGTGATAGGCTAAGTCTAAGGTACTGCTACTGCCATTAGATTGCCCTAGTAGAAAATTCTTCCTCAGCCTACACTAACATGAAATTTCCACCAGCTCTACTCTACTATGGAGTGAGAATGTCTGTGCCCCTTGCAAAATTTCTATGTTGAGAGAGTAATGAAATGGTATTGAAAAGTGGAGTTACTGGGAGGTAATTAGGTTTTGAGGATAAAGATCCATGATAAAACTAGTGTCTATATATTTCTGCAAAGAAGATATCCAGATGGCCAACAGACAGATGAAAAAGTGCTCCATATCACTCGGCATCAGGGAAATACAAATCAAAACCACAATGAGATATCACCTCACACCAGTCAGAATGGCTAAAATCAACAAGTCAGGAAATGACAGATGCTGGCGAGGATGCTGAGAAAGGGGAACCCTCCTACACTGTTGGTGGGAATGCAAGCTGGTGCAACCACTCTGGAAAACAGCATGGAGGTTCCTCAAAATGTTGAAAATAGAACTGCCCTATGACCCAGCAATTGCACTATTGGGTATTTACCCTAAAGATACAAACGTAGCGATCCAAAGGGGCACGTGCACCTGAATGTTTATAGCAGCAATGTCCACAATAGCCAAACTATGGAAAGAACCTAGATGTCCATCAACAGATGAATGGATCAAGAAGATGTGGTATATATACACAATGGAATACTATGCAGCCATCAAAAGAAATGAAATCTTGCCATTTGCGACAACATGGATGGAACTAGAGCATATCATGCTTAGCGAAATAAGTCAAGCAGAGAAAGACAACTATCATATGATCTCCCTGATATGAGGAAGTGGAGATGCAACATGGGGGCTTAAGTGGGTAGGAGAAGAATAAATGAAACAAGATGGGATTGGGAGGGAGACAAACCATAAGTGACTCTTAATCTTACAAAACAAACTGAGGGTTGCTGGGGGGAGGGGGGTTGGGAGAAGGGGGGGTGGGGTTATGGACATTGGGGAGGGTATGTGCTTTGGTGAGTGCTGATTCACAGACCTGTACCCCTGGGGATAAAAATACATGTTTATAAAAAATAAAAAATTATAAAAAAACAAAAAACAAAAACTAGTGTCTATATAAGAAGAAGAGAACTATTCCTCTGTTCCCTGCCATGTGAGGATACAAGAAGATGGACTATAGCAAACCAAGAAGAGTGCCATCACCAAATACCAATTCTGCTGTTGCCTTGATCCATGGGAAATAAATGTTTGTTCTTACCTGTATATCTATGATATCTTGTTATAGCTGCTTGAAATGACTAAAACATATTCCTTGGATTCATGACTAACATATCATAGTATCACAGAATGTCAAGAAACCTTGCAAACATCTCTTCTGGGCGCCTCCATTCATAGGCTCATTTCACTTCCTTCAGGGCAAGTCCTCAAATATCTGAACACATGACCATACTAAGTCTTCCATTCTCCTGGCTAAACATTGCTGGCTCCTAAGATCCCTTTTTAACTGAAGGGCTTGTGGACCCTCTGCCCTTCAAGTTGCTTTTTTCTGAGCACATATCAATTGATCTGTATTTCTTTTAAACGGTAAGACCCAGAACTGAACAATACACAGCTCTTCTATGCTGACAATGATCTATTAATCTACACTTTTAAGCATGATCACCTGACCACCTATGAATTGACTGAATACTGATTAAGAGCTCAGACTCTGTAGCCAGAAAGACTTGTGTTTGAAGCTGAGCTTTTTCTAGTTATGTGACACAGGAAAATTAATCTAATTAAGCCATTGTTTCCTCATCCATTTAATAGAGATTACATAGTACCAACTCAAATAACAGAATGCATAGTGGCTTGGCACATAGTAAATACTCAACTAGTGTCAGTTCCTATAAATCTATACTTTCCCACCTATTCACAGTTAACAGTGTGAGAGACAATGAGATCTAAAGAGTTAAGGGGGAAAATGATTACTAGAATAATATTTTTAAAAATCTGCATTACGCAGGATAGTTATCAAAGGAAAGGGTAAGCTTCATAAATTGCTTTAGCCCTGTAAAAGGGATTTATTACAATGAGTTAATTGGTTTCATTCAGTTTGGAGCCATAACATCTGGAATTTATTCTAGCTGAGTGCATGCAACCCTTTGAATTTATTAATCCAGTTCATCAGCAACCTGCTAATTTTGTATGAGCAATAGAATTAACTGGATGTGCTGACCATATAATTTTTAGACCACTTTCTCCTACCACCAATACTACCTTGAACTCCCAATGGATTCTGAAGAAAGGGTCCTACCTGCATTGCAGTGATGACAAGATGTTGATGAACACTTTACAGACATCCTGAATTATCTTTTGACATAACCCTTTCAGTACTTGGGCTATATTAGCTTGCTATTCACGTTTTATCTAAAACAGTCTTAATTTTTTTAATATATGGCACTAAAATATTTTTGAAGTTGAATTTCCATTTAAAATGTCTCAAAAGACATGGTTATACAGTGAAAAATATGAATTTGGAGTTGGTGGTGAGCGATCTAAAGTCAGTTGGCTATGGTTCAAATCCTGGAGCTTTTACCCTCTAGCTCTGTGACTTGAACAAATTATTTTACCTATGTTACCCTTTCAGATCATATCAATAAAATGGAAGCAGTAATATTATCTACTTCAGAGAGTTGCTGTAAATGAAATAATGTATATGAAATGCTTCTACAGCACAGGGTCTGGCTCAATAAACGTTCCATCTTGTTCTTCTTCCTCTTTATCGTCATCATAATCTGGATTCAAGGATCACATTACCATTTGCTAGGTGACCACTGGCAAGTTACTCTACTCTTTAATGTCTCCATTTTCTTAACTTTTAAAAAACGTATAGTTCTAAGTACTTCATAGGATTGTGGTAAGATTAAATGAAGTAGTATATCTAAAGCACTTGGGATAGAGTAGAGGTTCAAAGAATCATCATGCATTACTTCTTTCTCTTTCTGTTTCCAACTCTCTTTATTCTTCACGAATATATATATCTATATCTGCATTTATTTATATTTGTAGTAATATATTTAGGAGAGATCTATTTGTTTTCCTGCCTTTGCATAACTTGCTTTGAGCCAGGAAACATGTTTCTCAAATATTATGCTACATATTACCAAATATAAGCAGTCTCTGCTAAGATGGCAAGAGTAGAAATAGACTGGAATTTACACTCTCATTGCTTTTGCTCTGTGGATGACCCACTGAGATGTTCAGCTGCCACTGGGGCAAGAGGTCTCTAGACAGTCTATTGGAATTTCATCTGCCAAATGCTGGAGTTAGCAGAGACCAAAAAAATATATTAAAAAGGCATGGCTCCCAGAATTTATTGGCAAGTCCAAGGTAATAAAAAGCAAAATTTGATATAACCAGGGGCTTTTTATACTATCATTTTTCACCTTTGCCACATCCTTTCAAGCTGACCTAAGCTGTTTCTCAGTAAGGTTTTAGAAATCAGAATGGGGATTTAATGCCTTGCTTGAGCATGCTTTCACTTGGCCCAGGCTGATTTATATTTAAGATTGTATTTTTTTCTCCAGAGAGAGTTGGAATATTGTTGGGGTGATTGTTTAAAAATATAAAAACCATGTGCAAACTCAGTTACTTGAAGAGAGAATGAGAAGATGATGGTGGCAGAAGCAACAAGGGAAGAGAAATAAAATACTGAACATATTAAAAATGAGAAGGGGCAGAAAAGTGGCAATCATTAATGAGGTATTTGCAAACAGTTGTAAATCAAACAAAGAAAGATGGATGAAAAAACACATGTGAATGAAGAAAAAACTGGAAGAATCGAAGATGCAAAAACAACATGCTGAAAAAAGTCAACTGACTGAGTACATCTTTTGGTCTCTTCTTTATGTTATCTGCTTGATTTAATAGAAAGGATTCCAGGAACTGGATTGTTAAAAAGAAGAAAATTTTAACCCACTGAGCCACCCAGGCGCCCCAAGAGAAGAAAATTTAAAGAAAGTCTTTCATAATTCATTCTCAGTTCTCAAAGACCCAAGGTTGAGTACATTAAGAGTGACCAGTGTGGCTGTTGGGATTGCCTATAAAACTTGAATGCCTTCAGGAAAAAATGGATCATGCTGCTGGCTTCTTGGCCAAGGACTCACATGGTGCATGGGACTCTCATTCATATAATTCACTTTGTGATGATGTCTGAATAATCTCTAAATTTTTCAACACATTCAGGCCATGTTGACAGCATCTGGAAAAATGCTATTGCCTTAGAGCAATAATAGCCTGGAATTGCTTTAACTTGGTGTTACAGTAGCAGCCACAAGCAAAGAAGCTTGTAAACTGGTAGGAAATGAGATCAAAGACCACTGCTACCTTTTTTTTCCCCTTTTCTTTATATCCTGGTTGGGTGGTAACTAATGATTGGATCAACATATGTTTACTTTCTTAGTGATTGGGATTGGCTCTAGAAAATATCATTGGAGAGTTTATTCTGCAGATCATTCCCTGGACACATGTTTCTGAATCTTTGTAGTAAAATAATTTTTATAGACCCATAAAATATGGCTCTCATATGTCAGTAAACCGATGTGTGAAATGTTCTGCCTGTGCACAAAAGGGGCAGTGACATGTTGCTTAAGGACTTGAGCAGTCTGGCTCTTCTGTCTGACTCACTCTAACTTATATTGCCTGCTTCTTATTTTTCCGGTAATATTAATCAGGTTAAACCAAGAAATGGCAAAGTTCCTGGCACTTTCAAGTGAATTTAGTCCAATAACATCACCATGTCCATGACCTTTGCCTAGCACATGGGATAGGAGGGAGCAGAGGGGATGACAAGGTCTCATGGATTCTGTCAATCACCAAAGAAATTCTCCACAAGACCATCAGAAACATGACGAAACATCCCCATCAGCCACACTTGTGGAAACCTAAGCCAAAGATTAATGGCTCTGAAGACTATTAAGTTTAATAGTAGAATGCTCCTGAGTTCTCATACCCAATTTACCAGCAACCAGCTTTGCATTCTTGGCAAGTCAGTTGAAATCCTTGGGCTCTGCTGCTAGTCTGTAAAATGGGAATAGTATGTCTTACTGAAATGTCATGGCAGTCAACTTGTAGTAGATTGAAATGGTTTTAGAAAGTTAGTAATTATTTAAATAAATGAGGCACCAAGAGGTAGGTCACTATGATGGTTAAGAGCATACTGGAGCCAAACCTCGTGGATGAGAAACATCCATGATATCACCCATCTAACTGAATTTGTAGGTGCCCATAGACACCCCTCATGTGCCTCTCTCTTGCTAATAAGAAAATCAGGTTCTCCTCCTACTCCACCAACAACTCTCCTAAAACGGTCCTCATGGGCTCACAGATAAGCCTCCTTATGGCAAGATCTAGCAGACTTTTTTTCAGTCTAGGTCTACCACATACCAGCTATGTGACCTCCCTTTGCTTTACTCTCTTCAGGTGTCAAATGGAAATACAAATAGTTTCCAGAATTTAAGTATAAGCTGTTATACATTCATCCAAACCCACAGAATGCACAACATGAAAAATGAAGCCTGGATTTTGGATTTTTAACTTGTGTGCCAATGTAGGTTCATTAATTGCAACAAATGTACCACTCTGGTGGGGAATGTTCATGGGGAAGGCTGTGCTGGTGGGGGGACAGAGGAGATAGGGGGGATCTCTGAACTTTCTGCTCACTCCTTGTTGTGAATCTAAAACTATTTTTATTTTAAAACTCCTATTTTAAAAAGAGAAGTATTAAAAAGCAATATCTACTTCCTAAGGTGTTATAAAGATTTAAAAACATAGTATTTCTAAGGAGCCTACACAACTCCAAAACACAATAAACACTTAAAAAGTGTTGGCTGCGGGGTTCCTGGGTGGGTCAGTCGGTTGAGCTCTGCCTTCAGCTTAGGTCATGGTCCTAGGGTCTTGGGACCAAGCCCTGTGTCATCGAGCCCCATTTTATGCTCTCCACTCAGTAGAGAGTCTACTTCACTCTCTTCCTCTTCTCCTCCCCACGCTCATGTGTTTTTTTCTCACTCTCTCAAATAAAAAATAAATAAATAATTAAAAAAAAAATACTGGCTGCTGACACAGCATAAACTCCCAGTGAATATTCTCTGTTCCCTCTTTTCCCTTTCCTTTCATTATCTTCAATGTTTGGCTATGGTGGATCATGGTTAGGTCCACAGAGCACGAACAGTACATGTTTAAGAGCAATCTCTTCCATTAAAGAACATTCTGATGTGTTCACACAAAGTAACTAATTTAACAGATTCATTCCTCTTCCTTCTCTATCACTTTCCCTACTCTGTTCAGTTATGGGTGTCTCTCCAAACTGACCATTGGTTCAGTCTTACACAGGGACACTAGGACTTTCAATGGAAGCCACCGTCCTGCTGAAATTATAGCCACATCACTAACAGATTCAGCAGTTTCTACCCCACTAGCTTATTTCCAGGTGAAGTTAAATCCTTGCCAGTAGTAGATCTTACTGTATGTCGGCTTCAGTGCTGTGGAAAAGGCTCACCAGGACTTAATTCTGGCCATCTGCTAAGAGTTTAAAACTGTAATTGTATCTAGTGAGTGCTGTGAATCCAAATAGGTTCAACTTCTAATTACGTCAGTGCTGCTCACAACTTTTATTGGTTTTTTTTTTAATGTGATGCCCCCAAATGAGAAGATTTGACAGAAAGTTTACCATGATATTTTATAATATCAATAAAGCTTTCCACATGTCCAATTTACAATTTTATGCATCTTAATGGATTCTGCTTTTTGTTACATTGGTTGTGCAGACTGAGTTTACAGAAATAGATCATAAAATGTCTCTTCCAATTAAAGGCATTTTGCATTTGTTTTAGCACAACGGCATCAGATTTGACATTGAGCTTAGAGTTTTTGTTTCTGGACAAATTCATATAGGAAACCATTATATAAGTTGCAATACTGTGTATAAAACATTGCTCTTCTGAGTGAAAGTCTGCCAAGTATCTTCTGTGGGCGGATGAACGGGGAAAACAGTATCTTGGGAAAAGACACTTGATAGTCAGGGCAAAGATGCCCAGAAACAAATCCACTTACGTGTAGAGAACATCAGGCTCTGCTGTTCTGACTCTGTGCATCAGCCCATGATCCAGTCTATAAGCAGAAAACAAAGTGGAGCAAAAGACGGGCCATCGAGATGGAAGCTTTTGATTTTAAATCATGCTGTGGAAATGGGAGATGTCTGTTGCGAAACACACTGGTTTCCTTCATGCACCAGAGAGGGTGTCCTCAAACAGCCCTAGAAAAGAGTCAGACACATGCTGGCAATTTGAAGAAGGAGATAATAGGAGGAGACTGAATGGTAGTACCGGAGCGAAACAGAAGATGCTGGTGTTACAGGCTCACCTGAAACACTTGAAACAATACCGGGCTCAGCCTGAATTTTCCCAATGCAGCACAGAGGGAAAGGGCCTGGTTAGCCTTAAACATTGGTGATCTTGCGGGTACAGGAGAAACAGAGATTCTAAAAACTGCAGAGAAATAAGAGTCTGGCACACACAGCTGATTTTCCATATATATAATCCTTGATATGATGGTATTTGGAGGTGGGACCTCTGTTAGGTAATTAGGTTTAGATCAAGTCATCAGGGTAGAGCACCGTGATAGGATGTGTCCTTACAAGAAGAGGAAGGGACCTGTCTCCGCCAGGTGAGAAGAGTGCTCGAAGACAGTCATCTGTGAATTAGGAAGACCGCCCTCAGCAAGAACCCATCTTGCCCTTTCATCTCCGACTTCCAGCCTCCAGAACTGTGAGAAGTACCTTGTTTCAGGCCCCCAGTCTATACTACTCTGTTACAGCATTCTGAGCTAAGACACTAGCACTTTCTTTGTTATGAGAATTAACTGACAGAGTATTTGGAAAGCCCTGAATATAGGGTATGGTGCGTGGTAAGCACTCAACAAACGTGAGCTATTAAAATCTTTAAAAGCACCAGCTACTGCTTTAAAAGCCCCAGCTACTGCATTACTGGTGAAGTTTTGTAAAATCTTTAAAAGCACCAGCTACTGCTTTTGTATTGTTTTCATGTTAACAGGCACAAAATGACACATTTTAATCGAAACTTACAGTAGGAACATCTTTCTAGACCCTGAGATTTATTCTACCTGCTAAATAATAATATTTATATTTGCTAGTCATAATTTCTTGTGTGAAAACACACAGGCAGGCACTGGGGAGGCAGCACTGAAGAACAGAAAGGTCATGATGTTTGGAGCCAGAAGACTGACTTCAATTACAACTCTGTTAGTAGGTGTGTAGCCTTTGACAAACCGGTTATAGCTTTAAGCCTTAGTCTCTGCATTGGCAAGAGTTCCAAATAATACCTCCCTCTCACGAGATTATGAATTGGAAAGTATTTTGTAAACTGTAAAGCACTGTACAAATATTAATTATTATGTTAGCACAGTGTGAAGCTTTGAAAAAAAGCAAGAAAACAACGCATTACTGGTGAAGTTTGAAGAGCTGTCTAATTTAGGAATTGCTGCAGATAACATTAAGAATGGAGACACAACCTATTACATTTAGTTTAAAACAACCAAAAAAGTGAAATGTGATCCAACCTTGAAAAAAATATAACTTGGTATGCGTGAAGAAAAGACTCTGAAACGGATTTCAGAGAAACTTAGAGAGCAGCACTGTGGCCCAGCCACCCAGTGGTTGAAGGAAGTCAGAAAACAGATTTGAGCTTTTACAGTGTCAGTCAGGATTTAAAAGGGCAGTTCTATTTCAGGCTTTTATCAAGAGACAATGGGCTCCTTTCTTCCTTTTGGAGCCCGTACAGGGCTGGCAGAGCACCCTTCTGGGCACTGCAGGTCAGCTGTCAGGCCAGGATGCCTCTTCCACAACACACACACACACACACACACACACCACCACCACCACCACCACCACTCCCCGCCCCCGCCTCTCTTGGGATTCTGTCTATGAAGGAAAAGTGGATCTACTTGGAGGAGGAAGACCTGGAAGGGCTTCACCCCCACCTACAGTTCTGTGGATCAGTGAAATGCCCTTTAGCTCTTTTCATGTTTTTTCCACAGGGATCTTGTCCACTTCACCTTGGCATATGATTCCTTTGGATCTGTTTGAATCTGATCTGAGTATAAGCGTATAGGAAGCAGGTAGGAAGGAACACAAACTACATCAGAAAGGGTAGAGGGATGGGGTGATCGATAAAAATAAATCATAACATTTGGTACGTCAACATGCTGAAGAAAAAACCCAGACTTCATTTATTAAAGATTTTTTTTAAAAGATTTTATTTATTTATTTGACAGTAGATGGAGAGGCAGGCAGAGAGAGAGAGAGAGAGAGGGAAGCAGGCTCCTTGCTGAGCAGAGAGCCCGATGCGGGACTCGATCCCAGGACCCTGAGATCATGACCTGAGCCGAAGGCAGCGGCTTAACCCACTGAGCCACCCAGGCGCCCCTAAAGATTTTTTTTTTAAAGCTTTACCTAATAGGGAGAGGGAGAAAATATATGGATCTGACAATATTTCCTCTTAGTAGAAGTTTCCATGGTGGGCCCTGGTGAGGTGTGTCCCTGTGCATAATTCTAGGCTGTCGCTTTCCTCCCGTATTTAGGAATGCAATGACTGAGCCAGTGCGTTCCATTTTTCCAAAGCTCCTCCATAATCCCCTAACATCATTCTTTTTTGTTTTTTTTTTTAAGATTTTATTTATTCATTTGACAGACAAAGATCACAAGTAGTCAGAGAGGCAGGCAGAGAGAGAGGAGGAAGCAGACTCCCCGTTGAGCAGAGAGCTCGATGTGGGGTTCGATCCCAGGATCCTGGGATCATGACCTGAGCTGAAGGCAGAGGCTTTAACCCACTGAGCCACCCAGGCGCCCACCCTAACGTCATTCTTATGTTCACTATTTCCACCTACCATTTTACAACAAGAGAAATGGTAGTGGTTACGTATGTTAAAGCTTGCACCCTGTTCAGTTGAATCCCTAGTGTATATTAAGAAGTAGGCAATATTTGCCTTCCCCCATTCTCCATTGTTCTTGCTGGCACCTGTCACCACCTGCCCATTTAAGAAGGTTATCCCCTAGAGATTCTCAGGTGGCCCTCTGAGTGGGCAAGGCTGACTTCCACTGACACTCACTCATGGTGCAGGCCTTCCCTTTTAATCTCTCCCCTCTCACTGTCACCACTGCCGATCCCTTTCCTTGGGTCTTTCTAGTACGTTAAAGCCAATGGAATACATACATAGACAGACGGATAGGTAGGTAGATAAGTATTAATGACTGATAATGACTTAAAGAGCTCCCTAATCAATTGATTCAAACAAGGAATTCACTGGAAAGTTAAAATAAGGGTGAAGAAGAGAACAAACAAGGAATTGAGAAAAGAATGGTATTTTCATTTGCACACGAATCCTTATCAAGGATACCTCCTTAATTCCCATTAAGATACTTTTTGGAATAAATGTTTAATATCTGAACTCCATTTCAGTACCTGAATATTTATTGTAAACCTCAATTAGAGAAATACCAGAAACAAACTAAGTGTTTATTAATAGGAAGGGCAGATTGTATACATTCATATAATAAAATAATATGAAGCCATTGAAACTGATATTGTAAAAGAATAATTATCAGGAAATAACACATCACCTTAAGTCTAAGATATCATGGCTTGCTTTTTAATATTTTTGAAATTGGGAGGTCTCTCACAAGCAATCTTGAAACAGTTAAACAATTACTAAACAGATGAGTGAGTTGTGACTTAAGATATTGCCTTCATGTACAAATGTAGTTATACATAAAGAGAAAGGATTTGGTTTATCTATATGTTACCTCAGCTGAGTTATTTGTAATGGTAGGAACATATACGTTGCATTTAACTTGTTTCTACTTCTATGTCATTTTAATTGTCACTTTAATTGTCTTAAAATACATTTTGATACAGCTTTGACATGAAAAATATTGTGTATGCAAAAGATTGTGTCTGTCATATGCCAGACAATGCAATTAACACACTAGAAATAGCCAAATCTCTAGGAATAGATTACAGGATTTTCAAAGCCAGGAGAAGCTAGTGTGACTGATTCATACATCATGAAAGACTCTCACCCAGACACCAACATATCAAAAGCTTCTGGCTGCCTTTCAAGAGAAGCTGTTTAACTTTCATCCATTTTTAATATAATTAAGCCAAAAACCCCAAACTGAATCTAGCACTACTGCCTCTGCCCCCTCCAAAACCTCTGAGGCTATTCTGGCCCTTTGATTTGCTTCGAGATTTAAAAAAACAACCCCAAAGGTGGGAAGATGTCAAAATAGAGATCCTGTGTTATGAGAAGTGACACGTCCCTAGGAAGCAATGTGCAACTGTTGGTGGCCAGCATGGCAAGCAAAAGCTTATGATTACAAGTGGTAGAGACTGCAGTTTCATTTTTTTTCTTTTGGAATGGGAATACCTGTCCTACCACTTTATTATTTTGGAAATAGATAGCTGTTTTTTTTTTTTTTTTCTAGTTTCACAAATCGATAGATGCTAAAAAAAAATCTGTCCCATGATGGAACACACCCAGTCTGACACATACTTGATTTACATGATGGGATTTAGGTCTTCCAACCTAGTAATATCGACATGAGATTTTTGGCTTCAGCTGATAGTCTAAGGGGTTGAGATTTGGAAGGATGCTTGGATGGGATGGGAGATACTATGCACATGGGGTGGATGGGAATCTTTAGGAGACCTAAGATGGATTTGGTGGGATAAAAAAATGCCACTCCTTGGGGAGCCTGGGTGGCTCAGTGGGTTAAGCCTCTGCTTTGGGCCCAGGTCATGATCTCAGGATCCTGGGATCGAGCCCCGCATTGGGCTCTCTGCTCTGCTTCACCCCCGCCCTCTCTGCCTACATGTGATCTCTCTCTCTCTCTGTCAAATAAACAAAATCTTTGAAAAAAAAAAAGCCACTCCTCCCCAAAGTTTATTTTCTTTCAAATCCTCATAACATGTAAATATTATCTTGTAGGGCAAATGGTGTGATTAAATTGAGGATCTTGCGTGTCCACATTTAGTCTGGGTTATCTGAGTGGGCCCTAAGTCTAATTATAAGTATGTTTGTAAGAAAGAGGTAGAGGGTGTTTGGAGGTAGACACAGGCTGTAACAGTGGCGAAGGCGAGATGAAGATGGACACAGACGCTGAAGTAATGAAGCCGCAAATGAAGGAGCACCTGTAGCCTCCACGAGCCGGAGGAGGCAAGGGGCAGTTTCAGCCTACAACCTCGGGAGAAAGTGCGGTCTTGCCAAAATCCTGATTTTAGACCTCAGGCCTCTGGAACTGAGAGGAAATAAATTTCTGTTGTTTTAAACTATCAAGTTTGTTTCAGCAGCCCCCCAAAACGTATGCAGAAGACAGAGGCCTGTAATAGTATAGTATGGCATTACTGGGACTGATAAACTACAAAAGTTTAAAAATACACTGCAGCATAATGCTATTTTAGCGTCAAATCATAATACATGAATAAAAAATAAAGAGATATATCTGGAAGATAATATGTCTTAATCTTCTTGGGCTGCCATCATAAAATACTATAGAAGGGGGAGCTTAAGCAACAGATTTTTTCTTTCCTCTCACAGTTCTGAAGACTGAAAATGCCAGCATGATTGGGGTGTGGTGAGAGCTGTCTCCCTGGCTTGCAGCTTTCTTACTGTGTCTTCACATGGTGAAGAGAGAAAGAGTCTGACCTTTCTTCCTCTTCTTAAGAAGGTATTCATCCCATTAGGGACACCTTACTATCATGACATCAACCAATCCTAATTAACTCCAAAAGGCCCCGCTTCCTAAGAATATCACATTGGGAGTTAGAGCTGCAACATATCAATTTTGGGGGGACACAGTCAGTCAGTCTATAACACCATCTGTAACATGGTATTTCTGGTAACAGAGTAACTGAGAGAGAGTTTAGGTGATATTTTATCATATTCTGCTATATGTATTTAAGGGGATACAAATCTTTAAGCCATTGTTGATATGAAAAGAACTCTTTCTCTTGAGCTGATCAAGTGGCCCATTTAGAGTGGGAAAGATGACACGCTCCGGCAGAGAACATGGGCAATTCTCTTACTTCACGTGAATAAAAAAGAAAGACTTCATTGCCCTAAAGAAAAGGAAGTATTTTTTTTTCTGGTAGCTTTTTAAATATTTCCAGGTAGCCCAGGAATCAACAGTGGTAAGAGAACAGGACTTTGATAGGAAGGATTGAAGGGATGGAAATATGAACAGAGAGGAAGGCTAAGGAAGAAAGGTAAAGGGAGAAGGAGCCCAGTAAGTGGTATGATGATAGTCACTGTTTGACGGTGCTTGGGGCATTTGAGGTCAGGTCCAGACACCAGACTACAAGATCTTTGGTGGGGGTACTTTACTGTAAGAGTGGGAGCCATGCTCAGCAGGCACCAAATGTCCCCTTCCTCCTACCCTCCAGCAACCACCTCACGTACTTCAAGAGCAAAGAGGCTCTCTGAGTCCTGGGATGGGGAAGACAACTTTCACTGCTATACTTGGCACTTAAAATGAGGTTCTCAACCTGGGATAGAGGATGCTTCTTTTCACACTTTTTTATAGTAAATGTGCAATACTTTAAGAAAAACAGTACAGGGACGCCTGGGTGGCTCAGTTGGATAGACAACTGCCTCCGGCTCAGGTCATGATCTCGGAGTCACAGGATCGAGTCCCGCATCGGGCTCCCAGCTCCATGGGGAGTCTGCTTCTCTCTCTGCCCTTCTCCTCACTCATGTTTTCTCTCCCTGTCTCTCTCTCAAATAAATAAATAAAATCTTAAAAAAAAAGAAAAGAAAAGAAAAACAGTACAAAAAAGAAAATAGAAGCCCTCTAAAATGAAGTAAAAGAAGTTTCTATATATATCTACCAAAACCCATTTGTTGAATTTTAACAGAAGGAGGAGGAAAACTCTTCAGTGGTGTCTCTCATGGGTTAAAATACTACCTGACTCATCAAGTGAGTGCTCGGCCTGGAGTTAGTTCTCTGAGGCTTGGGACTGTGGAATTAGAAGAAGCCGACGATTATGTGAGGCTAAAAAAATGAACTCTAAAAGTGGGAACAAAAGCTGATGGAGATAATCACATCTAGCTCCCAAAGGACGAAGCTTAAATCCATCACTTGCAAAACCTTCCTTCATGGGGCTCTGTGGTGTTAATGGTATCTCTAAGCTCAAGAAAAGTACAGCTGTCTTGTGCTGGTCAATGAGCTTCTGGCCTGGAACAAATCACTCTGATTTAATTGCCTGTTACCTAGTACAGAGGAAGGGATTAGATGTTTATGATGACACAGTTTTGTACCTTCACTCAATCGGTTGGTTTGTAAAGAACATAAATTTTCCCTACCCCTCGTCAGGGGTGAATGACCATGTGACATAGAAATGATAAAATGTTTAAATCCAAGAGATATTAAAGGCCAGAAGCTAAATGTTGCTTATATATAAATAAAATGAATTTTAGGATGCCTGAGGTCCTTTTAGATTCAATTCTGCAAGGCAGAATGCACTGAGTGCAGAGTCAGACAGACTTAAGCCTGAAACTACCTCTGCTACATACTATTTGTACTAAACTGGATATGGTATTAACTTCTTTGTGTCTTTGATCTCTTAACTGTAAGTTGGGGGATACCTATCTCAAGGGGATGTCATGAATGTTACCACGATAAAGTATCTAAGGTATTTAATCCAGTGCCTTATGTAAAACCAGTTACTATTGTTTTTTGATGCTACATCACCAATGTGAACTTTGTCACACTGCAAGTCTATAGAGGAGAGATGATTTGGGGCAAGGCAGCTGTTCTCATTATCCTTAAATCATTCTTACTGGTTACTTTTAAGGTGAGTCTTGGCTACTGCTCTGTCTGAGGAAGGGCGATGTACCTGGACCAATGGAGTCCAAGCTAGGAGCAGAGGCAGGTGAGCAGATTTCTGAAAATATAAAGCTTTCCAAAAGAGGGAGATGAACATGTAGGGCATAGGTCTGGCAATATTAACTTGCAGTGTAAAGTCTCTGGGCATAAGAAATAACAGCACTGTGTCAATAAATAATCATAGTGGGTCTCACAAAGGAGCTTGGTGTTCCAGAAATACCTGGAAGCCGGGCAAATCTGAGCTGGCAAAGCAGGCTAAAAAGTGATGCTCTGCGATGAGCACTATGGATAGCTCCAAGGGAAGCCATTTCTTCTTCCCTGAAAAGGAGGCCATAATTTAAACCATTTTTATGAAGAAGCCAACATCTCTTCTGCCTTAAAGAACCAAGATCTATTAAGGCATATTGGATCCCCCACACCAGAGGAAATCTTTCTCCATTCAATATTTCTAAATATCAGTCAGCAATAGCATAATATCTGGACAGAACTGTTCAAAACTGGTTCTCCCTGTAGAGAAAAGGAGATCTGATGTGAGCTTAATTGGTTTGTCTTAAGGTTGCTCTTCATTCTTGGTGATGGTTCTATCAGGAAGGTCCTTGCCTCCCTGAACACTAAAGCCATGTTGAAGTTTAGGGTTAGTGGTGGGTCAACTGTAGAATGTTTCAACTATGTGAGGTCATAAGTGTGGGAAAGGGTTCCCAGGAGTATTGCTCTAGGTCCATATTAATTCTAGTCCATTAGATAGTCTAACCACACTGCTGTTAGAGTCCATAAAGGGGTGGATATAAATTCTGCTCTACTTTCTGTGTACCCTTAGGAAAACCATTTGGCCCTTCTTGGTGTCAGTTTTCTTATCTGAAAGATAAAGAAACTGAACTATAACATCGTTGGTGAAGATAAGAGGTTCCATTATAAAAGACAAAATAATTTTCAGTATTTGGTTTAAAATTATTAGCTCAGAGACTACAGAGATGCAAAATATATCCAAAATAGCTATAAAGGTATGTAGAATTGAGACTCAGCCAAGCCCTCTGTGGCCACAAAAAAATGAAGGGGATAAAGGAACCATAGTGCTTGGCTGCAAAATAATATGGTGTCTTAAAACTGGAACGAGGGTAGAGTAGCCGCTCAAATCTTCTATACCAAGAATTGGTAGAAATAAAGCTTTACATTATAGCTTTGTGGACAGTTTTCCTCCAAGTTTCAAGGCCTCCAGATAACAGAATGCAAGGTTTTATTAATGTCCAAAATGTCTGAAGAGGAGTGGCTCAGAATACAGGAGGGAGCTGTGGGCTAAAATGACTCTTTTGAGACTACAGGATTTGAATTATAGGAGCTCTTCTAATAAAGCAGTGCTTTGTGGATGGGCTTTCATGTTTTCTTGAAAAAAAGAAGTCTCATTGTCATTTTTGAATAATGAAACTGGGGCTCCTAAGTTGTTGTGTTCTCTAAGTACTAGATGGAATAAAGCCTTGTATTTTCTGGAACTGTGATTCTCAAAAGCGTAGCTTTTGGACCCCTGTGTGTCTCTGCTACCATTTTTGGAGGCCTCATATCCTCCCCTTTCCAACTTACGTATCCCCATGAGGCCTGATTTTCTTCTTATATTTCAACCAAAATAATGGATCACAGTGTATTGACTGCAAAAGCAATTATGAGAACCCAGTTGTTTTCTCTTGGGCCAGAGAGAAATGAGATTTGCAAAAATAACAAACAGTGCCATTGTTCTCAATAATTTGTTTTGGAAAATGTAGTTATTGTCTTTAAAAAAGATGTTACTTATTTTTAATATATAAAGACTTCATTGCATCTTAAAATTAAATAAAAATGTAAATTTCTTAGCTTTAATCTCTAATATGGTAAATAGTAATATAAATGATCCATATAATAAAAAATTCTTTGGGCATCTTCAGTAATTCTTAAGAGTGTAAAGAGATAAAAATATTTGACAACTATTGTTGCAGAAGCATCAGGATTCAAGTTTTTCTGAATAGTCTTTTAATAACAGAGTAATACTAAGCAAAAACTTGATTTCTGAGTTTTTATGAGATGTTCCAATGTCTCGGAAATAGAGAGACTCCCCTCAGGACATTTAGATTATTGACCTGGGCTTATGTGGCTTAACCCATGAGAGGTCACCCCTTCATGGCTTTGAGTCTCTCCACCTTGGACTGGCTTTGAGCTTAGCAGATAATATTAATAGGCATCACATTATTCACTTATATTTCATCCTCTATAATAACCCAGTGATGAAAGAAAGTGTCCTGCAACCAGACATAATTGAACTGATTGAAGAGAAACGAAGCATAAATATAAGGAAAAGCTCTTGATGTTGGGGAGAAATAATTCCATTTGAAAATATTATCTCTAGGTAGCTGGTTGACGTTTCATCACTTAGACAATATCAGATGCAAAATTGTCTCTCAATTTTTCACTGGAGTGTAGCTTACAGAAAACAATAAACTATACTGCTAAGCTTTACCTTTAGAGCAAAAAGATTTATGACTATGGGCAAACCTCAGTAAACTAGGCTCATTAAAGTGAAGTCCAAACAAAATATGTGAAAATAAATTTAGAATGGAAATAATTTCAAATAAAACACTAAAAGATAAAATTTTAATGTTTTGGAATATATGTCATATTCCCACCTAATACACAGTGAAGTTTTAAAAAATACATATATTATTGAGTTTATGTTGAAGAAAGCAAAACTATTCCTTTGTGTTTTTGAGCCAATTATTTATTCTCTAATTTTTTTCACATCTACTAAATATAGAGAGTGTATCAATAATCACTAGCTCTAACATTCATCCATATGTAGGCCATAAACCAAGTAGGTTTCTGAAGCATATTTTGTTCTTTCAGGTAGTAAAACATGTCATCTGCTGTTTTATATTTTTTCTGTTTACCCTATACACTATTTTTACTATAAAGTTCAAAAGCAAAGTTCATCACAACCTTAGATCAATGATCACAAAATAGTGAATGGTGACACTATTTAGTGACACTTTGTAGACCTCAAGACCATCTTCATAGAAAATTATAGTATTTCATATAAGAGTGGAAGAATAAATATTGTGAAAATGTCTATGCTACCTAAAGCAATCTACACATTTAATGCAATTCCTATCAAAATACCATCCATCTTTTTCAAAGAAATGGAACAAATAATCCTAAAATTTAAATGGAACCATAAAAGGCCTCGAATAGCCAAAGGAATATTGAAAAAGAAAGCCAAAGTTGGTGGCATCACAATTCCAGACTTCAAGCTCTATTACAAAGCTGTCATCATCAAGACAGCATGGTACTGGCACAAAAACAGACACATAGATCAATGGAACAGAATAGAGAGCCCAGAAATAGACCCTCAACTCTATGGTCAACTAATCTTCAACAAAGCAGAAAAGAATGTCCAATGGAAAAAAGAGGGCCTCTTCAATAAATGGTGCTGGGAAAATTGGACAGCCACATGCAGAAAAATGAAATTGGACCATTTCCTTACACCATACAAGAAAATAGACTCAAAATGGATGAAGGACCTCAATATGAGAAAGGAATCCAACAAAATCCTTGAGGAGAACACAGGCAGCAACGTCTTCGACCTCAGCTGCAGCAACATCTTCCTAGGAACATCGCCAAAGGCAAGGGAAGCAAGGGCAAAAATGAATTATTGGGATTTTATCAAGATCAAAAGCTTCTGAACAGCAAAGGAAACAGTTAACAAAACCAAAAGACAACTGACAGAATGGGAGAAGATATTTGCAAACGACATATCAGATAAAGGGTTAGTGTCCAGAATCTATAAAGAACTTAGCAAACTCAACACCCAAAGAACAAATAATCCAATCAAAGAAGACATCCAGATGCCCAACAGACACATGAAAAAGTGCTCCATATCACTCACATCAGGGAAATACAAATCAAAACCACAATGAGATATCACCTCACACCAGTCAGAAAGGCTAAAATCAAGTCAGGAAATGACAGATGCTGGCGAGGATGCGGAGAAAGGGGAACCCTCCTACACTGTCGGTGGGAATGCAAGCTGGTGCAACCACTCTGGAAAACAGCATGGAGGTTCCTCAAAATGTTGAAAATAGAACTACCCAGCAATAGCACTACTGGGTATTTACCCTAAAGATACAAACGTAGTGATCCGAAGGGGCACGTGCACCCGAATGTTTATAGCAGCAATGTCTACAATAGCCAATCTATGGAAAGAACCTAGATGTCCATCAACAGATGAATGGATCAAGAAGATGTGGTATATATACACAATGGAATACTATGCAGCCATCAAAAGAAATGAAATCTTGCTATTTACAATGACATGGATGGAACTAGAGGGTATCATGCTTAGTGAAATAAGTCAAGCAGAGAAAAACAACTATCATATGATCTCCCTGATATGAGGAAGTGGAGATGCAACATGGGGGGTTAAGGGGGTAGGAGAAGAATAAATGAAACAAGATGGGATTTGGAGGGAGACAAACCATAAGTGACTCTTAATCTCACAAAACAAACTGAGGGTTGCTGGGGGGAGGGGAGTTGGAAGAAGTGGGGTGGGGTTATGGACATTGGGGAGGGTATGTGCTTTGGTGAGTGCTGTGAAGTGTGTAAACCTGTGGTTCACAGACCTGTACACCTGGGGATAAAAATATATGTTTATTAAAAAAATAAAAAATAAAAAAAAAAAGAGTGGAATTTTTACCCTTAAAGAATTTCAGTAAGATAATTTTGGATTCACTTGATCATTGAGTATATCTTTCCTTTACATGTCTTGCTGATGGTGGGAATGGGGTAGAGATAGAGGTGAAGGCAAAGAATAATCCTTGGGCCAGTTCAGTGATTATTTCTTTGGTTCATTGAAATTTGTGTCACTTGATTTAGGAATTTCAGTTTTTACTATTTATGGATTTTATTCAATTCTAAACAATGTTTTTTTTTTTTTTAAGTTTATGATTCTCAAGGCAGTGGAATAAAACTCTTATCAAAGACCACACTAATTCAAAGTCATCAGCTTCTAGCTTATCTACCATGCTATTGCATTTTAAGTAACCAATTATTATGTAAAATTCTGACTTCAGTGGCATTAAGAATATGCAGAAGTCATGAACTCTGTATGATTATAAAAACTTGAATGTTCATTAAAGAACATAGAAAGCTAATTAAAGGCTAATTAAAAGGAATGATGATTTTTGAATATCTGATATTCTCTACTTATCCAATACATCTAGAAAGTTGGAAACCGTGGTCAATGTCAGGTAAAAGACACTAAAGTCTTTCTCTTGGAGTAATTTCAGACTCTTGACTTTCAGAAGAGGGATCAATTATTTATGTTACACAATCCACTCATATCGAAAAGAAGAAGAAATACTCAGTCTATAAGGTATAGCACAGATTCATTAATTTCAGAGTATCTGTGCAAGGAATTCTCTAATACAAGTAGAATTTATATTTACATTACAGTACATTAATACTAGACTACGTATTTATATAGTATTATTACATTACTAATACATATTATTGTTATTACTAGTATGTATTAATACTGTACTAGTATTAACTAATGTACTACATTAATACGGTAGCCTACGTCAAAGCCTATGATTACTATACGAAGATTCCAAGTAAACGAGTACTGGAACTACAACGAACATTTGAGAAGAGTAATTAGTTGCCTCCTTTATCCTCTTTACATCGAATGGATTTCTTTTTTAACAAAAGCAACAGAGAAAGAATACCACAGCCAAGGGTAACATTCATGAAGAAGACAATCAAAATGAATGAAAAAGATAGGATTTATCATTAGAGAAAGATCAGTGGTACATATGCCTACTCCCAAAGAGAACAAGATGGGACTGGGGAGGGAGAAGAACCATAAGAAACTCTTAATCTCAGGAAACAAACGGAGGGTTGCTGGAGGTGGGGCAGGGGATGATAGGGTGGCTGGGTGATGGACATTGGGGAGGGTATGTGCTATGGAGTGCTGTGAATTGTGTAAGACTGACAATTCACCGACCTGTACCCCTGAAACAAATAACACATTATATGTTAATTAAAAAAAACCCAAAAGCCAAAACCAAAAAATAACAACAATAAAAAAGAAATTGAAAAGAAAATAATAGCACTAATATAGCAAATGTTAGTCCCAGCCTACTCTTCACTGCTGGACTGGACTTCATCTCTCTACACCACCAGTCCGGTCCAGATTTAGAGCCATTGATAGCTGATGGCCAATGTGTGTGAGTGTGGAGCCTTGGGCAGCTGAGAGTCCTGAGATGTGTCAGCCTCATGTGGATCCCTGAGATTGTAATTAGATTTCCTCTTCTGTCCTCAGTAGGATCTTTCCTCTTTTGCAACCTTGGCTTGAGCTCTGGCACTCTGCAAAACTATGGCCTTTTCTCCTCCCTTCTCCATTTTAAGGTCTGATTCTTGTCCTACCAACTCCCAGCTGCTACCTGGATTCTTTTTCCCATAGGTTGCTCATCCAGAAAACACACACTGTTCTACTTCTTTTAAAATATATCTGTTGTTCTCTGACAGGGGGAAAACTTCTACTTCCTTTGGTGCTATCTTCTGCTTCTGTCTTTATCTGTCTAAAAGAGGAATTTCTACAATGGAGGATGATCAAAGGCACTACATATAGACCATGAGACAGAAAAACTCTTCTTTTTCTGTATTGCTTTAGCTGCTCACAAAGTGTTTGCCTATCTTCTGCTTTAACTGCATGAAGTCCTGCTATTTTTTTTTTTTTTTTTCCTGTTGTCCTTAGCTCCTCTTGCTCCAACAAGGAGCTAGGATCAGATACCAAAACTTCCTGGTTGCATTAAATAAATCGTCTGTAACTGTGTATTTGCTCTAGCCCATAAACTAAATTGTCTGTAACATAGTGTATTTTCAATGATGAATAACACCTGCATGCATTTTCTGGTTGAAATGAGAGAGAGGAGGTGAGGGAGAGAGGGAAAGAGAGAGAGAGGATGCCCAAAAATAAAAACAGCAAAATACAAAGTTAATCCTGCAAGACAGGATGGCTTACACGAAGTCCTCAATACACCCTCCAAGTGCATGATGCACCCTTTGCTCCTGTTCTCTAGATAACTTTTAGAATGATGTATTTATTCTCAGTGCATAAAGTGCAGGAACCTGCCAGTCAGAAAGCCCTACATAATATATTCAGTCAAAAGTTAATCAACCCAAAAGTTCAAAATGGTAATAAGGAGGGTAAACGTGCAGCAGCAGAACTTTCTCTAAGAGAATATTTAAATGATGACACTCTACTGCATTTCCAAAACCAATGTCTGATTTCAATAGCACTGCATATATTTACTGGATAAGTGAGCAAGTAAGCAAATGAGTGAGTGAATGGGATGAGAGAGCCAAGAATTCATAGAATTCCATGTCCTGTCCCTGTAATTCTTCCTTAGTGATTCTATAACTGTTTAGCAGCTTTTTTTTCCCTTTTTTTTTTTTATGCTGAACTCCCCAAAAGGGATCCACTTCATGGATGACTTATGAGTTGAATGACCCTAATGCTATAATGCAAGTGGTGTCTATTGACAATGATTGAGTTTGGGAGCATTTATAATCATCTGAAGAGAAATCGAGAACAATTTCCAGTGTCCAGATACGTGGCATGATGTAGGTGGGCCATTCAGATAATTGAACATTTACCTTCTGTTCAGATGTTTAAGTTGGTATGTGCATCACACACATACCTTCTACCAGCAAAGATCAAATAAATGAGCAAATTAATAAAATAGCCAATATAAAAACCACAAAAATAGACAAGAACAAACAAACAAAAAACCTGAATTTTACTACAAAAAACAATTCCTAAATAGCAAATGTTGAGACAAAACAAATACTATTTTTATCAAAATGATCTATCCTGCTATATCTCTGGAGGTACATTACCAAGAAAAACCTATTTGAAAAAAAAATTACATTTTAACTATAAGATGGACAAAGGAAATAAGGAGTTAGAATTTTAGGCATGGGATAATAGTATTGTTTTTGATGCATGACTTTCAATAATATAGTTGTATTGATAGTTGTATTACTGGGCAAAAACCAAGAGCAAAAGTACAACTCATTTTCCTCAAGAGCAATGGCTGCTTCTTCTCAATCACTTAGGAAATTGTCACTAAGCTAGAGTTCTTACACTTTCTTATCACCTTTAACACCCACTGCGCTCTTATAAAGAACCAAGCCTCTCAAACAAAGCAGTGTTAAGTGAATAACAAGTCTTCCCTCTGTGGGTAAGAGGTACTGCCTAGGATTCTGCTGTAACAGATGGTAATCACAGAAATGAATCCTATTTTCTATAGATTTGATAAGCTTATGGTAAATTATATTATATAAACTTGAGTACAAAAAAGTACTTGTAATCATTTAATGTTTATCCTTACTGTTATAGCACATTAAGAGCAAATTCACTGAATCTGCCTGTACATCAAAAGTATTATTTGATAAAATTAATAACCAAAGTAGCAAAGCTTATTTATATGTTATTTAAAAACATCTCAAAACTAACACACACAGACACACAGAGAATGAGAAAACAGAGAGAATGACTAAAATCAAGTTAAAGAATAGACAGATAGCCTGGGATAATTTCAAACTCTCTCTGAGTAGGAGGGCTTTGGTAGTTATATTGAAATGACACTGTTTTATTTGACTTTGATAGCTGTAACCAGTGGTACTATTTTTAAAGTTGCTTTGTGTATTGATAATTAATCAACTACAAGGAGACATTGTATTACAAATGCTATATAATTCAGTTTATACTGTCAACTGGAAGCTAGAATTCTTGTCTACTTATCCTACATTTAAATTTTAATGATTGCAGAAACTAACACGGGCATTCTAAAACAATATTTGGTAAGAATACATTTACCATACGCAGAAAGACGAGGAAGTGGTGATGCAACATGGGGACATGAACATGTTTTTATCACACCTTTGTCCTGGAGACTAAAGAACATAATTAATTGTTTTATGAGTCATGTGGAAACTGGGGATTTATTACTTTTTTGTCATAATTGATGAACCACTATGGATAAACCCCATTTAAGAACTGTTAATTCACATCTCACACAAATCTACCAAGAAAAGGATACTTAAGTCTTGTTGAGGAAATTGTGTTCCTTTCCCTGACCTCTATGATTCGGTCCCTGCTTGATATATGTCTTGTTTTCTGCCCTGCCCCCTTGTGCACTCTATAATCCAAACAAATCCGTGTACTCTGTGTTTATTATGTGCTTGTGCCTTCACCAGTCTGGTTTTCTGTTGAAAAAAAATCTACCTATAAATGGGAAAACTCATTTAAAAACTGTAATAGATCATATGAAAGGGGGAAGACATAATTATTACTTAACATGTTAAAATGATCTCACTAGTAATCAAAGAATGGAGATGAAAGCATGAATAAAATATAATTTTTACCTATTAAATTTCAGAGAGACAAATTGATAGTTATCTCTTTGCTGGTGATGTTGAGGGGAATCTGGAACATTCTTACATGGCTGGGAAAGGATTTTTTGGCTTTTGCCAAATAACTTGATAGTATATTAAGAGTTGTAAAAAAATTTTGGATGCAGAGATCTGAAAATCCCACTTCTATAAATTTATCTTAAGGAAGGAAACCAGAGGATGAGAGAAAAAAAAATCTTACCTGTATAGATATCTACTTCCAGTATTACTTCTTAAAGACTTTATTTATTTGAGAGAGAGACAAAGCAAGAGAGAGAGAAAGAGCATGAGCAGACTCCCTATTGAGCAGGGAGCCTGATGTAAGGCTCAAACCCAGGATCCTGGGATCCTGGGCCAAAGGCAGATGCTTAACCAACTGAGCCACCCAGGTGCCCCATTCCAATATCATTTTTGATCTTGAAAAGAAATTGAATGTCAAATAATAGTGGAAATATTAATTAAATTCTGGGTAAAGCTACCTTATAGAATATTATGTTGCAATCCAAAAGTGAAAATTATGAGGACAATTATGGCAACAAAGAAAAAGACTTTCATTAAGTAAGTTTAAAAGTTTTTGAGAAGTATATATATAATATAAATATCAATATATAAAAATCTGCACATGTAAAAACATGATTGAAAGACATAATGTAGATAATAGGTTTGTAAGGATAATGGAATTATGTGTTTTCCAATATATTTTTCAAACACTCTATAATAGTCTCATGTCATTTTATGATAACAATAACTAGAATTCATTTTTAATCCCCAAGTTCAAATAGACCCCTTCCAAGAAAACTTTCATAGCACCTAATTTACATCTTATTTTCGGAATTTATCTGTATTCTTGCATTATAATATCAATTGACTTGTAATAAGTTAATAAGCTGTATGTCAATTTGGTCCTAGAGTTTGTAAATGGATATTGGGTATCATTATTTGTATGTATTGTGACGAAAATTTGGGGATGTATATATGCATTTTTATATTCTGGTCAAAAGAGGTAATATTTGCTGTGTGTACACCTGAAAAATTTGTGAGGCCTCCTTCTTCAATGACTAAGTATTATTTAATATTTTCATATGGAGATGCTCTATTCAAAATGATTATGAATTTCACCTCTTGATATGGTTTTTTTTTCTATCAATAGCAAAGAAATTATTCACTGCAGTTATTTAAACAAATCTAACTTTGAACACAGTATTTTCCTAAATCTCTGCTACTAGATATGGGGTCACTCCCAACAGGAAGCAACACTTTTTCCTAGAGTTTGAAATGGAGACAACCCTACCGCTCAACCTATTCAATCTTCCTGGTTCAAAGAAAGGCATATGCAATATAATCTGGATAAATAGAATCTGGAAAACAAAAGGAAAAGGGCTTTGTTTCAAGTCCAGATTTGCCCAAGTAAGCACAGAGTTATCCAATTTCCTGGAGATTTAGTCTAACATGGCTAGTGAATTTGTATTCAGTCACCTTTAGCATAAAAAGGATACTATGCAATGTCTATGTGCAATTTATCTCTGGCATGTAAGGCTGATTCAACATTTGAAATATCAATTAATGTAATCTACATCATCTGCCTAAAAATGAAAAATCACATGATCATATCAATAGATCTTATCTATTGGATAAAATCCAACACCATTCATAAAAAACAGGAAACTAGTAATAGAGAGAAACTTCTTCAGCTTGATAAAGAATAACTACAAAAAAACTACAGCTAACATCATACTTAATGGTGAGAAATTTGAAGGTTTTTTCACTAAGATCAGGTACAAGACAAAGATCCTCCCCTCACCACTCATTTTTAACATTATACTGGAAGTTCTAGCTAATACAATAAGAGAAGGAAAAAAAAAAGGTATATATATTTGAAAGGAAGAGATAAAATTGTCCTTTTTTGCAGATGACATCACCTATACATGGAAACCTGAAAGAACTGACAAAAAACCCCTAGAACTAATAAGTGATTATATCAAAGTTGCAGGATGTAATGTTACTATACAAAAATCAATTATTAAATACCAACATTGAATGAATGGAATTTGAAATTACAAACATAAAATATGTACAGGATATGAGGAAACTATAATACTCTGAATAAACAAAACCTAAGAACAAAATAAATGAGGAGAAATTCCATGTTCATGGATAGGAAAACAATGTTGCCAAGATATCAGTTCTTCCCAATTTGATCTCTACATTCAGTAGAATCCCAGTCAAAGTCCTAGCAAGTTATTCTGTGGGTATCAACAAAATAAATCTTAAGTTTATAGAGAGAGGCAAAAGACCCAGAAGAGACAATGCAATATTGAGGAAATGACAAAATTGGAGGCCTGACACAACCCAACTTCAAGATTTACTATAAAGCTACAGTGATCAAGGGAGAGTGATATTAGCAGACAACAAACAAATAGATCATGCAACAGAATAGAGAGCCCAGAAATAGACCCATATAAATATAGCCACCTTATCTTTGACAATGAGCAAAGGCAATATATTGGAGCAAAGATAGTCTCTTCAATAAATGGTGCTTGAAGAACTAGAAATTCATGTGAAAAAAAAAATGTTTTGAGACACAAACCTTACACCCTTCACAAAAATGAACTCACAAAGAATCAGACCTAAATATAAAATTCAAAACTATAAAACTTCTAGAAGATAACATAGGAGACAATCTAGTCAACCGTGGGGATGATGATGAACTTTTCAGTACAACATCAAAGGCATGATCCGTGAAAGAAGTAATTGATAAGCTGCAGATCAAGAAAATTAAAAACTTCTACTCTGCAAAAGACACTGTTAGGAGACTGAGAAGACACACCATAGATCGTGAGAAATTATTTGCAAAAGACACATCTGTTAAAGAACTGTTCTCCAAAAGATACAAAGAATTCCTAAAACTTAGTAATAAGAACAAACATCCTGATTTTTTAAAAAATGGACCAAAGACCTTAACAGATACCTCACCAAAGAAGATACACAGATGGCAAATAAGCATATAAAAAGTTGCTCTCATCATGTCATCAGGAAAAAGCAAATTGAAACAATAGTGAGATATTACTCTATACTTATTAAAATGGCTCAAATCCAGAACACCGATAATACCAAATACTGGTGAGGATGTGGAGCAATAGGAACTCTCATTAGTTGCTGATGGAAATGCAAAATGGTACCGCCACTTTGGAAGACAAGCAGTTTATTAGAAAACTAAATATACTCTTAGCATACGAGTTAGGGATTGTACTCCTTGGTATTTATCCAAAGTTGTTTAAAAAGTTATGTCCACACAAAACCCCACATATGTATGTATGTTTACAGCAGGTTTATTCATGACTGCTCAAACTGGGAAGCAAGCAAGGTATTTTTCAGCATGTGAATAGATCAATAAACTATGGTACACCCAGACAATGGAATATTACTCAGCACTCAAAAGAAATGAGCTGTCAAGCAAAGAAAGGACACAGAGGAATCTTAAGATTTTATTTATTTATTTGACAGACAGAGATCACAAGTAGGCAGAGAGAGAGGAGGAAGCAGGCTCCCCGCTGAGCAGAGAGCCTGATATGATATGTGGCTCGATCCCAGGACCCTGGAATCATGATCTGAAGGCAGAGGCTTTAACCCACTGAGCCACCCAGGCGCCCCAGGACACAGAAGAATCTCAAATGCTTATTACTCAGTTGAAAGAAGCTAATCTGGAAAAACTGCATGGTGTATGATTCCAACTATATCATATCTGCAAAGGCCAAACTATGGACATGATAAAAAGATTAGTAGCTAGCTGCCAGGAGTTCGGGTGAACAGATGAACAGATGGAGCACAGAGCATTTTCAGGGCAGTGAAACTACTCTATGCTTCCATAATAATGGACACATGTCATTAAATATTTGTCCACACCTATAGAATATACAAAACCAAGAGTGAACCATAATGTAAACTATGGACTTTGAATGATTATGATGCGTCAACATAGGTTCATCAATTGTTTTAAAAAAAAAAAGGTACCACTGTGGTTGGGGATATTGATAATGGAGCAGATCTATGCATGTATAGGGGTGGGGAGTATATGACAAATCTCTGTACCTTCCCCATAATTTTGTTTTGAACTTAAAAGATTTCTTAAAAAACATTAAGTCAATTCTTTAAAAAAAGCAAAAGAAAAAGGAAACTTGTAAAACTGAAGACTAAAGAAGCATTGTTTTAAGCATGAGCCAAGCCAGGCTTCATGCTTCTCAGAGGAATTGCTAGCAAAAAACCTGTGTTGTGCCTGCACTCTGTGGTAGGACTGGTTGTTGTGAAATTCTGAATGTGGGGGTACTACTTGCAGGTAGATGGACTCATCGGTTTCCTCATCATTTTTATGCCCATTTCTTCATCTCATTTCTTAATTGCATGTGTTGGTTTGTACTTTGGAAACATTCGGTAGGTATCATGGTTATTTACTTATGCAGCATATTGGGAGGCCTTCTTTAAAATACATATATGTTAGGGGCACCTGGGTGGCTCAGTGGGTTAAAGCCTCTGCCTTCGGCTCAGGTCATGATCCCAGGGTCCTGGGATCAAGCCCCACATCGGGCTCTCTGCTCAGCAGGGAGCCTGCCTCCGCCTCCTCTCTCTCTCTGCCTGCCTCTCTGCCTACTTGTGATCTCTGTCTGTCAAATAAATAAACAAAATCTTTAAAAAAATATATAAAATAAAATACACATAGGTTAAACCAAGGAGACAAATCCATGTTTGGGATCCTAGTTCCTGGTCTCTGTTTTCCCACTACCCCATTATGAAAAGTTTGGATTGAAAGTTGAGAACTGACCCACAATCAAGAGCCATCAATAACCAGAAAGGAATGTTTCTGAAAGGTTTAAAGGAAGGGAGAGATAAAAGCCAACACTGAAAATATAAGCTGAACATTGGGGAAAAAGTTCTGAACGGAAGAGCTAATAGGATTTACATTATATTTCCAAATAAATGTTAAAACTTTAAAAATTATTATTTTTATTAACAAGATTTAGGCTACTTATCTAGACCTGGTGGTGATAAAATTTCTTGTCACTTGGAAATTTTGTGAGTAGGTTAAACTGCTTAGGAAAGAATATGGAGTGAATTCATTTTAGTCATTAAATAGAATACAATTTAGTGCTCCAAGTCTTTTTCTCACACACTCTTGTCTGTCTGTAAGCTCCCTTAGTGACTAAGAGGACTTTCACGTACCACCTTTTTCCCTGTACTGCCATTCATTCATTCATCATTCTCTTGCTATTGACTGAACATTGACTGAACATCTGATACTGTCAGATAGTGATGTAGGTGCTGGGACTACAATGATAAGCAAAACAGATAAATAAAACCTACAGATATCAAATTCTAAAATGACAAGAGACATGGGGCAGAGTGGACTAGGGTCTTGTTTAGGAGAAGGCATCTTTGAGGAGATGACATGTAAAGGAAGACGTGATTGGAAACAAGTAATTAGAGAAGGGAGACTTTGGGAGAACAGCATTCCAAATAGAAGCGCCTAGTACAAGAGCCATAAGGTGGGAATAAGCTGGGGATATTTGAGGAAGAGAGTAAAGGCAAGAATGACTGGAACATAGGACTGACTGCAAGACGGATGCGAGGTGAGTCTGATGAGGGAGATAGGGGCCAGATTACATAGGGAGTAGGCAGTACAGGCAGTGTGGGGTATTTGCATATTTATTGTAAATGCAGAGGGAAACCTTGGAGGGCTTCACACAAGGCCACCAGACCCTGATCTACACCTCTACACTGAGAAGACTGTTGCCATTTTGGAGATGACATGGAAGTAAAGAGAACAGCTGGGAGCCTATTGCCTTAGCCCAGATGACAAATGATGATGTTTTTGATTTGGGTGGCTGATCTCTGAGGACTTGGGAGAAGAGTGGATGGATTTGCCCTGTGTTTGTATGTATGTATGTATGTATGTATGTATGATTTAAACAGCTCGGTTATTTAATTTGTCAGAGAGAATGAGAGAGAGTGAGTGCACAAGCAGGGGCCATGGCCGGCAGAGGGAGAAGCAGGCTCCCTGCAAAACAAGGAGCTAGATGTGGGGCTCCATTCCAGGATCCTGAGATCATAACCTGAGCCAAAGGCAGATGCTTAACTGACTGAGCCACCCTAGCGTCCCTGTCATCTGTTTTTTTTTTTTTTTTAAGATTTTATTTATTTATTTATTTGACAGACAGAGATCACAAGTAGGCAGAGAGGCAGGCAGAGAGAGGAGGAAGCAGGCTCCCCGCCGAGCAGAGAGCCGGATGCGGGACTCGATCCCAGGACCCTGAGATCATGACCTGAGCCGAAGGCAGCGGCTTAACCCACTGAGCCACCCAGGCACCCCCTGTCATCTGTTTTAAAGACAGATTCAGTGGGGCCTGCTCGTTGATTCGATGGGATGAGAGGCAAAAGGAAGAGGTTCAAGGATGATCATGTTAAATAAACCTCAAAGAAAATCAGCAAAAATATCCTGGACTTTCCAAAACTAATGAGAAATAGGGAGCTGCACTTGAGGAAATTCTAGCGAAGAGGTATCTGGATCATATTAGGTAATATGCGTTTCATTTTAGACATTAAAGGCCCAGGAGCCTGGTCTGCTGTCTGATGAGGGGCCTGCAGATAACACTTAGAGCAGTGCAGCCAGTTCGAAAAGGCAGCCGGGCAAGCTCCTAATGGAAACTCCCAGAAGTTTCACCACCTCATGGGTAGCTTTGGTGGATAGCCAGGAGTTAGGTTGCTTCCAATTTAAAATTTCTGTGTTAAAGCCCTGCTGGGTCTATTCCAGGGATTTTGAATGTATAAGCCATACACAATAAGTAAATTAGAGTAATAAAGATACTTGAGCTGTTATTTATTGTTTCATTCCTACACTTAATTCTGGGGAAAAAATTGTTTTGGTTTAGTATTTATAGTCCTTCTGAACTGAGAGCAAGTCTAGTTCCTTTTGCTTGAATACTAAATCTAGCCTTTGTATTTGGGATAAAACTCTACCGAGATAGAGCAAACCTAGTTGGAATGTTTCCCTTTATCCTAGTAAACAATTTCTTTCCCTTATAGGATCAACTCCCGTGAATGGAAAATACTTACTATCTATAATTACACACATATACATGTAACATACATTTGCTATTACTGAGCATGGGCTCTGGGTCACACAGGGCATCGTGCTAAGTGATTTTTCATGTATGATCTTATTTAATCCTCACAACAAGAAGGGGTCTGTAGATTTATCCCCTTTCACAAATGAGTTAATTTAACCTTGGCATGTGGTAGAAGGAGGATTTCAGGCCAGTTCTGCCAGACTCCTTGGCCCCGACTCATCCCTCTAAAGCGGGTTTCCCCAGCTGTTTCCAGTTGCATCCTACCGTGCAGCCTTCACTGTGCCTTTTATGCTATTTGAGGCTTCTGTCTTTCTAAGTTCTTCAAATTATTCAAAACTCTGCCCCACTAAAATTTTCTATCAAAGCTGACTACCTCTCCTCAAACAAATATTAACACAATTTTAGCATACGCGCAATGTCAGTGACTTCTTGAGCCCTCTGGCGCCCGTTAGAAGACGGTTTACGCTCCACTTGTGGCCTTTGCACAAGGTTTGTTTCTTTCCCTAGCCACCTGTCCTTCTCTCTCTTTCTCACCTTATCCAAAATTCAGCAGAAGTCCACAGGGCACAGAGCTCAGAATGTATTATCTGGTTATTAGTTTTTAATTTTCCTTGGAAAGTCTGAAGTGTTCTGCAGACTCTGGCTTACATCTAGGCTTGTTATCCTTTCCTGCCTTTGGTATCACACTGCTCTGGGCTGAGGCCAGCTCCTGGCAAGAACTCCCCCCTTTGTTTTTCAAGCACACATTACCAAGTACTTTGCCCTGTTGATTAGCAGCCTCCTTGCTTGGCTTGCTTTGCAATTTGGTCTTTGGGTCACAGCAGGGCACGAGGTGGTGAGGATCAAAAAAACCCAAACCCAAAACCAAAAAACAAACAAAAAACCCACAACAAACAAACAAACAAACAAACAACAAAACCCAGGAAAATAAATTTATCTTGAGATTCCCCAGATCCCTAAATTCACGAGCTTTCCTAAATATCAGTGTTACATAAATATTTCTTTCATGTTCACATAACTAAAGGTTAGGAGGAAATATATTTTAAAGTAAAAGAGACAATAAGCTTTGCAGTCTTCTAAGAGGGTAGAGAGAAAGACTAGTGCAGGCATCTCCTGCTGTTTGCAAGTCTGCTCATACCATTTTGCTTTTATGAAAGACCTACATTAGGACCTGTTTTTGTTAGCTGAAAGAAATCCAAAGAGGATTTTTGTCCTTTTTTTTCTTTTTTCTTTTTGTAAAAAGGTGAAAAGTGACAATAGCTGTCAACGTTTATTTGCAGGGAGTGGTTAGAGTCGGTGAGCGGTGAGTGGTCCCCCCAAGCTCCTTCCAGGGAACCACACTCAGCCTCTCAGCATCAAGCCACCACAGCTTTGAATTGTGTCTGTGAGCACCTGTGCTTGATCTCTATTTTGTGCATCTGTTAGCATGATGTGTCCTAAGACATCAGAAAAGCCTAAGAAAGCTGATTTGTGTCTACGGCCATACCACCCTGAACGCGCACGATCTTGTCTGATCTCGAAAGCTAAGCAGGGTCGGGCCTGGTTAGTACTTGGATGGGAGAAAGCTGATTTGTTGGGTCTGGGAATGCTCATATATTTTTCCCTATCAATTATTGGTAAATGCTTCTTTGCCCTGTTTCAGCTTATAGTGAAGGTTTCATAGGAACACTTTACTTTTGGATGACTGGGAAAACCTGTACTGTTACCCTACTCTGGAAAGAGACTTCTCTCTTTCTTTTCCTCTCACAGACATTGATGAGGGAAGGAGAAATGAGAAATGGGGCACATCAATGAACTTCGTGTATATAATAGGAAGCCTGGAGCAGAGCTTGGGGTCAGAGGCTGGAGGGAGTTGCCTCGTTCTGCTTGAAGCAATAAGATGATTAGATCTTCTTTTATTTTGCTCTGGAAGAGAGAGCTGTGCCATGTGGGGAGGCTGACCTGAGTTGGCAGAACTGACATTTGAAGAGAATGTGCAAAGTGTAACTTGAAATTTCGCTTGTGATGTGCACCGCTTCCATCACCTCACACTTTCAGTAAAAATCTTTCTGCATGCTTCACTTTTTTTTTAAACATCATATTTGGTTTGATTTGCTTTGCTCTTTTGTGATAATCCAGGAAAGGAGGGATGCTGTATCTAAGTAAGATATAGTACAGAGCAGGGACACTATGTGTGGGATGGTGAGAAAATTCATAAACTTGACAAATTTAGGAGCCAAGGGAATATAAAAATAGAGGTGACTATGAACAATGTAAGCCATCCTGTCTTCCACCAGAATTCCTGGCATGATTAGAAAGAATGTGAATCATGTTCAAACATGATGTTTGAACCAACTGCACTTAGATCTCAATGGATAGGGTGCCTCGGCTTTTATCTTCAGAGGCCATTAACCAATGCAATGGTTACGTTAAAACTATAAGGCGGATTTCATCGATTCTTTTTTTTAATTTCTTATTTTTTTCCAGTTTTATTAAAAAATAATTGTCATACATCACTCTATAAGTTTAAGGTGTCCAGTAGGATGGTTTGATTTACATTATTGTGAAATGATTACCACAATTAACATCCATCATTTCATAGATACAATAGATTTCATCGATTCTTGTCCATACTTGGGGTAGCAGAGTAATGCCCCTGCTGAAGATGCCCACACCCTAATCCCTGGAACCTGTAGATGTGTTGGGTGACACCTGTAGATGTGTTGGGCAAAGGAGTTTAAAGGTTGCAGGTGAAATTAGGTTTGCTAATCGGCCAGCCTTAAAATAAGGAGATTATGCTGGGTTCTCTGGGTGGACCCAATGTAATCACAAGGGTCCTTAAATGTGGAAGAGGGGAGCAGAGACAAGGGTCGGGGTGATGCTCTGAGAGAAGAAATCCATACCATTTCTGGTTTTCAAGATGGGGAAAAGGAGGCATGAGCCAAGGAATATGGCAAGCCTCTAGAGGAGGTAAAAGCCGGAAAATGGATTATCTCCCTGGAGCCTCCAGAAAGGAACTCAGCCGTGCTAACATCCTGATTTTAGCTCAGTGAGACTCATGTTGGATTTCTAACCTAGAGAGGGGGTGAGATAAATTTGTTGTTTTCAGCCATTAAGTTTGCTACGGTAGCAAAAGCATATCTGTATGAGTTGTCTGTTGCCACATAATAAACCACCTGAAAATCAGTGACTTAAACAACAATAATCATTTATTTTGCTTGTGAATCTGCAATTTGGTCAGGCCTGAATAGGGCAGTTTGTCTCAGTTCTATATACCATCAATTTGGTACTTCTTGTGAGGGATGGAGAGTCTGTTTTCAAGATGGCTCACTCCCATGGCTGAGTAAGTATTAGCTGTTAGCTGGGAGTTCGCTAGGGGCTTAGCTGGGGCCGAGAGCTTGGGAACTCATTCCCTTCCCACATGAGTATCTACACAGGCTGTTTGGGCTTCCTCACAGTGTGATACAAGATCAAGCATCCCAAAAGAGCGAGGAAGAAGAACAAGGCAGAAGTGCATGCCATTTTCATGACTGAGGCTGGGAGGTCACATCATTTATCTTCTGCCACACTCTATTTTCCTGCTCAGGCTCCATGGAAAAGGGCATAGACTCGCCTCTCTTCTCATGGAGAGGCAAGTTTCTAGTGGTACATGTGAGGCAGAAGATACTAGGGAGGCCCTCTCTGAAAGACATGATGTGCAGTGCTCATTTAGTGTGAAATCTGAGCCCTTTGTGCACTATCTCCCAAAATTATTTCTGGAAAATCACAGCACGTTTCCCATATATGTTTAAAAATAAGCTTTGTATTTACTACCAGATTTTTTCTCCTTCTCTTGCTTCCAACCCTTGTTTCTCAGCATAGCTATGCCTTCTGGATAATGGTTGTTTTTTTGTTATTCCCACTTCACTATCACTCTCGAGGAGCCAAATGTGTATGTTTGGCTGTAGCAGAAGAGGAATGTCAACTTTTGCTCTCTCTGTTTTTGGTGTTCCATATAGGACACTATTTTTTGAAGAAGCTTCTCAGTCTCTTATGCAAATGGAATGCTGTAAGTCAAGACCTAGTTAAACTCAGAAGTATATATGTTAGGCTTGTACTCACAATAGTAGAATTAAGATTTGAATAGCCTTTGGAAATCTGAACTACTCAAGGTACATGATCCCATACCATCTCAGCTGACTAGCACTTACAAAGATTAAGGTCTCTTCTGCCTTCTTCGCTACAAAATCTTTAGTTCTGTCTTTCCTATCTGAAAGACTGTACATGGTTGAATTACAGATAAAATAGGTAAAACGACTGCTGTTACAATCTTTATTATCTATATTATAGTCTATTATAAAAATCAGGTGATTTTTAAAATATCAAATAAAGTAGCTTTCATATGGTGACCCCACACTTTATGGCTGCCCCTTTCTTAGGGCCTACAAATTTTTTGCCCCAATCCCAAATTATTTCAGCCTCCTGACTGTAAGAGATGAGTAGTGAATTGGTCCTCTTGCTTGCAGTTAGTGGTGCCCAATAGATATTTGGTGGTAATGAAAGGGTTCTATATTTGAGCTGTCCAATATGGTAGCCACCAGCCACATGTGGCGATTAGGCATTGAAATGTGACTAGTGTGACTGAGCAACTGAAATTTCATTTAGTTTTATTTAATTTAAAAGTAAATAGCCACATGTGGTTAGCAATAACCATATTGGCTAGTATGACTCTAAATGATGGAATCCTAGTGTGATTTCTAGGTCCTCAGTTTCTATAAGGTCCTCATAGCTGAGGAAGGAGGTCTGAATAAATCAGAGCCCCAGTAAGAATTGGGAGCATGTAAGGTTTTTACATATGGTTATAACTCTAGTTGTGACACTGAGGAGTTCAACTGGATTCTGGTTTTACCCCTCAATAGTTTTATTTTATAAGGTTAGCTTCATTCACCAAAGACACAGTCATGCCAATTATCTTGTGGTCATGCATATCACGGCTGCTTTTACTAGAAAGAGCATCCTGATTCTTCTCACAAAGCTCCCAAAATCTTGCTCTAACATTGGCAAAGTCTGCCTCAGGTCAGCATCATCTTTCTCCCAATTTTTCCAATAGCTCAGAGAGTCTAAAAGAGTTCTTTGGGGGCTTAAAGCTGAGACAAGTTTTTATTTGGAGTCAATTATAACTACCAATAAATCAATTATTGCAACCATAATGCTGTGTAACAAATTATTACAAAAACTAGGTGGCTTACAATACAAACAAGGATAGGTTGGCTGGGTTCTGCTGATATAGGCTAAGCACAGCTGAGCTTGCCTGCAGGCTACAGGATAGGTGCATGTCTGCTTTATGTATTTTAGAACATGTTCTCATAGAGATGTTAGAAGCTCAAGAGAGAAAGCCCAGCCTTGTGAGCACATTTCAAGTCTTCAATTGGGTTACATAGGCTAACATTCTATTGGCCAAAACAAGTCACATAAGCAAGCCAAGAGTCAAAAGGTTGGAGGTACAGTCATCCCACTAAGAGGCCATGGAGAGGTATGGGTACAATACTACTGTATGAGAGTGAAGAATTAAGACCATTTAATTTACCACATGTACATTAGACTCAGTCTCTCACCTTCTCATTCTCATTCTCTCTCCCCTTCACTCACACCCTCCACACACACACTCACACCCACACACACCACACACACTTTTGTTAGTGATAAAAAAAAATGCTTTTAAAAAGCCTTTTTCATACCCGGAAAGACAATGTTTGCCTCCTTTCTTTTTACTTCTTTGTTTGGGAAAGTTTTTTAAAATCACATTTTTTATGGCAAATGTATCAGCAAATTTCATTATCTGGAAACTAATTTCCTAACTGTGCCTTTAATAACTTATTTGATATTCTATATGTGGTGTGATAGAAGAATTAGTCTCAGTACATCAGTTTTGTTACCTTTTCTCTTTTTCTTTTTTTTTTTTTTAAAGATTTTATTTATTTATTTGACAGAAAGAAATCACAAGTAGGCAGAGAGGCAGGCAGAGAGAGAGAGAGGAGGAAGCAGGCTCCCTGCTGAGCAGAGAGCCCGATGTGGGACTCGATCCCAGGACCCTGAGATCATGACCTGAGCCGAAGGCAGCGGCCTAACCACTGAGCCACCCAGGCGCCCCACCTTTTCTCTTTTTCTTAAAGTCTTTGGTGTTCATTCAGTTAAAAGCAAACCAAACAATTTAGTACCCAATCTCTCTGGAGCTATCCCACTTGGAGCTCTATGGCATCTGTCTAATATAACTCCAGCTTGGTCTAAGCCATTCGAAATTTTTAGAATCCAAATCTTTAATATTAAAATGTTATTATTTTAAAAAGGAGGTAAGAAAAAAAGACAGAGTGATATTATTTATATAAAAATATTTGTGTTTATATGTGCTTAGAAGAGATCAGGAAGGCTATGTCACCTCTGGGAAGAGGTGGTGATGTCTCATTTTCACTTTTTACTTCACATACCAGTGTCTGTTAGATTATTATTCAGTAAGCAGGTATTATTTTTATGACAAAAAGTTGTTAAAAATAAAAAACATACCATTGTACTTCAAATATTTTGACAAGCTGTCACAGCTGGCAGGTTAGAAACTAACTTCAAATCTCCATTATTTACAAGTTTCTAATTTTGTTACCTTTTCAGAGGAGGAGAGAAAGAGAGGGGTGCTTTTAAGGGGTCAGTAAGAGTATTTCAGGGTTCAGTAGGAGATTGTATTTTGTATTGCTCTAGTTCTAGTTTTTCTTCAGTATTTCTCTACTCTCTTATATATATCTTACTCTTTCCATAAAGAAATTTCTATATATCTCTTACTCTATATCTATATATTTCTATGTATCTCTTACTCTATTTCTCTATATCTCTTATACATAAGATATATATATATATATACATATATATATATGTATATATATATATATCCCTTTCTATATATCTCTTATTCTAAAATGATTTGCCCTTGCAGCCATTTCTAAACATTCCAGATTGAGCTCAGCTTCTCTTAAAGAGAAGTCACTTAAAGAAAAGTGACCAAGAGCTTCTGCTTTCTTATGAAAGCTCTGTGGTCTCTGTAGCATCATTTTGTGTCATCTTAAAATGTAGCCAGGCAACACATGTGATATATTCTAACAGTAAAAACTCTTTTTTGCATTGTTCACCTGATTCTGTTTTTACCTTAAAATAATCTCAATCTTTCAGTACCAACTCTCCAACAGAAAAAATTACAAAACACAGATTTTCCAGGAGTAGACTCCTCCTGGGTCACTTGAGCATGTGCCAAGATTTCATAAATCCAATTCATGACCATTCATGGAAGTTAGTCTCGCCACTCCTGCTACTTCTGGGTGTCTAATGGTGAGGACAGTGGTCTGGCAGTTAGAGGACACCCTTTGATTTCTGAGTTTGAAATCTGGCTGTCTCCATTACTCTTTTGTGTAAAGTCACAACTGCTTTATGATACTTCTTTTGTAGGTTTTTCTTATGTCATTATAGAACATAAATGTGACTGAGTAAAAGGGGTAAAGAATCCCTTGTTTTTAACATGAAAATCCCTTTGAAACTGGAATTAGAAGATTATAAATCTTGTAACATTGTTTCAATTTCATTATAATGTACTTGAGGGAATGGAATTTGATTTTTTAAATATTTCAACAGGAATAGCATCATTTTTCACTTTCCAGGATTCTAGCTATATTGAATTACACATCATCACATAATGTTACCGAATTTTATTTTCATATTATATATTATCCCTCTGAAATCAATATCTGGAACATTTAATTCCTGTAAATGGGGATTTTCTTATTAAAAATGCATAGAATGTAAAACAAACTGATGACTATTTCATCTATATTGTGCAATACCTCCTCCTGCCCTTCAACATATATGCACATTAGTTTAATCACACTCTCCCAGAAACTGACAATGGAAGAATATTGCTTCATTGAGTAGACCATTTCTCAGAATAAATAATATAATACAGAGATAATATACAATATTTGGTGGATAAAGGAATGGAACTGACTTCGGTTTAACAAGGGAAATCTTTTCTCTTCTGCCCTGGTTGCTTTTTCACCGTTGCTTGGTGAGTGACCAAGAAAGGTTTTGGGCTTTTGGCATGTTGGGGTAGTCACTGGGTTAAGAAATCTTCAGGGAGCCACCAAGATGGGGCTTCTGGGAAAAAAGAGGACTGCATTATAAAGAGATTCTTAAAAGCCTCTGCTATGAAGTTCAGTTCAATGAACCATAGGTCCGAATGTTATGAATGTAAATGTTTATTCTGCAAAGAATCCTAAAAGGTCTCAACCCCTTTTCAACTCAGTCATAACTCAGGATGATAGCCGACATGCCAAATTTTAGTGGACATAATTTGAAATGGATGAGAAATTATCATTGGCGTTAGGTCCAAATGTGATGCAATAGTAAAGTACCAATGCTTTCACAAAGGACCGAAAGAGGCTTGGTATGGTGTGTTGGTGCCTGCTGACTAGCACCTGTCCTTCAAATGCCTGGCTGAAACACTTTATGCCAAATTAAAAGTGTATCTGAATTTTAGTCAAAGAAAAAGATAGCCTTGCATACTACATGTTATTTGCAATGATTAGAACCCATAGAATTATACAGAGGAACATAAAGAAGTCCTAAGATCTTCAAACTCTTTTCAGCTTAACAACCCTTAGGGAAAAAATGAAGTTCATGACATAACTTATTTTTATTGTCATGAAACCCAGCATCCATTACTCTTAGGAAACTTTATGACCATTCATAGAAAGCTGCTAATTGTCTTAAGGAAGATGTTGTTGGCTTTGACTACTATATGCATCAGTGCTTGGTCTCTGTCCCTAGGCTGCTGCACTGGAAACCTTCAGTTAGTCACTCAACCACACCAAAAGATCTCTTTCTCATTCAAGCATCTCTGGCAGCCAGGCTTCTCATCCTCCCACGAGCAACAGTGAGGTTTTAGTGCTTTAGTATTGATACCTCCATGCTCCCTGGTCCCCAGACACTTCTGAATTTCCACCTAGTCCCAGTCTTATCAGAATTCATTGCACTAGTGGGACCTTGCCAACCAGTGTGACACTTGCTCACTCCTCTCCTTCAAGGTGGTTCTCTGTCCTTTATGTTTGTTTGTTTGTTTGCCATCTAGTATCCAAAAATCTATAAAGAACTCATCAAACTCAACACCCAAAGAACAAATAATCCAATCAAAAAATGGGAAGAAGATATGAACAGACGTTTCTGCAAAGAAGACATCCAGATGGTCAACAGACACATGAAAAAGTGCTCAACATCACTCGGCATCAGGAAATTATAAATCAAAACCTCAATGAGATACCATCTCATACCAGTCAGAATGGCTAACATTAACAAGTCAGAAAACGACAGATGTTGGTGAGGATGTAGAGAAAGGGGAACCCTCCTACACTGTTGGTGGGAATGCAAGCTGGTGCAGCCACCCTGGAAAACAGTATGGAGGTTCCTCAAAAGTTGAAAATAGAGCTACCCTATGACCCAGCAATTGCACCACTGGGTATTTGCCCAAAGATACAAATGTAGGGATCCGAAGGGGCATGTGCACCCGAATGTTTATAGCAGCAATGTCCACAATAGCCAAACTATGGAAAGAACCTAGATATCCATCAGCAGAGGAATGGATGAAGAATATGTGGTATATATATACATATACAATGGAATACTATGCAACCATCAAAAGAAATGAAATTTTGTCATTTGCATGACATGGATGGAACTAGAGGGTACTATGTTAAGCAAAATAAATTAATCAGAGAAAGACAATTATCATATGATCTCTCTGGTATGAGGAATTTGAGAGGCAGGGTGGGGGGTTGTGGAGGGCAGGGAGGGAAAAAAATGAATCAAGATGGGACTAGCTTCATTCAGGGACACAAACCATGAGACTCTTAATCTCAGGAAAGAAACTGAGATTTGCTAGAGGGGTGGATAGGGTGGCTGGGTTATGGACATTGGGGAAGGTAAGTGCTATGGTGTATGTTAAGACTGACAATTCACAGACCTGTACCCCTGAAGAAAACAATACATTATATGTTAATAGAAAATAAATTAATTTAAAAAATAGAAAAATAAAGACAATAGTGTTTGTCTCATTAGGTTGCCAGGAATATTAAATTTATTTAAGTGCAAGGCACAAGCCATGGTACATGGTAAACATTCAAGAAGTTACTGTGAAGGCAGGTACTAGGATTTGATTCTGAGAAAGAACAATCTGTTGGATCACAGTGCTGCATGGTGTTTTGCTTCATTTAGAGCTTTTTTCCTGAATCATTTCTGCCACTTCAGCCACTGTACTTTCTAAAATTTATAGTCATCTCAAAAAATAATATGTCAAAATGAGCAGTTAAATAACAGTGTGTGAGGTCAATTGTTTTGCATGACATATGTCATCAAAAAAGTTCTAGTTGTCTATTTTCTAGTAAAGACCATTTTCACGGAAAAACAGATAAACGTAACCCATGTAACTACTAATGTCACACTTTCTTGGAGATGCTTTCTTCTGAGCCCCTCTTTATTCCTACCCCTACCCCTGGGTGAACCCCTGGGATATCAGTGCTAAACTGGACCAGGCTTTGTTCCTGACTGGCCTGTAGATCATGGTCCTTTTGACTCTCTACTAAGAATTCATCATGCTTTTTGAACCTACATGAGTTATGACAGTGAACAAGTGTTCTATTAATTTATTCCCTATGTTTCTCTTTGAATAGATAAATTTTTATGACCCAAATAAATTCTAGTAACTCATCCATTAAGAATTAGATGTTAAATCTTAGAAAAATGCATATTTTTTTCTAAGCACATCAGTTCCCAAAGTTGTTATTTCAGAGATCATATCTTGTACATGGGTGACAATAAAGATATACTTTTCCTTTTAAATGAAGAGGGGTTATTATTTTTTTTCTAGGTTATTTCTAAGGTGATGAGGAACTAGGAAAACAAAAAGTCTAAATGATCAAAAAACCTAACTTTCCCATATTAATTTTTATGCTGATTAATGTAAGATTTGATAAAATATTAGACAGTAATAACTATATTAAATTCTAATAACATTTGTCAAAAATACATTGTCTCATAATCTTGCCTAATTTAAGTGTACTGAAGGTTCCCTAATACTTTATTGATTATCAAGATGCTATAAGTGACAAGAAGTAAATTTTTTGTGAAATTCTATCTTACTTTTAAAGATTTAGATGTAGAAATTTTAGCAGATTAAATGTGTTCTTATAATGGTATATTTAAGAAATTTAGTAAATTTTTGCAAAAGTTTCCTATTCATCTTTTTTAGTCATTTATCTTCCACTAAAAGCACTTGGATCATATTCTGCTTAAGTGTAGTTTTAGATAATAGAAGTTTTAAAAATTAGGAATAAAACCAAAAACAACAACAGCAAAACACCAATGTATTATGCCCATCCTGGCAACAATTTCGGTAAGGCAATATTACATAAGTGATGCTTACAGATTAATCTTTATACACATATGACTCTATTAAGCAGTCATTTGTTTAGTTGTGTGAAAACTAAAAAAAAAAAATTATTTTAATACCATTAAAAACACAGTGCATGTTTTTATCTAAAAGGAAAAAGAAATCTAGATCTTTGTAAATTCACACTAACTCTATGGTATGTTATTTCCCCCATAACCGAAAATATTAGTGATTCCTTTTGGCTTTGGGTGATTCTTTAAATGCACAATAGAACAATTTAAAATTTATTTTAATGCTAAGAAGAGTCATTTTTTAAAGATTTCCTTACTCTCCATTTTCATTCTGAAAATTGAAGATGGATTCCCTTTGCTATTGGTAATTCCCCAAACAATATCCTCAGAAGATTTACTGTTTATTCAAAGATAAGTGGAGAAAAATATAACCATACTGAATGGGCCCAAATTCCTGCCTTAGACCATGTTATGGGCGTACAGGGTCAAAACTGCAAATGCAAAATCTCCAAAGGCCAAAAGATTTATTGACTATCAGTGTTTTCTTTGTTAGTTATTTTATTGTGAATAATCATCCATTAACATTTACATTTTGACAATATTTTCTTTGAGTGGTTTACCCTTGAATGAACTTGTTAAGGTCCTGTCCTTCATACAGCTTTCAGAAGCTCTAAAACAATAGTCATTTTACTTTATCTTTCCTTCTTAAACAGGAATGATGATTTAGTGCGGAGAAAAAAAAAAACCCAGTAGACTGGGAGGCAGTGATCTGTTCAGTTCCTGCCTCTGCCTGGATTGGGTAGGTCCCTTGACTTTGAATTGCTCAAGTAATTTGTAAAATGAGGGACTTAGAGGGACATAATCTCTAATGTCCCATTTTTTTAAGAATATCTTTTTTTAATCTAAATCCATTTATACACTAATGGATTGCAGAATAGGAAGCAGATGACCTTAAAATAAGTGCTTTAAAAATCATTTTCTATTTTTTTCTCACTAACTTTATTTCTCAGAACATTTTTGAACCTGAAAGCATAGCTTAATGAGCCATAAATAAAATTCAAACCAGAAAATTTTAAGTTGCTTACCAACAAAATATCCACAATCATCAAGATGTTTCAAAATACTTTCCTTATTTGCATAACAACTATTAATTTACAAAACCATATGGTTTTATTTTCCCTACAAAGCTGTGAAACTTTCTATGATCAGCCCAGGAACTTCAAAGCAGGAATAACCATGATCTTTTAAAAAATTCAGTTGTGAGGTACAGTCATGACCATACCAGGCAACTAAATATATTTTCAATGTTCTCTGATCTAAAAAGATTTTTTTAAAGCTTTTCCGTACAAGGTAAAGCAAGACTGATGGAACAACATAAGTGCTTCCAAAACATATATTGACAACGTGGCAAATTTCAGTGGCAAAGTGGTATCTTCCTAATGACCACCAAGCTAACTTCCACTTGGACTGGGGGTAGGGGAGGGGGAGTATGTTTGTTTTTCAGTGTCATTCTAATCAATGCCTTGACTTTTCTCCTTCTTGAATCAGGCTCTCCTGGGAAAAATGTGGGGCACCTTGCCTCTGATATTCCTTTTACTTTCTTAACAAGTACCTACCTCTATTACAACATCTGTAAATTCATTGGTGGCAGGAATTAGGTCTTAGCTTTAATGACAAATAGAACCTTTGTAACCAGACATGGAGATCAACTAAGACTCAGTGAGAAATGCACTGTAACACACAGCAATTTGTTACGTTATTTAGAAGAATCAGTCAGTGTTGGGGACTTCATGCATTTCTCAAATAGGAAACCAGGGTTACCTCACTGAACAGGGCCACAAATGTGATCACCAAGCAGCCATCATACTCCAGTGCAAACAACCATCCCGGCCCAGGTGTGGAGCTCTGCTGCTAGGAGGGAACAGTTAGCTGGTCCTTCACAATAGCATGGCCATTCAAAGCACAGTTTGCTTTCCTCAGATGACTGACTCCTTGCTTACTCATCTCCATCAATCCTTTGATCATGACTTTGATGGTCATAAACTTTGCAAAGGAGCATGTAATTGTCATAACTAATTTCATAGTATACTAATTTCCGCTTAATATGTTCAATTCGATTTGAGTGGGGACAATTCGCAGTGTTTTTAGAATCGACCACCCCTGAATCACTCAATTAAGACAGTATCTGTTATGAGAGCAATGCATGGAACACCACCACGGACAGCAATACTTGCTCCATATTATGAAGCCCTTACTGTGTTCAAGACATCATACAAAGTAATTTATGTGCATTATCTCATTTAATCCTGATAAAATGCATTAGGAATCAGTATACCTGATTTTGTAGTTTATAAAACAGAGATGCAGAGATATTGGTAACCGTTGTTGCCAAGATTTCTCATCTCTTGATAAAAGAGATGGACAAGCCTTCCTGAAAAGTGTTAATGTCTCTGAAAACCTGTTATACAACATTGTTTTTACTTTTGTTCCCATTTACATCATGATGTTGATATGTTTCTCAGTATTTTTTTTTTAAGATTTTTATTTATTTGAGAAAGAGAGAGTGAGAGAGGAGTGAAGGACAGAGGGGGAAGCAGACTCCCTGCTGAGCAGGAAGCCTGATGTGGAGCCTGATCCCAGGATACCGGGATCATGACCTGAGCTGAAGGCAGACATCCAAACAACTGAGCCACCCAGGTGCCCCTGTTTCTCAGTATTAAATGAAAACCTATAATGTAGAGGATATTCTTGTTCTCTTGATCATAGGTGGTTCAATGTTGACCTTGATTATAAAACAGTTTGGCCCACTATTTTATTATATGTGGGGTTGAGCAATGTGGGGAAAATCTAAGAACAAAAATATTACATGGTGTATGTAAGGACAATATTCTTAGTGAAAAGACAAACACTACATAGGAAACAATGGAAAATCTGTTCGATAGCATGAAAATGGTCACTATCCGTGTGAAACCTAATGTAAGTACAAGAGACTCTCTGAGGACTGAGACATTAGGAAGTTTCAATGAAGGAAGTAGTACAACATAATCACCATAGTAACTGTCATGTATTGAACACCTACCACATTTCAGATACTGTGATAGGTAGGTTTTTTTTCATAACTGAAGTATTTTTATGTACAGTGAGTTAGCTTTAAGGTAAGTATCTTGGATACTGCAGTTAAAGGAGGTATCTTGGATGCCCCATTCAAGGAGGTGCACTTAATGCAGTGCAGCCTACATTCTCCGTATCGATGGAAACACTGGCAGCACACACTGAGGCTGTATTTCCTGATCAGACTGTGTGAATCTGAGCAGATGTGGCAAGAATGAGAACCCTGGCCAGATTTCCTTGGATGTCTTCAGTAGAGCTGTTGGTGACCCATATTGCTCTCTCGGATGCAAGGAGGCAAAAGGGTGATATGTATTTTATATGCACAGTCTTCTCACTAGCTTTGACAGGTATATAGCATTTTTCACATTGGCCAGAGAGACTAAGAAAGGTTAAATCATTTGCCTGAAGTCATACGACTAGCAAGAGGCAGAGCTGGGATTTGAATGTTGCTCTGTCCTACTCCGGAATATGTCAGGTTTTGAAATATGTAAATAAAAGTGTGGGCAGAGACAACTTTTTATTCCTGATATCCATTTTCTCTTGTAGGGATAGAAATCTCAAATTGCAGTTGAACACATGGATACCAGTTAAATTCTACTTTCCTTTGTTTCTTTGCTATGTGCCTGTATTGTATGTTTATGTTTCTTTTGTTTCTTTGCTATGTGCCTGTATTTTAGCCAGTTGGGCATGAGCTAAAGGACGTGTGCAATTTCTTGAATGTGTGCAATTTCTTAAATGAGTAAGTACACAACCTTCACTTCCCCTGCATCCCTTCCCCTGGCTGGAATGCAGATGTGATGGCTGGAGCTAGGGAAGCCATCCTGAGTCATGAAATGAAAGCTTCATGTGGAGAATGGTGGGAAAAAGAAAGGTTTCCAGCACCACCGGTGTTGCAATATCAGCCCTGGAATCATTATGTTTTGTCATTATGTAAGAAAGAAATAGCTTCTTTTAAAGAAATAGCTTGTTTAAGTCACTGTCCTCTCATACTTTCATACTACAGGGACCTGTATCTGAAAGAACTCAATTAGTAGGAGAACCAAGGATAAGAGAAACAATGCTCAATTTGAGACCAAGAGAGTGATTAGGAGTCAATCAGATGAGGAGAGAAGAATTGGAAAGAATATTTTGAGTGGTCATGTGAGATAGCTTGGCTCATTCTGAGAACAAAAGTAATTCAGTTGGGTCAGAATATAGAAAGTATTGGGCAGTACTAGGACAGCCTTCATAGGGCGTTCCTCAAATAAAGAAACTTAGAAAAAGAGAAGGGAGAATTAAGGTCCAGCTTTTCAGCAATAAGAATACTTACTGATTAGTAACACAGTGAGGAATAGATGGATGGCTGTATTAAATATATATATTGTATTATATATATATATATATTTATGTATATACATTTGCCATTCTTCTCATTAAAAGTTACAGCCCATGGCCCCTTACCTTGAATCTTTGTTTTCCCTTCAATCGAGTGCCTTGCTTTTACTAATAGAATGTGGTGAAAATGTCACTGGAGGATTTTCAGACCTAGACCTTGGAAGGTCTCACTGCTTCCATTTTTGTCATCTTAGAGGCTGACTCCATCACCCTGACACTCTTATGGAAAGAATGGCTTAGCTGGCCTTACTCAGTTTCAGTCATCACAGATGAGATTCTAAGCATGTGAGTAAGGTCAGCTTGGATGTTCCAGTCTCAGCAGAGTTCCTAGTGAAAATAGCCACATAAGGAACCCCAACCAACACCACGTGGACAAAAAACCAAAAAACCAAAAAACCAAAAAAAAAAAGAAAAAGAAAAAAAAAAACTAAACTAAAAAAATACCCAATCAGCTTAGATCAGCTAACTGACAGTATTGTGAGAAAGAATAAATTCTTGTTTTAAGTCTCTGTGTTTCGGGGTAGCTACTTGATACAGTAGAAGAAACTAAAATCTAGGAGAGGTGAACATAAATTGGAATCACATAGTCTTATGGAAGCCAAGGAAAAACACCATTTCAAGTAGGGGTCAATCTGAAGGAGTGACTGTGGGAAAGATACCAGACAGCATCTCACATTTAGAAATGATATACATTATCTGTGGTGCCAATTAACAAAGTCAAATACGTGAACTTCTCATTACTGTAGTCCATTTGTAAAAGGGTCCTTTTCTTTTTTTCACCTACTGAATGAAGCATCGCTGTGAGAATTTCTTTCTCCCAAATTATAATACTGTTTTCAAAAGAGAATATAGTTAGAACATCCTACAGCAGAAAGTCCTTTTCCTTATTTGCCGCTCTTCATAAAGCTGGATGAAACCTAGAGTTCTATTGATTTCCTTGTCTATTCAAGGTTGCTGAAGTTCACTCCTAGTCTTCCACTACCGGCTTAACCAAGGGATAAGCCCAGGGGTCTGTGCTTTTTAAGTATCAGGTTTCTGCTTCCTCTGCTTATAGACTATCATGCTCATTAGTATCTGGTGCAACATCTACTGATATCTTTTTTGTTTGTTTGTTTCTATCTCCCGCTGATTTCAAGTTAGTATTCAACTGTGAGTCTGGCTCTTTAAAAAAAAAAAAAAAAAGCCTCTCAAAATGACGGAGATTAGATAAGCATTTACCCATACTCTCTACAGGATTTTGCACCAGGACCTTGGGCACTCTTGTGCTGTGAATTCTCATTTGGCTTACCAACATCTCAATGTGCCCACTGAGAGCCCCAGACAATTCAATCGCAAGTTCAGCAACCCCGTATGTTGCTCTTGCTTCCTTAAGGGCTATAATTTCACTTATCATGCTGTCAGTCTGAGCTCTTGCAGACTTCCTTCCTTTTCTTGGCTCATCAAACTTGTTGGAAATTGGCCTGAATTGCATATCTAGAAAACCTGAAAGAAGAGCTCATTTCATCAGTTTTCTCTTGGACTACCCAAAGGCTATGATGTCTTTACTAATTTAAAATAGCAGAGTCAAATCATTAAAAAACAACAAAAAACCACCCAAATACCAACAACAAAAAAACCAAGATATTTTCTTTAGTATCATTTATTTATAGTTATGTTATCAACCAGATGACACTTGGCATTTGATTTTTATGATTTGGGGTAATTGTAAAATGCTGGAAAAGTTCTATTATTTTTAAATTTTTACTAATCAGAAATATACCCAAGCCATTAAAGTGAAAATATCTGCTTATGTGCAAAGAAAGACATAAAATTTAAACTACAGGGCACTTAGAAATCTTGTGCCAACTACATTCATAATAAACACACTTTGGTTCTCAAACTGTCTTACTGGGAAGAAAAAGAGGGAATTTTGCTCAGTTCTAAAATTTAAAAAAATGAGTATGCATGCTCTTTTTATTATAGAGTAATACATAGTGATATATACTAATATTCTGAAAATTATGCCATATGGATATGAAGCAAGGTAGATTCTAAGTATGTGATTAAGTAAATTACCCCAAAGACCATGGAACAGAAAGGCTCACAGACCAAAATAGGATGCTCGAATCGCTCTAACCATTAAATCATTTTAAACACATAACAAGAAGAAAGAGACAAAAGATGTGATAGGAAATGTGAAATTACAGCAGGAGTCTTCTGCCTGAATTCTGGATTACATAATGTTATATACTATCTTTCTCTTGCTGCTGCTGTGGTTATGAAGAGAATAGGTGATGTTTGTGCAAAAGGGCTTGGCAGATGGAAGGTGTCTGTACCAACACATACACGCTTTTATAACAGAAGAAAGTACACCTGGCCACTGTAAAAGGTTACCAATTAGCCTGATGAACAGTAATAGGCTTTATCTGTCAAAATGTATGTCATTGAAAGGTGGCTAACTTAATGCATCTGAATGTTGAGTGCCCCATATACCTCAAGTACATTTACCGTACGATGCCTATTAGATGCTTAGTACATACATGCTTTACTTACTTTATCCATAACCAATTTGTCTCATAGTTAACTATTGTCTATATGCATATCCACAGTCACGTCTGTCTGCTTCTTTTAAGTTCTGCCCATGTTCCATAAGCTACTTGCTTACTCATTCTCTTTGCCTAACACAGTTTATGAATTTTGCCTCTACCTTAAAAGATACTGCTACTGACTATCTATGCTTAACGTGTCCATCCCATTTTCTTGTCTTCCATAGCAGATTAAATAGTCTCAAATACAAGAAACATATATTACACAACATTTATTTAGCAAATGTGTACTGAACAGGTACTATGTACTAGGCAAAATTCAAGTGCTGGTGATATAGCAGAGAACAAAATAAACCAAAAAATCTGCTTGTTTAAGCAGAGAACAAAGAGACAAAAACTTCTAATAAATTTTGAGAATTTTGAGTGGTCAAAACTTCTTATTCATGGCACTGCTGCAATATATACCTAAAAAATTTTCTTGTAATGATCTTTATTTTGTTTGTCTTAATTTTTACTGAATATGGAAAAATAGGCTTACTCATACAAGTAAGACTATAATTACATTTTGAGCACATTTGAAAACAAAGTGATGGCACAGTTAAAATAAAATGTGACTGTTCAAAATGACCTGTAGGCAATATAAGAAAATGTAACACTTGCAGATGTATATGTAACTGTGATTAGAAAAAAACCCAAAAAACCAAAAACCCTACCCCACATGGGAAGGATTAAATGGACCTTTCAAAGCCAGTTTAAATTCACTACACTTTGGAACAAAAGTGATACTGATACAAATAAAAAGGTAAACTCTGACTAGCACTGAAGAAGAAATAAAATGAAACAGCAACATATTCTTAAACCACTGTAAGGACTTTAAGATTTTAAAACTTAACTGTAGGGGCACCTGGGTGGCTCAGTGGGTTAAAGCCTCTGCCTTTGGCTCAGGTCATGATCCCAGGGTCCTGGGATCAAGCTCCACATCGGGCTATTTGCTCAGCAGGGAGCCTGCTTCCTCCTCTCTCTCTCTGTCTGCCTCTTTGCCTACTTGGATCTCTGTCTATCAAATAAATAAAATAAAATAAAATAAAATAAAGCCTCTACTCACACATGTCATGATCCCAGAGTCCTGGGATTGAGCCTCTCATCAGCCCACATCAAGCCCTGCATCGGGCTTTCCGCTCAGTGGGGAGCCTGCTCCCCTTCCTCTCTCTCTGCCTGCCTCTCTGCCTACTTATGATCTCTGTCTGTCAAATAAATAAATAAATAAAATCTTAAAAAAAAAACTTAACTGTAATTACTTTAAAAGACACTATAACAAAAAGCTATTTATTAAGGAGTTTAAATACCAATTTTCTACATTCAGGTATTCTGGTATTTTATGTCATTTTAAAGAACTGAAATACTTCTATTTTTGTTGGGACAGTTATTTCAGATTTTCTTTTTTTTTATTTTTTATTTATTATTTTTTTAAAGATTTTATTTATTTATTTGACAGAGAGAGATCACAAGTAGGCAGAGAGGCAGGCAGAGAGAGAGAGAGGAGGAAGCAGGCTCCCTGCTGAGCAGAGAGCCCGATGTGGGACTCGATCCCAGGACCCCGAGATCATGACCTGAGCCGAAGGCAGCGGCTTAACCCACTGAGCCACCCAGGCGCCCTATTTCAGATTTTCTAAACAATCTGAAATTTGAATCATTTCTTTCTTACAATTCAACCAGTTTTAAAATGAATAAAATTTTACATAAACAAGGTATACCTGCTTAGAAAACATTCTTCCATATGCAAATAATTTCCAAAAGGAAGGGAACAATGAAAATTGACACAGCAAAGCTTCTACTGCACAAATAATTCTTCCTTTGGTTCAAAGACTTTCTGAAAAGTAGAATATCCATCTGTAAGTGATAAAACTAAAAGAAGATAAATTGGTAATATATTCTTTGAAACACAAATTGCAACTTTCACTCAATAAAAAATTTCAGCTCTTGCAAACAACAAAAAGTTGTTTAAAAAAGCCTTCAAAAGTATCAAATAAGGCACAGAATTGTTTGAAAATGAAAGAGTCAAAGGAAAATATTTGGAGTTGGTTTATAATTATTAAGTCCTTATATTTTCCAAAACCAAGGCTCAGAGAAACTTTTTTATTTTTGGTAAGAGCTAAAAAATGTGTGCAAAAAGTATACAAAAAGTATACTCAAAACTCACCTAATCAAAGAGGCAAAAGATCTATACTTGAAAACTATAGAACACTTACAAAAAAAAAATTTAAGATAACATAAGGAAATGGAAAAATATTCCATGCTCATGGATTGGAAGAACATAAATCATTAAAATGTCTATACTACCTAAAGGAACCTACACATTTAATACAATCCCTATCAAAATACCACCATTATTTTTCACAGAGCTAGAACAAACAATTCCAAAATTTATATGGAACCACAAAAGACCCTGAATAGCCAAAACAATTCTGAAAAAGAAAAGCAAAGCGGGAGACATCACAATTCTGGATTTCAGGCTATATTACAAAGCTGTAGTCATGGCACAAAAACAGACACAGATCAGTGGAACAGAATAGAAAACCCAGAAGTGGACCCACAACTACATGGTCAACTAATCATCAACAAATCAGAAAAGAATATCCATTGGGGGGAAAAAAACAAATGGTGTTGGGAAAACTGTACAGCAACATGTAGAAGAATGAAACTGGACCACTTTTTACACTGCATACAAAAATAAATTCAAAATGGATTAAAGACTTAAATGTGAGACAGGAGCCGTCAAAATCCTAGAGGAGAACACAGGCAGCAACCTCTGTGACCTCAGCCATAGCAACTTCTTACTAGACATGCTGCCAGAGGCAAAAGAAACTATTGGGAATTCATCAAGATAAAAAGCTTCTTTCTGCACAATGAAGGAAACAATCAACAAAACTAAAAGGCAGCCTATGGAATGGGACAATATTTGCAAATGACATATCTGATAAAGGGTTAGTAAACAAAATCTATAAATAATTTACCAAACTCAACACCCACAAAATAAATAAGAAATGGGCAGAAGATAGTAACAGATATTTTTCAAAAGAAGACATCCAAATGGCCAAGAGACACAAGAAAAGATGCTCAACATCACTTTCATCAGGGAAATACAAATCAAACCATGATGAAATACCACCTCACACCTGTCAGAATAGTTAAATTAACAGCACAAGAAAAAAACTGGTGTTGGCGAGGATGTGGAGGAAGGGGAACCCTCTTACACTGTTGGTGGGAATGCCAACTGGAGCAGTCACTGTGGAAAACAGTCTGGAGGTTCCCCAGAAAGTTAACAATAGAACTACCCTACGATCCAGCAACGGTACTACTGGATATTTACACAAAGGAAAAAAATACTGAACCAAAGGGACACATACACCCTGATATTTATAGCAACATTATCAACAATAGTCAAATTACAGAAAGAGCCCAAATGTCCACTGACTGATAAATGGATAAAGAAAATGTGGTACATGTATACTACACAACGTCACTCAGCCATCAAAAAGAATGAAATCTTGCCATTTGTAATAACATGGGTGTAAGCTAGAATACATTATTCTAAGCAAACTAGGTCAGAAAAAGACAAATACCACATGATTTCACTCATATGTGGAATTTAAGAAACAGAGGAACCCAGGGGAAGGGGGGAAGAAAAAGAGAGGGAAGCAAACCATGAAAAACTTTTACCTATAGAGAACAAACTGAGGGTGATGGAGAGGAAGTGGGAAGGGAATGGGCTAAATGGATGACGGATAATAAGGGAGGCACTTGCTCTGATGAGTTATATGGGTGTTATATGGAAGTGATACTCACAAAATTCTATTCCTAAAACAAATATTACACTATCAGCTAACTAGAATGTAAATAGAAATTAAAAAAAAAAACCCTCAATAATGGCATCCTTAATATCCTTTGCTTCTTAAGGATTTCACTTTTTGAAACATAAATACTATTTTAGGGGCACCTGGCTGGCTCAGTCGTTAGGTGTCTGCCTTTAGCTCCGGACATGATCCCAGGATCCTGGGACTGAGCCCTGCATTGGGCTCCCTGCTCAGCCAGAAGCCTACTTCTCCCTCTCTCACTCTTCCTGCTTGTGTTCACTCTCATTCTGTCTTGCTCTCTGTCAAATAAATAAATCTTAAAAATAAATAAATAAATACTATTTTACTTCCTTTTAAAATATTATTGGTTGAATTTAATTCATTTTTATACTGTAAATAGTTTGTAATTTTTGAGCACTTTATTGTAATTACTTTTGCTTTAATGATTTTCACTGGAATGTTAATGTATGCTATCATTCATATTTCAGTTAATTTTTACTTGATGTTTCATAAAATTTATAAATTTTCATATTTTAACTGCTTTAAATATTTACTTTCACAGGTTTTTTTTTTTTTTAAAGATTCTTTTTTATTTATTTGAGAGAGAGAGCCTGAGCAGGGGAAGGAGGAGAGGGAGAGGAAGAAACAGATTCTCCACTGAGAACCTGAGCAGGAAGCCTGTCTCCAGGCTCATTCCCAGGACCTCGGGATCATGACCTGAGCTGAAGGCAGACACTTAACCGGCTGAGCCACCCTGGAGCCCCATACTTCCAATGTTTTAAATTCTAAACACTTTTAAATGCACAGTTTTGTCATTTTTTTCTTGTATTGCATCATTGTGTACGTGTTGCTCAAATCATATTTGTGATCATTCCAAATCTTCAAATTTAAGGATGGTGCAAATATATACACACAGATAAATGCAGCTTTTGGAATGCTTGTAGAAGATAACCAAGAAGTTAAAGTTTTCTGAAATTTTAATTTTCATTGGCTTATTAGTAAACTCATGATCTTTCCCCACATCTGCTCCACCATCAGCCATTTCTATCAGTTGATAGCAACCTTATGCTTCCAGTTGTTGAGAACAAACATCCTGGTATTGTCCTTGATGAAGGTGTTCCTTCCCTCTTGCTATACAATCATCAGTAGCAAGTCCTGTTGACTGTACTGTCAGAATATTTTCAGATATAGAGCACTTATCATCTTCTCCATAGATACACTGGTCTAAGGTCTCCACCATCTCATTCTGGATTACTCTGTTGTCCCTACAGCTCCCAGGAACTTTATCTTTAATTTCAGATCCAATCACATTTCTCATCTGCACCAGACTTTCCAAAAGCTCTCCATCACTTTACGAGTCCAGATGTCCTTACCAGGAGATTCACCCTCCCCCTTTGCTGAAGACTCAAGAGGAATGGGAAAGTCTATTTTATTTACTCATATTTTTGTTTACCACGTTCTTTCTTCCTGATGCTCCCAAACTCTCCCTTTTATTATTATCTTTCTGTTTAGAGAACTTCCTATAATCATTCTGTTTAAGCAGGTCTGTTGGTGACAAGTTTTCTCCCTTTTCCCTCATCTGAGATGCCTCGATTTCCCTTTCCTTCCTGAAGGATATTTTTGCTAGATGTAGGATATTGAGTTAATCTTTTCTTTCAGTACTTTAAAAATGTTGTACCACTTATTTCTGGCTTCTTCAGGTTCTGATAAGTCCCTGTCATTCGAATTGTTTCCCCATGAAAGTAAGGGAACAGTTTGACTATGATGGTTTGTGGTGTAGATTTATTTAAGCTTAACCTATTTGGGACTTGCTCGGTTTCCTAAATTTATATGTTTATAGTGTTTTTGTTGTTGTATGTTTTTTTGTCAAAAGTGGGAAATTTTTGGCCATTGTTTCTTCTAATACTTTTTTAGTACTGACCTCTTTCTTTTCTCCTTCTGAGATTCTGATGATATGGGCATTAGAGATTTTTTGTATTGGTCCTACTTGTCCCTGAGGCTTTGCTCATTTTAATTTTTTTAGTCATTTTCCTCTATGTTCAGAATGAGTAATTGCTATTGTTCCATTTTTTTGGCTTATTGATTTTTTTCCCTCTCTGCCTCCTCTATTCTGTGGCTAAGTCCATCTACTGAGGTTTTAAAAGTTCAGTTATTTTACTTTTTAGTTCTAAAATAAACCAATTTTCCATCTGGTTCTTCTTTATATTTTCTATTTCTTTGCTGAGACTATTTTTTTCCATTAGTTTTATGTTCATAATTGCTTATTAAAGCATTTTTGTGATGGTTGTGTTAAAACCTCTGGCAGAAAATTCTAACATTCTGTCAGATCTGATTTGGCATCTATTGATTGTCTTTTTAAATTCAGTTTGATATCTCCTTGTCCAACAATGGTGCTTTGCTAGAGGTGCTTTGATTATGTCTTTTTTTTTTTTCCATATAAGGGAATTAAGGTTCAGATGGCCCTAAAAGAGAACTTTCAAAATGGGACTGGGAGCTGAAACCAGAGTACAAGTGTGTCTGATATCAAAGCCAGGCTCTTAAGCTCTCAAATTATAGAAAAATATAGAATGAAATTATAGGAAAATATGTATAGTGAAATTCTATTTTATAAGAAAAAAATGTACAGCTAGATATGAATTTCTGGCATAGAAAAAGGTTAAGAATAGCTTTCAAAATTTTAGCTGGCATTTTTAATAAATATAATATGTAGATGATTTCCATTTTTGTCTTCTGTGTTTTAAATTATCTTCAATAATCTCAATTTAATCACCTGTCCATTTTATGATTTAGAATAAAGCCCTGAATACCTTGCATATTTGTTTTTAAACTAATTTAAAGTTGTGTTTTTTGAGGTTTTGTTTCTCATATGAATCGTCACAAATTGTGTACACTAAAAGCAATTTATTTAAAAGTTAAAAAATACAAAATTACTCTTCACTTTTAGACTCTTACTTGCAGGAAGGAGATTTAACGTATTTTTGTTAAGGCAGAAAACTCGTTTTCTGTTTATTTTTCTCATAGTCTTTTATATCAATTTTGTTTAGAATTAAGTTATTTAAAATTTAAATCCGATTATTTTCAAACCAGCACTTTTTAGTAGTGAAAATAATTGAATATATCCCATGATCCCTCCATTCTCCCATCCTCTCCTTTCCTCCTCTATCATATTTAAAGTAGCAACAAAAACCTTGGGAATGATAATATATTTTTGTCTAATAGACTTGAGTGACATGGTATATTTTCATACCATGTTGCCATGACTACCAAACCCTTGAGCTCATCTTCATTTAAATATGTTCACTGTTAAATTAGAGATGTAGTTTAAGCAATTTGGGATACTCTATAATTTTTGTTTGAAACATTGGTTTTACGGTAAGTCTCAAGTTCATTCTATCGGTGAGAATAATGCTAGCATGTTGCTGGCTGGAGAGCATCTATTCCGTTTCATAATTCTTCCAAAGGCAGTTAAAAAGAGAAGGCCAATGCTTGTGTAGGAGAGATTTTCAAGATCTATCTAGGAATTTGCCACCTAGGTACAGAGCAAAATTTATGAATGTTGTGAAATAAATGAGAAAGCTTTTCCTAAATTACAGGATGTCTGCACTGACACCAGAACTTCTTTTAAAATACCCACAACCCCACACCAGAATACTTGAAAACCTTCAAAGGACAACAAAGGTCTTTTCCTGGCTGCTTTAGAAATGCTTGTCTAGATAGAGCCCCTTTCAGCCCCGCTCTGGGTGAAGGTGTGATTTTTGCACGTTGGCGAGAGCCCACATGGACTTGCTACTCAGGGGTGAATTTTGCGGAGAAAGAAAGCAGTGGACCTAAGTGAAAAATAGTCCCCGAAAATTTACATTTGGCTATCTCTTTTCCAGAAGCCTTACGTGTTAGATAATGAAGGTACGAATTATTCTGCGCGTGTGTGCATGTGTCAGAATAAGCACGGTATAGGACCAGTACATAATTCTGCATAATTCTGCATGCTTCAGATAGCTTAAATACTATTTTTTTTTGAAAACATGACTAGCTTTGAGGACTCTGATGTTATTGAAATACTGTTCTAACTGAAAACAAAAACAAAATCTTTAAGTAACAGTATAACAAAGAAAAAAAAATTGGTTGATCCTGATTCTTAGACTTGATCTTTAAAATGATACTTCTTTAAATAATAATAATATATATTATAATATAATAATATGTAACATTATATATAATAATATATTATATTATTATATATAATAATAAAAATGCAACAAATATATCTAGATTCTTCTAATGGTTACTCAGATAGTAATTCACAGGAATTACTAAAAATTGCTAAATTTTCTAATATTATGTTTTATTCTCTGACTACTAAAAACCTATTAAGATGAGGTTTTTGCCTAGGTGAAAACTGTAAGATCGAATTCTAAATAACTGTAAAACTATAATGCCCAGTAAATAATTGTGGATAAATATACTGGGAGGGATGACATTCAGCATATGTTTTTATTAGTAAACCTAATTCTGCATAAAGTATTAAAAGTTTTTATTAAAATGAGCTGTTCATAAATCCTAATGCACTGTCTAATCTTCCTGCCTCCAGTTTCTCTCAAAACAGAATACTAAAAATAATTAACAAGTCAAAGCAGGGAAAGAATTCTAATAATCCTTCACTTTGAATTCCAGGGTCACAAACTCACAGTTACTACTTATTGCAAATGACCCCTGGTCTTATTTTGGATTTCAGTAAAGCAAACCAATAACAAATAAATGAAAAGTGACCTTTTCATTTAAGTGAAGCAGGTAGAGGAAAATATTTAACAAGTTTAAGAAAGCAAACAAAAGTGTATGAACTTACTTGGTTTAAATTTCCCTGAGACAATCCTTGTCTGCTTAGCCTTTTCTTCTAAGGAGAAAAATTAGCTTAAGGAGCAGTAGTTTGGAGTACTGAGCACATGCTACATTGCTTTAGAATTTTCCAGTGGTGTTCCACCATACAGAATAAAATCCAAATTCTTTCTCTGGGCCCCCACCTCTCTGTCTGACTCATATTCCACCTCTTGTGCATCATTTTCTATTTTCTAACCACAGCAGCCTGTTTCTATTTCTCAGATATACTAAGCTCATTCATGCCTCAGGGCCTTTGGATCTGCTTAGGATACTCTTCCTCAGACCTTCACAGCTCTTCAATCAAATGTTACCTTTCAGGTCTTTCCTGAGCTTCCCTGCGAAGGTAGCCTTGTCAGATGCCCTAAAAATTATTTCAATAGTTCATTTGTGTATTTAGTTACATGTTTGTTTTCTGTTGAGGCTATTGTTTTCTGTTTAGTCTAACTAGAATAATGGACAAGCTTTTTTTAGAACCATGCCTAGAACTGTGTCTGACACCTATTATGTGCCCAATAATATTTATGGACCAAATGACCCTTGGGTTTTACAAAGGTAGGTTCTGTGACAGTCTAATTTTGTCTAAGAACTTACATTTGCAGTATCATTTTACAACTTGTGAAGATTTCCATGTACAATATCTCACCATATTCTTAGACCTTTATACAATCTGAGGGAATTAAGGTGAGATGCTATTGTCCTTCTTTCCAATTTAGAGTAGAAAGTGGCCACATTATGACTCATATCCAGATTTAAGTGTTGTGGTTGACGCTGATATTATGTCCTGCACTGTCATTTCTCCATTTTTTGTGAGCCCCAGGTGGCTGGGATTAAAGGATGGGACAGCAACACACGCATCACAGATGGCCACTGTGGACTCTGTTCACCAGTCTACCCACATTTGGCTTCAGTGCTACCTGATTTGACCACCAAGCTGTTGCTACCACCATAGGCACAAAGTCACTTTTTCTTCCTTGCATATTAATTCTGCTTAGAATAAAGGAAAATGAATGCTATTGCTTAAAGCCACTGGATCTTTATTGGTGTTAAAAAAAAATCACCATGAAAACGTCTATCACACCCCAGGAGAACAATCAAGACTTATACCGGAGAAGGTATTTTGCCTGAAATATGAAGATTTTCTTTTTTGACTCATGGAATCTTTGGACTAGAAGTAAGCTTTTTTAAAAAGGTGAGGAAAATAAAGAACAGAAAGGATAGTGATCCGTAAAAGCTCACTGAACTACTTAGTGGTGGAGCTAGGACTGAACGATGATTGTTGCCCTTCCAGGCCTTGCAGTGTGTAGGATTTATGCCCCTTTTGAAATTAAATCAGACACTGGGTAATTTGCAGGGCTCCATCAGTATGATGATACCCAGGGATGTGTCCTGAGTAAATACATGTATATCATTGATTTACTTGACAAATGTTTACTCCATGCCCATGTTAGTGTAGGGTCAAGTCTAGACATAAGGGGCCTAATGGAGAATATGAGGGCAAGTCTCTCTTCAAGAGCTCATGGTCAAACAGGAAGATGAGCCCATGTGAAAAGTGCAATTTTGATACACAGCATTAGGTGCTATCGTGAACACAAGCACTGGGGAACACGGAGGTGTGGCAGCTAATCCAGATGGTAGCAGAGGAGAAGAGTTCCTGAAACATAGCTTCCAAGCTAAGATCTAAAGGATGAGAAAGAATTCTTTGTGTGAAGAGGGAAGATGTTCAGGTAGAGAGGAGTGTGCACATCACTGTAAATGCATTAGTGCATCTTCCCATCCACCATGACCAAAACACAAAAATAAAATCACAATTATCCTTATTCCTCTGGATCTTTCGAAACGCATCTCCTTGTGAAGAATCACACACAGTACTCAGTACTCAGATGTGTTTTCATCTGGACAATCACTTTATAACAGATTCAACACCCTGGCAAAGTGGGCTACAGTGAGACCCTACTGGCCGGAAGTGCCGAGGGCCAGGGTTTTATGAGCTTTGAAGAAGGCCAGGTTCACATTTTGTCTAGATCACTTACACCGATCTCGGAAAATCTTCAGTGTCGACCACCACTGCGTAATTTAAAATCAACACATTAAGGTGGCACTGAGCCTGATGATATCAGTACATTGTCACAAATGACCAAGAGAGTTTTATTCTTGGGCTAACTGCCTTGAAGCATTTAAGGATCTATACCTTTGTAAAATCAACAACTCTGAGAATTAAAAGCAAGTGAATTGTTTTCCTAAAAATCTACATGTTTAGAACCATCTTCACAATAATTATAAAAGTCATAAATCAGAATTTCCTCCTCTAAGGATAATCAGAAATAGATGTTAATCAAAACCAAAGCTGAATGCCTTCTTTTAATCTTTGACCAAATCAGGCTCTCATTTCAGATATCTGCCCAAATCTTACATGTTTCCAGTTTTATCAAATCAGACAGAATGATTTTGAGTATACATTGGCTTCTTTCCTTCATTTAAAGGTAAGTATGGAGAGTGATCCATTTCCTAAGTACTCTGCTAGGTACTAGGAACACAGATTCCTATTTTCAAGGAATTTCTAGCAAGAGGGAGAGACTGGAGGAAGGCTTAGAGGTAGAGGAGCTGCCAGTAAGGACACTAGAAAAGAGAGCCCCTGTGCCCAGAACTACTGAAACAGAATCTTGGGAGGGCTTGGCTTCGAGAATTTGCATTAAGAACAAAACAAAATAAAACTGCTCAGGTTATTCCAACACACATTCAATTTTGAGAACCTTTGCTTTCGCAATGGGTGGTCACTGAAGAGTTTTAAGCACACAAGTAGGGTGAGGGGTTAAGTGTTTTAGGAGGAATACTTTGGTAGCTGTATGGAGGGAAGCAGGGCATTTTACTTTTGTAATGCAAATTAGACCATGTTGATAATATGACACCAGATATGGCAGAGAAGTGTGGGGTCATGCACAGAGATGATATAAAGTTAGGATTTCAATGAAGAATTACTTTCACATGTTATATAATAATCTTAATTAGTTGAAAGTTTAATATTTCATTTGTCTTTTTGCAAAAGCATATTCCACTTTATCAAAATGCCTTAGTTAAAATATCAGGTGAGGAAGGTGACACTGAATTGGAGCTAAGCAAGCAGAGAGACAGGGAGGCTGCTCTAGGCTAAGCAAGAGATAGAGAAGACAAAAGCTTTGGCTAGAGAAACAGGATGGGGAGGAGGGAGTCATATCACCACAAGGGCAAAATGAAAGGATCTGGTTTCCAAACGGATGGAAAAGATGAGAAGCAAATAACTGTGACTTAAAAAAAAAAAAAAATCATTATTTTGTAATTACTGGATATGGAACTGAGTCGATACAATTTACTTTAATGAGTTCACTTATGGAAGTGGTTTCTGGTGGGATGCGTGGCATCATCCCTCACTGTTGTGAACATAGCTGCATGAGGACAGAGTGTGTGCATCATCTCTGGATTTAAGACTCACTATTCTGCGTTGGGCCTCACCACACGGTGCTCCAATGACGTGCTTATGTCTGCCTCTTGTGCTGTGAGCACGTCACCAGTAGGACTCAGACTCTTCTATTGCTACAGGGACCCACACACAGGAGACCCTTCCTACTTGGTTTTTACTTTTTTATTTTTTATTTTTTAAGATTTTATTTATTTATTTGTCAGAGAGAAAGAGAGCGAGCACAGCCAGACAGAGTGGCAGAGGAAGAAGCAGGCTCCCTTTGGAGCAAGGAGCCCGATGCGGGACTCGATCCCAGGATGCTGGGATCATGACCTGAGCCTAAGGCAGCGGCTTAACCAACTGAGCCACCCAGGCGTCCTCCTACTTGGTTTTTAAACACACGAACTGATTAATTGTAGTGCTGACTGCAAGTAACACTTTTTGGCTTAGAAGGACTTCCAGCGAACGCATCGAACCCATGGAACCCATCGGGTGTGCCTCTCCTCTGCAACAAGCCTACCCTGCCCTCCGGCAGTTTTCCCGAGCCTGGAAAATCCAAATGAAAGGTGTTCCATTCAGTCACAGGGATAGTTTGGAGACTCTATGCCCTAGGAGGGAATAGCCCGAGTCTGAGATCTCTTGCGTGAACCTCAGCAGATGGCTTTCCAGATGTTTTTCCTGGCTAACAGCTACAATCACTTTGACTTTGCAGAGGTGACTAGGATTTGTCCCTGGTCTTTCAAATAAAATTCTACAAAAATTCTGCATAAAGGAGTAAAAGTACTGCTACTTGTAAATATTACAGTTACAGTTGCTTAATAGAATTTTTTTTAAATGGAATTTTTAAAGCTTTAGATTTGCTTTCCAGACTTTAGTCTGGAAAATGATTCAGTTCAACATTTGACATTCCCCAATTCAAGGCAATTCTTAGAATGTTAGAGCTGAATGGGGCCTGGGAGATGATTTAGTCTAGTCCCTACTTTATAAATGAGGAAACTTAGACCCACACACGCAGGGTGACATTTATAAAGTCTGTGGCTCATTGGCAAAGACTTTATGAATGTCACCCAGGCTTAGAATCCAGTTTTTTTGTGGTAGTTTGATGAATGTATAAGGATTCTGCTTCAAGTTTATTTTGACTAAGTGCTTATTTTACTCTCCCCCTTACAACTATGGTCCATGTCCTCTTAAATTCCTTCTATTTCTTTGGTGCCCCTCTCTCTATATTTTCTCCAGAATTTGTGATTAATGAAGTTCAGTCAAATGGAATAACCCTAATATAAACCAGAAAATATCATTATTGGTTATTTGATGGATACCAAGTCCATTTCTATGTAAATCAATTACATTCATAGTATATAATGAAATAAAGAAAATCCAATGGTCCAGTGGGTCTGATCTTCAGTTAGTGAAAAGCACTGTGGTTACTGTTTAAATGTTAATACTACTGTGCCAAGGTTTTCACATCTTTGTATTTAATGTTTATGGTGAAGCATAGAGGTAAGTAAGGTTACCCTCACCATACACTGTAATAAACTGATGCTCAGAAATATTAAATAAATTGCTGCAGTTGCACCACTAAAAAGTCGCAGAGCCTGTCTGGAACCACAGCCCTTCATGGAGACTCTTGAGAAGCCCATGAGCTGCCTTGTGAATCTTCTCCCAGAGGGTCAACAAAATTCATGGAATAGTGAGAGGGTTGGGAGGTGTTTTGCAAAAGAGATGGTTTCCCAGACTATTTGGGTCATTAAAACAGAGAGAAAAATCATCTGACTCAACCTCTGCAGCAGAAACTTATCCAGCAGAAAGTGCCAATGTAAAAAACATTTTTGGGATAGTGGGAAAACACTGCACTTGGTGGCTGCAATTTCACTCCTTGAAAGCCAAATGCTGTGTTGGGGTTCATATTTCCACGGCACGTGGCCCGCTCCCCAGCTGTGTGCTTGCCACAGTGCAGGTATCTAGACCTCCTCTCCTCATTTTCATTCCATTCGCTACCTAACCTCATTTCTGGTTCCTCAGGTCTCTCTTGTTTATGTCATAGCCCTCGGTGTCATGTTTGGTGACTTTAGGTTAAACAACAGTAACAACCTTGCGATTATTAATCTTAAAATTAATTACTTAGCTTTAGAATTTTTATAGGATTGAAAACAATTAGAAAAAAACAATAAAGCACTTTATTTCTACATATTAGATCGGATTTCTGCAAATATGTACAATTTACAATTTACTTTGCACTGTATTTCATTTTATTTCATATATTTTATTTTACCAGAGGTATGAGAAACACTTCTTAACGTTTTCAATTTGTGGAAAGAAGTAACTATGCACCAATAATCAGGGAAGATATGAGAAATGTCTCCACGTGTGCATTCGAGCTCTGCCCCTGACATTTTCTACAGCCTCAGTTTAGGCAAATCCCTTCACCTCTCAAGATACCCATTTCACTCACTAAAAATCACATTCATCAAAAAAATAAAAATCACATGAATCATAAATACCTAGTTCTTTCACAATCCATAAATTTGGAGGATACTGGAAAAAATACATAAACAACATAAAAATGTGTAAGATAAAAATGGAGCGAATAGGCTTTCAATTCCCCCACCTCCCCTCACCCCTTTAAAAATATCCTCATCCTGTGACCCAAATGCTTTGGAGACCTGGTTATTTAGTTATTAAGACAGAAGAAAGGTTGCCTTCCTGCCTGTTCCCAAGCAACATGCAAAGCACTATCAGAGTGTGCTGTGTGCTTCGGAGAGCACACAAAGTGCCATCCCCCTGCAACCCCTCCCTCACCCCTTTTATTTTCACTCTCTGTGTTTTGAAATATTTATTTCTGAATTGAAACACAAAACATCTGAACAGATTGACTTATTGTGAATAACTTTTTACACATCAGCCTCCTTAACTGAAGAAACAGAAATACCTTCTTCCTGAGTTTTTTACAATATGGCAACTCTAAATCACGGATGCTTATATATAAATCTATTCTCTGCATTCAAAAAAGGCTTAGCTTCCTATATGATATTTGTCACTTACAAAATATTTATGTAAAACCAATTCTTCATTAAAAGTTTGTATTTGAAATGAATTACCAGAGTGAGAAAAGAAAGCAATTAGCATTTAGAAAATGCCAGGTCCAAGGTTTCACCAAAGAACAGAGGAGAAAAAAAAGGTAATTTGGACATTTATATGGTTTATTAAGTAGAACGAACTCATATGCTTATGAATTAGCAAGACCAATCTCAGAAAATATATTCCATCAATAAAAGGAAACTAAAAAGAAATATATGCTACTTGCCACAATGGAAGTGACAAAGGATACTCAGTTTAATAGAAAGCTGAGATACTTATAAAAAACAGCTTCTCCCCCCAAGATAAATATGAAAGTTAAAAATAACTAACATTTACTGAGCATTTAACATACATTTACTGAGCCACTCATTGAGTTAAGCATTTTAAAGATCTTGAGTTAGCGACAATTATTATCTGGTTTTACAGGTGAGAAAAGCAGTGCTCAGAGATGATGGGTAACTTTGTTCAGAGTCATCCAGCTATTCAAAGGCAGAATCAGCAGCTGCTGGAGCCTGAAGCCCATGGTCATAACTACAGGAGGATCTGACATTTCAAGCTCAGGAAAACTCTTGAAGAATTCTACAGAGGAGTGGTACCTGCGTGGCTCAGTCAGTTAAGTGTCCAAGTCTTGGTTTTGGCTTGCGTCATGATCTCAGTGTCATGGGATCGAGCCCTGCATTGGGCTTCATGTCAGCGTGGAGTCTACTTAAGATTCTCTCACTCTGTCTCCCTCTGCCCCTCCTGCTCATGCTGTTTCTCTGTAAAATAAATAAATAAGATCTTAAAAAAAAGTTCTACATAGGCCTCATTTAAGAAGACAGATTGGGAAGAAGGAAGTAATTGCATTAGTGGGTATGTAGAAGAATGAGTAGAAAAAGGCTGGAAATGTTTGAAATGATACACGATAGATAAAAAATTTAAAAATAAGTATTTGGAAAAGCAGAAATATAATCATTCTAATGAATATATATCCCCATAAGAATATATAAAAATATATATTTTATGAATTCCTATGAGTGAAACTGTTCAAAAGGCACAAACTTCTTAGAAATAGTAAGTTATGGGGATATAATGTACAGCATGGTGACTATAGTTAATAATACTGTGTTGTATATTTGAAAATTGTTAAGGGAGTAGATCTTAACAGTTCTCATCACAAGAAAGGAAGGACTGTAACAAAGTGTGGTGATGGACGTTAACCAGACTCACTGTTGTGATTGTTTCACAATATATACATATATTGAATCATTACATTATACTCCTGAAGCTAATGATATATACCAGTCATATCCCAATTAAAAAAAAAAAGAAATAAAAAAAGATATAGAGAGCCCTGCCCCCCAAAGAGCATTGATTCCTTATTTTACCTTTTTTTTTTTTTTTTTTTTTTTTAAATTCTTAGCATGGAGCCCAATGCAGGGCTTGAACTCACAACCTCAAGATCAACACCTGAGCAGAGATCAAAAGTTGGATGGTTAACAGACAGCTCCCCAGGGACCCCGATTCCATATTTTAGGATGGGGGAAAAAATCACTTAATATAACAACACAAAAACTATGTATCACATGAAACACATTCCTTATTTAATGAAGATGCAGAATATATAAACATAAAGTTGGTTCAGCAAACAATTATAAATCTACTAATTGAATTACTTTTAAATATTTTCCATTTCTGCTACCATTTGAGCTGCATGGTGCTGTACTGTGGTCTAACACTGTCAGTTTTAGTCATTTATGAGAAAGTAATGAAAGTGGGGGGAAAAGAGAAATCGTTCTAGGAAGGCCAATAAACAATACATGAATTTTTTAGTTAAACTCTCTCACGTGGAGAAAAAACTCATTTTGATTCTTTCAACAGCGTATTTTGAGGTTTATCGACAGAAGCTTCAGGGAGTTGCTGGTGTAGAAGACAGAGAATGTAAGAAAACTAAAAAAAGGTAATCTGACCAAGCTAACTTCCTAAATTCGGATTGTGGTGTTTCCACTTCCTAGCCAGAAACAGACTTGGAAAAGTTGTTTAGTTTTTGGGGGGGTAGGGCTCAGTTTCCTCCTCTATAAAATGGGGACACTATTAACACTTATATCATCAGGTTATAATAAGAAAGATTTGTGTTCCAACAGGAAAGGGATTAGAAAGCCCTGGTCCATTGCAAGCCATCAGCCCAAGTCAGCTGCCTTTATGAAAACTGTGATGGGTGGCAGAACAGAGGGCTATGGGGACACCAAGGATGAAGAGGCTGATAATCTTGCTGTGTGAAGGAAACACCTCAGAGAGATGATTGCCCTTAGAAGATGGGGGTCTGGGCACAGTGCCTGGCCCTTGCCTAGTTCGAACCAGAGCAGAACTGCTTTTATCACTTTCTTTCATTGTATTTTCATGTAAGATTTTTGTTTGAAGAAAAAGATCTGCTCCTTAAAAATTATTGGCATTTTTTAAAAAATACTTTATTTTTTAAAGTTTTTATTTATTTATTGGACAGACAGATCACAGGTAGGCAGAGAGGCAGGCAGAAAGAGAGGAAGGGAAGCAGGCTCCATGCTGAGCAGAGCTTGATGCAGGGCTCAATCCCAGGAACCTGGGATCAGGACGTGAGGTGAAGGCAGAGGCTTTAACCTACTAAGCTACCTAGGCTCCCCCCAAATTATTGGCATTTTAACAAAAAGATTCACCGAAGCTTCTGATCAGGAAGAAATATGATCGGATCTGACTTTTGGAATAACATTGGGAATACAAAGCTTACACATCACTTACAACATAAATAGAAACTGTTCTAAATATTGTATAGATATTAATTCATGGAAGTTGGGGAGGAGGCTATGAAAAAGCTAGACAAGGGATTTCCCCAACAACTGAGCACCTTTAGCACTGAGAAGCCTCATATGTTCAAGTTGTAAACAAGCTTTTCACTCTCAGTACTATTTGCGTCCTCTAAAAATTACATTTTTTTCTTCACATAGTTGTGAGAACAAACTTTTAAAGAGTTGGGGATAATTTTTTTTTTTTTTCACTACTTCACATGTTGGGCTTGTTAAGCGTTATTCTGCTGGACAGGAAGTCAGTATTGGCATAGTTTAGGCATTCCCAGGATGGGGGTGGGGCAGAAGTACTGAATGATCACGTCCTGTGATGAGAGCCAGGCCCAACCCTCAAAGAGCATCGGTACCACCCCTTAGTGGGTGTTCAGGGAACCTCTGCCAATGCTTTGGGTTGTCATGAAGACAGGGTGCTGCTGGAATTTAGTGGGCGGAGGCCAGGTACGCTAGATACCCTATCATTTACAGAGCAGTTGCCCATCTTACAAGACTGTCATTTATGCATGAACATCAAACACCTGCAGAAGCCTGTAACCCAACACTTTTATACAAGGTAAAACACATAGCATTTTTGGTACCGTTTTAATATACACTGAATTTTATCAGGAATGGAACTACTGTGTGTATGGAGGAAAAATGATTTTGTTCAGGTTTTTAATTTGCCAGGAGTTGTTCACTGTTTTGGAAAATAGCATCACAAGGCAGTAACACTGCTCTTGGCATTTAGTTTCCAATCCACTCACCTGTATCCGTCAGCCTTTGTAGCTGCCACATTCACCATGAGCCCATGGTGAGTCTACCTTGGGAGACATGCAGGTGTTTGATTACTTCATTATGTCACCCACTGAAGTTGAGCTTCAGGGCATTTATATATTTCCCCTTTATATCTAGGGCATTGTATTTGTTTCTTTGAGAAATAGTCTGTGCGGGGAGGTTATATTGAAATTTCTTTGAAGCAAATAAAGATGTCTCATAAAATATTTGCTATAAAAATGGAGCTTGGAGTATGACAGGGTTGAGGGTCAACGTGTCAGAGTAACACAACAGCATTTTCAAACCACTCAGTTTCTCTTACACTATACTGGATCAGGAATCAATTTCATTTCTTGATTTGACTTTAACTGTTCCAAGCAGAGGCCATTTTTATTCACATGCTGTGAGGATATAGTGTTCCAAAAGCAAGAAGAGCCTTGTGTGCGTGCCACACAAAGCCCCAGTCATCAAGGTGCAGGGGGTTCAACGGGCAGGTCCACACCACCGTCCTGGACAAGATGCTTGAGGTTATTGCATGTCCGCAATTTGGGAAAATACATTTCCAGCCTCAGCTCCCATACTAAGCTGCTTGTTTTGACATGCAGTCAGAAGTATTTCAGAAAGTGATATAACTCTGCCTTTTAGTATAGGAGGCAGTTGATTCTTAATAATTTCGTAATATATTCTGTGTACATATAATAACAAAAATGCAATGACTCATTATATTCCAAATTTGCCATCACAAACAGTCAAAACACTAAGTCTTCTAAAAACATGTAATTTCTTTAAAAAAAAAAAAACAGACAAATCTTGATTTTCTTCTCTGCTCTTTCATCTCTTTGGGCTGATGTTTTCATCAAATTGTGCCTGTTTATCAGTAATGCATTTGCCAGCATATCATTTACATATGTCCAAAGCAAAATGTCGTAGACTCTTTTGAGTCAACCTGGGTCTATATAACTTTGAAGAAATTGAACTCAGCATGGACTATTTGGTTACTTCATGTGCTTTATAGTTATTATTTGGAAAAAGCTTCTCTAGAGGCTGCCATCAAAATATTTTTTAGTCCAGATGTGGCCCCATGCTAACTGATCATTTTATATTACAAGTACATTTCTAAGTATTAGTCTTTGCTGACATAAAATAAATTGGAATGTTTATTAATTTTTTGTAAAGAAAATGAAGAAAAGATGTGTATTTATAATGGGATAGGAGGGCGAGGGAGAGATATAAGCCATGCTTTCTACTCATTAACTTTCCATTCATAAACTAAGATAAATTCTTACTTTATAACTCTAATGGGTATTTCTGAACAGCTTGTTGGCAGGCACCATCTCAACAACAAGTAAAAATATTTGATTCACAGTTCTAGAGGCCCTGAATATGAATGTAAATTTCCTTCCTCCTTTAATACCAATATTAGTTACATCAATATATACTAAATCCTGGTAATTGGTAGTTCATGTGGATCCTGAGACCACTTATTGCTATTTACTGCAGCTGTGTCTTTAATTAAAACAATAATTTCCATGAATAGGTAGAATAGCAAAGCTTAATTCAGGACTAGTTAATATCTAACTTCTAATTTACCTATTAGGATTAATCATGCAAAGCAAGTGTTACAATAATCCGTCGTTATTTTTTAACTTTTGTTCAGCAGTGCAATATGGGGGACACATTTTCTGATTATTCAGGGGTCCTCAGAAACGGTTCACCCCAAAAGGCTTTCCTAGATAATTAACTAGATCATGATACCTAATTACATTCTAATTATATTCTAAAAATCTAACTAGATAATTCTGAAGTGGATTATTCTTGTAGCTATTAAGAATTCTAACTGGACAATTTGGTATCTTGAAAAAAAAATATTTGCTAGACCCTTTCTGGATTCTCAATACAAGGATTTCTGTCTTGGTTCTAGAAATGTGTATTTAGAAAATATTCATTCACTATGAGAAAGACAGTGTGCAAGGTGCTAATTTTGTTCAAGAAGATCCCTAAGTGCTGGGCTTACTGGGAGAAAATGGGAGGGATTACAGAACGTAATCTGAGAACAACAGTTCCTCTATCTCAGGATCACAGACTGTAGCAAGTTTTACTCTAATCTCCAATAGGAATTAGTATCAGTTTCTCTTATTTTAAGATCTAATTATTTTCTGCCTGGGATAGCACTTTTTCTATCTTTCAGTTTTCTTTGTACTTCACATTAACACATATTTATTTAACCACTTATGAAAGGCTGCTTTTTTTTTTTTTCATTCATTTCCCTCTTTCCCTTTCATACTAAGTCATCACTTAGTCCATGAAGCATTTTTTTTAAAAGAATTTATCTATTTATTTGACAGAGATCACAGGTAGGCAGCGAAGCAGGCAGAGACAGAGGAGGAATCAGGCTCCCTGCTGAGCAGAGAGCCCGATGCAGGGCTCGATCCCAGGACCCCGAGACCATGACCTGAGCTGAAGGCAGAGGCTTAACCCACTGAGCCACCAGGCACCCCCCATGAAGCATTGTTTGAGGTCTTCCAGTACAAAGGGATCTTTCCCCCTAGATGCTCCAGACATCCTCCCATGTCTCTTTACAGGAATCACCGTATTTGATCTAGTTTTTTAATTCTTTATGTATGTGTATTTCCCAAATGTTAACTGTTATGCTCCTGAGGGCTGGGCTTCTTTTATTGTGTACCTTTATTAGAACCTTTTATAAGAACCAACCAAACATACCAAAGAAAGTGTGACATTTATATAGGCATGATTAAATTAGTAGACATTTTTGGTGCCAACAACTTCCAAAATTCCACTGAGAACTTCAGGCGCATCCACGGTAGTGACATTTATGGCATGTGTTTTGATTGGTTGGAACCTATGACTTACCAGCTCTTGAGCAGTTTGAATACTGCCACATATAGATCAACTCTTGTTTTAGTGTCAAGTCACAGGTCTCTTTCCCCACTATGATAGTTGAGAAAAATACAGAAAAGAAACTAAGACCCCGTTTTCTCTGTAGGGTTAAATGAATAAAAACAGATTATAATGACTCCAACACCAAGGGATTGCATGAAAAAAATCTCTCAGGAAAAAAAAAAAAAAGAGACAACAACAACAAAAAAACGGACTCTTAACTACAGAGAACAGATGGTTGGTTACCAGAGGGCAGGTAGGTAAAGAAAGGCGTGAATAGGTAACGGGGAATAAGAGGACACTTACCTTGAAGAGCACCGAGTAATATATGGAACTGCTGAGTCACTGTATTGTATACCCAAAGCTACACACACACACACACACAGTCTGTTAACTACACTGGAATTTTTTAAAAAGCTGATTAAAGTCAAGAACAGATTTAAAAAAAAAGTAAAAACCTCTCAGTTGAACAAATAGAGCACTGAAGAAAATATGCTCATAGAGAAGTTGAGATTTGTGGAGTTCTGAGAAAATCAGAGTTGGGGCAATGTATTTGTTTTGGGGCCATTACATATTTGATGGTCATTCTTACAAGAAGGTAATTCTGAGATGTGTATAATTTCCTTTCCAACACTGTCTAAAAACGAAAATAATGTTTAATATAGAAGCTCCCCTTTGAAAAGAAATGTTACACTTATACCATTTTTAAAATTTTACTTATTTATTTATTTAATTTAAAAAATTATTTTTTATAAACATATATTTCTATTCCCAGGGGACTTATACCATTTTTTAAAATGAAACAGAAATGACTTATACCATTTTTTTAAAATGAAACAGAAATGTCACAAACCTCCTCTGAATGTACATTCTTCTTTAAATGGGGAGTTTACATTGAGAAAGATTTAGAGATATTTTAAAAAAATATTTTTATACTATCTCAAGAAGTTTTTTAACAATTTCTTTCACACAACAACAAAAAACCATATTGCTTTTACCTTTGAGGACAATGAAGACGTATATAGTTTGATCCTAAAGTCATTATTAGCAAAAAAAGTCTTCAATAAGAAATTTGGAACACAATGTGATAGTCCAGTCTGATCACAGTGTGTCCAGAGATTTGGTCAAACATTATTCTGGCGTGTTTGTGGGGGTAATTTTCGATGAGAACATCATTTAATCTATAGACTAGTAAAGCAGATTGCCTCCCTATTTTGGATGGTACTCAGCCAATCAGCTAAAGGCCTGAATAGAATCAAAAAGACCAACCCTCTCTCAAGTAAGAGGGGACCCCTTCTGCCAGATGGCTTGAGTTGGGACACTTATCTTTTCCTGCATTTGGATCATATTAGTAATAAATTAGCTATCCTCTCACAGTGTGTTTTTCAATAAATAAAATATTTAAAGCAATACATTTTAGCTCCATCCCTTTTTCTCAACTTGATTCAAGTGATAATAATCTAATCATTTGCATTTCTCCACAAAATTTATATCCACTTCAGAAATATAATGATTTAGAAAACATTGAATACATTTCATATTTCATAATTAGAAATTCTTTGAATTATAAATTATTCCTCTCCATGACTGATTGCTGTTTTTTAGGGTAATAAGGTTTAAAAACAGACCATATCAAATATAATTTGAAACTCCATCCTTCAAAAAAAACTGACTATCAAGAAATTCTGAAACCTCCTGGTCTTCAAATTTATACTTTGAAAATTATTTTTATTTTCATACCTACTACTTATTTTTATAATATAGATCAGACTCATATATATCAACAGCCTTTATTAGGCTTTTGTGATATAATAGGAGATCAAATAGTTAAAAAATCTTTGTCTTCGTTGAATTTTATTTTTGTTCTTGGGAGGAGTGGAGAATACAAACCAAAACAAAAAGAAATTAATATATTAGAAAGACACATGTTATGGGGAAAAACAAACAAATAAAAAACAGAGAAGGAGAAGGGTAGTGGCTTGGGGAGGGGCACGAGGTAACAAGTTTAAATATTGGAGGAAACCCCACTGGAACAGTGACATTAAAGCAGATTTGAAGGAAATGAGGAAATGCATATATAGTCCTTGGAAAAGGACTGCAGGCAAAAATGCCAGCAGGTATAAAATGCCTGAGACAGAGCTGGTGATTTCAGAACATTGAGGAGACCAATGTAGCTGGAGTGGAGTGACCAAGGTGGAGAGAAAGAGATGAAACCCGAGAGATGGTACCTTTAGTAAGAGGGGAGCCACTGAAGTGCTTTGCACAGAGGATTTCCATAATCTCCATGATGGTTAACAGGATTGCTCTGTTATAATGAAGAGAATGAACATTCAGGGGCAAGACGGAAGCAAGGAGACTAGTAAATGCACTAGTGTAATAATTCATGTGAGAGAGGATTCCATTCCATGTTACTTAGCATTGACTGTTAGCATTGACTGCTGCAGGGGATGAGTTACTTGGCTTTTCATACTATAGCTTAGGAACAGTACTTTTCTTAGGCAATGTCTTGGAGATTACTTTCTCTATGTGCAAAATGAATGCAGTTTTTGTTTGGACATATTTTTAAAACAGTTATTTTAAAAAGAAACCATGAGCAATCATGGTATGATAGCGAGGTACTGAATTACTAAAGAATACTAAAGAATAAGGCCATTTATAACAAAGAGATGTATTTCTGGGGAAGCATCTGGGTGACAAATATTTTCATGTGGATGGGAGTGAAACACTAATGGGGTAGGACTAACCTTATTTTAATAACATTTTCATGTGAATAATACGATTTCCTTCTTTGTCTTCACTCTTTATGGAAAAGTTTTAATTTTTTACTGCCTCTTTAAAAAATATATATAGGATCAAAACTGTCTACGATGAGTGACACCGACTTGGTGCACTTTTGTCTGTTTCCTCACATATCTGAAAGTTTCAGTTTTTCCCTTACAGAAATTGTGTGTGAGAGAGAAAAATATATGCCATCATCCTGCCTGTCTTCAAACCCACCCTTGAAACTAAATTATCTCATAATGTAGCTTCATGTTGCAATTTTGTATTCACAAGCTGAAAGCATCGGTTTTACTGGTTTTATATAAGTCCCGGCTAGTCCATCCTTTGGTTTTATTTGATCATCATAATTATATGGGTATGAACAAATTCTGAAAATATCTGACATTTTCCTTCCAGAGCATCTCTAGCTTTAAAAAGAGCACTCTAAAACAATCGTTCTCAACCAGCTCAATTTTGGGTCCCAGGGGACCTCTGGCAATGTCAGGAGACATTTTTGACTGTTACTTTCGTAGAGAAGGTACTTCTAGCACCTAGTGGCTAAGATGTTCTACTTCTAGCACCTAGTGGCTAAGATGTTCTGCCAAACATCCTACAGATCACTGGATAGTTCTCGTCGGCATGGTCCCAAATGTCAGCAGCAGAGAGACTGAGAAATCCTGCTGGAGAACAACAGCTTAGAAGCACCTAAATGGGGTGAGTGGCATTCCAAGCAGACAGTACTTTTCATCCATTTGAAGAAATCAAACTGTGCAGATTGGTCCTCTTGGGGCTAGAGAGAGTTACCACAGAGGAACTCAAGTAGCAGTTCAGCCCGTGCCATCTTATATTATAGAGAATTGCTTTGGAGTTTAATGAAACACAAAGAGCTATAAAAACATCTTCAATAAAATACTAGTGAGATTTCACACATTGTAATTGAGGGATACGAGGGTGACAACATTGCTTCCCAGATTTAAAGGAATATTTTCCCACCTATTCAATTAATTTCTTTTGTAGCTTGAGTGATGATGGTAAATGTCCATTCTGCATTGATAATCTAAACTCCATTGCATGATGAGGAAAATCCAGAGATTATAGCCTCTCCTTTCTTTTCCTTCCAGTTGATCAAACACATCTGAAAACTACCAATTGCATTAACAACGACAAACTATCAGGAACAATTCTTCAAAGGCTATTTATCAAATCTGTAAATGTGATGGAGAAATCCAGGAAATTCCCCCTCATTATGTTATTTCATCAATTGTCAGGTGCACATATTTTCACTTTTTAACATTTCTGAAACAAAGTATACCTTACAAGTGCAAAGCGTCCTGCAGTCACATTTAGCTGGGTAGTGGTCATGCTTTAGTTACATAAAAATCTTCTGATAAGATAATGTTACCAACAGTGTTTCCTTTTTCAATAAAATAAGGGTAGGTCCCTAGACGTCTGCTAACAGAGGCATAGCCAACACCTTTTGGCCACACAGAAACTCACATGAAGAGTAAAAAGAAGATCCAGACCCTCACAAATTGTATTTTGAAAGAGTTTTCATTGCTATTAATTCACACAGTTTCTTTCATGAATTATTCTAGAAATAGTATGCGAGCAATTAGAATATGGAAAGTACTCGGGCTTCTGAGACCAGAAAAGTCAAAGCACAATAATAAAATGTTCTCTCAAGATACCACAGGAACTGTAAATAAAGAACAGCAGGCTTGTTCCTTCTACTGAATCTCACTTGAATGTATCTGAATTGTATTAAATTTTTCCCTGACCTACTGGACTGTTTGTGATCCCTCAAAACACAGGCCGGGTATACTCCATAGTACCCACCGTTACTTCCATATAGTAGAGAACCACACAAGTAAGAGAGAAAACAAAACAACATTAGAGGCAGTGTCCTGTAATAACATCCAGCGTTGGAATCTTTGTTATGACTTAGGAAGAGCTATGAGAAAAAAAAGGTCCAAATGGTCAAGTGACAAAATGCACTTCTCAAAATGCTGCCCAAACTTCAAATTTCCCTGTGGAAGAGCATTGCTATGTTTATGAAATGTCACTTAGCTTACAAATAGGAGGACCTTCTACCTGGAAATGGGCCAATGATATGGAGGGCAGTGGTGTGCCAAGGACTTTTTCCAAAAAATAACTTTCTTCAGAAAGACCAGACTCAGAGCAAGACAGACTTCCTGATAAAAATTAGAACTGGGTACCACTCACTTCTGGAATTGAAGAACCATCACTACTAGTCATTATTCACAAGAAAGAGCAGCTGACGCTCTGATTCTAGGATAGGACTGAATTTTTTTCTCCACTGAGGGAGAAGAGAGATTATCTTCCTCTGAAATGCCCCAAGACTTAATTATTGGTGATCTGGTAGGCTTATCAGCTCATTAGTGTCTCCTCGTAGAAGAGCCCTCACCTAAGCAATGTACATCAGACTACAGAGGTATTTTCCACTTGGAGAGGTTAAAATGTTCTCTTCAGAAATGGTCCTTCGCCTTTACCATAAGCTGGGAAGAGAGCGAGAACACAGACCCGGCACAAGTGCACTTTCCAGTATCTGCATCATTCCTTACAATCCACCAAAAACATTTTGCTTTACATTTTTTTCCTGCATCTGTACAATTATGCAAATGTCTATGAAACCAAGGTCTTCTAGATAGTGTTGAAGAAATAAGTAAAATAAATATTCTACAGTTGGTACAAGAAAATTTCTAATATGCATAGTTTCAATTTTTAAATTTTCCCTTGTGGTTTATTTTGACAAAATTCCATTACTTTTATCTCTTATGATTTCACTATTGAAATTTTCGTCTGATTCGTCACTTGTCAAAAGTCTACTTATACATATTGAACTACACTGTAGTACTTGCATTGCACCTTTAAGCCAAAGAACAACAGAACAGCTGTTGACAATGGCCAAAAATTAAAATATTAAAAAAATAAATTATAGACAAAAAACATATGGAATAAGCCTAGGATGCGTTATTAAAAAAAAAAAGATTTTATTTATGTATTTGCGAGAGAGAGAGAATGAGAGAGAGAGTATGAGAAGGGGGAGGGTCAGAGGGAGAAGAAGACTCCCTGCCTAGGAGGGAGCCTGATGTGGCACTAGATCCCAGGACTCCAGGATCATGACCTGAGCTGAAGGCACTCAATCAACTGAGCCACCCAAGTGCCCTAGGATCCTTTTCTAATTAAGGCTTTTATATCAGTTTCACAATTTCAAACATTTAGATATACCTTTTGTCCCCATCTCTGATTTGGTTCTTTTGTTCTCCTAAATTGCAATCAAGTTCTAAATCATAGAATTATAGATTTTTCAAAATGAAACATAGCAAGCAATTGAATACTAGTGATAAAAAATAAATAAAATAAGAAAAAATGGTGTGAGTCTTATATCTACAACTCTAGGAGAAAATTTGGAAAACTAGTTTAAAAAGTGAATTAGGAGCGCCTGGTGGCTCAGTAGGTTGAGCCTCTGCCTTCGGCTCAGGTCATGGTCTCAGGGTCCTGGGATCAAGCCCTGCGTCAGGCTCTCTGCTCAGAGGAGAGCCTGCTTCTCCCTCTCCCTCTGCCTCCCTCTCTGCCTACTTGTGACCTCTCTCTCTATCAAATAAATAAATAAATGAATTCTTTTTAAGTAAATTAGAATTTATTGCTCCTTAGCAACACTTTTATAATATTATAATAGATTTACAGAGCTGGGTGGATCATCTCATCTCATTCACATTGACAGCAAAATGACAGCAGCCATTCAGGTTTTATTTAAGTGCCTCACATCTCTGTACCTCTCTGTGGAGGAATCTGCTTCATACTTCACACAGGCAAATGCCTTCTCTTAAGATGAAATATATTAGTCTATTCCTACACTTTTTAAGTGATGTGCTGGTAAATGTTAAACAAGCATTAGTCCATGAAAAATAAAACCCTTGATTTATATCATACGTTGACTCCATGGTGTAAATACTAATGCCAGGTCCTATGACAGTGGAGTTCTAAAGAGATGCTCATAATCTATTCTCATAAGCAAAACAGTCGTTACCTTTGTAACTTTGATGAGGTTATCCTATCAAAGATCAACCCCTCAACTTTAGTTCTAAATCCAATTCCATCTTATTCTCTCAAAACTTCACTTACAGCTAAACCTCCTTTCTCCTCAATCATCAATTTATCCACTTCTGGAGTCAAGTTATTAAAATCATCTAACATGGTATGCATGATCACAACACTCTTTTTTTTTTTTTTTTTTTAATTCTTTAAGTAGGACTTCTTACTATTTGGTAGTTTTCCTTGTATGTTTAGATTTTTAATTATATTTATATTCTGTCTCCCTCAATTGAAATGGGAGCCTTACAAGTTTAGGATTCTTTATTATTTTCTAAATCTTGCCCACAAACTTATCTTCAGGGCCTAAAATAGTTTCAGCCACATTATACAAACTCAAAAAACAGCAATTTATGGAAACAACAAGAAACTTCACTGTATAGCTTTTGGGCTTTGATAGCACTTATTGTTAGAAAGTTCCTCTCTGGGGTGCCTGGGTGGCTCAGTGGGTTAATGCCTCTGCCTTCGGCTCAGGTCATGATCCTAGGGTCCTGGGATCGAGCCCCACGTCCGGCTCTCTGATTGGCAGGGAGCCTGCTTCCCCCTCTCTCTCTGCCTGTCTCTCTGCCTACTTGTGATCTCTGTCTGTCAAATAAATAAATAAAATCTTTAAAAAAAAAAAAAAGAAAGAAAGAAATTTCCTCTTTATGGGGCACCTGGTTGGCTCAGTGGGTTAGGCATCTGCCTTCGACTCAGGTCATGATCCCAGATCAAGCCCCTCATTGGGCTCCCTTCTCAGCAGGGAAGTCTGCCTCTCTTTCTCCATCTCCCTCTTCACCTGTTCATGCTCTCTCTCACTCTTTCTCTCTCTCAAATAAATAAATAAAATCTTACAAAAATTTTTTTTTCCTCTTTATGTTGGTGGGGATGAGCCTTCTAATTCTACCTGCTGATCTCAGCTATGTACTGATTATTAAGTTTGTGTGATTGTGTATGCATGGATCATCAAAATATTTTAATCAGTTACCTGAAGGCATCATATCAGTTTGAAAGTAATAAAATACATGCTTACTTATTCTTATACACACATATAAAGTACACCACACTATTTTAAATTGCTATTTATTGGTAAATATCCTGGCCACTAATGTTAAGGAAGTGTTCTAAAAACCCTGATAGTGTTCCTTGGTTATAACTCTTGGTAAGTGAGTCATAAGATATTTGTCCAAGTTTAATATATATTTTCACACTGTAGACAAAGTTTAACTGATAAAAATTTTATATGAATTCTAAGCAGATGGTCTTTCTCCAACCTTTTTGGTAGCAGATGACTATGTAACTCATCAAGATGATCCCTGAAAGATGGCCTGCATCTTTCAGCATCCATGCTGCCCCTCTCGGGCTGTTGTGCAGGCTTCCCCACCCTAGACCACCCCTTACATAATAGTGACCTTTCAGGTTTCTTCCCTGGGCTCTCTCCTTTTTTCTCTCTGCATACTCTCTCCTGATCTCAGCCAGTCCTGATGTTTCAAAGATTGAAAACTGACAATTCCCCAAGATTACTCTCCAGCCCAAATGTGTCTCTTGAGCTGTGAAATTTGCAGACTCAGTTGTTCACCCAACATCTCCATTTGACTATTCCAAACTGAACAATCTTCCTCCCGTTCTACATAAGCATGCTTCTATCTACCAACTTTGGCTATCTCAATGAATGAAAACACCCTCCATCCAGCAGGAAAATCATTTTCGCCCCTATCATAGATCTTTATGGTACTTATTCTGAGTACCCTTTCTTACCTCCCTCATGAGAGGGTGAGCTCCATCCTCTTCACTGTGGTATCTCCAGCACCCAGCGCTGTACTTAACAAATACAGGTTCTCAGTAAGCATTTATCAAAGCTCATTTTTCTTTAAGGTATTAAAGAAAAGATCTATGGATTTTAGGCTTCCATCCCTCTCTAAAATCCAAACAGTACATCTATTAGAGAAGTGCCAAAATTGAGTATTTATTAAGGGAATGTGGTCAAATTCTGTATAGATTAAACACCATAATCAGTTCTCCCTTTGCTGCACCAATAATAAGTGTCAGGATGGCTAATCCAGTATAAGTCACAACTTTTAAATATGCCAGTTCAATGCCTGAATGCCTTGTCATTATTCTCATTTTTGATGCCTTTTTCTTGGCAATTACATGCTTGAAGCACAACACACTGAAGTACAATTCTTTTTCCTTAATATCATAGAGGTTTAAATTTAAGTTCCTTAGAATTTTAAGGGAAATGCATATAGAAGAGGACTGAAAAAGCTGTTAATACTTCACAAGCAAATTCAACTCTGCTGAGTGCAATTCCAAAAGAAAAGAAAAGTCAGACCATGAAAATTTCTCTATTTGACAATGAGCCTTCTACTTACATTTGTTGTGGTCACTTGGCTTGATTTTTCTCTTTGTCATAAGGTCTCCATGGGCCCACTGTGTGATTAGACCTATGTGCTGAACCATGGGCAAGACCTTCGCATGATTACTCTCTCAAATTCAAACTGGGGTCCACTATAACCTGGAGAGGACGCCATTTGGTTGGGGAAATTATGGTAAGTGGATTGTCAGTCTGAAGATCTTTACTGTTTTAGAAAACCCAACATTCTTCCCTCACATAAATCTAGAAAGCGTCTGCGGGATGGGAATAGAGGAAGACAGCAGGGTTATCTAAGTCCACTAGACTGTCATTATCGTATCTAAACTTACAGTGAAATTCACTGTCTGTGTTATCAGGGGGACAGGAGCTCCAGAGTAGCTGCCCCAAGATAGGGAATCTTTCTAAAATGAGTAATGTATTTATATGAATGGAAATGTTAATGGTGTGTGAGCATGGATATTTATATACTCAGGCATTTTCATTACTTTGCTGACATTTGATCAGATATTTAGAAGTCTTTTGGAATGACTAACTCACAAACCTACATTGTCGATTTTCACAAGTACTAGACAATATAAAATCAGTCTTAATAACAGCTTTGACAGGATTTAATAAAGCAGACAAAGAAAACTTGTAATTTGCACAGGCTAATTTACACATATGTATAACTGAGAAATGATTTTGGAAGATGTTAGCTTCCCATCTGTACCACGCAGAGAAAAAAATGGAAAAAAAAATGATTTACCAACTGTCAATAAACAATTTTAAATGTATTCTCATGTTCTCATCCCAAAATAAAATTTCACTGCCCAAAATATATTTTCTGAGCTCCCTTGCTAAGGTGGTATTTTGTTTCCATGTGTTTCTATAATTTCTAGACATGTGTCACAATTATATTGATTTTTAGGACCTAAATTATTATTTTTTTAAGACTGAATAATCAGATTTAGTCAGTGTAGTTTGTGGTTGAGAAACAAAAGACAGTGATTTGGCCAGGTCAAATGCACGGGATACTTCTCGACTTGCAGTTTTCTTGTGAATTTTTGAAGGCTCACCTTCTTCCATTGATTTTATAATTTCTACTCTGAGTTATAGTATGAAATCATAATACACACAAGCCTGCCTTAGGTTTGAATGTTGAGATTTCTAGATTACAGAGCTAAGTAGTCTTTGTTAGTCTTCTTGCTTGTTTTAAACTCTAAGTTAAAAACGTCTATAGAATCAATCATTCAGTAGCATTCAGATGGGACTTGTGTATCTCATTGAGTCTGGTAAAGTTTTTTAGGATTAAGTAAGTTTGAATAAGATATTAGCATAAAGAAATATAGTTCCAGATATATATGACAGAACACTGTTTCCAAGGATAGGAACCAATTTCCTTTGCCTTCCTTTGTTCGTGGAATTTGTTCATCATTCTACTATGGCAGTCTTCTCGTATTCTCCCCAGACAATTAGAGGCACTAATCATTAATTTAGTGGGTAGTTACTTGGGGCTGAAGGAAAATGACAGATACCATTACAGGACCTGAGAGTAAAAAAAATAACAAAGTCTTAAGTTAAAAAAGGAAAAAAAAAGAAGAAAAAGTTGGTCTAGGTAGAAGAGAGGAAATTGCGATGCAGACTTGTAGAGTCCGTTCCCACTAACTCAGTTTTTAGTTCCCACTTCTAGCTCATTCCTGGACTGGGAGAGGTAGGACAGAGAGAGACTAGTAAAGATTTCCCAGGGTCAGACCTCAGAGTTCAGCTGGAAAAGCCAGCATTACAACTTGCCAACAGAGCAGAAGCTGGTAATAAGGAGCGATATGGTTTGTTCTTATCTGTTCTATTTGACGAGGTTAATACAGCTAGTATTGTTATTATTTCTTAAAGGTTATGTAGTCTACAAGAGTTATGAGAAGCAAGTCATTTAATCCTCACAAGAATCCTGTAATAAGTACTATTATTATTAATTCCATTTTATGGGGCACCTGGGTGGCTCAGGGGGTTAAGCCACTGCCTTCAGCTCAGGTCATGATCTCAGGGTCCTGGGATCGAGTCCCGCATAGGGCTCTCTGCTCAGCAGGGAGCCTGCTTCCTCCTCTCTCTCTCTGCCTGCCCCTCTGCCTACTTGTGATCTCTCTCTGTCAAATAAAGAAATAAAATCTTAAAAAAAAAATAATTCCATTTTATGAAAAGGGAAACAGAGGCACAACTTGTGAAATGTCTAAGATCACACAACCAGTAAGTGCTGAAACCAGGATGCCCACCAGCCAAACTAACTCTGGAGACCATATCCTTGACTACCACTTACTGCGTATCCAAGTAACCAGCCCGTGCATCACCTGTTTTTTGTCCAGCAGGAGTGCTACCCAAGAACTTGCCCACCAACCCCACAGACAAATGATTAAGTCTTAAGTTGTATTTACCGTCTATAGATAGCGCTCATTTCAGTGGCTCAGGATAATCACTCAAAAGCCCCCAAGAATGCATGGCGGGGACAGTGGGAAGCTGGGGGTAGTGATGAACTGGGCAAGGAGGGACTAGAGGGAGGCAGCTGATGAATCCCACAAGGGCAATGGAAGCAGTGGCACACACAGATTTTGGTTACTCAAATAGTATCAATACTTTCATTCATGTAATTTCAAGGAGACTCTTGCATGGCTCTCAATACTGCATACAAGTGTTGGTCAGCCACGGGGGACAAAGGAGGCTGAGCCGATCACATCTCCTGTGAATCACCTGGAAGAGCATGTGAGACACTGGGGAGGGAAGCGGAGGCTGCTGACTTATAAAGCCTTTGTATTTCAGAAGCTTGATAACTCTGTAATTCCAGAGAGATATTGCTGTTCTTTCTGTAGTTTCTATCTTTTAATGTTGGCAGCTCAACCAGGTTCTGGGATGCTGCAGTAAAGCTACTTATTAAAAAATAATTAACAGTGAGATCACCATGAGTGAGGCTGGGTTTTAACAAAAGAGCTCATGGAATTTTCAGAGTTTTTAAATTGCTATATGTGAGCCTGAAGACTAAAATTAGCAACAATGAATAGAAAATGAGGCACAATGGTGAATGTCCATATTGGCCACAATTGAGTAACTGTCTGCTGTTTTGAATCCTAATCTTTTTAGACCGACTTGTATTAAATACTTCTCAGGACATAAATACATACATAGTTGCAGAGATTAAATAGCTGCATTTTATTTTTGAAGCATAGCAGTCTTCTTCATATACATTTATACTATTATACTATTTAATATATATAAATATTTTTAAAAAGTTCCATTTGTAGGCATTCCCTTCAATAAATAGAAAAAGTATTCTCTACAAATCCTTAGCATTGCAGACACCCAGCTATTAATGAAGGTGGTGAGGCGGTTTCCCATTTTCCATACACAGAGCCATACACAGGCACGTACATAAATACACATGTTCATATACACATGCACATATAAACTACTTTGCTTTTCTTATAATCTGGCTTTTCAAGTGAAAAATGTATGAAAATACAGCACAAAATGATAGAAGAGAGACATACATAATATTAAATTGTATCAAGTACCTGCTATGTGTAAGAAGTATTATATCACTAGGAACAAAGATGAATGAGATATGGGTCTGATTCCAAAGAGCTTCTAGTATGGCGGGGACTGAGATAGAAGATGTGAAGGAGACAGAAAAATATGGCCAATACGTGATAAGGGCATCATCCTCTATACCACATTTAGGCACATTATGCCATTTAAAAAAGGCATCTGCCGTACAGGCATCCATATATGACCTGAAACTCAACAGCAAAAGACCTGTTGGGACTTTAAGAAGAATACCGAGGGATTCATTTGTGATGATTGAATTCACACTTCAAAATAAAAGTAGCCACCACTTACTGCTTACTGAATGCCCACTTTATATCCATTCTCTCTAATTCTCACAATCTTGGAAGCTTGTTTTACAGGCAAAAAATCCAAGCTTCAGGGGGTGTTGTGTAAGCTTCATAAGCTTACACAATGTCACAGCAGGAGAGCAGCAAAGCTGGAATTCAATGCTGGGTCTAGCCACAATTTCACACCACTAAAGCAAGAACAAGCTTGTCCAGCCTTGGCTCTACTGATGTTCTTTTCTGTAACCCAGGCCACTCTTTTCCCAGGGTGTCTGTTCTGAGATCAGCTGCTTCCTCATTTCTGCATTTTGAGCTGTTGGTAGATTATCTTACACTTGGCTGTGGAGATTGTGTTGGGAAAAGACTGCATCAATGGCTTCACGGTTTTGCTTCCCCCCAATATGCTCAACAAAGTGTTGGCTTCCTACTTTCCTTGTTAACCCCTGGTGTGGCTCTTGTTGGTTTGGTTGGTCTTGCAGGCTTCTGACTATTGTGAGCATTCAGCATTCTCTGCTGGATCAGTGGTGTGGGGCGTGCTGGGGCAAAGGGAAGGGATTTATTCTAGTCCCTTTGGCAAGAAGAATTGCTTCTTTGTTGAGGTTAGAGTTGCAAACAGATGCCCCTTTGTACAGTGTCATGATACTTCCTGGGTAATACCATTAAATGTTTCCTGGGCAGCAGAAGCTCTGGGGTCATTGCTGAATTACCATTTAACTTCTACTGCGATGTGAGCCTCCAACTGTTTTGTTCAACTGCACTGCTGAACTCTGCACGTGATAAAAGTAGGATTCTCATGAACTGGATCTTTGACAAAAGGAATCATGACCTGAATCTTTGACAAGACAAGCCTGCTGTGTTCAAACTAAGTACTTGTAGTCCCAAACAATATATGCATCACACATAGTAGGTGTTCAATAAATGCTTATTGAGTAATGAACGTGGAGAAGCTGCTGGTGTACACACACATGTGCACGTGGTGTGTGTTTCAGCAGTGTTCCTCTTTCCCCGGAAGGGCATAATTATCTGTGCTGACTACCCAGACTAAAAGATAATTTAGGTGATCAGATTATAAGAGGTAATAGTTACATAGAAAAAGCAATAAAGATATAGATTAGATCAGAAGCCATTTTGGGCTGTGGGTAATACTATCTTGACTAAATGCTATCTCCTATCAGCATATCTAATAATCAAAAATAAAGTGACTATTTTACCCTTTCTTCTTACACACACACACACCCACACATCTCTTTTTTGCTCTTCTAGTAATATGTTTGAAAATGCATACAAAGCTGATACACAATCTCCAGGAGAAGTGATATGACAACAGGACAGGACCACTTTTATTATGAGTTTCCTAGCAAAAGTTTACTGGATAAGATGCTGAGTATCCTTCTCACTTTGTCTCAGGGCAATTTACTTTCTAGAAAAGAACAGATCTGGAAAGGGTCTGAGAGGTCAAACCCATCACCTGTTTTCCTTAGGAATTTTGTTTCAAAACATAGGAATATATAATGAAGGGTAATTTATTAGATGGGAGGTCTCATTTAGTCAGTTTTGGTGAGGATTCTGGCTTCACTCTAGTTAATGTATTTCCATTTAGATTTACTTTCAAAAGGGGAACATTTTTCCTCTGCCCTTCAGCTTTATTTAACCTCTGAAGATAGAAGGAAAAATAAATTGTGGTTAAGGAAAGTAAGAGATCCAAGAAACAGGGAAACCACCAACTTAGCTTAAGGAGAAGTAGAAAATCTGAATAGACCTATAACAAATACAGAGATTGAATGTGTAATCAAAAACCTCCCAAGAAAGAAAAAGCCAAGGTCAGATGTCTTCACTGGTGAATATAAGCAGAATGTATGAATTAGTGTGGCTTAAAGATGAGTGAGAATATTTTACCTGGTAAAAGGGATTTATGTTGTATTCTAAGTAATGGGTAGGCACTGGTCACAGATGGGTTGACATTACTTACAAGTAAGGAGCAGAATGAGATTGGACAGAGCAGAGAGGATAGATGAGACAGTGATGACTTTTTTCGGTGTAATAGTTTATGTTGTATGGGGAAAGAGATTAAGACTGGATACCTAGCTTAGGACCAAACAAATGAAGGTCTTAAACGCTGATGTGAAAAGTTTGAATACTACCCTAGATGAGATTCATTAGAGGACAGTGAGTAAGGCTATGACATTAGAAAAGCAGATTTTTAGAAGATAAGTTTAATTGTATTCACAATGAATTGAAAACATGAGAGAACAAAACAGAGTGATGACTGGTTGTGAGGTTTTGGTGGTAATTTAGGCAAGATTATCATGGGGATAGGATGGTTACACTGATATTGAAAGAAGATGATTATATGGACATGAAACTTAGTGGCCAGTAACTATGAAAGGTGAATTAGAACTGAAAAATTATTAGATGATTCCAAGAAGGATGGTGGAAAAACTGTCAAAATTGGAGTGACTGGGGAAGAAGAATCAAATTTGGGGCATGAACAAGGAGTGTAGCTGGGTACAGAGTTTGAGGTCCCAGGAGCATATCAGGGTGGAGATTTCCTGTAAGGCAAATATCCAAGACAGGATGTTAAGGGAGAATCCAGGTTAGGAGATACAGATTTTGCAAGTCATTTCTTGACCACTGCTAGTACTCCCCCAAAGGGTTTCAGAGAGCTGTAGAGAAATGACTTAAATAGTATTTTAAATCATTATTTAATGGAGGGACTCCTGGTCTTTCCTCTTGTATTTGTGTATACACCAACTAGAAGGATGAAGAGAGATGAGCAATGAGATGCTGAGGAGGGCTGCCACAGAGTATGACCCAGTGAGTAAGCTGCTTCTTCTCCTGAATGCTTCTCTTCCTCTGCCTCCCTTCCTTCCTGTTCATTCTCAGCTTTGTTCTGAGGACTTGCGAGAGGTCTTCTGTGTAAGACTGTGCTTGGTGCTGTAAGAAATGAGAGTCATGTAGGAAATATAAACTTAAATGCATGTAGTCTAGTTGAATTTTCAAGAAAATTTATGGGTAAATGTGTTTGTGGTCCCTACTTGCCCCATTATTCAAGTTGTGTGGGGTGCCTTCCAGTAGAACATTACCACTTTCTCCCTGAGAGGTACACGTTGAATGTAATTGAGAAGTTTCATGTCCAGTTGTAAGCTGGTTTATCTGGCAGGGGTCTCGAGAAAAATACATTCCATTAAAGGCAGTTTTCCAGTATAACACATGAGGTTAGAACTCTGAGTATCAAAAGCAACACGACAAGACCAACTAATCTAAGACAAATGAACTGTGCAGTTATGCTTTCAAGGAAGAGACCTCTAGAAAATTTCACGACACCCAGTGGTACAACAGCTCCTATCGAGTGAATCAAGAGAAGACAAAAAAATCAAATTTGGAAATTAAGCTCCTATCAACGATGAAAATGATGCTATACAAATCTGTTGATAAAATCCACTACCTTTCACAATTCACTGTTGGAAAAGTGTGACATTCAGCTAACAAATGATCACTGACCCTCAGTGAAGGAATGGCTTCAAGAACTATGTCAATTCAGATTTGTTTCCTGAATGCAGTTTTACAAGTATCGGATTTTCTACTGCTGTGGTGATAGGTTCAGTTGGATTATGTGTTGGTGGATGAGGTTGAATTGGGAAACAAAGCAAAAAGCTCAGAAAATGGGAACTCACAAAAAGGTAGCTTCAGCTGGGTCAGCAACTATACTGGGGGTTAGACAAAGAAAGAGCGGTGGTCAGGGACTAGGAGAAGATGGGAGCTGGGGGGGGCGGATAGTAATAGTAAAATACTTCCCTCTTGTTCCCTCCACCCGGCAGAAGAGCTCCTCTTCTGAGCAAGAGAACTGATTCAGGCAAGATACCTCAGGTCCTGCCCATGAGATACCCAAGAGTCTGAAGCAAGGAGGCCTTCTATTTCTTTACCCAACCTGCCCGGTCCACTTAGAACTGCTAACAGGCCTGTGGTGAAGCTTGTAGTAGCTTCTCAAAATTTATCCGTGGGAAATTTAATGCACTCTTTTATCAAACCATTTCTTTTCACCAAGCCTCAGGTGCCTTTCTGTAATAAGAAGGAGTCAAAAGAGATAATCTCTAAGTTTTCTTCCAACTTTAACATTTCATGACTTCAGAGAAAATACAGAAAATTCTTTGCTAGGAATGGAATCCAGGCAGATGCAATTTACCCACAAGACATTTCTGCATTTTCATTTATAGTTTTTGAAGCTATTCTCCGAAGGGCACATCATGCAGATATTTCACAACTGCTACAAGCCCCCAACTATAAATTTTAACTGGTAGTGGCCGAGGATAGGAAGAGTACAAACACTTCTAAAACCACTGAAGCATTATGAAACTTGTTGACAGCTTAGTTCTCAGTGTAGGCTGTTGTTGCTGATAATGTCCACAGCTTTCCTCTTCTGAGCTCACAATTTGATAGTTAAATACTATATCTTGTCTGCATCACCTTGCTTCTCCAAAAAGCTGTTAGTGACTTTCTAGAGAAGAACACATGCAAAACATTGCTAGGAATTTTAAACATTATGTTTCATTATGGTAATCAATCTTTCTTTCTTTCTTCCTTTCTTTCTCTCACCTTTCTCTTTCTTTTTCTTTTTTTGAATATTGCTAGAAAAGATGCAGAAGCACCATGAAAAATAAATGAGGGTGAGGAGCATTCCGTGGTCATTTCTGCAGGCTGCCTTTCCTAAACAGCAATGGTTGGCTGAGTCCAATTCAAGTCAGCCCCTTAAACCTTACCTGCTTCAAAAGGAGTTTGCTTAACATAACAAGAAGAGTGGATTATAGCAGAAGATAGTGAAAACTGTTGGCCTACCGCTTTCTGTAGTTCTGTACTCAGAATAAATGAGAAACATATTGGAAAATATTCTGAAAGTGAAGTTTCAAACTTTCTCCTATAAGTACTCAGTTGCAATTAAGCACTTTAGGTGAACATGGCTCTGATCCTGAATGGTGCTAAGGCTTAGATAACAAAATCAATATGGTAAATTCTAGAAAGAAGGCTCCTGTGTGGAAGTGCAAGGAAAAATCTATTAGAAATATATTAGTCAGAATAAAAGCCAGTAAAAAAAATTTTTTTTTAAGATCGGCCCATTAGGTGATCCTAAAAGATATTTCTTTTAGTTACTCGGGGTACAGGCAGGGTCTTCAGAGAATGATGGAAGTCAAATCAATGGTGGTACTCCTTTCAAGTCTTCTAGAAAATATTCCCCCCTCTCCTTTTATTTAACCAGATAATAGGCCTTTTCGTTTGTTTGGTTTCTACCAATAAGAACTTGTTCTCTCATGTGAAACACTTCAGTTAAACTCATTCATATATATTTTTACTTTAGATCTGACTTTCTGACTTTGGACGGATTCATTCCAAAATTGGCATTCCAATGGCTGCCTCCTCCTGTCAGTATCAAAACAAATGATCAATATGATAAAAAATAATTATTTGATTCAAAGGGGGTATAGTGTCACTCCATCTCATTTGCTGAACCAAATCTGGAGAACCCCTGGGTTAAATGGCCCAGGGGATTGTCCCCAGGTAGGTGCAGCAGGGGAGAGAAAATGGTAGCCATTTTTACATTGTTTTGTATGTTATTTATTGACCCAGGAAACAAACACAAAATTCTGAATAAAATAACTTTGAAACTTAAAAAAAAAACGAACAAAATAATAAAAACTATTGCTAACAGTTCTAAAGACCACTTTCAGAACTGTGAACCTTGGACTCCATTGGTTATATTGTGCTCTTTTATTTTATTTTACACTTCAGTTTTAGGTTGTATTTTACTCCTTTCCTCTCTTTCTCCCCGCACAGATACGCCCACTCAATTTACAGTCATTGGCAGTGTGTATACATGAAAGAGACATGAAGGTAATGACAAGACAATTCAAAACAACTGCTTCAGTCTTCTAGTTCACTTTGCGCCAAGAACTGTAAAAAGTAAGAAGTTCCTTACTTCTTCTTAAGGAAGAAGTAAAAGTTTTCCTATCTGCAGATGACATGATACTATATATAGAACCATAGATAACTTCTATGATAATACAGACTAGTCTACACATGGCACCTGAGGTTCTCAGAACTATGTAAATATGTTGCCAGTTACCCATACCTTATATACCTGTAAACAGATAAAGTTCAATCATATGAACCTAATGAAAGGGAGAATGTGGTATGTTTGGAAGAGTTAGGTATATGTGGGGATCTCTTTCACGTAGCAAAATAACTATGAAGAATGGCTTGTTTGCATAAAACGTGAGTAATTGGGCATTGTTGTTTTTTTCTTTCTTTCTCTTTTTCTGTCGACACTTGGCTAGGTCAGCATTCCAAATTCAGGTTTCAGTAGGATCACCCCATTTCTCCATAGGCGACTTTGATTTTACACTTTTTCTTTTCTTGCCTCTAATGTTTTACAAGAGAAGGGGACATAACATTGCAAGTCATGCCAATGTACCCCCCGGACTGGCAATGCCAACAGATGGGCAATGTTATAAACCACGGATATCGTGGATTGGGATCCAGTCCCAATTGTATTACATACCACTTATAAATGCAATTAATAGCAGCCAAAATAAAGAAATAATATACCAATAGTATTTTTGTCACCGAGAAGGAGTAGAGGATAAGTTTGAATTTCTTATGCTTAATGTAGATAAATCATTTCTCCTTACATCTCAAAGACAGGTTTAATGTACATTTGTTTTATGTTTTCTTTGTAACTGAGAATTTTAGAAACGGTATATACACCAAGATTATTAGCTAAGGAATTACTTTCATATAACTTACCCATTCCATGTTTTATAAGACGTGTTTAAAATATACTGTAAGTAAATTGCAGCTCCAACCAAGTCTATAATGGAAGGTTCCTTATATCCTGACACATCACTACAGCCCTAGAGTCTTATGTGGAGAAACAATGCAGGATGAGCTCTTTTGGCATCACTCCTTTGGTTATTCACTTTACACATTAATAGCATTCATTCATTTATGTGTTTGTGTATCTACTTATTGCATGCCTAATATATCACGGGAGTACAAAATATGAAGCCCCTTTTCCAATGGAGCTTCTATTCTTGAGGAAACTGACAGATAACAACCACCACCACCACAACTGCAGTGACAAACAGCTCAACAAATCAATATACAATAAATAAGAAGACGAATAAAACAGGGAGAACAAGCACAACGTGGTGCGTGCCATTTCAGATCAGGGGTCAAGGACAGTGGAGACTGGAAAGAAGGTGTCAGGAGGACAAGTTTGAGAGTCACTGAAAGAAGGGTGAGCTTCTGATGGGCTACATTCACACCACACTAATCTAACAAGGCAATCAGAAAATAATACTAAATCAACTACTTAGTCTAATAAACACAATCTAACAAGCAATTTGTCTTCTGAATTCCTCACTCTTTACACCAGCTGTTTTTATGGTACATGAATACAAAATAAGATATAGCCTTAGATTCACTAATCCTCAGGGCAAAATAAAATCCCTAGAGCCTCTGATGGTGAATCATCTTTGGTGATTATCACTCTTTTCTTATTCTGGAATTCTGGCAGCAAGTGATAAATCCAGGCAGTAGCTGGAAGCAGTGATTGCTGCTGAATTCCGTCTCCCCGAGTCCGCGGTGAGTAAGTAGCTGTCATACGCCAGCAGGGATGTCAGCAAACTAGACGGTGCTCACAGCAATCAGTCAACCAACAGAGATGCACTGAACGATCTGAACTTAAAAAAAATAAATCATTTGCTGCTTTATGGAGAATGGACACTCTGGAGAAAGAGTCAAAATGGGAAAACAGATGTGTGCAGGGAATCAAGAGTTCAAGTTGGAGATGCCTGTTAGATATGTTGAGAAGACACTTGGATTATGTAAACTTAGGGACAAAGTCAGGGATGGTGATAAGTTCTAGTCATGATAGCATAGACGGCCTCTAATGCCATGGATTAGATATGACTACAATGGAGAAGCATACACAGAAAAGAGAAGGAGGCCCAAACCAAGCTCTGGAACACTCCAATATTTGCAGGTCTCACAAGGACAAGGAACCAGCGAAGAAAACCAAGGCCAAACACATTACAGGGAAACCAGGAGAGTGTGACCTGAGGAAAGGCAAACCAAGGGAGAAGTATTTCAAAAAGAAGGGAGTGCCCATTTGTATCAAATACTGCTGCAAAAATGACTAGCAATTGTAGGAGAGTTGTAATTTAACAGTAATCATCATCATAATAAAAGCTGTTTGTACTTATTATCTGCCAAACATTATTTTAAGAGTTTGCCTGGATTTACCCATAGAAGCCTCGCAATATCCCATACAATCCATCCTCATTTGAATTATCGCATACAATCATAAAAGGTGGGTACTGATAGTATCATAATTTTACAGATGAGGAGACTGTGAAACAGCAGGTTAATGACCTGGCCATATAAGCTGATTAGGAATTGATTTAAGTAGATGGAGTCAGCTGATAGTCTTAAACAGAGTTGTTTCAGTAGAGTAGTGTAGACTCTGGACTGACTGGACTGGGTTGAAGATCAAGTGGCAGTGGCAAAGGAGAGACAGTGGATACGTACACACACGCACGCAGGCAGCATGCCTAGCACTTAGAATATTCCGTAGTTGATGGTTATTATTAAAATAGCACTGATGATATTTTATTGCAATTATTCCTTCAGATAACTGTCTTTTCTGCTGAACTATGAGCACTCTTTGAGGGCACATCTTGTATTTTTTATCTTTGTATTTCAGCCCTTACTCCAATCTCTCTCATTTGTGAAGTGTTCAATTAGTGTTGATTTGGGTTAGGATAAGGAAGAAGTTAATGGGGGAAATTCATTTTGAAATCGCTTTATAGATAGGTAGAATTTGAATGGATAGAAAGGTCAGGTATAATATTACCAAAGCAGTTCAGACTATTGCTGAGTTCATTACATAAAATTTCATGAAATATTAGGTTAATCATTTGTCCAAAATGTTCATTTATGGGATAATAGGTCTGTCTAGATCAGATGTCCGAAGCTCAAAACCTATGGAGACCATGTTGCAATGGAAATGAGAAAACCAAGTCAGTTGTAAACTTTGGAATAAGAAGATTGGGACACATTGGAAAGAAGACAGAAATATGGAATTTTTATATGAAATCTCCATTTTGTAATGCAGGCATCTAATTCAATTTTTTTATAATACTCTTAAGTGGGGGTGGGGGAGACATCTGTGGGATGCAACTGGTCCAAAGGGCACTAATTTATGACTTTTGAGACCAAAAGTCTCAATGTCAATCCAGCTAATGAAGAGAGTTGATTCTGGGGGGAAATCAATCAAACTTATAGTAAAACATGTGAATTAAAGACCTTTTTGACATAGTGTATCAGAATTTTGTATAGCAGGACAGCTGATAGTTTAAAAATAAAACCATAGGAGAAAAACTATTTCAAAAATATTTCAAGGCCTTCAATGAGAGTAGAAAAGAAAAGAGTTGGCAACCTGCCATAATTAGTATTTAAAGCAGATCTGCCCCCCAGACTGTGTGATCCAAGGAAGATCTAGATGCACAGGGATGGCTCTGAGGATCCCGGTATGGTGGATCTTTTGTCCAGTTCTGGTGACAGCCGGAGGCAGCATTCACAGAAGTGGAGGGTATAAGGTCAACTTTATCTAAGGGAAAAAATATCTTCTACAGTCAGGTAAATATTTTATAACCTCTTGGCACATCTCATAGCATACTGCTTAGATCAAAAGAATGCATCTACAGAGATATGTGGAACATTATATTGTACAAAACTATTGCCTGTCCAATGGTGACAAATAATATTCTAATCCATCATTTAGTCTTAAATGATTTTCTTAGCAAATCATATTACACTGTCTCCTAGGTAACCTCACAAGTTTTCTTTCATTCTTTTTCACATGTCACACGATTTCTCCTAATGTGGTCTTGGGGGTTTGATATGGAGAGAGTGTGGAACTCAAGTGTTACATGTAGGGATCAGCTAATTCTTCGCTGATTTGGTTGTCAACTAAATTACTTCTCTTAATCAACAAGGCAGCAGAGTGCTCTGTTGTATGAATCCATAGAATGATATATCATTTTATACACAGTTAGACCAAAGAAAGATTATGTAACATAAAATTTTTTTTTTAAAAAAAAGCAGTACTGGACTTCTAAGGTGTATTAGTACATGAGAATAAGTTAGCGAAAAGCTGAATAACCATAATGCTATCTATTCCTCTATCTAAATCTACAGTAATTGTTTAATATATATTTCCCAGATTGAATTGAGCCAATAATAGTAGGTGAGCAAGTAAACATGAAATGTCAATTTACTTATAATTTTTATGAATAAATAATGCTTGAAGAAGTTACCCAAAAGAATAAGCTTTCTTTAATATGTTTCTGTTTTGACTGAATAGTTTTTATAGGTTTCTTACTTGATATTGAAAAATAAATTAGTTCAGTAAGCCTCTAAAGTTTAAATTAAAAATTAAAACTTACTATAATATAGATCAATTCTTGTGTCATAGATACGAGGTATTAGATACTTAGTAAGATATTGTGAAAATAAGAAACTTTGCAACATGACATTTCTTAGGTCTAATATTATATACAATGGCCCGTCGAGGTTCACAATATGTAACTTTATATATTATCTCTTCCAGAGATAACATTCTGTCCTGGAAGACAGAATACATACAAACTTTTTATTTGGGTTCCTATGGATACTTCTTGCATCTAATCATTTCAAGCACATGTAAGACTTCGTCTTAATTAGAAATTTAAGCTTGTAAAAATATTAACCAAGCATGCCTCCTTGTTCTCACCTCAGGCAGGCCAATGGAATTAAAAAACTATAGAATGTTAGAACACAGTTATCAGGCCATGAAATCAAAGGCCAAAAAGTAACTTGCTTAAGTTTCTATAGCTAATCAATAAGAGGTTTGCAAGTAGAATCTTAGATTGGATTCCTTTACTTTATTAACTGACTCTTTTATAATTAAAAGAATGATATTCAAGGGGTGCCCATGGCTCAGTTGGTTAAGTATCTGCCTTTGACTCAGGTCATGATCTCCGGGTCCTGAGATTGAGCCCCACATTGAGCCCCACATCTGGCCCCCTGCTCAGTGGGGAGGCTGACTTTTCCTCTCCCTTTGCCTCTCCTCCCGACTTGTGCATGCTCTTTCTTTCTCATAAATAAATAAAATCTTTAAAAAAAAAAATAAATGATATTCAAAAAAGACTTGGGAACTACAAATAAGATTCTAATTTAATTTTTAAATTTGCTATGAACATTAGCCCAACCATTCTTATTAATGAAGGGACAAAAATATAAAATAAAATCATAAAACTTCATGGATCCAGTAATAATTTCAAATTATAGATCAAAAAAGCAAGTGTTTAGGATCTTATAACACCATTATTTTGGAAGATGGGTAAATTATTCTACACTAACCTGTAACAACCACACCATGCCTTTGAGCCATAGGAGCATGTGCCTCCTGCTTTTTTTTTTCTTGTCTCCTTGACTTACGAGGCTTCAAACACAAATCTCGTTGCTTGGTACAGTGAAACATGAAACAAGACAGCTGCTGACTATGGAAAGCCAAAGAGCATGGCAGCTTGCTGTAAATAAGATCACTTAAAAATCAGTTTGCTTTAAGTTCATAAAATGTCATTTCATTAAAATGTGTTTTCATTTATGAAGTATGACTGCCATGTCAATGCTGTTTTCTTTGTGCAGTGAATATATGAAAATGTCTCTTTATTGCAGTAGCACAAAACACATTATATTTACACTGTGCTGAAATATTTATGAAATTATAGATCCCCAAACTTATCTTTGCAATTGATTAAATAAAACCCCAAGCTCTATCTATGTATCCACTTTGGCAGCATATCTACAGGTCTGGAATTTACAGGTATACTAACCACTGCTCTATTCCTATATCCAGAGAAATATTTCATAGTGTCCAGTGCATCATAAATACTCGTCACGGGTTGATAAAGGAAGTAGTTTGCATGATTCCGACTTCTCCTTGGATATTCTTGCTGTGATTATTGGCCCAATGACCATGGGTAGAGATTGTAGAGAGAGACGTATAGAGTAGGCATGCGACCCAGAAACAAATTACAGGGGGAGGCATTTGACTGCTTTGTGCCTCAGTGTGGTGGCGGTAGTGGCTGTAGCCACCAAGATGCTGGCGACAGAAGAATTCCTACAATGTTTCAGTTTCCTGAAAATTTTAGGCCTGTCTCTGCCACTTAATCACTGCGTGCACCACAAACTATCGAAAAGAGAAACAACGGAAATCCTTCTTGATTCAGTATGTGAGTGCATGTCTGGTTATGTTTCCCATGTGATTCCTGCATGGAGGGGGAGTGGCAAATAGGGAACAAGCTGCAATAGCCCGAGCACTAACCAATCGGGGTGGGTGAGAGCAGTCAAGAGTGGCATAGTGTTGAATACTCCCTTGCCACAGAGAATGCCTTCAGTTTCGTATGAAGAGGGTCCTCTCCATGTTCCAAGTGGGCTGGACTAAGTTTCTCCAATCTATGGCTCCAGAGGGGCCTGCTCCTGCCCCATCACACTCAGAGCAGACAGAAGAACCAGTGAGGACGGAGAGTTAATATTGCCTGGAGAGTCTTGATCTTCTCAGCTGACAAAGCTGCTCTTGGTCTGCCTGCTACTTCACAGCTTAGTCTTCTTTCATTTTGGAAAGGGAGAGGAAGGTAAGGGAAAGGGACACAAAGGCTTAAGAATCCGTGTAAGCTCGCATTCTCTAAACAAAGTGATCTTCAACTTAAACAGCCAAGAGAATATATCCCAAGAGTAATTTTAAAAGTTACATGTTAACAGTGAAAATGACAATCCAAACAATCTGTACTTTTTTTTTATGAAGAGGTTTTTTTAGTTTTGTTTTTTTGAGATTATTGTATTTACCATATATTTATTCTTTTTAAAATTAACATAGGATGTATTATTTACCCCAGGGGTACAGGTCTGTGAATCATCAGGCTTACAGCACTCACCATAGCACATACCCTCCCCAATGTCCATAACCCAACCACCCTCCCCATATTCCCCAACCCCCTGGCAACCCTCAGTTTGTTTTGTGAGATTAAGAGTCTCTTACCGTCTGTCTCCCTCCCGATCCCATCTTGTTTCATTTTTTCCTTCCCTACCCCTGAAACTTCGCATGTTGCCTCTCAACTTCCTCATATCAGGGAGATCATATACTTGTCTTTCTATGATTGACTTACTGCGCTCAGCACAACACCCTCTGGTTCCGTCCACGCTATTGTAAATGGTAAGATTCTGTTTCTTTTGATGGCTGCATAATATTCCATTGTGTATATATACCACATCTTCTTTATCCATTCATCTGTTGATGGACATCTAGGTTCTTTCCATAGTTTGGCTATTGTGGACATTGCTGCTGTAAACATTCGGGTGCACGTGCCCCTTCAGATCACTACATTTGTATCTTTAGGGTAAATACCCAGTAGTGCGACTACTGTGTCAATCTGTATTTTTAAAGGCAATTTGGAGACAATAAAGAGCAAGTATTTGGATATTTCTTCTATTCAGATCAATGACAAGTTTGTAAGGCTAACAGATTTTCTTCTTCAGATCTTTGCATCCTGATCAAACCTTCATTTTCTTTATGGCCAAATCACTAACTCCAGCTGGTACACTGCACAGCCACATTGGTTTCAGAATATGGTACACAGACATACTTGAGGGATGATTCTAATTCAGAGAATCACTAATGATTTTGGTTAAATAGATAATAATAATTGCTTAAAAATGTTTGTCTGACTTTATTTAAATATTAGGAAATGAAGTTAAATCAATATATGAATGTGGTAAAAATTCAAACAACTAAAAAAATGAAAAGTAAAATCTCCTTTCTTTTATTTCCAATTCTAGTTCTCTTCAGTAAAATAGGTTATGAGGTACAGTTTTTTTAATCTAATTTTCCAGAATAAGAAAAAAATGGAAAGAAGGAAGGAAGGATGGGAGGAAGGAAGAAATAAGAAAGATATATAGAATGGGGTCATCCCGTATACTCTTTAGCATTTGGCTTTATTTGTTCCATAGTATACCTTGTACCCTTTTCTTATTTAGATCACTTTTAAAAAGTTTTTATTATGGGAATTTTCAATCATTTTATACAGAAGAGTGTATAGTTTGGTACAAGATGGGTACAGCCCCATCAATTAAAATTGCTAACATTTTGCCCAATTTGCTTATTTCATCTTTCAATCATCTCTGTCTCTATTTCTTTGCTGAATCATTTCAAAGTAAACTGCAGGTATCATAACACTTCATTCCCAACTACTTCAGGACTCATCGCTTAAAATCAAGAACATTATCCTGTATGGCTATTGTTGTTCCTAATAAAATCAGCAATAATTCTCAAATATAATCAAATATCCAGTGACTACTAAAGTATCTCCGATTATTTCCCAAGTGTCATTACTGGATTTTTGGAGGAACTTGTATTTAATTAAAGATCACACTTTGAACGTGGATGTCAAATCTTTTAAATCTCTTATAATCTAAAACAATGCTCCACTCCACGTTAAACAAAGTTAGACTGATCAAAATTGTTTGGTCGTTTCTTTAGGGTGTTACTTGTTCCCCTACTCACTCATTCTCTTCATTAGCTAATCAATATGCTGACATTTCGTGAACTGCAATAAGTGCATTTTGTGCATTTAATCTCATTTAATCTTTAAAACAACCCCAAGACATTAATAATACTAGTACATCTATTTGACTGATGAGGAAATGGAAGTTAGAGAGATTAACTCAATTCTCTAAGGTCACATATCATTTGTGTTTTCTTCTCTGTTCTTTATGTGTCTCACAGAGTTTTGTCTAGACCTATACCATCTACAGTTGAAAAGACTTAATTTTACATAGAAGAAAAGAGCATCAGAGAGACCAGTTGTGTGATATTCCTAGTCATGTAATTATTTAACACATAATTTTCAAATGTTAAAAGCTTTTAATGGGCTGGTGTCACTGAGGAAGGTCAGCTGGATTCTCATGGGGTGGCATTACATTTGTAAATCTGCCAAGGTACAGAGCAGTGTTTATAAAGTGTGATAGGTAAGGTAATTTTAGGCCCGTTCGTAAGTAATTTTTATATTTGCAGTTATTTATTTTTATGCATTTTAGGGAAATACTGTAACTAGTACACTAGCCTCAAATATTTCTTAGCCTAAGACGCAGTTAAAAACAAAGGCGTGTTAATTTAAGTAAATTTAAAGAAAAATATTGGGAAGATAATGGGATAGAGGGCATATAGTTAGGGCCAAAAGATCACAATGATGGAGGGGAATGAGTCCAAAGAGGAGCTGTCTTTTAGGGTGAGGTCACATTAACCTAATTCATGTATGAGACCAGAGGGTAAATGTATTAATTCATAATGAGAAATAAAACAGTTGTGTGTATTGAAACACTCATCTATGTGACAAGTAAATTATCTGCCTGGAGGCAGATCTCAAAACTAAAAGAAGGAAAGCTATTTAAATGATTCTTGGGTTTAATAACTTCAGGTCAAATATGTTGGGTTTACTCATCTTCAGAACAGTGTTAGCTTGGTCAATGGGACCTTTACACTGAAGCTTCACTGTCCAAAATTACCTATCTCCTAGATGTTACAAGATGACCAGTTCTCTCTTCTGGTTGTTTAGATATGTTCATTTTTGAAAGGGTTACTGGAAAGCTATGTCTGAAAGTTTATTCTGCCTTTTAAAGGAACTATGAACTATCTCTGCTCCAATCCATCCTCTGTTGGATATATAAAGTAAATCAGAGGTTATTGCTACTTCTCTTATGTCTAATTCATGGTGGGCTCCAAACACTAACAGCTGTTGTTAGCAGTGTTGGCCTAGACTGCTGGCTTCTTGTCTCCTTGCCCATGCATTTTCTTCTACACCACTTAGCACTCAGTAATTTTCTAGGAACAAATAACATTTCCCACACTAAGGAATCTGAAACCTATAAAATCCCTTACATAAGATCAGCATCTCACTCTGAACACATTTGTAGTAATTAAAATATGTAATAAGTAAAATACAAGCTCTTACTGCTTATCATAAATACAGTGAATATGGAAACATGGTAATTTGCTACCAAAGTCCCACAAAGCTTAAATAATTTGTTGCTGGCTATCTTTCCTTCCTCCACTTTTTTGCTACATTTACCTAATTCAGGAATAGAAGTGATTTCTCATCACTATGTATACTCATTCAATGGACCTAAAAATGAGGGTTATTAAGTCTACTACCGAGTTTGTCTTATTTTTTCTGTTCTAGGTAAACGCTGCTGGCTGCTTGGACCCATATGAAACCTGAAGGTCAGGTACATTCACCTTCAACGGTTGGCCACATAGCCACCCATGTTCAGGGTAGGGGTTAGGAATATATTTGGGGGTTTTGAGTGAAAACTACAACAAGCTAAATTTCCATATAAGGAAGCAATTATCTCAAGTCTGTCCCCCAAAGGTTTATTCTCATAGAATTAAATGAAGTTAAGGTGGAATCGATCAATATGTGTATTGACATATCAAGGGCCACCTTCACTGAAAGAGTTTTGGTTTATTCTCTCCAATTCGCAACAGAGTATCATGTTAGGAAAATAATTTAGGACAAAAAGCACAGTGCATATGGTTAAGAAAATAAAAAAGTCAAGCTGCAAAATTGGGAGAAAATATTTGTAAAACACCTATATCAAAAGAGCCTGCTCACCAGAATACATACAGAACTATCAAATCTCAGTAATAAGAAAACAGCCATCCTAATTTTTAAAAAGAGGGAGGAGCAAACAAATTAAACAGAAACTTCACCCCAGTGTAGATGCAGATGGAAAATAAGCTTGTGGAAAGTTATTCAAAATTATCAGTCATTAGAAAAACTTCACAAGGTATTACGCCACACCTGTTAGGTCTCAATTAAAAATTTTGACCTTACCAACTTCCGGCAAGGATGCAGAGCAACTAGTATTTTCATGCCTGGCTAGTGGTGGGAATACAAAATGGTAGAGCCACATCAGAAAACAGTTTGTAGTTTAAATTAAGCATACACTTATCATAAGGCCCTGCTATTCCACTTCTGGGTATTAACCCAAGAGAAATGAAGACACAGCCACACAAAATCCTTACATAAACGTTAATAGTAGCTTTACTCATAATTGCCCCAAACTGGAAATGACTTACATGTTGTTATCTAGTGAACGGATAAACACATGGTGGTACCTTCACTCCACACTAGAAAGGCTAAACTGCTGGTATAGGCTGTAACATGGAGGAGACTCAGGGGCATTATGCAAGAAAAAAGAAGCCAGAAAGGCCACATCCTATCTGAAATTCTATCTTAATGATCCTCTGGAAAAAGGTAAAGTGATAGGGAAAGAAATCAGTTAGTGGTTGTTTGGGCAGTACAATGGAGGAGAGGGGGAGATTCATGATAAAAGAATATGACAGAACTTTTTGGGGTGATGGAAATATTCTATACCTTGTCAAAATTCATACAACTATATATTAAAAAGGGAAGAGTATTATATGTAAAGTATACATTAAAAAACCTGACAAATGCGGTTTGTCAGACACACACACACACACACACACAATATATATATATATATACACACATCACAGATAGATAGACTTGCATTATTAAGGCCTGAACATTACTGACTCCAAACCATTACTAGACCAACAGCATCTTATGTTATTTCTGGCCTGAGATTTTACTATTTTCTGGTCGATGGGAGGGCTATTGTTTAATGCTAAAAAAAGGAATTCACAGAACGTTACTAATATTTAAGGTTCTTTTTCTTGCCAAATGGATGAAACCTGAGGATGTCTTATTAATTAAACAAATATTTACTGGGACAAACTACATTCTAGGCTTTGCTTTAATGCTAGTTGGAGGAATGAAACTGCAGTCAAAACCCTCTGCTCTTGTTGGCAGAGATTTACAATTAGAGAAGACAAAAATAAACAATCACCTAGATAAAATATATGCTATGTCAGATGGTCACAAGTTTGATAGAGGAAACAGAAAAAGCAGAGAACAGGGGTATGGAGGTAGTGGGTATTGCAAAGTTCTATCATGAAGTTATTAAAAATACATGTGCTCTGTAGTATGCTGGGCACCGAAGATAAAATGATGAGAAAAAACAGACACAGTCTTTGCCTCCCTGGAGCACTCATCTAGTGGAGGAGAGATATTAACCAAGTAGCTGTATGAATATAAAAACATACATTGCAATAATTGCTTTATGTTTTGAGCAAAAATTGTATGAAGAAAGTGTTCTGTAATCAAATAAGTCTAGGGGATGTTATATAACATACGCAATCCTTTCTATTCCTCCCTTCTTAATATATTAACATACTAAGAAGCCCAAGAATCTCTGCAGTGACTAGAAGTATGTTTAGTTGAATTTATACCAAATGTATCTGTCTGCGGAATAATTTGTCTATTAGTATCTCACAGGATGTTCTATTGAAAGAGACACAGGAATAAATAAAGTACGTTTTTTCAAGTATTCTAACTTTCTTCATTAAAGGGATACTAACAGAAAGATGGAAGGTAAACCAAAATCACCAACGAGGAAAAAAATACAATTTTTTCCCACTATTTTGCTGTTTTTCTGTATCTGGGTAGGAGAATGAATCAGGAACTAAAAAGATCTGCTTTCTCCAGATCGATTTCTCACAAAGTCTGCCTGTTTGGCAACATTTTCAGCTTCCAAATATAATATTCACACCAAACTACTTGACAGAGAACTATAAAGGAATACTGACTTTCAGTTACCCGGTTTGTCCTGGTGGTATGTTTCGGGATGGAACAAGTGAGTTAATATATTGATATTTTTGAATGCAAATGTTCTTATTGTAAGCAAAAGAAGATTTAAATACTTCATGAGGGAAGGCAGAAAAGATCCATTAGAATCTTTTAAATTAGAATTAGAGCTATCATTATGAATTTATAATAAAAAAAATTCTTGCTATGGCTGGGTAGGGGCCACTGTCACACAAAAAATGGTATTTACTAAAATATTTCTTATTCTACTCATGACCAGCTTTATGTTTCTTTTCAAATCACCTTCTTTTTTCTTTTTCCTAACCCCATTGCTGTAGTTTCAGTTGAGCTGAAAATTGTTCCCTTCAAAGTGAAATTGTTTTTGGAGTTTTCAGCAACCACTGCCATGGCTTGGATTTTGAAATTTCTGAAGTTAAAAAAAAAAAAAAGTATAAAGGAGAGCCTAGATGTTGATTTTTCTGTCATCTGGGTGGTTTCCAATTTATATGACCTGGCTTCAAGCAGAAAGCTAACATTACAAATATCTCTATATTCATTGATTTCTACAGCCTCCCCTTAATTTGTCACACCCAGAGATAATTTTGAAGTCAATAGACAGCCATTACATAAGACAGAGAAATTAAATAGGGAGAAGTAAACAAACCAGTTTCCAAAGATTAAAAAGAAGAAAATTAATTATAAGCAAAGAGCAGAGAAACTATAGTTTGGAATGAATCATGTTATACAGTTAATTATGACACTTCTTTAAAACTTTCCTTTGACATAGAAAATAGACAGGTATTAGTGGATTTTTCCTTCTGAATGTGAAAATACAAAGCAGTATGTGGGTCGGTTTGGTTAATGTTTAATAACCCATTTCTTCTTCTACTATTTAGGCTTTTGGGGTTTTTATTTTACTGATCAAATAAGCATGTTATATAAAAGATATTTGCTTTACAATGTTCCATTAAATACCAGTGTTTGCTTAAAAAAAAAGTTTTAGCCTATTGTATAATATTTAAAAGCACTTCAAATAAAGGAATAGCAAAGCTGTTACAAAAGGAATAAACTGGTGAAGGTCAGAATGATTGTTGCCAGGTAGGCACTGTCTCAAAGGTTAGCCATCCATTTTTCTTTCTATGGCATTTGTGGCCTTTAAAGTTGCAGACTGGTCTATATTTAAAAAACAAAGTACACGACTTGGTTTTTGAATTGTTTGAAAGAAAAAAGATGGAAGGTTCCATACTTTTCTATTTCACTCACACTTTAACGTGCAGTACTCCAAAATTTTTCCGAAGTGCAAGGCACCTCCATGACAAGTTATTTGTAGAAAATAAAATAAAATCTATATTCCTCATGATTCATGCCTGAGATTTATTCTTCAATTAGGCTTGGCCCTCTATTCCTTATGGAATGAAATTTGGTCCAAGGGAACAGTAAATACTTTAAGCTGATAGAAAATCACTAGCTGGTTGATCAGTTGGGGTTGACCAATCTGTGGACAGCTATTCAGTAATTTTTTTAATGAAATAGGTAATTATAGGTTATTTCCTACTAATAAATACTAGATGTTCCTCATGAACATTCCTCATAAGGTTTAATGCAAACAACAGACGAAACCAAACAGGATTTTGCAGGAAGAATGAATAAACTAAAGAAACAGAAAAAAACCTCTAAAGCCCTAACTAAAAGAGAAAAAAATTCCTCCAACATGACAAACAACAGAGCTAATTTTGCCTAATTAAAGCCATGATTGAAAAGAGACTGGAAGTAAATAAATGTATGGCTTTAGTGAATATAAATTTAAATTTTAGTGTTAGATGGACCTGGAGCCCAATTCTGGCTCTTAATAGTTCTTTGAACTTGAGCAAGGTACTCAAACTCAGTCTTCTCACAAACAAAAGGAAGATCACATCTACGTCACAAGGTTGTTTTGAACACTGAATAATACAAAAGCTGTTTAGCACAGTGCTGGAGAATTTTTCTGAGTTTCATTTTAATTACAATGACTATGAATGTTTAGTCATAATTCCTTTCTGGTTCTGTACTGTACTAAGTTTCTTGGGAAAGCCATAAGGAAACATATTAAAGAAAGTTGAAGGCCAGATCTTGTTTTTGAGGAATTCCAACGTATCTGTGAGCAGGAAGGTAGGAACAGTCAGGGGCTGAAGATTAGAATTTCATTGGTCAGCTTTTCTAAATGACCTAGGAGAAAGAACTTGGTGATGAACATATATACATCTACCCTCAGCCTACCTGTTAAACTCTGTCTCCCATTACTCTATCCATTTTAACATTTTATTGGTGGGCCTCACTCTCCCTGGAAAACACTCTAGCCATTGCAGGTACTGTGAGTTTGCTTAGACAAGTTTCTTTGTTTGGAATATTGTTGCCCCACTGCATCCTGACCTATCTAAATTACATGCATATTTCAGAACTGAGCTCAAATTATCCTTCTCCATAAATACTTCTCAATACCATAGTACATATACCTGTTTACTTCATTGGTGTTCAGGTAGTATTTGATATCAAGACTGATACACTGCTGTGTGTTATAGTTACTTGTATGCATGTTTTATCATCCCTAAAGTGTTATGAGTTAGTAGATTCCTTCCCTACCTCCAGTGAAAACCTTCTGTTACATAAGAGTCACTTCTGGTATTCAGTGATTTATGTTCAGTTTTTTTTTTTTTCTTTCAAAAACCCCTCTGATCAAGTAGATTAAATTTAAAAATAAATTGTTTGATAACTCATAAATATATAAAAGATGGACACTGCATAAATGTCACAATTGTAATTAGCATTCACTATTTTGCCTAATATGACAAACCTTCCACTATGGAGAGAAAACCACCTTCAACTATGGTGAAGGGAGATGGGTACCTTTCTGAGGCTCTCTAGATGATGATAAGGTAAAAAAAAAAAATGCTTTTATAGGCTGGTTACTACCAATACTACAAGTCGAAGAAGATGACATTCCCTTATAGAGAATGATTTGGTAGTAATTAAATATATGTCAAAAGAATAAATTAAGTCCATGCTAATTAAAAAATGATATCAAACATAGTCTTATGAAATGGTCATTACTGGTAACATTCTTTGAAGGATTTTTAAATGAATCATATTTAAATGCAAAATTTAATATTTAGTTAAATAACAGGCATGAATCCAATTAGCTTATAACATAATAGCTATTATTAAATAACGAGAACTTCCTTGAGAGAAAGGGCTGATAGAATCATGAGTATTCCGGGCACCTAAAGAAGAAAAACTGACAAGCTTAAAACAAAACAAAACAAAAAATACAAACTTACCCTGGAACTTTACCTCAAATCAAGCTCAGTCTCTCAAATTTATCTCCCTATATCCATATCCACCATAATCCCAGTATATCTCACCTTCATCTTCCACATTAGCTACTGAAATATTCCTTAATAGGGCTTCCTACTTCCACTCTTGTCCATTCTCCATATCCCATACTGCTGTCAGTGTAATCTTTTAAACAAATACAGTCAATTCATCATATCCATAGTAGCTGAGGTCTGTGGCATTGCTGGAAACATTGAATTAGCAAATACTGAACAACTGCTCTTTGAGGACATAAGGTGTTCAGTTACTATGAGCCTCTGGTCACAATTTTTTGTGAATTGAGCAACACGTAACCTTGTTTTATGTGTGTTTCTATTTATTTATTTTTTTAAGTTGTTTTTTTTTTTTCTTAAAGATTTTATTTATTTATTTGACAGAGAGAGACACACAGCAAGAGAGGGGACACAAGCAGGGAGAAGAGGAGAGGGAGAAGCGGGCTACCCGCTGAGCAGGGAGCCGGATGCGGGGCTCGGTCCCAGGAACCCGGGATCATGACTTGAGCTGAAGGCAGACGCTTAACCGACTGAGCCGCCCAGGCACCCCGTGTGTTTCTACTTAAAGAACTCTTGTTTAATATACCTTGCTATCTTATTAACACTGAATTTCTGGTACAGCAATATGACACATGCAGAATGAATCTTACCCAACTCATGTATGTTCTCCATAGACACATCATAACCTTCTTGCATTTAGGAATACTACGATTATGTTTAAATATGTAATTGAAAATTACAGTAGGTGCTAGAGATTAAAGTTAAGACAGCTAAGAGGATGTTCAATGGTGAGGGAATATGGGATACCGAAGTTATCTCTGAGTTGGAATGGTACTTGTGAGAATCATCAAAATCCAGGTGTGTGTTAAAGCCATGGGAGAAGATATGTTTTAAATATGTAGGAGACTGGGATCATGACCTGAGCCGAAGGCAGCTGCTTAACCAACTGAGCCACCAAGGCGTCCCACCTTTTGATTTTTTTGATGGTTTCCTCTGCTGTGCAGAAGCTTTTTAGTTTGATATGGTCCCACATATTTATTTTTGCTTCTGTTGTTTTGCTTTTGGAGTCACATAAAAAAAAAAAATCGTCACTATGATCAGTGTCCTGGAATTTACTATCCAAGTTTATTGTTGTTGTTGTTGTTGTTGTTTGTTTTTTGTTTTATTTTTTATTTTTTTTAAATTTTTTATTTTTTATAAACATATATTTTTATCCCCAGGGGTATAGGTCTGTGAATCACCAGGTTTACACACTTCACAGCACTCACCAAAGCACATACCCTCCCCAATGTCCATAATCCAACCCCCTTCTCACAACCCCCCTCCCCCTAGTTCCCCTCCCCCCAGCAACTCTCAGTTTGTTTTGTGAGATTGAGAGTCACTTATGGTTTGTCTCCCTCCCAATCCCACCTTGTTTCATTTATCCTTCTCCTACCCACTTAAGCCCCCATGTTGCATCACCACTTCCTCATATCAGGGAGATCATATGATAGTTGTCTTTCTTTGCTTGACTTATTTCGCTAAGCATGATACGCTCTAGTTCCATCCACGTCATCGTAAATAGCAAGATTTCATTTTTTTGATGGCTGCATAGTATTCCATTGTGTATATATACCACATCTTCTTAATCCATTCATCTGTTGATGGACATCTAGGTTCTTTCCATAGTTTGGCTATTGTGGACATTGCTGCTATAAACATTCGGGTGCACGTGCCCCTTTGGATCACTACGTTTGTATCTTTAGGGTAAATACCCAATAGTGCAATTGCTGGGTCATAGGGCAGTTCTATTTTCAACATTTTGAGGAACCTCCATGCTGTTTTCCAGAGTGGCTGCACCAGCTTGCATTCCCACCAACAATGTAGGAGGGTTCCCCTTTCTCCGCATCCTCGCCAGCATCTGTCATTTCCTAACTTACTGATTTTAGCCATTCTGACTGGTGTGAGGTGATATCCCACATCGGGCTCCTTGCCCTCCGCAGGGAGCCTGCTTCTCCCTCTGACTCTGCCTTCCACTCTGTCTGCCTATGCTCACTCTCGCTCACTTTCTCTCTGACAAATAAATAAATAAAATCTTTAAATAAATAAATAAATAAATATGTAGGACAGAACAGAATTAAAGAAAAAAAATTCTCCAACGTACCCAAGGGGAGATGTTGTTAAACATCCAGCAACTGGATTGCATTATTCTAATACTGTTTTGTTCTAAAACTGTGCACAAGCACATGGAGAGGAAGAAAAAAAGAATTGATTTGCTCTCTTTAGCTAAATTTTCATTAATCCCCATCTCTTTTTTATAGAAATATCCTTGGTATATAGTAACAATGAAAATGACTGAACATCTACAATGAGTCAAGTTCAAAGCCAGCTCTTTACATGCAGTATCTCATGTGGCAGTCCTATTTCAGTTTGGTATTTTGAGACAGTATTACGTGCCATACACATTGAATCATTTTAATAATTTGGATGAAGACTCTGGAGTTTAAAGGAGTTAAGTAATTTACCCCCAGGTTACATAGCCAGCGAAATGTACAGCAGGGACAGGAATCCATCTCCTGCAAATAGCACAACCCACTATCTTCAGTAAGCACAATAAATGATTAATCATCCAAAAATTGAGATTTTCTGTCATTTTCCTATTGGTGTATGTGCATGTGTGTGCATATGTATGCACATGTGTGCTAACTTACAACCGTCTACATATCATCATCAAGTGTTATGAAATTGAGGTTTTATTAAAAGGTGTCATGGAAGAAGCACTTTTATAGTTACAGTACAGTACCTCTAAGTTAAAAGATTTCAACAAAATTGCAATGTTGAGAATTCCTAAATCAGTTCTAAAAGATATTACTGTAGAAGTGTCTTTAGGGTGCCTGGGTGGCTCAGTGGGTTGGGCCGCTGCCTTTGGCTCAGGTCATGATCTCAGGGTCCTGGGATCGAGTCCCGAGTCGGGCTCTCTGCTCAGCAGGGAGCCTGCTTCCCTCTCTCACTCTCTCTCTGCCTGCCTCTCTGCCTACTTGTGATCTCTGTCAAATAAATAAATGAAATCTTTAAAAAAAAAAAAAAAGAAGTGTCTTTAGAATGAGGACATCTATGTAGGGTGTTCCCCCTACCCATCTCAACTATTCATGAAATTTTATTTTTCCTAATCTTAAACAATAAATATCTAATTATCACATAGGTATATTTTAATTGGTTTGGAATTTAAAGCCTCCTATATTTGAAATCATTGCTAGATCATTTACTGTAATGCAAAGGATAAAAAAAGTTTTTTCATCTGAAGCTCTGGTGCATTTTAACATTAAAGTTTTAAAAACAATTTACTTATCCAATTTTTAGTAATAAAGGGAGGCAGTTCTAAACCAGCACTGGAAAAGTAGAAAACAAAAGAGGGACATTAAGATAGAAGTTTTATCAGTTTGATCCTCATGCTGGTGAATAAAAGGGGAAGAACTGGAAAATATCTTAAGTTTAGTGCTTGGGATTGAATCAGTAATAATGTTTCCAAACTAAGGCATATAAAACTTATCTGTTCATCCGTCCTATCCATCCGTCCTATCCATCCATCCATCCATCCATCCATCCATCCATCCATCCATCCATTTATCCTTCTATCCTCTATCCTGTGATTTTATTCGATGGAATTTGTGGAATTCTAAAGTGTTGTGCCATAGAAATGTGTACAAATAAAATTTTGCACATTACTTTTCTCATTTAATTCATTGTGACTTTTGCCCTGAGTACTTTTATTTAAGCATGTATACAATTATAAGAACTTTGGTTGGTTCTCTGTTGGTATATTATACTTTGAAACTGTACTGTGAGCAACAATGAACATACCTACTTAATAGCTATTGGTTTCTAAATACTGCTCTCTACTAAAAGGAATAAGGGTCCTTGACAATAGCTGATTTCGAAGTTGGGAGGGAATATAAGAACTCAGAGAATACTTAAAACACATGGGAAGAATGCAGAATCCAGACTGAAGGGGTTCCCACTTGAAAAAACCTGAGATAATTTGAGTGTTGAATACCTATATATGTATACATAAATATATAAACATATATATATAAATATACAAACACACACAAATAAATAAATAGGAGCAAAGGGTAAGTTGTTTATTGAAGTAAAACGCCAACTAATAAATGCACTAGGAATAATGCAGTTAGAAAATCATTTGACAACCACTATAATAACAACTGATTTAGGCAAAAGTAGTGTTTGTGGTAGGCAAAAAACAGTGTTTACCTAGTCTTAAAGTCTCTCCCCTTCATATATTTGTTAATTAGGCAGGAAAAAGAAAGTAACTTTAGAGTAGAGAGACCTGGAAAGACACCTTCATTAAATGATCAATGTTATCATCCACAGAGGAAAAAGTTGCTTCCTGATGCACTGGAAAAGATTCAACTTGACTTCTCTAGTATTTCTATAAAAAATGTTTGATTTTATTCTAATCATGAGTAACACAGGCAAACTAAATTTGAAGGATATCCTTCGAAACAAAGGACCTGTAAGCTTCAAAAGCAAAAAGGAAAGAAAGACTAAGGAATCATTCTAGATAAAACAAATTTTTTTCTACTCATAATCAATCCAGGATCACACATTGCATTTGGTTGTCAAGGCTTTTTAATCTTTTTTTATTAGAATTTCAGAATGCATTTTAACAAGCTCATCTACATTAACTGTGTTTTTTAAAAATTTTTAACTATTTTGATATTTATTTTGCTGGATGAATTTTAGATATATTTTAAAGAACTCTATATATCTTCACAAGTCTACCAGATGTTCATGAAGATGTCTTTACATTTAAAAGTGGATTCAGGAAGAATTGATACTTCTTTTTCTTTTTTTTTTAAGATTTTATTTATTTATTTGACAGAGAGAAATTACAAGTACACTGAGAGGCAGGCAGAGAGAGAGAGAGAGAAGGAAGCAGGCTCCCTGCTGAGCAGAGAGCCCGATGCGGGACTCGATCCCAGGACCCTGAGATCATGACCTGAGCCAAAGGCAGCAGCTTAATTCACTGAGCCACCCAGGCGCCCCAGAATTGATACTTCTTAAATACTTAAACTTTCTACCCAGTTTTGTTTTTTAATGTCTGTCCTCAAGATTTTGACATTTCCTTCACAGAGGCTTTCCTTCTTTTACTATTTTATTTATTTATTTTTCAAAGATTTTTATTTATTTATTTGACAGATAGAGATCACAAGCAGGCAGAGAGGCAGGCAGAGAGAGAGAAGGGGAAGCAGGCTCCCCGCTGAGCAGAAAGCCCAATGCGGGACTCTATCCCAGGACCCTGGGATCACGATCTGAGCCAAAGGCAGAGGCTTTAACCCACTGAGCTAACCAGGAGCCCCTTCCTTCTTTTTTTTTTTTTTTTTTAAATTTTCTTCCTTGACTTTTCATATATCTAGTAGTTAATTAATTTCAAACTTTTATTTAAATTCTACTTAGTTGACATATAGTGTAATATTAGTTTCAGGAGTAGAATTTAGTGATTAATCACTTACACACAACATCCAGGGCTCATCAAAGTGCCTTCCTTAACACCCATCACCTATTTAACCCATCTCCCTGTCCACCTCCCCCTTCTGACAACCCTCTGTTTCTTCTCTATAGTTAAGAGTTGTTCATCTGTTTCTTTTCTTAAATTCCACATATGAGTGAAATCATATGGTATTTAGCTTTCTCTGGCTGACTTATTTCACTTGGGATAATACTCTCTAACTCCAGTGTGTGTGTGTGTGTGTGTGTGTGTGTGTGTGTGTGTGTATATATATATATATATATATATATGTCCATCAAATGATGAATGGATAAAGAAGTGGTATATATCCATTCATCATTTGATGGACATTTGAGCTCTTTCTACCATTTGGCTATTGTTCATAATGTTGCTGTAAACATCAGGGTGCATGTGCCACCTCGAGTCAGTATTTTTGTATCCTTCAGGTAAATACCTAGTAGTGAAATTGCTAGATCATAACGTAGTTCTATTTTTAAATTTTTGAGGAATCCCTTACTCTTTTCCACGGTGACTACACCAGTTGACATTCCCACCAACAGTGTAACAGAGTTCCCCTTTCTCCACATCCTCACCAACATCTGTTATATCCTGTTGTTAATTTTAGCCATTCTGACAGGTGTGAGGTGGTATCTCATTGTGGTTTGAATTGTACTTTACTGTACAATTGAGGCTGTACTGTTGTCCCCGTGCTTGTCTTCCTTGGAAAAGTATCTCTTTGTGTCTTCTGCCCATTTTCTTAACTGGATTATTTGGTTTTGGAGTGTTGAATTTTGTAAGTTCTTTATAGATTTTGGATAGAAATCCTCTATAAGATAGGTCAATTGAAAATATATTCTCCCATTCTGTAGACTGCCTTTAGTTTTAGTTTTTTTTTTTTTTTTAAGATTTTATTTATTTGAGAGAGAAAAAGTGAGTGAAAGAGAGAGCATGAGAGGGGTAAGGAGCAGAAGGAGAAGCAGACTTTCTGCTGAGTAAGGAGCTTGATGCAGGGCTCTGATCTCTGGACCTAGGATTGTGACCCAAGCCAAAGGCAGATGCTTAACCAGCTGAACCACCAAAGCACCCATGCCTTTTAGTTATTTTGATTGTTTCCTTCACTGTGCATAAGGGTTTTGTTGTTGTTGTTGTTGTTGTTTTTATCTTGATGAAGTTCCAGTACTTCATGTTTGCTTTTGTTTCTTTTGCCTCTGACAACATGTCTAGTAAGAAGTTGCTATGGCAAAGGTCAAAGAGGTTGCTGCCTGTGTTTGCCTCTAGGATTTTGATGGATTCTTATCTCACATTTAGGTCTTTCATCCATTTTGTCTTTTCATCGATCCATTAGGTCTTTCATCCATTTTGAATTTATTTTTGTGTGTGGTATAAGAAAGTGGGCCAGTGGCATTCTTCTACATGTTGCTGTCCAGTTTTCCCAGCACCACTTGTTGAAGAAACTGTCTTTTTCCCATTGGAAATTCTTTCCTGCTTTGTAAAATTTCAGTTAACCATATAGTCGTCTAGATAATCACCCATATAGTGGGCTTTCTAATCTGTTCTATGGATTTATATACTTGTTTTTGTGTCAGCATCATAATGTCTAGATCACTACAGCTTTGTCCAGAACTATAATGCCTTCAGCTCTGGTTTTCTTTTTCATGATTGCTTTAGTTATTCAGGATCTTTTATTGCTCCAAACAAATTTTAGAATTGTTCTAGCTCTGTGAAAAGTGCAGGTGGTATTTTGATAGTGACTGCACTAAATGTGTAGATTGCTTTGGGTAATACAGACATTTTAACAATATTTGTTCTTCCAATCTATGAGCGTGGGATGTTTTTCCATTTCTCTGTGTCTCTTCAATGTCTTTCATAAATTTTCTATAGTTTTTAAAAAACTGATCTTTTACTTCTTTGGTTAGGTTTATTCCTAGGTATCTTGTGATTTTGGGTACAATTGTAAATGGGATAAATTCTTTGATTTTTCTTTCTGCTCCTTCATTATTGATGTATAGAAATGTAACAGATTTCTGTACATTGATTCTGTATCCTGTGACTTAACTGAATTTGTGTATCAGTTCTAGTAATTTTTCAGTGGAGCTTTTCAGGTTTTCTACCTAGAGGTCATGTCATTTACCAAGAGTGAATGTTTGACTTCTTCCTTAACAATTTGGATGCCTTTTATTTCTTTTTGCTGTCTCATTGCTGAGGCTAGAATTTCCAGTACCATATAACAATGTACTAAACAACAATGGTGAGAGTAGAAATCTCTGTCTTGTTACTGACTATAGAGGAAAAGCTCTCAATTTATCCCCACTGAAGATTATATTAGCTGTGGGTTTTTGTATATGGCCTTTATGATGTTGAGATATATTTCCTTTATCCCTACTTTGTTGAGGGTTTGTATCAAGAATGGATGCTATACTTTGTCAACTGCTTTTCCTGCATCTCTTGAGTGGATAATATGATTCTTATCCTTTTATTAATGTGGTATATAACATTGATTGATTTGAATATTGAACCACTCTGGTAGTACAGGAATAAATCCCATTTCATGGTGGTGAGTGATTCTTTTCATGTACTGTTGAATTAAATTTGCTAGTATTTTGTTGGGAATTTTTGCATCCATGTTCATCAGGGATATTGGCCTGTAATTCTTTTTCTCCTCGGGTTTTTGTCTGGTTTTGGAATCAAGGTAATGCTGGCTTTGTAAAATGAGTTTGGAAGATTTCCTTCCATTTCTATTTTTTGGAACATTTTCAGAAGAATAAGTATTAAACTCTTCTTTAATATTTGGTAGAATTCCTTTAGGAAGCCATCTGGCCCTGGACTTTCCTTTATTGGGAGATTTTTGATCACTTACCCAGTTTCTTTTCTGGTTATTGGTCTGTTGAAGTTTTTTTTTTTTCCTTTTCAGTTTTGGTAGTTTATATGTTTCTACGAATCCATCCATTGCTTCCAGATTCCCCAATTTGTTGGCATATAATTTTTCACAATATTCTCTCATAATTACTTGTAATTCTGTAGCGTTGATCGTGATGTCTTCTCTCTCGTTCATGATTTTGTTTATTTGGGTCCTTTCTCTTCTCTTATGGTAAGTCTGGCCAGGGGTTTATCAATTCTATTAATTCTTTCAAAGAACCAGCTCCTGGTTTCATTGATCTGTTCTACTGTTTTGTTGTTGTTACTGTTGTTTCTATATCATTGATTTCTGCTCTAATCTTTATTCCTTCTTTTGCTGGCTTTTGATTCATTTGTTGTTCTTTTTCTAGCTCTTTTAGGTGTAAGGTTAGGTTATATATTTGAGATTTCTTTGTTTTTTAGGTAGGTCTTTATTGCTACTATTTCCCTCCTATGGCTGCTCTTGCTACATCCCCAAGGATTTGAACCGTTGTGTTTTCATTATCATTTGTTTCTATGTATTTTTGTTTGTTTGTTTCTTCTTTAATTTCCTCGTTGATACACTTATTCATAGCATTATGGTTAGAAAATATGCTTGGTATGACCTCAATTTTTTTGACTCGTTGAGGCCTGATTTGTCACTCTGTATGTGATCTGTTCTGGAGAATGTTCTGTGTGTACTTGAAAAGAATGTGTATTTTGCTGCTTTAGGATGAAATGTTCTGAATGTATCTGTTAAGTCCATCCAGTTCAGTGTGTCATTTAAAGCCATTGTTTTCTTGGTTGATTTTCTGCTTAGATGATCTGTCCATTGTTGTAAGTGAGTGTTAAAGTACCCTATTATTATATTATTATTATCAAAGAGTTCCTTCATAATTGTTATTAATTGGTTTATATATCTGGGTGCTCCCAAGTTGGGGGCATAAATATTTACAATTTTTGTATCATTTTGTTGGGTAGGCCCCTTTATGATGATATAATGCCCTTCTTTGTGTCTTGTTAGTCTTCAGTTCAAAATCTAGTTTGTCTGCTATAAGCATGCCTACTCTGGCTTTCTTTTGATGTCCATTAGCACAATACCTGGTTCTTCATCCCCTCACTTTCAAACTGCAGGTGTCATTAGGTCTAATATGAGTCTCTTTTGGGCAACATATTGATGGGCCTTGTTTTTTTATTCGTTCTGACATCCTATGTCTTTTGATTACAGCATTTAGTCCACTTATACTCAGAGTGATTAGTGATAGATATGAATTTAGTGCCACTATATTACTTGTTAAGTCATTGTTTCTGAAGATTTTCTGTGTTCCTTTCTAGTCTTTGTCACTTTTGGCTTTTCTTTCCCATTCTAAGAGTCCCCTTTAATATTTCTTGCATGGCGGTTTTAGTGGTCAAAGACTCCTTTGTTTTAGTTCTCTGGGAGAATCTTTATCTCTCTTCCTAGGAAAGATTCTCTTGCTGCTTTTAGGATTTTTTTCTTTATCTCAATATTTTGCAAATTTAGCTATAATATGTCTTGGTGTTGGCCTGCTTTTGTTAATTTTGACAGGCCTAAGGCCTCCTGGATACGGATGCTTGTTTCCTTTCCTAGTAAAGAAGTTTTCACCTATATTTTCCTCCAATAAACCTTCTGTCCCCTTTTCCCTCTCTTCTTCTTCAGGGAGTCCTATGATACAAATATTATTATGCTAATGGAGTCTTTGAGTTCTCTAAGTCTACATTCCTGATCCAATATTTTCTTTCTCTCTTCTTTTCAGCTGCATTATTTTCCATAATTTTATCTTTTGATTCCCTTATTCATTCATCTGCATTTTCCATCCTTGTGGTCATTACATCTAGCGCATTTGCATCTCAGTTATAGCATTTTTATTTCAGTTTGACTAGTTTTTAGGTGTTTTATTTCTACAGCGAAGGACTCCCTGGTGTCTTCTATGCTTTTCTCAAGCCCACCTAGTATCCCGACAATTGCTGCTTTAAATTCAGGATCAAAAATATTACTTAATATTACTTATATCTGTTTCAATTAGACCCTTGACTGTGACGTTTTCTTGTCCTTTCTTTTGAGATGAATTCCTCTGTCTTGACATTTTATCTAGGTCTCTGTCTTCTTCTCTGTGTTAAGAAAGCCTGTTGTGTTTCTTGTTCTTGAGAGCAATGGCTTTACAAAGAAGAGGTCATATACTGTCCAGGGCCTGGTGCTTTAGGAAGTGTCTCTAGGGTATGCTGTGTGCACTCTGCTACTGTGTTTTGGCTCCTCTTTGCCTCAGGACAGTCCTCTGCAGAGTTTCTCCATGCCTGCAGTGGGGAGTGTTTGGACCTTGGCCTGAGTATGGCAAGTCTTAACTAGGGGGTCGCTGTTGTGCTTTTAAAAGAGGTCTGATGCTACTTCCAGGAGAGCTGAAGCTTGGCAGCACTCTATGGTGAGTAGATCTGGTACACAGGGGTGATGGGCAATGGGGATGTTGTGCTGGTCTTTTGGGGGAGGGGCCTCTTGCTCCGATTCTCAGGCACATTTGCTCTAGAAAAGCAGCACCTGATGAGCACAGGGAGAGCAGGGCTTGGTGGAAGTGATTTAGGCCACCACTGTTGGCACTGTGCTGCTCAGTGAAGCCAGCTTATGCTGAGGGGTGGCAGAGAGAAATAGCACCAGCCCTTTCCCCTTTCCTGAGAGGGAAGTTTATACCCACCATTGTCCAGGAAGTACTCCCAGAAGGGCAAAAAATCTCCCTTTGTGTGTCCCCGGCTTCCCTCGGATTTCTGCCTTCACTCTTCATCCAGGTCATCTGCCACCCCCCCCCCCAAGGCAGTGCGGTGCACATGTGTTCCATCCCAGGCAGGCCAGGTGACTTTTAAAACTCCAAACTTTAGGGACCTGGTGTGGTGCAGACTTATGCTGGTCCTCTGGGGAAGGGTCTTGGCACCTGGGACCAATGCAGATTTGTCCCAGAAGGTCAGTCACACCAAAGCGTAAGGGGGTGGATTTTGGAGTAAAGTGCAGCAATGAGCCAGTGTCCAGGTTAGTTGCCCTCAAAAGGTGTCTCGGCTTCTATGCTGAGGGGCAGAAGATGGTAATGTTGCCACCCACCTGGCCCTGTTTTCCCTGGAGAGGCAATGCCATCTCTCCCAGATGTGCTCCAAGAAGGGATAACCATTTCTCCGAATGTGTCCCAGGGTATCCTCAGATAGTGCCATCTGCTTCAGAACTATCTGCCCCTCTTCTCTATAGGAGCTCTGCAGTGCACTCAAGGGCTTCACATCTACTGTGCCACAGACATCTGCAACTCCGGTCTTTGAGCCCCGCTGGTTGTAAAAACTCATGAAAGTTAGCCCCTCTTGTTTTCCCAGTCAGTTCCTTTGGGGAAGTGTTTTCCATGTCCGATCCCCATGCACTCCTCTCTCTCACTCACCTCTCTCTTTGGCCAGGGCTCCCTCCCCTCTGAAGCAATCCTTTCTCCCCTAAATTACATCTCTGCACCTCCCACCTTCCACGGTGTGGCTTCTTTTCTCCTTCTAGTTGTGCATTTTGTTCTGTCAGTCCTCAGATTGATTTCTTCGGTATTCAGAATGATTCGATATTTATCCAGTTGTGTTTGAGGGAGGAGGCAAGCCCAGAGTCCTCCGATTATTCTGCCATCTTACCCTCCCCTATGCCCTGGTCTGGGGGTTATTTTAAATGGGATATATATATATTTTTTTTCATTCTTTTTGCTACTGATATTGTGAATAACATGCATAGGGAGGCACTGAATTTTTGTGTAATCAAGTACAGTCAACTTACTTTATAAATAATTTTAGTAAGCATTTATTTGCTGGTATATTTAGGTTTTCTTCAGTGGACATTCATTTCATCTCTAAACAATAATAATTTTGGAAATTCTATATTTTTCAATACTTTATTTTCAATACTCTTACATTTATCTATCATTATTGTTCTATTTCATTTGTTAAAAGTTTCAGAAAAATAATGAATGATAATAGTGTTAGTGGAATCTTGGTCTCCTCACCTTTGAAGAACATGATTTCAATATTGCCTTGTTTCTCAGTTTCTGGTAGATTAAAATATTTCTCTTTCTAGTTTACTAAGACATTTATTGGCAACAAATGTGGATGTTTTAATAATTATTTTAAAATATCCTTGATGATGCAAATTCCTAGAAACATAATCTACCAACAGTGAATCAGGAAGAAATAAAAAATTTAAACGGGCCAATTAACAGCAGTGACATTGAAGCCATAATAAAAAAACTGCCAAAAAAAAAAAAAAAAAGTCCAGGACAAGATACCTTCACTTTAAGATACTTAAAGAAGAGTTAATACCTATTCTTCTCAAACTATTCCAAAATATGCAAGCAGAAAGAAAACTTCCAAGTTCATTCTGTAAGGAAACAATCACCCTGATACCAGAAACCTGTTGCTTTAGTTACCAAGAAATAAACTTAACTGAAGAGGTAAAAGACCTATACTCTGAAAACTATAAAACACTGATAAAGGAAGTTCAAGATGATGCAAAGAAATGGAAAGTCATTAGTGCCCATGGGTTGGAAGAGCAAATATTGTTACAATGTCTATAGTACTCAAAGCAATCTACAGATTTAATGCAATCCCTGTCAAAATACCAAAAGTATTTTTCACATAAGTAGAGAAAAAGAATCCTAAAATTTTCATGGAAGATACTGAATAGCCAAAGCAATTTTGAAAACGCCAAACAGAACTGGAGTATTAGAATTATAGGTTTCAAGATATATTACAAAGTGGTAGTAATCAAAGCAGTATGGTACTGGCATAAAAACAGACAGATAGATCAATAAAACAGAACAGGAAACCCAGAAATAAACCCACAATTATAAGGTCAATTAATCTCTAACAAGGAAGAATGACTATACAATGGAAAAAACACAGTCTCTTCAACATGTGGTGTTGGAAAAGCTGGACAGCCACATGTAAAAGAATGAAACTGGCCACTTTTTTTTTTTTAACCATACACAAAACTAAAATCAAAATGGATTAGACCTAAACATGAAACATAAAACCATAAATATCTTTTAAGATAGCACAGGCAGTAATTCTTCTGACATTAGCTTTCTAGATATATCTCCTGAGGCAAGGGAAATAAAAGCAAAAATAAACTATTGGAACTACATCAAAATAAAAAGTTTCTGCAGAGTGAAGGAAAGAATAAATAAAACTAAAAGGCAACCTTCTCAATGGGAGAAGATATTTGCAAAGGACATACCTGATAAAGGATTAGTATCCAAAATATATAAAGAACTGATAGAACCCAACTCTCCAAAAGCAAATAATCCAATTAAAAAAATGTACAGAAGATATGAACAGTTATTTCTCCAAAGAGGACGTCCAGATGGCCAAAAGACATATGAAAAGATGATCAACAGTACTCATCTCATCAGGGAAATGCACATCAAAACTATAATGAGATATCACTTCACACCTATCAGAATGGATAATATATTATAATCATGATATTAGTTATATAATTATGATAAAGAAGGTGTGGCCTCCACAGGTGCACACATTCACATTCATGCAGACACACACATACATACACATACACACACACACGCAAACACACACACACGGGAATATTATTCAGCCATAAAGAAGAATGAAATCTTGATATTTGCAACAACATGGATAAAGCTACAGAGTATAATGCTAAGGGAAACAAGTCAGTCAGAGAAAGACAATTACCATATGATCTCCATATGTGGAATTTAGAAACAAAATAAATGAACAAAGGAAATGAGAGAGAGAGAGAGAAACTAAGAAACAGATCCTTGACTGCAGAGAACAAACTGTTACCAGAGGGGAGGTGGGTGAGGGGTTGACGGTGAAATAGGGGATGGGGATTAAAGAGCACACTTATGCATGATGTAAAAAAAAAAGTTAAAAAAAAATTTTTGAAGTTGAACCTTCATGAAGAATATGAAAAATACAAAAAACCTTAAATGTTGAAGTGTAAACATTTTCAAACTCATGTAAGACCTTTTCAATATAGTAAATACTATAAAAAACAAAAACTATATATATATATATATATATATATATATATATATATATATTGCAATATCTTGACCTACTTTTATTGTGTTTCCCACAAGATAACACACTGCAAAAATTAGTTAATTGCCAATTACTGGTTTTATCAAATCTGGGCTCCCCTTCCAACGTATCTGAACAGACATCCTCAGAGGAAAAGAGTTTAAAAATGTTTTGTAAAACATTTTTTTTTCCTACAAAGTAACATGTCTTCATTATTTTTAATTTACAAATTTAAAGAAGACAAAATAATATCAAAAGCTCATATGTTCATAAACAGAATATAATTACTAGTCAATATTTGGTATTTATTTTTCACATATTTTCTTTCCTCTAATGTTTAAAATACATTAAAATAGAGTTATAATTTTATGTCCTGCTTTTAAAATAGGATTAAAAATAAGAGTTAGATAGAAAGTACAGAAAGAAGGTTCAGGATTGTTTGAGTTGGTAAATCTTCATAAAATTTCCCATGATCCACTGTTAGTAGCTGGCATTATTATCAATCCTCTTGTTACTCCTTAATTTAAGTAGGATTTTTAAAATTTTCCCGTTGTAAAATTCACATGAAAGTATTACAAAATAACTGAAAAATTGCAAAAAAAATTTAACATTTCTGAAAAGCAAATGAAAAGGATATTTAAAGTTTGACTATCAGACTTCAATATCTAAAGAAAACCGGATCACTTACCTTATGCAAATGCAAGCATAGAGCCCAGTGGATTCAATGTTTTACTGGGAATTAAAATATAGAGGATTATCAGGATTATCAGAGAACTGATTAGATTGCATTGTGAAATTCTGTGCTGATTCATAATGCAAAAGCACAGTGATCAAGCTATAGTAGGAAGCACACTTCACCACTACAAAAAAAGAAAAAAAAACCAAAAAAACCACCCCAGTAGTCTATTAAAACTATCTGACTCCTGGTTTCAGGCAAAGGGTTTAAAAGGTTAATGTCTCCTTTATTGCAAACATATTACCACAGGGAAGAAAATATTGAATTTTTTTAGGTCCACTATTCATAAATTAACTGTCCAATGATAAAAGCTACAAACAAGATCATTCAAAGAAATTGGTAATTTTCTTAACTGCCCTTTAACAATGAAAGATGGATTTGCATACAGCTTTAGAATGAAGTAAGTTAATTCTTTTGTTTATCCACAGGCTATCACGAACCCCCTAAGAAAGTCCCACTGTTAATGATTATATATAAAGACATTTTTATCAGCCTCTCCCAGTAATGTCAGGAACTAAAGCAATTCATCAACAGGCCACTCATTCCCTTTTTCAAATTAAACAATCTGTTAGATATTCTTTTCCATCAGAGAAGAAATATGATGGATTCTATTTCCCAGACTGTAAATGATTTTTGAGTCTTCTTGTCTGAAATGTTTCTGCTTAAACCTGACAAAGGGGAAAAGAACTTTCATCAGGGAAAGTCATCCGTGAGGTTAAAGTAGATGTGCTACAGGGAGCACAAGCCCAATTCCCCACTGCAGCAATGCAACACGAGAGAGAACCAGCAGATGGATAGTAGATGCTCATTTTGGAAACCCCAAGTTTCAAACATTCAGAGATTAGGCTTTACTAGGTAAAGAAAAGGGCCTCATGGTATATTGCGCATCTGTGATGCTGTCATTAACTCATTTCCACAAAGCTTTAGATTGTTGGACCAAGACAGAATGTGTGACCCAAGGGCATTCCTCTATCCCCAAATTTGCTTGGTACATTGAAATTCTCACAGAACCCCCCTCTTACTGAGCACTGCAGATCCACCCATTTCTTAACTCCAACTTCCCTGGCAATGTCTATTTATAGCATAAATAACCCTTACATATGTGTATTTCTCCAGAAACTAGCTATCTTGCCAGGGCCTTAATGCAAAAATGACTTTTCATGTGACTTTTCAACACTTTCAGAAGTGAAACTTCAACATGCAGCCTGGATTTGGCCAGAAGGAGAATTCTGAGAAAATGAAAGAAAATGATGGAGGGCCAGAAAGGACAGCTTGCTATAACTTAAAAGGAATATGATATGTTATATCATAAAAGCCCAGTTTTTAGAAACAAACATATTTCGAGACATTGTACATATGCTTAGGATTATTCTATATAGGCAATGCAATAGGTAATTTCTTAAATGCAAACCAATCGACATAAAATCAGATACTTAAGGGCTTAGTACCAGGCTTTCTATTTTTGTACAAATGAACCAGGAAGAGAACTTCCTAAAAAATTTCGCCCTAAGGTTGGCTCTATGACCCTCGCTATCTTACAGTTCACTTGGCTTGTGACACAGACTTTGGTCCTTAGATTCCGTCTGGGAATCTGATGCGGTTTCCTCTTCGTTCTCTTTCTTAGCCACAGATACTTGTTCTGAACACAGAGATCTACTCTGTCACCTCGATTTTGAGATCTGGACTGGTTCAGGATTAAACTTGCTAAAGAGGCAAATATTTTGAAATGATTACCACTACGAGCTGTGGTTTTTATTTCCCACCTGAAATATGATTAGAGGAAACCTACGGTTATCAATATTTCACTATGGCTTAGAAATCCTTCTTTGGGCAGGGGAATTTGTCAGTCACAGAGGACTATATATTGACAAATTTGGAGAGTTCTACTGTATGTTTTGGAGCTGGTGCCAGCACAGAATTTTGAATATGAAATGGGAAATCTTTCCCTGGAAACAGAAACCCTCGAAAGGATCTAGAGAGAGGCTTCTGTCAAGAACACACATTTTCCAATCTGCACGGGCGAAGGCTCATTACAGCCCATCACAAAGACAAGCCTATCGATTTTAAGTTGAAATTCTCATTATCTATGCTCTGCCGATTTGTAACAAAGCATGCAATATGTCAACCTTTATGTGGTTAAATCTTTCCATATAAACAAAATACAACCATAGAATCAAGATCAATAGGTTAGTCTTTCTCATATGTAACCCTTATCCTAAATCATGAGTTAACATTAAAAGATAGTACTACATCCTTATTTTTCTCTTATCCTCTTTAACTATAGCCTCCTCTTCCTCTAGAAAAATACAATATTGTCTGTTAACAAATATGTGTATTTTTGCAAAAGTTTAGCATCCCCCCTCTTATGAAATAGTTCTCACCTATCTTTAATTTATCATTTCTCCTTCCCATTAACTTCGTTATTTTGCTTGGCTTGTATTATCTATTTTTCTATAGTGAATCGTGGTACCAGTCAGCCTCCACTGTCTTCTTCCCACATCTACTTATTTCCCTTGCACTTATCCCATTGTAGTAAACATTATGGTTTGCCACTCAACACTTATTCCATTCCTTTCCCATGGGGAAGCAAAAGTACAATGTGGGGAATGAACCTTAGTGTGATTGGCCTTTGGGCATTCCATCCTCTTTGGCAGTAATTAGTTCAAGAATACCATGTGACAAGACTAGAACAAATAGCACTAAAATTTGCATGAAACGGCAAAAGACCCAAAATACTCTAAGCAATCTTGAGAAAGAAGAACAAAGGTAGAGGTTAACATAATTTCAGATTTCAAGATATACTGCAAAACTACACTAGCCAAAACCACTATGGCACTGGCACAAAAACAGACAGATAGATCAATGGAACAGAATAGAAAGCCCAGAAATAAACCCACAACTATATGGTCAATTAATCACTGAAAAAAGAAGCAAGAATATGCAATAGGAAAATAAATATTCTCTTTAACAAATTGTATTGAAAAACCTCGACAGCTACATGCAGAAGACTAAAACTAGACCACTTTATTATACCACACACAAAAATAAACTTAAAATGGATTAAGGACCTAAATGTGAGACCTGAAACCATAAAAATCCTAGATGAGGTCACAGGCAGTAATTTCTTTGACTTCAGCTGTAACATCTTTTCAGATATATCTCCTCAAGCAAGGGAAACAAAAGCAAAAATAAGTCATTGGAACTGCATCAATATTAAAAGCTTTCTCAAAGTGAGGAAAACCATCAACAAAAGAGAAAAGCAACCTACTGAATAGAAGAAGGTCTTTGCTAATGATACTTCTGATAAGGGGTTAATATCCAAAATTTATAAAGAACTTAAACAACACAAATAAAAATAATAATAATAATAAATGGACAGAAAATCTGAATAGACATTTTTTTAAAGAATACACACAGATGACCAATAAACACATGAAAAGATGATCAACATTCTAATCATTAGAGAAATGCAAATCAAAATCATAATGAGATATCACCTTATGCATGTCACAATGGCTGAAATAAAAAAGAAAAGAAAGAACAAGTGTGGCAAGGATATGGAGAAAAAGAAACTGTCCTGTGCTGTTGATGGGAATGCAGGCTGGTAAAATAGTATTTTAAAATAGTAAATTTTAAATAAATAAAATTTTAAAATAGTAAAATAGTAAAAATATTTTCTGTGGAAAATAGTAAAATTATTTTTTAAAGTTAAATTAAAATTATTTCTGAGGTTCTTCAAAAAATTAAAAACAGAAATACTATGTAATCCAATAATTATGTTATTGAGTATTTACCCAAAGAAAAAGAAAACATTAGTTCAAAAAGGTATATACACCTCTACTGCAACATTATTTATAATAGCAAAGATATGGAAAACCCAAATGTGTATCAATAAGTGAATGCATAAGGAAGATATATACAATGGAATATTACTTAGGCCATAAACAAAACAAGGATGAGACTTTGCCATTTATAACAAGGCAGATGGATCTAGAGGGTACCATGCTAAGTGAAATAAGTCAGTCAGAGAAAGATAAACACCATATGATTTCAGTTATATGTGGAATCTAAAAAACAAAACAAAGGAATACATAAACAAAAGGTAGAATCCAACCTATAAATACTGAGAACAAATTGAGGATTGCTAGAGGGCAGAGGTATAGAGGAATGGACAAAGAGGAAAAGAGGAGTGGGAGGTACGGCCTTCCAGTTATAGAATGAGTAAGTTCTGGGGATGAAAAGCATAGCATAGGGAATATAGTCGATGGGATTGGAATAGCATTGTAATGGGGACAAAGGATAGCTACAGCTGCTGTGAGCATAGCATAAGGTGTACATTTATAAATCAATAAAAAAAAGAGAACAGTGTGTGACATGATAACAGACAATGAAGTCCAGACAGATGTGTGTTGGGGGCCTCTGAGAACATTCTCCCTCTTAGTAGAGAATAGTTGAAACTAAGCAATTTTCATCTTGACTTTAACATGGAGTATATAGCAGGGATTAGAAGTCATTCTAATCAAAGGGGAACCAGCCTCAGGATAAGTATTATATTCTGGATGGCAGAGCAAAGAGTCCAGAAAAATTCTAGGGCCTGAGACCATTACTGAGCCCCTGGACTCACTCCATCTTCACTCTGCTTTATCATGGTTTAAATCTGCTTGAGTTGGCTTTTCTGCTATTTGTCATCCAAAGGACCCAAACCAACGAACTTTGATCTGTATATTACTAGCTTAACAGTAAAAACGATCACATTGGTAAATATAGCCCTCCAGTGGGAGCTAGGGTTTTACTTCTTCATAGTTTTCCTTTAAATCTAAGCCACACAAAACACAGAAGAGAATAGATTATTATTGGTATCTATGTCTAAACAGCTTGAATATCCAAAAATATTTGTATGATCATGATGATTGGTCAGCTCCTGGTTAGGCTGACACCAACAAAGTAGGCAGTAGCCATGAAGTTCTAAAGATAAGTAAGTCATGGGTCCTTTACTCAAGAAGCAACATCTAGGGTCACAACAGATCAGCATCAGGAACTATGTATCTGTTGCTCAAATGAACTAGTCTAGGATCCTTAGAAGCCAGTCCTCTAGGGGCTCTCACCTGCTACATGAGATCAAATCCACATAGACTACAGAGGATTACTTATATTTACAAAAGAGACTGTAATAATGGTAAGGATATTAGGGGGGAGTTTTTAATCTCAAAATTATGGTCCTTTAAATTTAGTTCTGTCATAGATATTTAACATCCTTGGGGCTATCAGGACTACTTCAAATCCAGACTTCTGGAATTAAGGCAATTTCTTGTCTGTGGATCTGAACACTGCCTAAAATTCTTAACGGCTTTAAATTCAAAAGTAGTAATTTTCAGACCATTTGATTAAGATGGGCGTTTATTCAACTAGCTGATCTTTCCTATCTACCTTTTTATATGTATGTATGTATAACTATGCAGATACAGATACTACATGACTAATATAGAACTCTGCAGAGAATCAGAACATGTCATCCCCAAACGTGCCACTTTGGCATATTGATTCATTTGAGCTGTCATTGAGAAATAGCAGATTCATGACAGGCTCTCTGAACTCTCCCTTTCTACCTAAAGGCAGGGCACAAATTCCCTATGAAAAATATACCCTCCCTGCACCAGCAAGAGGAAAACATTCTTATCACCAGAGACGGGGAGCTGATACCAAGAGGAAGTTGTACAAACAAACCTACTAAAATAACCGTCATTTTCCATTATTTCCCCCATGCATTTCCTAATCACTTTCCCACAATTTACTGTCCCAGCCCAAATCTTCAATAGAAATTGTCACACCTCCACAACCTTTTGTTCTTTCTTAAAATGCTATATAAACTTTCAGGTCTATCTGCTTCTTTGGGTATTCATTTCTTATACATGAAGGCATCTGTGTACATGTAAAAGTTTTAACGAATATAATTTACATGTTTTTCTCCTGCCGATCTGTCTTTTGTCAGTTAAATAGTAGGCCCAGTCATAGAACCTAAGAGAGCAGAGGGAAATAAATCTTTCCTCCACTCTAACTCTCAGTTTACCAAAACCATGGCTCTTTGTAAATCTAGAAGTTTCTCTTAAAAACTTGAAGTTTCAATATTTCAAATCAAAACTGGGAAGTGTGTGTAAATAAGAACTTCATTCTGTTCATTTGAGATTTAATGTAGGTCTCTAAGTAATCTAATTTGATGATTTGTTTTCTATTACATTTGATGTTTTCTATCATGTCAATTGTGTGAAGATTGGAAATAAACAGTAAATATGTTACTTAAATAGTTCATCATCACCTCTTACAGCTTTCACTTCCTTATTCCTTAATGCCAAATGAATAGTTTAATGGTAAAATTCGCAGTAATTTCAAAATTGGTGTTAGACATATGAAGAATTTGGAGGGGGAATATGTTATACAACCATTGGCAGATTAAACACACACATTCACATAAAAATAAAATTTAGATATCTAAGCTATTAAAACACTAGTTTAAAAGCAGAACTTCAACCTCAAATACAAGTTTCAACCCTCTAAAGTAATTAAATAATTTTATAACTCTAACGTCAAATTAATTTAAGTCTTAGCAAATAATAAACTATATTATAGGCCAAATATGCCAGATAGATAGATATTGTGAAAAAAACCCAAACCTTTAAATGCCTCCCATGGGGAAAAATAACTTCCCAAATACCTATTTACCTGTTCCACAATTCTGTACAGTCTCTTACATCCTATCTGCATGAAACAAGATTTCCTCTTCTCTTAGTTCTCCATTTACATTTGTTGAGTTTTGATGGATGAAAAGCCAGTGTTGTTAACTTCTCTTTCTTTTGTCTCAGGTAGCAGGTAATCATAATATTAACAATTTATATATTTTGTTACACCTTATTTAATTTACATGGGCAGTTAGACATATCAGCATGTTGGAATGCCTTCTTTTCATAATTTTGTCTATGGGAACAGTGTTGCATAAATCGTCTGCACTAGAGGTAGCCATGGGTGAAATGGCCTTTCTTATTAAATGTCACAAGATTTAATGTCACAGTATAATTGGGATGGAAGGATAATTGCACTAGGCTCAACATGTCTTTTTCTGCTAACACATTATTAATCCACAGGAGTGTTAAAATATGTTTAATAAAGGCCCCATTCACATGGAAATTGTTGGCACTTGCTAAAAATTGCACTATTTCATTGCTCAGCCCTAAGAATTTCTAGTGGAAGTCACAGCAAGTTTCATTTTCAAGTGAAATTATAATAGGAAACCACACTAAAAAAAATTCAACATTTGTCCTTAAAGTATATTTTTTAAAGGATTAAAAATGGTCTTGTGCTTGAAGCAGTAATGCAGTCTAGTATTACATTGCCAGTACCATAGTTCATGTTAAATAACCTATGAAAGAAGATCTGTTTGGATCTGTTCTTCTCCTGCCTACACACACACACACACACACACACACACACACACCCTCTGAGCACAAAGCTAAATTATATCGCTAAGTACTAGCCTCCTTTGCAGTAAGGTAGGGCCATATGACCGAGTTCTGACTAATGACAGTGGACAGAAGCCATCAAAACCTGTTCCACAATTCTGTACAGTCTCTTACATTCTATCTGCATAAAACGAAAGACCCAGGACAAGATTCCAAAACCCGATGCTTGCTGAATATCCATACTGACCAATGAGTGAGAAAAAACAAAACAAAACAAAACCCCCAAACTATACTGTTACGTTTCAGAGAATATAGGAGTGATTGCAATGCTGTTAGATTATCCTGACTCTCTTCTTCCTTTATGTCTTCTTTCCTTTTTTTTTTTTTTAAGATTTTATTTATTTATTTATTTATTTATTTTAAGGATTTTATTTTATTAATTTGACAGAGAGAAACCACAAGTAGATGGAGAGGCAGGCAGAGAGAGAGAGAGAGAGGGGGAAGCAGGCTCCCTGTCGAGCAGAGAGCCCGATACGGGACTCGATCCCAGGACCCTGAGATCATGACCTGAGCCGAAGGCAGCGGCTTAACCCACTGAGCCACCCAGGCACCCCTTATTCTTTCCTTTCAAAACCTTTCTACAGAGGGTAAAATCTACCTACTGAAGAAAGAGGGAGAAAATCATCTTCTAATACTTGTTTCATTTTTATTCAGTCAATGACTTTAAGCTACTTAACTTAGTTGGGCTTCATATTCTCAATCATTAACTCAAGGCTATATACTCAAGCATTTTATAAAATTATAATCTACAGGACTTTTTGCTGGCAAACTCCAATAGACTATCATCTTCACGCCTTCATGAAGGATCTGTCCCCTCAATGCTATATACTAATGAGAATTTTAACTATTTTTAAAGGAACTTATGGTAAAATAGTCTGTACCATTATTCCAGAGCTTATATGGCATTTATATTACTATTCTTGGTGAAACTTACTTGTAACAAGTCTAACCACCCATAACTGTTGTTTTAACACATTTGTATTTGTTTTACTTTCAATAGAGCATAATTCTTCTACTTTGTTTTCCCCAATCTCTGCTTTTCTGGGCTAAATTAAATCACACTGGCCTTTTAATCTTTCCTTACAAATGAGTGTCCAAATTTCAAGCAGTTCCAACTCTTCTGTATCTTTTTTCATAACCCACAGTCACATAATTGATCTGTTTGGTGGAAAAGTAAACTGAAACAGAGAAGAAATCCATCCAGCCAGCTGTTTATACAGAAAAAACTACTTTTGATTACATGTTCCTTTTTTTCAAATAGTTTTTATAGCCTAAAAGAACAGAATCTGAAATGGACAGAATACTCAAGGAAAACTGTAATAAATGAGCTTAAGGGAATAATTTTTTATGGGTTTAAAGTATTAGATGTCTATGCATATTTTACAGTACAATTCGTTTAGGCTTAATTTAGTTGTAATAATAGCTATTTTCATTTCAGCTAGGCACATTCCCCATAGGTTTCTATCTATTAAGTATATTTGATCAGGCCAGAACTGGACATGATTGAAAAACTTAAACGCATATTTGTCCTAATCTATCTTTGTGACTATCCAAGTGTAATAACCCAACACACTCATTTATTTGTAAGAAACAAGAGAAGAAAAGTGAGCTAGTATAGAAAATTGTACCATGGAAATTTTTAGACCATTTAATCAAGTTAGCTTTATAGGCTTAAAAAAATCTTAATGACTTTAAGATAATAGGAATGGGGGAGGGAACCCAACCAACAGTTTAGGATCCACTACTAGAGTAATACAACTTACCTAATAAATGCATAACCAATTGTCATTGCCATACTCCTTCCCTATGGCTTATTGGAGCTTTAGAGACAGATAGACTTGGATCAAAATTCTACCTTCTCCCTTTATTTAACTCTGTAATTTCATATCTCTGATCATCAAGTTTCTTAGCTGAAAAACAGGATAATGATATTTAACTGGCTCCATGGTTCTGAGATTGATATAAGATATAAGGGGTACAAAACATTCACCAGAGTGCCTGGAATACAGTAGGTGGTTGTGGTGAACTAAAGATGGCTACACACTTACTACTCCTACCATCTACCAACAGACTCTGTTTCTTCCTACCTTGAATATGAGTCTTTTCTGAGACTTGCTTTGATCAAAGGAATGCAGCCATAATGTTGCCATATAAATTCCAAAGCTGGACCTTAAGAGATGCAACTTTCCCTATCATGCTAGGAATGCTCCTTCTTTGACCACAGCCACCAAGCCATGAGAAGCTCAAGCCACATACAAAAGCCATAAGGAGAAGACTCAAGGCACTTGAGGGTCAGTAAGTCCTATGCACCAACCACATGAGTGAGCCACCTTGGATGCTCTAGGCCAGTCAGAGCTCCAAATAACAGTAGCCCTAGGCAATACTACACAGAAAAAGATAACCACCCAGCCATGCCTAGTCAACCCACAGACTCAAGAGATCATAGTTTTATTTTCCTAAGCCACAAAATTCTAAATTAAGCCACTAAATTCTTAAGTTTGTTACATAGCAATAGATAGCCAAGTGAATGTTCAATAAAGGGAGCAGTTATTATTATTTTTCTCTAATGATGAGGGAAAATAACAAATGCTAGTATTTCATTGTTCTACTTGAAGACTTGAAGGTCAATATATCCCATACTGCTACCCAATGTCAAAGCACTGGGGAAATAAAATATAGGTGCTTTGCCAAGAAAAAAAAAAAAAAAGGAAAATTTCACTTATATAAAATATTTCTAGAAGGACTAGCATTTTCTCTCCATTGTATCCTTGACTATAGTGTGAGCCCTCTCATTTTATCACACACGTGTGAGTTCTTCAGTGACTATAAATGATAGGACAGAGAATATGCTTGTCCTGAAATCAGACATCACGGCCTGTTTAAAGGGTGCAGCTCTCAAAAGACTCACTCATTGTTCTTTGCCCATGACCTTCCAAGATGTACCTTCTGTTTGCCTCCCTGCTCTCTGTCCCATCTATCTTTTTGGACATCATAGACCTAGCACCTAACTTGCTTATCTGTCCTCATTTCATACCTTTAAAGACTTTCTGTACCTTCTTTATAGTGATTTTTAAGCTTCTCCTTAGGCTTACTATGTCATTCTCTGCTCCTACCCTTGACCTTGAATAGTTATCTCCCTAGAGCTATCACATATAATGGACACTACTTTTAGATTTCCAGTCTTGGCCTTTCTTGTCCTACACTGAATCATTATTGCTATGCCCAGTGAGGCACTAGACATGGTATTACCTTAATTGCAGGTATATACATGCACAATGTCTTCTTTCCCCAGGGCACACAAGAATGAAAATTATAGTAATCTACAAAACAAAATGGTTATGTGATTCTAGGTAAATTTCCTAATAGAGGGGACAGTATCAAAATATAAAACTGCATATTCAGTGACGAGTCATATTCTTTGCTTTCAATATATAACTAAGCTCCTGAATTCCTTGAAAGTTTCTACTTCCAGGGGAGCAAATTTTTGCCATCTTTGGTGGGATCTGTAATCAAATATAATAACATGGGGGCAGCTGAGCAATTATTATGACATGGTTGGCATGAGTATATTAAAGCTGTCCTGTTTTAGGAAGCCACCTTTCCTTTACCAGAAGAGGCCACAACCAATTTGAGAACAGAGTATTTACTATGTATTTACAATGTGAAGAAAATGCTTATTGTAGATTAGAGTGATTTAAGATTTTACTATGAATAATATAATTTGTTCAGGAAATTTCCTCTTAAACATAGTAATTATTTTAATGATTTCTTCTCTAGCAATTTTTCCCACTGAAATTTTCTCACTGTGCTGTTATAATTGAGATAACTCAATTAAACCACAGAAATTTGAAAGTATTCAAAATTGCAGCAGTTTTCATTCTATGTGGATTTGAAAAAAAAATTTTCTTCTAAAAACTTCATTTTGAAGAAATGTTTTATATATTTACCCTTTAGCTATGTGTTTCTTGGCTGCCTCGATCTACCTCCATCTACATGGATATTTCACAAGAGTAGGTCTCCTGGCGAGGATAAATCAGACTGCAAGGGAAGTGGGGATTCATGCTGAGATGGAGAAAGCCAAAGAAGTAAGGATCACACTTAGAAGCAACTGCCTGTCCAATATGGACTTGAACAAGAATGTAGAAAAAGCAAATCTAACAACTAACAATTAGTGGCATGGATAGAAATATTTAGATGACTAGCATGTAAGGATCATGGGCATGATGCGAGGGGCCGCCTAATGAGGTTCCTTTCATTTTTACATTTGTATAGTCATGTTCAATTTACAAAGAAGATCTTCACCCTTTATCTCATTCAGTTCTTACAACAAACATGTGATGGAGCCCTGGATAGTAATGTTTTTCCCTTTTTTTACTTAAGGGAAACGAGATTCCAAAAAGATGGAAGACTTTCCTAATATTATTACTTTCATTAGGTTATCTAAGACAGCTAATAAGACAGAGTTGTCATTATCTGTGTCTTCTGACTGCTGGGCTTGGGTCCTTGACGATATCATTCTATGGCTCAAATTTTGAGACATAAAGTTGTGAGTAGTAATAGATGAGTTTAGAAAGCACATGAAAGATCACATCTTCCCAATGCTGAGGAAGAACTGGAATTAGTTATCTTAATAGGATGTATGTTAAGTACATACTTCTTTATTAAAAATCTTTCTGATATATGCACTGAAACTATATCTGTGTGGAATTCCTGTTTATTGTCATAAGGAAAGCTAAAGAAGCTTTCTAACAGGAAATCAGTAAAAAGTACCATTTCATTTGATATGCTAATTATTCACTAATGTGGTGACCTCACTCATGTGGGTGTGGTGCAGAGCCAAACAAGATTCTAGCTTTAAGAATATTATGTAGAGGTGCTGTTTACCTTATCTGCCTACTTCGTGGAGCTGTCATTTGGGACCTTCCCACCCAGGCAGCAACCGCTATAAAATACATTTTTTTTTTTTTAAACTCAGGATTTTGTGAAGGCAACAGAAAAATTGAGATGAACAAATGATTACTATGGCTGCAAACTGTAGTAAAGTGTCAAATATAATTTGAGTCTACAACAAACTATAGGTAATATGTCCATGGTTAGAGCAAAATATTCTCTAGAAATTATGGAAACATTTAAAGAAATGTACTCAAAAGAAATATTTATTATCAAGACTAGTATTCGTATTATGCTTTTATCCTTGAACATTGATCTACTTTCTGTTTATTACGAGCTTAGACTGATCAAGAGTAGAAGGCTATTTCCTCATATTAAGGCCTTTATCACAAATGGCAGATTATCCGGAAATTCTTTGTTTCTCAGTTTGCAGTTATTTGAAAATAGTCTTAGCCATATTACTAAAGTGGTTTTCTTTCCATAAATATGCTTCACAAATTGCCCATGATTAGTTGTTGATTACTATGGAGCTCTCCATTTGTGTGGCACTACAGCTCTGCCTCTCTGTATGCTCTCTTTGCTGGGAGCTCATTTAGCTCTGAAAATGCTAGCTGTAGCCTCTGTAAACTGCTGTTTCTCCAATCTGCCTCCTGTCTTTTACTCAGCTGCTTCAGGGTCCTACGGCAATGGGAAGGGCTTTCTTCGTTCCTGGCTATTTCCAAGAAAGTGGAGTAACTTTCAGATCAGTCAATGATAGAAAAATAATCTGCCTCAGTTGCAGATATTCTATGCCAATGTTTTTTAAATTGCGCTTAGAGACCTACAGATCCTGAAACCGGAATAGAATATTAAACTGTGAATGAGATTTGTGTTTATAACTGGTAACTAAGTTTTAATATAAGGCATATTTCTTATTTTGGATCATGATTTTAAAAACTTTGAAAGTTACTCTTCTTTGTTGTTTAATGTATAAAAGTAGGTATCTAACTGTTGGCAAGTATTTGAGATTTTACTCTTAAGCTTTTCAGGTTCACTGTGGGATACATCTATATTGAACAATTGAAACCATTATATAAGTGTTGTGAAAAAAATTCTTTTATTTGTCACTGGTCAAAGACTTCTCAATATGGGACAGCCTGATATGTGAGAAGAACACAGGCTTCTGAGCTGGATGGCCTTTGGCTTCGAATCTGTTTCTACATCTGCTTAGTTGCAGGTCTTGAGTAAGTCACTTAATTTCTTTCAGCCTCAGTCTCCTCACCTGCAACACTCGGATAATACTTATCTCACATGGCTGTTTTAAGGATTAGAGAAATGCATGTAAAGCGCTTGGCATAGAAAGTGCTCAGTATATGGATACTATAATTCGAGCAGTGGAAGGATGGTTTATAAGAAGTATTAAGGCAAATTATGGAGATATTAGAGTAGTTTCAGCTTAAAGTAAATGAGACCCCAGCAAATGCTTTTTAAAAATCTGAAATATGTAGGGGCCCCTGAGTGGCTCAGTCAGTTAAGTGTCCAACTCTTGGTGTCAGCTCAGGTCATGATCTCATGGGTCCCAGGATCAAGCTGGCATTGGGCTCTGCACTCAGTGGGGGCTTGCTTGAGATTTTCTCCCTTTACCCCTCCCCCCACACACTCACTCTCTCTCTGTCTCTCTAAAATAAATACATCTTTTTTTAAAAATCTGAAATATGGGGCGCCTGGGTGGCTCAGTGGTTAAGCCGCTGCCTTCGGCTCAGGTCATGATCTCAGGGTCCTGGGATCGAGTCCCGCATCGGGCTCTCTGCTCAGCAGGGAGCCTGCTTCCTCCTCTCTCTCTCTCTGCCTGCCTCTCTGCCTGCCTCTCTGCCTACTTGTGATTTCTCTCTGTCAAATAAATAAATAAAATCTTAAAAAAAAAATAAAAAATAAAAAATAAAAATCTGAAATATGTAGGGAATTCACTCTGGAATTGAAACAAAATGATAAGAACTTCTATGACCTAAGAGTCAACTATAATCTAGTTGTCCATCATAGAGGTCAAAACAGCTTAATCTGACAGTAAGAGAATCTAGTTAGATATAAAAATAAATTTTATTTAAAAACTTCAAAGTGGCTAGATAATCTGGCAATTCAAATCCGAGGTATGCAAATATTCAAGAAAAATGGAAACATAAGTTGATATAAAAAATTAAACATGAGTGTTTATAACAGCTTTATTTATAATAGCAAAAAGTGGAAGCAATACCTTTAGAATGAATAAACAACGGGTTGGATAAACAAAATGTGGTATATCTGCACAAAAGAATATAATTTAGCTACGAACAGGAATGAAATACTGATACATGCTGTCGATCAACCTGGATGAACCTAGAAAGTATTATGCTAAGTAAAAGAAGTCAGTCACAAAATTTCAGGTATTATATGATTCCATTTATATAAAATGATCAGAATAGGCTAATGAGTAGAGATAACAAGTAGATTAGTGACTACTTAGGGCCAGGGAACTGGAGGGATTTGGGTAATACTGAAAGGGTATAGGTATCTTTTTGAGATCAGGAAAATGGTTGAAATTTGATTATGCTGATAGTTGCACAACTCTGTGCATATATTATAAACTACAGAGTACCCTTTAAATGGGTGAATTATATCATTTGTGAATTATATTCTAAGAAAGTTGTAAAATAATGACTAAACATTGAGAAAGGTTATAAAAGCTACGATGCCCTAATACTTCGTGGGCCTGTGCTCTCCCAAATTGATTTTGGGATATTGCCATTGTGGGTATTTCTTAATTTTTTGCCAAATTTTTGTCCTACTTTGGTTTTGAAGATCATTGCAGTCTGGATATTTTTAGAATTTTCCTCCTTTAAGGATTTTTGTTATTCTGAGCTGGCTCTCTCAATACAGGGGAGAAATAAATAATGCATCGAGTAACACAAAAATAGATTGGTAATGTATAACATCAAATGCTTGCAAAAGCATGCATCATACAGAGACACATTTCTGCTACATATAGATAAAAATGAGATAAAATTGTCCCATTTTCTTTTTTTGCTTATTGCTGTCTTTTTCCATATCTATAATTAATGATCAACCACCAAGTATTTAATACCCTAGATACAACTAACTTTTCTACAGAAATAACCTGTCAGAAATGGGAAAAACACATGTGCAGTTGGTAGTGTATCAGAATTGTTCAATTCTGTAGCAATAACAATTTTAGCCACAAAGCAGTGCACATTGTGATAAAGGATCTGATGTTAGTCTACATTTATCTAAAGTTAGGAATATGTAAGATGTAAAATGAAATGTTCTACTACAAACTGACACACAGTTTGGTGATACACAACAAAAATATTTAATTTGGGGATATTCTTATGACATGTGGGAAAAAACACCCACAAAATCACAGCTTTCTTCAACACATGCATCTCGAAAAATTGCCTGTCTCTTGCCACCTATGTAATGTGAAGTCTAATTTATAACAAGGCTTGTAATGGGCTCTTAAATGTGCTGTACAGATGGGGATTTTGATAATATCATCGAAAACCAAAAGCAGAAATGTGATCTGTCTGCTTTTTGGATTTGTTATCTTCATAAAATGGAATCTCATTATTTTTCACTTCTTTGATTATTTTATCTTCTATTATGGATGAGTTATACTCCGGATTCTAAAAGTCATACAAAACATAATGAAAAAGAATGAAATCCTATTCATCATAAAATATTATTAGTTATAATAATTTCTGAATCAGAGAGAACTGAATATTTTGCATCTAATAACTTATCTCGAAAGCCAATGCAGATACAGGGAACTTGGGATAATAGTGAGAATTGTGAGCTGAGGACCCTAATTGTACCTGCTGTGTGGCTCACATTGAGCAAGCAATCATTCTTTGAGCCTCATTCTTCCCATTTGTAAAGAAAAGGCCTTTGGGACCAGATGACCTCTATCTGTATAACATTTTTTTAAGCTTTGGCAGTTTATGATTGTCCAACAATCTGAAAGACTAACAGAGAAGAGAATGCATATCCTTCTCTATCACATTTTCATTAAGCCACCTCTATAGCCAAGTCTGTCTGCTAAGAGTTTTAAGCAATTATGATTTTAAGTCAATAAAATGGAATGATTGAATCCAGTTCAGATACCGTTACAAGGATGCCTATTATACATGTAATAAACACCTAAAGCTAATAAGGGAAACCTTATTCTACAAGACACTAATAGTGGACATGCCATCTGAGAACGTGTCAGGGAAACACATTTTACTTTAGTTCTTTGGGGTAGAGTAAGTAGATTATACCTGAGTCTATATCTGATTCTTGCTATAACATTTTTCTAACTGCTGCTTATGAAGTTTTTTGGGGGTAGAACTTTCTCTCCATTTTATGAGTACTGTTCTTTATTTGTGGTAAAATTTCAATTCTGCATAACATCTGGTATGTGAGGCAATTTACACTGAATCTTTTTGCCAGTCATATTGGCTGTCTCCTAACTTTGAAGAACTAATAGTTTATTTAGACAATTTCTTGAAATATTAAAGCAAAGGAATATATTCTACAATATGTAGTATGTAAATTCAAATACATATATATGAGTGTCTATATACATAATATATATACACATATATTCAGATATATATAAATACCTATGTATATGTATTATATATATGTATATATATATAGAGAGAAGATATGCACAAAAGAGAACTGAGCATTAGAACATAAAGATAAATTACATTAATTGATCTACATTAATTTATTTGGTTATTTTAGCTTTGCCTAAATTTTTCAATAATGGAACAAATGTTATTTCAGTGTCAGTCTACACCCAAATGATAACTGTTAGAATTGCCTAGTTTGTGTTGACAGCAGAAAACAGAACTATCTTAGATGCTAACGTCTTACCATTACCTAGTCTCTCATATAAATATCAAGAAATCTGATGAGATTTAAGTTTCTGAACATAGTTTGGAGATGCTAACTATTTGGGCGGAGGCAAAATTGTTCCTAATATTCAAAGACGGCATTACTGGACTTTCATTTTTATATGTTTTTCCCCCAGCAGCAGAAAAATGACCTCAACATACACCTAAAAAATGATTTGGAATCAAGTTCTTCCACTGAATGAAACTACAGAACATTAAGGTTTTAGCTCCAATAACACCTCGTTCTAGAAGTAACAGACAATGCCTGGTAATGGCTTTGCAAACTAGAGCTAATTCAGCGAAGACAGGTGATGTGGCAATATATGGAAATCCTACTGAACCAGATCTTCTTCATCGTCAATTGGGGGCTCTATTTCATAGTAATTTTATACCTTTTATACATTCTGCCCCTGAGTGGTAGCTATAGCAATGGCATACTAGAGAAGTAGAAGGGTATCGATGGCCCATTAAAACTTGACAGTAGACACACATTACCAATATTAGTGGATAATACTCTGGAATAGTGGTCACTAAATCTATAGTTTCACTCTGCCACTCACTACTTGCATGCTCCCGGATAAGTCATACATTCTCTAATACTTACCATCCTTATTTATCATCCTTAAAATAAGAGATCTGGATGGACTCTCAAATGCCTTCCATAACCAATTTGACATTTACATAATCTTTTACAACACACAAAATATTTCCACAAATCTTATGACATTTAATTCACACAACTATGTTGGTTATTTATGCCATTCTTATTTTATAAATAATTACATTGAGGCTGCTCCACAAAAAACATGTAATAAATGTGTCAGCCAAGTTCCCTTTAATATTATTCAACTGCTGAGGGCACTAATGCGGTCATTTTAATGCATATTATTTAAGTGTATCATGGTTTTCTACAATATTCCTGTTTTATATTTTTAGATTGTCTATTACAGGGGATAAAACTAAAGGGCAGAAAAATTAGGTTAATCTCAATAAACAAGAATTTGATCATTTATTGAACATTTATTATGTGGAATATACTATAATAAGTGTTACATACAGATTATTTCTAATTCAACTATCCTTCAAGTGTGTCACAATATCATCCCTGTTTTGCAGATGAAAATAAATTAGACTTGGAATGTAGGTACATCAAAATAGTTGTGTAACTAGTAAATGGTAGAGACATGTTTGGAACTTAGATAAAAGTCACTCCAAAGATGGTTTTCTCTCCACTACAGCACACTGCCTTTCTCTCTCTCTTTTTTTTTTTTTTTTTTAAGACTTAGTTATTTTATTTGAGAGAGAGAGTGAGAGAGATCATGCATGTGTGCATGCATGCAAGTGGGGGCAGGGGCAGAGGGAGAGAAAGAGGGGGATAAGCAGACTCCCAGCTGAGCAAGGAGCCCAACTCTGTGTTCGATTCCATGACCCCAAGATCATGACTTGAGCAGAAATAAAAAGTTGGATGCTCAACTGACTGAGCCACCCAGACACTTCCACAATAACCTGTCTTTCAATAAAATGAGCAAGTACATAAAAATGCAAATATATATACAGCCCGGTGGTGTTAAATCTAACAGGCACAGTTAAAGAAGACACTTAACATCCTAGGTACTTCCTGTTACAACTGGTATTCTCAGCAAATGACCTGCCATTCTCTGAGTTTAGGTTGTTCTCATTCCATTCCCCTCAATGGATGCTTAAGGCATGGCCTAAATACAATGAGCACATTCACCAGATACCTATGCTCTTTTCAGCTAAAAGGGAAAAATTTAATTTCCCTCCTCAAGAGACCAAACTGCAAGTGCACAAACTAATTAACCATTACCAACTGACGTATGTTACACTGCTGAAGGAGACCAGGGAGCCCCGCACAATTTTCTCCTAGGAGGGCTCCTAGCACCATTTCCTTCTCTTACAAAACAACAGTATTAGAATGTAAGAAGATAAAGTCAGAAGAATTGAAAAGCCTAAATTGCTCTAGAATTAGTAATAAGCATTATGTGCATATAGCAACACAGAAATAGACAAAACAGCCCTCTTAATCTCTCTCACTTGGTCTTTGATATTTTAGGACCAAGAAATGACTTTCATTTTTATTCTACCAAAATACATAAGCTTACACTTCAATTCACATCAGTATTAAGTTGTGTGCTCCTTACATTTTGGTGGGATTAGTGTTGGAAATTATATTTCTAAAGTGATTAATCTCTGCCCCTTTCCTTCAAGGTGAAGTCATCAGTGAAAGCCATTGGCCAGTGCTAAAGAATGTCCATGGTGTTTTGAGTTTGGGAGACTCAGTGACTTTCCAGCTTATTTTTTTAAATATAAAGCAGAATATTTTAATAAATTACATACACATGTGAATGAAGACACAACATTTCAAAATATTCTTAGACAATCTGCAGGTCTTACTTGCCTGTGATTTAACAGGATCATCTTTTCTCTAATAGTGTTTAAATAGTGTTTAAAGAAGAATACAATGGTGAAACAAATTAATGAGACAACAGATGATGTTGGTGGGTGGTCTAGAACAGACAGCTACACGTGTGACTTACTCGTATACATTTTTTTTAAAGGTTTTTAAAAAAAATTTATTTATTTGACAGACAGAAATCACAAGTAGGCAGAGAGGCAGGCAGAGAGAGGGGGAGGCAGGCTTCCTGCTGAGCAGAGAGCCCGACACGGGGCTTGATCCCAGGACCCCGAGATCATGACCTGAGCTGAAAGCAGAGGCTTTAACCCACTGAGCCACCCAGGCGCCCCTCGTATACATTTTTACTTTATGACCTCTAGGGAGCTTTACAACCAGTTTTAGCTCCATAGTGTTGATCTTTCATTGTCATCTCCACCATGACTTTTACTCTGCTCCTCACATGTGGCTACCCTGTCCTATCTTCCTACTCTCTCCCTCTATCTTCCAACCTGCTGCATCCTTTTGTATGCCTGACTTCCAGCTCCACCATTAAAGTTCAGAATAAGTAGATGCCTACAACTTTGTCCATTACCCAAATTTTTCATACAAATTTGTAAGGCAGAGCTCTGAAGGCAGAGCAGACTAAGTGGCTAAACTTGATAAACCACGCTGAAAAAAAAAATGTCTTGATATGACAATAAACCGGGTTCTTGTGAATACATCAAATCATAATTTGATTACGCTATGTTATTGGGAAATATGTGCATTATTTTACTATAAAGTCATGACATTTTGGTCAACCCATTAATCCAGAATATTATTTATAATGATAAAAACCTGATTGAAAAATAAATATATGGAAATACACAATATATATTCAGTAAAAGCCAATAATCTATAATTTACTGAGCATCATGTACTAAGGACGTGCTTTGCCTCCACTAGTCTAATGGTACCTATGTGAGAAGTAGCAAAATCTAAATTTTGACATTTACACTCAAAACCTCTAAAAACAAAGTTTTTTAGCAGTTGACAGGAAACATAAGCCTTGCCATGGACTCTGTGCAGGGGTGGGTACTTTATTTCAGCATCCCCCACCTTCTAAATATTAACATTTTCATTTCACGTGTATTTCTTCAAATAATGGGAATGCCTTTTGGGTCACATGGATTTTTCAAATAGCTTGGTGTCAGGAAATTCATAAAACTACATTCAATGTAGCCACTAATAAGTCACTTTGAATGGTCTAGAACAGTAGTTCTTAATCTTTTTAATCACAGATTTCTTTGAGAATCATTTGAAAGCTTTTACTTACACTTTCAAGTCATTTCCAAAAAAGTCACTTCTCAAGATTAGGTGGTTAGCAGTTAAAAATACAATAGGCAATGGAGACAGAGAGGAAATAAAAATGGGAAGAATGATGAAGTTTAGGGTTGATGCACAAAATGTTTCCCTTAAAGCCCATAGATTTGTTGGAGGTGGACCCAAGCTTTGTTGCTGAGCCGCTAATTATTCAGATCATTATTGACTTTCAATGTTAATGAAATAAAAATAAAACATCCCTACATTGTGCTATTAGAAAACTGCCTGTGTTTTATTGTATCTGTAATAAAAATTTAAAGTAGGTTAAAATGATTTTTCCCCCAACATAATATATAATTTTAACACGATCTAATAAAAATCCTAGTGAGTGGTACTAGTGTCAGGATAGGAAGACAGATTAATGGAATGAAATAAAAGTTGAGAAAGAGATCCAATTATATCAGAATGGTGTGATAAAATTGCAATATTACATTTCTGGGCAAAGTGTAGATTATTTAACAAATAATGCTAGAACAAGTAGATTGTTATTTTAAAAATCAAAAATTTTTGATCCCTACCTTACACTTTGTAACAAAATACATTTTAGGTTAAGTTTTGAAAAAAAGTCATAAAACAATTATAAGTAACATGACCTTTTGTCAAAACTTGGAGTAGGGAAGGCTCTCCTAAGCATAACAATGAAGACCAAAACCATAAAAGTCTGATAAGTATAATTGCTTACAGATTTAAAACTTCTATATATCAAAAACATTGTAAAAAGAAAAAAATTTAGGAATTTAGAAAATATTTAGAAAATGGATATATATATATATAATGAATTCGTATACAGATGCATATAAATGGATGTGTGTGTGTATATACACAGAAAGAGAGAGAGAGGGAGAAAGAGGGAGATTGCAACTGAAAATGAGTTCAAGGGAGGCCTGGGTGGCTCAGTTGGTTGAGCAGCTGCCTTCGGCTTAGGTCAAGATCACAGCCTCCTGGGATCCCGCATCGGGCTCCTTGCTCAGGAGGGAGCCTGCTTCTCCCTCTGCCTCTGCCTGCCACTCTATTTGCCTGCGCCCACTCTCTGTCAAATAAATAAATAAAATCTTTGGGGGAAAAAAAAAGAAAAGAAAAAGAAAATGAGCTTAAAATTAGTAAGAATAACCTGAATAGCATAAAGAGGGTTGAAATGGCATGTAGAAACAATTCTTTCTAAAAGAAATTCAAATGTCAGTGAACACATGGAAACATTCAACTATCAGAGAAATCAAATGAAAGCAAATAAAATATTAAGATGGCAATGAACCTGATAAAAATCGAAAACAACCATTGTAGGTATAGATCTTGAAAACTGGTGCTCTTATATGCTATTGTGGGAAGTGTAAATTGGTTCAAAATTTCAAGAAAACAATTTAACAGTGTGTATAAAAAAGTCTAAAATAGCATTTGCTCTATGATGTCTTTTACCATTTAATACATACAATACTGGTCACTTACACAAATACATGTGGAATCTATATTGGTACCTTTTTTTTTCTTTTGGTTTCATTTACATAAAGGTTCATATTTGTTAGGAAGAGTAGATGGGAAACATATACCACAATGTTATCAGTGGTAATTATGGGTTTTTGAGATCACAGGTAATTTAAATTAGTTTTCTATTTGTGTGCCCATGTTTTGACTAGAGGTCCCAATTTGGAAACAAGAAGCGTACATCTCTGTGTACCGTCCTGAGATGGTTATTTTCAGAAGCACAGTGGGGTTCCTAAGCACATTTATTATGCAGAAGCAAAGAAGAGCAAAGTGTGTTTAAAGAGGTGCAATGACTTCATCAGGACCAGTGAGCAAATTCTCATCAGTGCCAGTCAATTTCTAATCCTCAAATATTTAACAGTGCACTACACTTCCATCTAATGAGACTTTGTGTAACAACACAGCAGCTATTTGGCTGACTCCACGAAGGAACCTGAATTTTGTTTCCAAAGGACAGTAAAAGAATTAGTTAAGATTCCCTCTTCAATTACACTCACGAGGTTATAGACTTTTTTCTAAGATGACATAAATATATAGCAGTGGACTAGACTGGAGAGTTTGCAAAAAGATTGATTAATGGTAAATGGTTCAACATCAGTTACAGAAATTTAGGACTAAAATTTAATAATATAATTCAAATAGTCTTGTGAAGAAAATACGAATTCAGTATTCAGCGAGAACAGATTTCATGTCCCATAGCTTCTGAGGTAAAGAAAATTTTGTTTTAATTAAGAAGAAGTCAATAATTTATAGAAAATGCTTTAGATTCTGGAAGCATGTTGGAAGCTTTCTTTTTTCTACTGCGTTATGCTGGGCCCAATAAACAATGAGGAGGTAGTATTAGGTAGACTTTAAAACTTAGGCCAGTAGCTCCTGCATTTACTGTGTGATACCCTATAAATATTTTGTGCACCTTAGTTATCTGACTCATAAAGTAAGGATAATAGCAAGCCCATATGGGTTCTACAAAGAGGAAATTAGTGAGTGATCCTATTTAATAGTAGCATCTATGAACAAGCCATGTTTTAAAAGGTTGTGACAAATAATAAGTATCCAATAAATAAACTATCAATAAAATGACAATGTTTTATAAATTATAAAATAAAACATATTGAATTGTTATATTATTAATTAATATTGCCCAGACATGGCAAGTTTCCCAGGCAGGCAGTGAAATATTTTTAAGAAAAATAACATGGATAGAAGCACAAAAACTGGGGTTGCATAGCATATAATATAATGAAGATCAATCAAGTGATAAAAAATATTAAAGGAATAATTAGAGGTCAAGGCAAGAGTGATAGTTACAGCTGCTTAGGGAAGGTGGGGTTAAAATAAGCCGTAGGGGTACCTGAGTGGCTCTGCCTTCAGCTAAGGTCATGATCCCAGGGTTCTGGGATCGAGCCCCGTATCCAGCTCTCTGCTCGGCGGGGAGCCTGCTTCCTCCAATCTCTCTCTCTGCCTACTTGTGATTTCTGTCTGTCAAATAAATAAATAAAAATCTTAAAAAAAAAATAAGCCCTAGAAATAAAAGTAGGATTAAATTTGCTGAGATGTTTTAACTAAAATGTGTAGCTGAAGCAAACCAAATTTTATTATCCAATTTTGTACATTATTTCTTTTTCTGACTCTACTTTGTCCTCCTCTGTGGGAATCCATATGCAATATAATTTGTTTTTTGTTACTGAATAGGCAGTATTTTTCTTCTTTAAAAAAACTTCAGGAAAATTTCAAGCTTACACACAAGTAGAAGAATCCCATCTTCCTTAACTCAGCTTCAAACTGGATATCAGTATTCCAACATTCTTATTCCATGTCATGGATTCATTAGCATATAACTTCAAGCACTGGGCTCTTAGTCATGACCAGCTTTAAATGTGTAGGTGAGGTAACTATGAAAATATGACTTTTTTTCATTATTGTGCTCGATGCCCCCAAGGGGCCTTCTGGACTTTGCTCATTGCTTCCTGGAATAAGGAAGGATTAAAGGATTTTGTTCAAAACAAATAGTCTCCCATAAGTTGAATCACTCTTTTAAGAAAACTTTTAAAAAATTGAATAATAACGTAAATACAGAAAAAGGTGCAAATTGAAGATATACACTGAATTGAGGAACACTCCCAGTGAATATGCTTGGGTAACTATCACCCACTTCAAGAAACGGTCTAGAACGTGGATACTTCCCTTGTGCTGTCCTAGGCATTATTTCCCCCAATTTTTACTTCTCACCACAGATCAGTTTTGTTTGTTTTTGAGTTCATGCATACATATATTATGCATTCTTTTGTGCCTCCTCAAGGTGAACAACACCATGTGTTCAAGACAAGCACCCATACTGTTTTTATGATAACATATTCCTCTACAGTATGAATATACCCAAATTTATATACTCTGTTATTGATGGATATTTGAGTTGTTTCTACTTTTTAAAAATATTATAAGGAATGCTGTTATAGTTTTTTACATCTGTCTTTTGGAACTATTCATTGCTATTGGGTAAAAATCTAGGAGTAGAATTATTGGATCATACTGATGGATATTCAGTTTGGTAGATTTGGCAAAAATGGGTTTTCCAAAGTGGATACAAATTATATTTCCATCAGTAGTAAGTGTGCAATTAAAAAAAAATTTTTAATTTATTTAGTTGTCAGAGAGAAAAAAAAGAGAGAGAGAGAGCACAGCAGGGGGAACTGCAGAAGGAGAAGGAGAAGTAGGCTCTCTGCTGAGCAGGGAGCCCGATGCGGGACTTGTTCCCAGGACACTGGGATCATGACCTGAGAAGACAGACAGGCAATCGACTGAGCCATCCAGGCATCCTGTAAGTAGCAGTTTTTCAGGTTTGTCATTTTCTTAAATTTTAGTCACATTCTGGTAGGTGTGTAAGTGTATCTAATTTGAAATTAATTTGCAATTACCCAATGACCAAGGAAGTAATACGAGGAGCGTGCACCTCTGTGTTTGGATAGTCTCTTTTGTGAAATGCTTAGTCAAATTGGTTGCCAATGTTTAAAGGAGCTTTCTGTGGGGCACCTGGGTGGCTCAGTGGGTTAAAGCCTCTGCCTTCGGCTCAGGTCATGATCCCAGGGTCCTGGGATCGAGCCCCACATCGGGCTCTCTGCTCAGCAGGGAGCCTGCTTCCTCCTCTCTCTCTCTTAGCCTGCCTCTCTGCCTACTTGTGATCTGTCAAATAAATAAATTAAAGGATCTTTAAAAACAAAAAAAAAGAATTGCCTTATTAAAAAAAAAATAAAGGAGCTTTCTGTTGTTTTTGTTTAATTGATTTATAGGATCTACTAAGATATTTAGGACATGAATTTTCTGTCCATTCTGATTATGGGCCCTGAACCCCAATTTCAGTTTGTTTACAGCCAAGACACTACTAAGCAATGCTCAGTTTTTTAGCTTAGTTAACGGCAAATTCCTCAGGGGAACAAGGGCTCATGTCTCTCTTCCCTTCCCCAGGAAATCCTGGCATCACTGTTACTCTTAATTCTAATTTTCACCTCCCTAGCCTTATGAAGTTGCTGAAAACTCCAGGTCACCACATTCTCCTTGGCCTCTCAACCCATGTCATTTAAGGAATGGCAAATATTTGGGGCTGAAAGGCAGAATAAATTCCAATTTCACTTCGATGCATTATCCTTTTCTGTAGGATCTCACAGTTGTTACCTCAGACAATTTAGTATTTTTTTAATCATTATTTTGCTATTGTAGCTCTCTTTAGAGATATGGTTAGTTTGATATAAGTTGTTTTGTCATATCTGGGAGCTGACTCTACATGTTGAACTCACCTAGATTTGTTTTTTAAATTTAAGCAGAATTTTGTGTATGAAAATATTTGGCAAGGGGGGAGTGCATGATTTTTTATCATTCTTAAAAATATGACCAAAAAAATTCTATCACTGCTGTAATTTCTAGGAGCCCAAAAGAGACTTAAAAATGTTGGGGAGGGGCACCTGCGTAGCTCACTGGGTTAAAGCTTCTGCCTTCGGCTCAGGTCATGATCCCAGGGTCCTGGGATAGAGCCCCGCATTGGGCTCTCTGCTTGGCCAGGAGCCTGCTTCCCTTCCTCTCTCTCTGCCTGTCTCTCTACCTACTTGTGATCCCTGTCTGTCAAATAAATAAATAAATAAAAATTTTTTAAAAATGTTGGGGATTGGTAAGAGGTAGAAAAAATAAGAATCCACTGTTGTGGATATTTCAAGTGATTCATCAAAATCCAACAGATTACATATAAATGACCAAAATTGTAGGGGTAGAAAAATTTCCCTTCATTTATTCTTGATTCTTTGGTTGGTCCAATAATTAAATTGATTAAGACAGATTAACAAGAGAAAAGCAAACAAATGTTGTATATATGGGAGCCCCATAAAAATATGAGATGCCAAAACAGCCAGATGATTGAGGCTTATGTAACAACATCCTGAGCCAAGGAAAGAGGTGGGAATCTGGGGACCCAAAGAGGAGGAAGGGAAAGGCCATTCACAGGAAGGCAGAGGACAGTGTTTAGAAAACAAAAGTGTGCTGTTATACAGATAAGTTTCTTAGGTAAAGCAAAGATTTCTCTTTGTGGGTGAGATTTTTCTCTCTGGGTGGCTCAGTCAGTTGAATCTTTGCTTTCAGCTGGTGGGGGCGGGGGAGGGCAGTCACCAGTCATGATCCCATGGTCCTGGGGTTGAGTCCTGCTTTGGGCTCCTTTCTCAGCAGGGAGCCTGCTTTTCCCTCTGCCTGCTCTGCCTGCTGGTTCCCCTGCTTGGGCTTGTGCTCCTTTCCCACCCCACCCCCGACAAATAAATAAATAAAATCTTTAAAAAAAAAAAAAAAAGAGATTTCTCTAGTAAGAGCTTCCTTCCTAGGACAGACCCCCTTTCCAGTATAAATCTAGGCAGGTGGGTGGTGGGAGAGCGGTGGGGAAGAAGTGTTTTTTCCTGAATTTGCTGAATTTTAGAAACATTTAGATCAAAATAATCTTTATGCCAAAGAGCCATAATTTGGGGTAGCAAAATCTACTCCCCTATAATATTGAAGGAGTTCAGAGTATGTCACCCCAAAATATGCCACTCTGACATAGGGTTATTTTGAGTTGAATGCATTGCAAAGAAGGAAACACACAAAAAACTTGTCCCCCTCCCTCTGTCTACCAGGAGCAACAGGTTGATTCTTCATCACCAGAGACAACTCTAGCCTCCACTACAGATGGCTCCAGCAAAATCAGCCTAACAAAGCTTACTAACTAGCTGTTATCTTCCATTAGTTCTTCACATATTTACTTTCTCACTGTCTACCACCCCTAAAAGCCAAAACTTTTCCTTTGTCTCGGCACTTCTCTAAAAAACATGTGTGGTTCTTAATTCCTATACTATAGAAGCTCCGAGTTCTAACCATGCTTTTGAGATACTCATCACTGAGTTCCCCCACATGCGTGTGTGATACGCGTGTTAGTAGACTATGCTTGTTTTTCTCTTGTTAAGCTGTCTTTCATCACCTTATTCTGAATCCCCAGCTACTGAGCCTAAGAGAGTACAGGAATTTTTTTCCTTCTGTAGTTTTGGCAATGCAGATGAGGACACCTGGGACACCCCATTTACCCCAGAGACTACCGTAAATCTTAGGACAACTGATCAAGCAAGCAAAGGTAAGAATTCTTACCCAAATCAGCCTTTCCAATTTCTGTCTGTAGGGTCCAGGCAAAAAAGGATGGTAAAAATTTCTCCTTTCCAAATGAAGTTTAACAGGAAAAAATGTTTGTGTGAACTACTTCCTTGGGTATGTGGCATTTTGGCCATTTCTCTCTCAGGTAACCACAATTTCCTTTTGTCTCTGTCTTTTGTGTCATTTGTCATAAGGGAGACAAACACATAGGGTAAAACACAAGCATACATTCTATAAGCCTGTTGTTTGAGCTAGCCTCGCTGCCTGGTCAGTTTACAGTTCTCACCAGACCAGAGTCTGTTTGGATGACAAACTTTGCTGTGAGTCACCAATTAAAAAGACCAGAAGAGATTCTCCCTCTGTCTTGTTTTGTGTCTTGAGAACTTGGCTTGAATCCAGTGAAAGTGTACGCTCCCTGATTCTTCTGCTTCCTGGGAGATAGGGGTTCTTGGGCCTGCATCTGCAGACGGCCATCTGTCAAGATGAGGACCTGAGACATGTCCCTGTGGTCTGTGCCAGCTCTCCGAGGAATTTTTCCAAATAAGGGTGTCTCAGCCCATAAATACTTTTATCACCTTTTCCCTTCACTGCCTTGTCAAGTGCTAGGAAGATCCCATGCCTAAATAGTCTACTGCATTTCACAGATTAATGACTCTGTGATTGAGGCATCTCATTTTTGTGGGAGACTGAGGTTTTCTTACTGTCTGAAAGAGTGAAGTCTTTGCTTTCTTTTACTATCTTTGGAAGTGATCTTTTTGAACTACGAGGGCCTGCATCATCTGCACCCACTCCAGGGATGCCTCTTGCATCCATGTAAGCATTTGCTCTGAGCCTGGAAAGTTACCTCTGAGTCTTTCCATGGAAAGGGTTTCTGGTTTGTGTTGCAATTAGAATGGGTATAGTCTTGGTGATCCTATGTGTTGAAGGCATGACAATGGATCTTCAGTTTGGAAAAATATATCTGAAAAATTTCTACAAGGTTTTTTAGAGAGCTCTTATCCTTTCTTTTTTTTTTTTTTTTTTTAAAGATTTTATTTACTTATTTGACAGACAGAGATCACAAGTAGGCAGAGAAGCAGGCAGAGAGAGAGAAGAGGAAGCAGGCTCCCTGCTGCACAGAGAGCCGGATGCAGGGCTCGATCCCAGGACCTTGGGCTCATGACCTGAGCCGAAGGCAGAGGCCTTAACCCACTGAGCAACCCAGGTGCCCTGAGAGCTCTCGTCTTAAATAAATCTCCTATTGGTATCTACGGGGAGGATCATATTAAACACAAGGGAAAAGAAGAAAGGGAAGAAACGGGAGAGTTCATTTCCTTGCCCTTAACGATAGTAGAAAGTGGAATTCAGGTTTAGAGCAAAACAAAACAAAACAAAAACAGCACTGCAAAAGATAATCAGGCAGTAGTGAGACAAGCCAATACTTATAGCCAGGAAATAGCTTTAGCAAAGGTCCTGGGAACATACAGTAAGCCTATGTTAACTGTCTCTTATTCTCTAATCAGACTCCAACAACTTCAGGGCTTCTCATACAAAACTCTTGGCAAATATATTTTGGATCTCCCACCACAAAGAATTCACGGGACTGTCTATATTTAGGGGAAAGAAAAACTTCAAAAACAGTTGCCCTATATTTCTGATAATAAACAAATATATCCCCGAACTCCTTCTTCTTATGACTTTTTGTTTAAAAACATTACTAGTTTAATAAGAATCTGTTCTCCTTGAGACAGGACACCACTGAAAACATTGCCTATATTACCAAAGCTTTAACTGGAATTTCATATTTAAGAATGATGTGCATAGAACCAAATATGACCAGACAGATTTAATAAAGTAAGATTTATTTTATAGAGCCAGGACTTATAAGGCCTCTTGAAAAAAACTGGTCTGGTGCCTGACTTACAGAGTTCGCAGATTTACAGGTAAGAATGTTCACTTCCTAGCAGGCCCAGGAATCTTAAAATATTTTGTGGACCTTAGGAAGAGAGAAATTTGTTGAATTTACAAGTATTAAAGGAAAAGTCTCATGGCTACTTCTTAGTTTCACTTCCCAGTCTCAAGAGGCTTTTAAAAGTCTAGTCTGAGATTCCCTATTAAAAGTTCCATTAAAAGAAAATAATATGGTGGTTCCTCGAAAAATTAAAAATAGAATTACCCTATGATCCAGTATTTGCACTACTGGGTATTTACCCAAAGAAGACAAAAACTCTAATTTGAAAGGATATATGCACCCTTATGTTTACTGCGGCATTATTTACAATAACCACATTAAAGAAGTGGCCCAAGTGTCCATTGATGAATGAATGGATAAAGAATATTCAGCCATAAAAAAGAATAAAATCTTACCATTTGCAACAACATAGATAGAGCTAGAGAGTGTAATGCTAAGGGAAATAAGTCAGTCAGAGAAAGACAAATGCCACATGATTTCATTCATGTGTGGAATTTAAGAAACAAAACAAGTGAACAAAGGAAAAAAAGTAGAGACAAACCTAGAAGCAGACCCTTTACTATAGAGAACAAACAGATGATTACCAGAGGTGAGGTAGGTGGGGGGGATGGGTGGAATAGGTAACGGGGATTAAAGAGTGTACATATGATGAGCAGTGAGTAATGTACATAATTGCTGAATCACTATTTGTACAGCTGAAACTACTATAACACTGGATGTTAACTATTTTGGAAAAAAATTAAAAATCTAATAAAAAAAAAATTCCCAGTAAAGCAAACTTAAAAAAAGAGCTTCTATAGCCAATCACTATTTTCATTGTACTTTTTTTTTTTAAGATTTTATTTATTTATCTGATAGAAAGAGAGATCACAAGTAGGCAGAGAGGCAGGCAGACAGAGAGGGGGAAGCAGGCTCACCGCTGAGCAGAAAGCCTGATGTGGGGCTTGATGCGGGGCTCAATCCCAGGACCCTGAGATCATGACCTGAGCCGAAGGCAGAGGCTTAAACCACTGAGCCACCCAGACGCCCCATGTACTTTTTTTTTTTAACTAAATATTTTATTTCTTTATTTGAGAGGGAGAGAGAGAGCATACACACCAGAGCACAAGCAGAGGAGAGAGGCAGAAGGAGAAGCAGACTCCCCCCTTAGCAGGAAGCCCAATGTGGGGCTCAATCCCAGGACTCTAGGATCATGACCAGAGCCAAAGGCAGACATCCAACCAACTGAGCCACCCAAGGATCCCCTTAATGCACTTTCAGAAATAACCAGACCAAGTTTAATGAGAGGAGGCTCATATAGTAAAACAAACAAACAAACAAACAAAAAAACTCTTACTTTGGTTATCTTTGATAGAAATAGGGGGGTGCTTATAGGGAAAAGTTCTGTTTCAGTGAAAAATTATAACCTATCTTTATATATATATTCAGAATATATATACATTCTTTATACCATTTTCATCTCTTTGTAAATTGGACCTTGCATCTTTGTGCATTTTGTCAGTAATTAAGGTTTCTCATTTATCTTTCACCCTTTTGGCTTGGTGTCAGTGAGAACTAAAACTCAGCTGCCCAGATCCTTATCTAAAAAAGGCCTGCAAGCTGAAGCTTCCATGCTCTGCTCTGAAAAAATAACCATGACTGTGACACTGATGTATATGCCATCAGCAGAGACACTCAAACTACAAAATAGGATTCATCTGATGGCCACTGCTTGTTCTCGCTCTGTCATCTAAGGATGTTTCAAGCCCAACATCTAGAAACCTTGACTCACTGACCTCTGGATTAAAACATTGGGTTTATATTGTGTTCTAACCACTAAGCTTTGGTGTTTTGTTTGTTTGTTTGTTTTTTGTTTTCACAGAAATGCTCCTCATTAAATGTCTGAATGCTCACACCAAATAGAGGCCTCATTTGCTGGACACCCTCTTCCCTACTGCACCACTGCCTCCAGAAATGAGACACAACTGTTGATCTGGACTGACCTATTCCCAGAACCCAGAGACTGATTCAGGAAGACACAGTGCAATGTACTTCGATTTGTTCTTTTCTGTGTTTTTTCCCCCATATATGTTTTCCTCTTCCTTTACAGATCTCTTATCTTACAACTTTCTAACTCAGATCTCTTTCCCTAGCTACCAACATGATTTTTAATATACAAAGCTTCTTAAATTTTCAAATGGGGGAGTGAAAGAGTTTTAAGTTTCCTACCCCAAAATATGCCACTCTGACGTAAGAATTATTTTGAGTTAAGGGCAAATGAAAAGAAGAAGATACAGAATCTCTCTCTCTCTCTCTCTCTCTCTCTCTCTTGCTCTCCTCTCCTTCTCTACCAGAAAGGGAAGGGTGATTTTTAATCATGGGAGACAATTCTAGGCTCTTATCAGCCTAGAGATAGCACTGAGAGGAATCTCCATGACAAACCTTACTAAAACAACCCTTATCTTCCATTAGTTTCCCTCTGCATTTATCTTCCCACAGTTTGCCACTTTTAAGAGCCTAAGCCCCCTTTCCTTTGTCTTGTCAGTTCTCTGAAAATTTATTCTTTGTTTAGATGTTATATAAAGATCTAACAACCCTGTTGAGTTACTCATCACTTAATTCTTCCACTGTACATGTTAAAAAGATTCTCTTTTTCTCTTGTTAATCTTGCTTTTATCAGTCTAATTTCCAGAGCTTCAATTGGAGAATCTTGTAGGGTAGAGAGAGAATTTTTCCTCCCCTACAATATCAAACACAGTGTTTCAAGTATACAGATAGCAAGTTTTAAAATATTGAGAAATCTGAGATGATGTTCACACTATCTGGAAAAATGCACAGTAGTTTGAGGTATTGATACATTAAGATGGTTATTGAAAACAGAGTAAGGTGACAGATACAATATTTGTAACATATATTGGTGCACTGCAATTTACCTTTTAAAAAACATTTTTTAGCCTTCTAACGTCTCAGAGAAGAGGCAGCTTTTTGATACTTTTAACAAAAATAATGACCTTGACAAGCAAGAGAGAGAGCAGGGAGAGAAAGGAAAAGGAGGATAAAAAGAAGAGAATACATTTCTAAAATTTCTTTACCATATGAACAAGAATGTCTAATCACGAAAGTGACCATAGAATTTCTTCCTTAATGAAGAGAAGATGTTCCTTTTGCAAATACACCATGAAGCTTGCAGTCTTATTGTAGGAGGAAGAAATGACATAGGGAAATAGAAGTAAAGACTGCTTCTTGTCATTTAAGGGATAGCAAAAAAAAAACAAAAACAAAAAAAACAAAAACAAAAACAAAAAAACAAAACAACAACAACAAAAAAACATGGACAAAACAATAATAAGATAAAAATGGTAGAGTGTCAGACTCATGAGCCCAAATCTTGCTTCTTTAGCTGAAGCTACAAGTGTGTTACAGATGTTTAAGGCAACACTGAGAGAAGAGGAATTCTTTTTTCTCTCTCTGATTGTGCCCTGAGAAATGAATGTCATGTGGAATAAACTCTTTCCAACAGGAAGCTGCCACAATCAAGTCATAGGGTGGGATGGAATGGCCAGGCCATTGAGCATAGAGAGCGCTCTAGCTTCATGGCTCTTTCCATGCCTACAAGGCAGGAAAGCTGGTTGAGAGCCAGTGGGGCACTTTGGAAAAAAAAAAAAAAAAAAAGGAAAGTTCAACATGAATATGAGACAGAGCTAGCCATCATCTCTGGGCCATGATAATGACAAGAGAGGTTAGATGGAGGGTTACCACTCTAAGCTCTGCAAGAGGTCCCCATATAATATCCAGAGATGACCCCACATGGATGATTTGTTTGTAGCCTCTTTCCTGCTGATGCAAACTTAAGGATCAGCAGGGTGCCTGGAGAACCCCTCCTGGTCCATGTACTAGACCCCTAACCCTTCTATAGCCCAAACACTATCTTAGGAAGGGTCAAAGTAAGAGAGAAAATGAAACTTTCTTTTTTTTTTTTTTTTTAAAGAAGCAGGTAAATCTAGAGACACTAAATTATTGGCTCGGCCATGTTTGGACTAACTTTAGTTTGTCTCTACTTTCTACTACTTAGTATGCAGAGGATAGGGAAAGAGATAAGAGCTGTTTTATAGAATAATGGCACTATATTTTCGGCACATCTGAATATACTGTGAGGACGTCTGTGATGTCACTGCAGTATTAACCACAAAGCCAGTTGCATAACACTTACTACTACTGCTAAAACATACCAACTCTGAAAACGGGTGGTAGGCAGTGGTACTCAGTTTTCAGAACCATTTCAAATTTTCTTGCTTTGGGGTAAGTATGGAGAGAATGAAATCCCCATGTTAGCTAAAAGAAGAGAAATCTAGCCGGATTCCAAAATAATTAAACTGATCAACCAGCTCTAAGATATTAGCAGCTGCTGTTTTAATCACTAATGAGATAGTCAGTTCCTATAATCTGGGAGATGGACCAAAAAACCTGGGCTTGGTTTTCCTTTCATTATAAATCTGTTCACGGGAGAAGAGCTATCCTTCTATCTTAGTACTGTCACTCTGCAAGCTGCTGATAACCTGTGGCAGAGAGGGAGCCCTGCTGTATCACCATGACACGTAGACACAGAGGAGCAAGCACATTGAGTTTAATGATAATTAACAAACACAACCATAATGCAGACCTAAGAAATTATTTCTGCAGGACTCCCCTGACTCTTAACAGACAAATACATAAATAGGAAGGGAAGCTACCTTCTGGAAATATTTGGAGAACGATCCTCAAACAATTTACAAACTCCTTTATGGTTTTTCAAAAGCCTCTGTTCCTGAAATTAACGTCCTGATTTAATGGATGTTACATTGGTCTTGCAATACAGTTCTCTGTCATTACTTTGTTACTCATGATTTTCACTTCATATAACTGCATGAATGGCACAGGAGACTTGGCAGGGCTGGAATAATAAATACCTGGGTCACGAGAACCATGCAATATAAGGGTGTCTAAATGTATCTGCTTTTAAAGCAACAAACAATGCAGCAAAGGTATTTAGTCTGTTTCAGTTGTATTCAAGGCAAGTGTATTTTTCAGGGGATTAAAAATCTCAAAGATGAATAAAGGAATGATTATAAATTGTTGACTAAATTAATAATAAAATAGTTGGAAAAGTACGATTCTAATGATTACTAGCAATTTACCCTAGCATTTCCAAGGCATAATTTTTTTAAACATATGTACCTTTACTAGAGCAAATACTATATTATATTGAAATTATATATTGCAAAATTGTTTCTATAGGTAAATGTGGGCATGTTTTGGACAGAGACAGCTTTTACAGTCTTATTATAATGCTGTTTGGTACTCAATGCTATTGAATGATAACAAATGAAACTTTGTCAGAATGGAAAACACTGAAGATGAACCAAATCAGAATACTACTGAATAATTCTTTTTAAAGATTTTATTTATTTACTTGACAGCTCAAGTAGGCAGAGTGGCAGGCAGAGGGAGAGGGAGAAGCAGGCTCCCCATGGAGCAGGGAGCCCGATGCCATGTAGGACTCTATCCCAGAACCCTGGGATCATGACCCGAGCTGAAGGCAGATGCTTAACTGACTGAGCCACGATGGTGCCTCTACTACTGAATAATTTTAAGAGCTTATTAAGATTAAAAAGTTTGGGGATAAATAAAACATAGTATTCTTGGGCTGGAGCCTAGAATGGGATTAATGGAGAAGAGTACAATTTATAAAAAGCGATTTAAGAGACCATTTTGATCACCTCCCCCTTTTAAAAATCAGATCTATAACAGAAACTGTAGTGAACATAACTCAATGTCTACAGACCTTCCTCTGTAGTCCCCTGCAGCCTCCTCCCTCATTTTGCTCCATCATTACAAAGCTAGAAGACGCCTGGAAAGGAAGTCTTCTTTCTACCTTCATTTGAAGGGAAAAATCCAGTCCCTCCCTCCCTCCCTCCCTGGATGTTAGGAAGCAAATTTTTTTTTTTGTTTTTTTTTTTTACCAGTTGAAGTGAAATTGAGGTAATTGAAAAGCAAGGAACTTTTCAAAAGCTTATTAATATGGTGATGTAGAGACAGGTTCAACAAAGGGTACTTTGTGTTTCTACAGGATGGTTGTAGTTAGATATAATTTCTCACTGGGGCTCCAGTGGCTTTCTCCTTGGGGGTCCCAAAGCTGGGGAACAGGGTAAGGGAAGGTAAGGGTGGAGTCTGGCTTTCACTGGAAGACTGAGAGAAGGAAGAAGAACAGGTAAACACCCAGTTGGGTAAGAGAAGTAAGTGTTGGATTAACGTGCCACTTTTAACAAGTGGGTTGTTTGAGGAATTAATGCAAAATATGTTTATAAAAGCATTTCTGTTTCAATTTCATCATCTAAAAACATTACACATTTTAGTATCATACTTAATCTAAGTAAAGGCAGAAACCTATTTTAAAAGTTATCTTTTCACGAGCCCGTCTGTGGCTTACCAGAGAACTTGCCCGACCACAGAAGAAAATGCAGTATGATACTGAGGAACTACATCAAACTTTCTTAATTTTATTCAATACTGTGTTTCCCCAAGTTGTGAAGATGCTGCAAAAAATGATCAACGTTTATGAAGTACTAATCTGATACATGCAACAGTCTAAATTTAGTTTTAAAAAGTTGAACTTCACTATTTTTCCATCTCCTATATAAAAGCTAGGTACTTGAAAGAAAAAATATATATATATTTTAAAAATCCCCTAGCCTCTGCCCTTCAGGAGTTGGTTTTCAACAATGTATTATGTAGAGGCTAGAAACTTGAAAGGCAGAGATGTTGCCCTCTATGAGTGGGAGAAAGACAAAGAAAGCAACAATTATGATAAAATAGGATAAGCACTATGATAAAAGAAGCCCAAGGTATGGTAGCATCAGGGAAGAACGGCTTCCAACTCAGCTAACCTCCTCTTTTTCTCAGCAGTGTATCAAAATGCCAGTTACTACATCTTGTGTAAAAAGCTTCCTATTTCTGAGGACTTGAACGCAGAGGTTATCAACTCTTTTGAATGTCAGCATCTCTTGAGGATGTTTTGAAAATGTACCTATGTCCAAACTGCTCAGGAGAGGCAGAAATCTAGAGATTTCTAGAAATTTTAATTGTTCTTAGGTGGAGACAAAGAACCAACATTTAAAGGAGAAAAAAAATCTGCCAACTGTTTCTGCTGTGCAGTTAAGGCTCAGAACCAGATCCTTCTCCAGATTTTCCTGATTTTTTAATGCAAAATTGTAAAAGAGAATCATTGAGGGCTAGAGTTGCTTCCTATAAAATATCGTTTTAAGGGAGGAAAGGATTGAGGAGAGGGTCCTGAAACCAAAATTGGGGTCATGAGGTTAAACAAATTCAGCAAAGGACATGTAACATTAATAGGGAAAGGCAATGTCATGCTGCAACTAAATTCATTCTCTGAAGACTTATTAGCAGGCAAAGAAAGTCAATGAGCAATGTAAAAAATGATTTAAGTCTTGCCACTGCCATTCTATCTGGGGGCAAGCTCTGTCAAAGACTATTTAGTGTTTCGCCCTACTGCCACAAACTTATCACCATCTGTTCCTTTTGTACGTTCCTCTCTTTCTGCTGAAAGGAAATGCTTCCCACTATATTATTAGGTTTCCTATTATACACATCTCATACTGTGGTTTGAATATCAGAATTTTGCAAGAAAAAAGCAGCATATTTGCCCTCCAAATGTCCTCATGACTCTCAGTACTTGTTAATTTCCACAGCATCCCTGATTTTCAACTTCTGGGATTTCCCTGAAACACGTGGAAGCAAGAAAAAAAGATTGTGCTAAAGTGCAGGAGCATACCTACATTCTGACCCAGCCTATTTTTGTTTCTTCACCTCTATCAGGACACCTGTTTGGATTTTAAGAGAACTCTTATAAGAACATCTGTTGCAGTTTCTCTGTTCTGTGGAGAAAATACATTTATTAGAGAAGATATCTATGCTTGATTTTCAAAGCTGAGTTTTTTTCTCCCATAAAACACTGCAAAGAAAATTTTGTTTGAGTATATTGAGGCAAATGGGGAAAATCCTGGCCTCATGCTTATTTAGACATTATTCTGGTGGCACTTTAAAATTCAATTTCTCCTAAGAGAAGTAACACTAACAAAGAGAATGTAGATCTGGGGGACCCTACAGTATGGGGTTACCAGCATTGCATTTTGATTTGTCCTTGGACAAATTTAGAATTTTTCATTAACCAAGCTTCTGCAACTATAATAGGAAAAATTTTCCTTTATTCCACTGAGATGATCTGGGTATCCTCTTCTTGCCAGGAAAGTTGGCTACGTAATTTCTGAATGGCCCCTTCCATAACTCAATGCTGGGATTTACAAGCATACAAGACAGACTGCTCAATGCCAATATAATGCCGAACACTCATAAGCAGAAAAAAACAATAACAAAATGAATTCACTAACATTTCTGTTGCTTAAGGTTTATGGTAGATAATAAATCCCTGACTAGAATTATGTGAGAAAGAGAAAACACTTGACTGCTTCATTTATGCTGGGTTTTTATATACTCATTTTCAAAGGACAGTTTGAAAAGTTAAATGTCTAATAGGGTTATAGGGCAGATTTTTTTGTTGTTGTTGTTCAGTAGGAAACATCTTGTTTGACTTCTCTTAACATTTTTCAGTAAATTACTATGGGGATTCTAAATTAATTTTGCTAATTAAGAATGCTCTTGAGTGAAGTAACCTTATACTGCTTGCTGCTTGATATTTCTTTCAAAACATTTCAGGACCTGTAGGAAATTCATTGCAATGTGTGTAATCCCTGAAGCCATATTTAATATGAAAGAAAATCCCTACATTTTATACAAATCAGAAATATGATTGAATTAAGAGGTACAGGTAAGTCAGGAAAAGAAATATATTCATTATTAAAGGCATCACAAAATATAGATTAAGTGATCAATTAATGCATATGGACTAATTGAAATCAACGGTTTACTGTTTCCCCAGTCTTAAACTTCAGCATATCATTCTGTCACTTTATACAAATGCTGATGATCAGAATAAAAATAAAGGTGTTTGTTTTTAATTGATTGATAGACCATTGTTAATCTAGTGTCATCTTTCCTTTTATAAATGAGTATCCTGAGACACAAAGAAGGACCTTTTCAATGTAACTGAGATCCTGCTGGCACCAGTATTAGAATTCTGGTTCCTTGGTTTCGATTTAGTTGTCTTCCCATCATATAAGTCTTTTTATGTGCCAGGCATTTACTAAATATAGTGGTGGGGTGAGGAGGATGCAGAAGGTGGTGAAAGTATTATAATCATAAAAAGAGAAGGAGATTTCATAATTATCTTTTGAGGTTATTAAGATTTCATATTCACTGACAGAAAAGAGCCATCGGTTTCACATGCTGTTTATATGACCAAGTGGCTGCCTGTACAAGAAGAGAGGACTCAGTATATGAGGAGAGGAGAGGAAAGGAGAGAGCAGTCACCGACATGGAGAAAGTCCCTACGTACAGTAAGCCTAGTGCTCATGGAGACCTGGGATAGTGGTAGATAGGAAAATCAAATTAGGATTTTTGTTGTCGTTCTCACCAGTAATTTCTCCTTACAAACTGTATGATTTGGAGTTTAAGGATAGGTACCACACATTATACAAGGACAGTAAGGGAGTTTTTATTTATTGGGTTTATTAGAAGTCTAGGAATTTAGAGACAATTATATATGGTTGAAGGGGTAACTGAAAAACCAAAGAGATGTACAGATATATTTCAAAATTAATTAGAAATTAAAAATGTGAACTCCTGTTTTTAAAACATTCGGGAAGCCATTAAAGTCAAGTTATGATGATGATGATGATAATGAATTATTCCATTGGTTCACCCACCTTTGTTCTTTGTACATGGGAGATATAGATAATCTGCACTGAGTGACATAATTGAGTAAGCCCACAGATTGCCTATATAAAACTTCAATTAAGACGTGATTTGGAGATAGGCATTGTTAGCTTTGTAAAAATGTATTTCAGAAAGGCTTTCCACAGTACCTCCCATGATATTCTCATACTCAAGACAGGGATATGTGCGCAGAATGATAATATGGTTAAGCAGATGCAAAGCTGGTTGAACTACTGTATAAAGACTGTGAGATTAGTGAATCAGTTTCACCCTGGCAAGAAGACCCCTGTTGGTGTGCCAAAGAGTTCTGTACTCAGCCATGTCTTGCTGAACATTATTATGAAGACTTGTATAAAGATGTAAAGAAAATCCTGTCATATTTGCAGATCTCACAGAACTAAAACCTATAAAACAGCATAAGGGTCATAAAGCAAACAGGCTGGAATGAGAAAACTAACAGGACTGGATTGGTGTCCTGAGGGAGTTCATATCTAGACTGAAGACAAAACTGGATAGTCAGCATTTGACCATCTAATCCCAATATGAAAAGAATACAGTCTATAATAATAGTGACAACTTTTATTTTAGCCCTTCTATGTATGTAGCTGTACATTTGATCCTTAAAATAAGGCTATGAAATAGTTCCTGTCATTCCCATTTTACAGATGAGAAAATGAAAGCAAGGAAGTAAAACTACTTTCTGTAAGTCATAGAACTAGTAATTGCAGAGGAAGTGAGGATGGAGAGCACAAGCCATCTAACCTGAGATGCACTGTATCATAAATGCTGCCCCCAGGTTTCTTTCTTTTTCTTTTTTTCTTTTCTTTTCTTTTCTTTTTTTTTTTTTTTAGATTTTATTTATTTATTTGACAGGCAGAGATAACAAGTAGGCAGAGAGGCAGAAAGGGAGGAGGAAGCAGGCTCCCCACTGAGCAGAGAGCCCAATGCTGGGCTTGATCCCAGAACCCTGGGATCATGACCTAAGCCAAAGGCAGAGGCTTTAACCCACTGAGCCACCCAGACACCCCCGCTCTTAGATTTCAAAAGCCAACTACACAAGCACAGGTTGTGAGAGGAGACACTGTTTAACAGTCCATAAGCGAAAGATTTCTGTGACAGAGTTCAACATGAGGCATCCGTGTTGCCAGAATGGTTAATGGTATCTCTAGCAGCATTTGTGGAGAAATTTATCTAGATCAAGAGAAATAACATTCTTGTTCTTCCATATGGTGGCTTCCTGCTTCAAAATCATTCATCATCTAATTTTATGCCCTCCGCACTTCCTGCATTTATACTGACACTGATAAAGGTACTTGAGTCATTAACGAAGAAACAGTAATATAAAACAAAATATAGCACAATTTGAGCTCAATACAAAAATTTTGAGAAAATCTGAGCAATTAGTAAATAAATCAAGTTGATGAAGATAGCAATCTAAATGAGTGAAACGGAAGCCTGTGAACTAGCCCATTCATTCCTTTTTCAGTCATATTAACATGCAAGTACCACATAGTCATTTGGATCAAATGGGATGACCTTCACGTTTCCTAAATAACCAGACTTAACTTACTTATTTTCTTTCTTTCTTTCTTTGACACAGAGAGAGGTCACAAGGAGGCAGAAAAGCAGGCAGAGAGAGGGCGAAGCAGACTCCCTGCCGAGCAGAGAGCCTTATGCAGGGCTGGATCCCAGGACCCTGAGACCATGACCTGAGCCGAAGGCAGAGACTTAACCCACTGAGCCACCCAGGTGCCCCTAACCAGACTTTAACATTCACTTCATTTGATCATATAGTCATTGTTTTCTTCTTTTTAGTTGAATGCTACTAGTTCAATTATGCTAAGAAAAAGGGAACTGGATCTACATTTAGTTGGCTTCCATCAACTCTAATTATTACAGATTAACAATTTTATCAGATCTTAAATTTGAATTTTAAATTCAGGGCTAGATTTCTAAATTCTCTGTGATCTATTTTTTAAAGATTTTTTTTAATGTTAAAAAATGCCCTTGTAGACTTTTTATAAAATATTTATATTTTATGGCATCAAATTTGAAATGTTATGCTTTCTCTAATAGTCTGAGGATTGATGAAGACTTGGATCCTGTAAACAAAATAATTTTGGAAGCAAATTTAAAAAGATTCTGGAAGCAAAATAAAACTGAAGTTTCAAACTTTTTGACAAGAAATTTGTACTACAATCCATTTTGCTACTCTTCTATATATCTTTGGTTTTAGAAACTAATGACAAATATTTATACAATAGGAAAAGAAAACTCAAACATAGATTACTCACAGGATGTACAGACGCTTCATCTCTCGAATCGTACCTCAAGTTATTTACCTTCGGTCTTTGTTCCCCCCTGATAAGCCAATAGTCATGTTCAGTACACATCTTGCAGATTATTGGAACTGGTTATTTTTGAAGCCCATTCATTTATATAATGAACTTCAGAAACTATACATTAAGTGAAAAAAATCAAGTACAATAGTCTATTTTTAATCATGAAGACAATACTAATTATAATTCTCCAGATAAACATACATAATTACAGTAATTACAATTCAACAATAACTCACTGGTACTTACTATTATAAACTCATAAACTATTATTCAGTACCCTATAAAATTCAAAATCTAATTGAAAGTGCTAGTTTAGCATAATTCCCATAAGCCATCATTCTTTAATATTCTGGAATGAATGAGGTTTTGGTTGAGCTATTAATTGATACTGACAAGCAATAACCATTGGAATGAAACTGCAGTTATGACTGGCAATTAATCACATTTGCTGTCATCTCCGGTGTCAAACAAAATTCAGTACTATTCTAAATAGTTTTTAAAAGTTTATACCTTTTATGTTTCAATTCACTTAATGGAAACCAAAAACAGTTTCCTGGAATAATCAAGTGGTACCTAAAGTGTATCTAGTAAAATATGAATATTGCATTTTCTTAGTGTAAAAAGCTTTTGTTTTTCTTCTGAAATTATTTTCAGCATAGGTCTGTGGTTTTTTGCAGACTAGGAAAATCTCATCCCCCACACCCACCTGCATTATCTCAGCACATCTTTTTGACTCACAGATCACCTTTGGACATTGTAGAAATTGCACATGTAGAGAAACTTGGGAGCAGGAACTTTAGTAAGCATCATTAAAGACTTCAGATAATTTGAGAGGGATCTTTTAGAAGCTTCAACTGATCAATGTCTCTTTGAATCAGGGAAAGGAGGCAGCAGGATTTAATTTCCTTTCCCTCATTTTTTTTCTAATTAACAGGGCAACTTAGCAATGTTCGTTCCCTCTAACCCACTGCATCCATATAGAGCATTGTCTACCCCAACCTGATCTGTTCGAAGTCACTGGAACGTTCCTTTTGGCACCAACATTGTGACCTTAGGACTGAAACACAGGAATGTATTTAGTTGCAAACCAAGCAAGGTCATCTACTAGATAATCACTTCAAGGGCAGTATTAACAACAAAAGATCCAATCCCAGATAAATTAAGCACTTCGGGTGAAGCGGAGGTTGTGACCTCAAAGGCAGGTGTCTACCAGATACTCAAGCAGATACACAGGCTTAATTCAATATTCATGAATCCCAATTCTTGTTTGCTCAGTGAGACATGTCTACAAAGAAAAATTCTTGTTTCATTTTACATGCTTACAGTTTGTGGCAAGTTTAATGTACTGAGATAGTTAATCCTCAATAAACTAAGAAAAGAAATAAAGCATCTGTTCACTCTAAGCTCCAAATCTGAAAAATGTTTTCTGGAAGGGTCTTCCATAAAGCTGAAAATGCCAACAACTTAAAAATAAAAAAGGATTTATGTGCTATAATTAAAAACTTGAGTAGACAGAGCAAAGTTACTTATTTAGAAATATTTCTAAATGCATAGCATTTATATATGTTTCAGGAAATGTTAGTAAAGTGAAGGAACTTACTAGCAAGCAGACACTTAGAAAAGAACATTAAACTAATTACCTACATTTATTAATAATGTAAATAGAATGAACTTATTTTAATTATTCTGTTTTTTCCTTTATTTCTCTTTCTACTAATTGCTTTTATGCTCGTTATTGACCTACAATAATATAAAGAGGCAATGGCCAAGACTTAGATTCCATGCTGTTTGAAAGCTGCCTCAATATAAAATGACCTTTTCTTCCTTGTTATTTATGGTCCTGATGCTGCTAGGTTTTGGCATCTTTTTGTTCGTTTCTTTCAAAAGTTATTTAAGTTCTACTCTAATTTTGGATTCTCCTCTTTCTCTTCTTTCTTTTCTCCTGTTGTTTTCCTAATTGTAACTTTATAAAATTTCAAGTGTCTATAAAATGTCAAACTACTCAGGGAGTGGGTCAATTATTTTCAGTTGTCTGGAGTTGTATGTTTCGGCTAACTCATGTTGGCAGATTTCCTACAAAAAAAAAAAAAACCTTGCTTAAATTCAGAAGTGCAGCAGGAACAGTACTGGGATTCTTTCAGTTGATTAGAATTGCAATTTGCTCTTGATCCTTGAGAAGTTCAGGTTAAAAATCCTGTTGCATAGCTTGGAGCTTTGGTATCTGAATTGAACCCAGTCTGAGTACATGTTCAGAGCCCATATGCTTCTAGAAGAAACTTTGCAGCACACCTCTGTATGAGGTGCTTTGGGTAAGATCCAAGTGAGATTTCTCTCCTTCCCCATTTAAGTATCAATCCTGTCTTTGTCTGCCTGTTGCCCTTCAGTCAGAAACACAGAACATTCACAGTAGAACATTCTATTTGCTCTCTCCAGACCTATCAAATGCCTGACTGCCAAAAGTGGTATTTAATAAAGAGAGTTAAAGGAAATCCTTTCCCTATCTGGTCTGAGTTCCAGTCTTGTATCAAGTTCCATGACTGGAAAAGTGCACAACTGAGTGACATGTGATTCTTCCACTGTAGAATCACCGATACAGAATTATACTTAAATGTGAATGTACAGCAATAACATAGCAAATAAAAGAAATACTACACAAAAGAATTCTTCCATGTTTTCTGTTGAAGTTCTTATCTGCTATGTTGTTTAATGTCTCCTATAAAAGTCTCCTTTCCCTCCATGGTAAATTTCTTTTACACTCTGATACCTAGGAGAAATGCCTCTCTTGAAGAAATGGAAAGCTTCCTTTCACCAGAATGAGAATTATGTAACTTAACAGTTTCCAAAATAGTTTTAAAAGAAAATTATTGTGGAGGATGTTATTATGTATGAAAAGTGAAAAAGTCTATGCCTGTGAAACTAAATTTGTTTAACAATTGAACCAAGATTAAAAAATTGAAGAGGTTTCTTTTTAACTGTAGGATGTCCTCAAGACTTTGATTTGCTCCTGTGTACTGCCAGTTTCTAAGAGGGAGATTTAACAGCCACATGGTTTCCAGCTCACTGAAAGATATAACCCTTGTTTTCAGAACGCTATTAAAAATCTTTTCACATAACCAAAGAACTAAAGAAAAATCTAAAGAACATGTTTTTGAATGCTAGGATAAATTTTTTTTTTTTTTGCGTTCCTTTTGACTTAACTGCTAAGAAGCACAAAGCTAAATATACCAGTCAATCAGAGTATCCAAAACAACTCTTTAGTTAATATAATTCCCCCATCCCATTAAAAATTATAACACTCATCGTTATCCACTACAGAATCTTGGAAGCAATAAAGTATAAATGCATGAAACTTTAACACTTATAGCATTATTGAAAACACTGAGAAAAACAAGCATAGTGACAGTGGTTTTCAAAAATGTTTACTCATCACTGCCACTATTATTTCACTTTATTTAAAATATGAAACTTCAACACCGATCCCTTTGTTCAAGGGATACAGAGAGCTTCATACATCCTTGAGATGGCCTTGGATGATCAAAACCAAATAAAAATTCCATGCATAATAAAAGACAACTCCTATATTTAAATCACAGGATTACATTCATTTGAACACTATTTGAAAAATAATCAGGTATTATTATCTACAGTCTTGCAGATTAATTCTATTTCTTATTTTTTTAAGTTGTAAAATACAGTTTCCTAATCACCAAAGCCACTGTCTTACTATTGATTTAATATTAGCCACATTCCTCAGTTTAAACAAAAAAAAATCAGATCTTATTCAGGGAAGGGAACATCATTCCCCTTTAACTCAGCTTCTTTAAAAGTACCCTTTCAACAGGGCACCTGGGTGGCTCACTGGGTTAAAGCCTCTGCTCAGGTCATGATCCCAGGGTCCTGGGAGGGTCCAGGGATCGCCCTGCATCAGGCTCTCTGCTCAGCAGAGAGCCTGCTTCCCTTCCTCTCTCTCTGCCTGACTCTCTGCTTACTTGTGATCTCTGTCTGTCAAATAAATAAATAAATAAAATATTCAAAAGTATCCTTTCAAATTTGTGTCCTCATAAATCACCAAAGAGCTTGTTAAAAATGTAGATTCCATGGGCCATTTCCCAGAGATTCTGATCCAGTAAGACTGCATGAGTCCTGGAATCTCCATAGTTAATCCCAAGTGATTTAGACGGTAGTCTATGGTCCTATATTTAAAAAATTGCTTTTGAAGAGCATGTTGCCATGAGAGACAAACTTTAGTTGCACTTAAACTCAATTTCCTTCCCAGTCCAAGAGGGCAAAGCCACTAGCACTACTTGGGAAAGGACTTACAGTCACTCAGGGCTTCAGCATAGAAATGCTCACCCTTCCTTGCTTCATAAACCCTCTTAAATCTCATTCCATCCATACTTAAGCAGCACACTTTGTTCAGCATGGACATGTGGGTTCTAGATGCAGCAATGTTGTTAACCAATTACTTGGCTCAATTAGTAAATCCCATAATTTTACTTCATATCATTCAAATAGTACATTAGATTGCATTATTCCAAAAATCACAATCAGTCTCAAAGTCCTGTGAATTAGTAAACTTTGATTTTTCTTGTTTATTTTCTCTCCATGTTATTTGATCTCATCTGTTTTTGTTTTTGTTTTTTTTAAATGAGCTTTAAGGGTAGTTGGGTAATTTTTTTTCCTAATAACCTGACTTGTCTTTTATCAAAATACCACACATTGTCTCCATTCTCTTTCAGAGATAAGATGTAAGAAGAAGTAAAAAATTTGAGATCACTGTGACTTTATCAGGAGCTCACTAGTAGTCCTTTTGACCCCACCTGGTAAATCCACTGGGCCAGACAAAAAGGTTTGTATGCTGAAGCATCAAACATTTAAAGAAGAAAAAAAAGTGAAAGCATTGAGAATTCCTCCACCCCCACCTTTTTCTTAAACTGGCAAAGTAATTGAATGTAGATATAGACTGAATATAAAACTGTTGTGAAAGTGACAAAAAGGTTTGATTCTTCCTGAAGAGAAAATTTCAACACATACTCTTCTTTGTCTCCAGTCAAGCCAGTGATCTCTGTTTTTGTGGAACAGAAAAGTACATAATATTCATTTGGTTTGGTTGAGTTAAAGCAACACACGACCTTTGTCTTCTATACCAGCTATGAAGGGAAAACAACAGGCATCTGTTGCCTGTGGGATGAAGTGTTGTCCGTGATCACCTTGATAATCAGTGCAGGGCTATGGCTAGAACACAGGCTTCTCTACTCCAGTACTCTGCCCTCTAAACCAAATGAAACACAATTCAACAAAACAAAAAACCCAACAAACAAACAAAACAGGGGCCACCCTGTGTCCTGCCAAGTATTGGTTTGTTCTTGATATCCAAGATACAGTGTTTCTCCATTTAACTAAAATTTTAGAACTAAACAGTTTAGATATTAAATAAAATATAACACATCTAAAATTTCAGTTGGGTAGCCAAATATTCTGTAGCCAAATATATTCTTACTTTGCATTAAGATAGAAGGTAAAAATATCCATAACTTTTTACTAGAAAAGATGAAATTCTTGGTTTACAAAGGACATTTGGTCAACATTTCTAATTCATAAATGTATATAAATTCCCATCTTTAAAGGTTTTTAAAGATGGGAATTTATGAAAGATTCTAAAAAGACCTCCTTATGCTACAGTAATCTCCCCATGGCATCCTTATATTACATTAATGTCATTAATCACATAATCCATCTCCAAAGTCACTTTATAATTTACTTTGTATAAAAATAAAATTAGAAAAAAGGAAAAAAAAAGTTACCTGTGTCATATAGATAGCTAACTGTATCACCAGTAATTTTGGAAGTAGAGATACAGTGTTTTTCCATAATGTAAAGTTATCTACACTTTATAGCCAGATGGCTCATTTTAAGGGATGAGCTCTGGAATTACAGAGAGGTAGAACTGAACCCTAGATTAACTCAAGAGCGCATTTCTTCATTTCTCCAAGCCTTTTACCTCTTTAAACTTCACCTGTAAAACTGGCACAATGTTACCTACAGAAACCTTGCATGTATTAAGGAGTAAATCAGTTTTGCCACAAGAAAACAATTATTCCGAAGTAGGAGACCGAAGGAAAGCATACCTATAATAGCCATTCCTCATTGAAACTGCAACACAGGAAAACGTCGCAAGTGAGAACATCATGGATTAATGAAGATGAGGATATCCAGTCTACTCACCGTCTATTTCTGTAATGCTTTGATTATTATTCCCCCACTGTCTTACCTCCAAACTTTAATAAAGCAGCAAGGTTTTTCAGTTTAAATATTTTGATCATGATAAAACCATTTTATTGAAATAAAGGTTTTTAAAGATGGGAATTTATGAAAGATTCTAAAAAGACCTCCTTATGCTACAGTAATCTCCCCATGGCATCCTTATATTACATTTTTAATACTTCCACATGCATGCTTGACAATAATTGCTTCTAAAAAACTGTACATCCCCACTACCGTGCACTATGGATAGATAAATTTAGAAGTAGAGCTTTTTCACATCAAAGAATTTTAAGTGTTTTGTTTAGTTCTTGTCAGAGTGTTTAGCCTCTTCTATCCCAATGCCTCATTTGTGCTAAATTTTAAGCCTCATGATTAAACCAGTATTCTTTTTCTCTAACCTCTGAGGAGGTGAATGCTCCATAATGACGATTTAAAATATATTCTAGATAATGTTGCCAAATCCTTCCACCTGGAGAGATTTCTCTTTCCATTACTTGTCCTTCAGATTACCAATGAAAATATAAAAGCTTTTTAAAAAGGGCAATTTTAAATAATCAGGATTTGGCCTTGGTCTCTTCCACACTGTCCCTGGGATCCATGGAATAACCCTTGGAGATCCCATCCTGTTGAATTCCAACCTGTTCAGATTTGACTGATGTGAATAGCTGGAGAATGGCTCACCATGCATTCAGAGTCTGGTATTTGGTTATTGTCATGGAGTCCTTGTGCATGGTGGTATAATCAAAATCCATTCAGACTCAGATGATTAGTCAATACACTTTCGAAGGATTCCTCTCTCTTTTCATCCTTCATACGTTCCCCCAAGGAAATAGGATGTATCAACACACCATATGGTAAATGGAATCAGTCACAGCACCACATTGTATCTTCTATCGTATGCTATTTTACAATATGACATGTTCAAGTTCTTTTCTGATGAACACTGTAACTCCTAATATAGATTTGGCAATAGCACTTGCTTCTTCCCCTTTCATAGTCATCCCTGTCATTGCTATTAGCCTATTTTTATGTCTGAATAAAAGCCCGTGTTTCTTCCTGAAATGCAGCTTTTTTATAACAGTGTATAAAAGTAAAATGTAAGCAAAAAGATGAAATAGCTCCAGATGTGGTAATTCAGTGACAAGTAGTTGAGCTATACTCTGGTAAAAAAAAGTGCCCATAAAAGATTGAATTTGACTTTATCCTAGAAACACAGTGTAGTGGAAACAACAGGGACTTTGCAGTTCTATCTCAGCTTATGACTCATTGTGTGAGTTGGGGGGCCTGGGGGGCAGGTGTTAGTTCTGAAATTAGGGAGATCAGAACACTCACTCCATGACACGGCAGTGAACTTTCTGTAAGACGATGTACGTAAAATTCCCAAAGCACAGAACCATGACACAAAATGTAAGTTTACCACATTTAAGAGCTGCCTTGTTCTTATACCTTCTAAACCCCCTCATGCTTCCTTGAAATTTCTCAGATAGATCACATATAAACTGTGAAGTTGAAAACCGCAGCTGACACATAAGCCCTTTATGTACTGTCATGGCATAGTGCAGCAAGTTAAAATGTGAGTCTGTCATACAAATAGGAGTTTGTCTGTCACTCAGCCTGTTACGTTATTATCATGTCACCTATGTTAAGGTAGAAGACTCAGAAGATAGGTCCAAGCTTCTTGCCTTATGTTTCCTTGCTCTATACCATGTGTGTAATTATTTAACCAGAGTCATATGATGAGTTGCATGATGCTTTGTTTGCTGACCAAACGGCAAGACATGTAAAGAAATATTATGAAAGAACACAAGGAATTAGCTCAGTGCACTGAAGGTACTAAGTACCTTACAAGTAAGTCAAAAGATAATTCGATTAGCAGTATAGTTCTGCATTTTGATGAGCAGAAAATAGAGGCAAGACTTAAAGTCATCTTCAAGTAAATAAACAAAGTCTTCCATGAAAGGTTTGCTGTGAGCTTCATGGATTAGCAATGAGAATCAAGTGTGACATCTAACTTTCTAAAATATGACATATTCTCACTTCATGCACTCATTTTCTTTACACCAGCCTTATAACGGAAGGGAGGGAAAAGAGCAAAACTAAGGGTGTTTACACTAAGGAGGCCAACAGCAGGAGGATTATTTGCATTATATCAGTTCCTGAGAGTCCTGGTTTTGACACAGTCCTTGGTGTTATCTTGCTCTGTCATCCAATCATCGAACTCTTGGTTCTTCCCGCCACTACTCGCTGAGCACAGCTTCAGTGAGCTGACGCCAGCCAGGCCAGGTGCTTCCCTGCTTAAGGATACTGTCGTTCTTCCCAATCACTCCTAGAGACTCATTATAGACAGGGAGACCTATACGAATTATTTAACAACTTGTACCAAGTAGGACATAACTATTCAGAAAGGATGCTTCTTAAGCATTTACTACATGTTAGGAATGATGCTAAATGTTTATAGACATTATCACCATATATTCCCTCAACCATCACAACCTAAGTACTACTCTTTTTCCCATCTCAAATAGGAGAAAACTAAGAGTTAGAGATATACCTTTCTCAAAGTCATATCATTTCCATGTAGAGGGACCAGAATTAGAATCCAGGCCAGTGACATAGATCCCATGGAAGAAAATCTGTACTATGGTGTGTCATGGTACCGCTTTTGCCTGATAGGTGCCCTTACTTTTTGACATTTTTCCTGCATGGTTGTTGACTAAATGTACCATATAATTATGCCTCTCATATCTGTCCTTTTACCTTCTTTTCAATCACTAGGAAAAGTGATTGCAAAATTTGTTTTCTGAATTTCAGAAAATTGCATCAGCTTAAGTGTTCAGAAAAAAGGCTTTGATGATTAAGAGCCTCATATCCATAGTTATAGTTCTAAAATTATAAGTTTAAATTGGGCCTGAGGAAAAGATCTGATTTATATTACTAAGAAAAATAAACCATGGAAGGGAATTAGGGCAATTTAGGGCCAAGAAAGATGGAAGCCCTTGTTTTGCCCATCCTTATCATTTTACAGAGGAGGATGGAAGGTCCAAAGGGTCCTTGATTGTCCCCAGGTCCCAGCGTTAGCAGCGCTCGGAGTGGAACATAGACATAAGATTTTACATGTTCTTCTGAAGATGCAAAAATAAAAGCAAAAAAGTTGACCGGGAGTCGAGGGTCCCCCAAATCCAAGTTCTGCCACTAAATGGCTATGCTCTCTGTGGGCAGTCGTTTATGCTTTTTGGGTCTCAGTTTCCTGAGGGTTTTCTTATTTTTGTGATTTTTCTTTTTTTTTAGTTTGTTCCTAACATTTTATTATCCTGAGTTTTCTTACGGTTACATCAGGCAGACATTATCATTATCCACTCGTGTGTCAGTCTACCACCATTCTAATTCCCAATGCAAATACTGCCCTCATTTTCTCCTTTGATATGAAGAGATTTTATGCTAAGATTTTTGTTTTGGGTTTGGTTATCCTTGAAGTCTTTAAAAAAATATCTACTAGAGTAGTTTAAAAAGTCATCTCTGTACAGGAACTAAATATCTTAATAATGAAGATACAATAAATATTTGATGATATATTTTGGTCATACAATCAGGGATAAAATGTACATCCCTGAAGATGTTTAACAATACATTCAAGTACTAAAGCTTTGATTAAAATTGCTTTTAGAGGCGCCTGGGTGGCTCAGTGGGTTAAAGCCTCTGCCTTCGGCTCAGGTCATGATCCCAGGGTCCTGGGATCGAGCCCCATATCAGGCTCTCTGCTCAGCAGGGAGCCTGCTTCCTTCTCTCTCTCTGCCTGCCTCTCTGCCTACTTGTGATCTCTGTCTGTCCAATAAATAAATAAAATATTTTTAAAAAATTGCTTTTAAAGAATAAGGAGTGAAGATAAAGGTGATCAATGGAGAAATTCAAGGACTTGAAGCACATTTCAAAAACCAGCAAAATGTGAAATACCATATGACTGAAAAAGAAACAACCTCGCTTGGAAATCCAGGCCATTTTAATATTCTTTGCCATTTTAACTGGCTTTTCCTCAAAAATATTTCAGTAAAGACTCGTTAGTGTCTTTAAATAAGGCCAAAGCCAACTAGAATAAGGAGGCCTGGAAACACATTTCTAAATTCACTAAAACACAACTTCGATTTTGAAGAATTTTTTTTTATTACAATTGGACTACTCATAATATTAATCTCAGTGAGGGCAGAGTGTTGATAACAGTAATAACAAAAATGATAATGACAACATATACTTACATTGTTTACTATGTGACAAATACTGTTCATATATATATATACACACATCAAATTTCATGTTATACATTTATTTTACTGTTTATCTGCTTTATAATAGTCCCACTGAGTAGTTTACAAGTTTTAAAAAAAGATATTTAACTTTTATATTCTAAGTAGTTTTGTTTAATTTCACTACAATTGATAAATGTAACATTGTACATTTCTGGGTTTCTAAAATGTTTATATGAAAATATCTTTGTCTAAACTGTGGTGCTTAATATGTTCCCTAGAATCTAGAAATGTCAGAATTAAAGGAGAAATTGTTAATCATATATTCAAAGAATCATCAGCACAAACAAATGAGAGCGTTTTACAACTGAGATAATGCAGGGGCAAAGATGTGAAAGACTTCCAAGGTCATTCAGTTAGTCAGAGTACAGTCAGATCCAGTTCTCTTTGCTTCCAGCGCTGAAAACTTTCCACTATCAGCAAAATCCATGTAGCTACACACTTAGCAGTAACTAGCAATAAAGGTAAAGTTCTAAGAAGGAAAAAAAAGCCTTTTACAATAAGTTTTTAAAACCCTAGGACATGACAGAAATGTTCCATAGTCTATTTAAAATACTGGGAAAAAGGTAATTTCAAATACACTAGCAAAGTTTTAATATAAGAATGTGGCTTGGGGAGCTGAGAACCCTTCTCCAGTATTCCTTCCAGTGTGTTCCAGACCTGCACAGAGGGGAGGCACAGAACTTCTTCTTAGATAGCAAGACATGACACATACCTCACATATCTGTCCAAGTCACCCCTGATCTTCGTAGGGCCACTGTTAGCTCATATGGTGCTTTGAATGAATTTAGGAAAAAATGCTTCCTCTGGATGATTGAATTAGAAAAAGCCACCTCATATCGGTGGCCTGGGCCCCTCAGGCACAAGATGACTCTGCGCCAAGAAAATGTACCTTCCTCCAGGAGGATGCAGAAGTCCTGAGAGCACACTGCTTAGAGAGTCAATCAATGGCTCTTCTGCATTTCTTCCTGTTTGGGGGGGGAGGGCACTTCTGCACAATATACAAACTACACAACTCTATGTGGTGGTCTTGCTTTTGGGTCTGCTGTCTCATGAATTCCCCCGGAGGTTAAAATGAAATGTCGTGGTTGTAGAGTCTTCCACTGAGTATTTATTAACACACTGTATTCTCTCTAGTCTAAAGATGTGTTCTTCTACCTCTTGTTTAAAGGCCACATCTCTCTCTACCAATGCCTTCCATCCATCTCCTCCTAACTCAATCAAGCAGCATATTTTTTGCTTATTTATCTTCACCTTTTTCTATATCTTGACTCCTTTCCTGTTTATAATTATTCCAGCTAGCTGATCACCAAAACTCTCCTTTTCCTCCTGGGCACACTTATAGACCACATATCCCAGGCTTGCTTAAGGTCAGGTATGCTTTATGACTAAGATCTGGCAAATGGGCAAGTGGATGAAAACAAATCAGCTGCAAGTGGGTCTAGCCTACAACACTTCTTATACAATCGTCCATGTTCTCTATCATTTCTCAAGGACAGAAGATGCAGTAGAGGTGTGTGGGCCTTCGGAGGTAGTAGAGTCATTATATCAAGGAAACCTGGTCCCTAAGTAACTATAGAATGGACCATTCATTGTAATCCTCATTGGACTGTAAAGAAGTGAATACATTTTTTTTTTTTTTTTTTTTGGATTAAGTCACTGAGTTTGGCAGTTGTTTTTTATACTAGGCCACCAAAGTCCAAAGCAAAATGTACCACTTTCCATTTGCCAGGCTCTAGTGAAGAATCAGACCATTGCTAGAGGTAGCCATCCTTTATGTGGTACAGGAAATTCAATGATAACATGCCTTTTCACCCTACTTTCAAAGACATCAAACCTTCAGGACAACAGTAAGCCTCCAGCTTACCCAAACTTGTGAGAACATCAATAATTTCTCAGCTTCCAAGCTGTTATTACAGACCCGACTCAGATTTTTGGGTTTGACACACATTCTCTATGATTAAAAAAGAACACATAGAATTTGGTTGTTCTTAGTCATACCACCACAGGCCACTCTTGAAAGAAAAGTAACTTCCCAGGGACTTGCTGCAATTTAGATCACAAAATCCAGTATGTATGTTTTAGCTCTATAAATTTCCCTCCAATACTCAGGCTATCATTTAAAGGATAATAAAGGTCATTAATTTTTTTTTAAAATGTATGCACCACACAAATTTACCTCATTATCTGAGATTAACTTGCATATTCCATTTGTTTTCTCCTATTCCCTTAGTGGATAGTAATGCAAAGAGATGACAAGGATGTTTACTTTCGAGATTAGAACCACCTGTTATAATTCATTTCAACTTGGTGGTAAGATAAGTAGGTTCACAACAAAGAAGAAAATGGAAGGAAATATTACTATTGATAATCAAAGACTAGGGTAAAAACTTGAGACCTGAAAACCAGAAATCTTAAAAAATATTGTGGCAAATACATCAAATTGCAAGATAGGTCTGGCACAGCTGTTCATCAGAGCACAGCTTAAGAACATAGAGTATTTTTGAGGTACTTCCTCCTTGGAATGACTTCTGTTTTAGAAAAAGCTAATATAAACACTAAAAGGGAAAATGAAATTATAAGCTTTTAACAGTAATACTTTTGAGGCTAAAATTAGATTAGGAGAAGGCAGCAAGTTTCTGTAAGGTTTTATATTATACAGATTCATATTATCTGACTATATAAAACACTCCCCGATTGACATGTAGGTCAACTGTGAGGTCCCGGAAACCATTTGGTCCCTCAGACCACTCACTTAGTGCTGAGAAACGGAACCCCAATGACAAGATGGCATCATAGGCAGGAAGAGAAGCTTGTTTCCAGCCTCCAGTGACCACCCCACACTAGGGGAATGGAGCTTGCTTGTTAGGTATAGTTAAGTCACTTCTGCCACCATCCCCAGGGATATAGCTGAAAACAGAGCATAGCAGGGGAAAGAGATAATTCTTTGCTAATTTGAAAGAACTATCTATTAGTAATCCTAAGGGTTAGCTCTTGGATGGCAGGAACACCATCAAAGTATGCAAAACTCACTGAAGAGCATAAAGTAATTTGTGAATTTAAGGCAGCAGGATGTAGTAGAAAGTCTGTGTTCTGAAGGCCAGGGTTGGTTCTAGTTCAATCTCTTCTGAGATGAGCGAACTAGGAAGGTTATAATGCAAGTTACAAAACTTCTTTTTTTGGAAGATAGTGACACTAATACCTGCCTCACAACTTTGTGAGCTACGCATATAAACATACACACATGCACACATACATGTTGGTGGTTTTAATTATTATAAATAACTACATTGATAACAAACACCACTAATTCATTTAATATAGTCCTCTAAGTACTTACTGAGAGGCTTATGTGTTCTCAGCATTGAGTTGGAAACTAGAAGTGATTCTAAGAAGGGATCGGATCTTAGTCTCAAGGAGAATACAACTATTTGGGGAGTCAAGGTATACTCACGAAGCAATAAGCATTAATACAAAATCATACGCTATTAAGAGTAAAAGTGGTTTTTAGGGGATGAATAATACAAAATGAGAGGTAGGCCTTGAGCTGGGTTAAATATATTACTGAATAGGAGAATATTAGTTGTTAAATAGTTTTTAGTTATTATAGTTTAGTTAATAGTTATTGAATATTAAGTATTAGTTAAGAAGCAAAACACACCAAAAAAAGAGAAAAAAGATCTAATTTTAACACCTTTGAGATTTATCTTAATCCTAGAAATTTAGCTGGATAGGTTTTGCTGCATGTGACAGAAAACCAAAATGAGAGTGATTTAATTCCTGATTTAAGTTAAAAGTTTATCTCTCTTTCTCTCTCTCCCCCACTTCCCTCACCCCTTCCCCACACATCTGGGTAGACAATCCCAGGCCGCTACAGCATTTTCTGAGTCAGACTTCAGGTTCTTTCTGTCTAAATGCATCTACTCCCATGGTCCTGAGGCTACTAGGACTGCAGCCATATATCTGCCTTACAGGCAGCAGGAAGGGAAGGAGGGTAAAGTAGGGCTCACTCCCCTCTTTTAAGAGACATTGTGGGCACCTGGGTGGCTCAGTGGGTTAAGCATCTGCCTTCAGCTCAGGTCATGATCCCAGAGGCCTGGGATCGAGTCCCACATCGGGCTTCCTGCTCAGTCCCACATCGGGCTTCCCACATCGGGGCTGATTCTCCCTGTGCCTGCTGCTCCCTCTGCTTGTGCTCTCTCTCCTTCTCTCAAATAAAGTCTTTGAGAAAGATAAAGAAGAAGAAGACATTCTAGATATGAACTATGTTTCCTTTCACTTTCCATTTTCAGAACTTGGTCCTGTGGCCATGTTGAGACACAAGGCTTCTGGAAACTGGATTCTAAGCATTTTTTAGAGAAAAAAGAAAGGGCATGGGTGGCAGAGTCAGGGGGAAATAGAGACAGTAAGCCTCTAGTAGGCTTTCTGTTTCTGTTTCCTTTTTCTTCCTTTAGTCAGAGAACTAACATTTGCCCCTAGAAGAAGAGAGGGCAAGGAGTCAACCTATGCTCCCCTTCCAGCACTCTCGCTAACTAGGCAAGTGCGGTACCTCTCTCTCTACTTCCTTTCTCAGCTGTAAAATGAAAGCAAGGTCCTGTAACGGATCTGAAACTCTCTAATTTTATCATGGGTAAAATCAGACTGATGGAGCTGGACCCAGTGACTTCACAAAATGGGAAACATTCAAGAGGTTAACACTTAAAAGATCAGATTAGTTTGCTGAACTAGAAAAAAAAGGTTTATAGTCTCAGAGTCATAAAAGAAGGGGTTTCTTTCTACAGGGATTTTGGTCCTGGTACACAGAGCCAATGGAAATTCTTATTTAAGGTTGTTGATTTGATACTTCAGGAACCTCAGCAAGCACAAAATTTCATGCAGCAAAGTCTGCTGGATCCAATCTTTTTGGCAGGCAGCCTGAGGAAAGCACGGTAAGAAGTTAGAGAACCTTAATTCTTGTCCTGGCTTGGTCACTCACTACCACTGGGACTTTCAGCCAATCATATATCTTTGGGTCTCAGTTTTACTAAATGCAATGTTTTTGTAGGTATTCCAAAAAAAATAAGGTAGAGACCCAGAGGTCTCGATCCCTCCCACTCAAAGATTTGACAAAGATGTTAATGTACTAATGTGCCAGTTAAGCTGGCCATGTGGAAAAAAAAAAAAAAATGACCACCAAATAGTCTGGTGAAACACATGGCTGCTCCCCAAGTGAAAGGTTCCAGAAAAAGCAGGATGGTGTCTGAAGCAGAGCAATTCTCTATGGCACTGAGACAAGGGATGTGTTGTAATGGTGGGATTGAATGAGTTTAGCTAAGAGCCCCACTTTCTGAGCAAGTGAAGCATTTCCAGTAGCTTGTGTGCCCACCTTATGGAGGATGAGTAGCAGAATCCAGGATGTGATGCTGAATGCTGGGGAGAAACCAGAGGCCATGGCAGGGGGTGGGGGGAGGAACATGAAGAATGAGGATACATCTTGACCTTGAAGAGGTTTGGCTCAATGACATTTGCTTTCTAGTGCTAAGAATGCTTCCTGTATTCTTTGTTTGACAAGGTTGCTGTTTGAGAAGATATTCACTGGTACCACAGGGAAAATGTGGGTGGCAGAAAAAAATTAAGGTTAAGAAATATTATAGCAGTGATGTGGAAAGGGGTATTCTATATTAAACAGGAATCTAACACTGTAAATTTGTGGTACATCTAGATGCCAGAATTATAGGAGAGCTGAATCAGAGCTGCTTTTTCAATTCCCTATGTGGAAGATTTGTTTCAACCCAAAGAGAAGTCTGGCCATTGTTCTTCGCTACTTGGAGGTAATCTCTAGGCCCCTGGAATGTCCTGCCTAATAGGAGTTTCTTTGCTTGCCTGGGGACTTTGGTCACCAGTCTAACAACATGATATATATGATACTTAGAAACTGCTATATCAGTTTTGGCCTCTGAAGGAACTACAAACGAGGGGATTGTCCCTAATTTCCAGGAGGGGTTGAAACTAAAGGTCAGCCATGTGGTCAGTATGTGATTGACTCCCAGGAAAAATTCTGGATACCAAAGGCTGCAGCGAGCTTCCCTGGTTGGCAATACTCCGAGCTACTGAGTCTCAACATTGAGTCATGCATCATAGCTGAGAGAAGGTAACACCATCTATTATTCTACAGGTGAAGATGAGGAAGCTCTATATTTTGACACCTCCTTGGCTTTGCTAGTATCTCTTCCTTTTGGTGGTTTTAATTTGTATCCTTTTACTATAATAAAACTAATGTAAATTGTAGTTTGGTTTATTATTATTATTATTATTATTTTTTAGTTCTACTAAGTCGTTCTAGTGAATTACTGAACCCAGGGGATTCGGCAAGGAATCCAAACTTGTAGCGAACTATTCTGGGTAAAGCGAGGGTAGTGTCCCTGAAGATCTCTGAATTTGTGGCTGGTGTCCTACATGAGAGCAATCTTGTGGAGGGCTGTGTCCTCAGACTTGGAGTTTGCCAAACTCATTCCAGCTCTTGTCTGATGTCTTCTGTCAAACTGGCAATCTGTGGTCTGTGCCCCTACCCACGAGTTTGAAGAAGTCTGAGTACCCCTCATCTAAAAGCTCCTTTCTCTTTTGGGTCTGCTGGACCCCTCTGATTGGCAGCATTGGTTGACCATTCAAAATCTATTGTCCCATTTCTCCTTTTCGTAGGTGCACCAAGGCTATGCCCTATTCCCCTTACTTCCATCCCAAGCACCTTCCTCAATACTCCTTTATTTCTTGGGGCACCTGAGTGGCTCAGTGGGTTAAGCCTCAGGTCATGATCTCAGGGTCCTGGGATTGAGCCCCACATCAGACTCTCTGCTCGGCAGGGAGCCTGCATCCTCCTCTCTCTCTGCCTGCCTGTCTGCCTACTTGTGATCTCTCTCTATCTAAAAAAAAAACAAAAAACAAAAAACTCCTTTATTCCCTGTTTTGCCCCTTATCTTATGAATCATAATGAGCTTAATATTCCAAATACTATTCCATATAGTAAATAAAATAACCTAGTTAGAGAAAGTTATTTAAAGTTATATACAGATCAATGTTCCATTATCAGACCTTTAAAACAATAAATTGATGACCAATTTGCTTTTCTCATAATTTTTATTTTCTTATCTTTTTAGTACATCTTCTTTCCCTTGACTTTTACCAACTCCCAATCTCAACTTCCCCAGTGATTTCATTTTTTTTTAAAGATTTTATTTATTTATTTGACAGACAGAGATCAGAAGTAGGCAGAGACACAGGCAGAGAGGAGGAAGCAGGCCCCCTGCCGAGCAGAGAGCCCGATGTGGGGCTTTCGATCCCAGGACCCTGAGATCATGACCTGAGCCGAAGGCAGAGGATTAAACCACTGAGCCACCCAGGTGCCCCATCCCAGTGATTTCATTTTAAGGGCAGTTAATGTACTCGTCTGGGCCAGGTATTGGATCAAATTTGGTCAAAGTCAATCATGACAATTCTGTTTTCTGCTTTCCATTTAATGTATGACTCTCCATGTGACCCAGTTCTGACCACTGAGCTCTAAAGAGATTTCTGCTGGGGGTGCTAGTATTCTGGGAGAGAATACTTCCTCTCTCTCATTGCCTTCCTGATGAGAGGGTGCACATAGCTTATTTTCCTGTCTCTGGTTTGTCTCCCTTGCATGTGACATAATGCCGGGGGATGTGGGTCATTAGGCCATATCAACCTACAAGATTAAGAGAGCTGGATTGAACCTGGAGCACTAATGGTATTTTTGAGTTTCTGCAATCACCTTCAGCTACTTATTTCAGGACTTCTTGCTATGTAAGGAAAATACATTTGTATTTGTTTACAGTCTGTATATATCTGCTTCTCTGTTGTTTGTACCCAAATGCATTTATAAGTTACTGACTCCCATAGAAAGAAGAAGGTGAGTTACCATGTTCAAAGTCATAGGTGCACCAAGGCCATGCCCTATTCCCCTTACTTCCATCCCAAACACCTTCCTCAATACTCCTTTATTCCCTGTTTTGCCCCTTATCTTATGAATCATAATTTAAAGTTATATACAGATCAATGTTCCATTATCAGACCTTAAAAATTGATGACCAATTTGCTTTTCTCATAATTTTTATTTTCTTATCTTTTTAGTACATCTTTTTTCCCTTGACTTTTACCAACTCCCAATCTCAACATCCCCAGTGATTTCATATGTGGTACATAATCATTGTTTATGCATTCATATTAAAACTACTTTATATCCCATCCACCAAGACATTAATAATTTTAAAGAACTTCAAAAAGTTTATTAATCTGATCTCAGCTGACTAAAAGCATCTATGTAGTCCTCATTCAAAATAAATTTATCTCTTGCTTGACTTAAATATTAAACATTAAATTCACTGCTTTTCTAAGTAATGACTAAGGAGACCTCTTCAACCATGTTGTTTATTTACAAAAACTAGGACCCCAGTTCTAGAGGATGAGTCCCATGAATAAAAACTTATCTCAGTTATTGACCCAGCTGAGAGCATAATTAGTATATGTTTTCCTTCCAAAATGTCTGAACTAAATAACAACTAACAAATCAATCACATCTGAGTCTCTCTAATCCTTAATATTAATGTTTAATTAGGAAACCTCCAACGAGACTATTTCCAGTGAGAAAATATGTCTTCACACCGAGAATTTTATTTTTTTAAATGACTTTATCTATTTACTTATTTGAGAGAGAGAGAAAGATCATCAGTGGGGTAAGGGGCCAAGGGAGAAGCAGGCCCCCCCATGAGCAGGAAGCCCAAAATGAGGCTAGATCTCAGGACCCTGAGATTATGACCTGAGCCAAAGGTAGAAGCTTAACTGACTGAGCCATGAGGCATTCTGCACACACTGAGAACTTTAAGCTCCCTCTTCAAAATATTCTACTCTATTTAGTTTTCTAAAAACTATTCTACTATTCTATTTTCTAAAAGGAGAGAGTAAAAATTAAGACAGTATACATGTAAAGAATGTCACTGTCCGTTTTAGAACCTGACTTTCATCTTACAAAACAAAAAGCATTAATACCAAATCATATACAGATCTCCAGACTACTACAGTACTGAAAGACTCTGCCTACCCTATATAACCCACACATTTTAAAAACAAGATAGGAGAAGCAGAATTCCACTTTGCAGAGTCGATTTTCCATCAACATCCTGGTCACATCTTTGAGAATAAAGTACGTTTATACAAGTAGACCAGTGATTACTGGACTCCTTTCAAATACTCTTCTATTCCTTTGTAAAAGCATTCTGCTGAATTTATATCTCATTTTATGGCATAAAAACAAGTAAAGGCTTCTAAATCACTATATATAGTTTAGTCCATAAGGAAGAAAGTGTGCCAGTGCTTTTTCCTTCTTCCAAATATGGAGACATTCAGGTGGAAAGATAGACCCTGACTTGCCCACATCTTAACAGAACAAGCATGCAGCAAAACCACCATCTGGGTTCCCCATCGCAGTTATATGTTTGGTGGGATACCTCACAGCAGAATCGCTTCTTAAGGCTTATTTTAAATCTGAAACTTTAAGATATCTTAGAAAATTGAACACAACTGAGTTAAATTGTTGAAAACACAGAAAGAATACAGCGAAATTATGAAAGGACAGATCCTTCACTTTCTCTTTTATCGGAGCAGGCAGAAAAATTACTTACATCATTTATACAGGAGAATGAGTGAAATGTATTTGTCTCAGGTTTTAAAAGGGTATAGAGACAAAGGTAAAGAGTTCCGATAAAATCAGTACGACCCAGTGAACAGTTTGGATGTATTAAAACATTCGTTCAGAAGAACTTGGGATTTAAAAATAAAAGACTTAATGTGTTTTCAAAACATTCCTCCAAGTTCAGGGTCAGTATTAATACTGTCATTAAATAATGGAGCTCAGTAGCCCCTTCTGGGATATCAGTCAACACACAGCAGATTCAGGACCAAAAGCCTCATGGTTGTGACCTCTAAACTCAATTCCATTTCCAGGAGACGATTTGTCTTTTAAGGTAATAGGTCATATTAAAGAGATTAACCACTATGGAAATTCAAAGCATAGGCTAATTAGGAATAATGAGCTATATATTTATGCCTTATAGACCCACAGCTAGAAGTTGGGTGAGCTGGGAGACATTCATGGAGGATGACATAATCATCACATGTAAAAATCTAATAGGACCTCAATAAATGTTCTGCAGGACTCCTGCAGTGATTGTAGAACAATCTGTTAGTAGGGATAGAAAGGAAGTAGCAAACTGAGATGATTTCTGATTAGTTCAGGCTTTCCAAATACCAAAACTACAATATCCAGATTACTCTAAAAACACTTGAGTTCCTTCAAATCTTCATCTACCTCACTATATGTAAATAGTTTAAACCTTTTGTGAGACATTTTAAAATACCTCTAAGCACGAGGTGGGACAAGGAAAAGGCTCCTCACAAAACGTTGACGACTTCAAGTTACCTAAAAACTGTGTTTAATTTTGATCTGATAATTGCTTACATATAACTTGGTTGCTATAAAATGAATTAGTACTTCAAGACGAGGAAGAGAATAGAATGGAAGAAACATGGATTGAGCAAGCAGCGACATCTTTAATCAAAATAAGTCAGAAAAGCTAAGAAGTCTATCCTCTTGATCATGTAATCAGAGTAAAATCAGAAAGGGGGATACAGCTTTTTTTCTACCTTAAAGAGAGGAGTGCAGGGTAAGAATGCAAAATGAGCAGCAAAATGAGTAGCCATGTGAAAACCAAGGCCTCAGAATTTACTCGTTAGTAAAAAGGCATATGCATGAAGAGTCTATTTAAAAAAGAAGAGCAAGCCATTAATTATAAAAATATTTCCATTTGGCAGGAAAAAAATAATTGTTTTAAAATAATTTCAGCATCTCACCCAAACAAATCATAACTAATGCTTTTGTATGGAGTTATTTTAATGACTGATTTGCATGTGCCAAGATTGAAAAGTAATGATTTCAATGATTTTATATTAATATCCATTGTTGCCACTTGGTTGGTAACCTTGTTGGAATGAGATCACTTCATATTATCAATATCTCTGCCTCCTCTCTCTCAAGGTTTGAAAAAGAAAATAATTAAATTTTCCAGAATTAGATGTAATAAGGAGCAAGATAAAATTGAAAAGATCTAATAGTACTTTAGAAATAACAGATATGTGAGCTGAAACACCACTTGTCCACCAAAGACAGCCAGAGGCACAAGGACAATAAAACAACCAGGAAAGCCAGATAGGTTAGTTTAACACTAGCTGCTATCTCTAAAATGTAACCGGAAGTTAGCATTTGATTTTTGGCATAATTTAAATTAAAAAGGCATGATACCTACTTTCAATACTTAAAACCACTGAGCATTAGGATAATTACCAAAAAGAATACTCAGGCACCAAATGAGTAGGCTAGAGGATCACCTCTCAAACATTAACATGCATGTGAATCATCTACAGATTTTGTCAAAATAATAGATTCTGATTCAATAGGTCTGGGGTGGGGTCTGAAATTTTTGTGTCTCCAACAAGCCTCCAAGAGAGAAGTATGCTGCTGGTTTGGAAATAGCAGGGCACTGCTGCATGTAGTAGGAACAGGTGCAGGGACCTTTCTTGGCCCATGAGTTGAAAGGGTTAACCCAGGACTGAGGCAATCTGGGCAGCTTCTGCCCTAAACCCTTCTCTTCCTTAATGCTATCATCCTAGGGTGACTGGAGCACCACTAGACAAATATAAAATCGGCAGGTTTCTCTTGGAAATGAAAAAATGACTAGTGTTCTACCAAATACAACACAGGGGAAATGACCATTTCATGATTGCTTTAGATTGCTTTGTTTCAACGGATTTAACTTGTTCCTAATACACAATAACATCTGAGTCATATTCAATATGCCCTTTCTCCTTTAAGGAAAAGAGTTGTTTTTTAATAGTTGGAAGAAAGGAAATTCATTATTAATTTAAGTAGGATCCAAGGTCTGGAAAACAGGAAAATTAAAGGATTTCCAAAAAGCTGTTTGATTTTGACTTAATTTAAAATTATATCCGGGGTGCCTGGGTGCCTCAGTCAGTTTAAGCATCTGACTTGGGTTCAGCTCAGGTAATGATCTCAGGGTCTTAGAACTGAGCCTCCAGTTGGGCTCCCTGCTCATTGGGGAATTTGCTTAGGATCTTTCTCTCCTTCTCCCTCGCCCCTCCCACACCACTCCCCCACACTCTCTAAAATAAATAAATAAATAAAATCTTTAAAAAAAGATAAAACCAAAATTATATCTGATGATTTCCTGTTTTGACTAGTATTTTGTATAAACCAAATTATATTATCTCTGTTTCAGTTTACCTTCTGATCACCTCAAAAATAAAGATGTAAAAAACAGAAGGTTATTTTTGTTAACTATGAGCAGAGTTCTATGAGAAGAGAATGGGTACAGTTCTGCCAGTGATTTCACTATCATTCAGTTTCTGCACGTTTGTATGACCTCCAGTTTATGCTATAATGTCAAAGAATAATCAGCCCTATCCTGTCTTTTCACAAACTTTAGCAGTAACATAAATCATATCAGGTTGAGGTTCAAAATACGTCACTTTGCTTCAAGAGGGCAACCTATCTTTGCAAAGTAATGCATTTTTGTGGTTTATTTGGGATAATGAATAATTTTTGTCTAACCTATGCTTGAAGTGTATACCTGCACTACTCTGGGAAATCACAAATATTTGCATACTTGGATTTTTTTGTTGTTGTTTTGTCCTTGGAGGACTCATTTCTCTACTTTGTATTACAGTACAAAGTATTTTTTCATTGATTTAGCTAACTTTGGTCTAGTCTAAATCTTTTTTAAATAGACAAAGGAATGACTATATTCTACTTAAGCTCTTTTCAAGAATTCCAGTCATGTTTATATTATTGGGGAAATAATAGAGGCTACCAAAATTTATGTGGACTTAAGGAGATTAACCTACTTTCCTTACGTTTATTGGACTGCTTTCATTTGTCATTAATTTTTAGCACAGTGTCTTTAACAATTAACCAAAAAAAGAAAAAACAGAAAAAAAACAACAAACAAACCAAACCTAAAAAGTATATTTATCTTTTCACCATTTTTACATTAACAATTATAAACTAAGTTTAATTAGATCTGTTGCCTTTAGAATCTTCTTAACAATAGTAAGGCAATAATTTGGAGTACAATGCACATTTGTCATGTAGATTTTGAGGTAGGAATAGGTCTGATGAATAAACTAGCTTTTCTTCAGTCTAATATCATTTGTATTTTCTATCAGTGCTCTAGAAGCAGGTACAGATTTTTCATGAAAGCTAAGAAAACTCGGTTAAGTATTTTTAAGAAGTCCCTGCTAAAAATCTCTTTAGTTTCACATTTAGTTCAGCGGTTTCTATGATTTACATAATGTTCTAAAATACTATTCAGGTTATACAAGGATGAACTGAAGTTATTTTCTTTTCTCATTTTTCATGTTGGTGAGCATAGCAAACCCAGTTTAGAGAACAATCAAAGCTGCCTTCTGTGAACAGTGTGATAAGATCAGTGCTCCCCCCAGGGTCACTCACTGGGAAGGTGCTCACTGATGTGTTAGTCTTAGGCAGTCAACTCTGTTACAGAAGAGCAGCATTTACAAACATGAAAGTGATACCCTTCATGTATTCTCACCAATACTGCAGGTTTTATGTCCTCAATCACCCTACTATTTGCAAGACTGTAAAAACAGATACATGTCTTTAAAACATATGTGTTTACACACACATAGACAAAACTTACACATATACATGTATGTACATGCATACATATACACATGCATGTACACACATGTATGCTTATGCACACACGCATGTATGCACATACATGTATGCATGTATGCACCTGCATGTATATGCATACATGTATATACAGTTTAAAAACATATAGGTATGTATTTATATGCATACATGTATCTCTGTGGTTTACTCAGCTGCACCAAGTCTTTTTATTTACAGTTTTTAAAACCTTTTGTTCGCTCGCTCTCTAGTATACAGATACAGCAGAAATCTTAGTACATCTGAGTTAATACGACATGGGTCGGAGGAAGCATTCACAAGGACAAGCAGCTGGGGGCATAGCTGACTTCAGAACAAGCATCCAGGGACTGAAAGAAAAATGTTTGGAAGGGGCTTCCAACTGCTAGAAATCATGGATTTTTGGACCTCGTTGGACCTCCACTAGGAGTAGAACCAGGGAAACAGTTTAGATAGGCGGTGAGAAGAAGTCAGAAAGGTTTGGGGGTAGAACGGAGAAGATTTGTTGATGCTTGGTAATGGGATAGGGGAGGGACCTGAGATTGCGAAGGAGGAATTCCCGGACTGATGTTTTGGTTTCAACCACTGGGTGGATCACTGTTCCATTCACAGAAATGGGGGCAAGGGTAACTGAAGGAGGAATGTATATAATTAACTACCATCTCTTTAGATTTTAAGTCTTTTTTTGATTGGATCTCTTCCTACTATATCTTCATCAGTTCTCTCAGAGACACACTGCATATATAGATATTATAATTTTTTTCCCATCTTCTTCATCATTAAGTCAACCATCAGTTATTTGCATCAGGGATCTGGGACTTTTTCAGGCTTTTGGGAACCCAAGTTTAGCAAGATGGGCTCCCCTCTTTTGCTCCCCTGCTTCCTTCCCTTTCTTTCCTCCAATACTTTAGAAACTATGTATCTGGAATGAGTTGCAATATCTAATTGTAATACTGTTACACTGAGCAAATTTTGTCAGGTAAAACACTTTTGAAACTAGACTTTTTGACCTTGTATACTGTTTAAAATACAAATACAAAATACAAATACACTTTGACTCATAATGGCTCTTATTACTCCATTCTATATAATAATAAAAGTTGTCTTATGGGGGTGATATAAGCAACATCCATTTTTAATATAGAAGAGAAATTCCCTAATATAATTTCTGTGAAAATGTAATTTATGCTAAACATTTTTTCCTGAGAAGTAACATAGCATTAGTTAAATTTGCGGGGACCACAAGGATGCATCTCCTTCATAGCCTTATGCTTTTTGTTTAATCTGTTTCTACGCTCTTCTGAGACTGCAGAAATTCAAAACATAAAGCCACCTCGGGAACCTGGGTGGCTCAGTTGGTTAAGCCTCTGCCTTCAGCTCAGGTCATGATCTCAGGGTCCTGGAATCGAGCCCCGAATCGGGCACTCTGCTCAGCAGGGAGCCTACTTCACCCTCTCTCTCTACCTGTCTCTCTGCCTACTTGTGATCTCTCTCTCTCTCTCAAATAAATAAATAAAATCTTAAAAAAAAAAAAAGATAGATCCACCTCTTTCTTTAAGACTGGGACTGTAAAATGTTCTAGCACTAAATTAATTCACTCAACTGGCCAAACCTGTTTTCCCTGAGCTTCCATATCCCCTCTTCTAATGCTTTCCTAGAATTACATTGCAGGTTGCATGTCACAGCTCTGAAGACCAGATGGTCACAATTTTCCCACAGCGGGCTACTGCACTGTATAGGGTGGAGACCAGAGAACTCAAGGAAGCACCATTTTCATCACATCTCTAGAGATGTACAGAATTCAATCTGTGCAGCCATACTCTGGGGCCAGAGAGCCAATACATCCTTACTGTAAATGGAAGTCTCCTCCAACACAAAAAATATCTATAATTCTATGATTTCCGTGATTCTTCACACCCTGTAGCTGCTTATTTTGGGAAAATAGGATAATCTTTCCCCCCTTGTTCCTGTGTTTCCTTGATGATGTGTGCAATAGGATGTATGATAAAATAGCATGGTTTTGTGAAAGGTCATGGTCCTTGAAGTCAGACCTGGATTTGAATCTGGCTCTGCCAAATGTTAACTCTATAATCACAAGTGTCTACGCTGATCTGAGATTCTTTTTCTGTAAAATGAGGATAACAAAACCTCCTCAGAACCATTGTATGTGTTAAGTGTATATGGTGCTTAACACAGACTATCATAAATCCTTAGGAAATATTGATTCCCTGCTTTCTCACATTTGCCAGTTTAGACTTGATAATTAAAAATGTAGGAAAATGAAGCACTAATAACACTTTACAAATTACCCCCAAGATCACCCAATTTAACTGTAGCCCCCCCCCAAATATAAATATCTAGAAACATATCCATTTTCTCTGTGTGTTTGTGGTCAGAGGAGCCTTGACAGAGACACTGAGAGGGTCCTTAGAGTAGCTCATGACTCAGCTCGGTTACTATCCTGGGGTCTCTCTTTGAACTGTTCCCTATAATATTCATTCTATTTGTACCTTCTCAATTTAGAACAATGGTTTTAATTTAACCATAGCTTATAAAGGTTTTTTGTTTATTAAAAATGTACACCTACATAAATATTTCCAAATAATATATTTAATCTTCAAAAAATAAGGCAAATCCTGAAGAAATTCTTTTCTATTCTCCCTAATCCTGCAAAATTTCATTATCTTCATTTTTACTCTTTTTCTCCCAAGAACATAATCTCCTTATTTTAAAAAAGAGCACTACATATATGTATTTTACATATAAGCATAATATACACACAAGTATGAATATTATTTTAATTTTTCCCCTTTTACAAAACGATAAGTAAATGAATGGGAAATTTATGTGTGTGTTTGTGTATATAAATCAGAACACAGTGCATTAAGAAAATATATAAAATTGTGGACAAGGAACCATGCAGACAAAAAAAAAGATTTAAATTTTAGATAAATCTAAATAAATCAGTGTTGCCCATAAATAAAACAATTCATGATATTTTATTTAGAAAATGTTTGGATAGGGCCCAAAAAGAGGCTATTTTCTTATCCTCTGTTTAGGTGATAATTTGGTACATGGACTCGAACATTTCTTTACCATTCTGTAATGTTAAGATAAAGTGATAAGCAGAAAAATAACATGGATCATGGACTAGTTAGTCTTGTTCTGACTACAGAAACTGTTTACTAAAGAATGTAAATACGAGGCCCAAATAGTAAATTGACATATTATATGAAAAAGATCCCAAAGAAAAAACACAAATGGCTAATAAACTTGAGAAAATGTTCAGTAGTAAGCAAAACTATATGTAAATAAAATAAAATATACATACACACACACACACACACACGAAGATGAAAATAACAATGAGGTGCAATTAGGAATTTAAAATAAAATTATGAAGAATGGATGAGATCAAAACATTCACTTACTGGTTAGAAGATAAGTTTCTATATATTTAGACACGTTTTTAGAACATTTATTCCACATTCTTTAGAAACAAGAATTTATCTCAAAAAGGTAATTTAAAGGTTTTACGCAAGAAAGTATAATATCGAATGTTAGAAGTAACCAACATATTCACAATAAGTAAATGGCTAAGTAAATTAACATACCTTAGTAAGTTATAAGCTATTATTATGTGATCATGAAAATTAGGCATTTGTAAGAAATGGGCATATATTGTAATAGTAATTAAAACTATACTACATAATTATAGGGTATAATTAATATTATACTCTCATTAGCATATTAAAATATGCATAGAAGAAAGCTAGGAAGTGCAAAAATATTCATAACAGTCCTATCTAGATAGTAGCATCATGGTGTTTTACCTTTTTAAAAAAATTTTTTAAAAAATTTTTTATGGCAACAAATAATATTCTTATTTCAGTGCATTATTAATTTATTGGAAGTAAGGTATCCACAATTTGAAGATAAAATAATTGCATTAGACTTCCATCCTGAAAATATGTCTTTGTGACTGGCTTTAATAATGCAGTCCCCAAAGAGCAACCATATTCTCACTGTTGGCTTAAATCTTCTATCTTGATGCTTGATCATTTTTTTGGGTTAGTCTTAACATATCATGGAGAAGTAGAAATAAAATGACTGAATTATAAAGAGATTCCACCCTCTGTTAATCTTTTTCAAGGTAACATAGAAAGGGACCATCAATTTCCAGACAGGACCTTTCTTTCTGCTCTGACCCCCTTCATTTTACCTGTCACCTCCATCCCAATTCACCCCAAACATTTAGGGTGAGCACCTCACCAGCCAAATAGAAGAGCTATTACTTAAAACTGTAACAGGACATTGAGAGCCACTATCTTTTTGATATGCAAAACCCTAGGATTGTTGTTTTAAAGTTAATGTTGTTCATTTGCTAGATGAACTTCTGGTGTCTGTGTTTTTAATAAGAGAAGGAAACAGAATGTAAAGCTGAATTACAAAAATAATTAAATGAATAAAAACAGATGCCATGATAAAAACCCTGAAGTACTTAAAATGGCTAAAAAATTCTTTCTTGTTTACATATGATGAATTCAACAACATTCGAGCATTAGCCTTTTCTACTTGTATGCCTACACTGAATAAGTAGGCTAATATGTTTAAGCATTTTGTATGCAAAATTAATTTTCTATTTTCCCAGAAGATCTCCCCAAAAAAGAGCTTAAACTTTTGTGATCAAATCTGATTTGACTTAAATAATAGATGTTCAATGAAAGAATAATTAAATATTGGAAAAAGTTTCCTACCAAGGTTGTGAAATGCTGAAAAAGTAGTAAAAATAAGACAAACATTCAATAAAGATAGATAGTTGCCTGAGTGCTGTGCAGGCTAGATGGTGTGGCTGATTCACACGAGTTTTTGGGTTTTCGTCCACCCGTGTTCTCACAATTTTAGTAGCTATTTCATAGCCTCACTTAAAACCAGCATCAGAGAGCAAAGAAAATGGATCAGTCTACTAAAAAAGTTAAATTTTACTTGAGGAATTATTACAGCAGCATGTATCTTATACATTTGCACAGAGGCCATTCATCCTTCCATTCTTTCCTTTAAAAGGTGTTTTGTAGGCCCCTTTGGGTGCCAGGCACTGATCTAGGAGTTGGGAAGTCCTAGGAATCCTACGTCCTCATGAAATGCACACTCTAGTGGAGCAAACAGCAAAAGAGAAACAAAAATTCATAATATATCAGGTACTGCTAAGTATAGTAAACAAGAGTAAACTCAGATAAGAGACAGAGGGGGACATGAGTACCACTGTAGTCGGGACTGTGCAACAGAGAGGTGCTAGCACCGATCTGAGAGGGGTTATCTGCACAGAGACCCGCCTAAAATGGGAGGGAGCAAGCTAGGCAAAAAACTGAAGGAAGACTGTTCTAAGCAGACAAAACGGCAAAATCAACGTCACAGAGACTAGAGGGGCTTTCATGTTCAAGGACAGAATGGACAGGGAGACCAGTAGCAGAAGTAAGGAGGGGTTAGAGCAAATAAACTGTCATGGGCACAGTAAAGATTCTGGGTATCACAGACTCCATTAGAGAGCTGAGAGAAGGAGAGTGACATAATCTGTTTTGTGATGTAAGAATGCTTCGGCCACTATATGAAGCATGGACTTGGGAGTTTGGGTGGACACGGGGAGTCCGTATAAGAGGCTACTGAAGAGGTGCCTGGGTGGCTCAGTGGGTTAAAGCCTCTGCCTTTGGCTCAGGTCATGATCCCAGGGTCCTGGGATCAAGTCCCACATAGGGCTCTCTGCTCAGTGGGAAGCCTGCTTCCTCCTCTCTCTCTGCCTGCTTGTGATCTTCTGTGCCTGCTTGCGATCTTTGTCTGTCAAATAAATAAATAAAATCTTTAAAAAAAAAAAAAAAAAAAGGAGGCTACTGAAATAATCCCTGTGAGAAATAGTGGTGACTCATACCACAGTAGTAGCAACAAAGTGGAAGAAGTGCTTTGATTCTAGACATATTTTAAGGTATAATCAACTGAATTTATCAAAAGACCAGATAAGAAAAAGAACATCAGGGCTGATTCCAAGATCTGGCTTAAGCTCCCAGGATAGAGTTGCTAGCGAACTGAGATGGGGGGCCCCTCTTGGTGATGCTCATTTGGAAGGAGAGAGATCATGAGTTAAGGTTCGAATCATGAGCTGAGTTTAAATCTTCTATTAGATGTCAAGGAGGCAACTGTTAGAGATGTGGCATCTGTGCATGTTTGGGTTAGAAGTATTAATTCGGGGATTGCCAGTATGTAGATAGTATTTTAAGATATGTGACAAGGAAATCACCTAGCAAGTAAGTGCAGATACAGATGGAACCAGAAGCTTACCCTTGAGATATGCCAGCATTTAGAGTTAGGGAGATGAGGAAAAGCTAGTAACGAAAATGAAAAAGGAACAGCTTGGGAAAGAGGAGGGAAGCTGTCAGGGTATGTGTCCAGGGGACTTGGGAAAGGACTGGTTTAATAAGTATCAAGTAATCAATGTGTCAAATCCTGTTGACAGGTCAAGTAGCTTGAAAACTGAGCAATGTTATGGGTTTCAAGGAGGCAGAGACCACCTGAGACACTGATTAAAGCAGTTTCAATCGAAGGTAGGAAAGAAAATCCCATTGAAATGGGATCAAGACATAAAGGCAGATAACAGGGCAGTAGACAACTCTTTGGAAACTTTTCACTGTAAAAGGGGTCAGAGAATAGAAAAAAGCAGGTTGAGTCATGAACACAAGGCTGGAAAACAGGAGACTTCCGAAGAATCGTAGAACTTTATGTTTAGAAAACAAAACAAAACGGTAACAAAAGGTACTCCAACCATTACTACCTTATTTGATAGACTGACGTTTCTCTTTTGTACTCTGCCATTATTCCACAGACCTGCATTAACGAAAGAAGAGTTAATGATGGAAAGAGCTCCACAAGGTGCGTAGTTTTATTTTACGCGAGAGTATTTGGTCAAGGACATTTTGTGTGTGAGAAAACTCAGGCATAGAGAGAGTAAGTGACTTGTCTAACGGCATAAGACTCCAAGCAGCAGAGAATTCCAAGTACGTTGTCAGGCTGTAGTGTACACACACCCTTGACACTAATCAATATCGTCTCTGAGAAGGAGTGACCATGGCTCCTCCCCAGCGGATGACAGGAAGCACTGTGAAGGACAAGAGCAGGGCAATGTGATAGTGAGTAACAAGAGGCAAGAGGAGAGGCTCCCTTAAATAGGGTGGCCAGAGCCTCCGGAGGCACAAAACAGATCTAAGGATAAAAAGGAGCTAAATACATAGGGGCCTGAGGGTAGAGCTCTTCAGATAGGAGAAATGCAAATGCAGAGCCATAACACAGGAAAAAGTTGATGTTTTCTTCGAATAGAGTGAAGCCAGCTCAGGGAACTTAAAGCAGTGATGGTGCAGTAGGAGTGGAAGGAATAGGGGTAGGGAGACTGGTAAGGGCTGGGTCCCCTCTGGCCTCAGGGACCACAGCAAGCAGTGTGTCCCTGTTGGCAGCACAGGTGAACGATCATGTTTATGTCTTTGAGCAGCCTGCTACAAAGTGGAGAACACAATGTATGGCCCATCTGTCCACAGGATGTAGTATTTTACAACGTGCTTTTTCTTTTTCTAAACGGACTTAATCTTATCTTTCATACCCAACCAATTTCCTCCTTAACTTAAAATCAAAAAGGAAAAATTTCTTGAGCTCCTTTCTTTATAAAAACAATTCTGGGAATAACTTACACACACAGAAATCTTTAAAAATATTATTTTTCTGGTTAGAGTGGGCAGACTTCAGGTTCTAAACTTGGTATTGCCACTACATAGGCAACTAATCCTGAAAGCCACTTGACCTTTTAATGCCTCGATTTCTTCAATTATTAGTCATGAAAAGCTCAACAGGGTTGTAGGGGTATAGGATGGGTTTTGAATAGAAACTGGTTTTTAAATTATATACAAATGAACACTATTACAATTATTGTGTTATAAAGCATTATGTAATATGGGGTCAAACCAATTTTGTTTGGGTGAGTATGCCTGTAGTTTGGAAATAAAGTTCCATTATTTATGGTTTTGTGAAAAGGAAGTCAATTTAGTTTACCCGTCAAACTCATCTGAATAAATGAATCTTTTATAACTAAATGACAAAACATGATATTCAGTTTTAGTTTGGAAAAGTAATCATAAATTTATTAGCCTTTTCTACTCTTATAAAGTGAAGGTATAAATAAAAAAATGGGGAAACATATCAAGCATAGTGGATGAAGATATAATATCCTTAATATGAAGAAAAAAGATTAAAATCAACCAAACACTGAAGCCCTAGTAGGAAAAAGTGAGAAAATGTATATTAGATTCCTTCAAGATCATAACATTAAGGGAGTACTGTGAGATGGACAACTTTAAAAACCATTAGTATGGTTGCAAATTGAAATTTTTGGAGGAATAAAATCTTATAGGCTTTATCAAAGGACATAAATCTTTCACACAATTGACTATAGCAATTTACTATAGGAATTTCTCCCCAGGAAACCAGAAATAGAAAAGTAAAAAGAATATAAATATCACATCATAGGATAAGTTCATAAGATATAATAAAATCCAATGTTAAGGAAATATATTAGAAGAAAATAGAGAAGTATTCTTTATTTACCATCAATTAGAAATTTTATAATATAATAAAGAGCATCCAAATGTATATTCAAAGAAAAAATTTTGGAAAGGATTACAATAAAATGTTAATTAATGGCTATCTGTAGGTGTTAGAAATATTAATAATTGGTATTCTCTTTATTTTCTAAAATATCACCATAAATTGTTTGTTGTCTAAGGTAGAAAAGCTTATATCCTTCATATATAAAAGTATGGATTTCATTATTTTGAATAAACTTCATTTATATAAAATTCTATTATAGCTATGGAATGAAAACTGTAGAAGATATATTTGTAATATGTAGTAAGATACTTGTCAAACAAGAAATCTCCCACTGGTTCCACCACAGCTTAGTCCCGTTACAACAAAAATGCAGTGTCATAACAGGTGTAGGACCTGTGCTATAGCGCAGTAACTGCATTATGTGACTGAGGAGCAACTAGTTTGCAGAAGATACTGTGGTTGGCCCTGAGAATTAAGTAATTATGAGTAGAAGAAAATTTTACAAATGAAGACTGTCAGATGTTTTCCCTGTAGAAATGAGACTATATCATTACATGCCTCGAGTTAGGTTGTTTATATACTGGTGGAAGGTTTCTTTAAAATAGTTCTGCAGTAATTTATACTCTTACTAGGATATATTCTGCTAGGAACAGAGTCAATAAAAAAACCAAAATACAGGCAAATACCAATTCCCAAGTATTTAAGTGAGATTTTTTGACACATACATGAAAATAAAAGATTTGGGTCTACAAAATAGGTGAAAATATCCTTTTATATTATTTGGTTTGAAGAAATAGTATATGTTCAACCATGCAGAGGATTGTGTATAAACTTCTCCCCCAAACGGAAATAAAAAAAAATAAGTCAAGTTAAGAAAAAGTTTTTTCCAGAAGGCATTAAAGAAAAGACTGATATATTCATCTTCATAAAATAAAAGCATTTGCATGGATTTATATACATATATATAAAATACACAATTATATTCCAATAACAAACTATAAAAGCATTTGAAACTCATACTATGGATCAAAGGCTAATTTCCTTAATGTAAAAAGTAATTACAAATGGCTAAGAATTGTAATAACTCAATTTTCAAATGCATAAAGAATATAACAGGCACTCAAAAGAAAAGCAAAATCAAAGGTTTCTTAAACATATGAAAAGATACTCAATCTTGTGAATAACACAAAAAATGCAGATTGGGACGACAGCAAACATTCTAGTTGGTAAATTTCTGTTTCATATGGATATAAGTTAATAATTCTGAAATTGCTTTACATGTATCCTGGGGCTGAACAAATAAGTAAATAGATGGTGGCTAGTGGGAGCCAGAATATTCACACTGTCAGAGAGCGGAGTTATACACAAACAAGAAAGGAAGACGTGAATGAACCCTTCACTGCCGGAATAGAGTTGGAGACATGAACACAAACGCATGTTTACCTTAATAGATGTACAGAGAGACAGTTAATAATTAGAGATATATGGACATATATATATTACCTAATAAGGGACACTGGGAGGGCCTTGAAGTATTGAGACTCCAGTAGCAAGGAACACACACCCTATGATCAGACCTTTGTTTTTAGATAGTACTCTCTACTGAAGGAACCAAGACTCCCTGAAGAAATGACTGTTTTGAGGCTGGGGCAAGGAAAATACAAGGTGATCACAGAGTACCTTTTGTATCAGGCTGGGGCTATGTCAAAAGGCCAGAGGAGCCAAACTGAAAAAGCTCCCGATGACTAAATCTGGAATAATTTGAGTAAAAAGCAAATAATGTACTGTTGGGTTACATCCCAAAATATGAAATATACATAACTCTATATCGATATAAACAGATCACTGAATAAATGAATGAGAGACAAAAGAGAAATGTACTATCTTTGCAATGTTTCTGTTAAGTCTAAAATTATTTCAAAATAATAAACTTATCTAAAATGTTTATAAAGAATATTTAATACATTGGAAATGTTCTCATTATTTTGCCAAATAAATAAAAGCAGACTGAAAAACCGAATAAACAATATAATTCCAATACAGAAAATGAAAAGGAAAATATACTGAAACAAACATACAATAGAAAAACAGGATTTCCTTTCTCTAAGACCAACAAAAGTCCAAATATTGATATTCCTCAATTGTTCTGAGTCTAGAGACTAGACTCTAGACTGTCTGTTCCTAAGTTGTTCTGAGTCTAGAGAAATAGACATGCTCCTAGTTATGTGTGTACATGGAAGTACAATTGACATAGAGTGTAATGGAGGACAACTTGGCAACATATGCCAACTGAAAAAGCACCAACTGGTCTACTTATTCTTTGTATGTATTTGTACAAGTGCGAAATGGCGTATACACATGAAAAATCACTGTAGCATTTCTGGTAATATCCAATGTTTGCAAATAGCCTACATATTCATCAATATGTACTAGAACATATTCACACAGTGGAGTATTACACAACTGTCTAAAAAATGATACGACTTCACACATACTAATATGAAAATTTCTCCAAAACACAGTGCCTACAGGAAAAAATGCAAGGTGGTGGTACTGTGTCTGATTTTAGATTCTAAAAATAAGTTTGGGGCCACCTGGCTGGCTCAGTGGGTTAAGCCGCTGCCTTCGGCTCAGGTCATGATCTCAGGGTCCTGGGATCGAGTCCCGCATTGGGCTCTCTGCTCAGCAGGGAGCCTGCTTCCCCCCCCCCTCTCTGCCTGCCTCTCTGCCTACTTGTGATGTCTCTCTGTCAAATAAATTTAAAAATAAATAAATAAAAATAAGTTTGGTTTCATTTGAAAGAAACTTTAGAAAATTGCTAATTGGCAATATATTTTAATTTGTGAATTTAATACACAAGAAACACTAGAGAACTGGGTAGTCTTTCTTCCTTGATCAAGTATGGTTTTGGATGGTGAAAGATTATCCCAACATTGAAAGTTTTATGGGCATTTTGAGGTGTGACTATGAAAAATTCTAGAGAAATCTGGAAGGTTTGTGAATCCGCTAATTACACATACTTAATGGAGTACACTTTTCACTACAAGAGAGCAAAACTGGCAGTAAAAGAGGCAAACCTGAGAAACGTGATTGACTAACTCTACAAAATAATTTGTACATTTAGTTTGCCCTCTCAAAGAATCTTAATAGATTTTTCAGACCTAGCCTCCAAGAGGCTGAGTATGCTTAATGACTCTATTCTTTAGTAAAAATACCAAAAGTTTATCTCATAAAAGTTAGATTGCTATTTCCTTGCTAGAAATCTTATAGTAAAAATCACATTATAATCTGTCATTTTTGTGGTAAAGGGCCATGTTAATAATTCTTAATATATCATGGTCAACAATTAAACAATTTTACCTTTGAAAACTCTAAGACAAATACCTCATCTGGATAATTTATCCATATTCACCGATTTACATAAATCTAATATTGCTTTGTGGGTAAACTAGATCTTTCTAAATGATACCTGTATGATTTCTGTGCAATGAAATAAATATACCTGAATTATATGCCTCTTAAAAACATAAATTGGCCTACAAATAAAGGAGGATACAGAAAGCAGATTCTAGGAATTACATAAAATTATAATAATTGGTGACTTTAAATTGTAACGGTAGATGTAGTAAGACTATGAAGAATTGGGTGCCCTTGTATTCTGCGGGTGGCAGGATAAATGCGGCAATTTATGGGGGGAGAGAAAAAATCTGCGATAAAAGACTTGAAAATATTCAAACCATTTATTAACAACCTCAGTACTAAGACTATCTAAAGAACCAAGGTAGACTATCTCATCTACATTGGCTGGATTTGTAGACAAAAATATTCACTAAAGTTTACTTCTAGTAATGAAAAAATATAAACAACCATACCTCCTAAGGTTTGAATAATAGTAAAAATTATAATATATACCTAAGAGGGACTATATAGTCAATAAAGTGGAGCTTTTGTAGAACAACTGATAAAAGACTACAGTTTTGCATGTAGATTTAATTCTGTTTTTCATATTGATACTTTTTTGTATAAAAAGGAAAAGAAACATAAAAGGTAATAATTGTGTTTATTGGTCGGGATTATGAATACTTCATATATTCATTTTATTTGAAATTCTATATATTTTCCAAATTCCCTAAAAATGACCATATATTTCTGTTAAAATAAAACTAAGGATTTTTAACTTAAAAATCCAATAATTGCAAGTTAATTTAAAATATTCATAACAAGCCTAAAATGAGGTTAGGTTTTTCGATTTTACTGTTAATACCCCAAAAGCTGGCTAATACACAGAAAACACATGGCACATATAAAATACACTCCCAATATCCATGTTGATTATCTAAGATTTGCCATATCAGAAACAAACAGGGTAAAATAACATTCAATATAAGTGTTTATCTTAGTATCTATATCTCATGAAAGTACAAGTATTTTTCAGGTTGATATTACTCAGTTTGATAGAACATATTTAGTAATTAACAAATAATTCCCAATAATTATTCTAGCAGGGGGTCATTTCTCAATTATTCTCTGCATTCTGCAGCTCTGATCTGTGCTCAGTATTCCCATTGATGCTAAGTGATTTCCAGCGGCGTAGAGCCAAAGGAGAAATGAGCTGAGGCCACACTCCATTGAAGTGTCCCTTTAAATGATGATACGTAGCCTTATAGAAAATGATGATGCTATTGTTCAGTTGACAAGCTACATGTTCTAAATTATTTTAAGCTTTTCTAAGTCTTTCCTTTTTTTGGAACCCAAACTTGCTTTACCATGAACATTTTATAACTCATATCTTGTTCTTCTTTCATAAGAATGCTGCTGGGGATCAAAATTCTGATCTTAGAATAACTTTCTTCCATAGAAGACTAATTGTCTATATGGGAATCAAACCTGCAATTTTAATCTCATTAGCACTGTATTCTAACCAATTTAGCTGTCTCCTATTTACTTCTTCAAAAACCAGCAAATGGAAAATTATTTTCTTAAGCTTAATGTAAATTCATATTACTCATTTTATCCTTTCCAGCAAAAAGCTTATAATAATGAAAGATACTGAATTTATTAGACCTTTTCACATGCAGTTTGGAGTCTTACAAGGATTAAAGGCACAAATTTATTTAAAGAATAACTGAATAAGCAAAGAAAAATCTTTGGGAAATTAGAGTAAAATGTGACAAAGATGAAGCAAGTACTGAGTACTGAATATTTGCTCTGTCTCAGTAACAGAAAGCAAATGATTAGTAACAGCTTAGCATTCAAGAGTTGATACCAACAGCAACTTGAGAACTGTTTTCACAATGTTTTATCTCTATTTGAAAGATGGGTGTCTGTTATATTCAGATGAAAATCCACAACAAAATCTCATGATTTGCAGTCAATCAATTTCTCACTTTCCATTTGTGAGGATTTCCCGGTGTGCCAACATGGTATGATGCACTTAAAAGCAAATAGTTAATGCCTGATTTTTCTCTTCTTACAGATATAACCTTTCTCCCTGCCCCAGGAACTTATCTTTTCCTACAAAATCACTTAGGATCAAAGTTCTATTGATGGAAGCACATTGTATCCTCTGACTGGTAAACCCATGGCAAATAGAGTTCACAGATATTTGGATCAAATGAGATTATATTGGTACAACAAAATAGTTTTCATAGACTTCAGTGCCACACAATCAGAGGTATGGGTCATAAAATTAGAGAAAATGATTTTATCCTAAGATTGTTTGGGACTAAGCAATAGACTAACATCTTGAAATGCCTGCCTTGCTTATGTAAATCCAGCCTCTTGGTCTGTAGAATTATTCATAAATCTCTGTCAAGGAACATAGAGTGGATAATGATGGCAAATGGCAGAAGCTTGTGTCCACTACAAAGCTAGTTAAGTTTCATTTTTAGTTGCCTGGTGACTATTGAATCTTTAGAGAAATTTCCATTTCACCTTAATTAAATTAGATAATGTAATTCATGGACTGTTTCTGGACCACTGCTTTTCTCACTATAACGGAAATCAATGAAAAAGTAAGAGGCTTACTTCTAAAAAGAAAATAAAAAGTGCATATGAAACTTCAGAAAAGCCATTCTTGATCATATGGGCAGTATACTAACTGGCTGGAATTGGTTAACAGTGGAAATTATTTCAGTATAAAATTTGCAGTATTTTTAACTCCTTCTAGACTGCTTTAACTCCTTCTAGACTGAAAACTATTTTGCTTTAAGAAGATTTTCTTGTAATTCCTATGAACAACTTGTATCTCCCTTAGAAAATACAAAAAAGTTTGTTCTGTAGATGACCAAGGGTTGCTGCTACTCATATGTTAGCTTCGAAGGGAAAAACAGCTTCTGCATGTTGTGTAATTTTATTTATTTTTATTTATTTATTTATTCATTTATTTTTAAAAGATTTTATTCATTTATTTGACAGACAGATCACAAGTAGGCAGAGAGGCAGGCAGAGAGAGAGGAAGGGAAGCAGGCTCCCCACTGAGCAGAGAGCCTGACTCGGGGCTCGATCCCAGGACCCTGGGATCATGACCTGGGCTGAACCCACTGAGCCACCCAGGTGCCCCAATTTTATTTATTTTTAAATGCACAGAAAAAACATCAATAATAACATCTCAATGTAGAAAGTGGTAACTTCATGTTTTAACAAAGAGAGGAAGATCCATTTAAGGAGAAATTTCTTCTTTGTCTCTGTTTCACAAAAACAATTATTCAATTATTTATCAAGCACTTAATGTATATTGACCCCTGTCCTATTAGAAGTACAAGGATTTTTTTAAAAAATGCAAAACAAACAATTTCTGCTTTCAAAGTATTTATAATCTTGTAGTACAGATAGTTAAGAAGGATGAATTTTATATGTATATATATACATGCGGGCACCTGACTGCCTCAGTCAAAAAGAGCATGCCAACTTTTGATCTCGGGGTCTTGAGTTTGAGCCCCACGTTAGGCGTAGTGATTACTCAAAAAATAAACTTAAATAAACAAATAAATACATCAATGGCATCTAGGACAAGCAGGTAACTCATAGGAGGAGTGGTCAAAAAATAAGAAAATGAAATAAACCTTGAAGAGTAAGAGAAAATTATAGATAAAATAGGGTTCAGTGAGTAGGACTCAATCATTGTGGCTGCAGTAACGCTGTTTATACGTGGCCCTTTAAGGCTGGGATAGGAAAAATATTTTTTTTTTAAAGATTTTTATTTATTTGAGAGAGAGAGAGCACAAGAGGAGGGAGGTCAGTAAGAGAAGCAGACTCCCCACTGAGCAGGGAACCAGATGTGGGACTCGATCCCAGGACTCCCGGATCATGACCTGAGCTGAAGACAGTTGCCTAACCAACTGAGCCAAACAGGTGCCCCAGGAGAAATAATTTTAAAAAGTTACAGCAATAACAAAATAATAATAGCTGAAGTTATATAGTTTCTCTTTGTGCCAGACAGTGTCCTAATCATTTTATATATGTTAATTCATTCAATCTCTTCAACAACAAAAACTTCTCATTAACAGTACTATTATTACCAACATTGCACAAACCAGAAAACAGAGGCCCACAGAGATTAAATGTCTTGCCACAGGTGACCCAGCTACCCAATTATAAAACTGGAATTTAAGCTTACTCTGACACTTCGGTTGGAATTCAAGATCAGAGTGGTAAGCATCACCTTATACAGCACAGTAAAGTTTGAAATTAATTTTGAAGGTAATAATTTAAAGCAAAATTTAAACTGAACAATTTAAAGCAAAAAAAAAAAAGTTTAAAAATCAGAGTTATGTTTTAGAGAACTTTCTCAGGCAGAAGTGTTGAGGATGACTTAGAAAGAAGCAGGACCCCACCAGGGCAGTCGTTAAAGTTCTTGCATCAGTCCAAACAAGAAGTAAGGGCCTGAGAGAAGGCAGAAGACACAACAAATGTTCTCTGATGGCAGAAAAAGTTCTACTGGGTTTACTGGGTTTTTCAGCATTGTAAAAAGAATCTTCTAGTTCTGCATAGTATCATAGGCAGTTACACAAGGTGGATATAATAACATAAGGAGGGCAAAAGGGAAAAACTATAAATGGGCAAATATGATTAAGATTAACAGTAAATAGAAGATAAAACATGTTCAGCTGAACCTTTGCTTCAGAATAGGAATTGCTAGACTATGTTAAACATATACATGGGTGGGTCTGGGAAATTTATGTTGTCGTCTTTTGACCTAAGAAAGTTGATTTTTAAAAGTCATTTGGGGCACCTGGGTGGTTCAGTTGAGTACGTGGTTGTCTTGGACTCAGGTAAGGGTCTCTGGGTCCTGATATTGAGCCCCTCTTTGTGCTCCCTGCTCAGTGGGATGTCTGCTTCTCCCTCTGCTGCTCCCTCTGCTTATGCTCTCTCGCTCATGCAAATAAGTCTTTAAAATAAATAAATAAAAGTCACTTGTTTGACTAGAATATTCTTTAACCATATAACATAAAAGCTACTTTATAATTAAAAAAAACCATGATTGCCCAGAAAAGTTGAAAACATTCACTAGATAAATATATCCTAAAGAATATCCAAAAATCTAAGGCAATTACATCATGTATTTTAGAATAAAATTTTTAGGTGAACTTGCATTATGATGCGTTTAATTTCCCTGGAAAAACAAAGTAATTGAAGGTATAAGATCAAAAATAAAGCCAACATCCTAAGGAACAATAATGGAGGTGTCTTCATATCCTCCAAACAATGAAGAGCTTCACATCATCTTTGAGACATTAATCTACTTGCAGAAGCACTTTTCAGTATTTTGATTTGTGCTTCACTATCATCTGATGATTGTTCAGCTGATGCTTGATCAGTAGGACTGTGTTAACTAACACTATTCAGTGACATGTCACTAAGTATTTATAGTAAACTACAACATAAATATGAGGACAATCTGAAGTGAGCACCTTCTCCATCTCAAGTGTGTTTCTTTTAGGATGCTTGATTGGCCTTAAGCATACTAAATGACATAATAACCTTTGAAGTAGATATGTACATTAAGTTTAGAGGTATCTAGCCAAAATCCATGCATCTTCTTACCTCTGGAGGAAAAGCTCTAATGCATCTTGAGATTTTCCAATCTATATTAGGTTAGCGCAGGCTGAAGACATTGATAATTTTTATCCTGTTATTATTTTGATTAGTAAATGCAACAGCATTAAGAGTGATAACTTGTAAAATGACTGTGTGGATGACAATATCGAAAATACCAAATCAGTTGCTAAATTATCAAAATATTCATGCTCACTTTTAAAAATAGCTGTTGGTGTATTTTAAGTGAAAAACAAAAGTCACAATGATGATAACAATAGCAAGGTGATGATCATTAAAAAATTATAGCACTCTACATTTATTTTCCAGGTACTATGTAACCAGGCTACTCATTTACATTTCATGAACTTTTTATCACAGAGGGGAAGAAACTACCTTAAGAAGTAGATATGATGATTATTCCCATGTTATGGATGAAAAGATGGTGACTTGGAGAGTTTCAGTAATTTTACCCACATTTCCACAGGGAGGAGCCGGGGTTTGGCTGCTTTTTATAAGTCTACATTATTAATCATTATTCTATATCATTTACATTATTTGACTACAAATAAAAAATAATAATACAGATTAAACTTTACCACATAAAATAACAGATACTCTGCTGGCCAATTGTTATTATAGCTTAGCCTGAAATTTACTCATTTATACTCCAGTCTGTGAAGTTGGTGCTGGGACTCTGAACTTACTTTCCCCTTTGCCCCATGGCTTCCAATTAGATTTGTTCAATAGGACACATTAAAGAGAGATTGGAAGGCAGAAAGAAAAGGAAAAAAACAGCCCTTCATCCTATTTCCCACAGGGAACTGTTACTGGCTGACAATCCTCTAATGTTCAAAAACAAATATTTTTTTAAACTGCCATGATTTTACTCATTCAGTTTCAAACATTTTTTCCAAAATTGTATAATTGATACCCTTTTTAAAATGTGGTTAAAATATCTTTAAAAAGTAGCTAGTAAAATACACATGAATTTTGAAAATTTTCTCAAAGTTTAAAATAAACCATGCATAGTAGGAAAGCATATCAGTTTGTAGCAGCAGTAGAACTAAGACTGAAGCAAAAACTATACATTTGTAAGCTAATGATATCTTTTTAATTCTTTTTTTACAAAAAAAAATTGAACTCTTGGTGATAGACATTTCCAATATACACAATCATAAAAAAAAGATTATTATAATCAGCCTATTCATTACATATAATCTAGTTTCAACAAGTTTGTTAACTTGGGTTCATCTATCCAACTTCTCCTTTTTTTTTACTTTATTTACTTTTTTCTGAAGCTTTTTTATCCCAGATATCACACAATTTCACTTCAAATCACTCAATATGTCTCTCTAAGACACAATCATTTTTTAAAACTATAGTAGCTCTAAAAAATTCTTAAATTCTTAATGCCCTTTAATATCCACTTCATGTTAAAGTTTCAATGTCTCTTGCTGTTCATTTGTTCAGATCAAAACTCAAATATGGCCCATGCCTGCTTTTGTAACTAACTGCTCCTCCCTTCATTCCCCCTTTTCTGTACAAGGTGGTAGAAAGAACAATTTGAAATAAAAGCTGTGACAGCAAGATTTCAGTTTTCACCATTAAATATGATGGAAAAAACCAAGGTCGTTTATCTTTTGAATGTTCTGTTATTTTACACACTGTTAATCACTTCTTCACATGTTATTTAACTTGCTCCTAAATCCCCTAAATTTTCTGTGAACTGGTATTTAGAGCTGAATGGAAATTGAAGTAACCTATTCCTTTCTGATAAGCCATTTTTCCCTATTTTTTCTTTATCAATAATTCAAGAGAAAAGAGGTATCTGTCTGTAGCAAACAGTCCTATAATTTGCCTTCCCATGAAAACCAATCACAGTAATAACAGAAAAAAAAAAAAAAAGTAGGCCTTTACATTTGAGATGATTTGAAGTCCTGAAAACTGGCTGGTGCTTATCTTCATGGTTGAGATATAATTGCACACAATATCTAATGCTGAGTTACCTATAACTAATACTAGGACATGGATTCTAGGCTAGACTTACATCCTTTCCAATTCAATGTTCTACACCATCTCAGACAATGATTACCACTAAATAAATTAGGGAAGCTAAACAATGGCAGACAATCTATGTGTGGGCTTGGAACAGAATTAGGAAACTTCATTATGATTCCAGCATAGCTTCTAAATTCTGATCGTATTTTAACTTCTTCATGATTGGAAGCAATTAATCTGTTATGAAATTGTACCTACTGCATTTTAATCTAGGGAGCCAGAGAGTGCTGGTGATGATTATACAGTAGTTCTTTTACTTGGTATTTATTGCTAAGTCTCTGTTCTTTTTCATCAACACAGCAACATGCATTTATTGAATACTGAATATGGGAAAAGCACCTTGCCTTCAAGGATTTAAAGATAAACTATCATAGAATATAGGACAGTTATGTAAATGGAACTATGTACAAAATAAAGAAAACAAAGTGCACTTAAAATTTTAACACAAGGGGGGGCGCCTGGGTGGCTCAGTGGTTGGGCCTTTGGCTCGGGTCATGATCTCAGGGTCCTGGAATCGAGCCTTGCATCAGGCTCTCTGCTCAGCAGGGAGCCTGCTTCCTCCTCTCTCTCTGCCTGCTGCTCTGCCTGCTTGTGATCTCTCTCTGTCAAATAAATAAATAAAATCTTTAAAAAAAAATTTTTTTAACACAAGGAACGCAATTACAGCTTTGTAAGCATTACCAGATAGGCATCCAGGAATATGCAATGTTACTAGGGAATGTGTATAATTTCTAAACTTGGAATTCAAATAAAATAATTCTGGATGAAGTGGTTAGTAATATGAAGATTGAGTAGGCTTTTGCAGAAGAGAAAGTGGGGGAGAGACACTTTAAATGGAGGGGATTTCTTAGAAGTGAGATAACTTAGGGTACCTAAGGGGAAAAGTAAATGAACTACTTTGGCCAAAGCATAGAATTTGTGTCAGGAAGTAGGGACATGCTGGAAATGTAGGTTGGAGATCACATTGACTATAAAGAGTTTTTAAAGCTAAGCTACTATATTTTGACATTATCACATAAAATACATCAGCTATTGGAAGCTTTAAATAGTCTAACATAATAAAACTAAGCAGTAAGCTTTTTTTTACTTTTTGCAGGTGTTCAGGAACCAGCAGTAGCCTGGGTGGCAGTCAAGTGAAGGGAAACCTTGTGGCAGTAGATACTCTGTAGATCATGACTTGAAGTATACACACCTTTGAATTTTTCACAAATAATCACCCATGAACACACATCAGATCTATTCAGTTCTTGTAAATACTTTTGTAATTGCTGAGTCAATCCATGAGGTTGGGTAGGATGAAGGATTGTGAAGAAAAATTTAAGAAGTTTTAGTGGGCAGGGGCACCTGGTTGGCTCAGTGGGTTAAAGCCTCTGCCTTCAGCTCAGGTCATGATTCCAGGGTCCTGGGATGGAGCCCCACATCAAGCTCTCTGCTCAGCAGGGAGCCTACTCCCCTGTCTCTCTGCCTGCCTCCTCTGCCTACTTGTGATCTCTGTCTGTCAAATAAATAAATAAAATCTTAAAAAAAAAAAAAGAAGTTTTAGTGGGCAGTATGTCAATAATCTTAACTTTAAAACTATCATAAACTAATCTATATGTTATAAAGTAGATATTAAAATCTTATTTAATTACATTTATGGCCCTACAATTTTGTCCAGTTCTGTCCAGGAAATATCCTAAGGCATATATCCCTAGAATGTTCAGGTTGTTTTTCCTGGGATGTTGCCCCTCTCTTTAACTACCTATCTTCTGGAGATTTATGACCCCTCTGACTATATTAAGCTATTCCATTATATGCATTTGTTTCCTTCTGTTCTCTTTGTGGTGTTTCTCATAACTGTATCTACAGATAGATAGGTGAAATGTGTTGTTTAGTGTATATCTCTACTACTAAATTTTAAGCCTTTATCACCATGTTCACTCCTTAACAAAAAAGATTGTCAGTAAATGTTCCTTGAATGAATGAACGAAAACCACCTATAGCCCCTATCTTATGCATCTAGTAAGAAAAATGTAATGTACAAATGATATAAGAAAAGTTTATCTCATTAGGACACTTAAAGCTTCAAAGGATTTAACACTTTTAAGAGTTTAGAGAGGAAATGAGACTCTAGAATCTTGCCATAAATGTCATATGTAATTCATTCATGTACTCAACTCAAGCTCAACATTACTTTGAAGGCTAAATGCCAACAAATAAGCAAGCAGTTCAAGGTAAAGTCCAAGGCATGTAATTACTGCAAAAGTAGCACGCTAGTGGCTCAACTTCATTGACATTCTTTTGCTGCTGCGGATGAATGAATTAATACTTCTGAGAGATGTCTTTAGGGGCAAAAGTTTTCCAAATTTGGAAAAGAGCTAATTAATTTTATATTTACATTACAACTAAGGAAACTGTAATCTATTTCACAAATGTTTAAAACATTGGTTTTGTTTTATAAATAAAAAGTATCGGTGTTTTTTATTGCTTTAAAGTATGAACTTCAAAGGAAAATCAGGAAATTTTTTAACATATTTAAAACCTTGATGGAAAAGATGGAGAACTTGAGATTTAAAAGCTAGAAATAGTTATTGGCCCTTATGTATTAATTTTACTAAAATATAATATTAACTATAGCTATAAAGTAATATTAATATAAATATTTTTAAATTTTGAGCTAATAAATATTGTATTTACTACTTAATAGATATATTATCAGAAAAAATAAGTCAAAACATCCAGTTTAAGGTGTTTTCCAGTGTTATAAATTCAAAGCCCACTTTCATTTACATCTATGACATAATATCTTATAAAGTTATTTAGAAGGACAATAATTTTATAATCACTGCACTTTAATTTATCAAAATATATCATAAAGTTTTTTACCTCATTGACTCCTTAAATGTTAATTTTTAAAGGGTGTCCTATTTTTATTCTACTTTGGGAATTTCGCAGCAAACTCATGAAACAGTTTCACTATCCCAGATAATATGACAGACCTATACCATCAGAAAAGGACTGTGGTTCAAACAATCAACTATCATTAAAGATCGTATAATTACCTCATTGAGATCAATGCCTTCCTTTGAATCATTAGTCAAAAGATATTTCTACTCTTACCCCAGGAATAAATTAGGATCAGCAAGTGAATTCAAAGTTCCAATAACATCATCCAAGGGATTGTCAGCCATATTCATCTTTAGATCCATGTATGAGCATCGTATTATAGAATTACGGAAGCTTACAAAAATGAAGTTGTAGACAGACACTCTCACTTTTATACTGCTTTCATACCAAGCACAATATAGGCATTTTTCCTCTCTTAAATCAAGTTTTCTCTGGGGTCCTAGTGTGACACAGGACTTCTCAAAATGCTTACAGTTACGCTAGTAATGGGTACAGCCAGATTTTTGAGATATGATCAAATCAAGAGAAGATTCTACAGCTCATAAAAAAATATAGAGAATGGGAATTTTCTCCAAAGACCCCATCAAGGGCACCCCATGGGAATTTTTTTTTTTTTGATTAGCTATCATTTAAAGCGGGGGAATAAAACCGGGCATATTGAAGCCATATTTTAGAAATGCCACTGAAGAAGGTCAACTTGCAATTTTCTGGTTGTTATTTAACTAGCATTTTAACAATTTCTAAAGAATTGTTCTTGCCTTGTATTCTGTACCACTGATGGCTTGGTAATAAATCCATCAAATTCTCAATCTGTTAAATTAAGATTGACAGAGGCTGCAAATGCCTTTGCAAAACTGCCTCTTCTATACTGAGAGTTCTTACAGGCTTTTAGCAGGAACTATTAAATTGTTCCTGCGAGGCTATTGTGACATTAAGTGGATGTTTTTCTCAGAAAAATTCAGATGCAAGAGGTGAAATGATGTTTCCAAAGCAACAAAAGCCATTTCTAGTGTCAAACCATAAACTTGAAAGATAATCAAATATCTTCTTCTGCTTGGAACTCAAATTCTTCCCTCTGAGCTTGCTTCTGTGTCTGTTTTCTGGACTGTCTCTCTTATACACACATAAACACACACGTTTTCTCTCTGTTTCTGTCTCTGTCTCTCTCTCTCCTCCTCTTACTCCTACCCCAGCATCCCCAAAGTTTTATTTAAACTACTCCAGTAGTAGGGCAAATAAATGAATTTTATCAGGGTATCTCTAAGTTCCAACCCAGTCATGCATTCTCACTTGGTTCACTATTTCTTCTTCCCAAATGTTCCTTCGCTGCTCTTTGCTAGGGAAGAGAAAACATAGCTTTTTTCATCTTTTAATGTCAAGTTTTGGAATATTTTAATAAAACGTTGTTTTCTTTCTTACTCCTGTTAAAGTGAGAAACAAATGGAGATCAACCTTGAAAATTCCTTGATCAAACCAAACCAGTTAGTCATATTTAGCTTATTTTACAAGACTCCCTTTGACCTGGGTCATTTCTTCCTAATACCTCTGGAAGTCATAAGCAAAATTTAAACTGTTTCTCAAAGTTGGTATGAGGTTACCACTGAAGAATTCCCTATTGTTTAAGAAAATTCTAATATTAGAACCAATCATGGTGAAGAAATAAGTCACTGATTTCTCGCTATATAAATTGCTTTACAACAATATTCCCCTGAGTCTTATTCCGTGTTTTGGTTTGAGGGCTTCCAGATTGTCCTTTTGGTGTATATACAATAAACTTGTACTAACTACTACTTTGGTGGTTCATTGGTTTTACTTCTGTTATTTCTGAACTTTTGACATTTTATGGCATAAGAAGTGGGATCCATAGAAGATGCCTAATGACTCCAAGGCCTGTAAGCAAACGGGTGCTGGTACCTCCCTGAGCTCCCTGAGCCCTCTGCTTTCTTACCAACCCTGGAATTTCAGAATAGGTCTCTCTTGGATCCATACTCTGTTTTCTTTGCATTTTGGGCTCTCTGACTTTCTTGTGCATAACTGTGTCTTATTTAATGAAGATTCTTGGTCCTATTCTGTTCAAAATGGGGGAAAAGTAAGTAACTCTCTGTTTTTTGAGAAAACTGATGGAAAACATGGCTTCTCATAGGTGAGATTTCTTTGGGAATCTAAAGGCAAAGTGAGTTTGACCTGGCCTCTGGATCAGCATCTTCTGCCTTTTTGGAAAATGAATGAACTTTTGAAACTGTAGCGGCCATGTTAGAAAAACTTTAACTTAGATAAGTCTACCTTAAGGGACAGCCTCAAAAGAGAGGATTCCAAACTTCTTTGAGATAATGGAGTGCATTCTTTAATTAGTATTTAGACGCTTCTAATGGAACAATTACTTTGAAAATAGCTTTGAAAAGATTCTTGCCGCATGTAAATAAAAAATCTTAAGTAAAAACTCTTTGGCCATCTGAGCAGGTAACTATAATTTAGTCTACCTGAGGTATGTTGTAAATATATGATATCTTAAAAGATTTTATTTATTTATTTGACAGACAGAGATCACAAGCAGACAGAGGCAGGCAGAGAGAGAGAGGGGGAAACAGGTTTCCTTCTGAGCAGAGAGCCCGATGCGGGGCTCGATCCCAGGACCCTGAGATCATGACCGGAGCCGAAGGCAATGGCTTAACCCACTGAGCCACCCAGGTGCCCCAAAATATATGATATTTTTTGATGTATGTTGTAAATATATGATATTTTTCTACCTCCAGATGATACTGCTGAACTAATTTGTAAAGAGATCCATTTAATTGGCATAAAGGAAAAAGAGAGCACTTTTATAAATTAAGTATTCCTAAAACTTTCAAAAATATAGAAACTAGCCCAAATGTTTTTCAAGTTTAAATGATCTAGGGTAATCTCTGATAAATAAAAACTAGTTTAAGTTTGTGGGTTTAATAAACAGACATGAGTTCAGAGTTGTAAATATTAAATGCAATAGAAACACACAACTTTTTCTACCTAGCTTTTCTAATCAAATAAGCTCAGGCTATCTCTATGTCTTCAAAATTGGTCAACAAGAAAAACTGCTGAAAATAACAGCTGTTCAATATCTAATCCAAGCAAAACTGTTAAAAGTAGGTAATTTAATTAAATACAAATAAAAGCTTATACTAAATTAAACTAAATAATGAATATTCATTGAATATCTAAATAATTTCCAAGTAAGATAAACATTAAATGATAAACATAAGTACCTCTACTTTTGGCTTTTTAATTTTTTAGATAGCTAAAAGATAGTCGAGTCTATTAATAAACATGTTTTATGCCACATTGAAGAATTTACTAGGTGGTAGAATATAAATTTAGAAATTATAAAATATAATTATAAATTTGTCAATCCACAATTGCTTACTTAAGGGTGAAAGAAAATGAAGGTACGTGAAAAGTGGATAAGGCATACTGGGGGGTAAGGAAGATATGAAAGACATGGAATTTTTTTGTTTTCTTTTGTTTTTTTGTAAAGGAAAAAAGAAAGTAATTTTGCCTTAAAGTGATATTGTTGTCCCAGAATAAGAAAAGAAAAAAATAAGACAAAAACTGCAAAGATACAGAAAGTTGTAGGTTTGAGAAAAACAGATCTTCAGAAGGGAATTTATATGTAGTCAAGCTGAGATGGGAATGGATTTAAGTTAAAAAGATAAAAAGGAAGAGGGGAGTCTTAGTAACAAAATATACTGATACAAAATTATAATTTGCTGGGGCGCCTGGGTGGCTCAGTGGGTTAAGCCGTTGCCTTCGGCTCAGGTCATGATCTCAGGGTCCTGGGATCGAGCCCCGCATCGGGCTCTCTGCTCAGCAGGGAGCCTGCTTCCTTCTCTCTCTCTCTCTCTGCCTGCCTCTCAGTGTACTTGTAATTTCTCTCTGTCAAATAAATAAATAAAATCTTAAAAAAAAAAAACCCACAAAATTATAATTTGCTTTTCTCTCTGTTAAGATGACAAAGTTTATTTTAGATCATCAGTCTGCTCTTTTTTTTTTTTTAAAGATTTTATTTATTTATTTGACAGAGAGAAATCACAAGTAGATGGAGAGGCAGGCAGAGAGAGAGAGAGAGGGAAGCAGGCTCCCCGCTAAGCTGGGAGCCCGATGTGGGACTCGATCTCAGGACTCTGAGATCATGACCTGAGCCGAAGGCAGCGGCTTAACCCACTGAGCCACCCAGGCGCCCTCATCAGTCTGCTCTTAACAAGAAACTGTAAACAAAAATTTTTCTTTACCTCTAATGTAAACTGCCTAGGAAACAAAGGTACTGTGCCTTATGAAAATAATTTCCTACGCTTCATGTTGCCTTTATTGGCTCTTAGATTCCTTAAAGAACAACATTAAGTCTTCTCGATTAAAAGAGCTAAGTTCTATAGTTGTCCATGTTAGTTATATAACTATGTAAATTTATTTGCCTTTGACATCTTTTAATTTCACTTTGGTTGAATGGATAATGGAAGTATCGTCTCCCAAAGACCTGTGATCCTATTTGAGAAGTATTTTACATCTTTTGACATTTCAAAAAATCATTTGACATTTTAAACAAACTTCCTCAAATCAAATCTGAATGAAATAAAAAAGAAAAGTTAGTTTATTTAAGCTTATTTGATATATAAAATTGCATGAGGAACATTGTCAAATAATAAGTAATGTTTAACTTTCTTAGATCATATTTATATGGGACATATATACCATTAAAATAAGTAATTCAAAATTCTATAAAATTCTTTAAAAAATTTGATGTCATTAGTCACAATTCCAGCTATTACCTTACACTACTGTAAATCACACACAAAAAACAAACTTACTCATAAATTGCATTGTGTGCAATTACACATTGTGTGTTTGTGTGTAAAAGAGAGAGAGAGAGAGAGAGTTTTTACTAGATATAGCTCTTACTAGATATTCAACCATGGCTCTTTAAAAGTCCTTTGTCACTCATAATGAGTTATTGTTTTACTTCTCTGAATACATTTACAATCAACTATTTGGCAAAAGCACTGGGTGTTGTATGCAACTGATGAATTATTGAACACAACATCTGAAACTAATGATGTACTATATGTTGGTAATTGAATTTAAATAGAAAAAAAGAAGTGCTTCATCATCAAGAAGATTCTTAGAAAAGACCCCAGTAAGAACTCTAAATCGCAGGTCTATAACTTTAAGGTCATATTCTCAACTGGTTAAGAATTTCTAAAATTCTAATGAAAACCTGATTGATTCATAAAGCTGCCAGGCCAAGATGAAACAAAACAAAAATTATACAACATCGACTGAACTGATGAAAATGATTGTAAATTTGATGGCCACATTTAAAGTATTACTAGTTCTTTAATATTTTGTTTCCAGATCTGGAAACAAATCAGGTTTTCATTAGGCCTTTTCTACTCCCTGTTAATTTACCCATAACTGACGGCTATTTGGTTAAGTGTATCTTTGTAACAAAGATTGAAAAACATCTTTTTTCCTTACCTGATCCCTCCAGAATTCAGAAACTCTTATTAAATATTCTTATTTTTTACCACAATAGACACATATACGTAAGTTCAATATGAATCTGTTCTCCTTGTAATGGGGCACAATTGGGCAAATCCTTGGGGTGGCTTCCTAGTCTTGAGAGGATTTGGGATTCCAATCTGAGATAAAGTGCTAGCAAAGTACATTTTAAGGCACTATATGGTCAGTCGCTTTTCTTGCACCCTAATAGTAGTAGCCTGGGCAAGTTTACTGAAATCAGACTCAATTTGCAAACAAATTAATCTTGGGGCACCTGGATGGCACAGTCCTTTGGCTCAGTTCATGATCCCAGGGTCCTGGGACTGAGCCCCACATAGGGCTCCCTGGTCAGCCGGGAGCCTGCTTCTCCCTCTCCCACTTCCCCTGCTTGTGTTCTGCTTTCACTATCTCTCCCTCTGTCAAATAAGTAAATAAAATCTTTGGAAAAAAATTAGTCTTACTATGATTATCTTTGATAGAAATGGGGATGATTATAAAGAGAAAAATTATATTTCAGTAATGCACTTTCATGGATATCAGATTCTACTGCTGTTAATATTTCTTGAGGTTTTGTTTTCTCCTACACACTGGACAGGATCCTGACTTCTAGTTTCCTCCAATATTTGGCTAGAATCTTTCAGATTAACATTTCCAGTTTTCTCCCACTCTTTCAACTTGGAATCACTATGAAACTAAAACTGTCTTTTTCTTGAAGCCATGTAAGCTAAAGCTGGACAACTTGATATAAACTTCTGAGAAATCACCATAACAGCTGAGGTGTGGACAATCTTCACGCCTGTTGCTATGCAGACACTCAGAAAGATCACCAGAGACATTCACACTGCAAACCAGGAAAATCTGTCTGATCGTCCCTGCTTGCTCTCAGCCCATCGGAAGATGCTTTAGGACCACACGTCTAGAAATCTCAACTGGCTGCTCTCCAAACTCAGAAACTGTATTTATAAATTGCTCAGACTATAAAGCTTTTTCTTTTGTTTCCATAAAAAAACATCTCTCATTAAAATACCTGATTGCTCCTCTCATATACAGGCCTAATTTAGGCAGAAGCTCACTGCAAAATATCTCCTAAAATTAAGAAACCTTAGTGTTCATCTTGTCCTGAGTAAGCATAAGGAGGCTTGCCAACACATCACATTGTGCCTATACAAATCACTTTTCAAACATTATAACCCATTTGAGACATTTAATTAGTTAAATCTTATCTGGTGAGAAGCTGTCCTCTGGTGAATGTTTCAATCTTTTGCTATTTTTCTCCTTATACTCACCATACAGAACTCTCTAGAGCATTGTATCACCTTGAGGGTTTTAAATGCCTGTTGGCAGCCCCTCACTTGCCTAATGGCATCCATCAGGATCAGAGAAATAGAGCAAATCAACAAAAGCCACACGAGTGATGAAGCCGGGGACTACAAGGTCTTCCGGCATGATGAATGCAAACAAGGGATGTGTGATTCTTCAATCTGATTACATCAAGGGTAGGTAGTAACAGAGAATAATGCTATGCTGCTTGGTCATGCTCTCAGCCTGCTCAGGGAATAACCAAAAGGGGGAATGGTTCAAGTACAAAAAAGCAGAGATTAATCTTGAAGATTTCCTGAACAGACAAAACCAGTTAGTCATATAAGTAAAGCTTAATTGAGCTTATTTCACAAGACTAACCTGACCTGGGTCCTTTCTTCCTTATATCTTGGGAAATCACAAGCAAAACATAGACTGTTTCTCAAGGATGTTATGTGGCAAGCATTGACCCATTTTCATTCCCTATTGTTTAAGAAAACTCTGATATGATAACCAATCACAGTGACGAATAAACAGTCAGTGCTTTCTCACTATATAAATTGCTTTATATCCCCCTGAGCCTCATTCCATGTCTTGGTTTGAGGGTTCCCAGTCTGCAAACTGTCTTTTTGGTGTGTTACAATAAACTTGTACTAATTACTACTTCGGTGATTCATTGGTTTTACTTCTGGTGTTTCTGAACTCTTGACACTGTTTCTATAAAGCATATGTCTTAAGTATTTGGGGATATTATACGATTTTTAAAAAAACCTGTATACTTCTGTGCATAAAAAAAATTAAGAATTCTGTTATTGATGCAATTACAATAACTAATTTAAGTAAAAAGCTTTAGGAAAACTTTTATTTCTAAGTAACTACGTTTAGTGTTGCCAGATTTGCAGTCAAAGATAGCAATTCAACTCTTTTCCTCTTAACAAAATATGCCAATTTTTTTCTTCAGTGAAGATTTCTTTTTATTGCTAAATCCTTGAGTCTCATAGTACCAAATATACTAGATTACTATCTTACTACTACTCTAAGTGACGTTCTTCTCTTCCAAGAAATGAAGCCAATAGTCCTACCTTTTAAAAAATCATTTCTGGGAAAATGCCTTCAAGGACAAAATGGTGATTTTTATCACAGAATATAAAATGCAGATTTTAAGATTTTTCTAAGGTGAAAATAATGATGGAAGCAACAAACAGCACAAAGCAAAAGCAATATGCAACTAGTGTAGTTACAACTTTTTGTTTGTTAACCAATTTAGCCAAATTAATTGTGGAGTTTAGGGGGAAAAGGCAGGTTAATTAAAAGCAATGAAAATCTCATTATGTTCAATTTTGGGAAACATACAGTTCTTTTGCTATAAAATGCTAACAAAAATATATACAAAAATGCAACTGCCAAGTCAAAAAATGACCCATATAATCTCCCAGGTCTTTCATACAGATCCAAGCAGGTTGATTTGTAAATATTTAAAATGGAGACACAGCCTTCCTTTCCTGTTGAAAATGTAAATACACTTGGAAGAAGTAACACACTGATTTAAATTCATATGACGTTATAAAATACTTGACAGGGAGCCCTTTCCTGAGCAGGTTTTATTATTATTATTTTTTAATTTTTTAAAAGATTTTATTTATTTATTTGAGAGAAAGAGAGAGAATGCGAAAGAGAGAGCATGAAAGGAGAGAAGTCAGCAGGAGAGCAGGGAGTCTGATGTGGGACTTGATCCTGGGACTCCAGGACCCTGACCTGAGCCAAAGGCAGCTGCTCAACCAACGGAACCACCCATGTGCCTCTCCTTCCGATACCACTACCCATGTGCCATTGACACAGATTGTTTGCTCCATGAGGAGAACTTCTCGGTGAGGTGCCCCAAGCACAAGCCTCCCCTCCCGTTCCCCCTCCCCCCACTGCAGAACAAGACAGCGAAAGGCAGCCTCAGCACAGAGCAGTCGGAGCGGGGGTGAGGGGGGGCAGTGTGCTCGTGGGAATGGAAAGTACAGCAAGCACAGGTGAGACTGTGGAGGTGAGATGTGGTGGACACTCGCGATGGAAGGAACCGTCCTGCCGTGCGGCCCCGCCCTGCCCCGCCCTGCCCCGCCCTGCCCCGCCCGCCCCTCCAGCACCTCCTCCCCAAGTTTTAATAGGCAGGTTTTAATAGGCATAGGATGATGGGACTCTGGAAGGAAGAGGCAGGAAGAGAACAAGGGGAAAGAGACTGACTTTAAATATGAACCTGATGTTCAGAATTCCTTACCATTGACCCTGATATTCCAAATAACTTCCACCACCTATCACATCAACTTTAACACACTTCTTGTTTGTTTTCTGGAATAACAAATCCATCCCTTTTTCTTATATTAAGATGTTTTTCCCATTCTTTAAATGGCTAATCTCCCACTGCTTTCAAAGCACTTTTTCTGATAAGCTCACTACGTAACATAAAAAGATGTCTTAAAGAATGAATTCTAGGTCATAGCACAGGAACCAGGAAGCATGTCTGACCGTACCAATTTTATAAACCCCTGACATCTATACATTTTCATTAACATTTAACATAAGTGTATTGAATCACTATTTATTGCTAAGTTTTAATGCTTATAATCTTTAAATAAATTCCAATAAGGAAGCTACTGAAAAGGCTACCAAATATTGACAGAGTCCCCTTTTAACCCTAGGATAACCATATATTTCTAGAAAAAGACCTGATGCATTAATAAAATACAAGCTCTGGTGAAGACCTGAGGAAAGCTATACTTCAGACCAGAGAATTTCTGCAAATTGAGAAGTATTGCAGCATCTCCCCAGCAAAGCATGCTGAGACCTCAATTCTTTAACATGTCAATACTGTGCCTTGTTATGAAATCAGAGCAGACTGGAAGAGCAAAGGGGAAGGAGAAGTTACATACATCCTCAGTTTGAAGCCTAACACATTTCCATTTTGCTCTTTCAAACTTGTCAACACTTTTTATCAAAGATAAACTTCAGAACATTATTAAAATATCTTTAATGGATTGTTGAAAATCAGCTCACCTAGGATACTACCAATTCTTAAGAACACAGATTTTCCCTTGTTCTTAGCATAGGAAACATGATCAGTTGGGTTTTTATAACCCCATGCTAACAAAGACGACTGAAACTTCTCCCTCCAAGGTCATCAATGGACTTAGTAACCCCAATACCCCTTCTTTGAACCCCACTATTTTTTGTTTGTTTGTTTCTGTAGTCTGTATTCTCCTTAATCTTTTTGCAGCATTTATTACCTGGGGGTCTGCTTTTCTTAGCCAATCCCTCTTAATACAACTATAAATGATGTGAGAAACAAAGGCAGAAGAAAAATTATTAAATTTCTTTTCTACCTTTAGCCCATCGACAAGTCCTTGAAACAGGCAGAGTGACATTCCTTTAGGGACTCAACTGCCTCAAGGTTAATACTTTGCTATGTACAAAAGGCAATCCTAGCCTGTACCCCCCACCCCTCCAGGATATTGTAAGTTTACTTTAATGTAAAAATTATTCTGGAAATTTCCTTTATTTCTAAACCCCCAAGATACATGTTAGCAATCGCCTCCCAAGCACATGGCCCACCAATATAAATCTGAAGGATTCATGACTAAGGTTTTATTAGACCGTAGTAAATGACTTTTCCCAACAATAGCTAGCCCCCTCAAGGTCCCTGAAACCTCACTTCCAAAATTCTTTAGAGACTATGCTATCCCTAACCCCTCCCAAGTTAAAAGTATATAAAGGGCCACTCCTCATGACCCCATTGAAGCTCTTTCTGCCTAGGGGTCCTGTCCCCTGTGCTTTAATAAAAAAATCACCTTTTTGCAGCAAAGACATCTCAAGAGTTGTTTCGTAGCTATCAGTCTTGAACCCTAATGTTCTTTCCTACAACATAAGGACAGACAAGATCCTGGTTTCTCTCTTGACTTCTCCTATCACCTTCATTTTCTCTCACTGACTTTCACTGTGGGCATGGCCCAAGGCTGACTCCCTAATTCACTCTATTTCTTTTCTCCTTTTGAAACTTAATCCACTTTGGCCTGAAGCAGAACTGCAAAGGAGGAAGATTCTTTCCCCCAGCAAAATCTTCCTTTTCAGTGCTTGGTGAGTGGTCCAATTGAGCATCTTGCCTTGGGATAGATTTTAAATTCAAAATGTGGCTATTAGTGTCATATCCCCACCTTAGGGTATTTGCCTTTCTTTTTCCTTCTACCTGAAAGACTCTTCCCTCAGGGATAGCCTCACCCTCTCACCATCCTCCAACTTAACACTCCTCAGGGAAGCTTATATAAGCATGTATATACATGTTTATATAAGCTTATTATTTATTATATTTATTTGTTATTGCGCCTTATATTCGTTTTCCTGACAGAATATATGCTCTATTTTGTTCACTTGATGTCCCAGTAGCCTAGAACAGTGATTGGCACTTAGTAGGTGATTAATCAATATTACTCTAATTGAGTTTAAAAACTTCACTATTATCTACCTTCTTTTTCTTTTTACTGCCAACAGCCTGATCCAGGTTTCCTTTCATGGTAATTAGCTAATTAACATGCTAATTGCATTTCCTTTTCCTCCTCTCTTTAATCCATCTTCTTTACTGTTGGCTGATTTTCTTCCTCAAAACTCACATTTATCTTCTCATTATCCTTCTCGGAAACCTTCACTGTAAGGCCAAGTCAAAATATCTCATAGTGGGACTTGACGTCCTGCTCAATATGACTATCAGTCACGTCCAGCCTCACCTATGCCCATTCCTCTGTCGACTCTAGTCAAGCTGCTATTGACTTTTTTCTTTTACAAAATATTTGTTGACCTCCTACTCTTAGGTCCCATGTGGAATAAAATGAATTTACTGTCAGTTTAGGAAACATAAAGCTAAAGGAATGTAAGTTTAAACAACAACATTTGTTATTAAAGAAGAAATTGAGTCCACAAAAGAAAGACTTAAGTGTATGAGGTCCCCATCACTGAAATGACTCTCATTTGTACCTTTTGTGTCCTGGGAAAGCAAATCATATCTATTTATAACAGTTCAACTTCAACTTACTCTGTGATTGATTCTCTGTCTTTTAAAAGCCACAATTCCTTTTAATAAATGTAAGTAATAAACATTTTGTGTTTGCACAAATATTCTGGTGTGCCTTTCCTCACCTTAGGAAACAATGATTTACAGACTTCACGTGACTTCCCACCCTAAAGTGCTGAAAATCTTCTTCAGCCAGGAGTCAGCCCTTGCCTCAAAACCAAGAGCCAGCTTGAGAGGAAAGCCTGACTATCCTGACTAGCCTTTTCCTAGAGGCCCAGGAAAAGGTTGTAGGGCTTATACTTCGGATTGGTAAAAGAGCTGACATCCTCAACGGGCCAAATGCATTACTGCCATCTCTAAGTGTTCCGCAGTGACATCACTCCTCATCTTAACATCAAGGTTGCTAAGATGATAACGATTTATCCAGCATTTAGGCTTCCTCTCCAATGCTTATGAGATTCTTGTTCAAGAAGTTTTCTGCCAAAAATCCTCTTGTTATTCTTCCCCTCCCCTGAACTTCTACTTTATTTGCTATATCATATACATTAAACATTCTAGAATTTGACATTATTTTTCACTTGAATTTTCTTGGCCTATATTGATCATTGTAGAAATTCCTGAAGACAAATGGTCTTCCCCCAATAGTGGTCACCAAACTTTGCTAATCAATAAGGCCATCAATATAATATTCAATAATTCAGATCCCAAAGCTAAACTCAGATCTGCAAAACCTTAACTACTTATCTAAGGAATTCATATTTTCAAAAAGTCCTTTAAATGATTCTAAGAATTGCCAGATGGGGTATCACTGCTTTACAGTTTACCTGGAGCTTAATAATAACAACAGAATTTCAAAACACCTTTTTACTTAAAAATTATTTAGGTTTTTTTCTTGTGTGTGTTTTTAAAAATTGTTGTTGTCACTGTTCTTTGGTCTTAAATATTTCTTTAGGGGAAGGCATACCACACTTCTTCTCAACTAAAAGTAACATTTTTACAGTCCAGGGGCCTTTTAATTTTTTTGTCACTTATCAAGCCATGGAGTCATAGGGAATGGATTCCAGCAGCTTGGTCTTCTTTTTCTTACGAAGTGTATTTTTCTGGATGGAGCAGGCTGGCACTTTAGTTGAACCCAGGAACATTTCTCTTTGGCTTCCTTCTTCGCATGATTCAGGAAGCTATCTAGACTGTTAGAGTGCTTAATATGCTCAGGACATACATTAGTTCTCTTGACAAAAATCTTGCCCTTGTGTGTTTACAACATTGCCAACAGTATGCTGGGTAACACATGGTAGCATTTGTAGGGTGTTCCTTTTTGAACAGTGCTCTTCTCCTATGTCTATAACGCCTTTCTTGCAGATTGGCATCTATATAGCCAAAGGAATGACCCCATGTTTTCTAAAAGACCTAGAGAATATATGGTGCATGTCTCTCCTCTTCCCTCTGTGTTGGTTATTTTGGCAAATTACTGGAAGATGGTGGGTCTGGCAAAAAGGAAAAATTATTCACTCTTAACTATTAAAAATTCATCACCAAAGCATCCAATTCCAGATATTATTGATCTATCTCTTCAAGGTTTCAGATTCTAGTATTTGATTTTGTGAACACCATATTAATATTGACAAAATTTTTAGAATTCAAAACACCTGAAATTCCACCATATATACCTACATATATTATGCAGAAACAGTCATATCATTTCTCATTTTTTATATCACATTATATCAGATACTTTCTAAATAACATCATCCTTTAAAACAGTGAAAATAATATTACATTGGGGTAGTGATACTATTTAACTTAGTCATTCCCCCACTTTTGGACTTCTTGGGTATTTATCACTTCCCCTATGGTTATAAATATCATAACACATATCTTTAAAATAAACAATTCATTGAATATTGATATAGTTGTACTATATTTTATCTATTTAGAAAATATTTATTCTATTTACAAAATATGCATTTCATTCTTTCTTAAAATGTTTTAAGCTGGACTTCAGTTTTTGTGCTGGTCTCTCTGTTTTGTTTGCTTTCTCATTTTTAGACTTGTAGGACAATCCTCCTCCAAATACACCACTGTAAGGGGCCATGAATTTAAGCTTGTTGGCATATTCTTTTGATTCGTATATTTGGGTTCATCTCCCTATCACTCTATTCTCAGGGAGTACTTTCTAACATCAACCATACAACAGGGAGGAAAATATAAAGGGTACAGATCAGGGTTCTTTAAAGCATGGTCTACAGATCTCTGTAATAGAACAACCTGGAGTACCTGTTAAAAGTGGAAAATCAGGGTGCCTGCGTGGCCTAGTGGGTTAAGCCTCTGCCTTCGGCTCAGGTCATGATCTGGGGTCCTGGTATCGAGCCCCACATCAGGCTCTCTGCTCAGCAGGGAGCCTGCTCCCCCCCACCCCGCCGCCTTCCTCTCTGCCTATGTGTAATCTCTGTCAAATAAATAAATAAATCTTGAAAAAGAAAAGAGGTGGAAAATCACTGATCCTTCAAATTATTCAGATACTGAGGTATAGGGCCCAAGAACATGAAATTTAAACAAGGACTCAAGGTAACTTTTATGCGTGCTCATGTTTAGAAAACCAGGCTTCCCTATACTATGATACTATACAATGAATTTGCAACCTAAAGTTTGGTCCAATTTAAGGTACATCCTAGATTTAAGATACATTTTATTCTATTTCCCTATTAAATTTGTATATATGTTTAATCTCTATCACTAATACAATTCCCCTTCCCTTCTCCCCCAACCCTTTCCCACTAAAGTAACTTGTTTTTAGAAAGTAAGAACATGTCTACTTTATCTCTGCATTTCTGTCATCATTTGAGATTGTTTTGCACTTAGAAACTGTTCATACACATTAGTTGTTTAATTTTTTAACCAGATCCATGCTCTGCTTATAGCTTAGTCTTGAGTATTAAACAAAATTATTTACAAGATTTAGAGTAATTTCCCTCTTTTGCTTTTTCCTTAAAGACACAATACCTGCCTGTGTCTTTAGGACTTTGTTAATAGATTTCTATAGTATCTGGTGGAAATCCACCTATATAATCACATAATATGTGTTGACTAAAATTCTATTGTGTCAGGTGACAATGACTCTCTTCTGGACCAAATTTATGCCAGGCTCCTCTGAATCTTCTTCTCAAGTAAGCTCTGATCTTGGGTTCTTTCTTTGGTCTGCTTAGTCCAGTTTTAGCAAGAATTCTGCTGAGTTAGTTTAGGGAAAATCCTCTTTCCTAGGTATATGGTTGTCCTTGATATTCAATCAAATTCTTCATTCTCCACCCTCCATACCTTATCCCCCTGGCCTGCCTTAGTAAGAATCCTGTTGAATCAGTCTAGTGAGAATTCCCCTAACTCCGGTAATTTTCCATCCACTGATCCCACACTCTGATCCTTGGTTCTAAATCTCTACTTGTCCTTGTTGTATTAGGAGTTGAGCTCTTTCTCTCTCCTGTTCTGGGAAAAAAAAAATAAAGTCCCTCTTGAATAAAGTCTTCCTTACTTTACAAGTATCATGAGATTTTTTTTTCTTTAACACAGGCATTGTAGTATGTTTTAAAGTTAGAATTATGAGAGTAGTCCTTATTCTTGAGAAAGTAGCCTTCTAGAATGGAAGTTTATCTCATCATACATATTTAAATAAAGCAATATAATCAAATCTAAAGCAGAAACATGAACCAAGCCTATCGAAAAATTGTAACTTGGAATGATAATGAAGAATTCCTTTCTCTAGCTCTATCTACATGGGTGAATTTAACTGAATACAAAGACTAGGAATACCTGATTTGAAATGGCTTACTCATGCCAGAAAGTTAGACTTATATGACATCAGGCACAGCCTGTTATAATATCAGGATCTATAGAATACTCATATTTCAGTTTTAGAAACAAAAATATCTTTGATTTATTCTGCCTAATTCCATTTCAATGGTGTTATTACTAGAAAAGCCTTTGCCTATTATCTTTGTATAATAGAGAATAGTAGACATACACAGATACACAGACACACATAAATATACACTTAGGCGTACACACACTCTTATCTCATAAAAATGCATTATCACAGTGGATGTTATCATAGGAAAACCCATACTCCTAATCATTTTCATTACCAAGTAAATATTAAAGAAATTTCTAGTGGCTAAGTGTCCAGAGTATTCTGGGCAGTCACAGTCTCTTTTGCAATTGTCTAAAACCTAAGACAATGAGAAAACACTACTCACCTATTAGAATAGCTAAGATTCAAAACATTGACAAAACCAAATTCTGGTAAGGTTACAATGCAACAGGAACTCTCATTCATTGAGAATACTAAATGACACAGCCATTTTGAAAGGCAGTGTGGAGGTTTCTTACAAAACTAAAGGTACTCATACCGATATGATCCAGTAATCACACTCCTGGACATATACCCAAATGAGCTGAAACTTAAGTCCATGCAAAGGTCTGTAGAAAAATGTTCAGAGCAGTTCTTTTTTTCATTATTCTCAAACTTGGAAGAAACCAGGATGTCCTTCAATAACAACCTGATAAACAAACGACGGTACACATATACGATGGAGTATTATTCAGCAATAAAAAGAAATGAGCTACTTAGCCACAAAAAGACATTTGGAAGAAAGTCAAAAGCTAAGTGAAATATTGCTAAGTGGAAGAATCCAGTATGAACTGGCTATCTTCTGTTTTATTGTAATTATGAGACATCCTTAAGAAGGCAAAATTCTGGAAGTAGCAAAAGGATCCGAAGTGGCCGGGGTTTCAGTGAGCAGAGGGAAGGGCAAATGGGGAAAGCACACAAAATTTTGGGGGTGGTCAAAGTATTCTGTATTTTCCATAAAATGCACTGTACAGTACTATACGTTATACTATACGATACAGCAACAAGGGGAATATGTCATTATACATTTTTCAAAACCCTAAGAATGTGCAATATAAAGAATAAATTCATAAGTAATGGACTTTAATGAATAATAAGGCACCTGCCAATACTGGTTCATTAATTATAACAACTGTACTATACATTTAATACATTTAATACAAGATATTAGTAATAGGGGCAATTATGTTTGTTTCGAGGGAGGATATATAGGGATTCTCCATAGTTTTCACCTAGTTTTTTTGTAGACCTAAAACTGCTCTTAAAAAATTGTTAACTAAACCTGAGAACCAAAGTCCTAATACCAAGCCAAACCAAAACAAGACAAAAAGCCGGGTAAGATAAGACAACTTCTAGAATTGTGACCAAAGGGTATTTTATGCCAGTCGTTGATGGCATAGAAATGAGCATCCCATCCCTCTTGTTACCAGTTATTCTTAAGGTCATAATTATGTTGGTACCTCTGATATTGGAATAAGGCACAGAAGAAATAACCAGAGAATATCTAGGTCCTATTAGCCAGAAACCTATAATTCTGTAATATTTGGTATGGGTTTGAATCAGGGCCCAAAATCTGTTGAACACTTAATTGCTTTTTTATATGATAACTAAGACGACTAACTGGATTTACCCAACCTAGACCAAATATTGAAGTCTGACCTAAGCTATGCACACGTCAGACTATGGGGAGCCCTCGTGACTCTTAGGGCAGATTTTGTCTTATGCCAACTTCCTCAGAGCCCTAGGACAACAAGGACCCTTGCCAGAATTGAAATGTAACCGTGGGTTCTCTAGGAGAGAGTTTCTTTATCATTGTACTCGTAGAAAGGATGGAGAAGATATTTTAGGTTCAATTTTCTAGATACAAAATCACAGATATTGGTCAATCTTTAGTCAAATTCACTTCATGTGAACATTTGGGAGCTAAAGTTTTTTTTTGTTTTTTGTTTTTTTTTCCTTTAAGAAAAACTCTTCTAAACCCAGACTCCAATCACTGAGATGCAGACAAAGCTGGGGACAACTTAGCATTTTCAGAAAGGAAAGTTTCTATTGCTCTCCAGCAGAGCTCCCCTGATAACGGTTTAGAGATGTACTAGGATTCAAGCCCTTCAGCCCTGGAGCTGCTCTGCATTTGATTACCAGTGCCAGCGGTCTCTGGTAGTAAACAGCCTCTGTAGTGTATCACGGGAAGATTGTCCTTTTCTATGTGGGTATGATAAAAAAAAGGCCGAGAAGCACCCGACAAGAGAATCTTCACTAAAGATGGTTTAATCCAAAAGGGTCTGATTGGTGCTTTGCAATTTCCATTGTTCCTACATATCGTCCTATTTTAAACATAACGATAATATCTGCCAAGGAATTATTTCTGAACATATTTCACGTGAAACATACAAGGCATGGGCTGCTACAAAGCTATAAACAATTCAGAGCATTGGTGGTATTCACATAATATCACCTAATTTTACCTCCCAGTTCCATTAATTTTTAAAGACCACAAAACCAAAAGTAGGAATTGTCTCTTACCCTATAAGGAAAACCTCTGCACCTTGTCTCAGGATAAAGCGTCAGGGTCTTCACACAATCCCTCCACTCCGGAACTGAGCAGTTCTTGAAGTGTCTTTACCGGGTCTGAGGGGAAAGAAAAATACATAAATAACCTTGGTATGCTTCAGCTAACATCAACATTCTTTTTCAAGTTGTTCAGATTCCTTTTTTGCCTTTTCATTAAATTGCCACATATCTTGCATCAAACCATCTTGTACAAAATAATCAGCATTTACAGAACACTTAACTTGAAGAAAGAATTTTCTTCCTTTAAATCATTTATAATCTCCCCCTCATCCACGTCTGAATGAATGGTATCTTTCCTTGTTATAACATCATATTAACTATTTTTCATGATTCTTTACTTCCTTTCCCTAGATCACAATTTTATTCTTTGGTTTCATTAGTAATAGCAAATCTTTTCTGTGAAAGAAGTTAAAAATTGTTAGGCTTAGCCAGTCCTGTCTGTGGCTTTGCTAAGACTGTTTTATTGCTCTGCTCTGCTATGAAATAAACTAACACATTTGCTTCCTAATCTCCTATGCCTAATTTTTTTTTCTGACCTAAAAATCTCTACCAGAGCCCTAAGTACCCCATCAAGTCTATAAAAATACTGACCTGAGCCAGTGAAAAAGTGTGCTCTGCCAGCATGTTCTATAAGATAGTCTTCCATCACCACAAAGTTTCAGGCATTCTTTTTTTTTTTTTTTTTTGGAACTAGCAAATAAAATAAGCTGGCTCTGGCAGTTGATCATGGACTGCTCTAATTCGATGAATCCATTTTCTACAGGCTTTAGTTGGCAAGCCTTTTTCCACTGCCTGCAAACTGACTACAGTTCTTTGCAAACCTCCTTTGCAATTCTACCCAAACACCACCCTCTACATCACAAAGAGTTATATGTTACTGAAAACACATTTTAAAGAAGATTTTTATTGGAAATATCTAATTTTGGAGCTCTTTCTTAACTTCCCCAATTTGTTACACATAACGTCTGTTTACCCATGGAACTGATAAGTGAAACCAATGGTGTAGTGCTGTGTCAAGCTCAGAGACGCTAGGAAGACAAGGCTGTGTTCCCAACTCTAAAATATGCTGCTCTTGATCGGCTGGACCTGTCCATTGACTGTGTATGGAGGCACACAGTACAAGATAGAAGTTTGATGGTACTTCGGAACTTTACTTCTAAGAATCTTATTCCATATATCTCTGAAATTCCTTTTTTTAAGATTTTATTTATTTATTTAAGAAAGAGAACAAGCACAAGCCGGGGGGGGGGGGCAGCAAGCAGAGGGAGAGGGAGAAGCAGGGAGCCCCAAGCAGGGCTCCATCCCAGGACCCCGAGATCATGACCTGAGCCGAAGGCAGACGCTTAATTAAGCCACTCAGGCGCCCCCATCTTTGAAATTCTTAAGAGCTCATGGTTAAAGAATGGGGAAGACAGGACAACAAATCTTTCAAGGAGTTTTTTTAAAAAAACAGCAGTTTTTTAAATAAATATAGTCCTTTCCTATTAATTTCATTATTACAGACAGAACAACTACATACTTTATTTGGTTATGGTTATATTTCTGTGAGGTTCTAGAATTGGTGAAAAAAAAAAGAGGCTATGGTAATAATGAGAACAATGTTGTGAGCGATTAACTGGAAAGTGGCATAAGAGCACTTTCTGGGATAATGGAAAATTTCTAGATTTTTTTTTTTTTAAATTTTATTATTAGAGAGAAAAAGAGAGAGCAAGAGCAGAGGGAGAGGGACAAGCAGACTCTGCACTGAGTGCAGAGCCCAAAGTGGAACTTGTTCTCACAACCCTGAGATCATGACCTGAGGCGAAACTAAGAGTTGGACAGACGCTCAACTGACTGAGCCACCCAGTGCTTCAAAAATTCTGCATCTTGATTGGGACAGTGATTATATAAGTAGACACACTTGAAAAAACTCTGGAACTATGCCCATAAAAAAGTACATTTTATTGTAAGTAAATTCAATTGTGAGTAAATACCTTAATAAAAAAATAAATAAAAAAGGACTCAAAGAGACTTTTCAGTTTTGGAATGATTTTCAGAAATCACCTAGTCTTTTTGAAGGAGCCTTTACCTCCATCCTGACCAGTGAAAAATAATTCTTCATTCTTTCATTTATATATCCACTTAACAAAGACTTATTAAGCACAAATGTATCAAGGATAAACACAGTGATAGCATGCTAGGAAAAAAAATGATGGTTAGCAAAAGAAACACAGCCTCTGTTATGGAGCTCAAAGTCTGTTGGAGGAAAATAGACAATTAAAATGGACAAAAACAAAGAGTTATGTCTGTAGCACTGAGAGAAGACCCACGTTCTAGCTAAGGGTTTGCATCAAAACAGAATGAACTATTTTATGCTAAACCCCAAGCTAAACTGAGCTGAAAATATTGGTGTTCACTGAGTCATTAAAAGCTGTTAGAGTGATCAGACTAAAGAAAACTAAATAACATTTTTCTATTAAACCAAGCCTAAATATTCTCCAAATCAAATGAATAAAAACACCAAAATACTATTCATGGCAAATTTCATTTGAACATTGAAGTCTTTTTCAAAACAGAATTTAGGTCTTCCACACCCTACGGCAGCTTATATATACAGCTGTCCATAAGGACAACATGGTGTTAAATGACCCTCTTTCCCATGAGCAAATCCCAGCTGGGAAGACAGGTGCATCTACTTCTGGTGACTCTGCTGCCAACGAGGGATTTGCAGGCTTTCCCAACAACAACATTGTGCATATTCACAATAAATCCAAACTTGTGACAGGTACAGTATTTGATATACAAACAAAGCATAACCACGAATGGACCAGCATTCCAATATAATCTACTTTTAGGTAAATAACAACTCCCTCACTGCCACCCCAACACACTTTTAAATGAAGTCCCTCTGTGGGCAGTCCAATTTCTAAAGCACATGAAAATTGTCCTTTATCTAACTGATATAAAAAAAAAAATCACCTAGTTTCTTTTTATGGCTTTCTAAACTATTTGTCCAAAATTCTTTCCAAAATGGAGGAGGCATTTATAAATCAAAAAGGTGAAAGAATATAATTTAAAAACAAAACATGAACCATATAATTATTGAATTTCTGAGCCTTTTAAAGAGGAATATGCTGTTGTTTATTTTGTGAAACTATCTAGAAGAAAACCAACATGATTTTGTATATTGCTCTAAGAGGAAATATGTTAGAAATAGTGAGTAGTTAAAAAATTAGCTTGGAATGAGAAGGGTGCTTTAAACCAAGACCATGATGGGTAATGAATGCTTTGTATTTAATCAAACAGACATCTACAACACTGTCTATTAATGACTTCTACTGTCTTTCCTAGTCTCTGACCAGACAATTTAGGGTTTGGGTTGCATTCTTCTAGCAGGACCAAAAATAGCCACTAAAACTCTAAAGTAATTAAAAATCTAATTCTCTCAAACGTGAGAACCATTCCATGTATCAACAGAAAATATTATCAGATTGCAGTTCAAACTGTCAGATGTCACTTTTATTACTTTCTAACTCTGGTCAGTGATAACTTCAAAAGAAATCTATTGTTAGTTAGGAATTACAGTTCCTGTTTATGTAGTTTTAACATATTTAATATTTAAGAAAAATATATATTTTGACCAAATAATACATTTTTTAAATCTCATGTTTTATTTTTATTCCCCAACCCAAAAGCTGATGATTAGAATAATTAACACACTGAAACATTTTCCTAGCATTTTATTGTAATTTTTCCTTCCCTAATTTTCACTCTACCAATCTCATTTTAGCTTGGTTTCTGTCCTTTCTTTCTGCCAATGTAAATATCAGCTCCTTGCATTGCCAGTGTCTTAGTCATTCTTTGATATTCCCTGGTATTTTAAGAAATACTCTAAGGAAGAAAAGTGGTGTAGAGTTTGTAAGATTTGAGGAACCTTATAAATACTGGCACTTAAGACTTTCTCAATCTCAATCCATTAGATACATAATTGTGATGTAAAATTCTAGATGATTTTTAATGTTTTTTTTAATATTGTCACAGCTTTCTTCCCCCACTAACTCTCCTTGTGACATCATGAGATGTCACATCATGACATTCAGTCTGCAAGCTTGTATCCAATGATAGACAAGATTTTTCATGTGTTACCTTTTCTTAAGGTAAATTTTAAGCAGCTCCAAACTCAATGGATTTATTAAGAACTAAAATCTATATAAGAACACTGAAACATTTTGAAAGAGGACATAAAATCGTAGGAATTAGTTATTATGACTGAATTATTCTAGAAGCTCAGTTATAGGAATTAGCTTACCTTTCCATCCCTTAGTTGTATATTTAGCTCCTAGTATATGCCCTTCACTGTGCAAGTCTCTATATGTACTTGAATAAAACACGGTCTGTCTTCAAAAGTAACTCATAGCTTAGCCATTGATGGTAAGAAGACATAAACACATAAACAGATAATTTAATGCCATTTGGCAAGTGCTGTGACAAATGCATACATAGCCCTATGGAAAAAAATGTAAGTTGGACACTCAGTTTCCCAGATGAGGTGGGAAGGAGTAGGGTGTGTCCCATAAATAGTGACTAAGATTCTAACTTTGGGACAATATGTGTCACCTAAGTTCTTAAGAAATTGTCCTAATTATTATTGCAGATCTCATCAAATATACATTTGATTTTGCCCTGTTTTTCGTCTGATAACATTTTCTTGAGTATTTAACATGTGATTAGTTCAGGCAGATTTTTCTCACTCATAAAATACACATACCTATAGGCTTATTGTGATATTTAATGAAATAATATATATATAATACTTAATGCAGTACCTGGCATACAGTATTGCCCTCCCCTAACAGAAAGAAAGAAAGAAGAGAGGAAGAAAAAAGGAAAAGAAATCTCAATCATTTTTTCTTTTTTTTTTTTTTTAAGATTTTATTCATTTATTTGACAGATAGAGTTCACAAGTAAGCAGAGAGGCAGGCAGAGAGAGAGAGAGGCAGAAGCAGGCTCCCCGCTGAACAGAGAGCTGAATGCGAGGCTCGATCCCAGGACCCTGGGATCATGACCTGAGCTGAAGGCAGAGCCTTAACCCACTGAGCCACCCAGGCACCCCGAAAGCTCAATCATTCTTACTGAAGATTTGGCTTATCATTGTTAACTTTGCCTTTGGGCAAAGTTTTCATGTGAAAGATTTGGGGTTAGTTATTCACAGTTTTTCATCCTTTAGAAGTCACCCCATTCATCTAAACAGGTTGCTTGGTATTTATATTTGAAGGGAGAACTAAAAATTCCTTTAAGACTAAGGGCTCACATGGGGCATTCATCTGTAGCTAGAAGTCATTTCTCAAAAGAAATGGCTGAGTTAAAGAGATATCCAAGGTTTCCATAGAGATCCAAGGATAAATTCTCTGGATCTGTATATTCCTCTTAATTATATTGGATGGATATTTTATAAAAGACTGAAATGGACCAAAAGGAGACTGAGCAACTTTAATGGAATGGAGATATTAACCAGCACCCACTTCTTGGCTATCTGTTTCTTCTGGAGGGCAATTTGAGCTGCATTACAAAGCTATAAATTCTAGATTACTGTTAAAAATTAAAATGATACTTATCCAAAGACCTACAAATTCCTTTTAGTGGAGGAAAAACTAATTTCTCTCGCCGTATCTCCCATAAAGGAAAAAGTCCAGTTTTGCATCTATTTGTAGATTCATTTCAACATTCCTGACTCAATTGTGCATGTGTGGTATTTTGACTTCCCTTCTGAGTCAGTTGATAACATCTTATTCCTTTCTTTATTAATAACTGAGTGAAATAATTTAAAAATACCTGGAAATAAAAATACCTAGGAATAAACCTAACCAAAGAGGTAAAGGAGCTGGACTCAAGGAACTACAGAACATTCATAAAAGAAACTGAAGAAGACACAAAGATGGAAAAGCATTCCATGCTCATGGATCAGAGGAATAAACATTGTTGTTAAATTGTTAAATTATTAAAATGTCTATACTGCTTAGAGCATTCTATACTTTCAATGCCATCCCAATCAAAATTGCACTGGCATTTTTTCAAACAATCCTAAAATTAGTATGGAACCAGAAGAGACCCCGAATTGCTAAGGAAATGTTGAAAAGAGGAAACAAAACTGGGAGCATCATGTTGCCTGATTTCAAGCTTTACTACAAAGCTGTGATCACCAAGAGAGCATGGTACTGACACAAAAATAGACACATAGACCTGTGGAACAGAATAGAGAGCCCAGATATGTACCCACAACTCTATGGTCAAATAATCTTTGGAAAGCAAAGGAAAAAATATAGAGTGGAATAAAAACAGTCTCTTCAATAAATGGTGTTGGGAAAATTGAACAGCTATGAATAGAAGAATGAAACTCAACCATTCTCTTACACCATACACAAAGATAAACTCGAAATGGATAAAAGATCTCAACGTGAGGCAGGAATCTATCAAAATCCTAAAGGAGAACATAGGCAGTAACCTCTTCAACACTGGCCACAGCAACTTCTTTCAATATGTCTCCAAAGGAAGGAAACAAAAGCAAAAATGAACTTTTGGGAATTCATCAAGATCAAAAGCTTTTGCACAGCAAAGGAAACAGTCAACAAAACAAAGAGGCAATCCACGGAATGGGAGAAGATATTAGCAAATGACACTACAGACAAAGGGCTGATATCCAAGATCTATAAAGAACTTCTCAAACTCAACACTCAAAAACCATATAATCACGTAAAAAAATGGGCAGAATACATGAACAGACAATTCTCCAAAGAAGACATATAAATGGCTAATAGACACATGAAAAATGTCCATCATCATTAGCCATCTGGGAGATTCAAATCAAAACCACATTGAGATACCACCTTATACCAGGTAGAATGGCCAAAATTAACAAGACAGTAAATAACAAGTGTTGGAGAGGATGTGGAGAAAGGGGAGCCCTCTTATACTGTTGGTGGGAATGCAAGCTGGTGTAGTCACTTTGGAAAACAGTGTGGAAATTCCTTAAGAAATTAAAAATAGAGTTTTCCTATGACCCTGCAATTGCACTACTGGGTATTTACCCCAAAGATACAGTTTTATTGAAAAGAAGGGCCATCTGTACCCAAAAGTTCATAACAGCAATGACCACAGTTGCCAAACTATCGAGAGAGCCAAGATGCCCTTCAAAAGATGAATGGATAAAGAAGATGTGGTCCATATATACAATGGAATAGTATGTCTCCATCAGAAAGGATGAATACCCAACTTTTGTATCAAAATGGACGGGACTGGAGGAGAGTATGCTGAGTGAAATAAGAGAAACAGAGAGAGTCAATTATCATATTGTTTCACTTACTTGTGGAGCATAAAGAATAACATGGAGGACATTGGGAGAAGAAGAAGAGAAGTGAGTTGGGGGAAATTGGAGGGGGAGACCAACCATGAGAGACTGTGGACCCTGAGAAATAAACTGAGGGTTTTGGAGGGGAGAGGGGTGGGGGGTTGGGTGAACCTGGTGGCGGGTATAAAGGAGGGCACGTATTGCATGGAGCATTGGGTGTGATGCATGAATAATGACTCTTGGAACACTGAAAAAATAAAGTTTAAATTAAAAAAATAACTGAGTGAAATAATTTTCTTTTTCTTTTCATACTTAATAATTTTGAGTCCACCCTTCTAAAAATTATCCTTTTACAATTATATTTTTTATGTTTTTGCTTTTATTTCCCACAATAATTCAAAAAAAATAACCTAAGTTGTTCCTGGATCTTCTAGACCAGTATTTATAGTCATATACTCTCATATGAACCCAGCGTTCATGTTTGCAAATAGAATGGTACCAGGAAATGTTAAAAATAGAGACTTAGAGGGCACCTGGGTGGCTTAGTCAGTTAAGCATCTGCCTTCGGCTCAGGTCATGATCCCAGAGTCCTGGGGTTGAGTCCATGTCAGGCTCCCTGCTCAGTGGGGAATCTGCCTCTCCTTCTCCCTCTGCCCCTTCCTTCCACTTGTGTTCTCTCTCTCTCTCAAAATAAATAAGTAAAATCTTAAAAAAGAGAGAGAGAGAAAGCCAATGATGATACTCTACCAAGAGAGTTTCCACAAGCAAAACATTAGGAGAATGGTCATTTTACTACACACCATATTGTCATACTGGATACAAGAATCTGTATGTGCCATATTCATATAGTGAACAAATATTTCATTTTAACAAAACTTTACCTACTACATTAAAAACCAATATTGTGAAATTGAATTTCTCACATTTGTAGATTTGTTTGTATTTTATTTGTAATTACGTTTTGTAAGAGATATAAGCATAAGACATTTATACTGGTATCATGTTTGCATATTTTTAAGTAACAATGTAATAAAAATGATTTCAAACCTAGGGCTCAAAGAGAAGATTTTTGTCCTTGTTTTTGCTTTTCCCTTAAAAAGATACTATATATTATGCAAGTCTGAGAAAAACTGACCTAAAAGATTGTAGAAAATGTGTATTTCGAATTTTGTATTTGTGGAAATGTATTATCTAAAAGATAAAGCTCTGTGTCCTGAATGAGTTAATTTATTTAAATTTCATGATCATCTTTAATTCATCCTGACTTCCCATCAGATGATGTACTAAAAGAATAAAAAGGCTTAAAATAAACGGCATTGTTTAAAAACAAAAAACAACAACAAAAAAAAACAGTCCTCCTGGAGCTTTGAAAGCTCTGCTGTATAGCTGCAAAATACCATTCATCTTTTCAGAGTCTGATATATTATTAATTTCAGTTTAGCAATATTAGAATCAGACTATAAGATTATTTGCAAAAGACTGCAAGGAGAGACGAATTTATGCTGTATCCAATTTTAAACCCAACCAGAAAGGAAATATACCAAATTTCTGTTGTTTAAACTGATGGGAGTCATTTCGTAGTCTTCTAAAAACCAGCTGCACCTTGAAAAATTATAGTTATTAAGTGGGAAGGAAGTTTTAATTATTTAAAAAACACATTTCTTTCTGCATATTATTCATTTAAAAGTGCCTTCTTTTTTTAGAAATCAGCCTTAAAATTGTGTACCTGAGTTAACTCTTTTGGGGATCTAACAGTACTCTTGGTAGTGGTGAAGAAAATGCTAAATACACTTAACTCGACCACCAGACAGAGCAAGGGAAGATTCTGGGTGTGGCTTTGAACGCTTTGGCAGGTGTATAGGAGGTTCTACAGTGTGGGATGTAAGCTTGAAGACTTTTGATATTCACTTGGTGACTGAGAAATTCCCAGCATTTAGTAGATCAGGGACACATGCATCATTCTTTTTGACTAATTTATCCCTAGTTCCTGGCATACGGTAGTAAATGAAGAACAGTCAGAAGAAAGGCAGGCAGGGAAAAACCACACAGCCTCCAGCCCTGCCCTGAGAGGAAACCAACCTTAAAAGGATTCTACACGACCCTGGAAGGAACCATCCACCCTTTCCCAAGTGAACAACTATCTGATAGGTAAATGAGGAAGTGGACAAAAATCTGATTGGGTGGCAGGCGCATGGAGGATTAATCAAAACCGCCTACCCAAAGAGCCCATAAAAACCCTTTGATTTAAATCCAAATTGGCAACCCTCTTGGGACTCTTCCCTCTTCAGGAGGTTTGTACTATAGCTCAATAAACTGCTTTGCTGCCCATCACTCTTTGGTCTATCTCTTCATTCTTAGAAGCAGCAGAAAAGAAATTCTGCAACAGTAGGCATTCAGTATATGAATTAATGGTGTTTATAGCTAGAAGTATTCAACCAAGACAGCATGCTCATGTTCAAAGATTTTTAAAAACAGAGTCAGTGATAATATATGCAGCTCAAAGACATTATATATGAAATATGCATATATTTCATACTATATATATAAAAAACACACATATATACATATATATGCATATATATGGTACATTTGTTGTTTTGTTTTTATTTTGTCTTATGGAGCTAGGAAAACACTGATAAATATACCATGCACTAGTACACTTTCCATTTTATTTCTTAGTGGATGTCCTTCTGTAGTAGGGTATTTTGCTATTAAACTAAGTGTTGACTTTTTTCAATTTCTTTTAGTTCTGTTTTTCTACTATATATAAGTAGAAAAGAGTGCTTTCTCTATGCCTCAGGGTATGGTTGATTCAGAGAGAACAAAGAATCACATTTTTGGCCTTTGAGCAATTAATTTGACCTTTGTAAGTCAACAGTGCAGACAATAGTCTTTAAAACCAAGGCTTTGAATTTCAAGTACCAGCAGCAAGAAGAAAAAAAAAAAGTCCAAAAGCATGGATTTAAATATCAAGAGCCAAATCCTAGAGGACTTGGAACAAGAGTTTGGGAAAACAGTGGGGAAGAGTGGGGAAAAAATAAGTGATGCCCTAGAAGCAATTTTCCTATAAAACAGAGAGAAGATAAAAATCCTTTTTGGACTAGAAAAGGAGAGGTAGGGAAAGGAGAATAAAAAACGTATAGGTGGGCCTCTTCTCTGAACGTATGTGAGAACTGAAACTCTGGAGTTCGGTGACAGAAATTCCCCCAAATATTTAGTAGCTCTTGCACTGGTGACTCCTCAACATCTACTCTAGAACTTGACAAAAGAACAACACTGGTGGTTGTTATTTACCCTCCATTGAACTAGTTGGCTGCAGTAGGTAGAAGTGTCAGCAGGGTAGATCTAAATAAAGAGAAGGCTGGGGCACCTGGGTGGCTCTGTGGGTTAAGCCTCTGACTCTTGGTTTTGGCTCATGTCCTATGATCTGATGGGTCCTGAGATCCAGGTCCCCCTTCTGCACCCTGTGTTGGGGGTCTGTGCTCAGGGCTCAACAGGGAATCTAAAGATTCTCTTCCTCTGCCCCTCCCCACTCTTGCCTGTGTTTATGCTCTCTCTCTCTCTCACTCTTTCTCTAAAATTAATCTTTTAAGAAAATACTTAGAGAGAGAGAGCGAGAAGGCCTGAGGTGAACACCTATCCTACCCAAGCTTTCTTTCGCTCTCATAAGGTCTGGAGGAAATAAAAGAAATTCCCAAGACCATGACTGAGGAACAAACGAGAGTAAAACGTTGAGGATCAGTGAGCCTCGACTGTTACTCCAGCTTGAAGGGAGGGGATTCCATAGGTAAACAAAAGTCTGCAGGATGGGCAGCTCTATCTAGGGATGGGGTGGAGAGTTCTAAATCGCAGAGGACCACAAAGTCGGTAAAAGCCCAACAGAGTCTAGGTGTTCAGTGGCAGCACTCTGTAGTCCCACAGAACAACTTCCATGTTTTCAATGTCTACAGGACAGAAGTCAAATGACAACCAAGACGGCAGATGACAGAGAGGCAACCACTGATCAGACATCCTGATTCTAGCACAATACGTAAGAATTCAATGGGAAGAAGGCAACGGGTAGAAAAAAAGTGGTTATAGAAAATCCTGAACTGAACCAAAAGTGAATGAGCTTGAGACAAGAGGGGACAAAGTTACCTTCCACTAGCAAGATTAGATTTTCTGCTGCCAATCAAAGAAGGACCAGAGCGTTGACTTATACTTAGTAGTAGACAAATCACAATTATTTTTTTATGTACTTGAATCTGTGACTTGTTACATTTCCTTCTCAGTCATATATTCTTCAGACAAAGCTAATCCATATAAAAATATGCTTTCGTACAAGTGCACAACAGTCCACATTAATAATCAAATAATAACCAAGAGGTAGGAGAAGAGATTATTCTGCAACTACTAGATGCCTAGTATTTGGCATAATTCTTGACATAAAATACACATGGATATTTTTTAATAAGTAATTGAAGAATAAGTTAATCATTGTCAATACACATCTGGATAAGAATAATAAATGTTAACATTACTGAGCACTTAGTTCCTACTCAACTTTGCCTGTACCACCTTATTGAATCCTCACCTATATAGTCATATCATTATTCTTATTTTAAAAAGTAGATAGTAGGAAACTGTGGCTTATAGGGAGTTACATAATTTACCCAAGGTCCCAGAGCTAGTAAGTAGCAGATCTGGGTATTTAAAGGTATGTAATCCAAAATATTGCAATGCTGAATCTTGATTTAAAAAATTGTTTTTGATGATTCGAAGCAATTTGGAAAATTGGTTCCACACTACCCTTTGCTTTTATTTGTTATTTACAGTTTTTGTTTTAGTGCCCTCACTTAGCATCATAGCATTGTAGATCTGGAGCAGGGACACTTGACGGATCACCCAGTTTAGTGGTTCAGTCTCCTACTTAAAAAATGATGGAACTGACTCATTCAAGGACATAGAGAAAACCAGTAGCTCTTCCTTTGGGAAAAACCTCTCTTGCTCTACTCCTTTCCCTTGGATGTTTTCTTTTTATTTTTCTCACCCATTTTAATAATTGTTAAAAGAGCTAGAAAGGTGAAGAGCAGTGTATTTAGGAGTATACGGCATTGGGAGCATGAGATCAGTCAATGAAGGCTGAAGTTAAAATCGGTAAAGCAAACCCCTCTACATAAACACGGTACAATAAACAATATCTAAAGCTATGTTTTTCGGGTGCCTAGAGGCTCAGTCAGTTAAATCTCTGCCTTTGGCTCGGGCCATGATCCCAGGGTCCAGGGACCCAGCCCCACATCCAGGATCCGGTCTTAGCGGGGAATCAGCCTCTCCCTCTGCCCGTCCTGCCACTCCTCTCTCTCCCTCTCTCTCAAATAAATAAACAAATAAATAAATCTTTAAAGTTAAAATAAAGCTCTGTTTTTAAAGAGCTTGCTAAATCCATCCATTGTAAAGGAATTCTTTATAAAGGCATAAATTTTACTATCTTGGACCTCTAAGCTATTTTATTGCAAAGCAGATTTTCCTATTTTGAAGATCTATTTTGTATATATTCTATTTTAATGTTCTAGGCCAACTTGCATATTACCCAAAATGAAAAAAAAAAATCAATTCTGTTTGAAACACTACATAGACCTACCAAATGCCATTCACACAGTTAGTGTTTTCTAGTCTGTCAATCAAAATGTGTTTTTGTTGTTTACTTTTCAATCAGCTTACTGAAAAGGTGTGGGTGGACAAATAGATGTACTCAAAATTGATGATTCAATGGACTGTGCATGAGGAGAAACAATATCTTTAAAATGTTGAATAGGGTTCACAACCACCCATTCTTTAAAACTATTAGACACCAAAGTACATTGACAAATGAGTCTAATAGTCTTTCTGCAGTGGTCACCACAGAGGAATTGGTAATGCACTCTATTATTTTGTTAGACATGCACTTCTAGTGACATTATAGTGCCCATAAAATGGTCTGATAACTTACAATCGGGATAAAGCCAAAGTAATACATTACAGACTTCATAAAAATGTTTCTCTGGGCCTTACTCTCACATTATTATAGGATCTCACTGTATCATCCTTCCTTTCTTCTGTCTAGTCATCTCATTTCATTTTTCTTATGATCCTTAAATTGTTCTTGCAACTATTTTTCAGGTAAAGACTCAGGTACCTCCCTCTCTCTCTCTCTCTCTCTGCCTGCCTCTCCATCTACTTGTGATTTCTCTCTGTCAAATAAATAAATAAAATCTTAAAAAAAAAAAAAAAAGACTCAGGTACCATTTTCGTACATGGTCAACGATTGCTTGGCCTGTAGCAACAAATGTGAAGCCAGGCCAAGGATGTGGGCACAATGGGGACAACCTGAGAGTAGTTTCACCAAGGATATCATTTTATCCTCACCTCTAGGTCTACTCCCTGACATGATGACTTTTTAAGCACCTTTAATTTACGTCCTTCTTTCCCTTTTTCCAAAGGGCTAAACTGTCAACCTCCTTACCACATAGAAGGTTAAAATCAGACCAGCATTCAAAAGCACATGTGCTCATAAGTGGGAGAAATCTTAAACATAAAAAGCATTTGCCAGTGTCTTAGCTTTTGCTCCTCCTTTTGAGTTATGCATTAGGATTCTTTGATGAGTCCTAAAGCTTGAATAATTAATGAAAACATGGATGTGATCAAACAGTTTGAAAGTAATTGGCCAATCTGCTCCTTTTATCTTCTGCAGACAGAATTATTTACAGAACTACAATAGTCACTTAAGAGAGGCTTTCTGAAAATTCAGAAGAAAGTCTTTCTCTTTTTTTCTTTTCTTCACATATCGTCATCTCCCTTTATCTTTTTTCTTTTTCTTCTTCGCCTCATCTTAGATTTCCTTCATTTTCCGTAATTCCATTTCATCAATTAAAATTAAATGTGGATTTTAGTGATGAAATAAATTGCTCAACATTGCTCCAAAAACTAAGGATGCCATTATTTCATAAAAGAAGTCCAACATAAAAGTTGGAATTCCAAAATTTTGTTTTGGATGGGATATTAATGTTTTTTTAATGGGGTGAGTAGATTTTTGCATAGAATTTTTTTTTTAAGATACCACAACCCTAAAACAGTTCACAGAACTTCAAAACTGTCCATACTATTCCCCCTTTAAAGGAAAAACCCAAAAAGCTGTCAATGTTTAATAGGACAAGAAAGATCATGTTGTGTATCTTTCAACATCAGTGGCTTTTGTAAAGCTGCAGGCCCCAGAATTGATATGTGACTTGAGGCCACCAGCTTATGGGCAAGTTACGATATTTTCTGAACTCTAAACCATAAAAACAACACATAACTTTGTCCACTGACATTAGAAAAATGCTCAATACTTACTTAAGATATTGTGCTTACTCAAGATAAACACTTAGAGCTGATAACTTGAATTCTAAGCGCTGTCCAGTAGAAGGAAGCCAGCAGCATAAATGTCAGTATTCTTTGGATTTATTTACTATTATGAATTGTTAGGGGGTAAATTGTGTTCATCCAGAATTCTTCTGTTCAAGTCCTAACTCCCAGTATTTCAGAAACTAATCTTATTGGGAAGTAAGGTTGTTGTTCATGTAATTAGAAAAGAATGAGATCACACTGAGGTAGGGTAGGCCCTTAATCCAAAATGACTGGTGATCTTATAAATGGGGAAATTTGAACACAGAGACACAGACAGGGAGAACCCCATGTGAAGATGAAGGCAGAGGTCAGCACAAGGCAACAGAAGCCAAGGAGCAAGAGATTGCCAGCAAAACTCCAGAAGCTATACGAGAGGCATGGAACAGATTCTTCTTCACAAACTTCTAAAAGAACCAACTCTGCCAACACCTTGATCTCAGACTTTCTAGCCTCCAGAACTGAGACAATGAATTTCAGTTGTTTGAGCCACCCAATTTGTGACTCCCTTTGTTATGCCAGCCCTAGCAAATTAATACAGTTTTAAATAGGAAGGTGTATAAAATCTGATATGATATGCACAACACATAGCATGTATATTTATTTGTGATTATGAGGAGATAAAATTTTCCATCATCCAGTAATTATATCTGAATTGGCAATTCAAAACTTTTAGAATCACTTTTGAATCACATTTATATCCTCCTTTGGAGAGTAAGCCTCATAATGAATAATTTACATTTTAACATCTGGGTCAAAATCACATCAAATTCTAGGAGTCTACCAAACAGTGATAACAAGAACCTTCAACGTAGCTTCAAGAACTGATTAAAGTACTCTTCATGGCCATTTCAACCTGGGCCTCATATTTTGTAGCTGAGATTACTGCAGGAGGAGATCCAGGTTTTATGTGACCTGCACCTTACAAAAGTTTGGGATCCCTATGTAAGAAAAGAAGACAAGATTACAAATTAAAAATTAGATTCATATGGAATGAGCCCATGTAAATAATTGGCCCTGAAGCTTGGTCTTGATTCACATCACCTGAAATCCACCTCTGTTGATAAGACAATGACAACAGAACCCCAAAACAATACAATCAGATTCACAGAGATGAAGTGATGCTTATATCAACACCATTTTGCTGGCCTATAACTGCGAAAAAGAAGTAGAAACACAGGGGAAGGACAATGATGCTGAAAGATACTGCAAATGTCCTTGACAGATCAGTCTTGTCTAATTTCCTGTCAGTCTTTCTCTACAAGCAACTGTACTGTATAGACAACGAGTAGGACTTTGTCAATGAAAAGTCAGATTAATAAGCTGGCCACTTTGGCAGTCTAATGCTAGTAGTAAGTCAAAATAGTATTGAAGAATGAACCAACTTACTGATTAGAAATTTTCCGTATTCCAGGGGTAGATCCCATAGACACAGCTTCATATAACGACATCTCCATTCTGTTACATTCCCTTTCCCTCTGCACAGTATTCACTGCCAAGCTTTTTACTATCATCTCAAGAACCTGAGCTATGGCTGTGTTTATGACCCTGTCCACTATAGTTCCTCTCTCTGGTTATCCTCACTCTCTTGTCTTCCCAGTAAATGTCTATGTGGTTTAGCCCTACACCTTAAAATAATGGGCTGAGCATCCATTTCTTTACATTACCCTCTATTACTCCTGGATAGCTATGCTCTTGAACCCATAAGTGTGATACATATTCAAAGAAGAGGCATACTTTTAAAAGTCTCTACCTTTCTCTCCTATTTATTTCCCTCACATACAACAGCAACCTCTACTCATATTCTTTCTCAATTATCTTCAAACATCTCATCCAGTTATGGTGCACTCAGGACTTCTTTCTTCCTTCTCTGGATCTGTATAATCAAATAAATGATCAGCCAAAGGCAGAATCTTTCTAGGAGAACAGTGTGGGGAAAGGAAATTTAAAAACACCTTTACCTCCAGGTAGAAGGGAAGATGGGGAACACTCTAGGTTGAATGAAAGTGAAAATACGTGTTCCTTCTTTTTTCAAAACTCTAATACTCTCAGAGACTCCAGGAAAACCTTCCTAGTGACCCACTAACCCCTATTTTTTTCTTAAAGATTTTATTTATTTACTTACTTACTTATTTCTATTTGAAAAAGAGAGAGATAGAGAGAGAGAAAAGGAAACAGAGGAGGGACAGAGGGAGAGAGAGAACCTCAAGTTGATTCTGCGCTGAGCGCGGAGCCCCATGCGGGGCTCAATTTTGCAACCCTGAGATCATAACCTGAGTCGAAATCAAGAGTCAGATGCTCAAGCAACTGAGGTACCAAGATGCAACCCTCTCCACTACTAATTCATTAGTCCTCCTTCCTTTTTTCCCCCCCAAACCTCTGTATCTTTAACAAATTGTACTTATGTTTAAGTCTATTTCTGCCAAAGAGTAAAAACTTCTTAAATCAGGGTTTCTAATATTCTCAGTGCTTAGCACAGTAATAGGCACATAATACATTCTCAGGTAATGTTTATAATAAAGTAAAATATCTTTACAGGTTATTCCCAATGTGTTTATTCCTTGGGCCATGTTTCTTTACAACAGGATAACTGGAAATGTAGTATGCTATCTTTTAGAGTGACTGGCATATAGTAGTTTCTCAATAAATGTTAATTGACTGAAAAAATAATTACAAGATTTGAGTTTGTGAATAATTAACCCCTGTAAATAGGCTTTCTGGTCCTAAGTAGAACTCATTGCAGATTTCTGAACCCAGAAAGTGCCTGACATAGATTTATTAATTAACCGAAAATAACTTAGCCATCCTTCATTTTTTTCACAGAAATTAAGGACATTTAGACCTCCCTCACACACACACATATATATATATATATGTATGTATGTGTATATATTTATATATATATAAATATATATATAAATTTGTCACACAGATTTCTAAACAAATGGAAAGACTAACATCACTGTAGGTAGTTGCCAGTTTTCACCATGTTTCACTTAACACTTGACAGTTCCATTCCTTTGATGTTACCAGGTAGAGGCTCTACTTCAGTTATGAAAATGAACAGTGAGGAAGAGCAAGCGGCAGAGGGAGGAAGAAGGTAAAGGCTTTGAAATAGGAGGTGCTTAGAAGATCCAGAGAAGAGCAAGGATATTTGACAGCTTCCCAGAATATAGAGAGGGTTTGGTGGACAGGGCTAAATCTGTATCAGATCTTTCAGACTATGATAAGAGGTTTGAATTTTATTCTAAAGTTTAATGAGAAGTCATTAAAAGTTCAGGAGGGTGTAAGGCACCAAGCTGGATCCACTAGACCCAAAGAGTGGAGGCTACAGTGAGATTAACTATTATGGGAAACACTAGATTAGACCAATGAGTTGGAAGGGTGCTCAGATAGGTTGGAAAGGTCTAGAGGGCAATAGTCTTTGGCAGAGATTCCTGTTCACTCATGTTAATATCTTCCACCTCCACTCTTACTCCACACCCTTCCAAATGTACACACTGATTAGCAGGACTGAGTAACTGAAAAATATGTATGTATGAATTCTGACTGGAAGTCCCATGGCAGCATCTTATCAGCATCAACATATAAAGATTGCCTAATTTGTATATCCTATAAAATCTACAGCCAGATGTGCAGGAATAGCAGAGTCAAATATGCACTAATTATATTTATACACTGAAAACATACCGAAACACACACTGAAACACTAAACACTCTGAAATTAGGTAGCTAGTTCATAGCCAATCATAGCAAGGAAACCAACAGCAAAACCACTAGGAGAACCAATTACAAAAAGCAGTTCCCTACCAAGGAGTATAGGAACCCTGAACTTTTATGGTATGCTTGCACTTTCTCCTACTACGGTGGTCCATACTATCCCTCTGCTCTTCTAACATCTGGCTGAAGACTCTGGACCTCTCTCTGGGACCCCTCAAACTGTATATTAACCACAGGCTTGCCCTAGACAGCCACCATGAAACAAAGACCATTCATAGCTTTATGGTGACTAATGAACCAGGTAAGATGCCCACCAAGGGTTTAAAGTACTATGAACTTTTACTCCTGCTTCAAAAAAAAAAAAAAAAAAAAAAAATATATATATATATATATATATATATATATATATGCATACATTAATAGCAACAGTAATTCTAAATATATGGAATAATACTACACTGGAAAGTCTTTTGTAGTACTGAATAATTTTTAAGTGATTGGGAAAAACTACCTCTGGTCAGTTTCCATGTGCCACCTTGAAACCAGCTCACTGTAGGTGTTAGACACCCTATAGTTTTGATAGTAATCTATCCAAACACTGTATCAGCTGGATTTCCCCAAAGCTCATTAGTTTCTGACAGAGATGCCAAAATCTCAGTTTCTACATCTGCTCTTTTAAATCTTCAACTCTAAAACCCAACTTCCATTTTCAATGGGAGTAATTTAGAAGATGAGGTTTGATACATTGATTTTTTTTTTCCTTTTCAGCTAACTTCGAAGGGATAAAACTATTCCATCTATGAAAGAATAATTTGTATCTAGGAATATGTCTTCCCACCAAGTCTTAATTCTGTTTATGTGGCAGAAATGAACCAAATGTCAGTTTTTATTTTCAAAATGCACAGTCATTTAATATGTGCTAATTAATTATTAGGTCCTGTTTAGAAATAACAGTTTCCACAGGCTTTTTCGGTAAAGAAACCTAAACAAGAAAGGGTGTCTTCACTGTGTTTATCCCACGTTCTGCTTATCTATTTTTAGCAGATTCTTCTTCACTTTTCCCAATTGGACAGGATCAAGGAACTGAAACTACAGCATAATGAATCTCTTCAATCAGCCTGCTCTTTTCTACCTATATAAAGGATAACAAAATATCAAGCTGCCAAAAGCCACAAAGCCTATTTTCTATGTAGAATAATGAATCCTTAGGACAGAGGCTCTGAATGCTCCTTTACAATAGCTAAATGAAATTGGTCAAGCTATAGGGAAAATAGGTACATATTTCAGTTTTAATTATATATTTCCTCAATGCTTTTCAATGTTGTTTAAATAGAAATAAGCTCCTAGAAACTGGACTTCTATATCTCACAAAGTAAAATCAAAAGACAGGTGAATACAATCTTGGGCAATATGGTAAAGTCTTCCACAAGGGCTGAATGGAACATGATACTGTGTAGTTAAATGAAATTGGTCAAGCTATTGTGTGGTGGGGGACAATCTCAACTCATAAAGTGGGTTACAATCCCTCTCCAGCTCCTTCTGTTTCCAACTGCTATCTAGGTATCAGCATTAAAAGAAAAGAAAATGGAATACTTAATAACTTAATACTCTATTAAGTATTATTTAAAATCCAAATCTTTACAACATTCCAATAAATTGCATTGGATCTACATATTATTTACAATTTAAAATGAAGATGCTAAGACTTAAATGTATTACTCAATAAAAGAAAAGGAAGGTAGAACATATCTATTTCTGTTTAATATTTAAATGCTAGGACCCAGAAAAATGAGTAAACCAATTTTCATTATTTCTTGGATTGATATGACAGAAGAAAGTGATCAGTGGGTCCATTCTCAGGAATGACCACATCAGTGAACAAGGTGGACCTTCTTAGTATTATGAAACTGATGGTATCAAATAAACTCCCTTTGGGATAGAGCAGTAGTCAAATAAAGAGACACTGGGTTTGAAGTTGGAAGATATACTGCTGAGCCCTTCATTCTGGACTCATGAATATACATCAGGATTATAGTTCAGAGGAAAGCTACTGTGATGGGAGTTTATTTTTGAAAGTGGACAAATTGAGTGTTCAGAAAAAAAAAAACAGTTTAATTCTCGAGAATCAACACTTTGGGAAGACAATCTTTTGTTGCAAATCTCACAGAAATAATTTTATATAATTTGCGATTAATAAGGAAATAGAGAACACTTGACAGTTTGCATAGGTTTTGGATATATAGAAGGCCAGTCACTTTTTAATGCTAACAATAGATTTTTCTTACATGTTATGTATTTTTAATGATCAGACATATTAATTAAAATCATGTGTTGAAATCTAAAAATGTGAATGATAATTAGAAATTGCTTTCCAGTCTAGTTTGATGTTTCTAGAAAGACAACTGCAGTTTGACGGTATGTTATCAAAGTCTCTTACAGATAATATTTTTAGCTGTTTTATTTTACCATGATATAAAAGTATCTATAGTGACTGAAATATGCATTTTATTAAGATTTAGAATGTGTTCTCATCGTGGACACATTTGTTCACATGAATTGCTTAATGCTTAAGTATGTATATGTACTGGCATATACAGACTTAGAATAAAGAGAAAACCATGTTAATTCTTTTTTTTTTTAAGATTTTATCTATTTATCTGATAGAAACACAGTGAGAGAGGGAACACAAGGAAGGGAACTGGGAGAGGGAGAAGCAGGCTTCCCGCGGAGCAGGGAGCCTGATGTGGGGTTCAATCCCAGGACAATGGGATCATGACCTGAGCTGAAGGCAGACACTTAACGAACTGAGCCACCCAAGTGCCCCCATTTTAATTCTAAACATGAATTCTCAGATTTCCATAGTTCAAATTTTGTTTTTTTCAAAGATATTATTTATTTAATAAATACAAACTAAATATGCAATAAATATAAAACAAATAAATATACATATTAATACTTAATAAACATATACTAAATAAATACATATTAAATATTCAGGTACTATTAAAATATTTTAGAAGCGTTAACTTATATAATCCTCAAAGCAATCTCCTAAGACAGATAATATCCCTATATCACAGATGAGAAACAGAAGCACAGAAAAGTAAGTTACCCAAAATTACTTGGCTATCAAGTGGTAGATTTAGGCTTTTACACTTTGGTAGGCTGGATCCAGAGTCCACAGTTTTAACAATGATACCATGCTGCTTCTCAGATACTAAGAAGCTTGTCTTTCAGATTTGGCTTCTACATTTCTCTTAGTTTGTTTCAGACTATTTCAGGAATAGCAGTACCACACCCATTCTACATCTGAGAGAACTGGATTTCCTCATATTACCCCTTATTTCTTTCTTCCAAACATGTAATTATTGTTCTGACTTCATATACCAGTGATCAGTTGAACTATTCTTCAACTCTAAGTACAGATTTATCATATCTGTCTACCTAACATCTATCTATCTATCTCTTCATTTTTTTTCCTATTTCAACACGTGAATACACCTATTCCAGTATGTGAATATACCAAGTTTAAAAAAAAAAAAAATCTTACTTTTGATGGATATTTGGGTCATTTCCAAACAATTTAGAAATAACAAATAATACTGATAATAATATTGATATGAACTGCAGTAGTTTCCTAGGGCTGTAACAAAATGCCCAAAATTGGGTGGCGTAAAACAGAAATGTATTATCACACAGTTTTGCAGGCAATCAGTAGGGCCATGCTCCTTCTGAAACCTCTAAGGGAATCCTTCCTTGCTTCTTCCTAGCTTCTGGTGGTTCACGGGCAATCTTTATTGTTCCTCGACTTGTAGATGGGTCACTCAGGTCACATGGAGATCTTCTTGTGTCTCTTCATATTGTCTTCCTCCTGTGCATGTCTGTCTCTGTGTCTAAATTTCCCCTTTCTATGAGAACACCAGTCAGTCATATTGGATTGGGCCCACCCAAGTTAAAGTCACCTCACTTTAACTTGATTATCTGTGCAAAGACCCTATTTCTAAATAAAGTCCCATTCTGAGGTACTAAGGTTAGGACTTAACATATTTTTTATAGGCTATACTTCAACTCATAACAAAATTTTTGAACATGTTATATGTCTTTTGATTTACATGTCAAAATATAAGTATTTGGTCACCTTTTTTTTTTTTTAATCCACCACTGTTGATATGCAGAAATACATTTTTTTTTTAATGTTAGCTTTAGGTCCAGAGATCTTGCTAAATTCACTTACTAACCTAATAATTTTTCTGTAACATCTTTTGTCCTACTTTCATATATTACCATTTATATATATTATCCTTTTTAAAAATATCTTCACATTCATTTCTTTTCACTTTATTCACTGGAAAGTTTCTGTAATACAATATTGGATAGAAGTGTTTATAGTGCTATCTTTGTCTTGTTCCTGATATTATGGGGTAAATACTAAGCATCTAATCATTAAATTATAATGTCAGAACTACTTTGTCATTCTGGGGAAATCTCATTACTAGTTTAACAGTTTTATTTTTTAATTATGAAGAAATTATTTTTATCAAATTCCTTTTCTGTATTTATTGTAATGAACATTTCATTTCTTTTATTTTGTAAATGTGATATTATATTGATTTAATTTTCAAATCTTGCATCATTAGTATAAATCCAACTTGATAATTTGTGTTATCCTTTTTATATATTATGGGATTTGGTTTGCTAATATTTTGGGTAAGAGTTTTTATATTTACATTATAAGAAAAAGTAGTTTGTAATTATCATATCTTACCATGTCCCTGGCAGACTTTGATTAGATTTAATTACAAAGCCATCATATAGTCTATACTCAAAAGCAATTTATATTGAAAACTGTTTATCATAGGCCAAATTCCTTAAAATCTTTTTCTATAACATTATAGTCCTTCAACTTGTGAAAATCCATAGTCTCAGAATTTTCCCAGATAGGCATCATTCCAGAAAGCTATGGCCCTTGAATCCTCTACTGAACAAGAAATAACATCACTACTTGTCCCTCTCTACCTCCTTACTAATATTTTATATATCTTCCAAGCACTTATCACCAATTAATCTATTATATGTATATTTGTTTAGATGTTTATTAAACGTTTATTTTCCTCCACTGGATTTTAAAACGTATGAAGAAGATATTTGTTTTACCCCAATGCCATAAACAGTGTCTAACACAAACTAGACACTTAAGATATATTTGTTGAAATAACAGATACATAATATATACTCTAGATTGTCTATATATGCTTATTGTATCAAGTTAATACAGTGTGCTGAATTAATTTGCTTAATTTTTTTCTAGTTGTGTAAAATGAATAATTTTGACAAAATACAAATGTACATAAAATGGCATTTTGAGTTAAAAGCCAATGTATTAATCTCCTCATTATCTTTATCTTGGAATGGCCTTCTGCCCCCATCCTTTACAAGAAACACAACCCTGCCAGTCATATGTCATCATGTCAAAACTCTGGATGACAGGACAAAACAAAGACTCACCAGCCATCAGCTTATAATATAGGGTTTATGAACATGCAGGAATAATAACAAAGAAATAAAGATTTTTTCGAGAATCTTAATGAGACATTTTTGTTCTTTACTATTTGCTCTGCTAGGTAATATAGCTCAACATGGTTGCCAAGGACTATATGTTATCAAACACAATGTCTGGGAGAGGCCCTACATTAAGTAGTAAGCCAAGAGAATACCTGGGTTTCTGTACTTTTCTTTTTATTTCCCCCCCCCCAGGAGAATAAAGCATAGTTGTAGATTAGCTCAGATAAAGATACATAATATTAATGATGCTTTGAGTGGGCCAGTGGGCTTTACTCCCTTCCTTGCTAAGCATACCCTCCCTTCCCTTCAATTCTGCCTTTTCATCTACGGAATGTGAATATTTCCTATCTCTATTGGTCATTAGATGTACTAAATGGAACTGTAGATTAATTTGCATCCATTCAAAGACCTATTGCCACAACAAAGTGGTATCACTTTTTTAATATAAAGGAACATGACAGTAGTTAAAAATTATACAAATAAGACACATAACTTACTGGGACCAAGTTAATAGTTTTTTTAAGATTTTGTAAAATTATCTTAAGATATTTATAAATAACATGCATATTTTAATATATGCTACATATATCTACATGTAATTATCAAATTTATTGTTTCCCTTTTTGGTATCTTGGCATCCTATTTCTTTTCTTTTTTTTTTTTTTAAGATTTTATTTATTTATTTGACAGAGAGAGAGATCACAAGTAGAGAGAGAGACAGGCAGAGAGAGAAGAAGGGAAGCAGGCTCCCTGCCGAGCAGAGAGCCCGACGCGGGGCTCGATCCCAGGACCCTGAGATCATGACCTGAGCCGAAGGCAGTGGCCCAACCCACTGAGCCACCCAGGCGCCCCCCTATTTCTTTTCTAACAACAAAACAAAACAACAAAACCCCCACAGTTCCTTGAATACATCAATGAAACTAGAGCCATAAGTAACATTTCCTTTGAGGAATTCATTGAAATACAAATCTTCCTTGACTTACAATGAGATTATATCCTGATAAACCTTGTGTAAAGTGAAAATATCATAAGTCAAAATGCGTATCACTAGCCTGGGAAAAGATCAAAATTCAAAGTACAATTTCTATGGACTGTGTATATTATTTTTGCACTATCATAATGTCAAAAAAATGCAAGTCAAGCTATATGAAGTTGGGGGCTGTCTGTATTTCCGTCTGATTATTAGAAATGGGGTTGCATTTATAGGAAGGTGAGGCTTTCTGAAGATCACACACTGAGGTGTGATTGAGAGCGTGTTTTCTTGCCTTGAAGCAAAACTTATGACTGACTTCAGAAGCAGCAGATGATTTCTGCAGGCAAAGTCACTGAGTTTTTTTTCACAAAGGTCATTGTGAGGAAAGGCCTTTAGAGACAGAAAGAATCTCAGTGAAAGGAGGGGGGAAAATCCAGTCACATCTTCATTAAATTGTCCACTGTCCCTTTTGGTGACATGAAGTTATTGTTTAATCCCTGGCTGCCACTCTGTTTACACTTAAATCTCAATTATTGGGAAATGTCTTAGATAATTAAAAATAATGTACATTTGCTTTTTTGGAGTTCTTTTTGAAGCACACTTGAGCAGACCGATCTTTGATCTTCTTATGAACAAACACTTTATGCCACATTAAAAACACCCACAAAGACAAAGTTCAATGGACTTATTTCTTCTCTTAAATACTTTCCCCCTTCTTAATACTTAAATGTTTCTTAAATTCTTTTCTCTTCACATTCCAGAATGGAAAGAAAATCTTAGGTTTATACAAAGGACTAAAATAGAATAGTTAGCCCTTGCCTCCTAAGTAACTGTGGGAATATGTAGTCTGGAAAATACAAGGTCTATCTATTTATGCTTAAAAGACTGTCCCTTTGAAAAACCATTTGAGTACCTTAAAATACTATCTTATTGATGTCAACACATAAAGAATTGAGCAAAATAACCACCATGCCAATTCAAATTTGAAATATGTTCCTGTGATCACTTACACTGTGAATTATGTATGAATGAAAAGCAGAACATTGACTTGTTGACTTGTAACTTCCATTTACTTCACTTAGCACCTCGTGTCTATTAGAGCACCTATTTCCTGCAATGATCCCCTGTACAAATATTTCCATTCATATCCATGTCAGAGATTTGGAAGTGGGGCTTAGGAAAATTAGGTAGCTGAAGGTCACTCAACTAAAATCAGAAAGGCTGAGTTTCTAATTTAAGTTTGCCTGACTCCAGCTCCCACTGCTCCCCGGCACTATCTTGTGTTGCCTTACTCTGTAATGGATGAGGTCTGATTCTCCTAACAGATAAGGACTGGACATTAATAGCATTCACAAAATTTTTTTTTTTTTTCAGAAAGAGGTTGGATTATATTTGTCTTCTTATTTGGAATGTCATAAAACTTTCAGATGACCCAATAAAATTTGTGGCAGCAAATGACAATTTTAACTTCTTACAAGAAAAAAATAATTCTAAATAATTATTCTAAGTTATATAAATATTCTAAATTATTCTAAATAATATGTATATAACATATATTAATAATAATATATATGAATATATATAATAATATATGAAAAATAATGGGGTATCTAGGTGTCACAGTTGTTTAAGCATCTGACTTCTAGTTTTGGTTCAGGTTGTGAACTCAGGGTCATGAGATCAAGTCCCACAATGGGCTCTGTGTTCAGTGCAGAGTCTGCTTAAGACCCTCTCTCCCTCTCCCTGCGCCCCTCCACCCCCACTTTGTCTCTAAAATAAAGATAAATAAATATATTTCTTAAACTGATGACTTCATTGAGGTTAAGAATTTGTATTTCTAGTGTCTTTATTTTCAGGTTATCTCCTTTAAGAACTAGCTGAAGCAGTACAATAATGTATTATATGACTATCACCCTGATCCTTTGGGATTTTCAAATCATTATTTTAAAGTTTTTTTTTTTTCCAAAGATTTTATTTATTTATTTGACAGACAGAGATCACAGGGAGGCAGAGAGGCAAGCAGAGAGAGAGGAGGAAGCAGGCTCCCCGCTGAGCAGAGAGCCCGATGCGGGGCTCGATCCCAGGACCCTGGGATCATGACCCGAGCCGAAGGCAGAGGCTTTAACCCACTGAGCCACCCAGGTGCCCCCCAAATCATTATTTTAAATGAAGAGATATCCTTTCAAAAAAAATCACACAAAACTCTTGGTTTCTGGTATTGAATTCCTCATATAAATCATTTAACTATGTTTCAGAAAGCCTCTTTCTTTCAGATTTTCTTAGAAATTATATTAAAGATTAAAGATAGAATAATTAAGTTTCTCAGACCTGAGTAAGGAAAAGCCTTAAAAGAATTGTCCAACACAAAGCTCAGCATATCTTAGCTCTAGCTCAGATCCTCTGGGGGGTTAGGCCTTGCCAAAGACATGAACTGTAGTTCTAAAATGTCACATGCAATCTTACAAATGCTTCCTGTCTTCATAGTAAAGTTTCAATGAATGACCATGAATCTCCTGGTTTTTACTTTCTAAGGAGCTCAGATCAAACTTATTTTATTCTCATACCTACTCATGTATTTGATCTCACACTTGCCATTCTCATATCATTTACTGGATTATACTTAGAGAACTTCCAAAACTTTGAATTTCATTTTGATATAATCTTAAAAGCATTGAAGTCTATCAGTGCTGGAATTTTTGTTGGCAGATTTCTGAATCATGCTGCTTCTGCCTAATCATTTCTATATCTGAGACGGTAGAGTAAATGACTGTGGGTGCTGATTTTAGACCCAAACTTCCTAGATGCTAGTTCTTACACTTTATGATCATGAGATTAATTTTCTTTCTACTACCTAAAGTTTGTGATAAGAATTACATGAATAATCTGTGTAAAATACTTGGAATAGTGTTAGTACTACTAAACACTAAGTAATAATGCTAATATATTATTAATATTATTAGTGGGAGCTGACTGTGTAGACCCATGTGCAGAACCTTACCCTTCTTCCTAATAAACTTTAAAAGGCATTGAATACTACACTACGTTCCTGATGCTGGTAGAGGTTACAACAGGATAAAAATAGAGTAAAAGAGTCTGTTCTCATGGATCTTAAAATTTAATGAAGGTAAGATGGTATTGAGGGAACAATGGCTTTCCGATTTTTGCCAGAAAGAAAAATATGTATAACAGATATCAGACAAAGAAAAAGTAAATAAACTGGGGCAAGTCATTAGGAATGATTTTGCAAAGAAGATAGGACTTAAGTTGTGCCTTGAGGAAAGGTCTTACGATGTTTTCCAGCAGCTTAAGTGGGAAATAAATTTCATTCACAAATAAATTTGCATTCATTTTATTATTAACATGCTCAAAAAAACTCCAAGGAAAAGTACTACAGAAAAAACTTATATGGCAATTATTCTGTTGTTCTATTTGAAATTTTGTTTCCTGAATAAGGTACTTCCTTCAATAATCTTTACATGAAATACCAGAGACAATATGGAGGCAGAATGGATTTAATTAGTATTTATTTCTTTATATAACATATCAGCATGAGCTAAAAATTACTAAGAGAGAAGCTGATTTTGAAGGAATCCTTAGAATGGCGAACATGATCCAGCCCACTGAACTTAAATTATTATTATTCCTGTCTCTGCATTGAAGTTAATGACACAAAATTACACCAGTCTTTGGAAATGAGATGCTTTTCAACTCCTCTCTTCCCTTCAGTGCCCAAATGCAATTCTTCAGATATATTAGTTTGAAGATGGATACAGTTGCCAATTTTTAGGGAGAAAATAATGTGATCATGGAAAAGAGGAGTGGATGGAAATCAGATTTTCTTCTTTTAATAGAGAAGTTTAGGTAGTCCAGAGAAAGGATAAAAGTTTTGAAATAGCTTATTACATTTGCCATTTTCTCTCAACATTTTGAGTCAGCAGAAAGCATGGGGAATGGCCTAAACCACTGGCTTTCAAATTTTCGGCATGGCCTAATTGTGTGCTTGAGATGGCTCCTCTCAGCTCATGAGAGCTCATTATTAACTTTTCAGGAATGTTGTTAAAGATGGCCATTATTAAATTATATAACTTCAAATCAAATATATATTAAAAATAAAGGGAATCAATACTTAAAACTTAAGTTTTAATTTCTAAATACTACATTTTACTACATGCTCATGAGGTTATTTATATGTACCTTTATGGCTGAAATACATTATAATCTTGTGCACTGTGCATCTTGTCCAAATCTACCTTCAGTGGAGTCACACTGATAGCCTGACATCTGTTATGGGCAGGGGGGATAATAATATTTATACTATGCAAACTGGCAAAACTATAAACCATAGCAATTTGCCCTCAGTTGTTAAATAGCTTATATTACAACCTAGTAGCATATACATATTTATACATGCAGAGATACATTCGAACCAAAATTTCAAATTGCCATACTCTATTTTCTACTATTTTATTCCCTTTATTAAATCTAATACATTAAAGGGGCACCTGGGTGGTTTAGTCAGTTAAGCACGCAACTCTTGATTTCCACTCAGGACCTGATCTCAGGGTTGTGAGATAGAGGCCCGCATTAGGGTCCATGCTGCTTAAGATTCTCTCTCTCCCTCTTCCTCTGTCTCTCACCCCCCCAAATAAACATTAAATAGAAATATTTATATACTCTCCAAGAGATGACATTTTACAACTTCAATAATAATTTATAGCTTTTGAAAATTTTTCATACCAAATAAATATACTTTATATGTTTTGTGTATGGTTGACTTTATGGCTCTGTCTATAATACATTTAACATTTCTCCAATTAATTAGTAGCTGTGCAGTTTGATGCTTTGACTCCAGTTCTAGATATAGACTCTGATTAGTCAAAAACAGCGGTTCTCAAGTTTAGTTTGCATAGACTCTCCTGGAGGGATCAACAAAATATAAATTGCTGGGGTACTTCCTCAGAGCTTCTAATTCAATTGGTTTAGAATGATGCCCTGAAAATTATACTTCTAATAAATTCTCTGGTGCTACTGACACTGCTTGTTCAGAGATCACACTTTGAGAAGCAATGGACCAAGGTACTCAGGTAACTGCAGTCCACTAGCCCAGTGATTCATTCAAGATGGGCAGCTTATACCAGGGCCATTCCCCTTGTAATAAGAAATAGGTGAATTATTGATTTCAGCCAAAGACATGTAAGAGTAGGTTTGATGATGGCTCCTGCGATAGCAGCTTCAATTATGGACCCAACTTTGAAAGTTACTCTTTTTGTCTTTGATCTACTTATAAATGTGAAACAAGGAGTATAGTAGCCATCTTGTAGAGACGGATGATGAAACCAACACACAGAAGAGGCAGATCTGCAGAAAAACAGAGAAATGAACTGGCTTCCTGAACCACCTCTGAATTTATTCTGTTAGTAGTGACGCCATCCAGAACTCTCAATATTGTTTAAAGTGGTTTGAGCTGGATTTTCTTTTCTTTATAATGAAAACCATCTCAATGAATATACCTATATACTTGATGAAGAAAAGTATTTTAAAAATCCCTAAAAATATACCTAAAACCATTATGCCTTTTATAATAATCTCTATGAACTGACATATTGCTGTGGGGACCCTTCATAAATGAATGCAAAACTGACATTTTGTCTTGCTGCCACTAAGGAAAAGTGTGCCTATCATGTTCCAATTAGGAATCTGCATTTTGCATTCCAAAAAAAAACAGATGAAATCACCCAAATAACGGAAGTCCCTCAAATAATGAAAACTGAAGTATTTTATACTCTAACAAAACAACTTAACCCTGAATTTTACAATGCTGATTTTTCTTAAGATACGTCCTGTTCTTTGCAGATATGATATTCATTTGAGGGGGAAAATGATACTTTCCCACCATAAACAGACCTGATATAAAATTGGCAACCACAGAAATTTTGAGTTTTGTTTTCCATTGAGATACCTAATGGGCTTGTATTTGATGAGTCAGTCCTTCTGTAGTCTGACTCCTCTAATGGTTTAGTAGGGAAACACCTTTCTTTGACAAAATGCTTCTGTCTCTTAGCCTTCTCTTTCATCGACTTACATTTTTTAGACCAGGGATTAGCACACTACAGCCCACAGCCCAAATAAATAATCTTCTCCCAGTCTGGACCTTACCTTTTCACTTTCTTTGCGATGTACTTTCATGAACCATCTTAATATGGTCCTGTTTATCTTCTTTTATTCTTTAATTATTAGTGCTCTTTGTTTCCAATTTAAGAAATACTTCTCTAGTCTACAGTTAGGGAAACTTTTGTATGTTTTCTTCTGCAAGTTCTGTTGTTTTACTTACCAGATATAGATCTGAAATTATCTGCAGTTTATTTATATATATGGTGTGAGTTAGGGGTCAAATTCATTTCTCTTATATCTAATTGACAATTTATTGAAAATATCAGTTTTTTTCCAATCTATTGTATGGTTGCTTTGCCATAAATCAGGTGATCAAATATCTGTTGTTGGATCATGGTTTTAAGGGAATGATTTAAGAATCATTCTATGATTCTACAGATATTTATTAAGAGTATACCATACAGGGGCACCTGGGTGGTTCAGTGGGTTAAGCCTCTGCCTTCGGCTCAGGTCATGGTCTCACTGTCCTGTGATTGAGCTCCTCATTGGGCTCTCTGCTCGGCAGGGGGCTTACTTCCCCCTCCCCCTCTGCCCGTTTTTCTGACTACTGGTGATCTTTCTCTCTCTGTCTGTCAAATAAATAAATAAAATCTTTAAAAAAAAAAAGAGTATAGCATACAGTGAACAATCAAAAATACAGGACTAAATTCTGCTTTAAGATGATGGAGAAACAGCATTTTTATTTTGCTCTCCTATCTTAAAACCCACCAAAATCAGCAAATACATATATTTTGTATAAATAAAATAAGAATTTGCCTTATCCTCCAATGATATTATGTATATTTTTCTAAATCTAGTGAAACTCGCATTTTAATTTGGGAAAACACTGAAAGCTAATTTTGATTCAGTTAGAATTTTTCCCTAATAGTGAATGTCGCCATTCTGAGAGGTCCAATGTATGAGCATATTTTGTAGATGTTCTCAATCTAAGAGAAACATAGGGCATAGAAAAATTATGGAATGTCCCATACATGGAAACACATGTGAGTTATTGGGATTTTTTTAAAGATTTTATTTATTTATTTGACAAACAGAGATCAAAAGTAGGCACAGAGGCAGGCAGAGAGGGAGAGGGGAAAGCAGGCTCCCTGCTGAGAAGAGAGCCCGATGCGGGGCTCCATCCCAGGACCCTGGGATCATGACCTGAGCCGAAGGCAGAGGCTTAACCCACTGAGCCACCCAGGTGCTCCCCCCCATGTGAGTTTTGATCAAAATAAGTTTTGATTGGCAAATGTTAAACTTAGGTACATAAAATTCTTGCAAATGTAGTTAGTAAGTTTTTAAAAAGGCTTGGTATTTTGAAACATGTTCTTCAAGGGGAGATTCCCCAGTCTACTGCTGTTTTTTAAATTTGGTTCTAGGTATAGGAATGCATAACCTGCAGGCCCCTGTATGTCCCTGTGGATCTCAGGGGATGGTGAGGCTAGAATACTGACAATAAAGTATCAGGGATTTAGCATATGTATGTTAAGTTGGTTGTTTATAGCACAATAAAAACTAACATTTATTAACCTTGATTTTCTCATATGAAAACTTGGCATTACAGTACCAACTGCTATCTCACTTCAGAGAGATGCTCTGAGTAGTAAATGAGATTAACAGATGGGACTTTTGTTTATTACTATAGAATCCTATTCAAAGAGGTTATTATTTCTAACATTGCTTTCCTGTCTTAGCATATTCCATTTTCTAGGAGAACATGGTTGACACTTAAATAAGCAGATGATCAGATGATATTTACATGAGGCCTAAGTCTAAACCACATCTTTATGCTAGATCAATTATATTTGGGAAATTGGTTTCTGAACTTTTAAAGTGTTTTTCCTTCCATATAGCTCCCTAGATTCCTTTTTCTTTTTCTTTCTTTTTTTTTTTTTTTTTGGTTGTTTGTTTTCTTTTCTTTTTGAAATGATGATGTTGATTTTAGGTTTTCCAGGGCTTAGCAGGTAATGGAAGAACACTGGGGAGGGCTGGGGTAGAAATGGCTGTCATGGCCCATTTTATGTGTCCACTTGACTGGGTCATGAGGCGCCCAGATATTTTTCTAAACAAATTTCTAGATATGTCTGTGAGAGTATTTCCAGATGAGATAAGCATTTGAAACTGGACTGAGTAAAGCATATTGTCCTCCATAGATGGGCATCATTCAATCCACTGAGAACTTGAATAGAAAAAAAAGGAAGAGAAAAGGAGAATTCACTTTCTCGGCCTGACTGCTTGAGCTATGCCATCAGTCTTCTGCCCTCTGACTGGGACTTATGGCATCTTCTCTCCTGTTTCTCAGATCTTTAGACATGGACTGAACCACCCCCACTGACTTTCCTGAACCTTCTGCTCATAGACAGTAGATTGAGAGACTTTTTAGCGTCCATAATCATCAAATGAGCCAATTCCTATACAGACACATACACACGGTATAAAGATATACATATACATATGATACAAAGATACACACATATATATGATATAAAGATAGATAAGTATATCTATCTATCTATCTATCTATATCTTTACTATGCTAAAACAACCAATGTAACAAACATATATAGAATGCCTGCCACCTTCCAGGCCACATTCAAACTTCACCTCCACTGTCCAATGAGCCATATATTTTAGTTTTGTTGATTCTGAAGGGCCTCAATTTGGGGGGGGCTAAATAGCGTGCCTTGGTGGCTCTGCCGGTTGAACAGCCAGCCAACTGTTGAGTTCGGCTAAGGACATGATCTCAGGTCCTGTGATTGAGCTGCACATTGGGCTCTGTGCTCAGCAGGGAGTCTGCCTGAGGATTCTCTTTCTGCTTCTTCCCCTGCTCATGCACGTTCCCACTCTCAAATAAGTAAATCTTAAAAAAAAAAAAAAAGATGTGGGGGAAATAGCAATGCCATCACTCCATCATATGTGTATACTATTGGTTCTGTTTTCTGGAGAAGCCTGATTAATACACTATCCATTCTGGGCTATATAGTCATGTTATGGCTTCTCCAGAAAGTCCGGACTGATATCCCATGCCAAACTAACATTCTACTTGCAGATTCCTGGCTTTGTGATTTACACACATACACACACACATATAATATTCCTGCTATTACTCTATCTGATAGCTGAGGTTCATCTGTAGTTGTGTGTCAAGAATATACACATATATCACAGAGACAGATACAAAAATCTTAGATAATTTTGGATAAGAATCCAGTGTAAGCAAAACTCTAACCATGTAAGATTCTAGTCTAGACTGCTTTTTAAAAATCTGTGATTTGTATGCCAAACAAGGAGAAGCTGAAGCTCATTTAAAGTCAAGGTAAATTACATCTGTTACTTCAACTGATAGATCAGTCCTATCATTCTGAAAGAGAGGAAAATTCAATTAGTCTGACAGAACTTCACAAAGAAATTCTGATTATTACCTCTTTCCTTTTGTATGTGTTCAAAATGATAGGCTGTTAAAACTTCCATTGAGTTTAATGGTAGTAAAAGTTTACCCCCTCCCCAAAAGAATCATTCTTGGTCAACCATTTTCCAACTTAAAATAGAAAGTCAAACACGCCGCTGGCACTTGTCCAGTGTTCAGGTTGAAGTACCTTGGTAAGAAAGGGCCTTTGTACATATCATTTCACTTTTATGTTAAACACTTTTCCTAAATGACAGAATAATGTAGTACTGTTCACTGACCCTAAACCGAAATATATTCTACTTAATTTATTTCAACTTTTTTTTCAAATATTATAGATTTTCTATCAACATGGTGAAAATCAGCAGAATATATACATTGCATTTCATATATTCATCTAATTGATTCTGAACAAAACATTTAGGCAATATAAAGTGAGCAGCAGTGTCCAACAAGTTAGAAATAAAGTTTACTCTCAAAAGAAGAAACCCAAAAAGAAGGAAATAGAAAATACTTCTCATACTAGTCATATACAAAGAAAATCCACCCTAACTCATGAAACATGGTGGTAATGTTGGAATGTCCACTTTCAATCAAGAAGACTAAAAATTTTGGGGAGCTAGAAAGATATGATAAAGTAAACAGAAAAAAGTAAATAAAGTGTAAGTCTTTGTGTGAGATAATATTGAAAATATGTTTTTTAAAAAAAACAAACAAACAAACAAAAAAAAAAAAAAGAAAATATGTTTTAAAAGGATGAAGGAAAATAACAGAGGTGGAATTGTCTGCCTTAGTACAGAAAGTAGAAGCTCAGAATGCAAGAATATAGTGATTGGAGAAGGCCACCAAAGGATCTCCCTGTACACCCTTCCCTTTCTCTCAGGTGTATACTCTCATGAGAGCATACCAAAGACTTGCTGAGGTTAGCTGCTCAGGTGATTTATCCCCTTCCTTTGTGACTTCTACATTCCCCAGGTGAGCCACTAGCTTCATATTAGCTCCTTATGTAGATATTCTTCAGGAAAGAATGTGCTGATCAACGAACATTGGTATTTGATCTACTTGTCTTTATAACTCACAATGTCTATCAGTGATCCTCAATGTGGCTCAATATTAGAATCATCTGGGAAATTTTAACTATGGATATCAGTATCATTCCAGACCAATAAAATCAGAATTCCCTGGAACTGGGTTCAAGCACTGACATTCTTTTTTTTAGAGAGAGAAAGACCACAGGTGGGAGTGGGGTGGGGGTGTGGGTGTGGCAGAAGGAGAGAGAGAATCTGAAGCGGACTCCACGTCCAGTGTGGAGCCTGATGCAGGGCTCATTTCATGCCCTTGAGATCATGACCTGAGCCAAAATTAAGTCAGATACTTAATTCATTGAACCACACAGGTGCCCCCATGTATTGGCATTCTCTACCTGAACCTCACAGCACTCAGTGCTAGGAACCAGAGCAATAGTTAAACTGGCAATTTGTCTTATACAGCAGAGATAGACATCTCTGTGGTTTTTGTGTGTTGTGATTTCATGATCAAATTCTATGAATTGGCAAAAGTGAGATTTTGGATGTGTGAAGTTAAAGACCAGTTTTTAGACCTTTGCTACTCTAAGAGTTGTTTTCTGAATCAGCATTGGCATTATCTGGGAGTTCTTCCAGAAATTCAGAATCTCAGAGAAGACCCAAGACCTACTGAATCAGAATTTAGTTGATTCTTTTTCCCAGTTAAGTTAGAGAAGCACTGTGCCTTAACGTTTCTCAAAGTACGATTCTTACACCTTTATATCTGAATAATGTTACAAATGTACATTTCTGAGTCCCACCCAGACTGAATACAATGGGTTCGGACTTTGCAGCTAGGCAGCTTTCCACCCTGACTACTTTGTCACCTCTTTGTCTCTCATCATCAATAAATATTTCAAATACTTCTCAGAGACAGAGATAACCATGAATATGAACTATCTAAAATTAATCTAGTCTAAAAATACTAGGATAGTGGCAATTCTCTCTTTGATAAATCAATGCTGTTACTCAGACACTTAGAAACCAGCAATAAAAGTAGTTACTAAAAAGGAATAGGAAAAATATTTTTAAAAAATATTTTACACTTAAAAAATTTGTCACTGAGTTATGGTTATTCATGCAGCTGGCAGAGGTTCTATTTAGAAGAAAATAAACCATCCAGCATTTATGTGGAATTGGTCATTCTACCACAGCATTCTGAATAATGTATGAAGGATCCAGGGAAGATTAATTTGAATGAAAGAATATTCTGAATAACTTTCACTTTTTAACTCACATCAAAATTGAAAACAATATTACTGCTAAATCATTCATTCATTTCTGTTTACATTCTGAAGGTTGCATGGCTGGGAGTCTCTCTCAGGAAAAGAATGATATATTATAGAAATTACCCTGTGTACATTTGTTTTTCTTTCTTCTTTAATAATTCTATTACTTAAGGGAAAAGTTAAAGGTGGAAAACACCTGGTTATCAATAAGAGTCCATGATCCTGACCCACAAAGTACCTCAGAAAGAAAAGCCACCACTTGAGAATGACTTGAAAACAAGCTTTGCCGATACGATTGCCCCAAACACAAATGCTTGGTGACAGAATAACTGTGTTTAGGGTGCTGTGCTGTGCCCATTTCCCAGTAGAATACACACCTTAAATCACATCTTTAATGCTTGTTTGTTTTAATAAATTATACGATGCCGATATGAGAAGTCACTGCCATTATTCGTTAATAGTATCCAAAAACCCACATTGATTCTCTCCCCTTATACACCCTGGCAACCTTCTTTGTTTGAGTAGGAGGAAAGCATCTGACTGAATATTTTGATCTGGAATTCAGGAAGCAAAGGCAATGCAGCTGATATTCTTCCTGAGTATTTCTGCTTCTGAATGTGTTATCTTGGCAGATTTTCAGTGTCTCCTCAGTAAAAGTTAACAAATGTGAGAATGAGAAGTCATAAATAACAAAACATCTTACTTGAACTATCTGCAAGTAAAATAGTTTAGAGAACTGGATATCAGAATCACAACTGTCCCAAATGATTATACTATAAATATTACACAACACCTTACATTAATATAAAGATGTATCTGTTTTTAATAATCAGATACCCAAATCCAATAACCTGGGTTACTAAAACCAGAATGGTATCTGTGTTTTTGTTCTTTCCAAACTCCACTGAAATGTTAAAGTATAAAAGAAGGTAAGAATAAATCCAGTATCCAAATGATTACCAAGGAAGACTGTCATCAAATCAAATTTTGGAGAATTTCTGAAAAATAACATATGTGTGATATAAGATTGGTGGGAAAACCATGCAGAATTTAAGAAATCACAATACTGTAAAAATGGAACTGCCAAAAAGTGAATGTTTTTAAGACACTTATTATATTATCAGATGAGGTGGCAGGAACTGGGGGTAGGAACTAGGAGCAATCAGTGGACACATTAATAAAAATGCTGTACAAATCTGTTTAATTCCCCTGCTCTCAGAACTGCTGGCTTCAGAGTTTGATCCAGCTAAAAATGAAAGAACAGCCCTCTGTGTAAACAATATAACAATCTGCCACCAGAAATTCATACTCTGAGTATTAGGAACAAAGTCAAAAGTAGAGTCATGCTCCAGGCAACTTTTGGATCTCTTCATAAGCTTTGAAATTCAACTATGTAGAACATATCATACTAGAATCCATTTGACTGCATACATCCCAATACAAACCATGATAGCCAGGGATCCTATAATCCTAATCTATGTGTACTATCCTTAAGCCATTTGAGATAAATAAACCCAGTCTAGCAACTAGTATAGATCAATCTAGACTCTATCCTTCATAATATCAATGATAAATCATATTCGATTAGAATTCTCAAAAATTAATCATGATCATTATTTTTAAAGGATCAATAAGAATGTTGAATAAAATAATAGTTATGGTTGGGAGGGAAAAAATAGAGAAAAAAAGCAAAACAAAAAGATTAAGTTAGGGCTCTGAAAAGGTGAAATGCGAAGTTCTGTTAAAACACAATGCAAAGGGAAAGAAAAAAAGAAAATTGTAAAAGGAAAGCTATGAGATATGGAGAATAGATTTAAGATTCCTAATAACTACAAAATGGTCATTCCAGAGGGAGATAACAGAGATAATGGATAAGAAACGATCAGAAAACATAAAGGTCAATATTTTAAAAAAGAGAGAAAAGAAAAGAAAACACCTAAAATTAAGAACCAAATAAAGAAATGATCAAAACCATATATAAATGAAAAAAAAAGTTCTTTCCTAAGGAAAAAAAAAAGACATACTTACATTACACTTTTAACCTAAAACATGAAATTTTAGAAAAAAAATAGTGCAATATCTATAAGGTATGAGAAACGATGTGAATACAAATCCCAACTCTTATGTCCAGTACTTTGAATTCATTCATATTCATATTCGTAATGTATTTAAAACCTCAAAATATTATGATTCATGAAACTTTAATAGTTTTTCTTGTTGATACTGATCAAAATAAAACAAAAATCCAAGAGATAAAAGAAAGGTAAGCTATTAATTCCAAATAATTATATTGTAGCTATGAAATATACTGCTTTTATTACAAAAGGATTCATAATGGGAAAACATAGTATAACATACTGCAACTAAAATCATGCACAATTGCTACAAAATCTGAAAGGCTAATAGAAAGGAAAAAGAAATAAAGAATTTACTAAATGTCTTTGCTCATTCACAGGAGAGATTATTGATTAGATGTGTTCTTTGATAACCAAATATATATATCTAAATATGTCTATTAAAAACTTGAGGGTAGGGGCACTTGGTGGCTCAGTGGGTTGAGCCTCTGCCTTTGGCTCAGGTCATGATCTCAGGGTCCTGGGATTGAGCCCTGCATCGGGCTCTGCTCAGCAGGGAGCCTGCTTCCCCCTCTCTCTCTGCCTGCCTCTCTGCCTGCTTGTGACCCCTCTCTGTCAAATAAATAAATAAAATTTTAAAAAAACATAAAAACAACTAAGGGTAGTTTTTATCACTAGAGAAATAAATAAGAATATGATGGCAGAAACAAGACATATCTGTAATTTTAAATATCACTTCTCAGATTGCAGAAATTATGTATATGTCCAAATCCAACAACCTAAAACAAAATAACATAAACTTGAAAATAAGGAAATGCAAAATAACATGTTGGGAAAATATTTTTTTATTATTATTTATCTGAGAGAGACAGAGCCTGAGAGAGAGAGAGAGCATGAGCAGGAGGGAGGGGTAGTGAGAGAGGGAGAAGTAGACTCCCCACTGAGCAGGAAGCCTGATTTAGGGCTCGATCTCAGGACTCTGGGCTCATAATCTGAGCCAAAGGCAGACGCTTAACTGACTGAGCCACTCAGGCACCCTCTAGGAAAATATTACTAGAAAAAATCAGAGTTGATAATATTGAAATGAAAATTAAGATTGAAAGAAATTAATGTGGTCTAAGATGACACAATCAACAAAAGCCTTTACGCACCAAACAATACAGCTTTAAAGCATAGAAAGAAAAACTTGTTAATATAGAAGAAAACTGTCAAAACAATAATCATATAGAACTTCACATTACTATCTCAGGTATCAGAATATAAAAGCAAAACTTATTTAGGATATAAAAAATTTGAATAAGAAAATGAACAATATTGATATATATGTATATATATGTATGCATATAATATACATATAATGTGCATACCTTTTATATATAATATATCATGTATATATAATGAATGTTATAATGTATATGTATATAAGCTTATACATATGCATATATAAAAAATATGTATGGTACATCCAAAGGACAGAATAAAAGGACAAAATAAAGCAACTTTGTTTTTTTTCATGACTGCTTCTGAAAATTCACTCTTGAGGGCTAGGTCTTTCTTTGTCCTTCGACAAAATCTCTGGCAGATCCCATATCTCACTTGCACAGTTTTAGATCGTGCAAAGTCCTTCTATGTGCTGTAGACAGAAACACTAAACATTTTGGTTCTCAATAGTCCAAGCCCAGCTGAAAAGATCACTTTTGTAATTTTACCATAACTCCAGGTTGTACTCTTAGGAATAATCCCAGTAAGACAACCCCACACAACTCTCTCTGTGAATATATCCTCAGGAAACATGCATTTTTAAACAAACTTTGAGAAAGCAGTTATTCTTGAAATCATAGCCTTCTACTGGGCTGCTGCAAGTGATTTCCATTCTTGTCCTTTGTTTTTTTCAGGCATCTGAATGATCTCTTTGAAACCCTCCTCATTCTCTTCCCCTGTCATGCTGTATGTGGGGATATGCCACAGCATTTCAGCAACTTTTTACAAAGACATTTTCTTTGCACTCTCCAATTTCCTTCCATCTTCTCTATCCTCTTCTACAGGTGGTCAATCAGCCAGAAGTTGAAAAACCCTTATGCAAGGCATGTGCAGGTAGTCTAACGATTTACTTTAGAACATGGGAGAAACTGTCATCTATTGTTTTCTATCCTGCCATTTTGGCCTCATTGGACACTACTGCTAACATCCCATTAAACATCCTATTTCACGGTGAGTTGGCATTAAGGACAACGAATCTACCTTTTCAGACTATAATTTTCCAATGTCTATTATGAATCAGGTATCAGCAATAAAGATGTGAATTTCTCTAGCTCAAGTCATGGAAATTGTTTCCTATGAGAGTCAAGGCAATCTGGGATTCAATGGTGGCATACAATACCCTTGAAGAAGAAATGGCTAAGCATTTGAAGATTTAGCTATGGCTGAGAAATGTGTGGCACTAGGAAAATCTACATTGTCTCCATCACGTCAGGTGATAAAGAAGCAGGGCAAAAACTAGTTGAACAGATGGTCCAGGCCTACTTCCAAGCCTTAAAATGTTGTTCATAAATAAAGTGTGGTTCTCTCAGTTCAAGGTCAGAGGATTGAATTGGCCTTACTCCATGAGTATCTCCCTGATTTTGAGAACATCATATGATGACTTTGGATATTTGAATGGAGACATACATTTTAAAACTAATCTAGACAGTTATTTTTCCCTGCAACTGCAGAAGTTACCAGACCCAAATGGAAAATTTGTTCTTGCTTCTAGCAGAATGCCCTACCCACACAGGCAGCTTAACTTAAGGACAATTCAAACACGAAGTGCCAGAATTAGTATTCATAGACCTTTGTGCTTAACGAGGGAATGTACTTGCAATGGCGGAACACTTCATCTTTTAGGCCCAATTTATCCTACCCAAGATCAGAGGGCACCAATGAATGCGCACTTACAACTGTAGGAGCCAGTGAGTCAAGGGAGGGTTTCCAGAACCCCTTGGCGTGGAAAGTGCTCCACCTAGTGGGAGTTCAGAAATCCAGACCCTTCAAACCCTCAATAAGAGAGACCCTCAATAAGAGATTAAATGAAAATCTACTAAATATCCTGGGGATACATTTCCCAAGAGAAAAGAACATGTACAGTTTTCCTCCATAATCATGGAGAACCATGCCATAATCATGCTAGAACCATGCCATTGTTTCCCCGCATTATACGTATTAGAGAACATACCTCGCTGTCTTTATTTCTGCATAGTGTGAGTGATAAAGACTAGATATCCAGGAACAAGCATTCAGCTAATCTCAAGGTCAAATTTCAGGAATAATACTTTCAACTATCAATGTGGTAGTTAGGTTACTTAGCCAATAGTACTGAAGAGCGTATGCTCCTGAATAGGATACTGCAAGATAAAAGCAAAATGGATGATGATTATAAGCCCTACTGTATCTCACAGTAGGGTATTGCAGATTTTACCTGTATACAAAGTGAAAGATGACAGTGGGTTACATTCATTAACCAAGTATTCATTGAGTAAATGCACAGCTCTTGGACTCGGGGATACAGCGATGTAGTTTGTATTCCAGTGGAGGGAGACATTTAATAAGCAAATATATTAAATAAATGGCAAATTAATATGTAGATAACACATAAATATATAGTGTTCTGGGTGGTGATTAAGAGCAATGAATAAAATTAAATCAGGGTAGAGAGATGGGAGGCGTTTTTATTTGGTTGGCAAAGGAAGGACTCCTGAATAAGGGCACGTGTTAGTAGAGATCTATAAGGAAGAAGAGCACGTCCTACACTTGTCTGGGGAACAGTGTAGAAGAGAGGGAGTGGTACAGGCAAACACCTGGGGTTAGATTATTCTTGGCAGGGTGAAGGAAGGGCAAGGAGGCCAGTGTGAGTAGAGCAGTGAGCAAAAGGAGAAAAGAAGCAGGAGAAGTCAGAAGAGTCATCAGGGGCCAGATGGTGTAAGTCATTGTAGGCCTTGTTTGAGCACTTTGAATTTTATTTTGAGTGAGATGAAGGTTTTGAGCAGAGAAGTGACATGACATGAGTCATTTTCAAAAGGATTATTCTGACCGTGTAGAATACAAAGGGTCAAATGTTGGGCCGGGAGCTTAAGTATTATTGCAGGAGTCAAATTGAAACATAACAGTGGCTTGGACTAAGGGAGCCTATGTGTGAGTGTGAGAGTGTGTGTGTGTGTGTGTGTGTGTGTAAGAGATGGGGAGAGACAGAGACCAAAACGGAAAAACAAAGTAATTCATATCCTTCAAACAGAGCCTACCTGTTCTTTTTCAAGTACTTATGAGACATTTACAAAAACAAATGATTTAGTAAGATAGCAATTCAAACTCAATCAATCCTAAAAAGTAGACTGAAAACAGGCAACATTCTTCAATCACAATGAAATTAAACTAAATATTAACCATGACAGACTAGACAACAAATCTAACTCACCGGAAATATACTAAAGCCTCCGTATAACTTTTAGCTTATTACCTGACAGTCTTTATTAAACTGGGATCCATGTGTTGAGTCTTTTTGTTTGCCTAGGCACAGAGTCAGAATGCAACACTGGGAGGCTTACATTTCTAAGATACATGTTTTATTACAATTTTCCCCCAAGAGTCCAGGGATTCTTATGATTTCTCCCCACACCCTATCTTTCAGTGTTTTAAAAATCATAATCTATTTTTTTTGTAAGTACATTTTTAAAGGGCCTATCTCTCAGTAAAGCCTCTCCTGCATTCCTTCCAATCTTATATGTTATCATAATTCAGAGTTTTCTTGTGCACACCAAGGCTGGAGTTTAACTGAAGTTCCTCCCATAGTGATTACAGAAAGGGGGTGGATCTGCTCACGGTTTTTAAAGGAAAAATTATGAATGGAGTCCCTTCCAAATGGGTTTCAGACATAGAGTTGTTCTACCATGTGTTCTTTGGTATGAATGAAGCTTAGCTCTCTAGCTGACATCTATCCTGCATACATTATATTTGTGTGTTAATTCTCTGATGTCTATGTAGGTGAGCACTCCAGAAGAAGGCTCTTCCACTTTTATTTATAGGGTTTCTCCCTGCTATAAACTTTCTGATGTTGTCTATGGACAAGTAGGCATTAAAGGCTTTCCTACAGAGACTTGTATGGTTTCCATTCATGAGTGAGTATGAACTTACTTATGTCATTTGAAGAATGAATTACCATGGAAGGCTCCACCACACTGACCACAAAGTTTTTTGTTGTTGTTGTTGTTTTGTTTTTTTCTCCCATGTGAGTTCTTTTTCCAGGAGAGAGAATCTTCTTGGCAAACAGCATGTATTTCATGAAGCAATTCAGTGAAGTAAACACTGGAAATCTATTACTTCATAAAAGACTCTCCATGTCACCAATCAAGTGTGTCTTTAATGATCACTCATTCTTTAATAAACATTAAATATCTCACACTGAGGCTATAACATTCCTAAAGTAAAAGGGTAAAAAGTATGGTTGGAGTTCATATCAGAATATTACACTGGGAAGATAATAAATAACTCTTCAGAGTCCAAGTGGGAAGATGGTAGAGTCAGAGGATCCTGAGCTCACCTCATCCCATGGACACTGCGACAACACCTACATCCATTGCAACTGATTCTGAAAACGACCTGGAAACTGGCAGAACAGATCTTCCACAGTTGGTCATACAGAAAAGGTCACATCAAAAGAGGAGGAAGGGCAAAGATGTGGTCAGGAACCAAACCCCAGATATAAAGAACTACAAATGGAAGGGCATGTGTAAGCACAGAGGAGAAAGATTAGACTCCACACAGGGCACCTCTGGCCCTAGGGACCTGCACTGGGAAGACAGGTCCCTATAATGTCTAAAATTGAAACCCCACCCTTAAAGAGCATGCTAAATAACGTCACTGAAGACACAGTACAGAAGCAGCAATCTGAAAAGTATCTGGAGTATACTTTAAGGGGATTTATAGATTGATCTTAGATTGTAAACTGGAGGGGCAAGGATTTGCAGGAAATTTCTCTGGGAACAAAAGTGCTGATGAGCACTATTTTTCTGCCTTTCCCCAGCCTAGATAGCCAGATGCTTATGGGAGCTAGTTCTAATGTGCTCCATGTACCCTGTTAGTGAGGTGTGTCCTGCCCCAGCATTCCCCAGCAGATCTGCCCCTTTCAATCTACCTGCCAGGACATATCCCTCCTCCAAAGTGCCTCTTATCCAACCACACCCGATGGGCAGCCCTGGAGAGACCAGTGGCCCTCCAAAGTGACTCCTGTCCTGGAAAGGGATGGGGTAATCTCACATACAAGGTACTGTCATTTCCTGCAGCCAGGCCTCTTAGCTGGATGCTCAGGAAAGAAGTCGAAGCCTTGCCCTTGGGTGCATGTGTAGCTGTCACAAAAACTAACTGCATACAGCTAGGCTGACTGCTGGCCCCAACCACAAGCAAACCAATGGTGGCTGCAGCCATGCCTCTCAATATCATGGGAATAAACCCTGTCCAGTGTATCTAAGCAGGAAAAGTGAGTTATTAACAGTCAGTTAGGTTAAAGGTCAGCCATCAACCAGTGTGCCCACAGCAATCATGGCTCAGCCACAAGGAGAGGGCACATGCAGCCCACACAGGGGTCACATCTGGAGTGCCTGGTTCTGTAATCAGGAGCCTTACACTACAAGGGACAACAGAACCTCTTCTATACAAAGCCAGTACTTTCAAGACCTGAAGAAATGTCTGACTTATCTAATACATAGAAAAAAACACAGAGAACTAAACAAAATGAAAAGACAGAGGACTACGTCCCAAATGAAAGAATAAGACATAATCTCTCTCTCTTTCTCTCTCTCTCTCTCTCACACACACACACACAGAATCAAAATGAAATGGAGCTAAGCATTATACCTGATAAAGAATTCAAAGTAATGATCTTGAAGATACTTGACTTGAGAAAAGAGTGAATGAATTCAGTGACAACTTCAACCAAAAGACAAAAAATAAAAACAAAAAATATCAACAACAAAAAACAACTGGAGGTGAAGAATACAATTACTGAAATGAAAAATACATTAGAAGGTATAAGCAATTTAGAGAATGCAGAAAAATGGATGGATGATCTAGAAGACAACATAGTGAAATGCAAGCTGAACGGCAAAAACAAAAAAATAAAAATAAAAAATTAGTATAGTTTAAAATGCCTCTGCAATATCAAGCATAATAACACTTGCACTTGCATAATAACACTGTCATCCAGAAGAAGACAGAAAGAAGGATGCAAGACTTATTTAAAGAACTAATAGTTGAAAACTTCCCTCATCTGGGGAATGAAACAGATATACAGGTCCAGGAAACATAGAGAGTCCCAAACAAGATGAACCCAAGGAGATCCAAAACAATAATACTTAAAATTTCAATAATTAATGATAAAGAGATATTCTTAAAAGAATCAAAAGAGAACAGTCATATACAAAGAAAATACCACAAAGTTACCAGCTGATTTTTTAACAGAAATTTTGCAGACCAGAAGGGATTCGAATGATATATTCAAAGTACTAAAGGAAAAAAAAATGCAACCAAGAATATTCACCCACAAGGTTATAATTCAATTGAAGGAGAGCTAAAGAGTTTCACAGACAAACAAAAGTGAAATCACCATGACACCATCATTATAAGATACGTTAAAAAGGCCTCTTTAAGTGGGAAGAAAAGAGAACTAGAAGTAAGAAAATTATGAAAAGAAAAACTTTACTGCTAAAAGTAAACATATAGTAATGGTAGTAGATTAATCACTTGTAAAGGTAATATGGAAGTTAAACACAAAAGTAGTAATCAATTATATCTATAAAAATTAGTCAAGGTATATATAAAGTAAAAAGATGTAAAAACCAGACATCATACACATAAAACATGGAGGGTGACTAAAAGTTTAGTGCTTTTAGAATGTATTTGAACTTAAGTGACCATCAACTTAATATAGATTGCAATACACGTAGGTTATTATATATTACCCATGGTAGTCACAAATAGAAAAAATAATAGATACACAAAAAATAAAGATAAATGGGGACACCTGGGTGGCTCAGTTGGCTAAGCATCTGCCTTCAGCTGAGGTCATGATTCCAGAGATGTGGGATTGAGTCTCACATCCAGCAGCTTGATCAGCAGGGAGCCTGCTTCTCCCTCTGCCTGATACTTTCCCTACTTGGGCCTCTCAGTCTCTGACAAATAAATAAAATCTTGAAAAAATAAAGAAAAAGGAATCCAAGTATAATATTAATGAAAGCCATCAAACCCAAGGGGAGAGAGCAAGAGAAGAAGAAAGGAAGAAAGAAGAACAAAAATAACCATAGAACAATTAACACAATGGCAATAAGTATGTACTCATCAATAATTACTTCAAAGGTAAATGGGGTACATGCTCCAAACAAAAGATACAGGTTAACTGAGTGGATAAGAAAAAAAAAGAGAGAGAGAGAGAGACCCATATACATGCTCCCTATAAGAGACTCACTTCAGACCTAAAGACACAGAGAGACTAAAAGAGAAGGGATAGAAGAAAAGATATTCCATTCAAATGAAAGCAAAAAAAAAAAAAAAAAAAGTCAGGATATTAATATTTAAACAAAATAGACTTTAAAACAAGACTGTAGCCAACAGACACATGAAAAAGTGCTCCATATCACTCGGCATCAGGGAAATACAAATCAAAACCACAATGAGATATCACCTCACACCAGTCAGAATGGCTAAAATCAACAAGTCAGGAAATGACAGATGCTGGCGAGGATGCGGAGAAAGGGGAACCCTCCTCCACTGTTGGTGGGAATGCAAGCTGGTGCAGCCACTCTGGAAAACAGCATGGAGATTTCTCAAAATGTTGAAAATAGAACTGCCCTACGACCCAGCAATTGCACTACTGGTTATTTACCCTAAAGATACAAACGTAGCGATCCAAAGGGGCACGTGCACCCGAATGTTTATAGCAGCAATGTCCACAATAGCCAAACTATGGAAAGAACCTAGATGTCCATCAACAGATGAATGGATCAAGAAGATGTGGTATATATACACAATGGAATACTATGCAGCCATCAAAAGAATGAAATCTTGCCATTTGCGACAACATGGATGGAACTAGAGCGTATCATGCTTAGCGAAATAAGTCAAGCAGAGAAAGACAACTATCATATGATCTCCCTGATATGAGGAAGTGGTGATGCAACATGGGGACTTAAGTGGGTAGGAGAAGAATCAATGAAACAAGATGGGATTGGGAGGGAGACAAACCCATAAGTGACTCTTAATCTTACAAAACAAACTGAGGGTTGCTGGGGGGAGGGGGGTTGGGAGAAGGGGGGTTGGGGTTATGGACATCGGGGAGGTATGTGCTTTGGTGAGTGCTGTGAAGTGTGTAAACCTGGCGATTCCAGACCTGTACCCCTGGGGATAAAAATACATGTTTATAAAAAATAAAAAATTAAAAAAAAATAAAGACTGTAGTAGGGCATCTGGGAAGCTCAGTGGGTTAAGCCTCTGCCTTCAGCTCAGGTCATGATCTCAGGGTCCTGGGATTGAGCCCCACATCATGCTCTCTGCTCAGTGGGGAGCCTGCTTCCCCCTCTCTCTCTCTCTGCCTGCCTCTCTGCCTACTTGTATTCTCTCTGTCAAATAAATAAATAAAATCTTTAAAAAAAAAAAAAAACCTTAAATTAAGAAAAAAAAAAAAAGACTGTAGCAAGAGACAAAATAAGGATATATACATATGATAAAGGTATCAATACAACAAGAGGATATAACAATTTTAAATTCTTATATAAGCAACATAGAAGCACCTAAATACATAAAGCAAATATAAACAAACATAAAGGAGAAAGTGACAGTTATAAAATAATAATAAACACCTCACTTTTATCAATGGCTAGGTTGTCCACACAGAAAATCAACTGGGAAAAAATGGCCCTGAATGACATATTAGGCCACACGGACTTAATAGATACATGTAGAACATTCCATCCCAAAACAACAGAATGTACATTCTTTTCAAATGAACCTGGAACAATCTCCAGGACAGATCACATGTTAGACCACAAAACAGGTAATAAATTTAAGAAGATTGAAATCATATCAAACATCTTTTCAAATCATAAGAATACAAAACTAGAAATCAATTACAAGAAAAAATTGGAAGAAACACAAATACATGGAGGCTAGACAACACACTACTAAACAACCAATGGGCCAAAAAAGAGGAAATCAGAGAGAAGTGAAAATGGAAACAAAAAAGTCCAAAATCTTTGAGAGACAGTAAAAGCAGTTCTAAGAGGAAAGTTTACAGATAAAGCCCACCTAAAGAAACAAGAAAAATCACATATGAACAATCTATACTTATACCTAAACGAACTATAAAAATAAGAACAAACAAAACTCAAGAGATTGAAGAAAAAAATAATAAAAATTAAAGATAAATTAAATAGACACTAAAAAAAATAGAAAAAAAAATGTAGTCATGAATTGATTATTTGAAAAGATAAATGAAATGGATAAACCTTTAGCCAGCTTCTTTTGAAAAAGAGAGAGGACTGAAATAAAATCAGAAATAAAGAAGTAGAAATGATAAATGACATCACAGACATACAAAGAAGTATGAGAATATTATGAGAAATTATATGCCAACAAATTGGACAACTCAGAAAAACTGATAAATTCCTAGAGCACAATCTTCCAAAATGGAATTTAAAAAAAAAAAAAAAACAAAAAAACAGAAAATTTGAACAAATTACTATAATGAAATTGAACCATTAATCAAAAATCTCCCCACAAACAAAAATTCAGGGCCAAATGGCTCCATAGTAAATTCTACCAAGCATTTAAAAGAATTAAAACCTTTATTTTAAAATTATTTCAAAAAAAAATAGAAGAGGAAGGAAAATTTCTAAATTCCTTCTATGAGGTCAGCATTACCCTCATACCAAAACTAGTTTTCTCTACAAAAAGAGAAAACAAATAAGCCAATGTCCCTGATAAACAGATGCAAAAATCCTCAACAAATCACTGGCAAACTAAATTTAATAGTACAATAAAATGGTCATTTACCACAATTAAGTGGGATTTATTCCAAGGATACAAGGATGGTTCAATGCTCATAAATCAATGTGATAACATCACATTTAAGAAGAGGAAAGATAAAAACCATATGATCATCTAAATGGCTCCAGAAAAAAACATTTGATAAAATGCAACATCTGTTTATGATATAATAAAGTGATGTTAGAGGGAACATACTTCAACACAATGAAGGCTGTAGATGATAAACCCATAGCTAACATCATACTCAATGGAGAGCTTTTCCTCTCAGATGGGGAATAAGACAAGAATATCCATTCCCACCTCTTACATTCAACACAGGACTGGAGATGTTAGCTGCAGCCATCAAACAAGAAATAGAAGGTATCTAAATTGGTAAGGAAGAAGTCAGACTTTCACTATTTGTAGATAACATACTATATAGAGAAAACCCTAAAGACTCAACCAAAATCATTAAAATGAATGAATTTAGTAAAACTGTAGGGTACAAAATTAATAAACAAAATCTGTTGTTTTCATACACTAATAACAGAGAAGCAGAAAGACAAATTAAGACCAAAAATCCCATTTACAATTTTACCTAAAAGAATAAAATATTTAGGAATAAATTTAACCAAAGAGGTGGAAAACCTATACTCTGAAAACAAAAAAACACTGATAGAGGAAATTGAAAATGACACAAACAAATGGTAAGCTAGACTGTGCCCACAGTTGAGAATAATTAAAATTGTTAAAATGTCCATACTACCCAAAGCAATCCCTATCAAAATACCAATAGCACAGAGTTATCACAATCCCAGATTTCAAACTATACTACAAACCAATCAAAAAAGTATGGTGCTGACACAAAAACAGACAAATAAATCAACAGCTCAGGATAGAAAACCCAGAAATAAATCCAAGTTTATATGGTCAATTAATCCATGACAAAGAAGATAGTCTCTTTAAAAAATAGTGCTGTAAAAATTGGACAGCTACATGGGAAAGAATAAAACCAGACCACTTTCTTCCATCACAGGCAAAAATAAACTCAAAATGGATTAAAGACCTAAATGTGAGGCATGAACTCCTGAAAGAAAACATTAGTGGTAATCCCCTGGACATCAGCCTTAGTAAGTATATTTATGGATATGTCTCCTCAAGACAAGAGAAACAGAAGCAAAAGTAAACTACTGGAACAAAGTAAAAACTCGGACTTCTGCTGAATGATGTATTATTGAAAAAAAGTGTAGACTAAGATAGGTATTCTTGGAAATGTTGAGTCCACCATTTGGTAAGTAGTAAACAACTAAATAAAGCTTCAGTATATTTGTATTTATGAATAGTATCAGGCAAAAGTTTCAAAAACAGGGTGCCTGGGTGGCTCAGTTGGTTAAGTGGCTGCCTTCGGCTCAGGTCAGATCCCAGGGTCTTGGGATCAAGCCCCGCATCGGGCTCTCTGCTTAGCGGGGAGCCTGCTCCCTCCTCTCTTTCTCTGCCTGCCTCTCTGCCTATTTGTGGTCTCTGTCTGTTAAATAAATAAATAAAATCTTTAAAAAAAAAAAAGTTTCAAAAACACTTTTTAAAAAGTATCTATCTCTTAAATTTGCTCTTAGTTTCTTAATTTTTGCTTTTCTAATTATCCACTTTAAGCATGAAGGAGAAACATGTTGACTATCTACTACAAAAGAAAAAATCAGTTTAATTCTTTTTTATTGAAATCACCTAGGATTACAGACTCAGACATTACATATCTTTGATTTTAAGAATGAGTCATGACATTTTCATTCTACTTTGTAAGGTACATTTGTAATTTTAAGGCTTAATCCTTTCTCATTGCCAGTTCTATAGCACAACATTTCCAGTTTGAAATTCTTTATTTTCATAGATTTTGTTGGTTGCTTGCATTTTGGGAAAGATACATGGGTGATAAATTTAGAGTTTTCACATCACAGTGTTTTTCCTCTAACTCCATAGAATGGAAAAGTAACTATTTCCTCAACAAATAAATTATAAGGAAAAAAAGAATGGGAGGAGACATTTACAGATTAAATTATACTTTAAAGATTAAGCCAAACAATTGTGTGAATATTTATGATCCTGATTTGAACAAACCAAAAGTAAATATATAAAATTAGGGAAGATTTATACACTGTTTGGCTATTAAATAACACCATAAAGATATTTTTTAAGGTATGGTAATGGTTTGTACTTGTGGTTTTTAAAAAAAGAATACCTATGTTTTAGAGATAGGTAATGATGTATTTGTGGACAGTGTGATACAATGTCTTAGAAGTGCATCCAAGATTGAGGAAGGAGGGAATGTGTAGAGATACAGAAACCAGGATGTCATGAGTTGATAAATGCTGAGCTAGAGGAAGGGTATGGATGGGCTTTTATTATATGAATTTCCCACTTTTGTATATATTTGAAAGTTTCCATAATGGAACAAGAAGGAGGAAAAAAAGGCTAGCTATTGTTTACTCTTTTCTATAAGTGTGGAAGACAGATCTGGATATACTGTTGCCTTGGCAAGAAAAGTGTTATTTATTCACTATTTCTTGCTGGAATGCTTGTTGGATTCCTTTCACTTAAATTTCAATAGTTTTACTATATTCATCTCTTAGTATTTTAAAACTAATTCTATAAATTTTGTTAACTATCAAATTATATCTTTAGCTCTAAAATATCTTCTTCTTCATGTTTTAGTATCATTTTTGTATGTTCTGATTTCTTCAACAATTCTACACTCTTTTCCACATCACTCATCTTTTTTCTTCTCTGTTAAATTGTTTTTATTATTATTTTCCACATTCTGAGATCTGTAATACTCATTCAGTTGTCTGTTGTATAGTTTCTGCTCTTAATTGGTTTTAAAACAATTTAAAATTCTTCTGCAACTTCATAACCTTCCTTCTATTACTGATCTTTCTTCAAATTTCTGTTTGCCTCTCAGATGGCTCCATTTTAACAGTCTCTCTTCTCTTCCCTTTTATCTCTCACCTTACATAGTCTTTTTTTTTCTTCTTTTGTTAAAAGCAAATAGAATCTGAAATATTTTGCTGTATATATAAAATCTTTTTCAAGAATATGGTTTTAGATGCTTATAACAGCTTTACTCATAATTGCCAATAACTAGAAGCAACCAAAAGTGTTCTTCCATAGGTGAATGGATAAATAAACTGTGGTACAACCAGACTATAAAATATTATCCAGCTCTAAAAATAAATCAGCTATCAAGCCAAGAAAATACATGGAGAAATTTAAGTGTATATTACCAAGTGAAAGAAGCCAATCTGAAAAGGCTACATACTATATGGTTCCAACTTTATGACATTCTGGAAAAGGCAAAACTAAGGAGACAGTAAAAGATCAGTGGTTGCCAGGAGATGCTGGGGTGTGGGCAGTGATGAATAGGAAGAACACAGAGGATTTTTAAGGCAGTGGAAATAGTCTGTATCATAATGATGGATACACGTTATTCATTATATATTTCTTCAAGACCCACAAAATGTACAACACCAAGAATACTGTAAACTATGGTCTTTCCGTGATAATAATGTGTCATTGTAGGCTGACCGAGTGTCACAAATGTACTATTCTAGTGGGGAGTGTTGTTAATGGGGAAGATTATGCATGTGTGGAGGCAGGAAGTATATGGAAAGTTTCTATGCTTTCTGCTCAATTTTACTGCCCTAAAAAATAAAGTCTATTTCATGAATTTTTCTTCTCTTTGCATCTTGAACACTTCATGCTCAATTTTATTATGAAGTCTTTTCATAGGTCTCTCTTCAAATTTCCTTATTTTTCAAAGATGGCAAGACCATCTATGTCTAGCATTTCTTCACAAAAACAGGGCAAGGGGATTTTTTAGGCGTCCTTGTTTTTTACTTGTATGCTATTAGAGAAATTCCTTTTTTCCCCAAGATTTGGTTTATTTATTTGAGAGCGAGAGCATCCACACATGAGTAGGGGGAGGGGTAAAGGGAGAGAATCTCAAGTAGACTCTGTGTTGTGCACAGAGCCAGACCCCAGGCTCCGTCTCACAACCCTGAGATCATGACCTGAGCTGAAACAAGAGTTCAACCAACAGAGCCACCCAGGCGCTCCTTAAGGAAATTCGTTTAAAGCTCAAACTGGAGGACATGCTGCTTATGTGTTAACATAGTGTATAAGAGCAGGGAGGCCCACTAGGGCTATGAATGACCTCAACAGGCTAACTTCACCTCTGCATGCTTTCTCTTCTGTTTTTCTTTTTTTTTTTTAAGGATATTTATTTATCTGACAGAGAGACCACAAGCAGGGGGGAAGTGGGAGAGAGAGAAGCAGGCTTCCCTCTGAGCAAGGAGCCCGATGCGGGGCTTGATCCCAGGACCCTGGGATCATGACCCAAACCAAAGGCAGATGCTTAACGACTGAGTCACTCAGGCGCCTCTTCTTTTCTGTTTTTAAAGAAGCCTCTGGGTCAGTAGCTAGATTTGTTGAAACCCAGTCTTCTTCCAGGTACAACAACAGTCTTATTATTCTGGACCAGTCAACAAAACCAACGTTCCAGTCACAGAGCCTCTCACTCTGTAACAGGATCCCACTATTCTAGATCAACAGGTCCTGAAACCCCCAATTCAGTTTCATCTTGGAAGTGTCTGGAGTGTTCTGCCAACTCACTGCAGTCATTGTTACTGCAGCTTTTCTGTTCCTTTTACCTTTCTGAGTTCCCAGCTCCAGTGCCATTATGACATACGGGATAAGGCAACCACGTGACTCAATATGGCCCTACATGGGGTTTGATTGCTCAGTTTCTCACCCTGCTTCTCCAAATCCTGAAAGGGCTATGTCCTCCAGGGTATCAACTGCATATTCTCTCTGAGAGAATCCTCTTTAGATCCAGTGATTTACAAATAGATTCTTCTTTAGTCATGCCCTGCCCACACTGATTCTAGCATAAAGTATTTTAAGTTAGTGGCAGTTTTATGGGGCTAAGCCTCAGTTTCCAGTTCGGTGCAGATTTCCCTCTATTTTTATATTTTCTAGATATTTTTCTTAGAATAGAAAGGGATACTTCCCCTCCCCAATCCTCAAGCAAACATCCTTTCCAGAAAGAATAGCCACATTTCAGATAATAATTTTAAGTGCTCTGAAAAAGCAGTGTTCTTTACCTGTCTTTTCTTAATAGGTATCCTTGAAACTCCTTTTGATTGATTTCAATGCAAACACCTCCACCACAATAAACAGAAAGTTGCCAGGGATAAGTTTTTATTATCTCAAAGAGCAGCCTCAATAGACAACTAAACATGATGCTCAATTATTGCTAGGAAAAAAATGACTTAAGGACTAGTATTCTAAAAGCAAAACACAAAAAAGAAACAAACAAACCTTCATTTGAGGTAGATGTCTTCTAACACTAAACTGTCTAGTAAACAGAACATCTCATAGAAGGTTAGCTCACTTAGCTACTCAGAGAGATACTGTTGCACCTTAATTAGTCTTGCTGAATTCATCAAGAATTCATATTACTTTTAAATTAAAACTCTCGTGGGTCTGTTAATGAAGATTTTCTGTTAGATGATTGGTAATACTGCTTTGAAATTTTGCCAGGTCAAAGTTATTAGAGCAATGTTTCAGAGAAAAGAATTTGAGGGTCTTTATTTTCCAATTTGCTTAGGTTGTTGTCTGATGAAAATGTTTACCCCAACCATTTATTTACTCCTTCACCTTCTTTTTTGTGAAGGTGAGATGATCATCTCTTCAACTACAACTCTTTTTTTCATTTTCATTGTAGATAATTAATTATACTATCCACACAATTGGCCATCAAAGCACATGGGTTTTCTCAAGAACATGGCAGTTTCATAATTTCAAGAATTCTCCGCTGTCCAAATATTATCAACATTACAGTTGTAAGAAATAACTTGGAAGGTTGCCTAAAGAATAAGCAGTTCATTAATTCCTCCTAATATCGCAAATTCTATCCTTGCATTAGTTAGACCATCAAAAAGCTGCACACTTACACTATGTTCTCTCAGATCTTCACTGAAGTGCTTCCTCTGAATTACATTTTGGGGTTATGCCCTCATTTTGCTCCAAGGAAAACAGTGTTGACAATAACAGTGGTAATTTTGATGCCAATATTATTCTTGCTGAGACTGGTACTCCCACAGTCTTCCCCTAGCACCCCTCTGTCTTTAACCAGCTGGTATCAGTGCTTCCATTTGCTCAGATCAAAAACTTTGGGGCTATCACTGCCTCCTCTTTTCCTTGGACATTCCACACATAATCCTCCATCACATTTTGTTGCCTCTTCTCTCAAAAAAAAAAAATAATAATTAAATAAATAAAAAGAGAAAGCCCAGATGATAATTAGTTTTCATCATCTCTACTGCCACCATCATATAAGCTATGATTCCTACTCACCTGGATAAACCCAAAAGCCTCCTGCCAGAAGAATCAGATGACCTCACTAAAATCTAAGTCAGATCAAATCACTCCTCCAATTCTCCAGTAACCCCCATCACATGCAGAAAGCAACAAAGCATTTACAAGGTTCTTCCCAATCTGGCCCCTCATTAGCTACTGGACCTTACCTGCTGTCACTGTCCTCATTCCTTTGCTTTAGCCAAACTAGTCCCGTTGTAATCCCTCAAACATTTATGAATAGCCATTGTGCTCCCTTTGCCTGGCATGCCTTTGTTCACATATACTCATTCTTTCTCACTGACCCATTAGGAGAGAACTCTAACCAGCAATCTTACTGAAAACTGAGACCATCCACATTCATCTTTGACACAGTTTCCCTTCACTCCTACTTTTTCCCTGCACTTATGGTCTCTTACCATACTATACATTTTGCTCCAATATTTTGACTGTTGCCTGCCTCCTCCTAGTTTAATGCAAACTCTCAATAAGTAGGGATTTTGACCTGCTTTGTTCACGGTGTTTGTGAGCCCACATATATGTAAGTTGCTTCATCTCCTTTTGGAACCAGGCCCAGTCCAAACTCACCAAACAACCCAACAAAATACGAATACATAAGCCCGGAAGAAAACATGCAAATAAAGAGATATAAATGAAAGAAAGAATTCAGAGTTAGAATGATACTATGTTCAAGATTTGAAGTATAACCTTTAAATGATATTCAAATGATCTTTCTATTGAATATCCTGAAGGCTGAATTAAAATCTGTTCTATCAAATTTCTCTTTCCTGCAAAATACATTACACATCTTAATGCAGTTGTGAGGAATAACCAATAATTTAATGTGAAGTACTTTGTTCATCTAAGTCCTTGGTAAATAGTTGTTACTCTTATTAATTATATATTTTCAGTCCTGTACTCTGAACTTAAAATGTGATCTTCAGGTATTATTTCCCTTCATTTGTTTTCTTTTCTTTTCTTTTTTTTTTTTAATTTTGAAAAGTAGTTACAGAACATGGGGAACTGAATAATAATAATCACATCATGTTCTCAGTTAATGTGCATTTTACCATTAAAGTAGTCAAGAAAATATTGTTCATCTAAATGTGTAGAACAAACACATCTTACAAACTCATTAGAGCCCTTTTTAGTGCCTTTCCAGCTCCACTTCCAGCATAATTCTGGGATGCTATGTCTTAAATCTGGACCACTTCTATTAAGCAGGAAGAGCATATTCCTTGAATGGAGGTTCACAGATAAAATCCGCTTTTTCCAGTGGTTCTATCAGGATAATCTGCCTTTAGTCCTTGAGCTCCTGTAGGGATTCAAGACTGGAAATTTTAATTTCTATGGTACCATGCACTTACTGGTGCCCATAATTCTCTTTAAAGAAAAATACAAGATCTACTATCTTGTACAGTACTACCAAAATATCCAAATGATTTCCAGTTTGTAAAAAAATGTTGAAATAAATAGGCTCTCAGGTAGTTTACAGTGTCATTTTTAAAAATTTAGTTTTCTTTAGATAGTTGAATTTAAAGATTAATTAATGTTATATAAAGGCTTTATAAAAACTTCCAAAGAGCTTAAAGTTTTAGGCCTCAACTCTTTTATTTATTCAAAGACATTCTAAAGGAGCTATTGCAGTAGAAAATGGCATTTTTGTTTATAGTTTCAATGGTATGTGCCTTTTATAAATGTTAACATTTATAATGTCATATATTTTTTGAGATTCAAAAGAAAGTAAAAATTCACACTAAAAAAGAAAAAGCTAAGTTCTTCAGGTTAAGGTCAATCTGTAACCTCATAAAATTTTTTGATACAATTTTCAATTTTAAGAAGTTGTTAAGAAGGATGATTTGTAGGCTCTAATCTCAATCTATTAAATCCAACCTTATCTAATGAGTTTAGTCTAATGGGCTTTCAAGAACTTCTGCATCAAACTCTTAAATCAAAACCTCCATCTGACCCTCTCTGCATGAAATTCTAATGATTTATTTTGCACACAATTTAGCTCATATTAGGGTCAGTTAATAATATTAAGCCATGGCCCCATCTTATTCGCTCTACTGCAGCTGACTACAGAGGGTAGGAAGCTAGAAAAATTGAGAAGTATTATGATATGAATAGCCAATGACCTGAAAGAGAAGAAACTTGAAATCAGACCAGGACAGAGGAATGAGCATTTTTCCCTTAACGTTATTGACTGGAGAGAAATTTAGGGATAACATGCCGCAGTATTAGAAAGAAACAAGGCTGGCACTTCTGAGATTTATCTAAACTTAACCAATTTCCTTTGGTTTCAAAGACTTCATCTGGATAATGACATAAAGCAAAGAGTTGGACTACTTGACTGTTGATATTAATATTCTGTGATTCCAAAATTAAAGGTGATCATGATGACTTGGTAAGTATTGAATTGGTTATCAGAAGAAAAGTATTAGGAATCTGTTGTGAGTGGTATATTAAAGTTACTAATACCATATAGTATATTTAAAAGTTGCTAAGAGACAAGATCTTAAAAGTTCTCATCACACAGAAAAACGGTAACTATGTGAGGTGACGGGTGCCTCAACTAAACTTATTGTGGTAAACATTTTGCAACATATACACATATCAAATCATTAGGTTGTATACCTTAAACTTATACAATGCTGTATATCAATTATATCTCAATAAAACTGAGGGAAAATGCTACTTTTTGCCAACAGCTCCTTGCACGAGGAGTTTATGATCAATATATTGTCCAACAGTTTAAATATAAGTTGGATTGAAACTTCTACCTGTTTTACCTTTTTATTGTGAACTATATTTATAGAATACAAAAAACTTAATCAATATTTATAAAGTGAGGCATAAGAGTCAATCAGGTCAAGAAACAGAACATCATTATACCCAGATGCCCTTCCCAACCCATTTAAATTTTTCGAACCACAGCCCTTTCTTTCACATGGAGGTAACCACTATCCCGACTTTATAGCACTGATTTCCTTATCTTAATCATGTTACCCCTACTTAATTTATCTTTGTCTATCTTTGAGCTTTGTACAAATGGAATTGTATTTTGTGTTCCTTTGTGATTTTCAGGGCTTTTTTTTCTTTAATTAAAAAGAAGTCTTGAGAGTGAATGAGATAGAGAGAGAGCAGGGAGAAGGGCAGAGGGAGAAAGAAAATCTCAAGTAGGCTCCACACTTAGCCAATAATACAAGGCTCAATCTCAAGACCCCGAGTTCATGATCTCAGCTGAAATAAAAAGCCAGACCAACTGAGCCATCCAAAACTGGAATAAAAATTCCAGTTTTATTCAATATAATGTTCAGAAATTTGAACTATGGCATATTTTTTATTTCAATTGTATAATATTCTATCATACAACTATACCACACTTTTTAAAATCCATTCACTGGTAAAGAACATTGGGTTTGAATCCATTTTGGGGATATATTAAAGAATACTACTATGAACATAATATATATTTATTATGCAGCACATAACCATGCCTTTCTCTTGGAAATTATATATATATATATATCTATGAGTGGAAATCAGGGTCACAGGATATGCATATCTTCAACTTAATTAGATAATGCTACACCATTTTGCAAAGTGGTTTTGCCAATTTACATAATTACCAGCAGTGCTTGAACATCCCTGATAGTTTTGTCACTATCTGATTGAGTAAATTTGTCAAGTTACTTTATTATACTCGTTCACTCATCCATCCATCATTCATTCAATAATTTTCAAGATTTTCTATGTCTTAGTCGGTGTGGCAGGCCCTGGGAATTTGAAAATAAATACAAGAGACACACTTCACTGTGTCCATTCCAAACTGAAATAATGATAAACAAATCCCAAGTGCCCCTCAGGATTCAGATTTCCACCAGCACTCCAGTGGGTCAAGGAAAGTCTGAACTTGGGGTGCCTGGGTGGCTCAGTTGTTTTAGCATCTACCTTCAGCTGGGGTCATGATCCCAGGGTCCTGGAATTAAGCCCTGCATCAGGACTCCTGCTCTGTGGGGAGCCTTTTTCTCCCTCTCCCTCTGCCTGCTTATGCTCTTCTCTCAATCACTCTGTCAAATAAATAAATGATCTTAAAAAAAAAAAAAAACCACTATGAACATGATTTTTCAATAAAGATCCCACTGCAGAGGTAAAGAACCTAGAGCCTGCATCATCCCAGTAATAGTCAGAGATCATATTTAATAGCAGTTCAAGTTGTTTCACTTCTACTCTACTGGGTTGATACGTGCATTTTATTTGAGGACTACTTTTCTTTCATGTCACAAGAAATAATTTCCTGTATTGTTGCTGTATTGTTGCTTTGGAGGTTATAGGTTACATGTCTTAGTTTGACAAATTACTGGTGGAATGAAGAAAAGATGCTTCAAAGCAGCAACAAATGGTATATCGTGCTTCATTTCAGAATAATATTCAATCAGTTCAGTTTTTAAATAGGAACTCTTATTTCATTTAAATTCAATGGACACAATTTTCTGAGTGCCTCTGTTTTTGCACATGCATCTACTGTGCTCATAATTACAAAATCAGTGCATTTAAATCATGTACAAAGTCACTGAATCATTACAGCGTTGGTACTCAGATACAAATGTACATTTGTGTGCATAAATATAGAAAAGAAAAGAGAAAAAGAACCTGAGAAAATCTGGCATTGAATATCAAGTAAAAGACTGAGCAGCACAGCAATTCTCTTATTCCCACACTAATTTGCCAGAGGAGTTAATTCTGGTGACCCACGTCTGGCAGTGGTCCACATAGCATGCAACTGGAGAATTATATGTCATCTGTAGATGTATGAAAAAGGGATTTTTCTCAACTATATTACTCTACACTATTCTTAATCCTTTAAAAGTCATATATTTTGTAGATAAATGTTTCTTTTAAATAGGTATTTTTTTTGTTTTTGTTTTTGTTTTCTTTTGGTGGGATTCACTTAAGTCGTCTTTGGTGGGCATTTAAACCCTTGCAGAATGTCTTGATATTTTATGCAACTTGTCACTGCATTAACTTCAGAAAATATCAAAAAAGCATGAATCACATACAAAATAACAATCAAAGCAATTGTAGCCTTCGTGTAAATGGTAACTGCCAACAGAATATGTAAAGCTCATAGTTTTAGATCTGCGCTCGATACAGGACCCAAACAGCAGGGTTCTTTCTGTCATCAACAAATAAAAGACTGTGCAGACTTTGTCAAGTGCTCATCCTTCAGAGTGGTTGCCAGTACTGTTTACAGTCACAAATGCAAATTATTTACTACAGCGTATTAAGTAATAGGGTAGATTTATAGTAGCAGGAGAGGCTTATAAAACCACTGGCAAGATGTAGCTTGTAGAAGTAAACAAATTAACCCAAAGGAGCAGCTGGGGAAAGAAGTGCAGGCATATGTGTGTGCATTTGGTTAAAATGCAATGTTGACTTCAAAATGGTGGGAAAAGAATTCTCTTCCTTCTCCTATGCTCACCCCAAGGCACAGAATCTAAACAGGATACTTTCAAATTTCATTGTGTGTCTGCTGCTGGAAATCAGGTATAGTATATGTAAGTCTTCTATTATTGCTATAAGTCTACAATCCTTCATAACAACCCCCACGGCTATAAAAGGGAATGGCTGTTACAAAAGTGTGTATTTTCATTGTCGGCTACAGAAAAATGAGCAGGGGATGAGAGAGCCCTAGGACTTAGAGACTCGCCTCAATCTAAATATGGCTTGCAAACTATTTTTGCTTTATCATTTTGGAAATCACTACACACACACATGTGTGCCCACATTACTGTAGAGCACACTTCTGAAAGTTTCAAGTTTAAAAAAAAAAAAAAAGGCTCTTCCTTGGGTTACATAATTTTAATTATGTCTTCCTTCTGGCATTTTAGCAGGTGGCATTTCAGTGATCAATGAAGCTCTGGCATCTGCGCTTCCTTGTATATTATGCTAGTCTGCCAGTCCACTGATCTAGAATTACATTACTGTCACCATCATTTTTAGATGCCTATAAAAACCAGGTCTTCTGGCACCTTCCCTCATTTTCTAGCATGAGAGTTATTCCAAATTCCAAATTCCCTTATATTATATTCTTAAGGAAACATTTTTGTTCCAAAATTACTTTTCTTTACCCCTTTGCTTCTTTTAAGACCCTTAAACCTATGGCATGTGTAGTACTCAAGACAGATTGGAATAGACATGTCAGAACAAAAAAACTTAACATTAGAAACTTAATAAACTGTAGTTGAATGATTGGAGATGCCAAGTGTGCCTGGGAAATATGGCATCTGGACATTTCAAATCACTTCCATCCTGCATAATGTCACTGTGTATGCCTTTGGCTTTGGTGTGGTGTTTAAAACATGTCATGTCTACCATTTCATCTGATCTTCACAGTATTCTTGTAAACTAGGCAGGAATGGTATTCATTCAATGTTTACTGAATATCTCTTGTGTGCCGGGCACTGTTGTTGGCACTAGGGATATCAAAATAAATAAACAATACTTCCCTGTTTAAAGGAAGGGGGATATTATTCTAGAGGTTATCATTGCCAATCTGCAATTGTGGAAACATAAGTTCTAAGGATTAAAGGTTAACCCCAAGTAAGATGTTGGTTTCCAGGTTACTTGTAACACTTCTCCCGATTGGTGCTAAATACTGCAAAGTATGATGATGACAAACCCTGAGTGGAAATATTCAGTTTGTTCATTTGAATGGTAACCCTCAGCCTGTTCTTGACAATATAGGATGTGAACTTTAAATAGGCTCTCTAAAGGATTTGAAATTTTAATTGCACTGGGGAAAAATACTTTTGTTGTATGTATCAGATTTATTGTGTCAATTGATCCCAGTGACTTGTGAGCAGAAAACAAGAGATTCTTTCTCACTGAGTCCCCTTCAGACAATCACTGTAACATCTTCCTTTCTTTCTTCTTCTTTTTAAAGTTGTTTTCTGGCATTTCAAAGACTAGTCCAGTTTAACATAATCACTCATTCAGTTGAAAATTTCTCTTTCTCTCAGCTGAAGCCTGGACTCAAGACACCCATATGAGCAGGGGCTACAGCCAATTTCTTTAATCCTCACCTCACTCTTCTGGGTTTTTCCCCCATTCACAGTGCTGCCTCTTGATTCATCAGGTTGGACAGAGGAGACAAAGGAGAAGCAAAAAAGTAGACAGGTCTGACTTGACTGGTATAGGTATAACCTAACCCTGGGGCCCTATGGATTCTGGGTAATGATTCTGTGTCTTTCCTCAATCCTTTTTTGCAGTAGTTTACCTCACACAACTTACAAGTAAATCACCTCACCCTCAAAGGTGATCTATCCATGACTCTTGGCTGGTGTCTCCTTCAGACCTAAGCCTGGGACCCTTCTATGGAGTCCACATCAGGTTCATAGGGAAAATGTACCTTTGCACTGACAAGCTCTAGAAGGAGAGGCCATTCCTAGAATGGTGCTCTGACTCTGCTCTCAAAGCTGAGCTCTCCTGCCACCTCCCTGACAGCCACTGACCTTAATACTTTTATAGGCGTGAATCAGAGGCCCATATACAACCTCATCCTCCAAGAGACTCAAGTGAAGCATGCCAGAGGTTTCTTTGGAATTTCCCTTATTTGGCATGAAGTGAAGGAGAAAGAACCCCTTTCCTCTGCAATGAAGATGGGAAATGCTACAATATTCCATCTAGCTTGTCTCTGAAGAAATCCCATTTATCACACTTCATCAACACATAAGCCAAATGGAGACTGTCTTGGTTCTAATTGCCATAACAAAATACTACAGATGAAGTGGCTTAAACAACAAACATTCATTTCTCACAGTTCTAGAGGCTGGGAAGTACAATACCAAGGTACCAGAAGATTTGGCTCTTTTTTTTTTTTTTTAAAGTAGGTTCCACAACCAATGTGGGGCTTGAACTAAAGACCATGAGATCCAAGAGTCACATGTTCTAATGACTGAGCTATCCAGGTGCCCCCCAAATTTAGTATTTAGTGAGGGCTTTCTTCCTGTCTTAGAGATGGCTTGTCCCCTTGCTATGTCTTCACATGAAGTAACGGGGGGTGGGGGTGGAGAGAAAAAGAGAGTGAGAGAGCATACTTCTTTGTGTCTCTTAGGTCTCTATTCCCAACATGAGTGCTCCCCCTTTATAATCTAATTACTGTCCAGAAGTTCCATCTCCAAAATCATCACATTGAGGTTAGGGCTTCCATGTATGAATTTTGGGGGAACACAATTCAGTCCATAACAGAGGATGATGTGCCAATTCTCCTCCAAACCATCTTTGGTCACCCTTTTGAAGATCTGCTTGTAAAATTTAAGGACTCTTTTTGTGGTGGGGGTACTTAGGCTCATTTTTATCAGTTTTGTGAATTCCCCAGCCATCCTGAGACAGGAAGAATAACATCTGAACACCCTTTTAATATATGAATGCTTAAAAAACTAACCTCATTCATTTATAGAACCTTGTCTTTTCTTTTAAATACTGTTTGTCTCCTATTTGCATTTTTATTGTTTTATGTTCCCTGTATTTTCACATATAAAAATCATCTAGCTCTAGAATAAATGACCTGTCCAATAGAACCTTTTGTGATGATGGAAAATTCTGCCCTGTCCAATATGGTAGCCAATATCTATCTCTGACTACAGAGTATATGTAATGTGGCTAATGCAACAAAGATGTGAATTTCTAATTTTATTTACTTTAAGTTTTCATTTAAATTAAACTACACTAAATTAGGTTAAAAACTTAATTAACTTTAGATTTAAATAGCCACATACATTTAGGATTTACCTATAAGATAGTATAGTACCAAATGACCAAAATTTTGATCTCTTTTTCTTTTGCCTTGTACAGCAAATATCCAGAATGATGTGTCACTGATAGGGCACTATGTTTTTCTACTCAGTAAATGCTGAAAGAGTGTTATTTCATTAATTCACATAGCCAAAATTAGGACTTAAATATGTCTAGTTGGTGATATTAGAAAAAGTCACCTACTTGCAATAATATTCCAATACCAAATGATGTCCCTTTCTCTTTGTTACTGCCACTATGCCTATGCCCTTCTCTACATCATGGATAAAGTGATTTTGGAAGGTAGGACTTGACATAGTGTACATCCTTTATTCTTCAAAGAAGCTTTAGAACAATGACTATACAAGATCTAAGACTGAATGCTGCTAGAACAAGGATACAATAGTTCATATGGTTTCCAAGGCCAATCCTCATGGAAAAGATGGACTGCAGTGGCCACGTTGGGAATCAGATAGTTTATATCTATTTCATAACACTTCAAAGGAATAGAGGACATACTTAAGTCATGCAGTGCTCACTACTCATTTCAGGCTAACTCCCTGCGTGCAGTGAATTTCCCTGTTTTAAGGATCTGTCCTTGCTTCTTGCAATGTACAATGTCTTTATACAAACAAAACCATACATCTTTTGGTAACTGTACTCTACATTCACCTGGCTATTCCTGAGATTTACTAGGTGCCTCCATGTTACTTTTAGTTAATCTAGCAGATTTATAGTTTTTCTACTTTAGTGTGTGTGTGTGTGTGTGTGTGTGTGTGTGTGTGTAGTTACTACTTGTTAGTTTGCTGAAACATCCCGGATCTATCCACTGTTCACCAGTTTAAGTAGAATATCATTGACATTGAGCTTCAGTGCATATGCTACGAGCACATGCCAAGATTTTGTCGGTTACTAATTCTGTCCTTTGAAACAATGGGTGGCACAGAAGCAATACTGATGCCAATGCATAGAAATCATATGTGAATTCTGAATCATTTGTAAATTTCCAACAACCCTTTAGACTACTGCAAAAACCTTCCATTTGTTCTAGAACTTCACTTTGAAGTTACGTTCTAAGGGATGGAGGGAAACCAGATATCAATTTTCTGGGAATAATCCTATAGGAGGAGATAACCCATCAAGATTTTAAATCCTCAGAACAAATTCTAAAGGAAAAAAGTATGTTTTGCTCCTGGACATCAACTATTCTGATTATAGTGGTTTTAATCCACTCCAGTAACTTCATATAGTATTATTGGAATCTGCTGGGAAATAATATTATTATCAGACTCATTGGTTTTTTTTTAATTTTTAATTTTTTATAAACATATATTTTTATCCCCAGGGCTACAGGTCTGTGAATCGCCAGATGTACACACTTCATAGCACTCACCATAGCACATACCCTCCCCAATGTCCATAACCCACCCCCCTCTCCCAGCCCTCCTCCCCCAGCAACCCTCAGTTTGTTTTGTGAGATTAAGAGTCACTTATGGTTTGTCTCCTTCCCAATCTCATCTTGTTTCATTTATTCTTCTCCTACCCCCTTAACCCCCCAATGTTGCATCTCCACTTCCTCATATCAGGGAGATCATATGATAGACTCATTGGTTTTGACATAATCAGGTCCATGGTACTATTTTAGACTAAAGGTGGTGAATGAAGTCAACAGCCACAGAAAATAATAAATGCAATTATCAATGCAGATTTTTAGAGTTGAAGAAGCTATCAGATACACACGTTGGTACATTAAAGCACTTTAATACAGGTATGATTTAAAATTCTTCATTCCTTGAGTATGAATCATGACATGAATAAAAACATTCTGTTCCAACTTCTCCCCTAAAGACTATCCCAACTGCTTTATTTTGTATGTCTTTTACATTTTCCAGAATCTTATGGTACTTGTTGCTATTACCTAATTTGGCAATTTAATGTCTTCTAGTACCACCTTGTGCTTATGGACGAGGACGTGACTCAAATATTTTCTAAATTTTTCATAGCACTTAGTATGATGATGGGAATAGAAGACATATAATAAATGTTTGGTTTTTTTGTTTGTAGTAAGTATAATGCCAACCATTTGGGGCAAGGAGAAACTAGAATTAAAGACTAGTATTTACTGCAGTGATTAAGCACTAACACCTCATTTACTCAGGTCAAGTACTCTGTTTTGTGTTTGGTTTTGTTTTTGCCTTAAGGTACTCTGTGCTTTAAATAAGTTTGCAATTGTCTTTTTGTGTGATCATATATGAAAGCACACTTGCTCCCAAAAGGTTAAGTTCTGGGGCTTATTTATTAGTTCATTATTTGATAAGACTATGATTCTCCTTTTCTTTTAGATGTATTTTTTCTGAGCTGTGATCAGGCTGTTTTTTTATTTCCCCCATTTCATTGTAGTATCCCTAAACCAGAGGGCACAGAATCTCTTTCTTAATTATTATTTTTTTCCTGGAAAAGGAAGAAAATTGTTTAACACACAGAACCATCTTATTCCTACAGTGAAACACTAACAGAGGAAGACACAGCACCCAGGGGTTAGGTGGGATCTATGCTATTTATCAAAAGCAAACACACAGTACTCTCCAATGGAATAAGAGCCACCACAGCAACTTCACCTCTCCGACAAGCATCCTGCATCCGTTCACTCAGATGGGTGGAAAAGAGACAAAGTAGAAGAAAGAAAGAAATTGGGAAAATGTTTTCAGCTGTAACCTTTGGTAAAATAACAGCCCTGTTTATGAGGAAAAGTTGGATAATCACTACCAAGTACAAACTTCTCCACAACTGCCTTTAAAGTCGTTGGGGGTCTAAGGAAGTTCTGGAGTATCATTTAAGGTATTGGAAGATAATGGAAAATTCTCTATGGCACTGAGGCAATTGGGTTCTCTTCTGCTAAGTTCCTTTCAACACCATAGAAAAAAAAAATTACCTTTCCTTTTTCATCATCCTTTTCTTTTTTTTTTCTTTAAGATTTTATTTATTTATTCAACAGAGAGAAATCACAAGTAGACGGAGAGGCAGACAGAGAGAGAGAGAGGGAAGCAGGCTCCCTGCCGAGCAGAGAGCCCTATGTGGGACTCGATTCCAGGACCCTGAGATGATGACCTGAGCCGAAGGCAGCGGCTTAACCCACTGAGCCACCCAGGCACCCCATCATCCTTTTCTTATACTCATGTCTTACACCCCTACCTTTGCTCACTTCAGTGTACTGAAAGTACATTAGACTTTTGCAACAAGCTGTTTTCATAAGGTAAGTCACTGTTTTTTAACCCACACCCAAGAAAAGAAAATGGGAATATTCAGAAAGTTAATTCACAGATACCTGGAGATCTGAGCTTTCCAGAAGTGCTTACTGGGGACTGAGAACTGTGTTCCACCATGGGAGTCAGGGACACAATGGAAACAAATACAAACTTCTAAGACTGCTTTTAATCGAAGCAACATAAAGTGGCCACAAAATGGAGGTTCAAAATGAAAATAAGTCTCTTGCAAAATATTCCCTTAAGAATATTAAACTATGACCAAATATGGAATTTTCAAGAGCTAAAAAACTCTTTTATTTTTTTTTTTTTAAAGATTTTATTTATTTGACAGACAGAGATCACAAGTAGGCAGAGAGGCAGGCAGAGAGAGAGTGAGAGAAGGAAGCAGGCTCCCTGCTGAGCAGAGAGCCCGATGTGGGACTCGATCCCAGGACCCTGAGATCATGACCTGAGCCGAAGGCAGCGGCTTAACCCACTGAGCCACCCAGGCACCCTAAAAAACTCTTTTAAATAAACTGTAAAACACAATAGAACTTTTTCAACACAAAACATAGTGCTTAACATCAGGAATATGTCCGATTACTACTGTAATACATTGACTACAATCTATGCGATAAAACTATATTGTATAATTATTGGACCAACATCTGTAAAATGTTTATTATAGCACCCATTAACCACTATAATAGGAAAACTATCAATTTTAACAGAAAACATTAGCTTTTTTTTGAGTAATTAATACTTTCAACAACCATGAAAGTTTGTGATTTATTAGGCCTACTCTGTTAAGTAAAATCATGACTATTCACTTGCAGAATAACCGCTATTCCTAAGGTCACCTTTCAATGGTGGGCCAATGAGTCCTAGTAGTACTCAAGGAAAACTCTAATAATACTACATAGTTTCCTTTAACTACTACTTCAGAGAGCATAAATCTTGACTTAGCAGTTGACCAACAATGTAGATATGGCTGAGTGACATAACTCTAATATGTAGTTTCTACTCTACAAAAGGGAGAATAAAATACATGTATATCACTGAGTTATTATAAAATTAAATGAAATAATGCATGTAAGCCATGTAATTAACACTCAGTAAATATGGATTTCCTCCTAAATTTAAAAGCATTAAATTTATATTTGAATAATGTCTGTTAAAGAATGAAACTATGGTTCAAACAGAAGTTTGAACTATTGCATACACCTAAGGAAGCATACCTCAGGATCCACATACCTGTGGCTGTTGAAATGGTTCTACAATATTTGTGAGATCCTGATCAAAGGTGAAATCATATTTGAATGAATCCATGGCACTGTCAACTTATTAGTGTAATTAAAAGAGGTTGCTGAATGATGGTTTTCAACAGTGATTACAATGGCCATTACCCTAGGTTCATAAGAGTGAGTATGCATTCATTTCAAATGTAATGAATCTTTAACATAGCACATCTTTTTAAGATTCCACAGTTTGTAGAAATGGCTTTTGTGGAGAAAAAAATTTGTGCATTGAAATCTAAGATTCGGCATCTTTAATTTATTGTGGATCTTATAAAAAGCACTGAACCGAGAAGAAGACACATGGTTAATTATGTGTCACTTTAAAAGAAATGTACCACACAGTGAACAAAAATGACTTCTGTAAAGTGTACATTATAACCTAATTGGTTACTTGCACCTTATAAATTAGAGCTAATTAGCAAAAAGATATTTTTGCATCTCAGAGTGGTTATGTCGCTTGGCCAGAATTACACAGTCAGTCAATTGCCAAGTCAACATTTAAGCTCAAGTCTTCTCCATTCAGAGTTACTATATATTCTATTTACTGTGTTCTTTAAAGAATTAGTAAGAAGAAATGAGTGGTATTCAGACTTTTCATGAAAGTTGCTAGTACACGTATCAACCCAAGTTTGGTCAAAAGGAAATTGTCTTTATTGTTTGTATTACCTTTTGAAAAGTAAGTCTTTTCTTTGTAAACTTGGAATTCTCCTTTTTTCTTTGGTTCCCTTATTTAGTAAATAAATTTTATATTTAACCTATATCATATAGTATTATGAAATTAATTTCTAGAGACAATTTTACAAAATTCATATTAATAAAATATTTTATTTTATTATTTTTATAAAGATTTTATTTATTTGACAAAGAGAGAGAGAGAGAGAGAGACCAGAAGCAGGGGGAAAGGCAGGCAGTGGGAGAAGCAGGCTCCCCGCTGAGCAGGAAGCCCTATGACTCTGGGCTTGATCCTAGGACCTGGGATCATGACCTGAGCCAAAGGCAGACACTTAACTGACTGAGTCACCCAAGCACCCCAATAAAAATATTTTAAATAGAAATATACAACAAGAATACTGACCAAGCAAAATAGATACTGGCAATACAAAACAAAAAGAGAATGAGGACCAACTTTGTTATCTATCAATAAAAACTTTACTTGTTCAAATTTTTAAATAATGGTCCCAATTCCTAAAGTCAATGAATTTTATATAATGCAATAACTTATTATGTAAAGATAAGATCTTAAAATGATGTTGCAAAATAAGGAATCAATGTTAAGTATAATGCTTAGGTATCAGTAGTAAGTAATTCTCATTTTTCCTTCATTGAAACTATTCCCTGGGGGCACCTGGGTGGCTCAGTCAGTTAAATGTCTACCCAGGATCTCAGGATCCTGGGATCCAGCACCACATCAGGCTCTCTTCTCAGGGGGGAGCCTGCTTCTTCCTCTCTGTCTGCCTGCTGCTCCCCCTGCTTGTGCTCTGTCAAATAAATAAATAAAATATTAAAAAGAAAGAAAGAAAGAAAGAAACTACTTCCTAATCTGAATCGTTTTTATTAATCATAACTGTTTAGGAGGAGGTTGGCTGTATCTTTCCCACTCTCTCAGATTATCCATACAGATTTATTTTTATTAAAAGAAACATAAAAAGTAAAACCATTTTAATTTTTAATAAATTTTCTTTTCTTCATTTCTTTGTTTTCATTGTTTCTTTTGAAGCCATTTCTCAAGATTAAAATAACTTATTATGCTTGGAATATCTAGAGGTTAGTTAAAGAAATATAAAAGATTGATTGTTGAGACATTCCTATTATACGTTTTATACCTGAACGCTCTTCAATCATTCAGAGAACCATTTCCTACTGGGAGTGTGCTGCAATAAATACCTGAATAAAAATGATCTTGGTAATGCACTAGGGCAGAGAAGTAAACTGAAGACCCAAAAGAACTATGTCAACCTTTTTAAAAAAGAGATTACAGAATAGATTTGTGACTATTAACATTTTGATCATCAGCTACAATAAGAAATACATCTCATATCTTGATCCAACATGCATATGTATGAATGTTAAATCATCAAACAATACTTTCCCTCAACTATAAAAATGCTTGTCTTATTATAAGAAAGATAATGACATATAAAAAACAACAACAGAAGTAAAAAAAAAATGAATATAGTTCTTAAATTTATGGCAACTATTACCATAAAGTTAGGATATATAATTTTCAAACCATCAGGAAAAAAACTCCTTGAGTTTTTTTGAGCTATTCTACGATTTGAGCTATTTGAGCTATTCTAAGAAAAGTCAATCAAAATGAAACAAAATGATATATAAAATTGAAAATATGGACAAGAAGACAAAGCTAAGTCCTAATAAAACAACAACTACAATATATGTACAGAACATAAAACAGAAAGACATAGAACTATGAAATTAATAGTATGAAAAAAGATAAATCAAACAAATGTGAGCCCAAGGAAAGTTCCAGTAATACTAACACTTGAAAGCACAAAATTTAAGGCAAATTAATTAATTAATTAATTAAAATTAAATTAAAAAATAGAGTACAAAAATGTTATGTACTTTTAAAAATGAACAATAGATGGACAATATGCATTCATCATAAATACATGTATATCAAACAATAAATCTTTGAAATATATAAAGGATTAACTGACAAAACAAGAGGAAGGAAGTGATATATGAGAATATGGATTAAATATTTTGTCATACCCTTTTCAGAAAATGTAAATCATACCAAAAAATGCAATTATGCAGAAAACCTCAACAGCAATAATAACAACAAACAACTTTACAACCATTGCTGGGTTTAAGCCATCATACATATATGAAATTCTCAAATCAAAATGTACAATCTGTTTAAGTACATATAAACAGTTACAAAATTGGTCATTTATTAGATCAAAAGAATCTCTTAATAAATTTCAAAGGATCCACACCCTGCTAACTATATTCTGCAATTTTTTTCGGTTCTCATTTAGTTTTCCACCTTTCTCTCCACCCCTTCATTCTTGGCTCCCCCCCCCCACCAGGCTCTGTCCCTCACTCCTTTACTCTATCTGTAAGTTTCATTGTGACACCATCTACATATAGAAAAGTGTACAAATCATAATTGTACACTTAGTTAATGTTAACAAAGTGAACAAATCAGTATGACCAGTATTACAGGAATCTAAAAAGCTCCTTTCTTATACTCTTCTAGATGTATCCCACAACAAGTGATACCTCACTACAAGTGATTTCTAATAGTGGAATCATATAAATATGTACTTTTTGTATGATGTCCTTTGTTCAACATTATGCTGTGAGTTTTATCCAGTTAGTAGCTTTTATTTTTCCTTTTATTTTCTTCTTACACTTTTAAGGTATTCAAATATATTGCAATGTATTTATGGACACGTAAGTTTTTAAAGATATTTTCAGTTCTTGGGCTTCCACAGAATAAATTTGTACACGTCTTCTTGTGAGGAACTGTACACATTTCTTTTGGTTATATGTAGGCTATAGGTATACATATATTAAATTAAGTTATAAGGTATACATATATAAAACTTTAGTAAATAACAGTTTTCAAAGTGATTGTATCGATTTACATACTCATTCTTTTATTTTTTATTCTAATTTTTTATTTTTATAAACATATATTTTTATCCCCAGGGGTACAGGTCTGTGAATCACCAGGTTTACACACTTCACAGCACTCACCAAAGCACATACCCTCCCCAATGTCCATAATCCCACACCCTTCTCCCAACCCCCCTCCCCCCACCAACCCTCAGTTTGTTTTGTGAGATTAAGAGTCACTTATGGTTTGTCTCCCTCCCAATCCCATCTTGTTTCATTTATTCTTCTCCTACCCACTTAAGCCCCCATGTTGCATCACCACTTCCTCATATCAGGGAGATCATATGATACTTGTCTTTCTCTGCTTGACTTATTTCACTAAGCATGATACGCTCTAGTTCCATCCATGTTGTCGCAAATGGCAAGATTTCATTTCTTTTGATGGCTGCATAGTATTCCATTGTGTATATATACCACATCTTCTTGATCCATTCAACTGTTGATGGACATCTAGGTTCTTTCCATAGTTTGGCTATTGTGGACATTGCTGCTATAAACATTCGGGTGCACGTGCCCCTTTGGATCACTACGTTTGTATCTTTAGGGTAAATAACCAGTAGTGCAATTGCTGGGTCATAGGGCAGTTCTATTTTCAACATTTTGAGGAACCTCCATGCTGTTTTCCAGAGTGGCTGCACCAGCTTGCATTCCCACCAACAGTGGAGCAGGGTTCCCGTTTCTCCGCATCCTCGCCAGCATCTGTCATTTCCTGACTTGTTGATTTTAGCCATTCTGACTGGTGTGAGGTGATATCTCATTGTGGTTTTGACTTGTATTTCCCTGATGCCGAGTGATATGGAGCACTTTTTCATGTGTCTGTTGGCCATCTGGATGTCTTCTTTGCAGAAATGTCTGTTCATGTCCTCTGCCCATTTCTTGATTGGATTATTTGTTCTTTGGGTGTTGAGTTTGCTAAGTTCTTTATAGATTCTGGACACTAGTCCTTTATCTGATATGTCGTTTGCAAATATCTTCTCCCATTCTGTCAGTTGTCTTTTGATATTGTTAACTGTTTCCTTTGCCGTGCAAAAGCTTTTGATCTTGATGAAATGCCAAGAGTTCATTTTTGCCCTTGCTTCCCTTGCCTTTGGCATTGTTCCTAGGAAGATGTTGCTACGGCTGAGGTCGAAGAGGTTACTGCCTGTGTTCTCCTGAAGGATTTTGATGGATTCCTTTCGCACATTGAGGTCCTTCATCCATTTTGAGTCTATTTTTGTGTGTGGTGTAAGGAAATGGTCCAATTCCATTTTTCTGCATGTGGCTGTCCAATTTTCCCAGCACCATTTATTGAAGAGGCTGTCTTTTTTCCATTGGATGTTCTTTCCTGCTTTCTCGAAGATTAGTTGACCATAGAGGTGAGGGTCTATTTCTGGGCTCTCTATTCTGTTCCATTGATCTATGTGTCTGTTTTTGTGCCAGTACCATGTTGTCTTAATGATGACAGCTTTGTAATAGAGCTTGAAGTCCGGAATTGTGATGCCACCAACGTTGGCTTTCTTTTTCAATATCCCTTTGGCTATTCGAGGTCTTTTCTGGTTCCATATAAATTTTAGCATTATTTGTTCCATTTCTTTGAAAAGATGGATGGTACTTTGATAAGAATTGCATTAAATGTGTAGATTGCTTTAGGTAGCATAGACATTTTCACAATATTTATTCTTCCAATCCAGGAGCATGGAACATTTTTCCATTTCTTTGTGTCTTCCTCAATTTCTTTCATGAGTACTTTATACTTATCTGAGTATACATTCTGTGCCTCTTTGGTTAGGTTTATTCCTAGGTATCTTATGGTTTGGGGTGCAATTGTAAATGGGATTGACTCCTTAAGTTCTCTTTCTTCTGTCTTGCTGTTGATGTAGAGAAATGCAACTGATTTCTGTGCATTGATTTTATATCCTGACACTTTACTGAATTCCTGTACAAGTTCTAGCAGTTTTGGAGTGGAGTCTTTTGCGTTTTCCACATATAGTATCATATCATCTGCGAAGAGTGATAATTTGACTTCTTCTTTGCCGATTTGGATGCCTTTAATTTCCTTTTGTTGTCTGATTGCTGAGGCTAGGACCTCTAGTACTATGTTGAATAGCAGTGGTGATAATGGACATCCCTGCCGTGTTCCTGACTTAGCGGAAAACCTTTCAGTTTTTCTCCATTGAGAATATTTGCGGTGGGTTTTTCATAGATGGCTTTGATGATATTGAGGTATGTGCCCTCTATCCCTACACTTTGAAGAGTTTTGATCAGGAAGGGATGCTGTACTTTGTCAAATGCTTTTTCAGCATCTATTGAGAGTATCATATGGTTCTTGTTCTTTCTTTTATTGATGTGTTGGATCACATTGACTGATTTGCGGATGTTGAACCAACCTTGCAGCCCTGGAATAAATCCCACTTGGTCGTGGTGAATAATCTTTTTAATGTACTGTTGAATCCTATTGGCTAGTATTTTGTTGAGTATTTTCGCATCTGTGTTCATCAAGGATATTGGTCTATAGCTCTCTTTTTTGGTGGGATCCTTGTCTGGTTTTGGGATCAAGGTGATGCTGGCCTCATAAAATGAGTTTGGAAGTTTTCCTTCCATTTCTATTTTTTGGAACAGTTTCAGGAGAATAGGAATTAGTTCTTCTTTAAATGTTTGGTAGAATTCCCCCGGGAAGCCGTCTGGCCCTGGGCTTTTGTTTGTTTGGAGATTTTGGATGACTGTTTCAATCTCCTTACTGGTTATGGGTCTGTTCAGGCTTTCTATTTCTTCCTGGTTCAGTTGTGGTAGTTTATATGTTTCTAGGAATGCATCCATTTCTTCCAGATTGTCAAATTTATTGACGTAGAGTTGCTCATAGTATGTTCTTATAATAGTTTGTATTTCTTTGGTGTTAGTTGTGATCTCTCCTCTTTCATTCATGATTTTATTTATTTGGGTCCTTTCTCTTTTTTTTTTTTTGATAAGTCGGGCCAGGGGTTTATCAATTTTATTAATTCTTTCAAAGAACCAGCTCCTAGTTTCGTTGATTTGTTCTATTGTTTTTTTGGTTTCTATTTCATTGATTTCTGCTCTGATCTTTATGATTTCTCTTCTCCTGCTGGGCTTAGGGTTTCTTTCTTGTTCTTTCTCCAGCTCCTTTAGGTGTAGGGTTAGGTTGTGTACCTGAGACCTTTCTTGTTTCTTGAGAAAGGCTTGTACCACTATATATTTTCCTCTCAGGACTGCCTTTGTTGTGTCCCACAGATTTTGAACCGTTGTATTTTCATTATCATTTGTTTCCATGATTTTTTTCAATTCTTCTTTAATTTCCCGGTTGACCCATTCATTCTTTAGAAGGATGCTGTTTAGTCTCCATGTATTTGGGTTCTTTCCAAACTTCCTTTTGTGGTTGAGTTCTAGCTTTAGAGCATTGTGGTCTGAAAATATGCAGGGAATGATCCCAATCTTTTGATACCGGTTGAGTCCTGATTTAGGACCAAGGATGTGATCTATTCTGGAGAATGTTCCATGTGCACTAGAGAAGAATGTGTATTCTGTTGCTTTGGGATGAAATATTCTGAATATATCTGTGATGTCCATCTGGTCCAGTGTGTCATTTAAGGCCTTTATTTCCTTGCTGATCTTTTGCTTGGATGACCTGTCCATTTCAGTGAGGGGAGTGTTAAAGTCCCCTACTATTATTGTATTATTGTTGATGTGTTTCTTTGATTTTGTTATTAATTGGTTTATATAGTTGTCTGCTCCCACGTTGGGGGCATAGATATTTAAAATTGTTAAATCTTCTTTTGGACAGACGCTTTGAGTATGATATAGTGTCCTTCATCATCTCTTATTATAGTCTTTGGCTTAAAATCTAATTGATCTGATATAAGGATTGCCACTCCTGCTTTCTTCTGATGTCCATTAGCATGGTAAATTCTTTTCCACCCCCTCACTTTAAATCTGGAGGTGTCTTCGGGCTTAAAATGAGTTTCTTGGAGGCAACATATAGATGGGTTTTGTTTTTTTTTATCCATTCTGATACCCTGTGTCTTTTGACAGGAGCATTTAGCCCAGTAACATTCAGGGTAACTATTGAGAGATATGAATTTAGTGCCATTGTATTGCCTGTAAGGTGACTGTTACTGTATATGGTCTCTGTTCCTTTCTGATCTACCACTTGTAGGCTCTCTCTTTGCTTAGAGGACCCCTTTCAATATTTCCTGTAGAGCTGGTTTGGTGTTTGCAAATTCTTTCAGTTTTTGTTTGTCCTGGAAGCTTTTCATCTCTCCTTCTATTTTCAATGATAGCCTAGCTGGATATAGTATTCTTGGCTGCATGTTTTTCTCATTTAGTGCTCTGAAAATATCATGCCAGCTCTTTCTGGCCTGCCAGGTCTCTGTGGATAAGTCAGCTGCCAATCTAATATTTTTACCATTATATGTTACAGACTTCTTTTCCCAGGCTGCTTTCAGGATTTTCTCTTTGTCACTGAGACTTGTGAATTTTACTATTAGGTGACGGGGTGTGGGCCTATTCTTATTGATTTTGAGGGGCGTTCTCTGAACCTCCTGGATTTTGATGCTTGTTCCCTTTGCCCATTGGGGAAATTCTCTCCCATATATTTTCTGCTCCCCTCTCTCTTTCTTCTACTTCTGGAATCCCAGTTATTCTAATGTTTTGTCTTAGGATGTCACTTATCTCTCAAATTCTCCCCTCGTGGTCCAGTAGCTGGTTGTCCCTCTTTTGCTCTGCTTCTTTATTCTCTGTCATTTGGTCTTCTATATCACTAATTCTTTCTTCTGCCTCATTTATCCTAGCAGTGAGAGCCTCCATTTTTGATTGCACCTCATTAATAGCTTTTTTGATTTCAACTTGGTTAGATTTTAGTTCTTTTATTTCTCCAGAAAGGGCTTTTATATCTCTCGAGAGGGTTTCTCTAATATCTTCCATGTCTTTTTCGAGCCCGGCTAGAACCTTGAGAATTGTCATTCTGAACTCTAGATCTGACATATTACCGATGTCTGTATTGATTAGGTCCCTAGCCTTCGGTACTGCCTCTTGTTCTTCTTTTTGTGTTGAATTCTTCCGTCTTGTCATTTTGTCCAGATAAGAGTATATGAAGGAGCAAGGAAAATACTAAATGGGTGGCAACAACCCCAGGAAAATATGCTTTAACCAAATTAGAAGAGATCCCAAATCGTGAGGGGGGAGAAAGGGGATAAAAATATGTTCAAAAAGGAAGAAAGAAAAAAAAAAAAAAAGAAAAGAAAAAAATTAAAAAAAAAAGAAAACAAATAAGAAAAATATAAAAAAGAAAAAATATATATATATTAGATAAACTAGTTAAAAAACGTTAAAAAAGAAAAAGGTAAAAGTTAAAAAAAAAATTTAACCAGAAGGCAAGAAAAAAAACAAAGAATGAAAAAGAAAAAAATTAAATTAACTGCAAGACTAAAAAAATCACAGGGAAAAAGCCATGAGTTCCGTGCTTTGCTTTCTCCTCCTCTGGAATTCTGCTGTTCTCCTTGGTATTGAAACCGCACTCCTTGGTAGGTGAACTTGGTCCTGGCTGGATTTCTTGTTATCTTCTGGGGGAGGGGCCTGTTGTAGTGATTCTCAAGTGTCTTTGCCCCAGGCGGAATTACACTGCCCTTACCCGGGGCCGGGGTGAGTAATCCGCTCGGGTTTCAGGAGTTTTTGTTCCCTGAGCGCTTTCCGTAGAGTTCCGGAGGACGGGAATACAAATGGCGGCCTCCTGGTCTCCGGCCCGGAGGAGCCGAGAGCCCAGGGCCCCACTCCTCAGTGTGCCCTCAGAGAACAGCACCCAGTTACTCCCGTCTGCCTGACCTCCGGCTACGCTCCGAGCTCACCGAGCCTGAGACTGGTTCAAGGTAACACCGAGCTGTGAGCTTACTGTCGGCTCTGTCTCTATAGCCGGCTTTCCCGTTCCAATACCCGCAAGCTCTGCGACACTCAGACACCCCCGATCCTTCTGTGACCCTGCGGGACCTGAGGCCACGCTGACCCCGCGTGGGCTTCGCCCCGGTTTAGCCTCTGGAGCGATGTCCCTCAGCGGAACAGACTTTTAAAAGTCCTGATTTTGTGCACCGTTGCTCCGCCGCTTGCTGGGAGCCGGCCCCTCCCCCCGGGGTCTATCTTCCCGTCGCTTTGGATTCACTTCTCCGCCGGTCCTACCTTTCAGAATGTGGTTGTTTTTCTGTTTCCAGAATTGCTGTTCTTCTCTTCTATCTGCCGATGGATTTTCAGGTGTTTGCAATCTTTAGATAAGCTATCCAGCTGATCTCCGGCTAGCTGAAGTAGTCTCAGCCTGCTACTTCTCCTCCATCTTGACTCCTCCCCCTACATACTCATTCTTAAAGTACGAGGGGTTTCAATTGTTTTGCATCCTTGCCAACACTTGGAATGGTTTTTCTTTTTTATAGTAGCCATTGGTGATATTTGGTATTTTGTTACAAATTCAATCTTTGTTTCTATAATGAAATTAATATGTTTTCATATTTCTATTGATCGTTTGGATATTCTCTTACAAAGTGCTTTTTCAAGACCTTTGCTCACTTCTACATTTAACTGTCTTTTGATTATTGATTTGTAGAAATTCTTTATATATTCTGGATTCAAGACTTTTGCTAGATGAAAGTATTGTGAATACGTTCTCCAATTCTATGGCTGGGTTTTTCCACTACTTGATATCATCCAATGAGTAGAAATTTGTAGTTAAAATGTTACTTTGTTTACTTTATTTTTCTTCATTTTTTCTACATGGTTAGTGCCACTTATATGCTATTTTAGTAATCTTTGCTAACACCATATCATGAAAAGATTTCCTTAAGATTTTTTTTTTTTTTAGAAAGCGTTACTGTTTTGCCTTTCACATTTATTTCTACAATGCACCTGGATTTTTTTTTTTTTAATTATAGTCAATGCACCTCTTTTTTAAAAATTTATCTTTTCTGAAGTTGGGTCATATCTTTAAATATTACCTTCAGTTTTGAAGCAAATACTGCATAGTACCACCAATGTAAAATATCTTTTAAAAAATAGCTTAACCTAGAACTGTTCTCATAGAATTCAATGTTCTTCTCTAAACAATGACATGCTAAAGTGTACAAGACTAGAAATCAGGTGATTTTTCATTGACCACAACTGCCAGAATAGAAGGAAATCAGTCTCTAGACATCATTCTTCTCAGCCACAACATGTGTGGATTTTAATCCAGGTTCTTACATAAGATCTTTCCTTCCAATTCTAACTTTTTCTCTCCTGAATACTTTTATGCCATTTTGCTTGCTTAAAGGAAGATATTGCAATGGATACCCATTTTATTTTTTTTAAGATTTTATTTATTTATTTGATAGAGATCACAAGTAGGCACAGAGGCAGGAAGAGAGAGAGAGAGAGAGGAGGAAGCAGGCTCCCTGCTGAGCAGGGAGCCCGATGCGGGACTCGATCCCAGAACCTTGGGATCATCCCCTGGATACCCATTTTAAATGATTACTTTAAAACATTTCAATTATGTTAAAACTTAACAAAATAAAAGTATTTCCCCAAACACCACCCATCCTTGCACAACAGCTGCTTTATTTTGCAATATTTATTTGTTTTTCTTTCTACTTACTTACCTATACATGTTTATACTTCATTTATTCAATCATAGTTTGTTTGTTTTGTTTTGTTTTTGTTTTTGTTTTATAACAAGTAGTCAGTAAGGCAGGCAGAGAGGGGGGGGGGGAAGCAGGCTCCCTGCTGAGCAGAGAGCCTGATGTGGGGCTTGATCCCAGGACCCTGGAATCATGACCTGAGCTGAAGGCAGAGGCTTAACCCACTGAGCCATGCAGGCGCCCCTCAATCATAGTTTTTTAATATAAATCCACTATTCAAGTCCTTAGAGTGCGTAATTCACCATTGCAGTCTTGAGCTTCTCTGGGTAATAGTCATATTTGCTTACTTCATGGTCTTTATGGGGAAGTTCAATTTAAGTCACAGCCAAAACAAAGTAAGATTCAAAATAAATGAGACTGAATTAAACCACATAATATATTTAATATCTTACTTTTCACACAAAAAGGGAAGGCATGAAGAATCTAACGATTAAGTAATTCTATAGCTTCAAATATACATACACGTGAAAAAAAAATTCTTTGATAATGTAACAGTCAGATTCTCTTGATTTTGATCTCATCCTGGCCTCTAACATGAACTTGCAAATAACTTCCTTATAAGGAATAATACTTTCCCAGCTTCTGACCCCTTGTGACCCCCAATAATACCACCCCAGGAAACTAGACTCAGTATAATTTAAAAAATGATTACTATAATAAGAATAGTATTTGGAAAATAATTATTACACTGTAATAGTTAAAATTAACCACCCTCAGAAATTCAGTATCTTTTAAGCATTCCTAATGTAATAAATTGGAACTATAAGATTATAGTCATTTTAAATGAGAGTAATTATTTAGTAACACTGACTTAGAATAAAATATTTGCTTCTAATATAAAAGAAAGCAACTTTATACTTGAATTTGTAAACTGCATCCGTAAGAAATCTCAAGAGTTCTTATTCCATAAAAATAGGGCACGTATTGCAGGGAGCACAGGGTGTGGTGCATAAACAGTGAATCTTGGAATACTGAAAAAAATAAAATAAGATTTAATAAATAAAAAAGTTAAGGAGCTCCGCAAAAAAATATTTTTTAAATATGAAACCCCCCAAAATTATTGTAGTAATATGATCCTTTTTTATCAAGGCTAAAATGACACAGTCATGAAATGCAGTCACTCAAAGGGTCATCTTTTTTGTGTAAGGAGCAGAACAAATGTGTCTTTAAGACTAGTGGGCGCAAAATGATTGAAACATTGACTTACTGACATTCAGGGTTTTTTTTCCCTCTGCTCGTAACAGCAAAAATGAGTTTATAAATTACCTGTGTATGCAACACACATTGTTTGAAAGCTGCTCTTTAGCTGCCACAACCCAGTGGAAATAAAAGGACAGCAATTAAACAAGCATCCTAATTATCATAAACTCTGAGGAATACATGAACAGAGTGCCAAGAGGCATTCATTCATTTTCATGCCAGAATGTGCTTTATTTAAGCATAGTGCAAATCACCAAAGCATTTGAAATCTATGCTAAGGTAAGACATTCTTGTTAATGGAGATGTCTTTGGGCAAACTACACTGAGTGAGGAATGACTGTGCCATCTAACATCAATTTTCACTATGAAAAGAAGACTTACATTATAGTGAACATATTCATACTGACTGTAATGCATCTTCACAATTTCAAAATAATTAGTCAAGTTGGGCATATCAGCCAAAAACTACTAGACATACCAGATGTATTAAATAGTGAAGAAACAAAATAATAAAACAGAACAAACTGTTAATTAACTGAAATTTTTGTAGTTTAATACTTAAATAATCACTATTCTCAAAGTAGTCTTATTTTTGTCAATTCTGTGACAAAAATACTGTGACAAAGTACTTATATTGCTCTGAAACTTTTCATTTATATCTACCCATCCTTGCCTCTTGAGGTCAAGGGGGAAAATAGTCAGTTTTCATGAACAGACCTTAACCTTTATATATTTATAAAATAAATTATGTCTTCCCCTCACATTCTCCTCTTCCTAAGATAACGGTCAACTATTCCTCATTAACTTTTTTTGCACTGACTTGTTTCCCTTATGAATATGTCCAGTTTGTCCATAATGGTGTGCAATATTCCAGTAGGGCCATTGCAGGACAGGTTAAGCAGGGTTTCTACATGCTGGTTCTAGCTACTCTTTACATAGCCATCATCAGATTACATTGGCCACATCATAATACTGATCACATCACTCTATGGCCTCATACAGACTCAACCAAAGCCAATCTGAGTCCTTTTTTTTTTCCCCAAAAAACATTATTTAGCCACATCCTTCATGTTTATTATTTAGAGTTAAATGTAGTGGGAAGGAGGGCTTCCCGTTATTCCATCCTGTGCTCGTTAGAATACTTTTCATTTCAACTGCAATATCAGAATTGCACTGTTAAATGCTTCCCAATACCTTCAAATTATCTTCTGAAATCCCATGCTATGAAAATGCGACTAACTTTTGTGTAGAGGCCACTTTTAAGCAACAGCCTTGAAAAATGGAAAGCTGAGTAACGAAAAAGGGCCCACAGTGACCACTGGGCTGATTGCAAACAGGCCCTTTAACGATCCACCTGGAAATATCCATAAATCCTAGCTGTCCAATGGCCTACTTTATAATCAGACACAGGCACCAAAAAAGGAAAATTCCTTTCTCTCATATCTCCTCTCCTCCCTCTTAACTATAGCCCCCCTCCACTGCCTCCTGGGGTTAGGAGTTACACAGTTTGGTAGTCAGGGCCAGGGTTCCCAACAAGAAAATATGGAGTCAGGACAACTAAAATAAAACAGCATTGACATCCTGTTTTGTAGCTTAGCCAGGACTGCGCGAACATTCTGCTTTGCAGCCCTTTGCATAAATGACTTCTGCATAATGTCCTAAAATAAGAGAATTAACCACAAAGCATTGGCCACTATCACAAACATGGGAGAGTCAGGACATAAGTCCCTAGATGTCAGCAAAAGAAGACCGTCAGCACAGACATTAAGCTAATAGGTAAACAGATAGGTGACTAAAGCCCTGATTGGCACGACTCAGCACACCCTGATTGCTTAAGAAAGTTCTGCAAAAGAGCTCATAAAATCCCCAAACTTAGAAACTCCTTGGCCCCCCCTCCTTCTCCAGGACCTTTATACTCTCGCACAGTAAACTTTGCTTTGCTGCCCACCACTATTTGTCTCGTCCACCACTTAATTCTTCAAAAGCAGCGTGACCAAGAACTGCAGGCACTAAGAGGACAAAAATCCCGTAACACTGGCTAACAGTCTCTCCTTTGCTGTCCTGCCCACTGCTCCCCTTCAGCATATTCAGTAAACTTCTATTTCCTTTGTTCTGCCTTAGGTAAATTCTTCCACTGCCCACACCACCCACCTCTACCTGAAGAGGTTACCCAATATTTGCAAATTCAGAAATCTGACTTTTTGATCCCTATGTATTGTCCAACTTAAACTTCATAATAACTTCTGTTTTCACAAAGGTCTGGTCACTTCCAGTGGCGTAATGACTAAGAACAGAGATCTGGCACCAGATGGCCTCATTTTTAATTCAAGTTCTATGCTTCTCAGTTGTGAGGAGTTCAACACTTAATGTCTTCTTTCTTTATCTGTACAATGAAAATGATAATAATATCTAACACATAGGGTTTTTGATGAGGATTCTTTTAATAAACTATATTAGCTACTAAGAAAGCTTCTAGTTCACAGCAAGTCATAGTGGGTGTTAACCTGTTAATTTGCAACCCATTTGTCAGAATTGAGGCCAGAATGGTGACCCAACGACGTATTCTATCAGACAGTAGTTTTTCAGAAATGATTATGCTTATGAATCACCTTCCTTAAATGTGTATTTCCAAGTTCCATCTGATTTGTTGGTTCTTTTGTTTTGTTTTGTTTTTAAGTAGGACATATAAGCACATTAAGACAACTGAGATAAATATTTTTTGTTACCCTTCTGTATATTTTAAGTTGGTGATTTTCCATTATATATAAATATCAAAATCAAGCATGGTTCTTTATGATCTTTTTCTAGAAATTAAAATTATTTTACCATATCAGTGATAAAATTAATTAGTAGGCATTTTAACAATGCCTTCCATTTAGCTCCCCTAATGGAATTGCTTATAAGTATTTTTATTCTTTAATTTACCTCCTAAGTAATTCTTACTCACATTTATGCTGTCAGAATTTCTTAAAAACCAGTACATTCTTAACTTCCACTCAGAACTTTTTGTAACCAAATGAGTGACTCTCTCAAGCCATTTATTGCAACAACTCATTCATTTCCATTTAGTTCATTGCTTTTAATGAGATTCTACTCCAGTTACAAAATTCAAGCCTAAATAATCTTCCTTAGTTCACAGAGTTTCCCAAAAGTCATTCAAACTTGTTCTCAATATTTCATCCAAAGAAGTATTAACCCATGCATAGCACACTATTAAAATGTAACTTTTCCATGTTAAGGTGTAAAGGCCATAGGTGATGCTGGCAAAGAGAATTCTGAGTGATCATTAAGACTGCTGACATTTGAGAGTATTTATTTGAAGAGAACTGGGCGGGTAGTCCATCCCATGAGGCAGAAAGGCCAACAAAGTGTTATCCTCTAACCTCAAGCAAAAACAACAGAGAATTCTAAGGATCACTCCAAGAGCTTGACATGCGTGTCCTGCAGTTTTGAATGCACTGCATAGTGAAGGGGTCATTGTTGAAAGAATCCTGCTAAGGAAGGCAAACTGCCAGGTTAAGATACCCCAATTGTAAGAGCTTGGACCAAGCTGGTAGCTCAGGAGAAGTCTGGCAAAGGAGGGGCAAGGCCCATCTCAAGACAGTTGCAGAGAGAAGAATCCAATAGAGGATTTGTCACAAAATTCACGAAAGTCCCCAAGAGAGTCAACTTTACACATCCGCTAAAGCAGAATATACAGCATCATCCTTCCCTTGCTTTCTTCTAACTCCAGTTGGGCTAAAAATAAGTTATCCTGCTGAGAAAAGAGGGGGAAAAAATGGAAGACTAATTTTAAATAAGGCTTGAAATTCCTTGTATTATCTGGACCAAGCAATTTTAATTATTTAATCAAAACTTGACAACTTAAAGTGAGTTTTGGTTTGGCCTGGGCTTTTCCAGTGATGGAAAAGTCCACCAAGCAGATTTAAGGGGAGAGTAGAAGACAAAAATAATGGTGATTTCTAACTATATCTTATGAGACTTGCCTACTCAAACTGATTGCATATGTATGCATTAAAAAAAAAAACTCTAAAAAATAGACTAAAGCAAAATAAAATTCTCACTCTATATTAGTCATTGGCAAGTCTGCTAGAAATCCTAGCTATTAGATAGAGTAGGAGAATTTCCTATTTAATTCAGGTCTATGGAAGTTCAGGTAGCACTTTCTGTTTCCTGACTGTGATGGCAATCTTTGGGGATAAATTTCCTACACAAAGCCAGATTTTCTAGTAGGCTCTTCATGCAATTAAGATATTGAAAATGTGCATCCTGTTTGGTTCAAGGTGGCCAAACTGCTACTCAAGTTTCCCTCTAGGCCTTTCCAAATCCCACTGAATTGACAGTGAAGATGCTTTAAAAAGAGTATAAATCTAACAACAGGGAAGAAAATAGAATTGAAAAGAAGATGTTTAGTGAATGAGTTGATAATAAATTTCTGAAGGTTTTGTACCTCCAGGGTCTGCCAAGGTATAGCAACCCCAATCCCATTTGAAAAACGCTAACAGAGATTCAACCAATAACTCAAGTTAAAAGTAGATAGATAAGTTGCTGATGGATACAACATAATGTTAGGATTTTTATCAAGATGTAAAAGGAGCCAGTATACATGAACAAAATATAGAAATACAGACTTCATATAAAAGATCAGATATTTCACTAAAAAGATTTTGGGCAGAAGAAACAGAGGGGGTAGAAGACCCCAAAATTATACAGCACTAATGAAAGCAAGTTGAAATAGCTCACCTATTTGCAAGGACAATAGATGAGGCAAGTTCTGTTCTAATACATATTTATGAAATTTCACAACTCCAAGGAAAAAGAGAAAATTCCAAAATTTACAAAGACTAAAAATTAGATATCCTGTAATAGGATAAGAATCATTTTGGTGTCTGACTTCTGATGAACACAAATAAATGTTAAATACTATTGACCGACATGTTCAGATTTTAAGGGGAAAACTATTTATTTTTAAATATTAAAAATTATTAAGGGGAAAATTATTTTGGAGAGAAAATCTTATTTTCAATGAAGTTATTAATGAAGGATAAAACAGAGAAAATTTCTGAAATGCAATAATCAAAATTTCATTTTATTTTATTTAATATTGAGTAGATGTGGCAAGAACTACTTGTCTTCTTTTTTTTTAAGATTTTATTTATTTGACAGAGAAAGAGACAGCACAAGTAGGCAGAATGGCAGGCAGAAGGAAAGGGAGAAGCAGGCTGCCCACTGATGGAGATCCCATGTGAGGCATGATCCCAGTATCCTGGGATCATGACCTGAAATGAAGGCAAATGCTTAACCTACTGAGTCACCCAGGAACTTCCTTTAAAAAAGAAAAAAAAAAATTATTTATTTGACTATTTGACAGAGAAGAAAGAGAGAGAGAGAGCAAACTTTTATTTATTTCCTCTTCACCTTCTGCTTCTGAGAAGCTAAATTGAATATGTATTCTAGCAAAATGATGTCCAAATAGACAGAATAAGGAATAAAATCCAAGAGAACAGTGCCTCTAACACAGAAGAACACCTAAAAGAAGTCTCATAATGACATCTGTGAAGCTTACCTAGAAAACAAATAACTCATTATAGAGCAGAAGATCAAGGGCTATGGGAGGGATCTCACTGAGAAGAAAGAGAATCTTATATAGTATAATTGAAAAAGTATACCTGTAGAATAAATAATAGAATATATTGCTTCTATGAGCTAGCAAAAACAAAGGCAATAAAAAATCTCAGGAAAAATTGAAAGCAAAACAATAGATGCTAAAATATGAAACAATTATATAACAATTGTAAAACAATTAGAAGTAAAAGATAATAGAATGAAGAAAGATTAAGAGAATGAATATGAATCACCTGGCCTTGATGCCAGAAATATGTACTTAGTGAAATAGGCACCATTACATTCACCTTACTTTGCTACATTTATACCTTAGAGAGGGGGAAAAATGTCTGAACTTTGTTTTATCCAACTCATTTATACTTATGTTATAAATAAGCAAATACTCTGACTTCTAAGAAATAGAAGACATTTGATTCATTCTAAGGGACACCAGGTACTTGTTTTAAAGATGATTCCTGCTGAGATGCTTTCAACTCAATTACTAGTATGTCCTATTTCTGCTGGCTCATGTGTTTCCAGAGTTTCACAGAGCTGTGGCTGACTGTGTTCTGTAATATACCTAATGAAATCATCTGTACCATTGCTATTCAGGGCTTCTCAATTAAATGAAAAGCCTGACCTGTGATGGCTATACAAATGCTTCTACCAGTCATGGCCATAGCAGTTTGCCACATCTAGAGTTGTTCAAGCTTCTGGGAGCTATGAACCCTATTGACTGACAACAGTCAGCAAAGTCATAGTATATGAAGGCCTGTATTGGCAGACGTCATCTTGACATTAGATGTACTGGTTTCAGAACAGAGATTTCTGAAGACAGAGTTCCAGCATGGAAATTCAACGCCTATTATAGGGCACAGACTATTGTGGATGAAAACCCACTTTTCTTTGTTTTGTAGGCACAATTATTAGTATTTCTATACAGTAGGGACCCAAGATATGCTTGAACAAGGAGGAGGAGAGATAAATTAAGTAAGTGATTGAGGAAATAATATTCTGACCAGTTAGTTTAGTCAAACCTGTAAACTTAGTGAACATTTCTCTCATGAATATCCTTAGTGGGTATTCCTTGCATGAGTGGTTAGCACTTTAAAATGCATACTGAAGTTTATTTTTCATAACACTTTAAAGTGTAACAATTGCTTTGTTCTCCATTTTGCCATTCTTCCAAATCTATATAAAATGCATGTAAGATTTATACTTTGCCATTCTTCCAAATCTATATAAAATACATGTAAGATTTATATGTGGTGCATATTAAATATTGAATAAAGATTAACTATTAAATATTATGATTTTTTTAAGAGTTAGAGTACAATAGAGAGAAATAGAAATAAAGATTGAGCTAGAGATAGAGCAATATAGCACTAGTAACAGAGGGAGTGAGGTGGAAGAGAGAGGGAAGAGAGAGACTAGAAAGGCAAAATCAAATCAAATATTTCTCTCATTGCCTAAGAATTTATAACTGCTAAGCCTGGACTAATAGTGTGAAGATCTAAAACTTTTGTCATTCCCTGGAACCAAATCCATTCAACTACATAACTACTACTAACTTGAACAACCTTTGATTTCCTCCTCAAAGACTGAACCACGCAAACTTTGTTCAAAATGGTGAATAAAAGATTTTATTTAAAGTGAAAAAACAGGGCAACTGGGTGGCTCAATGGGTTAAAGCCTTTGCCTTTGGCTCAGGTCATGACCTCAGGGTCCTGGGATTGAACCCCACATTGGGCTCTCTGCTCAACAGGGAGCCTGCTTCCTCCTCTCTCTCTCTGCTTGCCTCTCTGCCTACTTGTGATCTCTGTCTGTCAAGTAGATAAATAAAAAATGTTTTAAAAAAATAAATATATAAAAACCAAAGTTATAAACCAGTGGATTGGATTTCAAACACAGAAGTATATCACAATGTTACCCGTTACTATTTTCTATGGCAATAAAGACTAATTATTCCACAACATTCAAGGTGCAAGAGATATCATAACTTTGCTTTTGAACAAATCAAAGCTAGGGCTGAAGCCATACAACTAGTTTATCATTAAGTCCAATATCTTCTTTCCTTATTTCTTAGATTGTGGCAGAATTTACAATTATACTGCCCAGAAAATGGGAGAGAAGACATTCTGCTCATTGATCTGCTATCTTTAATTAAGATGTTCTTTGATGAAATAAGTATAAGTTCTTTCCACCTATGGGACAACAATATCTAGAACATGAAAACACAAAAGCATGCAGGGGAAAACACCTTATCATTCTTTAGGTGATAAAGCTAAAATATGAAGAAAACATAAGACAATAAAACATTTCCCAATTCACTTGTTATATACGCAATATGGAACATTTGAGTAGATAATGATAACCACCACCCCCCAATCTTTTTGTTTGTTTGTTTTTGAAGATTTTATTGATTTGACAGAGGTCACAGGCTGGCAGAGAGGCAGGCAAAGAGAGGTGAGGGGAAAAGGAGGCTCCCTGCTAAGCAGAGAGCCAGATGCGGGGCTTGATCCCAGGACCCTGACATCGTGATCTGAGCCAAAGGCAGAGGCCTAACTCATGAGCCACACAGGAGCCCCACCATCCCCCAATTCTTTTCCAGCCCCTTTCTTAAGTGTCCAAGAGTCTGTTTGCATTGAGAGCTGGTCAGAACAATTACAGAGCCAGTGAGAATAAGATGTTTCAAGAGGTTTTCACACTATACTAATGACATCTCAATACAGTGCCTTCTAAATTCAGAGGTGAAGATTTTATCCTCACCTCTTCAAGAACTTGAGAATTATTTTAAAAGGTTTTTCATATTTGCCCCTGAAAATGTGCTCAGCATTTTAGATTCAACTGTGATTTTTGCCCTTAGGTAGTAAAAGGAAGGAAGAATAGAAGAAAGAAAAAAAAAGGATAGAAGAGAGGTAAGAAGAGAAGAAAGCAAGGGATGGAAGGGCAAAGAAAGAAGGAAAAGAATGGAAGGAGGAAGAGAGGGAGAAAAAAATGGGAGAGGAGGAATAAAAAGAGAGGAATGAAGGAATAAACTTCAGTCTAACTAACTAAAAAATGATTAATGATACAACAACCAGATTTTAGGTACCGTTGTAATAAATATAAATCTTATTCTAAACATCATACTGTCTTTTAAAAAGGGTACAGTTTCAAAGTCTTTCAGGAAGTCTTGGAGTTGAAGACTTGGCAGATTCTCATTAAGATTGTTTTTATTCAAATTTTACTTTGGCTTCATATCATTAGCAAATATGAAAGCTCTTTATTTGAAAAAGTCCTATAAAATCATTATAGTAATAACCATAAAGATATTGTGGATGACTTTGTTAATTGGATTAAAACATGCCATTTTTATCAGGATCTTCCAAAGGAATTTCTTTATATCATAGTAACAAGTTGTATTTTACCTTTTTCTCCATATATACTAAATCATGTAAGTAACGATACTACTTTTTTTGCACTACTTTTTAGAAAGGTCACAGCCAGACCCGTGACCCTTCTTGGGAATGTCTTGGACCTTATGTACACTCATGTTTTACAAATCTCAGCAAGCTTTGCTCTTTACTTCGGCCCAAAGAAATAAGGTCTTATTGCAAGCACAATAATACTAAGGAAAAGTTAATTTATATTACATATGTAATTAAAATCACAAATAATGGGGCACCTGGGTGGCTCAGTGGGTTAAAGCCTCTGCCTTCGGCTCAGGTCATGATCTCAAGGTCCTGGGATCAAGCCCAGCATTGGGCTCTCTGCTTGGTAGGGAGCCTGCTTCCCCCTCTCTTTCTCTGTCTGCCTCTCTGACTACTTGTGATCTCTGTCAAATAAATAAATAAAATTTTTAAAAAAGTAAAAATTTTTAAAAAATCACAAATAAGTATGATTTCTATAACTCTTTCAACGATGCTTAAAATTTTAAAAATGCAAATATGTATATATGGCACTAATACATATGTATAGACACTCACACATCTATATATATATATATATATATATATATATATATATATATATAAAAAACCCACCCCCTCCATCCCAATATTGGCTTTTTGATGAAAAGGAAAGATTCTATCCAGAAAATGTTTCAATCTAGAGCAACTTGATTTTCTGAAATTTGTAGGTAGTAAAGGTTTTAGATTACTTAATGAAATAAATTATTTTTCCTCCAAAGGTTCATTTCAATCCAACACATAGAGTAGAGCAAAACAAAAAAATGTACTGCAGAATAAAATATATAATGATATATTAGCTTTAAGGGTGACTCATCTTAAGATGAAGAAACTTTTGGATTCATAATAATCAACCCTGTTTCCATTCAACTGTTTTCCATGAGAAATTCAAATCAAATTATGCTAAATAGCAATTAGTTATAAACTCTTCAGAGGAATTATTTGGTTTTATTTTCAGTAAAAGCCAAGTCTTCATAAAAGCCATTAATTAGTGTATCTTTTGTCTCAGCAGGGAAACTAAGAATTGAAGCCCTTGAACTTCATTTAACCTTCAAAAGTGTCTCTGCGGGTCCAACTTGAAATGCTCTAGAAAAGTGGGGGTGGGTGACAGGAGGGAAAATATCCAGGAAAACCAAAATAAAAATGTTTTTTGATGTAGTTTTTTGGACACTAGTTAATATATCCCTGCCAAACTGTAAAATTCCTTTTCTTTATTGCTCAGTAATGAATGGGTGCAGTAGACATTCCTGACTGACTTCATGTCCAACTCCCACTCCCATTACAAAACTATATTTTTTTATTTGTTTGAGTTTTTTAAAGAAGTATGAATTTAATACTCAAGGTATCGTCAGTTTTCTACCAGAATCTATCATTATAAAAAGAGATTCACATGGACCCTCAGTATTAGATTCTTAAAGCTATCGAAAGAAATTTTTACAGGGTGGCCTAAACAACATGAACTTATTATCTGTGAAATCTGGAGGTCAGATGTCTGAAATCAGTTTCACAAGGCTGAATTTAAGCTGTAAGCAAGACTGCATTCTTTCTGGAGGCTCTAGGGAAGAATTAGTTGCATTACTTTTTCCAGATTCTTATTGCTACTTGTATTCCTTGGCTTGTGGTCACTTCCTCCATCTTCAAAATGGATTATTCCAATCTCTGCCTCCATCATCACATCATTTTCTCCTCTAACTGTGACTCCTCCTGTGCCCTTGTTATATGGACTCTTGTGATTGTATCGGGCCACCCAGATAATCTAAGATAATCACCCAATTTAAAAATTCTTAACTTGATTCCTTCCAAAGTTCCTTTTGCTTTATAAAAAAAAAAACCATTACAAGTTTCAGGCACTAAGACATGACATACCTGACATTATTCAGCCTACTATAGTCCATCCTCTTGTCCCCAAAGATTCACATCTACCCCACATGCAAAACACATTCACCTCATCCCAATTTCCCCCAGAGTCTAAACAATTACAACATCAACTCAAAGCAAAAACTTTCACCTAAATACCATCAATTCAAAAGTCCCAAATCTCAACACCTAATTAATCTAAGTCAGGTATGGATGGGGCTCTGAGTATTAGCAATTCCAGGGCAAAATTCCTCTCTATCTGCTGACTAGTTAAATTAGAGAATAAGTGATCTGCTCCCCAAATAAAATAGTGAGGCAGCATAGGATAAAAGATGTAGACATTCCCATTCCAAAGGAAGAAAACGGAAGGAAGACAGGAATAACTTGTCCTAAGTAATGTCAAATCCAACCGGGTAAACTCTGTTAGGCTTCAATGCCTGGAAATAATCCTCTGTGGTTTATAGTTCAGCCCTCTGGAACCTTATTCCACACTTAAACCACCTCATTCCTAATTTCCATGGTTGATAAGTAGTGAGTATTTGGTGGAAAATATTTACTTTCAAGGTTGGATGCTAAATATCTATTTTGCCTAGCACTTAGTAATGAAATGCTGAAAATAATGATTTTTTTTTAAAATGTATATTGTATAAGTGTCCCTACATCAAATTGCTCCTAGCAAACAGACTACTTCAAAGTATCCCCAAAATAAAAAAGAGAGAGAGAGACACTTGCTTCAGTAGGGCTTCATTAAAGCTGCAGTGTCTAAACATCAGGTACACATCTGGAGTAATATGTAAAAAATTCTGTTGCTACAGTTAACTATGCTATTTCAGAAATACAGCAGAGTACACCTTGTGTAATGAAACATTTCATTAGGTTTTAATTCTGTTTCTGAACTAAATGCAGAGATTATTTTGGGATAATCTGGCTTCTGTAGTAACAGATAAAATTTAGAACTGCCAAACCTCTTCTGCATAAGATACAGAAAACTAAGTATATTTGACTTAAAACTATACATTTTTAAATCAGTAGATGAACTGGTGAGTTCTATTTTTTTTCCAGACCCCAAATTTTTGTCAAATACTTCATTGGAAATCTTTATAATTCAGAGGTAGATGGAGGATGCATTATTAAAAGGTACACACTAAGGCAACATTTTATTTTGCTACTTACTTTGGATTAACTTCAAAGCTAAAATTGAATATTAAGAACAGCTTGTTTGTTTTAGATAAGAAGTCTAACTAGAACAAAGTCCATGATGTCTTTGGAATATGAGCCATCTCTAACACTAATACAAGATAGCTCCAATAATGGAGGGTTAAATGTGGCCGTATGACATATGCAGAGCAATAAGGTATAAAAATTAAATTATTATACTGAAATATAATAATAAAGGACAATATTGTTCACTCTATATCCAATTTAGAATAAATTAGAACAACGTCAGACAAGCGGATAAGGGCTCTAAAACATGAGGCGTGTTCTGGTCCATTTATTGCCTTAAACTCCCGCCCTGTATAATGAGAATTAAGAGGCGACATATGTAGGCCTGCAGTTGAAAAAAATACATTATGTTGAAAGATTTTGTTGAGATGACCTCCAAATTGTTACACAGCGGATTTGTGTCTCATTGAAAGTAGGGCATCTTCTGAGATAAAATAATCCCCAGTTTCAAAAAGAGAAACGAAGAAAGCTAAATTATTTTCATGATCATGTATTTTTTTAAAAAGTCTTATATAGTAGCATTATTTTTAAGAAAAGAAGGAAGGTCTGTGTAGATTGACCTTTAGTTGTTTTCAGCTATGTCTTTGTTTCATAATGTGTTTCAGTCAGGAGAGAAACATGCAACAGACCCATGCTACTTGTAATGCCCTCCTCCAACTCCAGGTCCCCACTCTGGGCACCCATAATCTCCTTGGCTTTGAACATCTTGGTGTTGCCCAAATCTTCTTTAACAAACCTTGGTGCTTAGAAGGGCTTCTACAAGGTCACATATATGATTATAAAGCAAACAGAACACACACACACACACACACAAATAACAGAAATATTTATTAACGGTTCACTTTCAGCTCAGAAATGTACAGCTTTTTCAGAAGGGCACATGAGTGTGTTATCCAGTGTATATCCAGTGTATATTCCATCCATATCACATGGCTTATAAATATTTTCTGGCATGGCTGATTTTTGTTGAATTAAGATAAAAAATAATAAATTGAGTCAAACAAATATACTAAAATACTATCTGTTATCTTAAGTTTTAATGTTCTTTTAGATTATTTTATGCTGTTTTCCCCCCCAAAAAAACCCAAAGTTTTTTAAGACTGAGTAGCTACTTAAAAATACTTATTGGCCAAGTAATTTTAATTGTATCCTAGTTGATTTTAAAAATGATTCAACTTTAAAACAGCAATAATACATCTCAATATAAGTTTTAAAAAGTCGTATCTATAATGTTTCTGCTAATGATGACCTTTCGTACCACAGATAATACTAAATCCCTGACAACCGAAACCACCCTGAGTTGAAGATCAAAATTGCCTGGAACGGTTTGAAATATAATGGAATAAACTCTTGTGCCCAGGGAGTTTATATTCTAAATAAGAAATCAGAAAGAAGCAAAGCTGCGGGTTAAAAAGAAGTATACATCCCTAAAGTGAAAGGCCACCATATTTGGGGGATTTGGGGAGGACAAAGGGGAGGCTTGGCCTTTTTTTAGATTCTTCTATATTCTCAACCCTTTCATCCTTGAGAAAAAGCTTCCTAAATCAGGTACTTGTTAAAAATTTGATAGAAGTAACTCGAAAGAACAGCTTGATGAGCAGAAAAGAAGAGAGATTTCTGGTCTAGTTTACTTGTAGGACGAAAGGGGAGAAGAGAAGAGTTAAGATCGCAGGAAAGTAACAACAGTAGTAACAACTGCCTGACAGTGCCAGGGCCACAGAGGAGCATCACTTGCATAAGACTGATGAAGAACAGGCCGTTCTACAGACACCAAAAAGTCAAGTTGGATAAGGCCGTAGGATAGAGTCAATATGTAGTTACTTTTAATATGTATGCACTTGCTAATCAGATTTACCCTCATCTTATTCAAAGTAGGATGGAAGTTAAGGTTCCATGATTCAACAGGTATTTATTACAGGATTTCACTGTCCTGGGTTCTGCTTTAGATGCCAGATATCAAAAGTTGAGACGAAGTGGACAACATGTCTTTCTAGTCCATTTACAGTAGGGTACAAAATAAATTTAAAAACTGGAATTAAAAGGGGTAACAGGGATTACGTTCTCATAGACAAAGAGCCAAAAAATGTAATGGTAGTTAGAAGGACAATGCTCATATGTCATTGATCCTCTAAAACCAGGAAACTTTGAAAACTCATGTTTGCCATAAAAATGTGTTAGATCAGGTTAATCCAGACTGAGCTTTAGCAAAATTACACCCACCTAATGAAAGCTATCATTAAAGCAAAAAGCAGTGGGTGTAAGAGCATTCATTATTCTTTCATCAGTTATTCCCATGATTCACACAAGTGTTCTTCATCAACTGATTTATTCGGCCTAAAATCCAATATTATAAGGTAATTCCAAGTCTTATCAAAGCAGTGGAACTATTATGTAAAAGTTTCTGAATAATAAGTGAGCTATAATTAAAAAAAAACAAGAAACAAGTTCCAGAGAGCTCACAAAGTTAAAAAATAATCATAGTACAGTAACCATGGAACTATAAAATTGCCACATAATCTACTGCTATCCAGTTCACTCACTCCTCTGCATAGTATTGCTGTGTTCTGAGGAGACATGACTTTATGATACAGTAAAACTTAGCCATGCTGGTGATGGTGGATAATAGGACAAAGAATATAACTGCCATCTCTGCAATGCCATCCACCAGATTCCTTCACATTATATCTGTATTCCTCTCCCTTTAATAATTTGAGAGGTGAGAAAAAGAGGTGAGAAATTTTTGTCTAAAAGCACATTTTGTAGTATACTTCAGAATACATAAATATAATAACTAAATATATAAATATAGAACTGTTTCATCTTCGTATATCTAAAGTCTTTTAAAATGAGAATAATGATCAAAAAATAACATGATATAAAAATAAATAAAAAGGCTTGGACATTCTCACTGTTAATGATTGTTAAAGCAGGAGGGAAGATGAAATGAAATATGTTGAATTAAACATAAATAGACGAGCAAGTGGTTTCTCGTACTCATTTACTTAGATATTTATTAAATGCTTTCTTCACCTCAGAAGCAGATTCCTTCCACATAGATGTCAGGAGCATGGCTCATATCTTCGTAGGGAATACATTAAATACATAATTACAAGTGTCATGAATGACACTGAACAAGGACCTTAAATAGGGAAGATTTCTGCATTTTGTTCATACCTGGGTAGGGAGGATGAGAGATAGAGGGAGAGAACATAATCAGAATTTCCAGAAAAATATAGAGATGAAAAGAAGGTAGTGGTATGTTTAGTTTGAAAAAGCTCCAAAAATGACACATTCCAACTGAAAACCTTTGCTTGGAGTCTAGATGAAAGTCTGAGAGCTTTAAAGAGAACCTTTATCTCCCAATTACATCCTGTGTCCTGTCTCTATTAGCAAAGAGAAGAGGAGAGGAAAGAAGTGATCATTTTGGTAGGTGACAATGAGTTCATTTTCTTGGTGTACCACTACTGGCAATTTCTGGAGGTGGCAGGATCTGAATCATGTTCACTGGGAGCAACCTTTGATCAGGTATTACCTCATTTCTTCCAGATCTCTGTAGCCCCCAAGACTGAAAACAACCATTTAGTCCAACCTGCACACCAGCCTAGCTCCAGTCCCAAGGAAAAATCCAAGCTGGAGCAACAAGTATTTGAACAGTATTTGAAGGCTGTTCAAATACTTGTTGTTCAAGGCTGTTCAAATACTTGCCGCCTACGGGGCTTGGAGGCTATGGATGGAGTACAGCAATGACTTAATACTACAGTCTTCCTTAGCTATATTATACCCATTTCCTCCACAATAGCTCAGTCTATAGATCTGGCTTCTGCCTTGATCCTTCCTCAATATGACTAGTATTCCCCTCAGAATGGAGCTATTTCCAGAATCTCCTCTGTTGGGGTTGTTCTCTTGGTATCTCACCTGGTCATTGCCTTTTCCTAGGTGGCTGGACTTTGCTTTTTAGACCTCTGATCTCTGACTAGGGTTCTTTGGTAAATAAGCCAATTTCCTACAACTACCCTGAAACTCCAGTTCACTGTACAGTCACCTAGACTTTCCCATTTCTGTGTCTTATTCATGCATGAGATATTTATGTTGCCCCCTCTTCTGTCCTAAAGTGTTTGATGGCCCTCACTCAAGGTAGCATCAGCAAGCTGATTAATTCACACCATCTGCAGCATGGTAGTTCTTCTTGGTAGTTCTTCATGGTAGTTCTTCTTATCGCTTCCTACAGTCATGACTCTTACTCGAACTGACACTAAAAAAACAAAATCACTTGGGTCCCCTCAGTGGTTGTTCATTGCCATTTTTTCCCTCTGCTTTCTGCTGAATAAAACTACTAAGGTCTATACATTTGAATTTGCTCTCTGACTTACAAACAGAAGAACTAGAATGCTTAACAGACAAAATCTCAAATTCCTCTTATTTGATGCTTCTGTGCTAGGAAAAAATAATTTAAGACTTGTCTTCACCATCGAAAATATTCATGGGCACACCAGAATCACAGAATTAAGTCTATGACAAGATGTTCTTATATAATATATTGGCTCTCTCTGTAACCAGATTGTGACTTCTTCCTGCCAGCCAAAAAGCTGATATATTCTTGGAAATGTCTCTTACAGAATTTTTTTTAAAGATAATTTACACTCTAGGAAATTATTTTGTCCACAAAAGAAACAGATGCATTCCCCCTTAAGGGACAAGACACTCCAGTCTTTCTCTTAGATTTACAGACACCAAATTTGCCAAATACCAGTTTATGGTTTTATTAGGGAAATGACTCTCCCTGTTTCTATGGGAAGTATTGCTATTGTATTCCTATTACAGAACAGAAGTTGTCAAGGCTGGCTGCACATTAAATCACCTGCAGAGTTTTTAACAAACCCGTGTAATGCCTATGAATCACCTCCTCAAGGGCTTTGATTTAAATGACCTAGGAGGGGCCTAAGCAGTGGGATTTCTTTTCTTTTTTTTTCCCCCTCCCAAAGCTCCCCAGGCAATTTTATTGTGCAGCCTGGGAACCATGGCTACAGGGTCAGTTTGTCTCTGGCTTCCCTTGTTCCTGAGCCCTGGAATCCTGGTTACCTCAATAAAATATTGATCCCTGGTATTTTCACTTTCTAATTCTGGGTATTACCTTCAAGTCTGTTCTGGATGGATTAGGCACAATAAACTTAACCAAAATTTTGCTATTTTTAATTTGTTTCGTGATTTAAGAGAAGACACTCACCTCATACTTCATAGAAGGCTTCTGTGGCAATCTTAAATCCTACCAAGTAAAGCTTATTCTACCCTCCTCAGTGAATAACTTAGCACCAAGTCCATTCCCTTATTTTGTGTTATCTATTTATTTCATCATTTGCATCTCCCAATAAACGCAGGATTTAGTATTCTAGTGTCTCAGAAGTTCTCTTCCATCTAAAATATTCCCTTTAAAAAAATATGTTCAATGCTGGTGACAATGCTTTCTGCCCAAAGTCACCTGCTATTCAAAAATATTCAGTTTTGTATTATTTTGTATTTTTTGTATTTGTTTTGTATTTTTATTCAAGTTTTGCTGTTTAGGAAATGCCATTAGTGATGCAATAGGTGGCATCCCATTAAGTTACATACATTCCTTTCAAATATGCTTTAATGCTATCACGAAATAAAGAAAATTGAATTTTGAAATGCAATGTTCTATATTCTGTCACCTGCAGAAAATAAGGCATTATTAGTTTTGGGGGAAGAGTTGGCAGTGGAGATTTACAGTATCCTTTTTTTTTTTTCAAATAAAATGTCTACTTAATTATATGGCTTAGAGTTATTCAACCTAAATAAAATGTATGTAAATCAACACATTCTATGATTAAACTAGTTAATAGGTGTATTTAAAAATGCAATGTGAAAAAAAATGAAACATGCAGGTTTTGTAACAAATTGAATCCACCTCTCCTAGGAAGTTTTTAAGATAAACGCAGTAGTTGCTAAAGTAAGAAGATCATACTGAGTTAAATCGTTTGTTTTTTACCTACCGCCATAATTTCCTTTTGTAATGCCTCTTAATCTTTTCTTGAGTAGATGGAAAAAGACTCAACTAATTTCTACATTTTGCCGTTGTATGTATAATAGAGAAAACCCCACGAGATTTCATATGATGAGATAATATATCACCTCCTCTACAGGGCCCTATCCAGATCCAATTTTATAATTTTGAAGTTTCATTATTTTACTCTACTTAATTAATATAACATCTGATTTTATTAGATTTTTCCCAACAGACAAAACCAAATGGTTCCTTTAATGGGATAATAAAACTAATTTAATTTTACGCGTATTTTTCCATTTGTTTTAGCAATCATAAGTCTAAGATTAGGAATGGCATTGTTGTTCAAAATGTTAATTAGGATAACAAGAGCCCATATCTTTTTTTTTTTTTTTAAGATTTTATTTATTTATTTGACAGAGAGAGATCACAAGTAGGCAGAGAGGCAGGCAGAGAGAGAGAGGGGAGGAAGCAGGCTCCCTGCTAAGCAGAGAGCCCAATGCAGGGCTCGATCCCAGGACCCTGGAATCATGACCCGAGCCAAAGACAGAGAGGCTTTAACCCACTGAGCCACCCAGGCGCCCCATATCTCTTAATACTGTCTCCCAGCAAAGTAAATAAATGCAATAATGGAAAGTGCATTCGACTGGCAGTGAGGAGTCACATTCTAACAACGGTTTCCAAGGCAAGACTCTTCACTTCACTGGTCCTTAGTTTCCTCATCTGTGAAATGTGGTGATTATCCTACCAGTGGTTATAACTATGGAGCCCCAAGGGAATCAAGGAAGTCGCACGAACCCAGAGGAAGTGGAAAGCAGTTACGCAGCCCTCACTTCATCCAAGCAGTCTCATCTTTCATCTGTTCTGACAGTCTGGACTACTTTTGTTAGGGGGGGGAAGAGGGTTTCAGTTTCCAAAACTAGTTTGTAACACCATTAAAGTAAAAATTGGCCAAAGTTCATGTTTAATTCCAGAAGGGGAAGAACACTTTATAATAGGATCTAAGCTCCTAGGTCATGTGTACTAAGCCTCTGACTAGAAATTTGAATTTGCATGTCAGACAGTGATATTTTACTGTATTTTCATATAAGAGGATGAAAAGTTAAGGCTGTGTAAGACTAGTAACATGGTTTGAAACCATCACTCCCACTTATAATCCAGTCTAAGTACATCAGAATTACTTGAAAAGCTTTTGGCGGGGGGGATGACTATCTGGCAACATCGCAGGTGTACTAAGTTAGAATCTGAGGGAAATGGGAAATCTGTCATCATATGTACTTGGCAACCTTTTCCCAAGTTATTCTGCTGCTCACCTTCAGTTAAGAACCATTACCTACACTATTGTTTTCTCTCCTTAGCATTCTATCTGATTTCCCACCATAAAATTAATACCATCAGTTGCAGTAATTTAATCAACAATATCTGGGAAGCAGAATATTCATTTAATACTAAAGAATTTTCTTCATAAAGAGCTGTGCGATCATAACAAAATGGCCTGCCCACGCGTTTAGAGAGTTTTCAAAACCTAGCTGAACTTTATTAGCATCTTCTAAGGAAAAACAGTGTTCGTTTTCTGCTGATGAAAAGGTAACTGGACTTCCCACTGTGTATCTATTTCAATTCCAGTCTATGTCAATTAGCAGAAGCCACTAAAGGCTTAGTCTCCTTGTAGGAGACCAACCTGTTTGACTTAACAGCTGCATCTGTAAGAGAGAACTAAGAAACTGGGCATCTTTGCTTTACCTGGACTATGTTCCCCAAGAATGCAAATAAACACTTATAAACACTTCCCCTTTCAATTGTTTCTGTGTTTGCAGGATGGAAAATTTGGGAGATGGGCTGATAGAACTCTTTTAAAGGTCATCTTCTAAGGAATCTGAGCCTAGGCTGCAAAGTGCAATGTGTAAGCTGTCTTGGATAAATTTCTAAGCCTGTGCTAGAGGTGTCCATCAAAGCAACTATTTTGATGAAAGAAAAGCTGTGGATGTATGGCCTCATTTTTTATTTCAATTATATTATTTCCTAGGGCTGTAGCCTTTGGAATCTTCCACAACCTCTCTGCCATGAGAAAGGTAGGATTTGGGCAGCATCGTAAGAGACGAGTTGGTAGCTGATAGGTATTAAAAAGGAAAGAGCATGGATGAACAGAAGGGGAGTAAAGGTGCTTGCTCTTCAGGCGAATGTCAAGGAAGTAGCGGTTTAACGTTCTGGCTCTGAAGTCCCAGGGGTCCCAATTTGGGTTCCTGCTTCCTACCTATTACTGAGCTTTCTCATGCCTCAATTTTCTCTTTCTCATCACCACCAAACTTAACCACGATGAAGATGAATTGAGAAGACTCTTGTTCTCAGCACAGGGCTTGGCATGTGGTAAGTCGTTCCTGTGCTGGTGGTGGGAATGACGATGATGAGGATACGGAGCCTTTCGGTATCAATGCTGACGATTTGGAGGAAGACAAGGCTGAAAAACGAAAAAGTTCCTTTTGGGCCAAATAAAGAAAATTGGGCTTTCAATTCCCCAAAACTAGTGAGGTGGAAGTTTTCCACACGTGTGCTGGATGTGAAGCACAGTTGATTGCCGAGGAGAAGCAGCTGAGGCAATAGAGCAGGAAAGAGATGTGGAGGGCTGGCCTTCGAGTAGCAGCAGCACACATGGGGGGTGGGGGGAAGATAGGAGGACAGACGCTTTCAAGGAACAAGTGACTGGCAGCTCACGGGAGGGAAGGGAGACAGATCGGAGGTTTCTAGGTTGGGCAGCTGACCGGGTAATGGTTTCTGATAGGTAAGTTAGGCCACCTAGGAGTGAGTGTGCACTTGAAGAGTCGGTGGGAGGCAAGAAAGGGTTTCAAAAATATAAGAGTCTAGACTTGAAACTGCCCCAGCTTCCTACAGGATCCCCTGAGCATCCCCTGAGAGCACATATGTTTACCACATGTTATTCAAGGAAAACTGCAACGTGTCAATAAACAAGGTTTATCAAGCTCATGCATGTACTCTCCAGGGAGGAAGATGCTTTCCAGTACTGTTCTAAATCGTAAAGGATCTAGTAAAGATCATCCAGAGTGCCGTTTTATTAATACTATGTGTGACGGACATTTTCAAACTATTCCAGATTCCTTATTGGAGGCAAGCTCTGTCACATTCCACCCATTAAAGGGACCGGATTTTGTTGTAGCTATTTTAAAACTAAATGGAAAGGTTTGCTTCAGTCCCAATAGCTGGTTACCAAAGGAAATGGTGCTCTTTACATTAATCCATACTGTTTCTAACCATAGCTACATATTTAACATACATGTAAGGGTGTACATATAAATACTTTGTATTTTAAATGTATGACATCTATTTTTAAAAATGTTACAGTGGTGTCATATTTTAAAACACTTATTAAACACTTTAGCCATAAAATGTAAAACTTTAATTATAAAACTTGAAACCCGAGAGAAGTTATATTAGAAAAATGTGTAGAAAATCTCTGCCAATGTCAATGACTGATGATTTATACTGCAAAGGGCCATGAAGCGCTTGTCTCTCCAGTACTGAAGCCACCACCAGCAGAGAACTATGGACGATTATACCATGGAGACAAAATATCTGGATACTCATTCATTTGCTTTAAAAAAAATTATTGTGCATTTACAATGTGTTTCATACTATATTATACTCTGGTGTTTCAGAGCTGAAAATATGATCCCTGATCCCAGGCCAGTGGAAAACTCAGAAAAATACAAAAGAGATTATTATTGTAATACCATGCATTCCATGTTATGATGGAAGATTCAGAGGAATGGCTCCTAGGGCAGGCTCTAGAGTAAGGCAGGCCTGCAGAGGAAGTGACCTGAGTCTGAAGGATATATAGGAATCAAACAGGATAAAAGCAGGGCAAGTATACTATTAAACAGCGGAAACTGTCAAGGCCTACTCCCCATTCCTTGGAGATGTCCTATTTCCTGGACAGATCTCTGATTTAAACCCCTCATACTGACTTGCTTTAGTATACCTTTCTAGAAGAGCTGTTCCACCTATAATTTAGAAATTACTCAGAATTAAACCATAGTTTCTCCTGTCCTCTGGTGGCAAACCTTGGTAAAGAGGTTACCAAATGAATTGTGGTCTAAACAAGGCCTTGCACATAGCATAACAAATTGCTAGAGCTGAAAGGGAATTGAATTCAATCCTTTTAGTGTACTATATCAGGAACCTAGGAACTTCGGAGGTGTTGATAAATAAGGTCTAGAGTACAGAGTCTAAGACTGGGATAGACGCATCCTCCCCGACGATTTATTAAAAGCCGTATTTGGCGCGCACGCCAAGTCAGGTATGACTCGCTTCTCCCTCTCCACCTGCCGGCCTCGCTTTTCCTTCACTTCACCTGAAAAGAAGGTCTGTTAGGTTTCCATATACCATATACCATATACCATATTGATTTCTAGATATACAGCTTCCTACAGTTTCTTTTGCCTATTGTATTTGATCAGCGATGGCTTTTAAAACTCCTGACTCCCATTCTAAGGTTAAAAAGTCCATTTAACTCGTGAATGATCCTCATCAGAGAGGTTTTGATAAATATTTGAGGGGATGCGAGGAAAGAAGGGAAAGACAGAGGGAACGAGGAAGGAATACAACTCAGATATAATCTTTAACCATAAGCAACATCCTTAATAAGAGAAAAAAGGAATGGAGAAGTAGTGAAGAGGTTAAGAAAGTGATCATTAAATTTTTTTAGGTAAGAATGGAAATGAAGAGTTTTAATGCCACCATTAGGATTAGACCAATTCTAAATAACAGCAATGAAGTTTTGCCATGTGAAAGAAAGATCTTTAATGGTGGAATCACTGACATTATACAAGTGTGACAGTGTGACTTAAAAGGCGACTTGATAAGTCTGTAAATGGAGATAGGAGGAAATGACATCCTGCAACTAAAACGAACAGCCTCAATTTAAGCCCAATAACGTACTCCTGCCACTGCTGTTCCAACAAGCCACCTTTGGCTCACACCATCAACCTCCAATAAAACACAGTTGGCAGCACCAGTTACTGAGGTAATAGGCTATGCCTAAAGTATTTGGTCCAAATTTAAAAGGATCCTGCTGTCTACATCATCAGAGTAAGAAAGATAAATTGATCAAAATGTTAGGTAAATAAACCATTAAATGAGATGCTGGTTGCCAATTTTACAGCCTCAACACCACAAAGGCTTTTCCATGATCCTTAAAACAACAGTCCCTCTCCAGCTAACAGTATTACCTGCTCCCTATGGGCTCCTGTTGCATAACACCTAATAGATGTTCCGAAAGTTGACAGTAGTAAATCAGATTTTCATGGTAGAAATTCAGCACAGTTTATGTAAGCTCCTCTCAAACCTGAAGTCAGGGACATAACACATCATGTGTTGGAACATTGGTTCTCGCTCTGAGAGCACATTATAGTCACTCAAAACTTTCTAATAATACCGACATCTATTGGACCCTCACCCCAGTGAGTCCAGTCAGGGAAGCAACCTGAGCACTGGTGTTGTTCAAGGCTCCTAAGTGATTCTAACATGCAACCAGCATTGAAAATTGTTAGTTTGGATATTTCTAATAATGTATTTTTTGAAAAAAAAAATACATCAAAACAAAAGCATTTAGAAATCAACACCTGAATACTAAATTTATCATTTTTCTTCCTCACACCATGATTACATTAATCTCCTTCTTTTACAAAGTATCTGTTCATGTCTTTTGTCCCTTTTTTTATTTGCCTGTTTGCTTTTCTTAGTGATTTATAAGAATTATTTATATATTCGGGATACCAGTCAGCCCTTTGATGTATGTATTGAGTTGTCTGCCTGATATATGCATTGAGAATATTTTTCTACCAGCCTGTGGCTTACTTTTTCATTTTTTTCTTAATGGTGTCTTTCAAAGAGCAGGTGTCATCTAATTTATTAACTATATTCTTGTATGGTTTGTGCTTTGTGTCCAAATATCCCAAACGTTTTAAATACATCCTTCTATATTTTCTTCTAGAAGCTCCAACTCAGTCAGCTTTTAAATTTAGGCCTATCATCCATTTTGAATTCGTGTTTACATATGATGTGTAGCAGACTTGGGCTTATTTTTTCTCACCCAGTTATCCAATGATTTCAGAACTATTTCTTGGAATGGATGCTCTTTTTTGCAATGGAATTAATTACCTCAGAACTTTGTTCAAATATCAGGTGGTCATACTCGTGTAGGTCTATTTCTGGGTTCCACATTATATTCCATTGATGTATTTGTCTATCTTTATGCCAATACCACTCTGTCTTAATTATTGTAACGTTAGGTCAATCTTGAAATCAGGTAGCATGAATTCTATAACTTTCTTCTTTTACAAAATTGTTTTGGCTAATCTAGGTCAGGTCATTTGGATTTCCAAATAAATTTTAGACTCATAAATTTCTACAAGCAAATCTGCTAAGATGATGCCTGGGACTGTGTTGAGTCTGTAAACTAACTTGGAAAGAACTGACATCTTAACACTCTTTCCAATCATGAATATATTCCATTTTTCTGCTTACTTAGAACTTCCTTAATTCCTCTCAGTGATATTTCATAGCTTTTAGTTTATAGGCCTTTCACATCTTTTGTTAAATCTTTTCTAACCATGTTTTTGCACTTCTATACTAGTGACATTTAAAATTTTTACTTTCAAGTAATATGATATATAGAAATATTGATTTTTGTACATTTACTTATTAATGTAATCTCCTTGAATTAATTAATTTTAAAAGTTATTCTTTAGACTCCAAGATATTCTAGCTAAACATTCATGGTTTTGTTACTTGTTCATTTCCATTCTATAAGCCTCTTATTATTATTTCTTCCCTTATTTTACTGGCTTGTGCTTCCACAAAATGTAGAAGTGGTAAAAGTGAGTTTCTTTGCTTTGTTCCCAAACATAGAAAAGCCACTTGATATTTCACCATTTTATATGATGTTAGTTTATGAGTTTCTCATAGATTCCCTTTAAAAGATTAAGGACACCTCTACCTAGTCTGTTTTCTAGCAGTTTTGTTTTTGACCCATAAATGGGTATGGAATTCAGTGGAATGCTTCTTACTCACTTATTGAAATGATCATGTATTTTTCTCTTTTATTCCATAAAAACAGTTAACTATAGCAAGCTATTTTTGAATGCTAAATTAGCTTTTCATTTCTAGGATAAATCCCACTCAGTCATAAACTTTTACTTTTTGTGTAATGCTGGATTCAATTTCCTAAGATTTTGTTAAGGGTTTTTCTATCTACAGTCATGAGAGATACTGGCTTATAATTTTCCTTTCTTTTCTTTCTTTTCCTTTCTTTTAATGACTTGGTCATGCTTTGTTTTAATGCTGCCCTCATTAAAGAATGAAAGAGTCTGTGTAAAATTGGTATTATTTCCTTTTTAAATGTGGAAGAGAATTAACTGATGAATCTATCCAGACTCAGTAGGAATATTTTTCATTATAAATTAATTTTCAATAGATACCGTTTTATTTTTCAACATTTTACCTTATTTAATCATATCTTTTAACCAGTTTTTATAAACCACCAATTTTGAAAAAAAATTATTGTAAATATATTTATAACTAAAAGTTAAATCATCAATTCCACTTTATGTTAGCAAATGTTCTAGTTTCTAATTTTCTAAAACTTTCCCCTCTGATTAGAAATTTTAGAATATTACAAAAACATTATTTATTTATTCTATTAGAGATTCAGCATTAAGCCAAAAGAATATGTGAAAAGAAATTATTTCTCCTCTTAAAAATGTGTAATTTAGCAGTTCATAACTTCTATCTTCCTTTTCAGTTTTCTAACTTATGAAATGAAAGGATTGGATTAAACAATCTCTAGGAATTCACTGAGCTACATATCCTATTAATTCCAAATTATGCTATTACCTTCCTCAGATAAGGTGTTAAATGTTTTACCTAAAGGTCAGATAAATTTAGCCTGCCAATAATCTTAATTAAATCTATTTTTAAGAGTTTCTAAAGTATTTCACAGGAACATTTTAGGCAATTTTGGACTTTATCATTATATATGGGAGTACAAAGTCAGTATTATCTATCTAATCACATTGCTATTAGAAGTCAAACAATATCTTCAAGATCTAAATGTTGCCCTTTTAGAAATACACACTCTTTAGTACAGAAACATGTTTTTTTTAATTTTCAAAAAAAATTAAAGATGTGTGACTTATAAAGACTAAAGAAACTTACGATTTATTATATTACCAGTCAATAAATATTTCCTGAACAAATACTATGTACAAGGCACCACAGATATAGCAGTGAACAAAAATACACAAAAAACCCTCCTCACAAAGCAAATATTCTTATAATGGAAATAAAAACAAAACCAGTGAATTAACTCAGACATTGATTCACAGCAGAAATACTGCAAAGCCCTTTCCATTGATCACTATGCCTTCTCTTTTTTCAATCTCTATTACATTACTGCAAACTCACTGATAAGGATATTTGGAACACAGAATTTATATTTTGTAATTTACAATCGATGATACCATTTCATTATTGTTTCATGAAATTGATCCATTAGGTATTTTATTTTATTCAAAAAAATAATAAACACTACAGAGATAGAGCCCATCCCAAATAATTAGAATATTACCAATTTTATCCAGTTCTTTTTCACTCCCTAACTCTACCTTGAAGCCCCTCAACCAGAAGTAGCCATCCTTTAATTCCTCCAGTTGACTAATCTTCCCATCTTAGAAGCACCAAAACAGAGCCTGTGTGTGTGTATGAGCTACTAGAGGACAAGCTCTCCCAACAGGGCCTGGCTAGCACTGGGTATGTGTTTAGGTAATGTTTGCTGAATGAAAGCATTACAGGAACTCGTCGTTCTGTCATCCATTCCCTCTAGATGTTGCCATTAGAAATAATATATGCCTCTGCAAGAAATATGCTTAACAAAATGAACAATCATGTGCACAGACTCGGCAATTAAATGCATGCAATCTTGGCCTTTTAAGAGACTGAAATCTAAACTAAACTTCCATGTATATACAGTAATGAGGTGTTCTCATAATCACTGTAAAGCATATTAAAATCTCATAATGAAAGCAATGGAAATGCACTAACATTTGTAGAGCAATCGAAACTTTGTTTTTTTTTTTTTTTTAAAAAAAACTAACACTAACCTGCTTTGCATTTAATTACAGTTAATTTCAAACTTCACTGCATCCATTATGTAAAAAAAAAAAAAACAAAAGAAAACAAAAACAACAACAACAAAAAACCCACAACATAAAACCCATAGAGGATTACCAAGTCTTATTAATGGAACTAAGTCTTCTGGTCTATTTCATTAATTGGACTTGTACAATTAAAAAAAAATCTTTAGAATCACCCAAAAATGAATACATAAATTTTAAAAACTGCTATGAAAGATATTTCTATCTGTACTATGCTAAATTTCACTTTTCTTCAGTGTGATCCTGCTAAGAAACTCTGTAAAACTTGGTTTTTAATTATAACCCCTATTATACTTAATATCCCATATTCCTTTCCTTGTTAGCTACAGCATATACAGTATTAAAGCTAAAAGCAATCCTGTTCCAGACCTACAAAATCACCCTAGCCTCATTTCCTCCACTTAATGTACTCTAATCTATGCTTGGGTGGCTAAAATAAAATTGAGTACTACTATCACTACCTTTGTAAAGTATATATTTTTACTCAATTGTTTCACAGCTCAGTTGATTTGGTAGTGAGCAGATATAAAATATTTTCCAATCCCTAGTTTACTCAATGCAATACTTCAAACTTTAATCTTGTCTGTTAGCATTCAAAAGAAAGTATCGATGCTACCACCTTTTCCTAAAAGACCTCTTCGTCTTTCACACAACGGGTAAATACAAATATTGCAAACACTATCACTCTTAGGAATTTTTTATTTGATTTTAGCACACTGTGGTTCGAAGTCATAGAATACTCTCCTCCTCACTCTTTCCCATGGTTCTATATACAGAGAAAGTAAAAGGCAAGGCCTCCAAAACATCATTACCCCAGCACCATCCAAAATATCAGCACACAAAAGTCCCACTGTGTGCAAGCTAAGCACATACAAAAACAGTCTGCTCTCTCTCCTGTTCAAAGATACTTGAGTTCACACACGTACACAGACACACAGACACATATACACACTCAAAAGAAATGTGTTGTATCTATCCGATAAAAAATATTACTTTTGGTTAAAAAAGTAAATTCTGTGATAAAAAGTCAAGATAATTCCTCATAAATAATTGCCTTACTGACTAAATCCCTCATTTTAAACTGCCTGCTTTACATCCCATCTACTATATTAAGAATATTGATGGGGTAAGGCCATCTAGGTGGCTCAGTTGGTTAAGGCTTCAACTGGTGATTTCGGCTCAGGTCATGATCTCAAGGGCTATGGGATGGAGCTCTGCGTGGGGTTCCACACTCAGCAGGGAGTCTGCTTAAAGTTTTCCTCCCTCTGCTCCTTCCCCCACACAAGCACCTACATACAGTCTCTCTCTCTCTCTCAAATAATAAATCTTTTTTTTTTTTTTTTAAGAATACTGATGGAGTTGGGGGAAGCAATAAATAAGGAGTATACTAAAATACTGCAACATTTTTCATTGGGGCCCAGGGGATATCTGCATTCCTAAGATTCAAAAGACCATGGATTCACAGCAGGATTATCAATAGTGAGGCCAGACAGTAAGGATAACATTTATTTGAACATACACAAGGTTAAATTTGGAGACTTAATTGTGAATCACATAAAGTCTTAATTAACGCTTCCTCATCAGATGTTTCAGGTAAACGTGATTCGTCTCGGCAAACTGCTTAAATAGCGAGCCACAGAAGTGTCAGACCTTCGCAGAACTGGAAAACGAGGACTGTCTGAGCCAAGTGCAGCAAAGACCGGCTGGGAATTTTATTTTACTTACATAATTTCTGCATAACCATGAAGGGATCACAGCAGTTTTAGCTAATCCTGCCATCTGAGGAACCAGGTAAAGGGAATAGGGATAAGGCACATGGAAATCATGGTGTGGGGACAGTGGGATTCTAGGCTTCCAAAATTTAAATACAACCCTTGGGATTTATTTATGTTTCCACACAAATAATGACTCGACAGAATTTTATTTTTCATTTTAGTAGCTTTTGGGCTTCAACTGCATGTGTTTTAGTGTTAAATAAAGCAATAAGGGAAAAAAAAAAGTCAGGACAAAACTTCAAGACACCCAAGGATGAAACTGGTGTGAACTTAAGCACTCTGGTCACAGAGTCCAGAAGACAATTTTTCCCTGAAATTAGTTTCCTCTTGGCTCCCGTTTAACTTCTTCCAGCATCTTCACATTTTCTGGTATAGATTACTTGAGATGAAGGTGTCATACTTTCTCATTCTTAGGAGGAAAAAAAAAAGTGTTCCTTATAGCTATTTGGTCCTCTTGCTTTTTTAGTCTGGCTGCTAAAGGAAGGCGCATTCACAGCAGAGTGCTACAGCTTGGTGTTAACGGACAGAAAATTCCTTTTCCTGCTCACAAGACTGGGGGGAGAATAAATGGCCAAATTCTTGCTTTTGCAGTCCTGTTATATTTGATTTGCTATGCCTTGAAACACTCCAGAGATTCTTATTTATGATTTAAAGAATGACTAGACCACTGTAAGGGGATGTTAGCAAGGGAGACATAGCATTTGATAAATATCCCAGGAAGGAGGCTAGTCTGACTCAGGCGAAAGGAGGGTGGATTTTTATTCAGTTGGCAAATAAATGTTCAAATTCCTGATCAGACTCCTTCATGGCCAGTTTATACGTTTAACCGGAAAGAACTTCATTGCCTTTCCCAGATGTAAAGTTGATGACAATAGTTGATTTTTCAATTCCTATTAAAACTGCAGGTTCCTCTTGCTGAATAGAGCCAGTTACAATAATGAACAGACCTACATCTCATCTCTAAGATATCTTATTAGCTTATTCTTCAAAAATGTGTCCTCTATAAACTGTAAGTGATTTCTCCAAGGTAGCACAGTAATATGAATGGGAGGTTATCTTCCTGGCTCTATATCCAGTAAATGTTGGACACTCTCCCAAAGAAGATGCAAAACAAAGCAATGAGTAATCCATCACATTCTCACTGAAAACACCTAGTTGAAGGCAGATGACCAAACTGCTAAAAGAAAAAAAAGTGGTGAGATATATTACTTTCGGATCCTTTTCAAATAACAGTGGATTCTTTTATCTGGCTCATGGCAAGAAGTAAAGGATAATTCCCATTAACTAAAACTTACTTTTGTAAATACCTGAATTGGAAATCTTTCAGAAAATGTATACTGTGTCCTTGTTTTTCTTAAGCAGAATATTCTAAACTCTCTATAATGTAAGAGTCAGCTACATCAGTGCCTCCTAATGGACCACACCTCCCATTATTTATGCACTATGTTGTCTCTTCCCTTGAGTCTGGGACTAGTCCTCTGACTGGTTTTAAACAACAGAATGTGGCAAACATGAAACTGTCAGTTCTAGGCCTAAGACTCAGGCAGGTCTGGCAGCTTCTGTTTTTGTCCTCTAGAGGAAGCCATACACCTTAGAAGAAGTCCAGTTACCCTGAGCCTCAAGGAGAGCCCACAGTGAGGAGGTCTGAAGACCCTGGCTGACAGCCCCAGGTGAGCTTCCAGCCAGTCACCAAAAACAACCTGCCAGACCCATGAGTGAACCACCTCATAGGGGGCTCTTCCCCAGCTCACCTGAGCCACCTGATATCCCACAGAACAGAGATGAGCTACCTCCTAGCGTCAAGCCCAAATTTCAGACATATGAGCAAAAAAATAATTACTATTGTCCTAAGCCACTATGTTTTCGGATAACAGACAACTGAAGCACTGTGGTCCATCTTTTCTCAATGGCTCATGGTCATCATATTTTTTTGAAGAACATAACAAGCAGCTATCAAAAGATCTAGAATCTTATTCTAGGTCTTCCTCTTATGGTCTTGTTGCTTGGCTATTCATATTCTTAACGTCCACGTGTATAAATTCTGACCATCGCACACAATTGTGTACAAAGTGAATGACATAAACATACCGTAGTGCTTCCAGAACAGAATCTGTTCACTGTTAGCATGTAACTTTTAAGTCTCAACTCTAATACCTTATGTATTGTAATCTACATAAATGTAAAGTTTTGGAACTAAAGCTGTAGCAATTTTTTTTTTTGCATCCATATACTTGATTTTGTACATGATGTCAAGTTGGTGAGCTACAGTTGCCAACATTTTATACAACTTCCAACCAAGGTGTTGCTATACTTGTACTCATAGTGGGCTGAATTTCATTTTAGAGAAGCAATTATGAAGTGTTTAAAAATTATTAGTGGGGCGCCTGGGTGGCTCAGTGGGTTAAGCCGCTGCCTTCGGCTCAGGTCATGATCTCGGGGTCCTGGGATCGAGTCCCACATCGGGCTCTCTGCTCGGAAGGGAGCCTGCTTCCTCCTCTCTCTCTCTGTCTGCCTCTCTGCCTACTTGTGATCTCTGTCAAATAAATAAATAAAATCTTTAAAAAAAAAATTATTAGTATCTCAAAAATGTTTCTCAAACTTTATCATGTGTCTTTAATATTTCCCAGTATTGTTCTCTGCAAACAATTCTGTTCTTTCTTCTGATGCTTTCCAAAAAGAACATGGGAATCTTGCATGTGGGTAGCCTTTAGCCAATCAATTAATCATTCTGAGATTCAATTTCATTTTATACAAATTAATGATAACTATTTCTTCCTTGCTGTTTTGTGTAAGTACTTATTCTTAGAGGCACTTCAAAGGCATTCAATAAATGGTAGTCAATAATTACTGTCACTATTATCGCTGAAATCACCCTGATTTCTTTTGTATGCCATATTAGTAGTAGGCCTCATTTTTATGATTTAGAGATTTTTAGGACAATCTGTTGTTTTGTTTTGTTTTAAAGATTTTATTTATTATTTATTCAACAGACAGAGATCACAAGTAGGCAGAGAGGCAGGCAGAAAGAGAGGGGTAAGCAGGCTCCCTGCTGAGCAGAGAGCCCAATGCGGGGCTCAATCCCAGGACCCTGGGATCGTGACCTGAGCCGAAGGCAGAGGCTTAACCCACTGAGCCACCCAGGTGCCCACAATCTGTTTTTTTGTATCCCTCCTCTGAAGAAATAAAACAAGAGATTCAAAAATTAGAAAAACAAGGCTGATTTTTTTTCGCTGAGAATTTGGCAGAAAGCATTTTATTTATGCAAGTGTGTGTGTGTATGTGTGTTTGTATATCTCATACTACGAATATGAGCTACCTAAAGAAAACGATATGATCTTCTTATATCCTCAGCATCTTGCGAACTAGGGGTGATTAAGAAAAATATCATTATGATAGCAGTAGCAGCAACAACAGTAAGATCAGATATGCAAGAGCCTGTGTCTCTGATCTCTTCACAGTGGAATACGCTCTTCATATTTTAGTGAGAATAAATGAAACATAACGTGAAGTCTTATGCCGAGTTTTTGAAGCCAGATTTCCTGGCAGCTTTACCAAATGCTTCAAACTGAAAGGGCAGGAAGAACATAATTCTTTCTGATCTTTTCCCACTCCAAGACTGTTCTCAGACTTCAGCTCCTAATCTATGAAGGGAGGTGTGCTGAGATCCTGATGCCGGCCGGTCTCTGGTTCTAACTCCTGAACCGTCATTCACTCTCTGAAGCCCCCAAAACTACCTGTTGTCAAGAAAGTCCAAAGCTGTTCTGGAGCCTGCTGTTAGGCTAATATCAAAAAGAAGACACAGGGCAACACTCATCAGAAAAGCTAATTCAGGGACACGTGGGAGGTTCCGTCATTAGGCATCTGCCTGCAGCTCAGATTATTATCCCAGTGTTCTGGGATCGAGCCTCGCATGCAGCTCCCTGCTCCTCGGGAAGCCTGCTTTCCCCCTTCCCCTCCCCCATCTTGTATTCTCTCTCTCGCTGTGTCTCTCTCTGTCAAATAAATAAATAAATAAAATCTTTAAAAAAGAAAAGAAAAGCTAATTCATACAGCCCACGTTTTATTTTCCTTGTTGTTGACACATTTCAAGCATTTAGAGCCAACGGATGAGGCCATCTAAATTGTCCATCAAAGTAATACCCAGTACTCCCAGAAATAACAGTGGGTTTTAAGAGGATCTCATGCATTTTTTTTTATTCTGCTTCATCTATTGGTGTACATGGAATATAAACTGGAAGTGACAAAGGAAAGGAAATGAAGAGATGAGTTACATCAACACTTATCCTAAACACCAGGCACAACCGCCGTCCAAGTGTACACACGTATAAAAACAGGAAGAGAGCACCAGCCATGAGCCGTTGTCTTTAAGCCCACGCGAACTACATCTCAGTCTCGCTCCTCATCACCTTGGGGGAAAGGGCAGAATGGCAGACGTGCCACCAGGGCAGCTGGGTAGATCTGCCTTCAGTTTTCAGAGCAAGCAAATGATGAATCCACTCCATGTTTATTCTTTCTTTTCGTAAAACAGTGGTGATGATGGGGCTGGTTGAAGACAAAGCAAAAGCTGGAGCCTTGCACCCCCCTCTCCATCCACTCTCCCTCTGTCATAGGTGTAGCATCCCTCAGGCAGCCCTGACTGCCATGAACAATAAGCAAATAGTTAACTTACAGAGCTCACAATCCTGCTAGACAGGAGTCTCCCTTGGCTTACAAATGTTCTAAATCTCACTAACAAAGATGATTGATAGCAGGATTGCGACAACCCACCAAAAGTCTCCCAACTATCTTAATGTTAATGGCTGGTCTAAAGACAACATTGATCCAGCTACAAAGGCAAGGCCTCCTGTAGGCCTGGGACCTCCAGGCACCTTGTAGGCCCTCTTTAGCATATGAAAACTCCATTGAAACCTCCCTTCCCCTCACCTTCCCCCAACCACAGGGTACAGAACCTGCCATCCCTCACAACCCAGGGCGGCAGCTCTTCCTGCCCACGGGTCCTGTCCCCGTGCTTTAATAAACCATCATTTTGCACCAAAGATGTCTCAAGAATTCTTTCTTGGTCATCGGCTCCAGACCTCAGTCCACCGAACCTCACCTAGGTTCTAGAACTTCATCAGTGAGAACTTCTGCTATGTCCTGGATATTAAGATGCTGAGAGTGAGAGATGGAAATCCTGCCCCCAAAAACTGAAAAAAAAAAAAAAAAAAAAAAGATCAAGTAAAACATAACTTGACAGTAGTAGGTGCATGGGACAGAGAGGATGGGAGGAAATGTTATGGAGAAAGCGGCTGGAGAAAATGTACTTTAATTTGGTTCCACAAATATTTATTGAATGCTTATGAGCTAGGTAATAATACAACCCAGGGAAGAAGGTAGGTCACTTCCGGCAAAATAATAGAAAATGGAGTAGGGATACACCCAACTTTAGATGGAATTATGGTTTAGCAAGTGAAGTGTGGGGCTTGAGGAGAGAAAAGGGGAGGGACCTGAAAATCTAAGAAACTGGATCTAATTTTTTTTGTGAATCTGGAGGAAAGGCCATCTTCTAATGGTAGAGGACACTGGGACAGGGCTTCAGGGAAGAAAAGACAAGTGTGAAAATGTTAAGAACGAGTAAAATCGGAGGGCTTAGCCAACCATGGGCAGGATACATTTCAGACACCTGCAGACACATGTGCCAGAAGCCTGTGACTGTGGCCTTCTTTGTGAGCAGGAACCCTGCCCTAGTCACCTTGCTAGTCTGAGTATACATTTAGAGCTCTTCATATACAGTATGGCTTTTTCTCAGAGTATTAACTATTTTATTTAAAAAGAGTGAAACGGAGAAGAAAATGAATAAAAAGAAAAATACTAAGATATAGAGGATGCTCTGAAAGACATGATCAAGAGACAGATAGGTAAGGCCCGGCAGAATGAGGAGGCTGGGCCACGGCAGGGAGAGTCCAAAGGAGGAGGAAGAAAGAGCAGGGACGGGAATGCAGGACCTGGTGAAAGAGAAAATGAATGTGTGAATGAGCAAATAAGGCAATGAATCGAAAAAGACTCTTACACTGGAGATTTGGGGGAGATGCTCATTTTAAAACAGGCAAGCTGGAAGATGCAGGCTACTGGAGAGAAGATGAAAGAGGATATCCTGGAGTTGCCAGAGGTAAATGTGTGCAAAAAGGCAGATGTGAAGAAAGGGAGAAAAGCACAGAAAAAGAGGCCAAGATATAAATATATTGCGTGGCACTAATTACATTTTATTCATATTCTTCCAAATGACTACATCTTTCTCAATGGTTCAGTGTCTAAAGGCTTTTTAAGGCCAAAAGTGGAAAAGCAGTTTTTTGGAGGATTTACAATATTTAGCTTCAAAACTGTGGAATATGTATTTATTTATTTTTAAATCCCTGCAACAGTGACAGGTAATTTTTTTAGAGTCTAAAACTCTGATGCGGGACAGAAGGTTTCAGGACGAAAAACAAAGGAGGGAGAAAAACAAGGAAACAGGATAAGTGTTGATTGGTGCTGGTTGTCAGCTTGTTGACAAGAAGGAAACAGATGAACAGTCACCAAGAATGCTAAGCAGTAAGAGGCTCTGACAAAGGAAAAACAGAGAAATTTTTTTTTCTTTCCATTCGTCCTCTTGGATTGCTGATCATGGATCACAATCTGCCGTGTGTGCATACCCTGTTTAACACCTGACTTTTATCTCTGTTCCATTTGCCTCTTGGGGTTTCCACACTACTGTGCATTGTTAGTTTTTGCTAGATCCCTTGATTTTTTTTCCTTAATGATGATTTTTCTCTGCATCAGTCAGGACAGATGATTCATTGAGAATTTTCTTGCTCTCATGGTACAACTTGTCATATACTCCCCACTGTCAGTGACATCTCCGTTTATGCAGATCAGTGGGTTTTCAAACTTTAATATGCATCAGTATCTCCAAGCCCCACCTGCAATTTGTGATTCAGTAGGTGGAAGTGAGGCCTGGGATTTGTATTTCTAAGAAGCTGCAAGGTGATGATGACACTGCTGGTCTAGGGACCACATCTGGGGAACAGCTGATGTAGATCTTTCCTCCTGATAAAGATTTTCTCAAAGGACTGCTCCTATATCTAGAATGATAGCAATTGAACTTAAAGTCTTTTGATTAGCAACATGTTCTGTACTCATTAATTGAAAGGAATGCATAAAATACTTCTATTAATAACAAAATAGTGGCTTTCTACATACTTATTTGTATCTGGCAGTATATAACGTTCCTAATTCTGTTCCTAAGCATAAATTCTGTATATCAAAATATGTAAAACCCAACATTTTGCACTTCGTAATACATTTCCTCTTATGCAACCCTCTAATACTCCAGTTGATTTGGGCTTAAATAAAAGGGAAAAACTTTTATATATTAGATAAGAATCACTGAATGTTTTTAACTTTTATTTTCAGTTTCTTATAAGAAAAGCAGATATACATGGAGAAGGTATAAACCTTCATGGAAATTTAAAAGATAATTTTGAGGGTTTCCTTATTGTCATCATAACTCACTTCAAGATAGAAGTCTCTATTTTTTCCTAATAAAATTTGAATACTACTTCTTATGTTTTCCAGTTGTGGTAAGTGTTGCTTCTCTTTTTTTATCATTGCAATTAGGAGAATGTAATGTTTAACAACAAGGCAAAGATTATAAAACACAAAAGACAAAAGTTAGATGAACCAACAAATATACTCGAGACGGATTTAGCCAAACTCTTTGCAGATTGTGTGCAAGTGGTATTTCCGAATGGGCCAAAAGAAAGAGGTCCTACGAGTTCAAACTCAAGCTAAATTTTTCTCACTGTCAGTTACCAGGAGATACTGTTCACAAGCAACACCCTAGTTGTTGTCTCTAGCCAGTACTGTGGATGGTCTCAAATGCAGCCTGTGGATCTTCCGTATTAGAATCAGCCAGGGTGTAGAGAAACAATGTGTATGTATCCTACCTCAGGAACGGACTTTTAAAACTGCACCTGAAAGACTGTACCCTAAAATTTCAGACTCACTGAAGTTGTGAGTAACGGGAAGAGAAGATTTACTGCAGGTACTCAGAAGGGAGCAGCATGACACTAGTATTCTGTGTTTGAGGAAGGTATTAAATACAAATTCAACAGATGGAGTTTTTGCTTTCACATGTTCTAAAATCTGTTATGCAGACCCAGGATGCATTTGAAAAGGACCCTAGTAACGTTAACAAAACTCTTTGAGTTACTTTATTTCATTTACAAGGATGATGTTCTTAATAGATCTTTGTTTGTAAAGTGTGAATTATAGGATCGTTGCTAAAACAATCATTACCTTAATAAGGACCGTAGTGTCTCATTTACTAGGAATTAGCAACCCATATAGGTAAAATTTATTAAAATCCCATCACGTAATAGTATATAGGGTTAATGATTCTGATAGCACATCAAAATAAAGGATTGTTAGTGTATGATTTAGTGAATATAAGGGTAGACAATTTCAAATGGAGGCATTTGTAAAATTTTCAAGTCCTTACTGAAGAGAAGTTCACCAACCTGTTTTACAAAATAGGTTAAATTTTCTTAGCTTTATTTATAAGTAGAAAACTGTAATGAAAAAATCTGCATATAATATTTCCAGAAACAAAACAAAAGCCACCAAGTAGAATGTGCCCGAGGTTCTGCCATTGTGCCAGCTTATTCTACCCCTGTGTCTCTAATGAGTAGCCTATAAAAATTAGTCCTAAACTTCAATACTGGTCATTAAAATTACCAGAACTCTTCTTCCTTCACACATTTTTTTTAATTGTACTTACTCCTCATGAAGGCATCTTTTTCTAGGACTTCAGGTTTATGGATTTATCTTGGTTCCCCTGCCCTGACCTTGGCTCTTCCTAAAGTAATGGTTCAGGCTTAATTTCTGACCATCTTAGCCCTGGTTCCCAGCATTCATCCAAGTGGTCAGCATTAGATTTTGCTCAACCCTTTGCAAAAACAAAACAAAACAAAAACAAAAATAAAACACAACAATTTTAATGTCAAATAAGTGGGCTTAAAAAAAAGCAGGCATCTACATTTTAAATCCTATTCAAAATACCCACATTTTGAAGATTTCACCAAACAAAAATTTATCATATATTTAAAACGCTCTTAGTCTGGTATCCCATGAGGTCTGCAGATGTTAAAAAATCTATTCTAGATTCAAATTAGTTAATAGTTTTACCTATCATTTATATTGTAGTTTGAAAAGATGAATGTGCAATGTTTTATTAAAAAGCCACGAACTGTGTCCAAACAGATATAAGGAAATGTTGAAATAGGTTCCATGTAGAGAATGTATGGCTTTTATTTTCCAAATAGCAACTTCAATAAATTAAAGTGCTCAATATTGTACCAGCCAGGTGTCAGAAATGAATAGTGAACCTGTCAGCAGAAATGTTTTCAATTTCTTAAGCACCATCCTGGCCCCTGACAGAATTGATTGGCTTTTTGACACAAAGTTGTAGTGGCAGAGATTAAAAAAAAGAAGAAAATTCTTCTTTAACAAACTACCGCTGTGACAAACTGTATCCACATGTAATTCAATACCCCAAATTTCTATTTTAGAGTGAAGCTAAGATAAATACCAGCACTATTATTCTTGGCATTTTAAATAATAATAATAATAATAATAATAGCAACAGTAATAGCAATAATATTAAAGTGAAATTCCAAAAGAAAAGTATGTTTAAAAGTTAACTAAATGTTTGGGATTTTTTAAAACCACACATTTTTCTCCTGGATTTGCATCATTAATTAAACATTCTGTACTTATTCTACTTCATTTTTTTTTATCATAAGAGAAATGCAGGTTATTTCAATAGGTGTACAATGTTTAAGTCTCAAGACAAATATTAAAATAGTATTAAATATAAATACGGCGTATTATTCAGTTTTCACATAACTTGTCTGCAAAATTCTAGAAAGCACTACAAAAGTAATTCTGTATACATGTATATTCACAGGTATGTATTTATGATCATACATATATATATATGCACACAACTTAAACTGGGAAAATTATTTACAACAGTCATGTTAAGCATAAGGTTAACAATGTATCTATTTTGTTGTTATTTTTATGATTTCCTTACTTACATTTAAATTATGAATCCATTTTAGAGTCATTTGCTATGTAATTATAAGTGAACTGCCACCCTAATAACGCTTGATCATATATAAGTTATTATTTGGAAACTAGCAGTAAGTTACTGTCTAAATGTATGTATTTAATGAATACACACAACTATGTAAATTTTATTCAATCCAACCTTTAGCAATTAGTTTAGAACCAAGGCTTAAGCAAATCTATTAGAAAAGTCTGAAATTCTAGACTATATTAAATAAATTGTGTTATTTAGATTATCAAAAAGATTCAAACCCAGCTTCCTTTAAATCTAAGACTCCCAATTTTGTGCAGCCATTGATTATACCACCTTGTATTCACAATCTAGCAGACCCAGAAATTTAAAATTAGAATAACAGATGGAGAGAGATAATTGAGCACAATTATATTAATACATCTTTATGTATTAATATAGACGATACTTTTAAACATCAAAAAAAAAAAAAAAAGTGAAATACCCGACTCCAGTCTAAATCCTCATCCATCTTTCATTCTCCCAAATTTTGCCCAAAGACCTATATATGAATGAGGGTCTATTTCATGTTTACCAGTTGGCATAGTTGGTATAAAAACAAAGTAACAGTGGGTACTGAGGTATGAGCACAATATCTCCGTTTCAGACACGACTGTTCATAATGTATTATAAAGGAGGCATCGACCTTCCCACTGAATCGAGAACAGTTCCTACAGTGAGCAGGGAGAGGAGTTAACGGTAATAATGCTATGGCTGGAGGAGAGTTCACCAATCTTGGGCTTCACACTCCACTAGTTTTGCTTAGTTTCTCATTTTTCCTTGGAAAACTGATACGCTCAGTTTCTATAAACATTCCTGTGGCGCCCCTGGAAACACTGTACTCTATGAATCATTCTCAGTACTAGGACCTGATCTCTTTCTTCCACAATAAAAACAAAAATACTCCACCCACCTATACACCCCAAATACCTGTCTCAGTATATTCACCATGAATTATCCTTTTGGAAAAAAAGGAAAGGTGCGAATGTTAATTTTCTACATTTTATTACATTTAAAATGTCCATCTTTGGTATCTGGAATCTAGTAAAAATGTTCAAACACTGCACCCACTTTAAATTCAGTGGTTGAGGAACACATGAAGGGCTCAGCCACTTAAACGACTGCCTTCAGCTCAGCTCATGATCTCAGGGTCCTGGAATCGGGCCCCACACAGGATTCCCAGCTCAGTGGGGAGTCTGCTCTTCCCTCTCACTCTGCTCCTGTTCTCCCATTCACTCTCTCACTTTCAAATAAATAAATAAAATCTAAAATTAAAAAAAAAAAAAAAAAACCACAGTGGTTGAGAAAATCACTTGGTCTAAAAAACACAATAGACCAAAAAGACATCATTATAAGGAGGAAGTGCTCTGAATTTCAGAAATATAAAAAACAAGGACAGAGACTAGTTTTAATCCATATTTTTCATGACAAATTCTAGGCTAACAATGAACAATAAATCTAAGACTGTACATAAAATGGCATCACATCTTTTTTTTTTTTTTAAAGATTTTATTTATTTATTTGACAGAGAGAAATCACAAGTAGGCAGAGAGGCAGGCAGAGAGAGAGAGAAAGGAGGAAGCAGGCTCCCCGCTGAGCAGAGAGCCCGATGCGGGACTCGATCCCAGGACCCTGAGATCATGACCTGAGCCGAAGGCAGCGGCTTAACCCACTGAGCCACCCAGGCGCCCCAAAATGGCATCACATCTTAACATCATATTTAGCTCAGATTACTTGAAAGCAAAAGACTGATATTTCTAGACAATCTCATCTATTTATTGACTCTTTAGAGTTGTTAAATATAACGCATAGGTATGTGTTTGACAATTATTCATCAAATTCAACCTTCTGAGTTATGACCACTCAGCGTCTCGTGAGAGAGCACGAGTCCACTCAGCCCTCCCTTCCTTACCCATGTAATGGCAATGTTAATCTAGTTTCCACTTTTACAGTAACTATAATTTGCAAATTACTTATAGGGTTCTGATAGCCTTTCTAAGCCCTTGAGATAATCACCTAGAAGGTTAAACTGGAAATTCATCATCATCTTGAGACATTGTAAAAAGAGAGAAGGCAAAGAAACATGTTTATTGACCCCATTCTATGTAACAATTTCATCTATTCTCCTATATATTTTTTTTTATTTAAAACCCAGACAAATGCAGCTTTTATTGGGCCAGCCCTGATAGATTTAGCAAGATTTTATGGAGAAGGTAAGACTTGAAGTTAGCCATGGAGAATGCAAGGAATTAAGACATCTTAGAAAGAGGAAGAGAGAAAGGTACTGAATGAGCAAAAGCATGGTGACTCTGACTCTGTATGGCATGTTCTAGTCGACCAATTTGCTGGGAATCAGTAGTTGTATAATGTCATTATGAGAGACAGAGGTGGAAAAATAAGTTAGAATTAGACTAGGCAGACAGACAGTAAAGGTAGTACAGGCAATTCAAGACAACTGAAGGATTGTGAAGCAAGGAATAACTTGAATGGAATATGATAAACTGAAGTATAAACCCTGTTAATGGGCTCTTAATAAGGGGAGAAGTAGGTTATAAGGGTCTTAGCAAAGGAAGCAGAACAAAAAGGAGAGACACACAAGATTTAATAAAGGGAAAAACTACTATACTTTTATTACTATGTGAGGGAAGAAAATAAAAAAACTTGCCAATAACTTGAAGAGGCTTTAGCTATTTTAAAGAGATAATAGCACTATGGTTTGATGATAAGTCAGGAAAAGATGTATACAAAACTGAGAGAGACTATTCAATTTGGCCACTTGGAGAGGGCACTGGTATAGAATGTGCCTATCAGGCAAAACAACTGACATAAAGATCGGAGAGCCTCCTCATGACTTTTTGCCTCCTGACACAGTATGTCAAGATGGTAGCATCTCTCCAAAACAAGGAAAATACTAGGAAACTGTATTTGTATCCAAATTTCATGCTTTCATGAATTGAATTAGCTCTGTAAGATTTCACTGCTTCGTGATGTACCATATTTATGATTCAATCATCCTTTATTATCACAAGAAATAAAAGGAGAGTTGACATTCCATCACTCAAAACTACAACACTAAATTTCTTCCCCAAACCTATAGGAGGTGTGAGATGAACAACAAAGACAGCACCTATCCGGCAGGTACTTGGCATTCCAATTGACTCAGCCAGGAACAAAACAATAAAAAAACAAGGGACTGAAATACCATGGAAGTCTCCTAAACTGACATACTTCAATATGATTTCAGAATTTAAAATAGACTTCATACTATAAATTATTTATTTGATGTACTCAGATTTTACAATGACATAAGCTGCAGTAATAAAAAATATATTATCCTTCATGATGTTTGTATTTGCTATTAGCTGAGCTGTATATATAAGTTGAATGGGGAAGATATCCTAAGACCTTAGAAAATATCCTGTCTGGCAACATTTGAGCAATGGTATAAAAATAGCTGAACACCACAAAACAGCCATCTGTCTACCTGAAAAAGTGATTACTGGGGGAAAAAAAAAAAAAAAACAGTATTAAGCTTCAACTTCAAGCCATATTTGATAAAGCTGTGAAGCAATAAGTCACAGGTCATCCAATTTGCAGAACGGCTTGAGTTTCAGTGGACACTACTGAACAAATTGTTGTCTCTATGCTTGGAACCTTTATCAATAAACTTGTACCTAAAACACACAACCTCAAGACCTCAAATCACCAACCCCAAATTAAATTCTAAGAACTGCTTCCTAGTTCTCTCATATACAATCAGTTTTCTTCCCCAGGTGAGAAAGGAAATAAAGGAGGAGGAACTACTCTTACTATTATTACCATTTGAGTGAAATCCCTAGCCTCTGAAGGAAACCCATTTATTGTCACAGCTTAATCAAGATTGATAAACCAATGAAAATCTGACATACTCATACTCCAGAGATACAACCTCTGTTATTTCTGGTTCTTCACTCTTAGCTTTTCTCTGCAGGACTTTTTTTTTTTTTTTTTTAAAGATTTTATTTATTTATTTGACAGAGAGAAATCACAAGTAGATGGAGAGGCAGGCAGAGAGAGAGAGAGGGAAGCAGGCTCCCTGCTGAGCAAAAGCCCGATGCGGGCCTCGATCCCAGGACCCTGAGATCATGACCTGAGCCGAAGGCAGCGGCTTAACCCACTGAGCCACCCAGGCGCCCTCTGCAGGACTTTTTTTTTCAATTTCCATTATCAATAAACACTTGATACCCCAAACCCAATGGGTTTATTATTTATAGCAGTATGCCTCATTATCAAATTATTATAATGATGTTGTTATCCTGGGATTCACTCTCCCAAAAAATGGGAGAGATCTGCTCAATCAATAGGGATTTTCCTTTTGAGGCTTTTGGGTAATCCAACACTTCTGGACATTCTTTTGGATTCTCTATGCCAGTTTACTGAGTGTGACCACTGGTGTTTATCATTCCATTAGTCTTTTCTCTTCGTGCTCTGGTTTGTGGCCTCATAGAGAAACTCTAAAGATGTGTCTGTCCCAGGGGTGCCTGGGTGGCTCAGTGGGTTAAAGCCTCTGCCTTCAGCTCAGGTCATGGTACCAGGGTCCTGGGATAGAGCCCCACATTGGGCTCTCTGTTCCGCAGGGAGCCTGCTTCCTCTTCTCTCTGCCTGCCTCTCTACCTACTTATGATCTCTGTCAAATAAATAAATAAATAATCTTAAAAAAAAAAAAAAAAAAAGATGTGTCTGCCCCAAATAGAGAAAAAAAAAAAAACACTACTCATACATTTCTTAAAAAATGATACTGTTGTGGGGCATCTGGGTGGCTCAATAGGTTAAGTGGCTGCCTTCGGCTCAGGTCATGATCCCGATCCCAGGGTTCTGGGATCAAGCCCCATGTCGACTACCTGTTGAGCGGGAAGTCTGCCTCTCCTACTCATGCCTGCTTGCTCTTTCTTACTCCCTCTCAAATAAATGTATAAAATCTTAAAAAAAAAAAAAATGATACTGTTGAGAAGCAAGTAACAATGGACTTTTCAAATAACTCAGAAAGAGCCTTCTAATTTCACAGTATTGGGAGATTTTACCTGTCACCTCTAGTCATAGCTATTATTACATAACCATATAGGTTTATTAGCTATGTCAAAGGTGAAAATCAAATAGAGTGTTCGCTGTGTATGTCTTTGTACCAATGTTCGTGAACATAAAAAATACTTTTAAACAATGGAGGGAGGCATGGAAAGTAAGGGAGAAATTCAAGTGGATCATTTTATATTCCTCAAAGTTTTCAGTACCCTTGATCACCATCTTTCTTTTCCTAGTATGTCACTCAATACACTTGCAAAATTCAGAAATACAAAAATATTCCTGAATACTAAGCAATCTTTCTATCTTGACCATTCCTCCACACACACTGTTTACTTTATTTGGTTTGCCACACCAAATCTCTTTTCACAAAGCCAAGTTCACTTTCCAAGGCAAAATTGTTTTCTATTGTATATGCCATAAATAAAAATTAATACAAAATTACCAAGGTTGAGTTTTATTGTCACAAGATATATTTCATTGTTGCTCCAGAGGAAACTACATAAATATCATCTTTATCTATAAAAACATAGAGAAGTAACAGCCTGTATAAAATTATCTCCACCATGACAATAAAAGTTAAAATAATATTGTTTCACTAAGTGGTCAAGCTATGCCCCAGGATAGAATATGAGTACAGCCAAGGTTAAAAGGCAAGTAAGTGCCACCCAGGGAAAAGACCAGTGCATGCTTTGTGATCCCTCAGAACAGACAACATGCATACCAGGTTCAAGTGGTACAGTGTTTATTTACAGCAAGAGAAGTGAGTACACAAGAGCCAGCTCCTTGCAATGTGCTGGTCCCCCATGGCTGGCTTCTCTCTGCAGCTGACATGGTCATTGCAGCTGTATGTACTCCACATCATGCTTCAGCAGAAGAACCCCAATCCTCACTCTGTGGGTCCTATAATACAAAAAAACTGGGGGCATGCCCAAGGTCAATAGCAGCATATATAGATAAACCAAAAAGTTTGCCGGTGCCAGATACAGAGGAAACAGGGATGTGTGTACTGGCTGTGCTCTGAAATCTTTGCATGCAGTGTGATCTGTGAGCTCGCCAGCATGTCCTTTATTAAGTGCAAAGTTCTTCTTGGGAACACAGAGGAGGTGTTCAGCTGAACTTGGATCCTACCCACATCGATATAAACCATTTTTGAAAAAAAAAAAAAAAGATTGCAATAATTGTAATCAATTATAATACTTACATTTTATAAGCAACTCAGAGATTAGAAGTCCTTATATAATCACAGTTGATCTTCTCAACAACCCACAGAATAGGCTGGCCATGTTTAATAATCCTCATTTTCAAATGAAGAATAAACTATAATTTAAAAAGATTTAGGAATCTACCAAAAAGCCCACTGTAAATGAGTGGTGGGATTACTTAACATAATGATTCTGGTTAATTTGGTATGCACTTAATATCTATTTCAACTACCATGTTTTACTAAAGGTTTAAAAGATTGGAAATGATAATGCTTTGCTATCTCTGTGGAAATGCTGCTTAGTCCTTATTGGCAATTATAACTATGAAGATATATTTGAAGGTCTTTGCACTGATACCAGATCTTTTTATAAAAAGGATTTTATGATTGGGGTTTTATTTTTATATTTAATTTATGGAATATACTGATTGGAATTTAAGTTTAATTGTAAACTTCAGTTGTTCAGTATCACTTATAGAGGGGCATGAAAAGAGTTTTAAACTGCTAGAGATATGGATATGCTCCTTTAAAAATTAATATAAGAATTTGTTACAGGATGCTTCTTTATAGAATGCTAAGTATGCAGTTATTTATCTCATCACTTATCATTTAGTATGATGTTTCAATATCTATATCATGAGCTGAAAACTTAATTATAGCCAGTTCAACAAATATGTATGGTATACCTACTAGAGGTAAAGTCCTCTGCTCACCTATTACAGGTACACAATGATTAATCAAACTTTGATCTCACTTTCTTTTTAATTAAATCTTTTAAAATTTAAATTCAACTAACATATAGCATATTACTAATTTCAGAGATAGAGTTTAGTGATTCATCAGTTGCATGTAACACCCAGTGCTTATTACATCACGTGCCTTCCTTAATGCCTATCACTCAATTACCCCATCTCTCCACCCCCCCACCTCCAGCAACCCTCATTTTTTTCCTATAGTTTTGTCTTTTGTGGTTTGTCTCCCTTTCTGATTTTGTCTACTTTTATTTTCCCCTCCCTTCCCCTATGGTTATGTTTTGTTTCTTAAATTCCACATATGAGTGAATCCTATGATAATTGTCTTTCTCTGACTGACTTATTTCCCTTACCATAATACCCTCTAGTTCCATCCACAGTGTTGTAAATTATAATATTTCAAATTTTTGATGGCTAAATAATATTCCATTGTATATATATACCACATCTTCTTTATCCACTTGATCCCACTTTCAAGGAGTTTTCACTATTATAAAAGATGAGATATAGGTAATATGATTATATTACGATGTAGAAAGACAGATATATAAAACTTCCATAGAAAAATAACAGTGGGGTTTAGAGGGACAATAATTTAGAGAGACAATAATATATTTAGTAAGGAAGTCTGGGAAGGTTTCCTGGAATAAGACTTTGAGAAAAGTCTTTGAATGAAATGTGAACATACTAAGTAAGATGGAAATACTTTATATCCTGGGTGAATAAAAAATAATTTGTGAAACCAGAAGGTGGAGTTCAGCCTATATATTAAGAAGTGGTTTCATAGAAAGTAAGTTCAGAACAGAAGGAGCCAGTTCATTGAAGGCTTTGACTGATGGACAAAAAAGTTTGTATTTAGGTAATTAATATGGTCAAGCATACCAGGTTTTATCAATTGCTTAAGTTTTCGGCAAATTATAATCCCTAAGGTCTATTTTTTTAAAAGACTTTTATTTACTTATTTGCAGACAGAGATCACGAGTAGGCAGAGAGAGAGAGGAGGAAGCAGGCTCGCTGCTGAGCAGAGAGCCTGACTCAGGGCTCAATCCCAGGACCCTGGGATCATGACCTGAGCAGAAGGCTGAGGCTTTAACCCACTGAGCCACCCAGGCGCCCCAGCCTTAAGGTCTTAATCAGTAACATTTGTCTTACTGAGGTCTATCTATTCATGAAGATAATTGATGAAACTAAAGGTAGTAGTGTCCATTAAAAATATAAAGAAATAAACTTATTACTAAAACATTGCCTCAGTGTAACATGTTTCATATAATACAGAAGAAACAATATAAACATTATTTTAAAAGCATCATTAAAAAAACCTGGCTAAATGTACCTGTATTAATGCCAGTATGACTTAAAACTTATATTAAGTATACAGGAATTTTTGTCTTAAAAAATCAATTACTGTTTCTAGCAATAATAAGAGTTAATCTTTCCTGAATATATATCAGGTGTTATACAAAAGTTGGGTTTACATACACTATCTTTGACAGCAGCTTTATAATTTGGGAATTGCTAACACTACTTTATAGATGATGAAATTAAGATTCAGGAATGCCCAAGATCACATAGTAATATAACTTTTGAACACGGGATGATTTCCTAGGTCAGCCAAGCTGCTACACTAGTGGTGTCATTTCTTTTTGCCATCTTAAACACCAAACTAATATCTCTAAAAGTAAACCTGATCTCTGAAGATACTAATACCTTTAGGTTTTCCAGATACTAACTCAACTTTTATAGGATTAAAGAAAAAAAAAGTGAATTGTTTTCTATGTTCTTCTTTTACCTGGTCACAGAAATAAATGATATTTTTAAGGAAAAGCAACAAGCCCAATGAATACTGGAGCAAAGACAAGACAGAATTACTGATTCTGCAGGAATTCATTCTATTCACACTTTTATAGAAACTCTATTGGCACCAAAACTGATGTTTAAAAATGTCAAGTCAATTTCAAGCATAATCAGTTCTTGTGAATCCCAAGTCACACAGAAGTTAAAGGATGATACAGAACACATAAAATTTAATTTTCTTATATTAAAAAAACTGCTGATGCAGAACCTCCAATACAATTCCTAGAAATCAGTTGGGAAGATGATCTGATAATCAGAGGTGTAACACTGGTGAGAAGTCCCCTCAGCAAAGGACATTTCTCACGGAACTGAATTTGCTTTAGGAATTCCTAATGGTCATTAAGGTAAAAAAGGCTTCATATAATTTCACCCAGTCAGGCTTACCCCTTTTCTCTCTGGGTTCCTAAATGTATTCGTGATGGTATTTGGAGGTGGGGCCTTTGGGAGTTGACTGTGTTATAAGGGTAGATCCCTCATAAATGGGACTAGCGCCCTTACAGGAAGAGACCCCAAAGATCTTCCTCCACCTTTTCTTCCATCTTGTGAAGACACAGCAAGAGGAGAGCTGTCCACAAACCGTTAGACACTAAATTTTCTAGCACCTTGATTTTGGATTTCCTAGTCTCCAGAATTGTTAGAAATAGAAATTAATTTATGTTATTTTCATTTATAGCTGCCCCAATGAACTAAGATATTAGAATAAACTACAGTCAGGATGGCTACATTGTTTAAATTACAACTGGAGGATCCCAAAAGACTTTGACTTAACTGTTTACTCCTGTTTGTGATTTAAATATTGAAGACCTCCTTCAACAAGACTTTTTTTATGCAAAAATTGAATAATAATAATCTTGTTTATATTTTCCAACAACAGAAGAGAGAGATTCAGAATTTTATTTTAGGAACTCAAAGTATCATTTTAAATAGTGTCAATGTTTTAGGAAAAGTCTTTTGGTTAAACCTTAAGGCATGATGGAAAATTTGTATTTTAAAAATTATGTCACATTTCTTATTAAAATTCACAACTACCTTATTATTGAAATCAATGTAAATATTTCACTGAACTTAAACTTCATCTTATCTCTTAATCTTTTCAGGTCCTTCCAAGTAAAATGGAAAGATTTTTATTCCTTTTCCACCCATATTTATTGTTCAAATATGATTTTGGAGGTAACCTCTAAAGTACTTTAATAAATTTCTAACCTCTCATACATTTGTCTTAATCAGTTTTGATATCGTATTTTTATGTCTCCCACTGAGGTTTCACTAAAATTGCTTATAGTTAATGTAGTAAGACTTGATTCCACTTAAAAGGAAATAATAGTTGAAACACAAAGAATGAAGCATTTACTATGACCTAAATGTCTTTTACTTAGTATCAGAGCCTTTTTTTTTTTAAGATTTGTTATCCAGAGGATCAAAACATTTCTTTTTTTTTTTTTTTCTATTAGCATGTTGTTATACACCTAGATAGATTAACATCCCCAAGGAGAGTTTGTCGATTGTCATTGCATTCACCTACCCAAAGCCCCAAGTTTAATTTAATTTCAGAATATGTTTGATTATGAGAAGGAAGAAAAAAAGATGTTGATTATAACCACATGATCAAAATAAAATACCGGTGCAATAAGATGTTAAATGAATTTAAATGATATGTAATAGTTCCTCAATTATACTACTTTTCTTGTCCTTTCTCTTCACTTTTGGAAATGAAGATGAGTTTTTTGGGCATTGAGTAGACAAGTTATTTCTTTTTCTCCAGCTTTATTAAGACATAATTGACATCTAACATCATATGAATTTAATATGTACAGCATATTGATATTGTATATTTTAAATTGCAAAATGATTCCTATTGATAGGAACAAGCTGTGGCTCAAGAGTTTTATTTTCATAGGTTAAATCCTTATTTATTTCAATTACATTAATAGACCATAATTTTGGGGCACATGGGTGGCTCAGTGGGTTAATGCCTCTGCCTTCAGTTCAGGTCATGATCTCAGGGTCCCGAGATCGAGCCCCACTTCGGGCTCTCTGCTCAGCAGGGAGCCTGCTTCGCCCCCCCTCTCTGCCTGCTTCTCTGCTTCCTTGTGATTTGTCTGTCAAATAAATAAAATGTTTTTAAAAAATAGACCATAATTTTTACCTGTTACACAATTTATTAATCATATTCATCAATTGTAATTTATGTATTACTTCTCTAATGATTTTAAAAATTAAAGAAGAGATGAAAATAACTGAGGGACATTAGAAACTGACCACCAAAAAGCCATCCACTCTTCTCCCTCATCATCTTCCTCTACTCTAAAGGCAAGACTTGGAAATGTGATCCAGCTCTGGCAATGCTATGTAATTAAAAATCATGGGATATATGTGAGGGGAGTTCTTGGGCAGTTGTTTCTAAAAGTATATCCTCTTTAATCCTTTGCTATTTGATTTCTTTCCTCTTCCCCAACCTGAAAAAGAGAACTGAAACCTGAAGATACAGAAGTCATCTTGCAACCATAATGAAGAAGACCATAATGTTGACCATATACTCATAAGCCACACATTTTTTTTTTCTCCTTTCATCACTGATAGAACATACTGGATTAAATAAAAATTGGGCTTCCTAGTTGATGAATGTGATAACAAACTTTCTTAGGGTATATGAACCATTAGTATATACAGATGAAGTGCAGAACACCATCTTAAGAAGGAGAAGGGAAAAAGCAGTTTTCTTGCCCCACCATCATAGAAATGGCTGATCAGAAGATGGAAGGAGCCTGGTTCGTCCTAATATCATTGAGCCATCAAGTCAGTCCTAGACTGCTTAAAATGAATTAATGTTTATCTAAGGCACTGTTGACTGTTTTTCTAATGTTTGTAGCTGTAGACATTCCCTTGGTGTTTCAGATTGCTAAATTCAGGAAGAAAAAAAATTCAAACCATTGAATTATGTTTATTTATCATCAATTGTATCACTGGACTGCTTTAGAATAAAAACCCCCTAAACTGAGTTTCAACTGATGAAGTCAATCACATGTTTGCAAAATCATGGATATATTAGATCCAAACCTGTCTAATGTCATAAAGTAAGTTTGCTCTTTTGATCCTTCCCTGGGATTTCATTTTTCACTCAAACTGCTTCACAATTTTCATTTTTCACTCAACCCACTTCACACTTAAAAGTTTTACGATTCAAACATTACCAGAGAAAAGATAGAAAAAAATAGAAAGCTATTTCTTACCACTACAGAATTTTTGAATTTTATAATATTCACAGACACTCAATATAGTAGGCAGGACAAAGAACTTCTTTCAAGAAAGAAAAGATTAATAACTCCTGAATGCCCCTTGAGGTGACATATGTTTGGGCCACCTTAGGAGCTCATTTTCTTTTGTTATTCTTTCTCCTTTGAGAAAATTCTAAGAAGCCAGAAGCACAATTTTCTAGATAATAAAAAAGAAAGCAGTAAAAGCAGGTATTAAGTACTATGACAGCAGACACATAAAATGGTGTCCCATGACCAGTCAAACCCTTTATGTGCAGTAACATACCAGGCTAGGTACAGCTGGAAGTAGACTTACAGTTAAAGAAATAAGAAACTCAAAAAAAAAAAGATTACAATAGGAAAAAAACAAACAAAAAAAGAACTAAATAGCCAGAGAATGTACAATAAGCTCATTTCCAGCAGTATTTTATAAGTTATTTCCTATTGATAAATTCCATCTTATATTAGGAAATATTGATTCCAAGACTTTTCTTCTCTTCTTAGATATTTTCAAGATGTATCTTTTTATTTTTGGCTAATATTTGTTTCATATCATTCTTTTTAATTCTCCTCAGAGACTTAGATTTTTAAAAAACATTAAAATTCTTTATTAAATTTAATTTTTTTTAATAAACATATAATGTATTTTTATCCCCAGGGGTACAGGTCTGTGAATCACCAGGTTTATACACTTCACAGCACTCACCATAGCATATATCCTCCCTGATGTCCATAACCCCACCACCCTCTCGGGAGGGAGACAAACCGTAAGTGACTTGTAATCTTAAAATTCTTTATTGATTAAAGCAGTATCTTTCGAATGTTTTCAAAAACTTTAACTTGGATTTTTTTGGTTATTTTGTCTATTGTGTGTTCCTTCTTGTGATCAATAGCATGGTTGTATTTTTAATTTCCATTGTCAGTAATTTTTGTTTGTACAGTAGACACTGCATATTTTTTTTAAAAAATGGTAGAAGTTATGGATGATGATACTTTCAACTAAAGAAGTTTTACTCTTTCTTTTGCTGGACAGTTGGGGTGGGTGTAAGCTGATAATCTTAAGGCAGTCTTGGAGAGAATGATGTCAAGGTGAGGTGTTCTACTTTGATGGACCCAGGCTACCTCTGGTTTCCTTCCTTCTTACAGGATGGTCTTTCATGACTCTGCTTGGAAATCTTTGTGAATCTTCGTTTCTTCAGTGACCGTTTCACCTTTTTGTAAGACCTTTATGACTTAGCTGTTTAGCTCCTGACTTGTAAAGCTTCATTTCATTTGACAAATGTCTCAATAAAAAGAAATTAAAGGCATCCAAATCAGCAAAGAAGTTAAACTATTGCTCTTTGCAGATGATATAATACTTTATGTGGAAAACCCAAAAGACTCAACTCCAAATCTGCTAGAACTTAAACAGGAATTCAGTAAAGTGTCAGGATATAAAATCAATGCACAGAAATCAGTTGCATTTCTATATACCAACAAGACAGAAGAAAGAGAAATTAAGGAGTCTATCCCATTTACAACTGCACCCAAAACCATAAGATACCTAGGAATAAACCTAACCAAAGAGGCAAAGAATCTGTACTCAGAAAACTATAAAGTACTCATGAAAGAAATTGAGGAAGACACAAAGAAATCGAAAAATGTTCCATGCTCATGGATTGGAAGAACAAATATTATGAAAATGTCTAAGCTACCTAAAGCAACCTACACATTTAATGCAATCCCTATCAAAATACCATCCATTTTTTTCAAAGAAATGGAACAAATAATCTTAAAATTTATATGGAACCAGAAAAGACATCAAATAGAGAAATGCTGAAAAAGAAAGTCAAACTTGGTGGCATCACAATTCCAGACTTCAAGCTCTATTACAAAGCTGTCATCATCATTTGACAAATGTCTTAAGGGAGATTACATGTTTTTGTTTTGTTTTTAATTTTTATTTTTTTAAATTTCTTTTCAGTGTTCCAGAATTCATTGTTTATGCACCACACCCAGTGCTCCACGCAATGTGTGCCCTCCATAATACTCACCACCAGGCTCACCCAATCTCCCACTCCCCTCCCCTTCAAAACCCTCACTTTATTCCTCACAGTCCACAGTCTTTCATGGTTTATCTTCCCCTCCAATTTCCCCCAACTCCCTTCTCTTCCCCATCTCCCCATGTCCTCCATGTTATTCCTTATGCTCCACAAATAAGTGAAACCATATGATAACTGACTCTCTCTGCTTGACTTCTTTCACTCAGCATAATCTCTTCCAGTCCCATCCACGTTGATACAAAAGTTGGGTATTCATCCTTCCTGATGGAGGTATAATACTCCATAGTATATATGGACCATATATATCTTTTTTATCCATTTGTCCATTGAAGGGCATCTTGGTTCTTTTCACAGTTCGGTGACTGTGGCCACTGCTGCTATGAACACTGGGGTTCATAGCCCCTTCTTTTCAGATTTCAGATTTTAGAAAAGATAGCCCTTCTTTTCACTAGATTGCATGTTGTTTTGAGGCTCCTTAAGTCCCTGATTTTATAACATCAGCCCTGCTCCACTGTCCAAAAGCTGTGTGTCTGTGTGTGTCTCTGTTTCTGTCTGACATCTGTGGTCTTCCTTCCTTCCTTCCTTCCTTGGGATAAGGAGGTTGAGGAGATCATCAAAGCCACTTTGCCACTTCCTCAAGAGATTTCAACTCTCACCTGGTATTCTCATGTACCTCTCCTTGCATCCACCATCAATAAATCTTTATTTTCCAAATATATACTAACACTAGTAACTCATACTTTTACAAAGTTTTTGCTCAAAGCCTGTATAGCTTAAGAATTTAGGAAATGTCAGAGTTGGAAACTGTACATGTGTTTGAGACTTCCCAAATTCCACTTTTGTTAATCCAGCCCAATAATGTTGTAAAAAGTTCTACTAGTCTGCCTTTCCACCAGTAACCTTCTGTCTGAGCCTCACCCAAATATGCAATTTGCAGCCTCTGTATAGATCCAGTAACTGTCCCCAGTGACCACTGCAGATCCAAAACTCACTTTTGAAAGGTTCTCCCTGTCTTATTTTACTCATTTTAGTTCTCATTGTTTCCACTGCTCACTAATGCCTTTACATATATATATATATATATATATGTAGTAATTATTTGGCTTCTCTGTTTGTTTTAATTAGAGTTTTGTCCTACTATAAACTATTTTATCCTTCTTGGAAATGGATGGCTACTGTTGTTTAGAATTCCCATTATGCAAATAAAACCCTCATTTGCTTATAATTTTAAGGCCAGCAAAAGACACACAGAGAATCCTCCACCCAGCTTAAGAAGTAAATGTTTGCAACTCTATCCTCTTCCCAACTTAATAAATTACTGCAAGTACAGTAAGGTCCATGTGTACAATTCCTTCCAAAAAATTATTCATTAACATAAATTTAATATTTATCATTCTTATACACATCTTCATGCCTTTTATTTACACTCACCCACAAACACATCCACAATCCCCAAACCCCCACACATATGCATTCAAATTCATAATTTACTTAGTATTTTTGTAAGTTTCTAACTTTACATAGTTGGTATCATACATTGATTTGTATAATTTGTATAATTTTGTACAATTTGTTTTAAAAATTCAACATTCTTATTTTGAAATTTGTGTTGACAAAGGTAATTCTTGTTATATGCTTTCCTGAGCATTTCGATTTTTTTGATATTTTGCCATTGCAGTCAATACAGCTATGAAAATCCTTATGCAGTTTCTTCTTTCACGTATGTAAGAATTTCTCTGGAGCTTATACCTAAAAGGACAATTGCTGGTCAGATGTTACGTACATCTACAAATTGCACAAATTGCTCTCTAAGGTGACAATATTAATTTAAATGCCATCCACATTTTATAGGAGTTCTGTTTCTCTACATCCTCACTAATACATTATTTGGCCTTTATAGTTTTGCCAATCTGGTGGCATGAATATCTCCCTTTGTTACTTTTTAATTTTATATTTTCTTATTTATTGAAGGAATTTTTACATATGCTCAACATTAATGTTTTTTTAATTATATGTATTGCAAAACATTTTTTCAATCTATGACGTTTTTTGTTTTTTACTTTATTGAGTCTTTTAATGTACAGACATTTAAAACTTCAATGTATTCACTTAAATGCTCATCTTAAATATTTTGGGCTTTAATTCATCTATAATAGCTGAAAAAGGTATGAAGTAACTATCCAATTTTATTTCTTTCATATACATAGCCCATGCATTCAACATTCCTTCGCTGATTTGCAATGCTACTTTAATCAGCTGCTAACTTTTCAGGTATGCATGCATTATTTTTTGAATGTCTATTCAGTTACATTCATATTTATTCTTTCATCATATATTTATTTGTTTTTAAAATTAGTTGCCTATTCTGGGCATTTTTCCTCTTTGTATAATTCTGGGCATTTTTCCTCTCTGTATAGTTTTGTTAATCTAGATAGTTAAGATTCTGCTCTTTAAGCAAAAAAAAAATCACAAAATTATAATGACTTTTAAAAAAGTGACTCTCCTTCAAATGATGAAACAGGGATCTAGGCTACCTCATCTGTAGCTTCTTGGCCATCTCAGTGGCTTCAAGGTCACCTAGATGCATATGATTTCCTCTCCTGTTCCATTGACTAGCGTTAATCACCTGGCTAAACCAACTGTATGGAAAGCTGGGAAATGTAGAGGTGCACAGTTTCTGCTATATGCATAAACATTTATTCAAATCTGCTGTAATTTAATTATATTTCATTGCATTCATAGATGAAATTTAAGATAATTGATTTTTTTAAGTTAAAACTTTAATTATTTAGAGCAGTTTTAGGTACACAGCAAAATTGAGGGAAAACTATACAGATTACTCATTTACTCCCTGCCCCTACACATGCATAGTTTTCCTCATGGTACTTAAGACTATCAACATCCCTTATCAGAGTAGTGCCTTTACTACAATTAATGAACCCAAAATAACACATCATAATCATCCAAAATCCATAGTTTACATTATAGTTCACTCTTCGTATTATACACAAATATATTAACACATATTATGCACAAATATATTAACATATATCAATCATTATTGTGTCATACAGAATATTTTCATTGCCCTAAAAATCCTCTGTATTCTATCAGGTGTGAGTTCTGTGTCTGGATTCATTTTTTTGCCTATTGATGTCTAGTTGTTCCAGTACCATTTGCTAAAAAGACTATGTTTGTTCCATTGTGTTGCCTTTGTTTGTATGGGGGGTTTTTTGGTCAAATATCAGTTGACCATATTTCTGTAGGTTTATTTGTGGGCTTTCTAATTTGTCCTTGATCTATTTGTCTACTCTTTTGTTAACACCACACTGTCTTGATTTTTGCAGGTTCATAATAAATCTCAAAGTCAGGCAGTGTCAGTCCTCCAACTCTAGTCTTCTTCAAATATTGACTATTCTAGGTCTTTTTGTCTCTTCATATAAACTTTATTACTAGTTGTTGATATCCACAAAATATCTTGCTGGTATTTTGACTGGAATTGCATTGAATCTTTAGATCAATTTTGATAGAACTGAACCTTATAATATTGAGTCTTTCTATCCATGGATGTGGAATATTTCTCCATTTATTCCATTCTTCTTTGATTTCATTCATCAGCATTTTGAAGTTTTCCTCATATATGAAATTATTCCTCACATATTTTGTTAGATTTATACCTAAGAATTTCATTTTGGGGATGCCAATATAAATGATAATATGTTTTTAATTTCAAATTTCACTTGCTTATTGCTGGTATATAGGAAAACAGTTGACTTTTGTATATTAACCCTATATTCTACAAACTTGCTGTAAACACTCACTAGTTCCAGGAGTTTTTTAGCAAATTCTTTAGTGTTTTTAAATAGATGGTTCTGTTATCCAAAAACACAGTTTTATTTCTTCCTTTAAATCTGTGCACTTTTTCTTTCCTTTTCTTGTCTTACTGCATTTGCTAGAACTTCCAATATAATGTTGGAAAGAAGGGGTTAAAGGAAACAAAATTGGTATCTTTCCATTATTGAATATTTCTGCTTATAAATGCAGTATATATCCTCTAATTTATTTAGATTCTTTTTAGAAAACTTCCCACTTATAGAAAAGGGGAACTGGCTACAGTGCTATAGAGACATGTGAGAGTAGGATGACTTAACTTTGCACATTGATGCATTCCCTCCACAAACTTTGGTAGTCCATCTACTATCTGGCTGGCTCTGTGTGCCAAGACCAAAAACTAAGATGACTAAAAGCCTATTTACTCTAGCTTAGCACTTTTGATAACTCCTATATACATTCCTTGTGATCTAAGAAATAACAGATTCTACCTATTGTGTATAACCATGTTGGCCTTATTCATTTTCCCTAAGATGAAAATTTAGGTTATTTCTTCCAAAAATATTGAAAATATGCAATTTTATCACCATCTTGGTCCATAACATTCAGTGTTTCTCTTACACATGTAGAAAAATGCAACAAGAGCTGTTAACCCATTGTCTGCTTAGATTTCAGAGCTTTTTCTATATGGCAGTGAAAAGAAGGCAGTATGCGCTTGAGATGCTTCATCTAATCAGTTCCTGGGAATCCAGATAATTGGTCCAATGAAAGTAATAACCTTTATTATTCTTTATTAATAGTAACTTGAGAAAATAAATGCATATGAATGATTGCTTCTTTTAACTACTTTTCATGCTTTTTACATAGTAAATGCTAAAAAGTCATCAAATAGAAAGGTATATTTAGTTTTACACAGCTGTAAGTACCCAAAGTTCAGAATTTAAATACAGACATCCCATGCAGCAACTGTGCACTAACAAAATTGTGTCTAGGAATAAATAACTCAAAGAGAGGACATTTGAAACTAAAAGAGGTGCATTCTTTGTTATTTTTTAAATTGCTAGGATGACAGTTAGCAAATGAATACTCAAGTCTATTTCAGCAGCCTGAAAGAATTAATTATATACCCCAAATGCTAAAGTTATTGCTAGAAAATAAATTATACAGGAGACCCAGCTGGTCAGATGCTTCTTCACAAAGCAAATGTATTTTGGGAAAAGTTTTATTGTGGTGTGTGTGCATGTATGCATATGTGTGGTGAGTGAGTGAGAGTGAGTGTGTGTGTGTGTGTGTACGTGCGTGCATCCTTGAGGAGTATAGTAAAGAAATGGATAACAGACAGACATTCTCTCTCCAGAAATAATTTTATATACTCCAAACTTCACAGTATATTACCTATATCTCCTGGTAAGCACCTGCATTGTAAGAAGCCACAAAAGTGATATCCTTTGGCTTTTCTGTAGAGGAATATATTTTTCAGTGAAAATTAAAGGACAAGTTTGCCTCTAACTATAGTTTTGAAGTAGCCCTATTGTAATATTTGTATTATTCAACATTCCCATTCTGCCTTAACCAGCCCCAGCTTTTCTACATCTTAAATCCTACCCATTGAAAGGGGGCAAGTAAGGAGGGAGGTAAACCTTGGACAGCTAGAGAAGAGTTATGGAAGTTCAATATTCCCACCTAGCCCTAGTAGATGAAGAAGGGATTTCCAGGTAGATTCTGTGCTCAATCATGGCTACAACTGAAGTTCCAATCAGCTGGGCCAAATTCAGAACAAATTTCAAGATACAGACCCTTGAGGGAAAGGTTTAAAACTTTTAAAATTATTGTAGGGCATTCATTGATTTAAGAAAAAACCAAATTACTACATAGCCAGTATCCATCAGTTTAGAGACTTCATGGAAGACTGCTTAAAAAACAAATAAACAAACAAAATCTTTAAAAAACAAGAATTACTAATAAGTATATTTTAAAGGAGATAAAGAATGGATCTAGGAAATAGAGACATCTAACTTCTATACTTGTAAAAAGGACTAGAACAAATATAGCACCAAGTACCTAGAAAAGAAGAAATGGAGAAAAACCACCAGACTTGCTAGACAAATCCAACCTGCTTTTATGTAAGAATGACCTAGTGGACCTTACAATGTGCCCACAGTCCAACAGCAGCAACACCTTTCAGAGATTAATTTGAATGCCACCTAATTACTGAGTATGAGCAGCATCTTTGTTGATGACCATTAGAGCAAGTGCTTCTGGATGGTAAGCCCTAAAATACTCACCAAACATGATCCCAATACCTGCTCTCTGAAAGTGTGGAGGAAATGTGTATGATTTCTAAGGACTCCATTCATTATGTTTACTTTACCAGTGGTTTTTGATGGCCTGAAACAGTGGGAACCTGGTTGGTATGCAAAAGTTGACTTCAATCTGTAGCCATAAATTTGTGGAAATAGAGTAAACTTTGTTGGGTTTTCCTCTGGGGTTCCCACCAATATAATATTAACAAACAGTTCACTGACTAGCAAATAAGTTGAGGTAAGGGAAAAACAAGCAATAACACATGCAAAATATTTCGGTTTGTTGTTTGTTTTTTAACAAAAGTTTTAAATTCTCCCAACAATATAGTCACCAATAAACTAACAAATTAGTTAGTTAGTTACCATTTAGCTGCGGAACTCTGGTAAAAATCCCAAATTTCCCTAGGTCCTCAATTTCTCATCTCTGAAATGAAGGTGTCAAATTAGGTGATCTCTACAAATCAATGCAGCACTAAAACCTTATGGTTCTTAAAAGTGAACTGGAATTATATGCTTCCCATTATGCCTATCAAAATTATAACTGTAAGCTAAGTAAAGAATGTCTGTTATTTTTAAGGTGCTGAGCTGGAGAAGGTGGATAGTATCCTGTAAGTGGTTATTGTTATACAAATCAGACTTTTATATTAAATGAATAGTCAACCAAAAATATACCTGTTGTTATTAGAAAGACAAAAGGCTAATTCATTTTTTAGAATAAAATAAGCTGTGCTGCCTTTTTTTTCTTCTTCTTCTTTTGAGAGGTTTTGGAAAAAACAGACCATGAACCAAGCAAGAGCTAAAGAGAAGTAACCTAGGCTTTTAAAGAGAATGGAGCTTCACCTGGAGATCCAGGTATGCATACAAAGACAGAAGTTCCACCTAAAGCTGAAATACAAAAGAGGAAAGGAAGCTTGAATATCCTAGTAAGAGAGCAATAGTAGCAGAGCTTCAGCAGGAAATCCAAGAAATAAAGCAAAGAACAGGAAGGAAGGACCAATACTTTAAAAATAAAGAAAATTACAGAATATAATCCCCTGCAATTTAAGAGAAAACAGACCTAAGAAAATTATTTTGCCACCAAGAAAAGCAATCCCCTTTCTATAACATAATTCTAAAGAGATGATTCCAAAATCAGTCTGTGCAAATAAACTTTTGGTTACACTAAAGTATTTCTATTTTTTGTCCCCACCCCCGAGAGAAAGAGAGTGAGGGCAAGTGGAGGGGAGGGGCTAGGAGAGGGAGAGAGAATCTCAGTGGGCTCTAAGCTCAGCACAAAGCCTGAGGAGGGGCTTACTCTCATGACCCTGACATCATGACCTGAGCCAAAATCAAGAGTTGGACACGTAACCAACTGAGCAACCCTGGTGCCCCTAAAGTATTCCCAATTGTTGAAATATATCTGTATTCACCTTATTCACCATATTTCATCTGCTTTTGTAAATAAAATTTAAAACTCCTTATAAAGATACTCTAAAATACTACTGTGAAGGAAGAGAAATTAAGAAATTACACTACCATCTTTCACTTAAGGATTGCAAGTTTGTTTTGTTTTTTTTTTTAATTTGAGATATAGTTATATTTGTGCTTTTTTTTTTTTTAAGATTCCACTTATTTATTTGACAGAGAGAGATCACAAGTAGGCAGAGAGGCAAGCAGTGAGAGAGGGAGAAGCAGGCTCCTGCTGAGCAGAGAGCTGGATGTGGGGCTCCATCCCAGGACCTTGGGATCATGACCTGAGCCGAAGGCAAAGGCTTAACCCACTGAGCAACCCAGGTGCCCTGCAAGTTTCTTTTTATTGGCCATTTCACTTTCCTCTTCTTTCCATAAGTATCCATGTAACAGTGGAGATTATGTTTCAGTACTATTATATGTCATATATATATATATATATATATATATCTCCAAACATCTTTGGTTCAAAGCCGGTTTCAGGGGGAATTACAAACCTGAATGAATCAGCTCATGACCTCCTTTAAGACTAACTTCAGAAATGACTGCTTCATGCTTCATCAACTGTCTTTAACATAATGAATTATAAGCCATGGTTAAATCACCTTGCAGGGACTATTTAAAAGTGAATGGAGTCCCTTTACTTTCCAACTTATTACTCCTCTTTGAGGAAGATTAAGAGAAGACACCAGATGGTTAGTTGTCCATCCATACTAATCTTAAAGGCAGTCAAATGTCAAATGATCCATACTACCATTAAGTTCTTTTGTGCATAGTGTGTGAGTCATTTTTGAGGGTCACTAGTAGACTAATCATAGTAAGTAGGTAAAAACAGTTGTTGAATTGCACTGCATCATACTTATTATCCAATATAAGTAGGGTCATATGCTAAACATATATCTAATTATAATATAATAATTGTACTAATTGACATAGGTACTAAAATAAAGATAAGTACCTGAATAAAAGTTTTAGTAAACTATTATTTGGAAACTTAGAAAATAAGAAAAAAGTGCAATGCTCTCACACTACAAAGAAAAAAAAAGCTCCTTAAACCTAGATAGTAAGATTTCTCAGCACCACCAAATGCAACTCTGAGAAGAGAGGGTGTTCAAGTCTTTTAAGTATGTCTTTACCTGTGCATTCCCAGTAACTTTACCATAGTTTGGACTAACCTAGTTAAGTTCTCTGAAATATCGCAAAACTTAAATCAATTCCTTTTGGAGTGGGGGTGGTGGGGGGATGGAGTACTTGGGTGATGGGCATTAAGGAGGGTACATGATGTGACAAGCACTTGTTATATGAAACTGATAAATTATTGAACACTACATCTGAAACGAATGACATACTATAAGCTGGCTAAATAAACTTAAATTTAAAAACTAAAATAAAAAAATTTAAAAAGTTACTTCCCTTTATACTATCTAACTCTCATCTGTGCATTCTACAAACCACCAACTAATTATTTCTCATGACATTGCCCAGGTCCAAATCTTGAGTTGCATATACTGTTACCAATAGAATCTACCTACCTCCAAAGCATTCCTTTGCAGAATCATTCTGGGTTATCAGATAGTTTCTGTGTAGGTAGAAAGGAGCTCATAATCCAGTTTTTGTATTCTCAATCACTAGCTATTTGAGCTTGAAGAAGGCACATTAGGCCAATCTAATACTGATCTTCAGATTGTAAAATTCTGCATCTATACAGAACTTTGGCAGGTAGAAAGCAGTTGCAGATCTGAGGACTTCACTTATTCTAAAACAGAATTTTGACCAATTCTCCTGGCTTTAGCCCTGTTTTACACTTACTTCCAAAAGTATCTCTTAGCACCCAATGAAGCCTTTGAGAGATCTAGGATATAAGCTCTGTACTTTCCTGGCTTTCTGTGCAATTACCCTAAGATTTAACTTTTTTAATACTACTAGATTAGCTATCACCTGTCCATCCACATTTTGGTTTCCAAGATTATGCTGCTATTGTCTCCTCTTCTCTTTTCTTTCTGGGTTCATATCTTTAAAAAAGTTACTCTATCCTTTTAACAGAATTTCAGAAGAGTAAAATAAAATGCACATGTCTGATTTGACATCATTACTCAGAATTAAATTTTCTTAAACTTGTTTCAGAAAAGGTCTGCTGTGAGGGCTAATTTCAGCAGACCTATAATTGGCCTGAGCTATGTTACTAAAATAAGAAATGTACCTGCACAGCAATGACACCAGGTTAAGGCATGAAATGTACTGATTAATAGTGTTGCTTTATAACCACAGGTCCAAAGAGTTTGGAAGAGGTTTGTAACAGTTAGCATTGTTTATTGGTAACAGTGACATTGATGATTTGCATTTGGTCTCCATGAGACCCCTATAGGGCCTGCTGTTAGGGCTGGTTATGTAGCATAAATCTGTCTACATGGACCAGCAGAGTCAGCTCTGGGCTGAGACCCCATTTGGGGTTCTTGCTTCTAAGGAATTTTGTGTACATCTCCATGGTTCCTGATCTGAGAGAGAAAGTGCATTCAGTATGGTCTTTATTAAGGAGGGCAATTGGAGCTGGCCTCTGCCACTTCTTGAGTCCTGACTGTGAAACAGCTGTTGGATGTAATGCTTTTCCTTAATTAAATGCTGTTCCTCTATTTCATCATTTTTCCTGAAATAAATTGTAGGTTTGTATGCATCCTTATTTTGGGTCCGGTGACTCTTCTTAAATAATCCAACATTATTTAACTGCCCTTGTTAGTGCAACAGGTATTCACATAATTTACATTTTCATAATATTGCTTCAGTAATTTCTGTACAACAAATTAATGTGCTATATTTACTAGGTAAAAATAATTTTTATTGGCTTCAGGTCCTAATAAAATAAAAGCCTCAGGTATGAGTAAATCAAAACATGCCAAAAATTAATCTCAAAACAAACAGAGGCTTAAGAAACAAAAAAACATAAAAAATAAAAAATAAAAACCAGCACCAGGCAGCAAAGCTAAGCACATTTTTCGTGCCATGTGGATAAGGTATAAATAATTGATTACTCATCATTTACACTCTAACACACACCATCATCTGTTATGAAGTAATGCACCTTGTACTGTGAGTTTAATGTCATGAACTAAGGAGTCAGAATATATAGAGAATTCCATAGATATAAATTTTCCATCAACATACCTGAGAATTTTGAACCGAACTGCTGTTGTTAATTTCAGCAGTTAAGCTAATAAAAAGGAAAAAGGATCAGAGTTGTAATTCTGGCCCATATCCATAGGAATTTCAAAACCCACAGTGATCATTTGAAATACATTTTGAATCAAGGTTAGTGTTCACTCTGAAGATACTAGTGTGTTTCTTTTTTTCCCCCACTAAGATTTTATTTATTTATTTAACAGAGAGAGCAGATCACAAGTAGGAAGAGAGGCAGGCAGAGAGAGAGGGGCAAGCAGGCCCCCCACCTAGCAGAGAGCCCAATGTGGGGCTCAATCCCAGGACCCTGAGATCATGACCTGAGCTGAAGGCAGAGGCTTAACCCACTGAGCCACCCAGGCTCCCCACCAGTGCATTTCTAACCAGAATAACATTGCTAAATCTTGTACTTGCTGAAACACTAATCAATCACAGTTTTATATGAGCCATGGAAGCAATAAGCCCCCATGGAGACTGGTGGTGGCCTGGGTTGCTTCTATCAAGCTCCCCCTATCAAGACGGTATCATTGGCCATATTTCAAAAAGAAATCATGCAACTGAGCCAAAGTTAAATTCTGGATGCAAAGTATAACTTTAGAGCACTAGGTCTGAGGTGTCATAGACAAAGGACGAGTACAATTTCTCACATAAAGCAAGAGCCCTATAGTTTTTGGACATCTACCAAACGTGAAGCACGTGATCTAAGAGTTTTATATGTAGAACCTGATGAGAAAAATGTAATTATTCCCATTTTATGAATGAGAAAACTGAGGCTCGGTTTTATGAGTGAGAAAGCATAGAGTTTAAGTAATGAGCTGAGATTCCAGTGTTTGAAATGTCGTAAACAGAACCTGAACATCAGTGTGCGTCACTACAATGTATTTTCTATCAGGCTCTCCTAAAACAGCTCTATTAATCTTCCATCCTCTTTCTCTACAAACTCATAGTTAAACCCCCTTTGTATTTTTTTTTTTAAAGATTTTATTTATTTGTCAGAGAGAGAGGGAGAGAGAGCAAACACAGGCGGACAGAATGGCAGGCAGAGGCAGAGGGAGAAGCAGGCTCCCCGCCGAGCAAGGAGCCCGATGTGGGACTCAATCCCAGGACGCTGGGATCATGACCTGAGCTGAAGGCAGCTGCTTAACCAACTGAGCCACCCAGGCTTCCCACCCCCCTTTGTATTTAATGTGGCTATCTTGCTCAGTTATTTTCTTAATAATCTGAAATTTCAACAAAGTAGCCATTTATTCAACCATTTAATCATACATACATTAAATAAACAGTTTCTGAGCACCAACATATTTAAAGTGATAAAAAAATGCAGCGACCCATACAAATAAAAATACAGAGACCCTGACCAAGGGATTATCCCCAGAATAGAAACCAATTTGCACTTAGGATATACTTGATCATCTAAAATGAATTTCACATATCCAACATACACGTCACACACCATTTTAAGCCTTATTTGCTCACGTTCTTAAATTTCTTCCCCTTGCTAAATTATAACCTTTCTAACTTCAGCTGATGAACAAATATGTCAAGCTACTGAACAGTGGGACTACCTGATCACCAGCTTTGCATGGCTGTGCCGTCACATAAAATGTACTTTGTCTATACAATGACTGTTTGAACAATCATATTTTATTGCACTTTGCCTTCATTTTATTAAAAAATGACCAGAAAATAGAAAAAGAAGGCATTGTTTTAGAGATAATACTATTGAGACAAGATGAAAATGGTTAGTCATGCCAAAAGTGATGAATCCTAAGCTGATTGGCTCTGTTTTCAATTGTGAGGAAAATAGCACAATCCAAAATCACGAAAAAGAACTGCCAGACTGCTATCACTGAAGATTTTGTCTGAAAGCCTCCATTTAGTGATAGATAAAATAAATAAGCATTTTAAATGATAAGCTTAAAACTAAAGGTTCAAAAGCTCACCAGTAATTTGGATTCGGAGAGAGTTTTACAGTCCTACAGAAATACAGCAACAGTCATTATAGGCTCCTTTACCAAGAAGAAAACTTGGAGTTCACATTTCTTTTGACAAACTCTTCAAGGAAGTTGATGAGCCATTCCCCCCATACAACACCTTTTGGGTTCCCAGACCCAATTCCAATGTGGAGGAGGGGGTTCTCCGCAACCTCCCCCCCCCCGGCTCCCCACACACAATACCAAACAATTCCCAGATACCTTGCAGATGTCCAAGAATTTAACCCACTTCTGACACTGCCTACCATGAGACAGCACCAGATTCCACAGGTTTAGGGCTCAGTCCTGCAAGACAGCCCCTATCTCCCATTTCAGATGCCAGTCACAAGCCTCAAGGCTACATACATCAGAGGTTTCCAAGAAATCCTCTTCAGGTTCTTTAATTTGCTAAATTAGCTCACAAAACTCAAGGAAACACATTTATGGTTTACTAAAGGTTGTGATAAAAGACATGAATCAACAACCAGACAGAGAGATACACAAGGTAAGCTACGGGGAAACAGTGGTCAACCTGGAAGCTCTCTGAATCCAGTCCTTTGGGCGTCTTATGGAGCCTTCACTGCACACTCATGATTGACCAAGTTAGTTATTGTCTCCTGGAGGATTCAACCTCCTACGCCTCTGGTAACAAAGAGTGGGGTGCTGAAAGCTCTAACCCTCTAATCACATGGTTGGTCCTCCAGGCAACCAGCCTCCAACCGTGGGTGGGGTCTAAAGTTACCTTCCTTAATAACAAAACATCCGTGTCATTTTTGTTGTTGTTGTTGTTCTGAAGCATTCTTCAGGGACTGTGGATGAAGACCAAATATATATATTTCTTACAGATCATTATATTGCAGCCATCAAAGTGAACAGCAGAATCTCCTATTCTTTTTCCTTGCACAATCATCATTAAATACTTCTCACTATCCAGGTACCTTACCTGAGTTTTTCTAAATGTCATTCAAGGAAGCTGTGAAATTAGCTAATTAAGTTATAGGAAAAATATTGCACATTCATGTGTTTTAAGTACATCAGGTAAACTCTCCTTTTAGAGATAAATTTGTCTATATTTAGGATATAACCTGGTTTTTAATTTTTAAAATTGCTACAAACCATACATCATTAAAATTCAGTAATTATATAATAATTATAGATTTTATCTCTTTTTAACTTTCTGGAAATGGAACCTCATTTATGAGAGTCTACTGTTTTTCTTTCAGGTATTCAACTACCAAAAACATTTTTTAGAAACGTTTTTACCTGGAGGTAAGTGACACCTTAAACCAGGATAATTCCTTTAAATTATGTTTGGGAAGAACTTTTCATAGAAATTAGTTATAATTTAATAGGAGTATTTCTCCTTGTAGAAATTAAGCAATATTTTAAGTATTAAATTAATGTTTAGATGTTCAAAATAACCAGATTCTAACTTTCTGCAAATATATGTCTTATTTCATATATTATTATTTCATATAATGGACAAGAGAAAGTTTCGCTTTCAGTACCTCACCAGAACAACTAAGACATCAGCTGAATTCTAAGAGCCATTCAAAAGTTATTATTTTAAAAATTAGACTCCCCTGCCTTAGAAATAGTTCATCTCTCAAATGAAATATCCCTGTAATTTTTCCCACTCAATATCAGTGTTCTCTTTTTTATTAAAAACCTTATAAATATTAGATGGCACATATCTTTGAACTTGTTAAATATATTAAGTTATCCTTAGATAGCTAAATCTAATGGGATTTATTACAGGTCTTTGTTACACTGGAGCCTTTGAAAGACATGCCCAGTTCGTTTTGAAATGTTTTATGCAACCATCTTTTTTTAAGAGCAAACATCTCAGGATACAGAGTGTAAGAGTGTACTTCTGCTCTTGGGAAGGGAGAGAGGTATTAATTAGGGTTAGATAATTTTTAGTACCATACAACAAAACTTTAAATGGAAATCATTCAATTTAATTTTTGAAAAATAAAAAAGATAGAAGTAATAATTTCCTTGTTATTTTGTTCTAAAAGTGTGTTTCTTTTATTATTTTCAAGTCTATTATAATAAAATAGCTAATAGTTTTGCATGCCATTCCTTTCACAGAAAATGCTAACTTATAAAATAGCATTTTATCATCCTCTAACAATGTAAATGCTTCCATAAAAATAGGGAAGGAGAAAAAATGACCATGCCCTTAAAAACACAAGGACACGATTTTAGTTTCTCCATTTTTCGTCCATTATTTTTTCAACCTTCTGCCACCTAGTCAATATTAATATGAATAGAAAAGCTGTGAAATTGTCTATTACAGGAAAAATACAGCACAGTGATGCATTTTAATTATTTTGAATGTCAGATTTTGAGTCAGAGGCTCTAAGTAAGACATGGCAGAGAAAGAAAGAGAGAAAGAGAAAAAGAAAGAGGGAAAGAAAAGGAAAGGGAAGGAGAAAAGAAAGAAGGAGGAAACAAAAGAATGAGAAAGAGAGAAGAGAAGGTAGGGAAGGGAGGAGGCAGGGAGCAAGGAAGGGAGAAGGAGAGAGAGAGGGAAAGGAAGGAAGAAAGAAGGAAAGAAAGAAAAGAAAAGAAAGAAGAGAGAGAAAGCAAGAAAGAGAGAGAGAGAAATAAATAAAAGGGAAGGAAGGAATTGTCCTAACATTTTAAAGGTACTTATAGACAACCAAGCCATGGGAGTGCCAGGTTATGAGGTAGATACCTAAATTCCAGCAGAATAAAAGCATGAGTAAGCAAATTAAAATATCACTTCTGTCATTTAAAGAATTGACAGTAGAAAAGAAACTGAGGTTGAGCAACCAAATCCTAGTAAGAACGCCAGCATGTTGTAGTGTCTGAAATATCAAGCAACAGTTTCTGAGTAAGGAAGGAGTGGCCAAAGATATTGGGTGATGCCAAGATTTCAAGCAATAAACGGACCAATTGCCCTGCATATTTAGCCCCTTGAATGTTAATGGAACATTAACATTCAGTGGAATGATCTCAAGTGAGTGGTAACTACAAAAGTTGGATTATAATCGGTTGAGAAGTGCATAGGAATTGGGTAACTATTACCATGTTGGCATGTTTATAAGCAGAGGGAGAGAGAAACGGTAGCTGTTAAAATGGGACAAAGGATACACCAGCACTTTGTTTCTGTTATTGCTTTAAAGATAGAAAGAAAATCTTTAAACATATAAAGAGAGGCATCAATAAAGCAGGAGGTAAGGTTTCTAATAAAATATGAAGGACACATCTTTTTTTAAATTTTATTTCATTTTTTCAGTGTTCCAAAATTCATTGTTGATGCACCACACTCAGTGTTCCATGCAATATGTGCCCTCCTTAATACCCACCACCAGGCTCACCTAACCCCCCAGCCCCCTCCCCTCCAAAACCCTCAGTTTATTTCTCAGAGTCCACAGTCTCTCATGATTTGTCTCCCCCTCCAATTCCCCCCAATTCACTTTTACTTTCCTTCTCCTAATGTCCTCCATGTTATTCCTTGTACTCCATGAGTAAGTGAAACCATACAATAATTGACTTTCTCTGCTTGACTTACTTCTCTCAGCATAATCTTCTCCAGTCCTGTTCATGTTGATACAAAAGTTGGCTATTCACCCTTTCTGATGGAGGCATAATATTCCACTGTATAAATGGACCATATCTTCTTTATCTATTCATCTGTTGAAGGGCGTCTTCCACAATTTGGCCACTGTGGCCATTACTGCTATGAACACTGGGATACAGATGGCCCTTCTTTTCACTACATCTGTATCTTTGGGGTACATATCTTGTATTTTGGGGTAAATATATCTGTATCTTTGGGGTAAATGTAATTGCAGAGTCATAGGGTAGCTCTATTTTTAATAATATAAAGGAAAAAGCTTGACAGCAAAGTAGAAGTATACTTCTTCTACCCTGACCTTATTAAATGATCAATGACTTGGTAAATGTGATGTAAGGGTATTGATTCTGTTCCTAACTTTGTTCCTTTGATTTTCTCTGTGCATTGACAAGAGATGTTAAAGGTTGAGAATGGTGGGGAGATGGGATTCAAAGCTATATAAGCAGAAGATGTAAGAGAAAAAATAGACATCATAGATAGTAAATATTTAGCTTCAGTGTTTAATATAGGTACTTTAATAGTTTGCATACTAAAACCAATAACTTTATGTATACTAGAACACTCTTTTCAAAGGTTTTTTTCAGAGATTTTTTTTTTTTTTTTTTTTAAGTAGGCTCCCCACCTACCAAGGAGCCCAATGCAGGAGGGCTTAAACTCATGACACGGAGATCAAGGTCAAAGCTGAAATCAAGAGTTGGACACTTAACTGATTGAGCCACCTACACACTCCTGAGATTTATTTTCTGTAATAGGTTTGTAAGTACTAACTTTTTAGCATTTATTTACTTTAGTTCAGTGAATATCCTTTTTTCATTTTTTCTTTAACTTTATAAGTATTGTATACATTAATGGGTATCAAACCATCATATGTTGACTATGACAGAAAATATCTCATTTAAAGATAATGCATCAAAAGCTAAAAAATACTTAGGAATAAATTTAATGAAGAAAGTGAAGGATATAATGCTAAAATTTGTGTGTAACCTCAAAAGACCTTGACAGCTAAAGCAATCCAGAGAAAAAACAAAGCTAGAGTCATCACACTTTCTGATTTCAAACTGTAATATAAACTAGAGTAAAGCAGAATAGAACTGGCATAAAAGTAGATATATGGACAAATGGAATAGAATTGAGAGCCCAAAAATAAAACCCACATACACATACAACTATTTGACAAGGGAACCCACAATATTCAATGAGAACACACAGTCTCTTCAATAAATGGCATTGGGAAAACTGGATAGCCACATACAGAAAAAATGAAATTGGACTTCTATATTACACCACTCAAAATGAATTAAAGACTTAAATGAGATACTTGAACCATAAAACTCCTGGGAGAAAACATAGGAAAAAAGTTCTTTGACAAAGGTATTGGCAATGATTTTTTGGATATGATACCAAAAATGCAAGCAACAAAGACAACAATGAAAACATCAAACTAAAAATCTTCTGGATAGCATAAGAAACAATCAACAAAATAAAAAGACAACATATGGAATGAGAGAAAATATTTGTGAACTGCATATGTGGAAACAGGCTAATATCCAAAATATATTAGGAACACATACAAATCAATAACAACAACCATACAACAATCTGATTTAAAGATGGGAATAATAATAATAATAAATGGGCTTGATGCCAAAATCCTAAACTGGAAAATTAATTAAAATAAAATTTAACTTAATTTAATTAAAAAAATAAAAATAAGCAGAGGAATTGAATAGAAATTTCCCAGAGAAGAAATACAGGTAGATGGTCAACAGATGCATGAAAAAATATCAGTAATTATTAGGAAAATTCAAATCAAAACTATAATAATCACCCCATATCTGTTAGCATGACTGTCATCAAAAAGACAAGAGAAAAAGTGTTTGTGAGAAAGTGGCAGAGAAGGAACTCTTGTGTACTGGTGGGACTATAAGTTGGTGTAGTTGCTATAGAAAACAGTATGGAGGTTCCTCAAAAAATTAAAAATAGAACTACCATAGGAACCAGTAATCTCACTTCTAGGTATATATCCAAAGGAAATGAAACTAGGATAATGAAGAGTTATCTTCACCCCCATGTTTACTGAAGCATTATTTGTAATAGTCAAGATATGGAACCAACCTAAGTGTCTGTCAATGGATGAATGGATAAAGAAGATGTGTATATGTACACAGACACACACACACACACACACACACACACACACACACACACAGGAATCTGACCCAGCCATGAGAAAGAAGAAAATCCTAACAATATGGATGGTCCTTGGTGGCATTGTGCTAAGTGAAGTAAGTCAAACAGAGAAAGACAAATAATGTTTCATATCACTTATAGGTAGAATCTAGAAAAAAAGTCAAATTCATAGAAACAGAAAGTAGAATGGTGGTTACCAGGGACTGGGGAGTGGGGACAACAGAGACATGTTGGTCAAAGGACATGAACTCCCAGTTAGAGAATAAGACCTGAGAATCTAATGCACAGTATTTGATTACAGACAACAGGACTGTGCTCTATCCTTGAAAGCTGCTAACAGAGTGACATGGTGAAGGGGTTAACTAACACTCTCGTGGTAATCATATTGCAATACATAAGTGTATCAAATCACACATTGTGCACCTTAAAGTTACACAATGGTTAAGTATCAATTACCTTTCAAATTCCATTTGATCAGAGAATGATCAAATGAGTTAGAAGACAAATCACAGACTGGGAAAAAATATTGGCAAAGAACACATCTGATAAAAGACTTATCCAAAATATACAAAGAACTCTTATAACTCAATAATAAGAAAACAAACAATCTAATTAAAAAATGGGCTAGAAACCTTAACAGACATCCCACCAAAAAAGATATACAGATTGCAAAGAAGTATATGAAAAGATCCTTCACATCATATGTCTTCAGGGAAATGGAAATTAAAACTGTGAGATACCATTGTACACCAACAGAATGGCCAAAATCCAGAACACTGATACCAAATGTTGATGAAGATGTGGAGTAATATGAACTCTCATTCATTGCTGGTGGAAATGCAAAATGCCACTTTGGAAGACAGTTTGGTGGGCTGTTACAAAACTAAATGTATCTTACCATATGATCCAGCAATCACATTCCTTGGTATTTAACCAAAGGAGTTAAAAACTTATATACATACAAAAACCTGTACACAGATGTTTACAGCAGCTCTATTCACAACCACCAAAACTTGGAAGCAAGCCAAGATGTCCTTCAGTGGGTGAATGAATAAACTGTGGTACAACCAGACAATGGAATATTATTCAATGCTAAAAAGAAATGAGCTCTCAAGCCATGAAAAGACATGGAGGAAATTTAAATGCACATTACTACGTGAAAGAAGCCAAAGGTTACATACACTACGATTTCAACTATATGCCATTCCAGAAACGGGGGGAAACTATAGAGATAATAAAAAAAAAATCAGAAGTTGCAGGAAAAGGGTTCATAAGAGATGAATAGGCAGAGCATAGAGGATTTGGGGGACAGGAAAATATTCTGTATAATATAATAATGATGGGTATATGTCATTATACATTTGTCCAAACCCAAAGAATGTACAATACCAAGAGTGAACCATAATGTAAACTAGGATTTGAATGATTATGATGTGTAGGTTTGTCCTTGGTTTGAAAAAAAATTTTGGTGAGTGATGTTAATAATGGAGAAGGCTAGGGCACCTGAGTGGCTCAGTATGTTAAGCGGCTGTCTTCAGCTCAGGTCCCAATCTCAGCATCCTGGAATTGAGCCCCACATTGGGCTCTCTGCTCAGCGACAAGTCTGCTTCTCCCTCTCCCTCTGTGCTCCCTATTCCTTTTGCTCTCTTTCAGATAAATAAAGTCTTAAAAAAAAAAAAAAAAAAAACTTGGAGAAGGTGATGCATGGGGGTGGGGGGTCAGGGGATATGTGGGAAATGTATTTACCATTCTCTCAATTTTGTTATAAGCCTAAAACTGCTCTAAAAAACATAGTCTTTAAAAAAAAGTGATATGAATGCCTAGGCTTAATTTTATTCTCCTGTTTTAGCTTCTCTATTTTTAATGCATACTAGCTTTTCAACTTGGTTTTCTTTTCAATATTTTTAATGATTTGCTTTTTGCCCTGATTATCAAAATTCCTTTAAAAATGTGACTTTACAGGTATCTGGGTGGCTCAGTGGGTTAAGTATCTGCCTTCGGCTCAGGTCACAATCCCAGAGTCCTGGGATCAAGTCCCTCATCGGGCTCCCTGCTCAGCAAGGATCCTGCTTCTTCCTCAGCCCTTCGCCCCACTTTTGTGCTCGCGCTCTCTCTCAAATAAATATAATCTTTGGAGTTAACATTTAACATTTTTCATTGCCTAGGATATTTGAGAGGGAGGGTTCTGTTTTATAATGATTAATGGATTTAAACTTGGATATCTTCCTTTTAACCTAAAAAGCAGATGTTAGATGAACATTTTTCTTAAGGAGTCATTATATAGCTCTAGGGCCCTCTTCTGAATTCCCACTGATCCACTTAAATATTTTCAATTGATTTTTTTTAAATGTTGTTTCCTAAAAAATATAGCTACATAATTTCAGTTTATAATCTATATAGGAAACATTACTTAAAGTGCCCTGAAAATGTTTTTATGCTTGTATGTGTTGGGGTAAGGACATTCTAAAGTGAGGAAATACAAAGAGATGATAATGGAAAGTGGATTTCACTCTTTAACACAAGCATGGCAATGTACAGCTTTAGGAGGAACCTGAAAGCCTAGATCCAGAGCAACAGAGGCAAAATCTTAAAAAATAACTCAGGATGTTGAATTTCATAAGTGGAAAAACACTAAAACAGTTCATAATACCAGAACATTCTTCAGCCTCACTATAAAATGCAAATTTTATTGTGTTTCAAAAAGAGAGCAAGCAAAAGGGTACAAACTTTCAGTTATAAGATAAATAAGGATCTAATGTACAATATGGTGACTATAGTTAATAATACCTATTACATACTTGAAATTTGCTAAGGGAACAGAGCTTAAGTGTTCTGACTGCACACACACACATAACAATATGAGGATATAAGGTGATAGATGCATTAATTAACTTGATGGTGGTAAACATTTCATGATGTATACATATATTAAATCACCACGTTGTACACCTTTTAAAAAGGGGGCAAACAGTATAGGACAGTGATTCATCACACCAATACAGGATTCTAATAGATCTGGATTCAAATCATAACTTGATCACTTCCAAGGTATGGAATATAAAGCATACAAGTAACCAAATCACTTAACCACAGAGTCACAGAGCCTTCATCTGAAAGGGGAGCTAGGCGGTAGTACCTAGCATGTTGGGGTCAAATGGGTGACCATAACAGAAGACTAAACACAGGGCCTTGGCACACAGGCAATAATTTGGTGGCATTAGGCATAATTATCCCTCATGAACAGACTTTTCTTTATGTATGATTAAGTAACTCTACTTGATGAATTGCAAACACCATCTACACTATGATTTGTTATGCCCCCCTTTTAGATGACACGAAGATAAGTTCCTTTATTTGAACTAAGGAGAATGTGCTCTTTTTTTTTTTTGGTCCCTTGTGTAAAAAAGTAATCAGGCCAGTGGTGTGTTATTCTTGTAAAAGAATTCTTAGAAAGTTCAGTGTATGTGACATAGAGATTCTCTATGCTTTTCTATCTTCTCATTACAGTGCCCACTGTTTCAAAAAATCTTTTATCACTTTCTTCTTTGCACAGGTATTTGATAACTGAAAACCACTTTGCTTTGCTTTTGGTGCATCTGTGCTTGAGTATCCTCTCCAGACCTTTAGGTGAGAAGACCTAAGCTTCAAAGCTTCCTGGAAAGAAACTTCAATTCTCATAGAAGCAAGTTACTAAAGGTAAACTACTCCAGTGAGGAAAACATGAAATATTTAGAAAGCTCTCACAAAAGTTCAGAGGTGTTTGCGTGCAGACTTGCCAATTGTAGAAATGAGATCAAGGGCATGGAAATTAATGGGAGCTTCACCCCTAATGTGCTCAAGACAGACATCATGAGCAAAAACAGGTCAACCTTCAGTTTGCTCTAGCTATTATTATTCCTCACAAAGAATCCTAAAACCCATCACAAAGCAAGATGGTGGCATCTAATGCTGAATTCTCTAACACCAGTTTGACTCATCTAAGGCACCTCTGGAAATCATCCTTCTTCCCAGCTATAAATAGAAGTGGCTCAAGCTCCCTGAGAGCAAAGATGGCAGAAAAGGTGTTCCTAACAGCGAATGGCACCCTTCAGGCTACAAGGGCTGCCCAGGGGCCCACTGTCCCATTTGCAGCTGCTTTCTGTGGCTGATTTTTGGCTTGTCAGAGAAACTTTCCTCAGCCTCCATGCACACCAGAGTCTATCTGCCACGGCAGCTGAGCATGTCTCCCAGAGAGGCTGGCGGAAAGCCCAGGTACCTCAGGGATTCCAGGAGGTTGGAGAAGGAATTTTTCCTCTACTTAGACAGGAGTGCAGTTGGCTTGCAATTCTGAACCCAAACTGGATAATTAAGATCAACAAATGTTAAATTAAATAATTATAAAATCTTAACTGAACATTTAAAAAAATAACATAACCCTTTATAGAAAATAACTGCAGTAACACAAGCTGGCCTTTTTTTTTTTTTGGCCTTCCCGAACTTCAGATTCTTTAATAGGATAAGGAGGATAAGGGCCTTACTGGAGAGAGGAAACTAATGGAAGAAACTGTTTAGAAATGACTAGATTTGAAAGTTGACAAAGAAATTTGTCCTATTAAAGTAAGGAAATCCTATTTTATACCTAGATTTGTTTTAGGAAATGAAACTTGGGTAAATATCAGTTACTATTTGGGTTTCAGCAGTATTTTTTTTTTTCAGCAGGATTCTTTAAAATGTAAACCTCAGAATATTAAAATTACAAAAGAATCGAACACATATGATAATAATCTTGGTATTGAATATAACTAACCAACTAGTTTTGAGTATATTGGCAAATTTTTATCACGTTTTATTCAGTTTGTAATATTGAATTTTAGGTTTTTATATTGGAACGGAGTCTATTTGCAAGGTGAAAACTCATCTTCCAGAAATTCTGAAAGTTCTCCCATTTTTAAATGAAATAATCTCAAATTTTCCAAATTCTGCAATTTGTTTAGGAAAAATATCCTATCATTTTCCTTATACACAAGCAGCATTCATTTGCATTAAAGTTACAAGATGTATTGATTTCTTTTATTATAATTGCTATGACAAAAACAATCTTTAATTATCTGACTTTTGCTTTTTTTAAAGATTTTATTTATTTATTTGATAGACAGAGATCATAAGTAGGCAGAGAGGCATAGAGAGAGGAGGAAGCAGGCTCCCCGTGGAACAGAGACCCCAAAGCAATGCAGGGCTTGATCCCAGGACCCCAGGATCATGACCTGAGCTAAAGGAAGGTGCTTTAACCCACTGAGCTACCTAGGTGTCCCATCTGACTTTTGATTTTTTTAACAGGAATTTGTAAATATGCTGGATTATTAAGTATGAAATCTATATCCACCCCAAACCATGGTGATGCTACATAAAGAGAACGTAATGCTTTCTTTTGGAAATTCAAAGAAGAGGGTAGGTTTCCTTATTATGATTTCCTTAGTATAGTTTCCTATTAGTCTGGGTGCTCAAGAGGCTCACATACTATTAAGTGTGTCTTCAAGTCTTCCCCAGCAACAATGTGACTGTACTGTGTTAGAAGAGTTAAAGTACCCTGGCTTTTTCTTCTCCATACATACCCTCAAGGAACTGGAAATAGGCTGAGTCTTATTAGCAAATGCTCCCTTTTAAAGCTTGATTTGTCCACTCATTTATCTGTCCTACTGCTATCCCAGGTAGCTGAGCTGATTATCCAGACTCTAACATGTTGCAATGTTCATTTATGTTTTGATCAATACTGGAATAGCACACATGTTTCAAATCTATCCTCTAACACACACACATTATTTATGGAGTCCTCTAAATGCTTATGTTGTTTCACAGTTAAAATAATTATAGCTGTTGTCTTTGATTATTCATCTTATTCTAAGATATCCACCACATGCAATCTTTACTAGCCTGGGGAAATGGAGTAGTTAAGTTACCAAGTCTAAGGGGAATGACATAAACTAGGAATTGGTAAAACAACCAAATAAGCAAAACACTTGACCAGTCTATCCCTTCAGTACCTGTGCTATAATTTTTCCCTTGTTAGTGTTCACAGAATTTTATGGAAGGTACTTATGTTAGTTTGGATTCCGCCAGAATTAGATCCCCCAGAATTAGTGAGGAGAGGTTGAGTGCTAGTATGTAGTTGAAAGCTGATCTCAGGAAGCACCAATAAGGGAGTACAGAAGTGAGATAAAGATAGGTACGTAGCTGAGTAGGTTACCGCCTTAAGCAACTGTCATGCTAGGGAATGCTGGGAGACAATACAGAATATTCGTCAGACTTATCCCACCTGGCAAACAAGAAGCTGGAAACTTACTTCTAACTTGAATATGTTATTCACTGAGGATGCTCCTGGTCACAGTATCCTCTGGGCACGCCCCACCTGCCCTGCATGAGGTCCAGAAGCCCTCAGCTAGAGAGAGACAAGACTTGCAGCAATGACATGTGCTAGTATGGCCAAGGTTGAGAGGGTTATGGGCAGAAACAAAATAAAGGGTGGGTACCACTCTCTTTTACATAGCAAGTAATGTCAAAATATTTCAAGTTATACTTTAACGGATTTAACAAGACTGCTATTTATGCAACAATAGTTTTTCAATTGCCTATGATGGGCTAGAAAGCATTGTGCTATGCTAGAGTTCTATCACAAAGTTTTTTGCAAATCAAACGCCCATTCTCATTGAGTTTTTTGCTGTTCTTACAGATTTTCACACTTAGGTGTGCATAAAGCATTCCTTACCATTTCCTCCCAGAAACAGAAACGTCCTAAAGAGGCTGGTAGGGAATCTTTTGTACCAAATACCTTAGTTCTCCCACCCTCCCATCCATCTCTATCAGTTTTCAAATTCTTGATAAAAGCGCAACTATGCTAGAATTTCAGCAGGACTTTTTTCTTTTTATTTCCAAGGCCTGGTACAAAGTGAAAGAAAATCCTGCTCAACAGCCTTATATTTATTCTCAAGATATTAGGAATTATGGACTAGGTATTGGAAAACCTATAAAAACTTGCAGTTTATGAATAGGTAAAATCATAAATGTATTGTTAAATATGATATAGTACGTAGAAATGCTTCAAAACATACCCTATCTTATCAAGCCAAGTGAAGCATTTCCCTACCACATGGACATTAAACTATCATTACATTTTCAAAATGTCTCAGCGTAAACCTTGGGAATAAACAGCAAAGCTGTGAAGTCAGGTCTGCAAGGAGTTAATTCTGCTCAACTCACTGATTATGTTTGGCAATGGAAGGATAAGGGGGGGGGGAACATTTTGAAATTTCACAGCAATTATACAGTATTATGTTAGTCTGAGCTTTCAAGTTACATATATTTCATCCTCATAAAACTTTTCTGAGGTAAAGTGCTGCTTCATTCCATTTTCTAAATAGAAAATTTGGTAGCACTGAAGATTTCTCTGCCAGCCCTGCAAGGAGCTAGAAGGGGATGATGAAGGTAGTAGCTGCCATGTCGCCTCCTACCTTTGTTGCAGAAAACCAAATATCATGCCACAGGCCACTGGCACTCTGAAAGAATCCCTTCTAAGACTGGAAAAGTTCAGTGTTTCTCATCAACATACAAGCAGAAAATAGCAAGACTAAAAAAAAAATCCTCACTTCATTTTGAATGGAGATTACCAACCATTCTAGAAGCCTCTTCACAGTAGATGGATTTATACTTAGTCACTATGATATTAAACTGGGACTTTTAAATATGAGTTGACATATAGCAAAAAAGCATAGTTTATTATTCTGTAGCTTATATTTTATTATGTAGAACAAGCTCTTCATTTTTAAAAGGTTACCTAATATTTCAATTAAGTTTCAAGATTCAATGGATGTATCACTATTACCACTTTAACAGAGTTCTTACTAAATATGCATGATTTGTTTTAATAATGTTTAAGAGATATAATTTATTAAGTATTCCTGCTCTGGAGCTATTTTACAATCTAACGGACACATTGAACTGAGTCATGAAACAGCTCTCTAATTAGAAATAGATAGTCAATATGTAACAACCCATTTATGTAAATTTAAGAGTTTTATTAGGATATAAGATTATACATCCATATAATTTATGCAAAACATCTCTTATAACCTTTATTTATAAGAAAGGATAGTCCCAAATCTTGAAGGGCTTTAAAAATTTAAACAAAAGTATTATTTTACTTGATACAAGTGTACCAAAATATTTCAATTGCCTAAGTTAACAGTGTTATCACACTCAAGAAAAAAAGAAGTGCCCCAAAAACAAGTATCATATTTGTAAACAAGAAAAAAAAATGTATTTTTAATAAAAATAACAATGTATGGGGCACCTGGTGGCTCAGTGGGTTAAAGCTTCTGCCTTCGGTTCAGGTCACACGATCCCAGGGTCCTGAAATTGAGCCCCCCACATCAGGCTCTCCTCTCAGCAGGGAGCCTGCCTCCTCCTCCTCTCTCTCTCTGCCTGTCTCTCTGCCCCTTTGTGATCTCTGTCAAATAAATAAATAAAATTTTTAAAAATGTGTATGTCAATTATGCCTCAATAAAAATGATAATTTAGAATGATAAATAAATCACTATTAATAGTTCTGAATATTTTTAAAACAAAATAACTCTGTAGTTTGATTCTACACAAACAATTTGATAAAACCACAAATGATTCATCAACTCCTGACACAAACTGTGTCTTTCTTTACTAGAAGAGCTAGCAAACATATGTGACCAGAAGAACATTTGTTAAAGACACACTGGCAACATACCAAGTAGATCGTAATGTTCATACAAGTGAAAGTAAAATTGTATATGCTAATCACAGTGACAGACTTGAGTCTGGTGCTGGTAAGAAGCCAGTTTAAATTATTAGGTCAAAGACATCATCTGGTCATTTTTTTCTCCCCTCCCAAAGGACTCTTAGATTCTTCAGCATCTAAGCCAATTTTTCCAAAACCTCTTTTTAAAAAATTTTATTCTTCCACATTTTAAATCTGATGTCAAGCAGGATTTCTACATACTGAGTGGAAGTATTTTTTAAAAAGTTTACTGCTAAGCTCAGTTCAAAAGCACATCAGGCTAATATTGTTGACAATTTTTTTTGTGAAGGATTGGGACCCTCCAATCTCCTAGTCAGCAGCAATGCTCATAATAGGATATGATCTTATTGAGGATTTTAACCTAATGACAAAGCCACATTATTCTTAATAGGTGCAACATGAGAAGAGATACTCTTAACATACTTCAGGACTGAAGATATGCAATCAAAAGATATAAGCGCACTCTTAATTCATCAAAGGGAAGCGCTAGCAAAGAAAATCTAAGTGATTACAAGTGACCTGGGTTTTGATATGTCTGAAAAAAAGAGAATATTTTTGTTAAGTAAATTAACTTGCTGTATTGTCCATCAAATACACAATTATCCCAATTGTCACCTGATAAGTATCAACAAATCAATTATTTTTGCAAAAACTGACTCAGGGAAATAAGACTGGAGACCAGTTTTCACTGAGAGACAGTCTCAAAGAAATTCTATATGACAGCATCCAAATGCTGGACTAAACAGAGAACTGTTATCTCTCCTTGCCTTAACAGTGGTAAAAAAAAAAAAAAAAAAAAAAAAAAATTGGATGCTTTGCTTTGGAGGGGAACTTTATCTGATCTGACCTCCTACCCTAGGGTTATCAAAGGATCAGAGTTCTTAGAGTCCTTTTGGATTGGGAAATACAACCTAAAAGTTGAAATTTTATCATAAAGAATTTTTCCAGCTTTATTGAGGTACATTGAGGTAAAATTAACATGTAATATTGTGTAAATTTAAGGTACATGTTGATTTGACTCATATGCATACTGCAAAATATGGTTACCAAATAACATTAGTGGACACTTTTATCACCTTAAATAATCACCTTGTGTAGTGAGGAGTGAGAACGTGTAAGATCTAGTCTCTTGGCATCTTTCAAGTATATAATCCAGTATTGTTAAGTATAGCAGACATACATCCTCAGAATTTATACATCATACAACTGGAAGTTTGTACATTTGACCAACATCTCCCCATTTCTTCCATCCATAGCCCTTGGCAACCACAACTCTACTTTCTGTTTGTTTGATTTTTTTAGTTCAGCTTTCGTAGAATCCACATATAAGTAAGATCACACAGTATTTCTTTCTCACTCTACCTTATTTCACTCAGCGTAATGCCCTCAAGTTTCATCCATATTGGTGCAAATGGCAGCATTTCCTCCTTTTTTAATGACTGGATTGATGGCCCTGTGTGTGTGCGCATGTGTCTGTGTGCGTGTGTCTATGTATACCACATTTTCTATATCCATTCACTCATTTATAAACATTTAGGTTGTTCCCATGTTTGGGTTATTTTAAATAGTGCTGCAATGAACATGGGAGTGCAGATAGCTCTTTTGAGATCCTGTTTTCATTTCCTTCAAATATATCCCCAGAAGTCAGATTGCTGGATCATAGGATAGTTCAATTTTTAATTTTGGGGAGAATTTCCATATAGTTTTCCATAGTGGCTATACCAATTTACATTCCCATCAACAGTCCACAAAGGTTCTTTTTTTCTCCAAATTCCTGACCAACAGCTGTTATCTCTTTTTTATGACAGTCATTCTAACAGGTGTGCAGTAATATGTCATTACGGCTTTGATTTGCATTTCTGTGATGATTATATCACAAATAATTTTTAATTATCAATACTGGTATATTTCCCTCAGACGTATAGGTTTGTAATCCTTACCATTAGTTATGCTTGAATTGATGTGCTATCTTTGAAAAAGCCATTACTACCCACACATGAATCAGTCAGTAGTGGTAACTTTTTCTTTCAAACTTTCCACATCCTAATGTTTTGCAGGTTCCTTTGAAAACACTACATTATTATATTTTTTAACACTGTCCAACAGTCTTTGAGATTGAGATAATTTGACCATTTTCCATTTTATGTCATTACCAAAATATTGGTTGTGACCTGGCCATCTCATCCTTTCTATTTGTTCCAACTCTATTCACAATTTTTTTTTTTAAGTTTTAATTTTTGGTTTCCTTTTAGACTGAATGTGCTTTTGATTAGCATTTCACTTTTTCATCCAGTATTATACAGTTTTCTATTCTCCCAGATTTACTCTAGAAATTATAGCACACATTCTCAATTTATCAAAGTCGTATGCCCCTCCCTCTTCAGATAATTCAAGGACCCAAAAGGCCAATTTAAGTTCATTTAACTTCCCCTTGACTCATACAATTTTTTTGTTTGTGTATTTTAATTCTCTCAACTCAATTTATTAAATTTCATTATTATTTTGTAAAGCCAAATTTCATTTTGCTTTATGTTACACATTTATCATCCTTTTTGCTCTTTATCATTTCCTATACCTGTGGGATCATTTTTTTTCATCCACAAATTAACTCTTTTAGTGCAGGTTTGCTGGTGATGAAGTAAGATTTTGTTTGGCTTTTCCTTTGTCTGATTTTCCCATTTTTTATACTTTGTTGTTTTATGATTATTTCCATTGAGTATAAATTTATAGATAAGCAATTATTTCCATCCAATACATTGCATAAAACATTTCACTGTCTTCTGTCTTCTCCTGGTGTTGCAGATGTTCTGTCTAACTTTTGAAGGAAAGCTGTGTTTTCCCTCTTGTATTACTGGTTCTGTAATTTTATTGTGATGTGTCCAAATATGGTCTACTTTTAAAAAATTTACTTGGTGGGACGCCTGGGTGGCTCAGTTGGTTGGAAGACTGCCTTCGGCTCAGATCATGATCCCGGAGTCCTGGGATCGAGTCCCGCATAGGGCTCCCAGCTCCACGGGGAGTCTGCTTCTCTCTCTGACCTTCTCCTCGCTCATGTTCTCTCTCACTGTCTCTCTCTCAAATAAATAAATAAAATCTTTTAAAAAAATTTACTTGGGATTGGACTCCTTAAATCTTTGGATTAAAATTTTTAATCAGTTCTGAAAATTCTGTAGGCATCATCTTATCAAATATTGCTTCTGCTTCCTTCTTTCCTTTCCTTCTAGAACTCTATTATCTATTAAATGCCTGGAAAGTCCTCCCACTATTCTCTTGTCCTCCTTTCTTTATCTTAACCTGACAATCACAATTGATTCTTCTGCCTCAACTTCCAACTTGGTAAGTACCTCTTCTTTTGTATCTAATTCAGTAAATTTTTAGTTTCAGTTATTGTATTTTCAATTCAAAATTTCAATATGATTATTTTTCAATTCTGCTATTTCACCCTTGCATAGATTTTAAAGTATGGGTACCTTTCCTCAATGAAAATACCAAAAATATATTTATTTTTTTATTTAGTGGTATTGCAGTTTGCATCTGATAGCTTAGATATCTTAGGTCCTGGCGGGCCTAATATTTCTTTTCAACTTCTCATTTTCATATAATTTCAAAGCTACAATAAATTTCTAAGAGTAAAAGTAATACATAGAACATCCACATAACCTTTCCTTGATTCAATACTGTTAACATTTTGACTCTTTGCTCTACTGTTCTATTTATAAATATATGTAATACATGTAAGTGTCTCTAAATAAATATTATGTGTAATTCTCTTTAAATAAATGTTATGTATAATTCTTTCCTGAACAATTGTAAAGTAAGTTATACACAAAATTCCACTCATAAAATCTTTAGTGTTCAGTTTCTAAGATGAGAATATTATCTTATATAACTACAAGACAGCTACCAATAAGCTAATTTAACATCATTATAATACTGCAATGACTCAATGTTTGTGTCCCTCCAAAATTCCTATCTTGAAATCCCAATCCCAATGTGATGGCATCTGGAGGTGGGTCCTTTGGGAGGTAATTGGGTCATGAGGATAGTACCCTTATGAACAGGTTTAGTGCCCCTATAAAAAGAATTCGTAGAGCTTGCTAGCTCTTTCCATCATGTGAGTGAGGATACAGTGAAAAGTCAGCAGTCTCCAATCTAGAGGAGGTCTCTCCCCAGAAACCCAACAATGCTGACACTCTGATCTCAGACTTCTACGCTCCAGAACCAAGAAAAGTAAATTTCTGTTGTTTATAAGTTACCCTTTCTATGGTACTTTGTTATAACAGACCAAACTGACTAAAACAAATATTCTTATCTAGTCCTCCATCCAGGATTCTATTTTATGAATTGAGACAATAATGTCACTTTTTAAAAAAATCTTTTATTTATTTATTAGACACACAGAGAGAGATGACACGTAGGCAGAGAGGCAGGCAGAAAGAGAAGGGGGGGGAAGCAGGCCCCCTGCTGAGCAGAGAGCCCAATGGAGGGCTCGATTCCAGAACCCTGAGATCATGACCTGAGCCGAGAACAGAGGCTTAACCCACTGAGCCACCCATATGCCCCAATGTCACTTTCTTTTTAAAGATTTATTTATTTGAGAGAGAAAGAGCAGAGAGAGGAGCAATGGGAGTGGGAGAGAAATCCTCAAGTAGACTCCCCACCAAATGCAGAGCCCGATGTGGGGCTTGATCCCAGGACCCTGAGATCACAACTTGAGCCAAATCAAAAGTCAGTCCCTTACCTAACTGAGCCATCTAGGCACCCCAGTAATGCTACTTTATACCATATTTATCTTTGTGGTACAGATTCTAATTTAAGATCATGTATAGCATTTAGTTGTGATGACTCTTTAGTCTCCTTTAATTTGGGACATTTCCACAACCTCTGTCTTGTTTTATAACACTGACATACTTGAATAACATAGTCTTGCTCTCCCTCTTTTAAATAGAATGACCTTTCATTAAGGCTCATCTGTTGTTTCTCAATGATTAATTTATACATTCTGAACCATCCTATTATATAAATGATACTGTCTCCCTGTCAGAACATTATATCAAGAGGCCTGTGATGACCATCTGCCCTTCACTGACAATGTTCATCTTGATGACCTGTCAATGTGTATTTGGTTTGAATGTATACTGAGTATTACACATGAAAAATTATTCACTAAAACATTTCAAGCCTAAAATCATACTTCCTTCAGAGAGGATTTTCATTTTCTTCTGCCACACACTCAGGATGCTACCGGCTTGAACCACCTTAATCTGATTTCAAGGTTTGTGGTTTTCCAGGCTACCTATATAACATACAGGTGGATTGCAAGTTGATGCAAAGAAAAGTTGGCTTCCAATAAACTTACTGTAAGGCTCAGCTTCTTAAAAGTCCAGTCCCAAAAGAGGGATAGTTAGTTATCCCCCTATGGAGGATTCCATCCAGACCCACAAGATCACCAAGATTACAACTCAGTCTCTCATTTTTCTTTTGGATGGTAAAAATATGCTCCAATGGTAGACGCAGCTCTCTCCCAGATTTCAGCACTATAATCCTTCATTACCTTTGTTACTTTTAAGGTTTTCATTTTCATGCAACTTTTGTTGGTGGTGGAAAATATGGTTCAAATTAATATGTGCATCATCACTGGAAGTTATGGTTAACAGAAAATGATCTGTTATCTAATGGCCATTGTTATCTAATGGCCATTGGGCAATTTTTGCATTCGCCCAAATGCTAATGAGTTTTGTTCTGTTCCCTTGGAGTCTATACATCTTTTCTCACAAAAATTAACCCAGAAATAAGGAATGGCAGCTTCCAAGAAATTCAGAAAGCTGAAGTTTATTTGTAGCAACTCAAATGAAGTGGATGTAATTTCTTTTTGTATCCTCAACAGCTTTTGTTAGGCTCATGATCAGTCCTTATATGTAGTTCCAGAGAAGAAATGTATAGAGGCATGTGAGTCAGCACTCTTTTCTCCTGATCACATTGATTCAGTCACGTCACCCAAATTGTGACCTTTCCCAGAGTTATGGGACAAGAGCTTCATGCTATTTCTTTTTTTTTTTCTTTTTCTTTTTTTCTTTTCTTTTCTTTTCTTTTCTTTTTTTTTTTTTTTTTTTTACCAGTTTTGACATCTTTAATTTGGAGATTGCCAACCTTGGGGTGAGAAAGGGGGCATGTGAGATGTGAGGAGGAGAAAGAGAAACTACCTGACAATGAAACCAAGGGGAAGCTAGCCATAATACAATGAAGCAGGGCTACAGAATACCTCCACACCCCTGGTCGGAAAACTTTGATCCTGCCACAACTGAATTTACCCCTTAGGTCACTCAGTGATACAAACCAATAAATTTTTCTAACCTATTTTGAATTGGAATTCTGCCTCTGGCAACTCATAGCTCAGACTGATTAAAACATTTTAAATTCTATGTCCACAATAAAATTCTCTGCGTAACTACAGAGTATGTCTCCTCTCAGAACTTGCAGGTCAGTAAGCAATAACCAAATGAGGAGGAGAAAGCATATAAAATGATAAATTGTGTAATAGGAATTAAATCTAAACGGAAGAAAAGTTGGAAATGCTAATAGCACATTTAGCTTTCACATAGTCAAATCTTTTAGTGTTTTTATTATTGATAAGTTGCCTTAGGAAATATAAAATGCACATACATGATAAGTGTCCAATACTGTTCCCCAGTGAGTCCACAGCACTTTGGTTTCTGCCATTATCCTCATATAGCACGTAGAATCAAAAGCCAGACATTAGCAAACAAGATAATTCATACTCAAAGTGCTTGAACATAGCTGAAGTGTTTCTTCCCTGTTTCCAAGACCACCATTCTCTCTCTGTGGATCTCTGAAATAGCTCTAAATCATTTCTTACTGGGCCTCCTCTTTCCTATTGTGAGCTCTACACCTGGCAGCCAGAAACCCTTCAACCCATCTTCCCAGTCAAAACCCTCCATCTGTTGACACTTCCAAGTGTATAATCCTTTCTACAGACTACAAAGGGCTTATTTTCCTTACCTTTCCAATCTCACCTACCATTCTTCCTTACTCCTTCCCTCTAGTAGCACTAGGTTGACTAAAGTGTTTCTGACACACCAGGCTTATTCCTTCCACAGCATCTCTACCTGGAGGATTTGTTCCCAAATAGTAATGTAGGAACAAGGCATGGTCCTTTTTTAAATTCAGGTCTCTGCTCAATATCACATCTTCTGAAAAACCTTTCTTAACCTTACCTAAAACCTAAAGTTCATACTTCTATTAGTGCCTATGCCCTTCTTCTTTGTTTTTATTATTTTTTAAGGTTCTATTTACTTATTTATTTGAGAGAGAGAGAGAGTGAAGAGGAGCAGAGGGAGAGAGACAAGCAGATTTCTGGCTGAGTGTACAGAGCCCAACATGGGGTGTGGCAGGGTCTCCATCCCATGACCTTGACTGAGATCATGATCTGAGCCTAAATCAAAAGTCAGAGACTTAATCAACTGAGCCGCCCAGGAGCTCCTGATTTTGTATTTATTCATAGCACTCACACTACCTGATATGCTATTCTATTGCTTCTATGTTGCCTCTCTCCTCCTTCCCCTGTCCTGCCTCCTCCCCCAGTCTATTACCTTCCTCACCAAGTAAAATGTAAACTCCATGAGAATATAGAGACTTCGCATTCTCAGCCCTTAAAACAAAATCTGGCACATAAAAGGGACTAAAACTAGAGTTGAATACAGAACTATAATTGAGGCTAAATATTTTTTAGTTTTTAAGTTAGCCAATAAATAAATACATAAATACATACATACATACTCTGCAAGGAAGATATTGGCTCACCAGACAAATATAAGTTGCTCAGTGAAAATAATGCATTCCACTGAAAAAAATTAAATCATAAACAAGGTTGCACATTGCTAAAAAGAAAACAGTTCACTCTTTATGTCTACACAGAAAATTTTGTATATATTCTCGTTCATTGTTTTTGTGGTATGCACATGACATTTCTGTTAAAACTAATACTTATTGCATTGTGTACGATATCCAAATATTCATTAATGCACTAGTTATTCATTCAGTTGAATTGTAGTTCACGCTTGTTTTGGACAACAGCATTTGCTAAAAAACAAAAGGTGAGTAAAATACATAAATAAAGAAAAGAATCTATATACTTCTTTCTGATTATGGTATACCTATTTGAAAAATTAAAATATAATCCTAACTTTGCTATATATGTATTTTCCAAATTAAATTTTTCAAAATCATCAAGTTAAATTGGTTTATAAGGTATTATCTTTTCACCCTTCATTGTTAATGAACTGGGTTCTTGGAATTATAGTGTGACTTGAAGATAACATGCATATTCATTATTTTCTAATTCATTAGATGACTAAGATTAGAAAGCAACCTAAATAATTTTTAAAAGGAAGGTCCATGTCACTATGACCACTAGAACATACAATTACACATATAACCTACACTAATTTTGCCACACATAAGAAGTGGTTCATAAATATGAAGTAATACCCAAGACATGGATATATGATTCTAAAGTACATAAACTCTTGAGCCTCCATCTTTCTTATGTTTTCATATTATCTATTTCTTCATTCTGAGGAACTCTGAAAATCTTGCTCTTTTGTGGGGGGGATATCTTAGAGTACAATAATTTAGTTTTGAGCTAGCACTGTATATATAAAAAGTAACTGAAAAGAAAGCAAAACAAATGTGAGGAAAGAAAAACAATAATAATGATTAATGCTGAATCTACCTTTTCTGTTCTGGAGCATCTAGTATCAAATATAGACCAAGTTACACTTAACAGTGTTCAGTCAGAAGCTATGAGAAGTCAGTTTCTTGAAATACAACATTAATATGTTTAATTTTTTAAAAAAAGTCATGATTGTGATTCATGGCCCCTCAGATGTTAAGCTAGGTCCTGCTGGGTAAATTACTTTTGCAAGTGGAAAAGCTGCAGATATAAATATGACAATGAATATGACTTTAAGAGAGCTAGGAAACAAGGCTTCAGGTGTAAGTCATCAGTTCAAACAGGAGTTAATCACTGAGTTTCTGAATACTAAAATCTTTGCTTTAGATATTTTTGGATATTTTTCAGAATTTTATATACATGAAAATGATCAGCCATCATAAAGAGTGATATAAAATACTGAGGGCAAAATACAGATTTGAAATCCTATCTGAGTTATAGGGGAAAACTAAGTAGGGGATATCATTTTCCCATCACCAACTAAAAAAATGAAATAAACTATCACCCTAAAATGAGGCTTTAAAAAAAAAATCTAATAGTAGTAATGCACTCAATTCCTCATTCCCATTCTCCCTCCCCACCAACCAAAGGTTTGGTTAGCAGCCAAATCTCTTAATTTATTTTTAAACTGACTATCTGGAGGGAATCTTATTGGAGGATTTTTTAAATATCCCTCACTTCATTTCTCCATTTTAAATTGCAATGTGAAATAGTAAAACAGCATAGTAAACTATATGACAAAGAACATGAATAAGACAGAAATTAGAGTCAAAGTTAGAGGAAGATGGACTTGTTTTTCCATTTATTAGACTAACCTGGGCCTGTTTTCTTGAAATCTCATTTCTTGCAATAGATATAAATAGATTTAGATACACATATATTCATATATACATATACATAAGCACATTTATGAACATGTGTGTATGTATGTATATCATAAATTTCACCTCCTTTATTCAGTTTAGAACACTTTTTGTTCGAAGCTCTGGTGTTGGATCCCTGGCTCTATCCAAAACACACTTTTAAATCTTAGAAATATTACCTAACCTTTATCTTGTTCTTAGTTTCAACATCTATAAAATGGAAAACCTACCTCCTAAGGTTTTGCTAAGTTTGAAGTCATATTATGTCAATAAAATGATTAACACATAGTAACACTAGTACTAACACATAGTAACACTTCCAAAGTTATTTACTCTGAAACGCTCTCAGTGAAAAGCTCAATGAGGCAGGAACTATTGTCCCATTTACTAAAATGGTATTTTAACTTTATTTTCCAATTTTGTTATGTCACCCCTACTCCTAATCATGGACTAAACATTTAATTATAAATGTTATTTTATTTTAATTTTTTATAAACTTAATTTTAAATAAATGTGTTTTTAGAGACTTCAAGCTATTCAAAGTTTTTTTAATAAAAATACTCACAAGTTGAAGCTATTATCCAGTGTCGGTGGGAAATTTGAAAGTGAAATCTCTGAGTGTGGCTAGGAAAAGACAAGGGAAGAGAAGATCTTGGCAGTGATATGGCTAAAATGTACAATGGAGGAAGGTTTCTGAACTTATAGCAAAACAGAGGGGCACCTGGGCTGCTCAGTCAGTTAGATTAAGAACCTGCCTTCAGGGCGCCTGGGTGGCCCAGTGGGTTAAAGCCTCTGCCTTCGGCTCAGGTCGTGATTCCAGGGTCCTGGGATCGAGTCCCACGTCAGGCTCTCTGCTCAGCGGGGAGCCTGCTTTCTCCTCTCTTTCTCTCTCTGCCTGCCTCTCTGCCTACTTGTGATCTCTGTCAAATAAATAAATAAAATCTCTAAGAAACAACAAAAAAAAGAATCTGCCTTCAGCTCCAGTCATGATCTCAGGGTCCTGGGATTGAGCCCCACATTGTACTCTCAGCTCAGTGGCATGTCTGCTTCTCCTTCTCCTCCTCTGTGGTCTGTCTTGCTTTTGCTGTCTCTCAAATAAATAAAGTCTTTAAAAAAATTAAGCACAACATGATGTATTCTTTAAAATGTGACCAAGCCTCAGATGATAGTCCTGGCCGGCCGTATATGGGGCATTGTCCAAAGCAAGTCCTCTAGAAAGCATTTCTTTCCACTGCGACTTCAAAATGATCCCATTATCACTGGTGTACCATCTCAGAAAATAACATCTTTATTATGAAGAAATTCAAAATCAGCTCACTTGACAGGAAAGATAAGTAGACAGAACTGTAAAACAGTGCTTCAAACATGAGATGACACTCTTCTCATTGCAGTCTCCTTGAAATTAACTGTGAGCTTTACACTTTGAAGATAATGTGATAATCAACTGGGCAAAGATAACAAGATAGTCTATGATACAAAATGCACTTCAGTAAAGAGAGATAATGCCACCACATTCATTTTCCAAAGAGCTAGTGGGGGAAAAACATACTTCACATTTTCCCTTCCTACTTCGCGTCAACTTAACAAACTAACTCATATGTAAAAAAGGGGGAGGGTATTTTTCTCATTGTATTTTAGTTATTTGCTTTTTCTTAAAGATACACAACTGTCATGGGCAAGCTTATCTAGTGTCCATCTATTCCACAGGGTAATCCTATGTGCATGATATATTTGCTAGGTTATTAACTTTCCCTGCATATATTTTAATGAAATATGTAGAGTTTAATTAAGAATTAGGAGACAGTCTGATTTGGCTTAGAGTGTTTGATAAGGAGAACGATCAGCATGATAGAAGCTTAGTGAGCGGAGGGGAGAATGTTGGGAGATTAAGTCTAAGAAGCAGGCAAAAGGCATGTTCAGGACTGTTCAAAATATCTGAATTTTTCTTCCAAAGAGAAAAAATATCTATCACAAGGAATGAGACTGAAAAGAAGTTCAGTGATTAAGATGTCTTTAGATGTATAGAAGGAAGTGAGAGAGCACTTATGAAGAAAACATGCATTGCACTGCACATTCCAGGATAAACTCACCTTCATATAAAAGATGAAAAATCACACATCACTGAGTAGTGGTAAAAAACATAACCAAACACTATGATTTATATTCAGTGCAAAATATCAAAGACAAAAGGGAAAAGATCAAGTGTAATTTTTTTTTTAATTTAAAATGTTGTAAAACATTCTAGAAAACGGGATAAAAAGATAGGGAATGAATTACCTGTTTTCCCACCACTTTACAAGCCATTTGTAATTTCAGTGTTGTTACATGCAGGTTTTATACAGCTATGGTAGAACTAATATGTAATTTTGTACCATGTTTTGCCCAAGAAACATTACAGCATATGTATTTTATTTTATTATAATTCTCATATCTACTTTTAATTGTTGTATGTTATCCTCAATTTTACATGCCTAGATGTATTATTGGCCATTTGAGTTGCTTCTGATTTTATATTTTACATAATACATCCATCAACATCTTCAAACATAAGACCTTTTCCATATTTTATACTATTTCCTTAGGATAGATTCCCAGAAGGAATATTAATGGATCAGACAGTATGAATATTTTGTAGTTTTTTTCCCAATATGCTGCCAAATTGCTTTTCAAAAGGGCTGTGCCAATTTTAATTGCAACGAACAGTTTCTGAACGCACCCAGTTCACTGCATCCTTGCCAACATGGGACATGATTATTTTTAATATTGTCATTTAGTAGATGAATATCAAGCACTCACAATGCTCATATAATTTATTAGTCTAGTAGGCCAGAGGATAGGAAAAGAGAAGATTTGAAATTAAGGAACAATCTGACAAAATTTCCCTATTTTCATAGCTATATTTGTGGTCAAGATGGTTAAGCAGATGCTGGAAGATCACCAAACAAAATTAGTTCACAATAAATTGCATACCTACAAAGCATGCTGATAGATAAGTTTAAACCTGGGCAGGAGTCTCTAGGGAAAGAGGATGAATGGAAGTCTTGGGTCCAGTCTCGTTCAGCATTATTTTTTTTTATTTGTTTATTAGAGAGAGATCACAAGTAGACAGAGAGGAAGACAGAGAGAGAGAGGGAGAAGCAGGCTCCCCGCTGAGCAGAGAGCCCGATGCGGGGCTCAATCCCAGGACCCTGAGATCATGACCTGAGCTGAAGGCAGAGGCTTTACCCACTGAGCCACCCAGGCGCCCCTCATTCAGCATTATTAATCATGCAACTGAAGACAAGAAAAGCAAGATAATCGAATGAGAAAACAAACGCACATTCATTTTCAAAGTAAACAAACACATATATCTAAATCCAGTGATTCTATGTCTAGGTCCTACAGATTCTTGCATATGTGAAATAATGTACAGAAAATTATTAATGACAGCATTGGTTGTGTTAGCCAGAATATTTGAAAAAATGAAACTGTTCATCAGGAGGGGACTGTTTAATAACAAATAAATTACGGTAGTTTCAACAGATGTTATACCATGGAGCTTAAAAATGAGGAAACTTAATGTACCTACTTTGACTGTCGCCCAAGATTGCTGAGTTTAAAAAGCAGGAAGAAAAGTATGTTAAAAAAAATGTTACCATCTGTATAGAAGCTGAGAAATGGAAAAGAAAGTTTCAAAGTTTAGTGTTTGTATGGGCTTGGCAATCTCTGAAAATACACTAAGCAACAAATGAGTGGTTACCTATTGGGGGGCATGAGGACTGAGTGTAAAGGACAAGGATAGAGGAGAGAGAATTTTTACTGTGTATTTTTTGTATATATTATCCATTTGGAAACTGTATACATTAATTTAATAAGAGAATAATAACAACAAAATTGGTCCTATCCTATAGTCTGGAATGGAACTAGCTATCAGATTGTACATCTCCATGAGTCACAAGAAAGTGGTGGCTTTTAGAGGGACCAATGATCAGCCAATTTTCTTTCTCCTCTTCTGTTCTTTTCCAATTAATGCATTACTTGTTCAAGTATAAGTCACAAGATCATCAAAATCATTCTGTATAGAGCTCAGCCAATATGCCAGAGTAAACTGCTATTGAAAAATGTATTATAATAATAGCATACTTATGCTTTTAGGAAAATTCCACCCATTGCTATATCGAGACCCCTTTGTTCTTCAGTATGTGTAATTTCTAAGCAGTAGGTATGAATCAAAAAAAACAAAAAAACAAAAAACATTTAGGGGCGCCTGGGTGGCTCAGTGGGTTGGGCCTCTCTGCCTTCGGCTCGGGTCGTGGTCTCGGGGTCCTGGATCGAGCCCCGTGTCGGGCTCTTTGCTCAGCGGGGAGTCTGCTTCTCTCTCTCTCTCTCTCTCTCTCTGCCTGCCTCTCTGCCTACTTGTAATCTCTGTCCGTCAAATAAACAAATAAATAAATCTTTAAAAAAAAATTCAACCATTCAACTATATTTGCTCTCTAGTTTATATAAAGACACCTGGTTTTCCGTCTTGGGATAATAAAATTTAACAGAATACTTAATTGTACTTAACAAATAGCTGGACCAGACTATAATTTATCTTCTTAAGATATAGTAGCTCATATTGCCTCAATTTAAGCATGAGCTAATGAGTATTAGCAGAGTAACTAATGAAAAACACATACATATCAGTACATGTAATCACTTTTATTCTTTTTTTAACTTCTTTTTTTTTTTTTAAAGATTTTATTTATTTATTTGAAAGACGGAGATCACAAGTAGGCAGAGAGGCAGGCAGACAGAGAGAGAGAGGGAAGCAGGCTTCCTGCGGAGCAGGGAGCCCGATGCGGGGCTCGATCCCAGGACCCTGAGATCATGACCCGAGCCAAAGGCAGCAGCCCAAACCACTGAGCCACCCAGGCGCCCCACTTTTTTTAACTTCTTATGCCAATAAAAATCTTCGTTTGAACCATAAAATGCAAACACATTTCCAATTCTATTATACTGAGATAAAGACTTGAAAAGCAAAGTCCAAAATGACTCCTGACTTTCAAAGTAGGAAACTTGGCCAAACTTCACTTACAGTAACTTATAATGTGGAAAAAAAAAAAAGGATATTGTATAATTCGCTCCTTTCCTTTCAAAATTAAGTATAGGAGTCCAATGTTTTGCTTCCAACACATTTGTCTGGAAGCCCAAAACCACTATCATTTTTCTAATTATTCTTTTGTTTATTTTAATATAGATTTTTGTGTGATTATTAAAGCAGTGCCTGCTCCTGGCAAAGAATATTTTTCTACACTTAAAAGTAAAATTCCCATAATCCCAGTACTTTCCCCAAAACAAACGTTAATATCTTATTCAGGACTTTTTATATACATAAATGTCAGTTCTTCTTGCAAAATAAATTTTGCATTCTGCATTTTTCACAATTATTTCATCAACATTTTCCAATTCAACCTTTCAAATTTATGATTTAATATTATACACCATAAAATAATCATTCCTCTATTATTGGCCAAATAAATTATTTTTACTATTAATCTACTACAAATTTTTAATGACACTGTATTTCTAGTTAGTTACAAGGAATTAATTCCTAAAAGTGGTATTAATGAAAAAAAGGGAACATTTTTAAGGCTTTTGAATCACACAGTGGAAATCTGTTGTTTTTACCTGTCAAGTATCCTTTTTCCCTTCTCCTGGTAACAGTGTCTTGATTTTCCTTTGAATGTGTTCTTGAGAAGACTGCCCAATGATTCACTGACTAAACTGTGGGCATGAAACCTGAGCTAGGTCATATCTCTCATTCCAGGAATTTGGTTCTGAAGCAAACTGACACGTGGGCAGAAAAGGACTGAGGCTGATTAATCCCAGAGATGGTACCTGGCAAAGATTTCATCACCTTCTCCCATGATCTCTGTAGCTATTCTGTTGATATTAATTTGTTTTTCTTTTCTTTTTATTTTGTAACCTACAAAATACCCTCTTTTAGTGTGGATCTTATTCCTTACATTAGTCACAGGTAATTTCTGGAGCATGCAAGGGAAGAATTCTGTAAAAACCAATGAATAATCTTACCAGAAATTTGGGAGAATCTGCAGTTTACCTTCATCTTCAACATCTACATCAACTTTTTTTTTTTTAATGAATCAACCTTCACTTGGAATCTTTGTTGTTTTAATGGACTAAAATGTACTACCATTTAAAAATCTGTGGTAGTACTCTTCATCATTAACTTAAAATTTTAGATGCATATTAGCCTTATATAGTTCTGGGATTTGTAGATTATTTTTCTCTTTTTGTATTGGTATACTTATAATTTTCTAGTAGCCAATAACAAGGCCTCTCACTCCCCAATTATGTTCAAGACACTGGGGAAAATGATGAAAAAAATCTCTCTTTTTCAAGAAGTTCTCAGATAGTAAAGGGAATGGATATAAATTGGGAATGACAATATTTTGAGATAAGTCCACTAATAGAAGAAAACACTGAAAGGTTTTTGTAACAGTGAATATGAAACTGTTATTAGCAATTTGTGTTGAAAATGTTTCCTTTATTTACTTTTGGCACTTCTGACTTAAAACTGTTAAATTTAATAAGGTCATATCTTTGTATTTGTCCCACTGTATTTGTGTTTATGAGGTCTCTATTTTCTTCTAACTTGAATCAGAGTTTCTTTCTATTAACTCTTTGCTTCATCTGACATTTATTTTGGAATGCAATATGAGATAGGGAGTGTATGTTCTTGACAAATAATTACTCAGTTTCCCCAACACCATATATTGATCATTTTTGATTTTCTCACAGACTTGTGATTATTGCATATTATACTTTATTCTCACATATCTCAGACTTTGTATCTTCTTTGTCTGCATGTTGATACACTGTATTAATTATTGACATTTTTAACATCTTTTAGTAGTTGATAGCTCAACTCTGTCTCAATGCTTTATTTATTTAAACACTTTTTGCCCATTATAGCTTATTGGTTATTTCATGGGAACTTCAGAATCTCTAAATTTTGCAACAATCTCTTCAGATATAAATTTGGATTGTCTAAGTATATGAATGCCTATATACATGTATGCATGTATGTAATGCTATCATCATTTTACCGATACAGAAACTAAAGTAGTGATGGGCTATGATGGGAACTCACCAGCACTCTGACTGGCACAGACAGATGTAGAGTGGAATCTATCTATTAGTTCGTATGCTCTATTCATAAAGCCTATTCATAGTGCACTGTGTACATCTAGTGTAATTTTTCTTGTCTAATAGTAAGTAAATTACAAGTAAGTGTTAACAACCAAACTCTATTTCTGGCAGTTTTCTGACTGAGTGCTAAGGGCCCTGATGAAATCACCCACAAATTTTATTGTCCCATGAGGAACTGATTCAGTCCTTGATGTCATCTATGTATGTCATGAAAATATTTCATAGTTAAAGACCAAACAAAATGCTAACTACAATAACTCAAAACCAAGTGCAGTTTTATAACTACAAGAACTAAACCATTCCTTCAGTTGCAAGTTTGAATTTTAGGACAATGAAGCAGCTCTTTCAACCACTGTAGGAGCTGTTTTCTGATGGAATTTAGCAGGAGTTTCCTTATCTTTTTCTTTTTCTTCTTGAGTCAGAAAAGTACTAGTTCTTTAAAGCCCTCTCCCTATCTGTACATGTTCCCCTTTCTGCCTGCTTTTGTGTTTGATTTTTGTTTTTGTTTTAAGCTAACTAAAGCAGTAGCTCTTAAGCTTTTCTGAAAAATTTTTCCTTACAATGGAACATTCAAAAATGCAAAAAGTTTGCAAACAATTTCGGTATTTCTTGGAATCCCTGAAGCTCACCTATTGATTACTTTGAAGTCCAAAGACCTTTGGAAATTAAAAGAAAAAAAAACAAAAATTCCTATGTTAGAGACATAAATATTTAACAGCTGAATTAAGTATAAGTATTTTACACACAAACTTACCTCCAGCCCTATAAATCTTAGGTGATATTTCTAAATGCATCCCAATTTATCATTTTCTTGATCCCAACGTAATATTAAGACAATGCAGTATTCTGTTAGTTATTAAAATACTTAGATGTGCAAATTGGTGGATGCAGTTATTTCTTATCATTACTATTTTATAAAATGTAGAGCTGTTTAATAAGCAACTGGAATGGAGTTAACTTACACATTTAGTAGTTGACAAGCAGTGTTTCTAGATCTGGCTCTACTTTCAACTGACTTCGGGCAATTATCAACTTCCAAGAGTAAAGTTCTTCCCTTACACATAGGGAAGGTTGGTCTAATGACCCAAATTCTTCCCAGGTGTAAATATCTGGCCCCTACATAGCTCTCATCTAACATTTTCATCATCAGCCAGAGCTGACTTTGTATGCAAGGCATGATGATTACTGTTGGTTTACTTGCTTTATTACAACACTGTTTTCCTAAGGTTTTGCATTTGGGACAGAACAAAACAAATAAACAAACAAAAACAGGCAAAAAAATTAAAGGCTTAAGCTGAAAGTATATACATTCTTAAATCTAAATAAATAAAATATTATGATAGTATTATGAGAAGACTTTTCTCCATCTCCTAAAACTGGATTATAAAGCAGCAATCTTGAAGATTTTTTCTTAAATGATGGAAATCCACTCAGAAATGATGTTAGCATTGTGTTAGTGTTAATATTTTGTCATAATAGAACTTGTGAATACGTTGGCATTAGTTCATTATATAGTACAGCTTCTTAAGCATACAATTTCAGCTTTCCTCTAATATGAAAATATTGTTCACAAACCAATTATTGGAAGTCAAGCTAGATTCTTGATTTTCTTCATATGAGGGTTTAAAAAAAAAGAACTTTGGAGCTGTAAGCTCAAGCCCCTAAAGGAAATAATGACATGAAAGTACAGAAAGTAAAACTGGAATTATAGTTTTACTCTCTTTTATGCATCATAGAACCTGAGAAATTATCACAATGTTTTATCTGTAATTGGACTACCTGGATAACCAAGTTGATTTTGAAATAAAGGCAGTTATTTTGAAATATTTGAAATGCTTTGGTATTTTTTTATTAGAGAATTGGATCATGAGTCTTTTATTTTGATGCATCAACTTTAGGGAAACTTTGACCTCAGATGCTAGAATTTTTGATCAACTTTCACAGAGGTACATGAGTATGTCACTCTCAATGTGGAAGAAGAAAATTTTTCATTAAAATTATGCTTTTGGATCTTTCTACTTCTAATTCACTCATCCTCTTTAAATGACGTTATATAGATTTGAACTTGGATAGTTACAAATGCCTTTTAAAATACTGTTAATTTGAAACAAATTTGTTAAAGATAATGTTTCCCATTTCAGTTCCTTTGAAAAATATAATTTGATTTTAAAGCATTTTAAAGGGCAGATATTCGGTTATTTCATTGCTTAATCACCTTTGCGTCCCTCTCTTACCTTTAACCTTCATCTTAGATAGTGCTGTGACTGTTCAGATATATTGCTTCATGAGTAACACGTATTAGATTATCACCATGATTACCTTCCAATTCTTAGATTGAGTACATTTATGGGGGTGTGTGGATAGGTGTATATTACTTGGAAAGAAATGAGATGCAAAGAAATGGGGCCATGGGATGGAGATTTAGAAAAAACTGGTCAGTAAGAGAGATAAATATTCTGTACTTTTTTACTTATTATGTTTCTTGTTTATGATCTATTTCTCCCCAATAAAATATCAGCTTCATGAGGGCAAGGGCCTTTGTGATTTATTCTCTGATATAGTCAAAGCAACCTGAAGAGTGTCTTGTACATCACAGAAACATAGAATTTGTTACATTTTAAACAAACCAGTATCATAATTAATTAGTAACAGATTACTTAAGATGATGAGCTTTTGCCTTATAAAGTACTTTCATCATTCAGGGTGGGTTGGTGAATTTGTTTCTAATGGAGGGTGTTTACACTCATCCTGAGAGACTTTCCAGTATATGTGTGTATGTTTGCATGAGACAGAGAGACAACACAATGAATTTCTGATACACGAAACTGGCTGAGGTTTTCCAGTCCCCTAAGTGTGTTAGTTTTCAATTAAAAACTGATTTGGTCATTACTTAAATGAAAACAAGCTGCTATTAATAAAATTAAATAAACCTCGCTACCTGACCTAATAATATAGAAACTCTAATCATGGCTATTTGACAAATTAAATGTTTACTTGGTAAGATCATAATATTTTTGTACTATTTATAGTAAAGGTGATATTTTTGGAAAAGTTATTCAGTGTTGAAAGTAAAATCTGGTATAGGTGAAAAAGTGAATTTAGTGGCCTAGAGACTTGACAAATTGACATTTACTAAAATCCATATAGAAAATATGGCATTCTGAGCTCTTGGGCTGCCCTGAAGCAAAACAAGTCAAAACTGAAGTGAATTTGCAGAACTGGCAGAACTTGAATTGCTCATATAAACTAAATGGCTGGCACTATTACCTCCTTTAAGCCTGTGCTCCTCCACCACACACACACACACACACACATCCTGCCTCATATCAGCTTTCAGTCATAGATCTTACTGCTTTACCCTAATATTTATGTTCTTTGATGTATTTCACTACATTTGATAAATACATCTGCCCGATATGGTTTTAAAAATGTATTTAATTATTTGAAAAAAAAAAAACTCCCCAAGTAAAAGTTTCCCTGGTTAAAAATACCCACACACTCCTTAAAATGAGTACAAAAGCTCTGTTTCTGTTTAAAGACTTGTGGCTTAGCCCAATACATAATGCAGTGGATTTACAAGATGTTACTTTACAGCCATGTGAAAAACCACTTTCTTTCTTAGCTAAGTAGTTAAAATATTCCTCAAAATTTCCACTTTTAACACTGATAACTTGATTTTAACTTAATCTTATCTTTAAATTATTAATTATTGAAACACATTTTAATTTAAATTCCCCATATCAATCCATAGGGGAAAACTATTTTACCATCTCATAGCATTGCACAAATGGAACACAAAACTAAAATCAGCTGCTTAATGTGTTTAATAATCTTAATAAAGTCCTGAAAGTTAGAATGACTAAAATATTGCAACATTAATCACCTGGCAGCAGGTATTGAAACATAACAACCACAAGCTATACTCTCTTTAATTATATCAGAAAACTCAACTTTTAAGACACATGTGATGACTACTAAAGGAAAAACATTTACTACCAATTTTCTACCAGCCCGAATGCATAGTGTAAGTGTTCAATTAAAAGAGTATTAAAAATTCCATTTACAGTTCACGAATTAAGTGATAAAAAACGTACAACCATCTTCGGACAAAAAACTAATATCACTGCTAGTTTACCAGTAAGTTATTCATCGCTACAGAATAATTTACATTACAAAATTGGGAGAAAATTGAACCTTTACAATCAAAAACGTGAAAAATGCTGACATTTTGGACAGCTCCCTTCTGATTCCCAACCACCACCACCACCACCACCACCACCACCCCCCGGATTTCTATTAGGTGTCTCACTTTCATTTCTTTGGCCTTTACCAAATCCAAAATGAGCCTGACCAAAGTGGTTTCTACTGTTTGGGTCTGGGTTTTATTTTTGTTGTGTTGTGTTGTGTTGTGTTGTGTTGTGTTGTGTTGTGTTGTGTTTGGGGGCGAAAGATTCTTCCAGGGAAAGGAGATTAAGGAGCTACGTAACAGGGAAAGTGCTGTTCTCAGTTCCGGCTCCCTGTACTGAGGCAATTTATGGGTTTCCAAAGATTCTAGCTGGCAAGCTGGGAGCTGCCCTCTCCACTTCCATTTCCCGCTGCCACCCCATCGCCTCTGTAAAAGACCACAGTCCCTCTCCATCTGCGCCTTGAGTAGGGACAGTTCGTTAGTGCCGAGGTATTTCAGGAACTTTCCCTAGCAGAGACTCCTAAGGAGACACAGGTCACATAAAAAAAAAAAAAAAAAAAAAAAAAAAAAGCAATCGCCAAGAGTAAGTTTGTGCGTCCTGAAGAGGGATGGAGAAACCACTCCACTGAGCTACGAGATTCGGACTCAACCCGGCAGCACGATCCATTTACAGCAGCGCATAAAATCCGCCTTCTGCAGAAAGGTTTGCAGCGCGGGTCCAACTCCCAGAGGCTTTACAGGGAAAATAATTTCATACAGAATAAAAGCAGCGTCGGCACTGGAGGAAGCTGGGTACGTAAACCTGGTTCCACTTTGTGGTCAACGTGCCCTAGGTTGGGTTGCCCGGACCCCAGCTGGCAGGAACTTTCTCGGAGAGCAGAGCCGCCCGCAGTCCGCAGCTGCCCCGGGGATGCAGGCCGGGTCCCGACCCCGGAAGATACCCGGGCCGAGGCTGCCCTGAGAGGCAGTGGCTCCACCTGGACGCCCGCTCAAGCCCCGCCCCGCTTCGGCCCCTCGGTCGGGTCGCTGACACGCGCGTCCCACGCCGGCGCGGGCCAGGAGCGGCCTCTGACAGCCCCTCAAGGCGGGACTCTCTATCCCCAAATCTGCGCTCCGGAAAAGTGGAATCAGCTCCCCACCAGGCGCGTCAGACAAAAAGCCGCCACTCCCCAAGCCTAGCTGCACTCCTCCTTTCCTTTAGTCTTTCTCTTCAGCGAGGCGGACTAACCGTTACTTTCCCCTCCCTTCCCTCCTCTCCTCTCCGAAGTCCCCGGCGCAAAGTGGGACTTTGGGGAGCCTCGGCGAATGCGCCTGTCCCCTGGCGCGCTGGATGCACAGCTCCCTCTTTTCATTAAAGCAGTAAAGTTCCATTTGCCCGGCTCTTCACGAGCCACGGCGGACTTCCCTGGGCTTTCCGCGTGCTCTCGCTCCCGCTGAGCTAAGAGGCAAACCTATTCACTCCAGCCCAGCCTGAATCCCTGAAGGACGCCGGCTCACGTCAGAGGGGACCCACCGCGCTCCCTGCGAAGTGCCCCAAGCCGCGCGCCCACACACGCTTATACCCACACAATGCCATCTCCGCGCTATCAAAGTCGGGCAGCGCCGACGGGAGAACGCACGACCAGGAGCGGCTCCGGCGCGGGCATCAGCCTCGCCGTGCGTCCGGACTCGCTGTCCGGGTCCCAAACACCGTTGTCAGGATGCCCCGGGCACAACAAGCCTCGTAACCCCCAAAGACAACACCGGCGGTCCCGGGAGCGCGCGGGCGCCGCCGGGCCGGATCTTACCCGCGGGGCGCGCGGTCTCCCGCCGCTCAGCTGGCCAGCGGGCCACGGGGACGCTGCAGCCGGGGTCCCGGAGATGCTGCTGCTCCGCTGCCGCTGTCCGGATCCCCCGCGCCAGCATCACTTCTCCGCCGCCTCCGCCTCCTCGTGCTCTTCTCTCGGCCGCCCCTCCCCGGCGGCCGCCAGCAAGACCGGCAGCGCCAGCGGCGCGGCGGGGTGGGCAGCAGCGGAGGCGGCGGCGGCGCCGGCGCCCGCACGAGCTCGCCCAGCTGCACCAGCTCGAGCAGCCGCGGCGGCAGCCGGAGCACCCGAGCCCGCCTGCGCTTCCCCGGCGAAGGCTCCGGCCTCGGCGACTGACAACGCCCGGCAGCCAATCGCTGCCTCGCCCCGCGCGGCGGGGGGAGACCAATCAGAGCGGAAGGCCCAAGGTTTTCCTCCGCCTTTGCTCAGCAGGCTTGTTTCCGGGAGCGGCGGCGACGCTGCTGGGGTCTGGGATGGGGGGAGGCGCGGGAGCGGAGCTGGGTGGGGGACTCCTGGCTCGGGAGCCCAAGGTGCGGCGAGGCGGCCGGGCCCGCCGAGGTGGGCCTGGGGCGCTTTCTGAATGCCAGGAGTCCGCGGTTTGGCTGCAAAGGGCGCCCAGCGGTGACTCTGTCTCCAGAGCCTCGGCCCGGCGCTTCAGTCTTGGCAGCCCTGTGGAGCGGTCGTGGGTCCCAAGTACGACCCGCGATGTGGAAGAACGGATCCCTGGAGGTGGTCGCCGCCTTGAAGGAATCCTGCGAGCAGTCACCAGACAGCGCCCCCGTCCTTCTCCCTTTGGCAGTTTTGGTAGCGGCAAGAGTGGTACTCCAGAGCTGCCGAACCACTCAGTGATCCGCCCAGAAGTGTGTCTGAGCTATAAAGAGGCACATGGAGAAATGTTCTCAAAGTTGTAGGCAGAGTGGACCTTCCTTACCCTCCCTCCAAATAAACTGTCCTCCCTTCACCCCGCTCAACAAAACAAAAACGCCTCAAGCACCAATGCAGAAAGATAGTTTAAGCAGTCAGTCTACCTGGTTTGCTTCCCCCCCCCCCCACCTTTGGCGAATCACTTCTGAATAATACAGTAGGAGTGTGTGTGCGTGTGTGTGTGACACAAACACCAGATAAGTGATGTCATTTAGATTTAGCAAGGCAAGGAAAAGAAAACAAATGTGGGAAACTTTTTCCACACCAGTTCTCCCCCAAAATATAATGATCTTTCTTTGTGAAGCAAATACATCAGAATGGTCCAGGGTTCGAAGTCTTTAATTCATGTTGCATTAAAAAAAAAAAAAAGTAAACTAAGTTCTGCATGAAGACTTAAAAGAGGTGTGGATCTTTCCCAAGTAATCTTTTCTATCTTCTCTTACAAGGTTGTCCTGAAGGTCAAAACCCAAGTACATGAATTAGCTACAGGATTGGGTGACAATTGGAATCAGTATGTATTAGCTATGCTGTTGCTGCTGTTTCTAATTATATTTTAAGTGATCTTTTTTTCTAGCAATAATCACTTCTTTCTTCATTCTTCATTTTCATCTTTCTTCATTTACCTCCCTTTTAAGATAACTCCTTGCATCCTGTGATATCTAAAATAAATCCTGCCTAAATTTTATGAGCACTGTATGGAAAATTTAATTGCAAATAGAGTTGTGTATTACCATCTTTTAGTATACCAAAAATGCATGCATATGAGCACAGTTCTTGTGCCTCTTCCCCCCACCTTCAGCCATTTGACCAGTCTAGTTTGGGAGCTAGACTATTTCTTCTTGAGGAACCAATTGTGCTAAAAGAGGTAGTGATGTTTATTTTTTAGGCTAAAACCAGAAATATGTAACATATCACTTTGAATTTTTTTTTAAGATTCTTTTATTTGTCTGACAGATACAGATCACAGGTAGGCAGAGAGAGAGAGGAGGAAGCAGGTTCCCTGCTGAGCAGAGAGCCGGATGTGGGGCTCGATCCCAGGACCCTGGGACCATGACCTGAGCCAAAGGCAGAGGCTTTAACCCACTGAGCCACCCAGGCGCGCCTCACTTTGAATTTTTAATGAAGAGAAGATTTTTAGGGGCGGCTGGGTGGCTCAGTGGGTTAAGCCTCTGCTTTCAGCTCAGGTTATCATCTCAGGGTCTTGGCATAGAGCCCCACATTGGGCCCTCCACTCAGCGGGGAGCCTGCTTCCCTCCTCTACCCCTCTGCCTGCCTCTCTGCCTACTTGGGATCTCTTTCTCTGTCAAATAAATTAAAAAATTAAAAAATTAAAAATCTTTTAAAAATATGCTTTTAAAAAAGATTTTTGTTGTCATTTAGTTTTTTCTAATTATTATTTATAGTTTATTTTTGTTATTGTGTAACTTACAGTGAATACCCTCATCTACATGAGGTGATCCATAAAGTAATGGAGTTTAAGTGTGGTAGAAAAAAAAATAAAAAATGTTTTATCATTCAAACTTCATAGGGAAAAGAGTTGATATTTGAAAAAAGTAGAAATATTAAATAAGTATTAAAATTAGAAAATTATACCATAATGGCAATTTAGATCTCTAAAAGAAATTAAGAATTAACTTCAAGCAAAAGAAAAATCTTGACTAAAGAATGTTAAATGTGAAGATGTTATCAAACTCCAGAATGTGGTATGCTACTTAGAAACTGCGATATGCATAGACAGTATTTACATAATTTTTCTAACCGCTTCTCCATGCCCTGACAAGTATATTATTTTTCGGATATACTATCTTTTTATGTTATCTGGTATTTTGAAATATTAATCCTGAAAACATAGGAGTTCTACATACCATATTCCTTAGTGATTAAGATAATGAAATGACTATATTACAGAAGCAAAAAACATTAAAACCAACAGCATGCACACAGATATAAAAGTAATCTATCATACCACTAGTGCTATGAATAAGCAGCTCTGAGTAAAACAAACCTGCACAATTAAGAACCTACTAACAGTGAAAACCATGTAATATTTCAAATCAATAAAGAAAAATTAAGAAAGTCACTTTAAAATTTAAAAATTTTTAAATTAAATTTTAAAATTTAAAAATTTTAAAGTTGCTGAAAATATGCATGCTATGCTAGTTTATGTATTACTATAAATCTCACAGGATGTATTGGATAGAGAGTCTAGTGTTAATTATATCAGTATCTAATTAGCTAGTTATATTGAATTAAATAAATGATGTTTCTTTTTTCTTTTTTTTTTTTTTTTTGCTTGCTTACATTTGTGTGTTTTTCTCCCCATGCAATGAGAGAACTCACTCATCTTGTTAGTGGAGAAAGAAATTTGTTTAGGCACTCCTTAAATCAAAACCATTTACCTAATCTTAAAAAATAAAAAAAAATTATATTAATTGGTGCTGAAATATATATTTATCAATAATAGAAACTGAACACTTCACTGGAATCAGTTCTGAAAAAAGCTAGATCTAGCAGGCAGAAAACTGAAGAAAAGGAAAGAAATCAGTCTAGTTCCAGCTCCGGTTATGACTGGGTGTGTGATTGCAAGTCACTTCAAGTTTCCCAGCATTCCATGTCTGTAAAATAGAGATTAACAACAAAATCAACCAGATAGCTGCTTTTCCCAGATGTGAGGATTAATTTATAATTGGAACAGCAAGCCACAGAAAAGCCCTTCCTGGTAGGTAGAGCACTGGACTTTCATGATGTTATTATCCTCCCTCGTGGGGCTGAGCTTCATTCTCATGATGACCTATTCATCGAGGATATGTGATACCTATTTCCACAAAGAAACATATTAAGTTCCAAATAGGTTCTTTTACCAATTTTGTGATAAATTGACTATCAGGTACATTCATTTATTTGTTGATGTTGTCCAGCAGAAATGTTTTTCCCATGGTTCTTTCACTATGCCACTTCCAATATGGTTGAAATATGCAAGTTTCAAGTCTGTCACCTTAATTTAAATGAAGGACAAACCATTTCATTTAATATTCGAGGTCAGTTTAGCCTGAGATAAAGCTGTTTCCCCAAATAATATAATTAATTAGACAACTTTGCCACATAAAGCCTGTTTTCATATTTAAATTCTAGAACATCTATCACAATGGATATTGCTCTTACTTATGTTAAAAGATTACTATTTAAGTCTTTTGTGTTAAAAAATTGAACCAAAATCAAGATGCAAAACCACCCAAATGGAATTAGATTCTATTTAGTTCATCATAACTATTTTTTTTTAAATATACTTCATACCGGAACCAGTGCGTTTTCTCTCATACACACACAGACATACACACATACAGGCACACACACACACACACACTCATTAAGTGGAATAAAGTCACTCATCAAAATTTTATAGGCAACAGGACGCCAAACCAAACAAATGTTCACATTCCTAACCCAACAGTCTTCCCATCATATCATACCTTCCTTTTGAGATTTGGGAGTTATCAACAGAGATGTTGTCATTGAAAACTAAGAGAACATAAAAAGATATTCAAGGATAAAATGTAGACAAATCAACAAGCCTAGGAGACCATTCATAGTTAAAAGAAAATAAGGATTTGGGGTTTTTTCGGTTAGGGGGTGGTGGCAAAATTTAATCTGATATTTAGGAAGACAATAAAAAGTAATTTAGTATCATGGACTCCAATAAAAGGTAAGTTTGTTAAAAGACTGAAAGTTGAATATATCACCTTAACTGTAAACATCGACAAGAGATCATGGATTAATTGAGATCTTTGGTTTCTTTTGAAAGGACAGTTATGGTAGGGTGATTAGGATAAAATCATTTGGTCCACAAAGAATGGGGAAACGGTCATTCAAGTAAATATATTTCTATTACATTATGTGATTTTAAGTTCAGTATTTTGAAATAGCAGTAGAGTTGATTTATGCAGAAGGCTGTATAAAGAAGCGTGATTGACCTAAAGTCTTAAATTATTGAGCCTTTATTGTTATCATTAAAGTCATTTGCAGATTTGCAGCCCTTTCGGGAGTATGTATGTTATAGAATCAAACCATCATCAAAATTGAAGAAAAGGTATTTATTTAAATACCCTATAGAGTCCATCTTCAATTATTGTGATTTTGAAGTAGGTTATTTGCTTGAACAAGAGAATCCAACCTCTTTTTTTACTTAAATTCATTTAGCCAACACAGAATACATCATTAGTTTCAGATGTGTTCAGAGACTCATCAGTTGCATATAACACCCAGTGCTCATCCCCTCACACCTCCTCCTTACTGCCTGTCACTCAGTTACCCCATCCCCATCCACTTCCTCCAGCAATTCTCAGTTTGTTTCCAACCTCTTATCATAATGAGCTTCCTTTTTCTCCTTTGGCCTTAATCACTAAAGAGGAGCTGCCTATTACATTGGTCCGTCATGTAGTAGAAAAGTGGAAAGGAAACAAGCGCATGTGTGTTGAATGTGTGGGGGAGCTATGGTAGGTAGGTGAGGGAGGGACTAGGACAACTAAGGAGAGAAGGAGCAAAGTTTACAAGTAATTTGCAGAGCAGTTCTCCACAGTTTTATTAATCAATCCTTCTTTCAGAAGCCACTTAAAGCAGAGGACACTAAAACATTAATTTAAAAAATTAATGACTTCTACATCACTACAACAAAATGCTATTTAGGTGCCTAGTGTAGTGCTAGGAGCTCGATAAATCAAGAAAAAATGAATGCATAAATATTGCATGGGAATTTTTTAGGGGTTAAGGTGGGGTTGCAGCTAACAGTTGAAACCAACTAGTAACATTTAACATTGTCCTTGTGATTATGGCTATTTTAACTTTACATAAGTGAAATTTTAACATGTAATTTTATTTTCCAGGGCTTCTGGTCAGATTACACAATAGAATGTGTCCTCACACTGAATTTTCATTTTCCCTTAGCATCCCAGTCCCTCCCCATCAGGCTTTTAACTAATTCTCCAGGTGTTTTAAGGTGATTAGGAAGTGTGCCTGGAGAAGGATCCTATCTGCTTGGGAGAAAAAGTGCTAATAAAAGGTCAGAGCTGAGTTCCTAGGGACTGTGGCTGCTGAAGCTAATAGCATGAATCATCATTAGCTTTTACTGATGCCAAGTCATGCAAGTCTGTGAAGTTCATACAGAAAGAGAAATTTCGATCAATAGGACTTTATGCTACCATGCAGCTTGATAATTACTTTCTAGAAATTAAGTTTGTAAAGCTTTTTTCCTTTCTTAAAAAAATTAGTCTTTATTCTGAAAGCCTGCCTTAGTCTTTGTAACTATAGTGTAAGAGAAACGTAAAGTGTTTTCCTTTAGCAATCTTTTTTTTTTTTTTTTTGGATTTGCATTACTGTGGAGGTTGGCTGCATGCATACTTTATATTCAGTAACCTTTGGTGTGTATTTAACAGTGGGATAATATCTCATAACAGGATTGATATTTTAAATCCACTTCTCTGACTGTCTACAATGCTAAGTCACAAGCATATTTTAGTATTTCGTTTGCAGTCTGCTATTATACTGACTGTTGACCTGGTGATTCTAAGGATAGGTGGGCTATGTTGTTTAGTTGATAAGTGAAGCATGCAAACCAGCCCTATTTCTGTTTTATTGCATGTTGATTACAAAAGACAAGTGAGAACAATGGAACACATTTACATTCACAGGGAAAAATGAAATAGACTTGCATCTCTCAGTGTCAAAGACCTTATAAAAATAGCCAAGAAAATATTTTATGCCCTCACTACGTCAAGATATTTGAGGCTTTATTTTTATTTTTTAAAGATTTTATTTATTTACTTGAGAGAGGGAGAGAGAGGGAGAGTCCAGAGGAAGAATGAGAGGAAGAAGAAGACCACCCTCTGAGCAGAGGGCCCTTGGATCATCACCTGATGAGCCAAAGGCAGCCGCTTAACTGAGTGAGCCACCCAGGTATCCCAATAATTGTTGAGGCTTTGAAAAGTTGGGAGCATGTGTTTGTGTGCTTAACACTACAGAATGTAAGTTAACTTTGCATGTAGACACAGTCATGACCATTTGCCCTTAGCTGCCAGCAGAAAGTACTTTTACATGTGATTAGAGAAAAAAAGTAGAAGTAAATTTTTTTAAGTGTTAAAAAAAAAAAACACAAATTTCCTTATTGGCATTCATTTAATCATAAAGCAAAACTCTGGTTTCATATTTCAAAATTTTCTTAAAATCTAGCTTACATATATATTAGAAATTCTGTAGTCTCAATTTTTATGTTCCAGGCTTACAATCCTTTCTAAAATACTTACAGCTCTATTCATCTACAGATGACTTTTCTCACCCCAAAAATGTGAACTGTGAAAAGTTTATGTGAATGTCTCTGAATAAATAACTCTTTTAATTTGAAAAACTTATAATGAAAATGGCTTCCACGTGTGTATCCTTTAGTGCTTTGACTTAGATTTTATGTATATACTATGTAGTCAAAAAAAAATTTTTTTTTACATTAAACTCACCAGTTAGACCAGTCTAGTACTTGACTTGAGGACTTCATTCTTAGAGAAGCAATTCTGATTCTGTATCAAGCACTTCTCCACTGAGATATTAATTATAAATATTTATAACAAGGACATTGCCAAACATGGGTGCACAGGGTAACATAAGTCAGATTTCCAACATGATACATTTATAACATCTCCATTAGCTTTTAGGTACTCTAGAAATATCCTATATTAAATTTAGTGTTAGTATGTCTAAGAAAGATAGATGACAATGTATTTTATTTTGCTTGTATTTAACTATCTCCCCCACCCTCCTGGGTGGTCGACTCTCATAAAGCCACTGACCTATGATTTTTAAGTCTATAGTATAAATATCCCTGAATAAATCCAGCGCTAAGCCACATGCCATCCTAAACCCTTCTAACAGCACCCAGGGTTACATCCTCTGGTCAAGTATACAAAAGATACTGTAACAGGACAACCTATTAGATGCTATATAAAGTCTCAGCAATTGTAGCAACTTGGAAATCCCTTAACAGAACATTTAAATCAAGTACTTTAATGTAACTAATTAGTGTCTTTTTAGTCTTTGAAAACATTGTTATTTCTGAGAATTAAACAGGAGACCCTGGAATCTAAAAGCAACAGATCGAATTTGAGCTGAAAGATAATTTCCAACAGCTGGTATTGGCACTAGACCATAGATCCTTTTTGTTGGGCTTTAGCCTCTGGGAGAAGAACATCATGATTTTCTGAAGAGTAATAGGATAATTACATGAAACACAATTTTACATCAGCTAAAAGAAGAAAAGAAAGACCAAAAAAAAGTGCAAATATCATTCTTTGCTTGACTTTTAATGAAAAACTAATGAATATTAACCATAAAGTCTTTAATACATTATGTCAATATTCACTAGAAGTGAGTGGTTAGTATACAATGATATAAACACAAATAAGTTATAGATTTTTATGGGGGTTTTTGGACATTAAGTAATAGTGGTATGACAAGACAAATGCCAGTTTTGGTGATCAAAGGAAAATGTGTTTAACAAAAGCACAGTTCAGATCAGTTTGGAAAACTTAACCATAAAATCTCAATCATCCCATGCACATTTTCAGTTATATCAAGTGGGTAATGGCAGGGAAATTTGAAGTGTTTTACTTCCTAAGAAATAAAATGAAGCAATTAAGAATGGAGATTTTAGGAGCATAACAACTAACAATGAGTTGAAATTCTAGTTCTACCTCTTATGAAATGTGTTATCCAAGCAAGTTACTTCATATCTCTGTGCCTTAGTTCCCTATTGTATAAAATAAGGATAATAGTAATATCTAGTTCTTAGAGAGACTTTGAAATTTAAATGAGAACAGATTCTGAGTGTTTAGTACTGGAAGATAACTGATCAATATATATTAGCTGTACAGATAACTGTCATTATTGATAAGATCCCTAACATGATACATTTGTAACATCTTTATTATTATCAAATCAGCATTATTATCATAAAAGTGAGGTGGTTGACTTACCTCAATTTCCATCCATTCTTTCAAAGATCAATCCAGTCATTCTCTTTGCTCATGCTTTCCCCACTAAAGTAGATCTGTTTCTTCATCGCATGTGAATTTCAGGAGCCCTATCAGTTTCTTTCCTTTTTTTTTTTTTTTTTTTTTTTTTCCTTCTGGGAAGTCTTAAGTAGTCTTTCTTAAAGTATTTGTTAGGATAGTTATTCTGCAACACATAAACCCTCAATATATCAATGACTTACTATAATAGAAATTTATTTCTCACTCATTCTCATTCTGTTGGTATAGAGAAGAGGAGAAACAAAGGGATTTGCTCCACCCAGTCATTCAGTGTCTTTCCTCTTCAACACATAGTTTTAAAATGCTGTATATAATTTTGGGAATCAACATACAGATGAAAGATAGAATATGAGACAGGAAGGATTATTCAGGTGTAGCACCTGCCATTTCTATAGACATTTTATTTGCCAAAATTCAATACCATGGCCATCAGTTGCAGGGGAGTATGGGAATGGCAATCTAACTATGAACCCAGAGGAAAAAGAAATGCTTTTAGTAAACGGCTCATCAGTTTCTCCCACAGATTGCCCTTCTTTAGTTTTACTCCATCCTCACTATGATCATAAAGATAAACCAATTCCCAACCAGATACTGCATCTGGCTCAAAACCAAGACATATGTGTACTGCATGGTCTTCTCATAAACTATAAACTAAAAGACTGGTTATCTACTATCCCCAAACCCAGTGAACAATGGCACACTTAAAAACTACCTTCTTAGAAATGAGAATTATGGGAGATACTGAGGGGACACGGGTTGATAGCAATCAAGAAAACGTTATTGTAGGCTTTGTGAAGGCCCACATATTACAGTGGCCAAAATCCCCAAACCAACAGCTGGTGAGAATGTGGTGCAACTTAAACTCTCATTTATTACTCATGGAAATAAGGAATGGTTCAACCACTTTGGAAAACAGTGTGGCAAGTTTCTTAGAAAAGTAAACCTTGCTATGCTTTGCTAGATGGTATCGATAAACCACACCATCAGCAATTATGCTCCTGGAAATCTACCCAACCGATTTGAAAAGTTACGCTCACACAACATGTTTATACCTACATACAAACATTAATAGTAACTTTTTAATCACAAAAATTGGAAGCAACCAAGATGTCCTTCAATAGGTGAGTGAGTAAACTACAGTAACCCATGTAATGGAACATTATTCAGAGAGGAAAAGTTAAAGTAATGAGCTATCAAGATATACAAAGACATTGGTGAATCTTCAATGCATAATGCCAAGTAAAGGAACTCAGTCTGCAAAGGTTAAAATATTGCATTATTCCATTTACATGATATTCTAGAAAAGACAAAATGATGGAGACAATAAGCAGACAGATAAGTGGTTGCCAGCAGTTCAAAGTGGGTGATGTTGAATAGGTGAAGAAATTTAGGTTGCTGAAATTACTTTCTGTGACCCTACAATGGTGGATACATGACAGTATGCTTCTCAAAACTCATAGAACTTTTTAAAAAGTTTTTATTTATTTTTTAAAAGATTTTATTTATTTATTTGACAGAGAGAAATATCGCAAGCAGGCAGAGAGGCAGGCAGAGAAAGAGGGGGAAGCGGGCTCCCTGCTGAGCAGAGAGCCCAATGTGGGGCTCAATCCCAGGACCCTGAGACCTGAGCCGAAGGCAGAGGCTTAACCATTGAGCTACCCAGGCGCCCCTAAAGTTCAGTTTAAATTTCAGTTAATTTCAGCTAATATAAAGTATAATATTAGTTTACGGTGTACAATATAGTGATTCAACACTTATCTGGTGCTCTTCACAAAAGTGCCCTCCTTAATCCCTATCACCTGTTTAATCTATCCCCACACCCACCTCCCGTCTGGTAACCATCAACTTGTCCCCTATAAAATCTCATAGACCTTTATACAAGAAAAAGCAAACCTTAATATATTAAACTAGAAAGAAATCATTTAGGGGGTTGGTGAATCTCAGGATGAAAATTCTATAAATACATAACTGGAAATAACAATTACCTCTTAATTATGAAATTGCATTGACTTTTAAAAGAAATTTAATTATATCAAAATGGGGGGGGGGGTGGCCACCATTATATAAATTCTAAATCTTGTCTTAGGGATTTCTTGGCTCATACACTTCCACTACTCAAAATTCAGGCTCATGGAGTCTTCTCCCAACCCGATTATTACTCAAGTATAGAACTTGGAACACTTCCCTTACTAAGACCAACACATTCCTAGTCAGTTTCCACTATTAGAACCACTGCACACCTCACTCATTTCTGTCTACATCTCCAAAAGTTACACACCAGGAAATGGTCTTCTTACAATTTTCCAACTCTTACCACCTGAGGTCATTGCCATTGTCACTTACACCAAGTGAATTCTTACTAGACACCTAGCTTGCTTTTTGGTGCATAGCAGCAAATAGCTGTTGCCAAGGTCATCCATGCTTTCCTTGGCACCTGAGCTGCTGGACGTCTCCCTGCTCTGATCTACCCAGACTGCCCAGGAGTTTTGGCAGGGAGGATCCTCACTTAATTCTAAATGTACACTAAGCTTACATTATATAGAATTCACTTGATTTCTCTTTTATTTTGCTCTTATCTCTTAAAAATGATACAAATTGGGGTTGGAATATTACAATACACCCCTACTGTACTGAAGGATTTGTTGTTCCAGAATTGTTTATCCCATCTTTAACACCAAAACATATTTTGGTAAATCTGTCATTTATTTATGAGTATATTTTTAGAAAACTATCAAGAAAAAAATTGCCTTATTTTTGTATCTACATCCTTTTTTCTTTTGGTTGGTTTTGAAATAATCATGAATATTACCAAGAGGGTTTCCATCAATAACATTTAGAAAAGAAGATATGAAAGAGATGCCTTTTTTGGAATGCAAAAAGGGTAATCTATATAATATTCCATTTTTTACTCCCCTGGCTGGCACTCAGTGACTTTTCATCCTTTCATTTCCAAACTCTTTTGGACAGATAAGGCTAGTACTATCAATGTCTTAGGATAAGGCAAAGTAGAAATGCCCTGTGGACTCTCTTTGATTTTCATACATGTTTGCTCTGGTCATTCAGTGTCTTAAAACACCCTAACATTTGGGAGATTTAACATAAAAATTCAAATTTCTGGCTTATCTGTTTTTTTACAGAGGACTATCCACCAACCTGTGCCCACATTCTCCAAAATGGCAGTAGTCTCTCACTGACAAGAAGCTGCCCCTTCTGATGAGCTAAGCACACTCGAGTTGCCACAGGTCCTGCTGCTCCCTTTTCCTTGTCGTGGAAGGTGAGTATTAGTTACTACTTATGACTGAGCTTACATTCTAAAATCAACCCTTATCTTATTTAGAAGTCCTGCTTGACTTGATGGGCATTTGTGTTTGCTACCCCTTATTGTGTATTTTCAGACCTATAGGAGAGAAACACGCAGTATACCAAGTCTACACCAGTTTCTATGTCCTGTGCCTTCTAGACTACTCTGTGCTTCAGTCATAAATCTGAAATTTGAAAGGGATTGAAATGTGTTCAACTTTTGCAGTTTCATTCAAAATGAGCAATATATTTAGGAAAAATTATAATGATGGGTCAACATCTAAATTACTTTTTCCCCCCTATGAAATGTGAAATGTCAGGTGAATCCAGGAATTATTCTTTATTTTTTTATTCACAAGGAAAAATTACAGAATCATGGAAAGAACACTAGATTTATAGATAGAAAACAAGGATGTGGTATTCACTAGCTGTGTCTCTTTGGACAAGGCATTGAACTCTTATGAACACATGCATAAACTTATCCATAAAATGGATATATTATCTCCCCTATCTTTCAGATAGTTGTTTTAAGGTTCAGGTATGATTATGAGCGTGATAATGCCTCAAAAACCACGAAGCTCTTAATGTAAGGGATTATTTTTCAATGAAAAATAGACTTTCAAATGTTAATGAATGAATGAAATTCAGGCATTTGCCCATTTTTTATTGCCTTTCAACTGAGTTAGGCTGATTAATGTCCTCCCAAAGATAAACATATTATCCTCAGTCCCTGTGATTATGTTACATGGCTAAAGGGACTTTACACACATGAGATGTGAAGATGGCATTATTATCCTGGATTGCTACTCTGCTGACTTATGTGAGCCAAGGGTTCTACGAGGCTCTAGAAGCTGGAAAGGCAAGGAAGCAGATTTTATCCTAGAACCACTAGGAGGAAATCTCTCCTGTGGTTATCTTCATTTGGGGAGTTTGACCTCCAGAAATATAAGATTATAAATTTGTGTTGTCTTAAGCCATTAAGTTTTTGGTTATTTGTTAGAGAAGCAAGAGAAAACTAATGCATCTTCACAATATGCAGAGTCTGAACATTAAAAATGAAAGGGAAGCGTGCCACAAGCAATATCGTATTTCCTGTATTACTTGGAAATAAGATTACTCTTGTCTTAATCCTGGTCCCACATGCCTTGGGCACATTTACCTCAGCATACTTGTTCTTTATGTGATTTCCTATTCCAATTTTCATAATCATATTCTTAGCATTATTTCCCCTCTCCAGTATTATCTAACTCTCCTCTTCTTGGTATCTAAATATTTCCCCAAATATTACTTCTCATTTTGTTAGAGTGAAACTAGAGCTATAGTATCTGAAAGCTTTGGGGCTGCTCCTATTCTTTTTGACTTATGTTACTTGTTGAGCGTTGATATTCATGCTTCTATTTTATTTAGTTGTGGTGGTTTATTAGGTTGCAGCATCAAATGTTGTCTTATCCTGGGCTCATAGGTACTGCATAAAAATTCAGTCATTTATTTTGAAAACTAAACACACTGTCATGCTCATGTACAATTTGATATTTTCAATTCATCAGTCCTTATATATTCTGCTTAGGCAATTTCACCCATATCCATATCTATATCCATATCCATATCCATATCTATTTTGTGTGGATGAACCCTAAGTCAGTGCCTCTTTTTTTTTTTTTTTTTTGAGAATACAGACATGATAAAGACACATTTTCCCAGCCTCAGGGTGCTTGACAACTTGTTGTATTTCCATGCACAAAGGTAATATGAAGTGTAGAGGACAGTACCTAAGTCAGTCTAGGGTGGTGAAAAGGATCTTTTCAAAATGATATATATGATGCTAGAATTGATCTTGAGAAACATGTGAAGTATGAATTAACCTAGAGAAATGGTTTCCTGGAAGAAAAGACAGCACAAGTTAAAGAGAAAGAGAAAAATGGGGAGAAAAAGAAAGCGATGAGACAGACAAAGAATAGAGAAAAAAAAATAAGGATGATGACTAGCTTGCTGAATTAAGTCTGTGACCATCCCACTCAATTAACAGATCACAGTATGTGGCACACAAACATACAAAAGGGCAATGCTTGTGGAGAACTTCAACTTGCTGTATTTAAGGTCTTTGTGAAAAAGCAAACAATTAAAAACAAATGGCCAGAGCTCAAGAGGAAGTTCTGGACTCTAGAGCTAGGGACATAGCTGTGGGATTGTTCATACAAGGTGAACATGGAGAATGTTTAAAAACAGAGGGAGAGGGTGCCTGGGGCTCAGTGGGTTAAGCCGCTGCCTTCAGCTCAGGTCATGATCTCGGGGTCCTGGGATCAAGTCCCGCATCAGGCACTCTGCTCAGCAGGGAGCCCACTTCCTTCTCTCTCTGCCTGCCTCTCTGCCTACTTGTGATCTCTCTCTCTGTCAGATAAATAAATAAAATCTTTAAAACAAACAAACAAACAAACAAAAAACGAGAAGGAGAGAGGGATGAAAAGAAAAGTGTAAATTCCAGAGAGATAGAGGTGAAGTTGCACATGGAAAAGGCAGAGAATGAACCACTAGAGAGTTGGAAGAGAACTAGGAGAGATGTGTATCAAAAAGGTAAGGTCAAAGATTGTTTTCAAGAAGGGTGTAGTCAACAGTGTCAGATATTGCAAAAAATTGAAGGGAAATGGGCCAGCCCTCTTATTTCAGGGGCCCTTTTGAAGTGACCAGCTCTGGGAAGAGTTTGAGGGTCCACATTTGGGGGAACAGGTCAGGGTTCCTTGTGTGAGGGAAAGGATCTCCACCACAAAAGAGGAGGTAAAACCAAAGATCATGAAAGGCTCCAAGGTTCCAGAAGCCAAGGGAAGAATAAAAAACATCACCACATCTAGGAAGGTCAATAAAAGTATGAAAATGCAGTTATAGAGCCACAAGGACAAAGAAAAGAATTCATAGGACCTCGAAACAGAGCAGTATTAGAGCTTCAAGGATCAGAGACAAACAGATTTAAAGTGGTCTTTAGGCTCCCTAAGAGGATGTCACTAGGAATAGCTTGGTGATTCCAGGTTATAGTTGACTGAGCTGCCTATGAAAGATGAGGGAGAATCAACTGAAACTAATATATATATTATATATATATATATACCCTAGACTGACTTAGGTACTGTCCTCTACACTTCATATATTATTATATATATATAATATATATATAAGATGAGGGAGAATCAACTGCAACTAATATATATATATCAACTGCAACTAAATATATATATATATATATATATATATATATATATATATATATGCTTTTGGGAAGCTTCATTGTGAAAGAGAGAAGACACATTGTAACTAATGGATGATGCATAATTAGAAAGCCTGGTTTCCCCTTAAGATAGAAATGATCAGAACATGGAAAAACAGGCAGGTAGAAGTTTTGGGAAACAGGAAATATAATTATGGAGCAAGATCCCTGAAGAGGCAAAGCATCCAGAAGAGAAGAGGAAAGTTCAACAATAATTTAGCTTCTGAGATTTCTGATATTGGGGAAAATAGAAAAAGAGAAACTTGTGCTTCCTGTATTTTGTCCATAATAATGATGAAGTTAAATAAAATGTAAAAGTGTAGTATGAGAGCCTTGTTGCACCATTTAGAGAAGTATATGCACAACATATTTATACCTATAGATACAGCACCACACACTTTTCAAAAGTCTAAGTTCATTTAGTATGACAGATCAACAGTTTATTTTTAAAATCAGCTTTGAAAAAGCCAACTCTATAATAAGGTGACACCTGAATCTATTAATTATATATCCTATTTAGTGCACCATAAGTCACTTATTTATTTGATGGGGGAAAATAAACAACTCCTCTTTCATAGGCAGAATGTGTTCCTTTGTGTTACCTAAATCCTTTCAACACATTACTCAGTGGGTGCTAGTAATTTCATGTTCAATAGAATTGAATTAACTTGTTAGTTAATATGTTTGAAGTGTATTTCAACAATTAGAATTCAAATAAGCTTTAGAAGACACCTGTGTCTGATTAGGCATCTAAGCCAGGTTTCTCTATAAATATAATTGCATTTCAATACTTGAAAAAAAATAATTTATCCATTTATATATTAACATTATCTATATTCTGCTCCATGCATCTGGGCTCTAAGAGACCACTTTCTTGTCCTCTTATCAAGAACAGAGTATGAATCATCTTTTGACATGTAAGAAGGCCTGGATTGAAAGTAAAGACCATACTTGCCAAAGTATTCCCAGATTTTTGCATCCATAAGCTCAAATAGGCACCCAATTTGAATAAACACAAGAAAAATATGAGGGAACACACAAAGCATACAGAGAAAACTATAGGGCTAAATTAAATAGTTTTAGGTGGCCAAGTACTCAGAAGTATCCTTGCAGGAAGAGGGGGCAGAGCCATGTTATGGGATCCATGGGTGTGTCATATACCATTGCCTGCCTCCCAAAATGTGGAATTTCCCATAATCTTCTCTAGCAAAAAGAAAGAGGTCACAGCTAATGCAAAGCAGTAGCTACTGCCAATACCAAACCATTTGTGTTTGGATTTAGAATGTTTTGTGCCCAGCACATTTATCTAAAAATGCTAATGATCGACTTTTGGAAATTGTCCCTTTTTCCCTCAGAATCTGGCGCTAGAGCTATATCTTTGCCAACCCATTGGTAATTTCTATTCTCACCATTTCTCTGCTTTCTACATTCTTGTAGGTTTAGTGGCAGTTCCCCAGTCTCCGGCATGGCATCTTGAAAACCTCCTGCAAACGACTCTGGAAACAGTAACCAAGTCAGCCATATCCGCAGGGCTCTCACTTGGGCTCTCAGCTTGTTCTAAGTTCTCATAGCTGAATCAATATCGAAGCTTCTCTCTGACCACAAGCTTCCCACCTGGGCAGCCTCCTTACCCTTCTATGGTTGGAGGGGGGCTGCTTTGAACTCTCAGGTGTTTCATAGGCTTCAAGTTTGATTGAAATCCCCCAACCTGAATTCTTGAGTTCTGGAATGTGAAGTGTCTGCCTGCTTGGTCTCCACTTTGCCTGATGCTAACTCCTGAGTCTGAGTGCTGCTGGACTTTTGGGATATCCTTGAACTAATTGTTCAACTCCCCAGATATTGCTTACAAATGTGCTTTAACTTAGATTCATTAATACATATAAAAATATCTAGGGAGGCTTTCTAAGTTAAAGGCTTAAACCATACATGTACAAATTTTAAAGAATCATTTCCAATAATAAGCTACGGAAAACCAGATGTGTTTGGGTATCTGAAAGTCTGGATTTCCTTTTCTTTAAGATTTATTTATTTATTTTGGAGAGAGAACAAGTGAGCAGGGGGAGGGGCAAAGGCAAGGGAGAGACAAAATCCAGCCAACTCCACACTGAGCATGGAGCCAGACTCAGGGCTCGATCTCATGACCCTGTGATCATGACCTGAGGCAAAACTAAGAGTCAGCCGCTTAACGACTGAGCCACCCAGGCACCCAAAGTCTGGTCTTCCTTTTATCTTATGGTGGCAAAGGTTCAGTAACATGCATGTTTTCATTTTCTTCCTGGGTCTGAGATTGTCTGCATTTCCCAGGTCCCTTACAGGTTGGCGTGGCCATGCTCCTGAGTTCTGGAAAATGAAGTTTAGGCAAAAGTCACAGACCCCCCACTGGGAGGCCCAGTCCATAGAAACCTGCTGCTGGGGAGCCTTATTCTCTTCTCCCTCTCTGTCCTCCAGCTGAGGGTATTCCAGGGCTTCAGAGAGTGAGGAAACTGCCATAAGGAAGGACTGAAATTTTGTACGACTTTATGGAGCAGAGTCCTCACCAACCGACTGCGGATTGTGATATACCAAGAATTAACATTTTCTTGTCTTAAGCCACTAAGGTTTCAGGGTGTATCAGTTACACCTGGAGCTACTGTTACCAATATATTACATTTAAATACTTTCTTTGCTTCTAAATTTTCAGTGCTAGAATCTGAACCAATCTGGTTACCGATCCTCACTGACGGAGCACCAGTGATGGTGTTAGGACCTTTACTTTTCCCGCATCCGTTCATTACCGCCTTCATTTAAATGAAAAACAAAACAAACAAAGAATCAAAATATCCTTTTAAACTCTTTCTCTGGATAGTTTTCTCCCTTACTCCTTCCCACACAACTCTACTTCTCAAATCCCTGAGATTAATTTAGGCACACTAATTTTTGGCCAGCGTCCTCATGGTCTCTCACAACTTACTGTGATCTGCCACTTTCGAAAGTGGTTTCCTAAGGGTAACCTTGGGAAAGTAGTTAAAGCCCTTCAAAACATAAGTTCTTTACCTAGAGATGACAACATCTCAGAACTATGTTGTCAAACCAGATGAATGTCAGTTAACTCGATTACCAAATCACAACACTAAGAGGTATTTCATATATTTTAATATAAGTATCAAATGGATATTAACTGGTCTTTATTTAAAACAAACAAACAAACAAACAAACAAAAAACCCTGAACTTTGGCAAAATGTAGGCATTCTTTTTTAAAAATTTTTATTTATTTTTAAAATTTCTTTTCAGTGCTCCAGAATTCAGTGTTCCAGAATTCATTGTTCATGCACCACACCCAGTGCTCCATGCAATACGTGCCCTCCTTAATACCCACCACCAGGTTCACCCAACCCTTCACCCCCGTCCCCTTCAAAACCCTCAGATTGTTTTTCAGAGTCCACAGTCTCTCCCCATCCAATTTCCTCAACTCCCTTCTCCTCTCCATCTCCCCATGTCCTCCGTGTTATTCCTTATGCTCCACAAATAAGCAAAACCACATGATAACTGACTCTGCTTGACTTATTTCACTCAGCATAATCTCCTCCAGTCCCGTCCATGTTGATACAAAAATTGGGTATTCGTCCTTTCTGATGGAGGCATAATACTCCATAGTGTATATGGACCACATCTTCCTTATCCATTTGTCCGTTGAAGGGCATCTTGGTTCTTTCCAGTTTGGCAACTGTGGCCATTGCTGCTATGAACATCGGGGTATAAGTTTCTTCTTTCCTTCTTCCTTTTCCCCTAAACCTATATTCTTAGCTATGTTTGGGGACAAAGGACTGAACACGTTTTCTGCAAAGTGCTATCATTTGCCCACAGGAACCTATACATTCATTCATTCATTCAGTTATCAAGTATTCATTGAGTGCCCATCATTTGCTCCCTTAAGGAAGACAGAAGCAGGCTGCCATAGCTAATGAAAAAAAATCTAGAAAAGCTGGTGGGGGAGTAAGTGTATCCCAGAAGGCAGGAGGGAGATGAAAGGGAGGGCCCCAGGGGCAAGTCTTCAGCTGGATCTTAGTAGAGGATTGCCACTGAAAGCAGGAGCAGCCAAAATTCGGGGTATGCCATTTCTGTTCACAACTCTCTTCCTCCTGCCTTGGAATAAAAATATCAGTGGAAATTATTCTGTAAATGTGGCCATTATGTTTTACTTCTGATATTGAAGTTCGTCCTTGTTCCCCGAGGACACAGGTGAAGGTGGAAGGGAGGCAGTGGTCTGGGTAGGTTGGCGACGCCAGCCTGGAATTTAATATTTTCTGTAGGCAATCTCTTCATGGGTAATTGAAAGTGGGCTCTTTGAAATGCTAGTGATTTAATACTTTTCTTATGAATTAAAAAATAGGCACATGCTCTTCCTTTATTCTTTATAAAGTAGCCATTTAAACGTCTTCCAGTGTTGGAAGTATTTCTAGCTTAAATATTTTAGAACTTTGAAAATTAAAAGGTTTAGTATTTAGGGCAAATAGTCCCTGTCCCGTTTCACGTAACCAGAGCTGAACCTTTAATATCCTGACATTTCCTGGCACAGGGACAAATGCTGCCATGTTTTACAGCTACACAGAGAGTGAGGTAATCACTAGCAGCAGAGGCATTGATGTCTTCCTCTAAGTTATTCACAATCTTCAGGTCCCACATGTGCCTATTCCTACCGGACATCTCTCTGCCACATTCAATTGCTTTTGTTAATTTCATCGATTTTAAAAAGAGCAGTTCTGCTTTCTGCTTGCCTTTAAGGTAGGCGGGAGGATTGATGTATTTCCTTCACTTCCATTCCCTGCAGTTGGTGACATTTTCAATAAATAATCTTTAATTTATTTGTTCTCTACTTTGCATTATAAATGTCTTCGGAATGTACAGGCATAGGTACCTGGTTTTACTCACTATTACATGCGCACCTGTGTGTCTGTACAAACATACATATACACAGAGATGTACTCACACAGGAAAAATACAATGTGTACAAACATTATAAATATGTAATTTCACAAGGTGGCTCAGTGTGTCAGTCCTTAAGCATCAGCCTTAGGTTTATGTCACGATCCCAGGGTCCTGGGATCAAGCCCAGGGTCAGACTCCCTGCTCGGCAGGAAGCCTGCTTCTCTCTCTCCCACTCCCCTTCTTAACCGACTGAGCCACCCAGGCGCCCCTCTCCCACTCTCCTTCTTATGTTCCCTCTCTTGCTGTCTCTTTCTCTCTCTGTGTCAAATAAATAAATAAAATATCTTTTAAAATATATAATTTCACTATAATATAAAAATGTATATAATCAGGCAAATTACTGATTCATATTTATATGCACACATGTGAACATTTCATGTATATATTTTTAGACACACATTGAAGTGTTGGGAAGCCAGAAGGATGTAGAAAACCATGTTTAATATTTCTGGTCAGTTAGGACTAATTTCAGTCCCTGTCTCCACACCTAAAAGCTGGGTTACTTGGTAAACTCAGTCAAGTAACTTAACTCCCTAACCCACATATTCTTCACCAGAGTTAATAAGAGGTAAGGTTTTATTAATATGCTCATGAGGTATATTTGAATATTAAATAAAATCAAGGACCACAGTACTCACCCTTGCTGTGAGCTTAGAATACAGCAAAAGATGAATGTTCCCTGCTACTAATTTATATTGTTTTTGTACAGACATGAGTAGCCATTCTCTAATTAATGATAATTGGTTCTCTGCCTAACTCTAATTTCTGGTTAAAGAATGGTTAATCCAGACCTTTTTTTTTTTTTTTTCCAATTCGTGTTAAGAATCTTCCCAAACCAATGGACTCTACAGATTATCTGAGTTTACTAAAATGATCAATGTGTTAAATTTCTAAATGTATTGAAATTATGCTTGATGTACAAAATCTAATAAATTATATTTTTCAGCCAAATCATGAGTAGGATTTTAATTAAGCAATGGATGTTTCATGTGGTTCTAGAACATATACATGTATATGCACACACATAAATGTACAAATATGCATAAATAAGATATGTGCATATATATACAGTACAATAATATACAATGATAAATGCAAAAGCATAAAGTTAAACCAGAGAATAAGAATTAAATTCATGATAGAAAAATCACAACACTTTCATAGAGGCTGCTTGGGTAGAGAGTAGGGTATGGGACTTAAAACAAAATTTCTTTTTCATGTCTTTGTGTCACAATACTTTAGCATGTGATCTCAGACAACTCAATATCTACAAATCTTGCTTTTAACTATTCAACCTAAATGTTCTATAAAAATTATTGTGCATAAAACTTTAATTTCAAGGTATGGGAAAATGTATATTTTACATTTTAAGGCTAGTAGAGATTTCATGTCCATGTATCTGTGTGTGTTTATATGAATGAATTTATCTATCTTTAGGTACTGGATTCATTTTGGCAATCTTTAATATGTTTTCCTGTAACATCTGCCTAGCCCTATTTGTAATAATGAAATCTACTCATGAAGCCATTGTTCTAAAGTTCTATCCAACGGTGGTGTCTCTGGCATCTAGATATGCAATTTGGGAGCATAATGGCAGCTCTTGTGAAAGTATTATTTTTACATGGTATAAACATGGTCTGTGGTTGATACTTAGCATATAATCCAAAAATCACTCCAGGATATATCCTTATCAATTTTCACAGGTTACTCCATGTACAGTGGCTCAAGTTTTAGATTTGTATGGTAATTGACTCTTCAGACAAAATTTACCAAATGCCCAACTATGCCAGACTTTGTGCTGGGAACTGGAGAATCTGGAGAGTAGAATCAGACCCAGTTCCTGTCTTTGTAAAGCTTCCAGTCAGTATGGGGAGCAGTACGCGAGAGAGTGCCATGGGCACTCTTCAATAACTTACAAAAATGTGTACCATTGTAAATGTGGTTATGTGTTAGGAAGAAAAGATGAGGGCAATATTTAAGTAGTAAAAATAAACTGGATTTGGAGACAGATTTTAATTGCGAATGGATTAAAGAAATAAGGATATAAAATATGACTCTTCATTTTCTGGTTTTAGTAACTGGATAGATAATGGTGTCTGAGATATGAACTGCTAGAAGAATACCAAGGTTGAGGTTGGAGGTGAGCCGTGAGTGATACTTGGGTTTGGATATGTTGGATTTAAGGTGCCATTGAAACATCCAAGAGAGACTACCAAGCAGGGCAGTTATCTATATGATTCTAGCATTCAGAGGACAGTTCAGGGAAGGTGATATACATTTGGGAGTCACTGGTGTTATGAAGATAATTGAAACCTTGGGCATGTATAAAATCACTAGGAATAGTATAGACAAGGAAGTAAGAGAGATTAGCAAAACATTTTGAGAAACTGTAAATGGTTATCTATGTCAACAACAACAAATTGACGCAGGTACTAACAAAATTCAGGAGTAAGATGTATAATCTGAATATTACAACTGATAACATAAATATTATCCATTTGATAATTAATATTTATCTACCTAATGTTATTAACTTATGACAACTATGTATTCAGAGTTGGTGATTTTGATGGCATTAAAACTGAACATGTTGGCTTGCTAAAAACAGCCTGAACAGCATTGAAAACTGCTGATATTGATGTTTTCATAATTTGGACATTAACTATTAAACACATATTCACACGCTAACAGTCACACGAACATATGCACTTAGCATATGAAATGTAGAAATTGAGACTTAAAAGAGATTAGTTAATGAGGTAGGGCAGAGCATTTAATAAGTTTTTTCATTATTTGTTCTTAGACATTGCCAGCATTAATTGTGTTTTATATATCATCTCAGTTACAAAATCACTGAAACTTTTATTGAACAATAAATGTTTTAGGTCAGCTAGAGTTCAGGAAATAATAAATTAATTTTAAATTGGCTTTTTAATTAATTTGTTTGGGGAAATACCTATATGGGCAAATAATGATAATGTAGAAAGGTATCCTTTAACTAGTTTGTCCTTCTCCTAAAGGAAATGGTTTAATGGGGATGAAAAGAACATCATGATAATTAATAAATAAACATCTGCCACCATCTTGTTAAACATGCAGTAAATTAGAGGGTGGACACAGTAGTGGTCATTACCAATTACTTTCTCTTTGAACCTTTTAAATAATCATTCATCAAAAACAGGTTAAGTTGAAATGATAATGAGATGGATGGATCCAAGTATAGCTGGACACCTTCCTTTTGTTCCTGAAAAGAACCTGTGCTTGCTAAAGGACATGCTGTCAAGCTCACAAATCAAAATGCAAAGAGCTCACAGCAAAACCAGTACATCCCTGTTCCCTATGTATCTGGCACATGTAAACTTTTCTTGGAACTGCTTAGCTAAAGTGAATAAATGGCTCTTGGGCACTCACCCAGTTTTCTGTGTTCTAGATTCCATGGGGTAAGGGTTGGGGTCCACCTGCAGCATGAAATGGGGCGCCTATAGCCACAATGTCCACATTGGATGGAGTAGATACACCGGCCTTGGAGAGCTTATGCATTACAAGGGGATGGATTTTGTGAACTGGGCTCTTCTTGCTGTAAGTAAACACTATACCACTAGAGCCTTCTGGGAATATTTCTCAATCTGACTCTTTGAATACAAGACTTGCTTTGACCATTAGAAGGAGGCAGAGTTACTGGTGAGCCCAACTCTCCCTTTCTTTTCTTTTACTTCTGTCTTCACCATGAGAAGGGCATGCTTGAAACAGCTAACTGGTCACAGGAAGAGGACAATAATAATCTAATACAGAGCTATTCTAGCTAATGTGCCCCAACCAAGTCTAGAACATAATTCCCAGAATACTTGCTGATGATTGAGTGAGGCCAACCAAGACCATCAAGAACACCCAACTGAGCTGAAGAGAGATGTCTGCATCATTTCTGAGCAAAAGTATGGATACTAACCTTTAATATATAGGAACATCCCACTTCTATAGCCTCAGAGGGCCTGGAGAACTCTGGGGTTTCAACATTCTTGTTGAAAAGTTATTTTCATCCATGCTCTGGATCCCATTCTTTTCCAAACAAGTCCTTGACCCTGGCAAAAATTAACCTTTCATGGGGTGTCAGCTACTTTTAAAATTGTTGATTGACACTTCTAGCTTTGTGTTAATTTTTTTCCTAGAGTGACAGGGGTTAGCAATGAGCACTCAATTCAGTTTTCATTGTGACTGCTATTTCTCCGCCATGTCTCAGATATTTGATACATGGTACCAGCTATGCATTTGCTTCAACCACTATAGGCATCCTTGTTTACTACTGCTGAGAATTTTAGCAACTGCTCGGCCATCTTGTGCCCCTTGTCAGCCAGCAGCAAATAGTTCAGCTTTAAAATATCATCCCAGTGTCTGCTTTCTTGGGCCACTCCTAGCATAAGGTTTTCCAGGTTGGGTTCTCAAAGATGTAGATTCTGAGACAGGGATTGATGTTGAGGAGGTTTACCAGGATATTCTCTTGATATCAAGGGAAAGGAAAGGACAAACAAAGCAGGGTTGTGTCAACAAAGCAGGGTTGACATAAGGAGAAGTGGGATGGTGATGGAGGCTCAGTGGAGGTCTCGGCCAACCTTACAGGGTATTTGACACTGGAGTGACCCTTCTGAGTTCTGTGGAGCTTTTCTTCACCGATCACTTATTGAGCATGTGGAGGAAGTGACTCTCCAGCTAAAGCAACCCTGAAAGCTGAAAGTTGAAGGTTTTCTGTGGGCAGCACTTCCAGTATCTGGTGAATACCTTTATTCCTGAAGGAGGATCTTGAGTCTTCAACTACATAATTACATTAAGTAAATTATGACTATGACACATGGAAGACAGTTCAGCTTTTAAACCAAAAATTTTCACCTATTTACTTACTATTATTCTGAAGTCTTCTAATTTAAGAGAACTCTTTGTGGCAATATATTTTCCTGTGTTGATTCCCTCTACATACATAAATATCAACTTCAATTAGTTTTTTTTTTTAATGTCCCTTTTTCTAGTCAGAGAGATTGTGTAGAAGATGCCATGAGTTATCCTTAAAAAAATAAAAAGTCACTCTGCCAGCAAATACCAAGGACTCCATTTTGTTGAGTTGCTGTTGACAGGATGATAGATACCACAGTATTTATTTGTCCGACTTTCTAACCACTACTCTACTTTCTAAAAAAAGGTAGTATATCAAAAGATAATGAATACACTGTAGATATTCTACTATTACTATTTTTCCTCTACTACTTCATTTGCATACCTAAAGTTTTACAATTTTTCATGATATTTAAGGGGAAAACAGCTACAGTAAATGGACCATGTTAAATAGATTGAATTAGTCTTTCCAAAGGCCTCTATCAAAGCTGAGATTAAACTACTTTTAGATTATATTTATCTAAAAATTTATTTTATCTTCTATTAGAGTTAATTTCCAGGGGATTGTAGCTCTGCACTGATCACCACCTCTCATATGCTCTCAAAGCTCTTATTTTGAAACTGAGTATCATGTCCATGACCTATTTCTGATCCCCCTGCAAATTTGATTTTTCTAAAATTAGATTTCACATTACTGTTAATACCTGCAGATTTCAAAACTTTTACATTAGATTTGGAAATCACTCTTGGTTCTCAATAACATTTTTCAGACAGAGAGAGAGAGAGAGAGAGAAGTATTGCACTTCTCTTTCACTTCAACATCTGTGATTATCTTTCTCTAAGTTCATTTCCTTGGCAATGGGAAAATTTTCTACTCCTCGATTGGATAGTAACCAATAGTCAGTAACTATCAAAACACAGCAGAGAAAGTATTTTTCCTATCTCCCCGTTCCTTAAAAAATTGATGTGCCTTTAGAAATTACTCTAGAGATGTTTACAGAAAATTGTTAGTTTGGGGAAAAATATGCCAGATGCACATGTTGGTTGCACATTAGGGAATGGGTGGTAGGTTTGCATTCCATAGTTTTACTGCACTGTGGGAAAACCATTGTTCTAATCCAAAAAATGTGCTTCCCAGAGCCCCAAATCTGTCACAAGGATTGATTGTGTGGAAGCTGCAAAAGACAATTCAGCACAATTTTCTGGGGGATAAAACATTTTTACAAGATTCATTGGAAGGCCCAGTCTCAAGTAAATAATGCAAAGGCCCTTACATGTCAAGCTCTGCCATCACACAGCTTCCTCTGGTAAAACATTTGGTTTATCATGGACCCATTTTGACTCCTTTGAAAGAGAATTCTCTTCCTGGAAATATTACTTTTTATAGCATAAATATAGATATGATATAGATTTAACCTGTGATTAAATCTCAAGTAAAAAATAATTGAGATGTTGTTTCATAACATTAACATGTAAAAAAAAAAAAAAAAAACCCAAAAACCCTAAAGGTAAAATGTGGTTTCTTGATGTTATGGGTTGAATTGTGTTGCCCTAAAATTAATATATTGACATCTGAATCCCTAGCATCTCAGAACATAACTATATTTGGAGTCTTTAAAGAAGTAACTAAAATAAAAAGAGGTCACAAGGTGAGCCCTAATCTAATATGACCGGTGTCCTCATAAGAGGAAGAACTTTGGACTCAGACACATACAGAAGGAATGTGCATGGGCAGAGAGAAGCTGACCATCAAAAAGTGAAGTAGATGGGCTTCAGAAGAAACTGACTCGCCAACTTGATCTTGGACATCTAGCCTCCAGTACTGTGAGAAAACAACTTTATTAAACTTTTGTTTAATCCACTCAGTTCAAGGCATTTGATATGGCAGCTCTAAAAAACTAGTAACGTGAGTCTTAGATCTATTTGTTGAGAACATGCTAGCAAGAATTCGTTATACTTTCTAAGGAGAAATAGTTTGCAACACTATATTGTGTTTTCAGACTTAATAGAAACTCAGTGGTTTGTATTTATATTAGAGGATAGGGAATAAGATCTGTTTTCACGTATGTACACTCCAAATGAATGAGAAGCCACTCATTTAAATTCACATCATTTTTTCCTTGCAAAACCATCAAATGTATTTGCAAGAAGGCAAACTACAGAAAATTCAGAAGACAAATTTTCTGGACTATTGTTGTAATGGAAAAACTCAATATCCATCAAACACAACAAAAACTTGAAAAATGTAGTAGTAATATAATTCGTAGATTTATTGATTACATATGGTAAGCAATAAAAATGCAATTTGCCTACTTCATTTAAGTAACTTCCAAAATCTTTGTCATTTAATTTCCGAGTAATTTAATTTACATTATTTTGAAGAAAATTTGATATTTTTCATTTAATGTTAATAGATATATTCCATGATACTTTAATATAGGTTATTATTTTAAAAACATAATAATCATCGTATCTTTAAAAATACAGAACAAATGAGATGCCTGGGTGGCTCAGTAAGTTAACAATCAGGTAGTTAAGCCTCTGCCTTTGGCCAGGTCAAGATCTTGGGAGTCCTGGGATGGAACCAAAAGGTAGTTCCCTGCTCAGTGGGCAGTCTCCTTCTTCCTCTGGTGCACCTCCCTCTTGTGCTCTCTCTCCCTTACTCCCTCTTTCTCAAATAAATAAATAAAATCTTTAAAAAAATACAGAGCAAAGTGTTATACATAACTAATGAATCACTGAACACTACATCAAAAACTAAGGATGTACTCTATAGAGACTAACTGAACATAATAAAAAAGGAAAATTTTATATTTTCTAATAATACCATGGCTTTGATTTAATATTTTATTTTTTCCAAGTGTGTGTGTGTGTGTCTGTGTGTGTGTGTGTGTGTTAAATAAATGCCCCTGAAAAGTCAGTTCCTAAATTATGGAAAACATATATACTTAAGATGTCAATATATTTGGAAAAAAGTTACAGAAGTAATTTCGTTGCACCCCAGGTAATTTCATTTTATTTCAACAGAAATTATAGAGAAGGTATAAGAATTGTGATAAATATCAGCAGTACAGAATCTTGCCTGTGTTGTTATCCAGCATGGTGAAAAACAGAGCGATATCCATAAGTGTCATTTGACAGGAAAACAGAGCCATACTGTTTCATCTTTTCATTCCATTCAGAATAAAAGTAGATTCAAACCGATTATGAAAACATTGTATAGCTTAATAAGGAATATCCTGTTGTGACAGACATGAAGTTTCTGAACATCAAGTTTACAACAAGTTCAACAAAATGTTATCAAAATCTCTCGTCTTATTTCGTGACATCCAGGTTTCTCGGTGCCTGAGTGTGGACTATAAGTGGCCCTCTAGAGATGTTTTACTCAGTGTCACTGTAGCACCTGTTCCTTTTAATTTGCTCTTCCACAGTGAGTTGTTCAGGCTGGACCTCCACTCTGGGAAATGAAGGCTTAGCTGCACATTCACTGCTCTGTGGACCAAAACTTGGATTCCCATTAACGGGGGCTATTCCTATGGCTTCATCATGCCAGTGTTTGACATCCTTCCCCAGTTCTCTTAGATACAAACATGGCATATTTTTCATGTGGTCTACAGAATCTATGAAGTCATGTTCGAAAATATTCTCATCCTTTTTGGAAAAAGCAGTGATTTTCATGGTATTAGAAAAGAAGAAGTGTAGATTTTTGTTATTTGCATGGTTTCTTTTGATGTTTAAGATATTTTTATCAGAAGAGGTTACAGAACTTTCTTCCTTTACTATTAACCTGCCACTGAGGCCCGGTTTGGGAGCAGACTGCACGGGACTGCCCACAGTAGCTCTGTCAGCCTGTTTTCCGAGAGCCATCCCGAGTACATTCCTCGAGTATGCCTTTTCAGATTCAAATATGCCAAGTAATTTTGAGATTCTAGATGCATTTTCTAAACTTTCAATTTGATATTCATTTGCAGTATAGTTTGCTTCTCTTGACAGTGGTAATAGATTAGGAAATTCTAAAATAGATGTCTTCTGCCTGCAATTATTCAGACATGAGACGGCCACATAATTGTTGTTATTATTCTTATTCAAATTCTCCTTACGACTTTCTGGCACCACTTCACCATCAGTGTTAGTAACCTGTAAAACTTCAGCACCATCAGGTTCATTAGTTTTCTCATTTTTCTCCTTCTCAGTACTCTGCACAATCACATTATTGTTGTCATTAAGATCCATTTCACTTTTCCTTTTATACTTTGTATCTTCAGCCTCATTCAGCTTATCTTGCACATTCTTATTTCCTTCCTTCTTCTCCTCTTTTCTTGCTTCATACATTTCCATTTCTTTGATTCCTACAACATCCTCCTTCTGACATGTATGGATGGACTGCAGACACGGTTGCAGGAAAGAAATGCTATCCTGAGCTGGTCCTTTATTTTCCAGAGTTTTAACGTGTTCTATTAGTGATTGACTTTTGAATTCAACAGATGTAGTGACTGTCATTTCCGGTGGCCACTTAGGTTTACTCATTTTGAGCTCTTCCTCAAGGGGGCAGGTTTTCTTAGGCATCTCCTTGGAAGGGGGCCAAATGATTTTTAATTTTCCCCTCTCCCTGAATTTTCTCAAATCATCTCTTTGCCCTTTACTAAGACCATCGTCTAAATGTTTATGAGGATCCCCAAGTATGGCAGCATTTTCTGCACTACTTTTACACGTATTTGTTTTTTCATTAGGAGTAAAGTCTACTGAGCTGCTTTGATTTTTGCAATTCCATCGATCTTTATGTTGTTTGTGTCCAAAACCTTCATCATAATTTCCTTTAGATTTGAAAAGTTGGTTAAAGTGAGGTTTACAATATATTTGTCCATGAAGTGATGCATAATTTCCCAAACTGCCAAAAAGAAAAAAAAATGTTTAACATTCCATATATACACTGCAAATTCATAGGGAATTGTGTAATTAATTATTTCAAGAATGAGTCAGAGATTCAGTGCAGTTAACTTACTGGCAATAAGAATGTGCTTATTAATTGAACATCCTTGTTAGGTAACAGTTACTGCTAATACCCCACATGATGCATGTCTTATAGTATTTAGAATTTCATGCTAGATGTCAAGTATTGATATAATAGGTATTATAGTATAATGTATGTGTGGTTATAGAGGGTAAAAAATAATAGGACTAAATCTCTACTAACCCAGTGATTTATGTGAGGGGCTGCAATTTTCAACAAATACTGAATAGCAAATACACACACACAAATCAACCATTTAAATTTCCTCAATAACAAGATTTTGAATGAATTGGAAAGCTTGCCCATGCAATTGTTTATTTGGCCTCTTTTGGAAAGATTAACAAATAGAGTGCCAGTTAAAATTAAAGTCAGTTTAGTCAAAGGCATCATTTTTAATATCTCGGAATCTCCACATACAATCAGATAGACCAATTAGATAGTAAAATTTAAACCCATGGATAAAATTTATAAACAAATTAAGTGACAAGGTTCCCCTTCCAACCCCAAGACACAAGGAGGAAAGAATAAACTAACAGCTATAGTGGCATCTGTGTGAGTGATAGCAGAGAGAGTAAGGAGGTTGTATGAAAGACCAGCAAATATGAGACCACAAAATAGCCAGCCAGTGTTTCTGGGAAAATATCATACACCAATCAGAGAATAGTAGCTGAACAAGGAGGGATTTTACCTTCTCCATTAGCCAGTGAGTGCAAGGGCCCTGTGGTAGGAAAATATGAAGAGGATAGAGAAGTCAAACTCTCAAAGCTGACAAATTAAGATTCTCCTTTTAGGACAAGACTTTACACTGACCAAAAAAAAATGTGGGAGTGGAATCAAAATGTAATTGGATAATGATGACAGCAAAGAAAGACAAGGTCCTGACTAACAGGGGGAGAGGAATCAAGGCAGGAAAACCCAGAAATCAAAACATATATTTTTTTGGACAGTTTATGAAAACTGGAAGAGGTAGTTCTATGAAGTTTGGGAAAACCATCCTGAATTTTGCCTCTTTCTAAGATTTGGAAAAACAAATGCAATAAAAAAATAAGTAACAGGAGAGTGTTGAGGCCAAATATTATATAATGTTATTGTAAGAAAAAACAGAGTAAGGAGCTTTCATTAATATCCCCACAGACAATGAAAACATGTTAGTGAAACATGTTTTCAATATCAAAATTTTAAAAAATGGACTAAGAGACCTTAACACATGATAGAGACTTGAAAGAACAACATGAATTATAATTAGAAAACATCATAAATGTGGTGCTAGAAATAAGGGAAAAAAAGAAGTAAAAGAGAGAAAGTCAGTAATAAAAACTAAAAGAAATAAAAGAGTAAATAAAGACAAAATAAAGTATTTTAAGAAGAACTAGGGGAATAAAAAGATGAAAATTGACAATCAGAGAAAAGGAGAAGGATTTGAGAGAAAGATAAATATTAAAGATAGGCTGGGCTTAGGGTTTCTTTCTTGTTCTTTCTCCAGCTCCTTTAGGTGTAGGGTTAGGTTGTGTACCTGAGACCTTTCTTATTTCTTGAGAAAGGCTTGTACCGCTATATATATTCCTCTCAGGACTGCCTCTGTTGTGTCCCACAGATTTTGTATTTTCATTATCATTTCTTTCCATGATTTTTTTCAATTCTTCTTTAATTTCCTGGTTGACCCATTCATTCTTTAGAAGGATGCTGTTTAGTCTCCATGTATTTGGGTTCTTTCCAAACTTCCTTTTGTGGTTGAGTTCTAGCTTTAGAGCATTGTGGTCTGAAAATATGCAGGGAATGATCCCAATCTTTTGATACCGGTTGAGTCCTGATTTAGGACCGAGGATGTGATCTATTCTGGAGAATGTTCCATGTGCACTAGGGAAGAATGTGTATTCTGTTGCTTTGGGATGAAATATTCTGAATATATCTGTGATGTCCATCTGGTCCAGTGTGTCGTTTAAGGCCTTTATTTCCTTGTTGATCTTTTGCTTGGATGATCTGTCCATTTCAGTGAGGGGAGTGTTAAAGTCCCCTATTATTATTGTATTATTGTTGATGTGTTTCTTTGATTTTGTTATTAATTGGTTTATATAGTTGGCTGCTCCCACGTTGGGGGCATAGATATTTAAAATTGTTAAATCTTCTTGTTGGACAGACCCTTTGAGTATGATATAGTGTCCTTCCTCATCTCTTATTATATATAGTCTTTGGCTTAAAATCTAATTGATCTGATATAAGGATTGCCACTCCTGCTTTCTTCTGATGTCCATTAGCATGGTAAATTGTTTTCCACCCCCTCACTTTAAATCTGGAGGTGTCTTCGGGCTTAAAATGAGTTTCTTGGAGGCAACATATAGATGGGTTTTGTTTTTTTATCCATTCTGATACCCTGTGTCTTTTGACAGGGGCATTTAGCCCAGTAACATTCAGGGTAACTATTGAGAGATATGAATTTAGTGCCATTGTATTGCCTGTAAGGTGACTGTTACTGTATATGGTCTCCGTTCCTTTTCTGATCTACCACTTGTAGGCTCTCTCTTTGCTTAGAGGACCCCTTTCAATATTTCCTGTAGAGCTGGTTTGGTGTTTGCAAATTCTTTCAGTTTTTGTTTGTCCTGGAAGCTTTTAATCTCTCCTTCTATTTTCAATGATAGCCTAGCTGGATATAGTATTCTTGGCTGCATGTTTTTCTCGTTTAGTGCTCTGAAAATATCATGCCAGCTCTTTCTGGCCTGCCAGGTCTCTGTGGATAAGTCAGCTGCCAGTCTAATATTTTTACCATTGTATGTTACAGACTTCTTTTCCTGGGCTGCTTTCAGGATTTTCTCTTTGTCACTGAGACTTGTAAATTTTCTATTAGGTGACGGGGTGTGGCAGGAGAAGAGAAATCATAAAGATCAGAGCAGAAATCAATGAAATAGAAACCAAAAAACAATAGAACAAATCAACGAAACTAGGAGCTGGTTCTTTGAAAGAATTAATAAAATTGATAAACCCCTGGCCCGACTTATCAAAAAGAAAAGAGAAAGGACCCAAATAAATAAAATCATGAATGAAAGAGGAGAGATCACAACTAACACCAAAGAAATACAAACTATTATAAGAACATACTATGAGCAACTCTACGTCAATAAATTTGACAATCTGGAAGAAATGGATGCATTCCTAGAAACATATAAACTACTCAACTGACACAGGAAGAAATAGAAAGCCTGAACAGACCCATAACCAGTAAGGAGATTGAAACAGTCATCAAAAATCTCCAAACAAACAAAAGCCCAGGGCCAGACGGCTTCCCGGGGGAATTCTACTAAACATTTAAAGAACTAATTCCTATTCTCCTGAAACTGTTCCAAAAAATAGAAATGGAAGGAAAACTTCCAAACTCATTTTATGAGGCCAACATCACCTTGATCCCAAAACCAGACAAGGATCCCACCAAAAAAGAGAGCTATAGACCAATATCCTTGATGAACACAGATGCGAAAATACTCAACAAAATACTAGCCAATAGGATTCAACAGTACATTAAAAAGATTATTCACCACGACCAAGTGGGATTTATTCCAGGGCTGCAAGGTTGGTTCAACATCCGCAAATCAGTCAATGTGATACAACACATCAATAAAAGAAAGAACAAGAACCATATGATACTCTCAATAGATGCTGAAAAAGCATTTCACAAAGTACAGCATCCCTTCCTGATCAAAACTCTTCAAAGTGTAGGGATAGAGGGCACATACCTCAATATCATCAAAGCCATCTATGAAAAACCCACCGCAAATATCATTCTCAATGGAGAAAAACTGAAAGGTTTTCCTCTAAGGTCAGGAACACGGCACGGATGTCCATTATCACCACTACTATTCAACATAGTACTAGAGGTCCTAGCCTCAGCAATCAGACAACAAAAGGAAATTAAAGGCATCCAAATCAGCAAAGAAGAAGTCAAATTATCACTCTTCGCAGATGATATGATACTATATGTGGAAAACCCAAAGACTCCACTCCAAAACTGCTAGAACTTATACAGGAATTCAGTAAAGTGTCAGGATATAAAATCAATGCACAGAAATCAGTTGCATTTCTCTACACCAACAGCAAGACAGAAGAAAGAGAAATTAAGGAGTCAATCCCATTTACAATTGCACCCAAAACCATAAGATACCTAGGAATAAACCTAACCAAAGACACACAGAATCTATACTCAGAAAACTATAAAGTACTCATGAAAGAAATTGAGGAAGACACAAAGAAATGGAAAAATGTTCCATGCTCCTGGATTGGAAGAATAAATATTGTGAAAATGTCTATGCTACCTAAAGCAATCTACACATTTAATGCAATTCCTATCAAAGTACCATCCATCTTTTTCAAAGAAATGGAACAAATAATTCTCAAATTTATATGGAACCAGAAAAGACCTCGAATAGCCAAAGGGATATTGAAAAAGTAAGCCAACGTTGGTGGCATCACAATTCCAGACTTCAAGCTCTATTACAAAGCTGTCATCATCAAGACAGCATGGTACTGGCACAAAAACAGACACATAGATCAATGGAACAGAATAGAGAGCCCAGAAATAGACCCTCAACTCTATAGTCAACTCATCTTCGACAAAGCAGGAAAGAATGCCCAATGGAAAAAAGACAGCCTCTTCAATAAATGGTGCTGGGAAAATTGGACTGCCACATGCAGAAAAATGAAATTGGACCATTTCCTTACACCACACACAAAAATAGACTCAAAATGGATGAAGGACCTCAATGTGCGAAAGGAATCCATCAAAATCCTTGAGGAGAACACAGGCAGCAACCTCTTCGACCTCTGCCGCAGCAACATCTTCCTAGGAACAACGCAAAAGGCAAGGGAAGCAAGGGAAAAAATGAACTATTGGGATTTCATCAAGATCAAAAGCTTTTGCACAGCAAAGGAAACAGTTAACAAAATCAAAAGACAACTGACAGAATGGGAGAAGATATTTGCAAACGACATATCAGATAAAGGACTAGTGTCCAGAATCTATAAAGAACTTAGCAAACTCAACACCCAAAGAACAAATAATCCAATCAAGAAATGGGCAGAGGACATGAACAGACATTTCTGCAAAGAAGACGTCCAGATGGCCAACAGACACATGAAAAAGTGCTCCATATCACTCGGCATCAGGAAAATACAAATCAAAACCACAATGAGATATCACCTCACACCAGTCAGAATGGCTAAAATCAACAAGTCAGGAAATGACAGATGCTGGCGAGGATGTGGAGAATGTTGGTGGGAATGCAAGCTGGTGCAGCCACTCTGGAAAACAGCATGGAGGTTCCTCTAAATGTTGAAAATAGAACTGCCCTATGACCCAGCAATTGCACTATTGGGTATTTACCCTAAAGATACAAACGTAGTGATCCAAAGGGGCACATACACCTGAATGTTTATAGCAGCAATGTCCACAATAGCCAAACTATGGAAAGAACCTAGATGTCCATCAACAGATGAATGGATCAAGAAGATGTGGTATATATACACAATGGAATACTATGCAGCCCTCAAAAGAAATGAAATCTTGCCATTTGCGACAACATGGATGGAACTAGAGTGTATCATGCTTAGTGAAATAAGTCAAGCAGAGAAAGACAACTATCATATGATCTCCCTGATATGAGGAAGTGGTGATGCAACATGGGGGCTTAAGTGGGTAGAAGAAGAATAAATGAAACAAGATGGGATTGGGAGGGAGACAAACCATAAGTGACTCTTAATCTCACAAAACAAACTGAGGGTTGCTGGGGGGAGGGGGTTTGGGAGAAGGGGGTGGGATTATGGACATTGGGGAGGGTATGTGCTTTGGTGAGTGCTGTGAAGTGCGTAAACCTGGTGATTCACAGACCTGTACCCCTGGGGATAAAAATATATGTTTATAAAAAATAAAAAATTAATTAAAAAAAATATTAAAGATAGGCACAAAATAACCATGTAGGGATAAGAGGAGTTCCTGAAGTAGAAAATAAAACAATGAAATAGGTTTAATATTAAAAAGCTATAATTTAAGGAAAGTTTCCTGATATAAAGTGGTCTGAAACTGCATACTGATAGAGCACACTTGGCAACTAATGTTGTTGACCCACAATGACCAACATCAAGAACTATTCTAGTTAAATTAGTGGACTTTTTATTTTTTATTTTTTTGTACTTTAAATAAGAAAAAAGTTCATTTTTTATTTTTTGGACTTTAAATAAAAAGAAAAAAGTTGGGGCGCCTGGGTGGCTCAGTGGTTTGGGCTGCTGCCTTCGGCTCGGGTCATGATCTCAGGGTCCTGGGATCGAGCCCCGCATCGGGCTCTCTTCTCCGCAGGAAGCCTGCTTCCCTCTCTCTCTCTCTCTGCCTACTTGTGATCTCTGTCTGTCAAATAAATAAATTAAATCTTTAAAAAAAAAAAAAAGAAAAAAGTTCCTTTGTATTTATCTTAAAAGAAAAAAAGAGAGCATATGATTTATAAGGGAAAGAAAATTAGATTATCAGTCATTTGCAACATTTTATGCCCCCCAAAATGGAATAATGCATTTAAGATATTCAGTGAAAGTAAGTACAAGTCAAAGATTTTACTTTCAGCAAAATGGGCTTCCCATTATCAAGATCACAGGATAGACTTTTCTGAGGGAGATACTAGAAAATCAGCTTGCATAGCCAGATGGGCTACAGAAACATCTTCATATAGATTGGTGGCAAGCATTGTCTATATTGTCATCTATAAACTGATGAGATGAGGACTATGAGGGAGATGGTGTGACACATGATGGCTGTGTCATATGACACCAAAGACAGAGCACACTTTTTAAAAATATATGGGGTGTGGATGAGTGGGGAGAAAATGCCACTTTTTAAAGTTTTCATAATCAAATTAGGGATGCTGATAGTTTTGCTATTCCAAAATTTTTATTCAAACAAATATGGGTTGTTCTAATTCTGTCATCTCCTTTGTCTTTAAGGACCAGAAGTCCTGACGTGAAAGCAAGGAGACAGACGTGGAATAGAGAAGAGGCTAAAGCAAAAGCAATTTAGTTTTGAATTCAATTTGGAAATATTCCTACAAATTCATGATGTATTTTTTTGGTTATATATAAATATTTGCTAGCTCTTAACACTAAGAGAGCTTCAAAATGGTGACCCACCCAGTTGAAAAGAGCATGGAGATTATAGTCTTCAAATGCTATTTCTCATGTGAAGAAACCGGGGCTTCAGGAAATGACTGATTCCAGGTTTGGGGAAGTAAATGTACCAAATGAACATGTAACATCTTGTCCTATCAGGTAGTGAGGAAACTATCAAAGACTCGGGAAACAACACGAAGAGGCCAAGGATAGAATAATTTGAACTTCAGTAGTAATAACTGCATCCAGTTGGAGCCAGTCAAACATATGCAAATCTATGAAGTTATAAAGATACTACAAATATTTTTAAAATTGGTTACCTCTAGAGGATGATAAGGAAGCGTATGATTACATTGTTAAATAAATAACTGATACATTGGCAAACCAGATAAAGGGAAGAAGTTATGCATTTCTTCTGCCTTTTCTCTACCAAGGATACCACTAAGTAACCAAATAGTAGATGAGGGGAAGCATCTTCTGTAAAAGAACTCAAACTAATAATGAAAAAGGAAGACTAAAGTGAGAATGTCAACATTTTGCAAATGTCAATTAATGGATATGTGTTAAGCTTCAATATCTGCTATGATCACAAACCGAGAAACGAGCAGACACTGTGCTTACTCTCTTCTTGCCAACATTCCCTGTGTTCTTGCAAAACCTATCAAATCTTTACACTAGAATCTAGATTCAGCTGACAGTTTCTCAGAAATGCAAGAGAGAAAGGAGTATGTGAATGGCATGGCTAGTGTGCAACCAGCAAATCCAGACTAGAAAATTCTACAGGTCAGGTATCTTGGGCTCTTCACAAATAAATTGCAAGGAATGAAAGAAATGGACAGGAACCCTTTAAAAGACTTAAAAGAAATGTCAAAGTTTAAAAAACTGAGCAAAACTATAGTACCTATGAGAGTATATTTGGATTAAAAAAAATATAAAAATGTAAGGAAGCAACGATGAAAAAGAATACTGTTCACTCACAGAGAGGTGGTGTTTGCGTGGGGCACATAGAAGGAGCTTCTGAAACTACTAGCAATGTTTATTTCTTGAACTTGGTACAGGTTACAAAATGTTCAATTTCTAATCATTCCTTAAATCATACATTTGCTTTGTTTTTCTGTATTTGTGGCTTTTGGTACAATGATTTTTTAAAAATAGCAGTCATAAAACACTTTTGAGTCCCTACTGAAAGTCAGCCTTTACTAGGTGTTGATATGCAAACATGAACACATTTCCTACAGCTGGATAACAATTACATTAGATTGTGTTAAGAATGGGCACACCAGGGGGTGCTCTGGGAGCACACAGGAGGGACTCCTGATCCCTATATGGGGCTCAAAGCAGCCTTCTTCAAAGACATGAACTCTCAGTTGAGGTCAGAAGAATGAGTACATATTAGCTTGGTGGAGAGCTGGAGGAGAGAAACAAGAAAATTCCTACAAGGAGTGGAAATGATACATGGGACCAGCTAAATATGAGAGAGAAAGATAATGATCTTAAGGAACTGAAAGAAATGAAGTCTTCATGAAAAATAACACACAATGGGAGGAAGGGGTGTTGGGAAAGGAGCTGGGACAAGATTCTCTATTGCCTGTTAATTCGTAGTAAGATGCTAATTTGACTTTGATAGAGAAAACCAATATGTTTTAAACACAGCAGTGATCTCAGATTTGCATCTTAGAAAAATCATTTTCACTACAGCATGGACCATGGCATTGGGACAAGTTCTTGTCTGTGGTGATGGAGGTAAGAGATAGTGGAGGCAGGGAGACTAACTTGTTAGATAGACTATTGCATTAGTACAGGTGAGAGATGACATTTGGAGGATACCTGGTCTGTGGGGATGGAGAAAAGTACATTTATAGGACCTCAATTATAGTACTTGGTCATTGCTTGGACATGGGGAATGAAGAAGAGGAAGGAGTCAAAGGTAACTTCATATTTCTGTCATTGAATTAAAGTTAATGTTAATTTATTGAGAGAGTATCATATAGATCATGGGTCAAGGAAGGAATTTTGGTAGAGAGAAGATAATGGGGCATGTTGAATTTGGTATTCTTATGAGAAATGTAGTTGGAGGGATGCCTGGGTGGCTCAGTTGGTTGGATGACTGCCTTCGGCTCAGGTCATGATCCCGGAATCGCAGGATCAAATCCCACATCAGGCTCCCAGCTCCATGGGGAGTCTGCTTCTCCCTCTGACCTTCTCCTCTCTCATGCTCTCTCTCACTGTCTCTCTCTCTCAAATAAATAAATAAAATCTTTAAAAAAAAAAAGAAATGTAGTTGGAGATAAATATTAGTAATTAGGAGATAAGCATCTGATAGAGGACAGTACTAGGCGACCCATACAGATTTCAGAGTTAATCCACATGGATGATGATTAAAGTCATGGGAGGGGGGGTGCCTGGGTGGCTCATTGGGTTAGGCCGCTGCCTTCGGCTCAGGTCATGATCTCAGGGTCCTGGGATCGAGTCCCGCATCGGGCTCTCTGCTCAGCGGGGAGCCTGCTTCCTCCTCTCTATCTCTGCCTGCCTCTCTGCCTACTTGTAATCTCTCTCTGTCAAATAAATAAATAAAATCTTTAAAAAAAAAAAAAGTCATGGGAGGGGATGCAATAACCCATATTTTGATAAAGAATATTGACAGTGAGAAGAATAAATGGTCATAACAGAATTCTAAGAAACTCTGTTATGGTATTTCAATAATGGACAGAGAAAGAGTCACCCACATAGGAGTCTGAGAAGGAACACCCAGGAGGTAGGAAGAAACCATTATACTCTGGTGTGATGGAAACCAAGAAAAAACATGTTTCAGTAAGGAGTGTTTGACATTGTCAGTTAAAGCCAGGAAAGATATAGCCTGATACACATTAGATTTAGCAAAATAATGACAATTTCAGCATCTCAGGTTCTAGCCACACCAAATGCCACATTCACTAAAATTCATTTGTAACTGTGTTGATATGGTGCTTCTGTGGCACCAGAGTGTTGGGGGAGAGTGTTGGGGGAGAGTCAGGTATTTAACCTGACATTGACAATACTCTAAATTATTATTATTAGTTTTTACTTAGATGGAACATTCAGACCAAGGTAAACTCCAGCACACCACCTGAATGTGTATACACAGTTTAATGGGAATACAGTTGGGCCTGTTAGTTTACAGCCACACTTGTTTGTTTAGTTATCTGTGAAAGTTGTGTAGCAACAGAACTAGTATGGCCTATACAGTAAAAGATATTTACTGCCTGGCCCTTTATAGAAAAAGCTTGCTGACTCCTGATTTAAAATCTAGTTTTTAGGGGTGCCAGGGTGGCTCCATCTGTGGAGCATGCTAATTCTTGATCTCAGGGTCTTGAGTTCAAGTCCCACATTGGGCTTACTTAAAATAAGGTCAAAAGTAGAATCTAAACTTTAGACTAAACTAATAACTTAAAAATCCTGATCTGCACAGCATTTCTTGATTTTTCTTATCTACGTGATCTCCAGGTTTGGACAAGTCTGGATTTAATCAGGAAAGCAAAATTTCAATAGGAAAAAGTCATGGCTATTCTGAAAACACATAACAAAACCTGGCCACACTCCCCTTTATAGTTGTTTTAATGAATGACAACAAGATCTAGACACATGTCTATCTTCTAGATACATGTGTACATTGCAGATTCCTCCAAGATTTGTGCCCCAGACTACACATTTTACCTCAGCTGACTCTTGCAGTGGTGGCATCGGAAGCAGGACTTATGGAAACTCTGCTTGTCTGCTACTAGGCACTCCATTGGATAAACAGTCTTTTGACAGAGTATACATATTTCCTTGTCTTGGAGTAGCAGCTTCTAAAAATAAAAATTTGCCAAAGTTTACATGATACTATTTTCACTCACATTGTAAAACCAAAACAAAATCACAGCACATCGACTGGCCATGCAGTTAGAGTCAAACCCCAAGACGGTTGTCCTCTTCTCGGGACATAGGCCAATTATCAGATTTGGGGTTTCAGCACAATCAACAACCAAAGTTTTCATTTTTTAAGGCATTCTGGAGAGATTTTTCTACAGTACCTACACATCTTTTAAAGCTGAGGATATTGTATTTATTTAAATACTTCCTTGATGACTTCGTGTTGGCTCTGTGATCATCATTTCTGAACTTAAATACATGAGACTCGTGAATACACTGAGATGCTCCAGGTCATTTCCCCTCAGTCTAAATGGCTTTCCATTTTAGGGCGCTTTGGATTCTCATGCTTGCCTTTTACATTTTTCCTACTTCTTCCCTTGATCTGTGGCCCCAGGCTGCTATGCTCAGGTGAAAACTGGCTCCTGGGACTCACAGTGGTTCTATCTATAATCAGGTTTAGACAGTGGTTCCAAACGGACACAGAACTTTTACTTTAGTATTGTTTTGATCCTCACCACAATCCCATGAAACTAATGAACAAGATTTCATATTAGTTATATATAAGAGCATATATGCTCAGGGTTCTTTTTATAAATAAGAATGTCCTTTAGGGCTTTGATGCTTGATTTGAGCTACTAAGTGATCTCCTTTGTTTATCTGGTTCCATTAGGACACATATTTCTATATTTAACACCAGGTGTTTTTTTTTGTTTTGTTTTGTATTTTCTATATGCTTTTAGCCATCTTAACATAAACTGAGCATTTGAAATTAGACAGCTTTTCTTGATTATGCCAGAAGCAAACACATTGTGAAATCATATTAATCTGATAAACTAGACACATATGTTGCAAATATGATAGAGGCAAGATTATTAGATTCAGCAGTTTTTATTTTTGAGCTTGATACTTCCTTCAATCTGTTTAGAAGAATGGACTACCCTAAAGGTGCACATTAATTATGTCAAATCCTTTTATTGTAAAGCCTCATTAAGTACAAAAAGTGGGGAAATATAAAGAAATAAACTGTTCTCTGATGTTCAAAAAATACTAAGCTCATGTGTTTTGAATCTTCCTCCTTCTAAATATATAGTCAAAATTTTTTTAATGTATTGTCCATATTCATCTGTGAATAAGGCCAACTGAGCTATCAATTGGAATTTAAGACAGTTGAAATGAAATTATTTATAGAAAAAAAACTAGCAGCCTTAGAGAATGCTAACTCCATACGACTTAAAAACAATAATTAAATATACAAAAAATCTAATTCCATACCTTTACTTTTGTCAAAGATAGCAATCAATAAAAATCATTAAAGCACCTATGGAGGGTGTAAATTGTTTGTGGGACTATTACCAGGCTGTATTGAATTCAAACACAAACACCACTTAAGTCTGGTAGTTAAATTATGTCAATAGTAGGTCAATAGATGTTATTAAATATTGTCTTAAGTGGATAAAACATTAACTTTTAATAAAAATATTAATGTGCTATGGGTGTACCATTATTAAATATACAGTTAGATACAATTATTAATGCTATTACAATAACAATTATTATATCTGCTGCTTTATCCAATGTCTTATTTAACTTGACAAATCCAGATCTCACTAATCTATGTAATAGCGTTTGTTATTCTCACACCGTGCAGATGAATCCTGTATTAGGTGCTTTTGTAAAAAGAAAGCAGTCAGAGCAAGCATTGTGAAGAGAAGGCTGTAACAGCCAGGGAACGCTGTTAGTTTTCGGTTATTTCCCAACACCCTTTGAACAGCAGATCACCCCAGCTAGGGACCAGGTGCCTTTAGATGGGTTAGTCTTCACACTCCACCAGCTGGTTTACCGCTTATGAATGCAGATTCCTCTTGGAAGGTGGTTCTCATCTCAGTGGCAGAAGCATCTGAGGTTTCAAACCCCAGACTTTGAAACACGCTTTCACTCTCCTGCCATGCCTTCTGAAAGTTCCTCCTGAGCTCTTTAGGTGAATCAGAAATATCTAAACTATGGCCAGCGATGACGTCTTCGTAGGTCGGCGGGGCATGTTTGAAGTCAAAGCCGGATTTGCCAGCCTCTGAGCCATGTGACGAAGACCCCGTGGTCATCGTCGACCCCACGACGCGATCCTCAAACGCATCCACCCCCGAGAAACATTCACTGACGGACCTCGTTTCGGAGCGGACGCTGGGATGCCTCACGGGAATGCTTTCTTGCAGCTCTCCAGCACGATTGCAAGAAAAGCCCGTAAAACTCGAGTTTTCTACAGACGTCGATCCATATTCCTCCTTACAGAACGAGCGACTTTCTTGCTTAATGCTGTGGTCGGCCTCTCCGTTTGTATAAACTCTCCTGGTCGACTTCGCTTCGAACACCGGGCCAGCCTCGAACTCGCGGAACCACCTGTCTATTTCCTTCTCGCGGTCGCTGAGGAAACTGTCCGCCAGGCCGACCGCGCGGCTGGCGGCGTCGAGCCTCTGCGCATGCTCGGCGCGCCGCGGCCCCTGCACGGTGCGGACGATTTCCACCGAGTCGAAGCTCTCCGCGTCCGGCAGGCGGCGCGGCGCCGAGCTCCCGGCGTCGTGGTGAACGTAGGTCGCCATCTTCTCGACTTGCCTGATTTCCTCTTGAGCTTCCCGGGAGCCTCGGAAGGACCCGCCGTCGACAGGGTTTACACTAATAGGGATGGTGATCGTGGGGGGAGAGTCCCTACCACGAGTGTCTATCTTAATTTGACGCCGAAGTGTTGCAGGAGACGTGATGATCTCAGATCTTCTCTCCACGAGGGGAACCGGGGTCCCTGATGGACACGGGGCGGCCCCTCTGGCTAGCTTGGCGGTGGTGTCCTTGAGTCTGACGAGCTGCTCGGAGCGGCTCCTGGGTGGAGAAGGGGACGCTTTTGCAGGGCCAGCTCCGGATGTTGGTGGCGCAGGGCTTCTCGGGGAAGCCGGCACAAAACCATCTTTTCTCGGGGACTGAGAGAGCTCGTCCTTAGGAGAGGCTTCTGGCCGCCGGGCAGTGGACTCGATTGTGATAAAAGTTGGCGATGGTGGACGTGTTTTCAAGGACGGAGGAGGGACCTTGCTGTCCTCTAGTCGGATTTCCTGATGGGTTTTCACGTGATGGCGAGCAGCCGCTTCGTGCTGAGCGGCTCCCCGGCGGGGCTCTGTCTTTTCTACGATTGTATTTTCTCGCCGTTCACGAACGTTCGACCGTTCAGATGACGTTTCATTAAGGCCCGTGGGTTTATTTCTCTGCTTTTCTGCTTGGGAGGACATCATGGCTGTCTGAATTATATCCTCACAGGACCCAAGCATCTCCTCTGCTTGCGTTTTAATATGCGTTATTTCTTCTTTGATTTTTTCCGTGTTGTTCTCCATAGCAATGCACACACCATATTGTCTTTTTTCTTCACTTAATAGCCACCCCGGAATCATATTTAGCAGGGTCTGAAATGTGTTAAAGCCGTTTTTATCTGGCTCCACTTCAAACTGTTTTACCCTAGACAAAATCTGTTGTAGTTCTTCGCGTTTTCTCAAGAATTCCACTATATTTATAGCACACGTTCCATCATCCTGCTGGGATTCTTTCACGGAGGAAAACAGAGATTTGTTCTGTGTAATCTCTTGCTTTGAATCTTTAGTATTAGAAAAGACTTGTTTCTGTGCTATGCCCTTGACTCCAAGACATTTTTCTTCCTGCAGATTATTAGATGGCTGGGGCAATGTTTTATGTTCAGCTTGACTTCCAGAAGTCTGTATTTGCATTTGCTGAAAATTCTGTGTCTGTGAATCAAGATGTACATCAGTAACCTTTTGCTTGACTACCTTCTGTGATGATTTATTCAAATGTTCTTGTTTTCTTTCAACCATTAGTCTCTCTTCCTTTGGACCAATTGTTGATGGTTCCTGATTTGTTCTGCCACTTCCTGGAGGTTTCCCACTCTCAGATTTTCTAAATTCTCTTTGCTTCTCAGAAACTATATTGAGTTTACTTTCATGGCTTTTCTCTGTGGGTTCCGTAGGTAGTTTTATTGTTACTCTTTTCTCCTTCTTAGGTAATTGATAATATTTTTCAGCTGCAGATTGCTTGTTACTATAGTCAGCACTTGCTTCAGTTTTCTCGGTTTTCTGGTACTGGTCTTTGCTAATGGTTTGAACATCAACGTCGGATTGCTTTCTGTGGCTTTCATAGATGTGGTCTGCTAAATTTGATTTGTGATCTGCAGTAGGAAGCTTGATAGTTTTAACTTTGAAACTTGGGGAAACAGGTTTTCTTTGGGGCAAATGCAAGTCCTCCAGATATTTCTGTTGTGTTTCTTGTGCACTATACTCCTGGTGCTTCTGTTTAATTTCACAAGCTGATATAGATTGTAACGTGTCCCACGAGCTCTGTAAAACTTCCTTTTTCATGGTAGCTTTTTCTTCTGAGGCTGCTAGAACATGTTGGAGCCCCTCGGTGGTGACCGTCCCCGCTTGTGTTGTGGAAAGCTGGTTATCCATACACACTCCTCGGGCTTGAGAATGACTTTGGGAGTCTGGGTTAGGTTGAACCAAAGTAACCCCTGAATCCAGTCCAGGTAGGGGAGCCTCCTCATTTGTTTTTTGTAACAGTACTTCCTTTTGTAGCTCTGGCATATTTTGATTGGGGCTTTCTCTTTTGACTATGTTGTAGCAAGAACTCCCAAGTTTCTGTTTTTCAAGCTTTTCTCTTTGTTGTCTGTACTTTTCTTCAGCTATCATTAAAGGTGTCTTAAATTTTCTCATATATGGTTTTGGACTTTGTTGTCCTGAATCTGCTGAGAATGAATGAGATTTTATAAGAGGTGCCATTGTTTTTTCCTTGGGTAGTGAAGTTTCTGGAACTGTCTGTGAGAGAGACCTCCTAGAGTCCATAAATAATTGTTTTCTTTCATCTAGACTTCTTCTAGACATGTTCTTCTTCATCTCTGTCTGTTCATAGCTAGTCGCCATTATTACTCTTTCCTGACCCTTTGAGGGAGTAATTTTACATTCCGTATCTGGCAGGGAAGTTTCCAACTCAACTTTTGGGGAACCGCGATTCTTTTTATCTTCTATCTGTTTGGGAAATTTGGGTTTAGGGAGTGTGGGAGGTGGTAAAAGTACTCCTGATTTTCCCATTAAGACTTTAGCCTGAGAATGAGTTTGCTGAGAACTCGAGGCTTCTTGAGAATATTGTATGAATGTTTCCCTGTGCTTTTCTTGAACAGAGGAGGAAAGGAGATGCGCTGGTTTAAGAGATGGAGTTGGAGGAGGGGGAGGTGGTAGAAAGGCTGATAGACATTCGCTTTCAGATTTATCAACTTCTGGTGGTGGAGGAAGAGGGAGGCCCGGGAAACTTTCAAATTCAGCCTTTATCATCTCTGGGGCATTTTTTTCAGACAACATCATTAAAGGAGGTGGAGGAGGAAGAGGAAATTCAATTTCAGATGACGCATTGGAAGGTGGAGGAGGAGGTGGAGATGGAGGTGGAAGAGAGCACTCACTTTCTTTTCCATTATTTGCAGGGTTGCCGTTGATTGAATTAAAGGACATTTCCATTGCCATTTTTAAGTCTGTGGAAGTATTTGTCTTCATTAAAAAGTCCTGGCTCTTCAGATGAACATCAGCCTGCTTCTTGTCAGTTGCCTTAAATTTACTATGATTTTTGGGGGAGACTTTCACTTGTGTTACATCTGATACGTCTTGATCTGTAGGCAAAGTCGGTTGAGGGTTCATGTTCTTTTTCTTTATATATTTATTAGAACATTGTAGTTCTTGCTTTAACAAAGTTTGTGTCTGCAAGTCCTCAGAAGCTTTACAAGTTTCCTCGACTGTCATGTTGACCAGACCCTGGGTTGGGCTGGGCTTAAGGCTTTGTTTATCTGTTGGTATTTTAGTGGTTTTGGTATTTTTAGAACTCTTTACAGAGAAAGATTCAGTCCTCTGGTGGTCATTCCTCAGTTTGCAAGTTTGAGTCTGTTGCTTTTCCACTGTTTTATCGACAGATTGGATAGAGTTAAAGACAGCATTCTTCTGTTCTGTCACAGTCTCTGACTTCTTAGTTTTTAGATTTTCCTTAGCTGACACTGTTGAAGTCAATTGTCTGCTCACATGTTCATCACTAAGACGCTGCTCTGTTGTGGTATCAGTCCAGATGCCTATTTTGTCCCCTGATTCCAGCACATTGTTAATAGCTTTGTGGTGTGAATTAGATAGTTTTCTAAGGCTTTTCTCAAGAGCATCATTGTTCTGTTCACGATCTATGACAATCTTTACAGTGCCTTTGGGGGCTTTGGGGAGAGTAACTTCAGTTCTTTCTTCTATTAAATTCCCATGATAAGATTTGCCTGTAGTTTGATTAGGAACATCTGCTCTCCCTTGCCACCTGGCTGCTGGCTCAAATGGTCCTGGTCTTGGCTGAAGAACACTTCTTGTGTCCCTCTGGACAGCCACCTGATGAATCTTTGTTTTCTGATCTTCTGAGGATCCTCCCATCACACCTTTCACATTTTCTTTTACTACAGCTCTTTTATCTACCTCTTTGAAAGCTCTCTCTGCTTCTTTCAGATTCCTTAATGATATTTCAAGGTCATCTCGGATAAGCTCCTTTTTCAGGATTTCTGTTCTTGTGTTCGCGGTCTTTTCAAGGCATTCAATTGCTTTTTCAATGTCACCAGGGATGGCGTTGGGCTGTTTAGATTCTTTCCATTGGTGGTTTGATTCCTTAAGTGATTCGAGTGTGGTCAGCATGTCGCCTTTTATAATTTCTTCAGTTTTAGCCACTGTTTTCTGATTTGTGGCCTGGCTGAGGGAATTTAGAGTTGATTTCAAATCACCTTTTATAATTTCTTCTTTGGGGGTCTTGCAACATGTTGTCTGAGGCTCTGTCATAAAAACCTTAACTGTATTCTGCACATCTCCTGGGATGACGTCAGTTTCACAAACAGTACGTTCAACATGAGACTGCCTTTTCTTTAGTAACAGTTTTGTACCCTCCACATCGCCACCAATTATTTCTTCCTCTCTTTCTTGTTTCCTAGCTGTCAGTGTTTCATTTGAATCCATCTGGAGTTGTTTAAGATAATCCAAAGCTCCAATTTCTATGCATGTTGTGAAAAATTGAACATTTCCCCTCTCAGAGGCTTCGATTTTAGACCTTTCAGATATTTTATTGTTTGATATGGAAGATAGCAAATTATGAATGGTACGTTTTATATCACCCCCTATTACTTCTTCACGCTCAACTTTGTCACCAGCATTTTCATGAAGAAGACAATAGATAGTCATATTAATATCTCCTCTTTCATCTTCCTGAATTAAAATGCCTTTCTTTATGGATCTTTCTTCAGAGAACAGGTTTTTTATTGCTTGTTGTACATCACCACTCACTATTTCTTCTTTTTCAGCATGAAATTCCGTTGATCTGTTTAATAATTGAGTTTTGGTCAAATTAACATTTCCCTTCTCTTCTTCACTAACCCAAATTTCCTTTTTTGTACAGTCTCTTTTGGAAAGCAGGTTCACCATTATATTTCTAAGATCAACCCTGATAATGTCTTCTTTCTGTATCTCGGGAGATGCTTGATTCATTAGCTTGTATTTTGCCATTCGAACATCCCCAACTTCATCAGCTTCAATGATGATTCCAGGAGCCGCAATAACTTTTTGAGAGTAGAGTTCTTCTAACGTTTCCTTAATGCTCTTGCCAATAATTTCTACCTTCTCTACCCTACTTTCATTAAATTCATGAAGGGGTGTAGTTTCAAAGAGCCATGTAGTTGTCTTGACATCAGAGGGGGGGATTTCCTCCTTGATAATTTTTGTGGTGTTTTCATCTGCTTCCTTAATAGAATCCAAAGTTTGATTTTCAAAAAGCCACACTGCCTGCTTAACATCACCTTTCTGCGTATCTTCCTGTGTGACCGTTTTGATATGTTCAAATTCTGACCCTTCTCCTCTCAGCTCATCTAGGGTGTGGGTTTCAAATAGCCAAGTAGATGTTTTAACATTGCCCTTTTGTATTTCGTTGACACTTACTGTTCTTATATAAGTATTCTTACCACAATTTTCAGACTCAAAAAACTGTTTACTTGTCTTTACATCCCCACCTTGAATGTGGTCCACAGTGGACATAGCATCATGTGATTCTTCTGAAATCTGATCCAGCGGCTGGGTTTCAAATTTGTATCTGACAGAACTAACATCTCCCTTCTGAATGTCTTCCTGTGTGACAGACTTAATAACATACACAGTCTCTGACTGATTAATTGAGTCTAGTGGTTTTGTTTCAAAAAGCCACCTAGTTCCTCGTACATCTCCATGAATTACTTCTTCCTTTTTAACTGTTGTCACTTCATGGTAATACCCGTCTCGGTCTTGAATTGCATAGAGTGGCTGGGTTTCAAAGAGCATTCTGTAGCTTTTTACGTCACCCTTCATTACTTCTTCAGTAATTGTTTTCTTGGTGCGGAGACAGTCAGATTCTTCTTTAATCTCGTCTAAAGAAAAAGTCTCAAAAATAAAGCACCCCTTTCTTACATCCCCACCTTGTACATCTGTCACTGTCTTAACTAATTCATCACCTTCTTGGCTCTCTTTTATCATATCAATTGGTTGGTTTTCAAAAAGCCACCTGCAATTTAAAACATTACCTTTCTGAATATCTTCAGTCTTTAGGGCTTTGATCTTTTTCAAAACTTCCTCTGAACTGGAACTTATAGAATCTAAAGATTGATTTTCAAATTTATGCCGCATGCTGGAGACATCCCCAGCTTGGATATCCATTTCCACGGCCTTAATTTCTTTTCCTTCTTCTCCTTGTATGCTGTCCAAATTTTCTGTCTCAAAAAGAAAACACGCTGTACGAACATCTCCACCTTGGATCTCTTCCTGTTTTACAGTTTGCAATTTGACTGTTGCTTCGGAGTCATCTTTTATGGTGTCAAGTGGCTTAGTTTCAAAGAGCCAGGTACAGGCTTTGACATCTCCCTTATGAATTTCTTCACTGCCAGTCATTAATGAAACTTTTTCATAAAGAGACTCCATTGGTTGGGTTTCAAAAAGCCACCTGCAAGTTTTGACATCCCCTTTAATGATGTCTGTCGCTTGTTCAGTTTTACTTTCTCCTTCTTCCACATTACTAAAATACTTAATCGAATCAAGAGGTTGGGTTTCAAATAGCCATTTAGCAGATTTCACATTTCCGGTCTGTATTTCTTGAGCAGATATTCCTCTGATTATCTGGAATTTATGAATGCTTTCATCAAACTGGTCAATGGGCCTTGTTTCAAAAAGCCACCTACAACTTCTCACATCACCTCTTAGGATTTCTTCTTGTTGGACTGTCTTGACTTGATGATATTTCCCAAGGTGATCTTGAATGGCATATAGTGGTGTTGTTTCAAAGAGTGATTTGTTTAACTCTACAGCACCTCTGGTGACTCCTTCCACCTCTATTTTATGTGATGCATCAAATTTAATTAAATTGTTTGATTCAAAGATATGTGTGTAATTCTTTACATCTCCTCTTTCAACTTCTTCAAGTTTCACTGTTCGTATGTACTCTTTTTTATTTTCTCTAATGTCTTCCAGAGGTTGGGTTTCGAAAATCCATTTTTGGTGCCTAACATCCCCCTTTTCTTCTTCAGAGGCAGTAATTTTTTGAAGTTTTCCTACATCAGGGCTGTCTTTTAAAGCCTCTATTGGAAGTGTTTCAAATAGATGCTTAGTAGTTTGTACATCACCCCCTATTATCTCTTCAGATCTTAGAGGACCTGCATCAGGAACTTCTTTTAGAATGTCTAATGGCTGAGTTTCAAACATCCAACACTTTCTGGAGACATCTGTACCTATTATTGTCTCCTTTTCAATGATGACCTCTTCTGACTCTTCTTTGATTTTCTCCAAAGGTTGAGTTTCAAATAACCACTTTGCCCTACTCACCCCACCTTTGACATTTTCTTCCATGGATATTCCTCGGACAACTTTAATTTCCGTGATATCCTTGTTAATTGTGTCCAAGGGCTGTGTTTCAAACATCCAGCGTGCTGTTCTCACATCTCCCTTTTCAACATCTTCTCTGTGAACAGTTTTAATTTCTAGCATTTGACCTAAACCATCTCTAATAACATATAACGGTTGGGTTTCAAAACATTTTATACTTCTCCTAACATTTCCCTTAATTTCTTTGAGCTCAGACCTGAGTTGCAATAAGTGAACTTCATCCACTGAATGAAGCTGTCCTAGCTGATCCAGATGTTGAGTTTCAAACATATATCTCACAGTCTTGACATCCCCACCAGTTATGTCCTTTACAGCAGTTACCCCTGATTCTTCCTCATGCATTTTATTCATTGAGTCTAATGGCGTTGTTTCAAACATCCACCGGGCTGTGCGGACATCTCCTCTGGCTAGCTCAGGAATTTTCTCAGCATTTCCTTCAGTGCCAGAAGAATGATCCCTCAGTGTATCTATGGGTTGGGTTTCAAACATCCATGTGGTATATTTCACATCACCACCAGCAATGATTTCTTGATCAGCAATGCCCTTGTTGATATTATTTTCATCTGGAGAGTCGTTATTGATGGAATCTAAAGGCTGGTTCTCAAAGATCCATCTCATGGACTGTACCTCCCCCTTCAGAATTTCATCCCACTCCAAGTGTTCTCTTTCTGAGTTCAGAGCTTTTTGAGAAGTGTCATTTGTATTTTCAAAAACATACCGGACTTGTTGCACATCTGCTGAAACTGAGCTCCCTGGGTTCACTTGACTAGAGACAATTTCAGAAACCTCACTGATATAATCTTTTTCTAAGTTTTTTCTTAACTCAGGATGCATGTGTTTATATAAACGGTTTAATTCGTACAAATTTCTTTGCTTAGAATATAATTCTTTGGGTACTGGTGGTATTCTAGGAGGGTTGGGGAATTCAGGGGACTGGGAAAATGCTGCCATATCTATTGGAGTTTGAAATATATCAGGTGGGGGAGGAGGAAATTCTTCTGTTTTTCCCATAGCAGTGGCATTAACTTGTACCAGAGTTGAAGAAGTGGCACTGTGGTCATTATGTTTTGTGGTTGATGTTTCCTTCCTCTGGCAGGTCGACATGCAGGAAGTGGAAGAGGTATCCACAACTGATGATGCTTTTAAAGTCTCTTCATATTCACTTCCAATCTTTAAGGGAGAGAAAGTCAAATCTTATAAAAATGGGTGTAGTGGTGAAGACTTCCTAGGCATTGCCCCTCACCTGTTCACGTGCTATGATACCTCCATTGGAAACAACAAGTGGCAGACTCCTTTGAGAGACCTACTTAGCAGCAATATTTTGTGTTTGTTACTATCTTTCCTATAATGCATTGCGCTTTCAGAGTTATATTCCCCATTCGAGACATCAGCAGTTCAGTATTTTAACAATCACACATAATCTTGAGTATTCTTCCTCCTTTGCTTAATATGCTATGCTGAGTAATCTAGAGGGAAACAAAAGCCTTAAAGTACTTTTGAGGGTTGTTTTGTTTTCCTTGGAATTTTAAGCAAAGTATCTGACATTTAAAATTGACTTTATTATTTTATCTAATGCTAGTTATTAAACTTTAGAGTGCATATAATTTTTCCATTTTTCTCTAGTGAAGAAAGTTTTTAACTCTACTGCTTTTCTCATGTAGATTAATATCCTCCTTCGGAACAGAGGAGTACTGATTCAGGATTTATTTCAAAAACTGCATCAAACATTCAATAATTTGAAAGTGCTAAGCAACTACATCTGGTTTTACACTTAACATATTTCTATGTAGAGAAATTGTCTTACTTTACTCTGCTTGGCTGGGGTCATCTCTTTGTCAGAATAAAGGACCTTTTCCTGGGCAGACTTTTCAAAGTGCTCTTTTAAAAACTTAGTTGAAACCTTCGGAATCTCTTCGTCCTCAGGTGTATCAATGACTACAAACAGAAAATAATACCAGGGTGTTATATAACAAATAAACATGACGTTTGAGAAGAAAATTATGATACTATGGGAAGCTTCTCACAATATATGTTAAATAAAAAGGTTCAAGGTATATATGGTTAATATATGTACACAAGTTAATATATGTCAAGAAATATAGGAAGAACAGTGGTGATGGTTATATCTGGATAGGAAGTCATAAGTGATGAAACTGTTACTTATTTTAATTGTATATATTTTTCAAGTTTCAAGACCTACTTCCTTTTAGGAAAACCAAAATAAAGCCAAAATAGATAGAGCCAAGTAATGATTGGGTCACAACTGGCTTAAATCATCCTTTGTAGCTCTTCAAGGCAACAAAGCTTTTCATTCCCCTTTTATAGGCAAGACAAATTGGGTCTTATGCAAACTTGCACAGATTTGTCTGTAGTTTAATGTCATATCTGTAGGTCTCAAAACTGAATTTAGAAGTGTTTAAATCCGTTATTAGAAGCAATACAATCCAGATAACATTTCTGTTCCCAGGGAACTTGATAAACATTAAGTTTTATTCTAGGTCCCTGAGGCAAAAAGCAATTCAGAGGTGGCTGGCATACCACCTTCTAGGCTTTTAGGATGAATTCATAAGACTGATGGGCAGTGAACTATTTCAGAAGCTTATTGCATCTATTACCACACACAGAACCTAATTATATATAGAAATACTACTCTGTCCCCTTTGGGACCATGAGTCATAGTTACTAAATGTACTCAGTGGGAGGGATTGTGCTTTGGAAGGCTTCCATTCAAACACAGACACATCAGCAGGAGCAAGGTATATTGGGGACCAATAATAACAGATTCTCACCTGTTTCTTGAACATACTGATGGAGCTGAGAAGCTTGGCTTATTTCCTCAGTGTGCTTTTTAAGATGAGAGGCCTATGTTTAAAGATAATTTTAAATCAATAATTGTTTCTAAGAAGTCAGTTATTTTAGTACTATACATATATTCTTCATTTCACAGTGATTTTCTTTCAAGACTTCAGTGAACATTGAGAGATGCTAATTAAACTTCTATTCCTTATTTTTATGCATGGGCACATGCTGTAAAATAATATATATGAATTAACATCTAAAGTGCACTCATATTTTTAGGATGCTCATTTTATTTTTTAAAAAATGTCAACTCCAAAGTACAGAAATCAACATTGATATATATTGATATTAAACACATAAAGGACATTAAAAGCAATTGCTTACAACAAGGTAAGAATTTCCACACAGCTTTGTAATCTGTTTGGAAAGTATTGTCTTTCTAAGTAGTTACCATTTCTGTTCCAAGAACATCATTTTTGTGTGTTTTGGAAACTTCTTGTTCATTTCTTTCCGTCTCCTGGCTGTTTCTTGAAATGTCGACCTGGCTACTATGGATTACCTCCTAAAAATAAATGAATAAAGAAATATACAATGTTTTAAGAAAAGTCTGAAAATGTTAACTTTTTTAATTAATGGAAAAACTTAATAAAATTAAAATTAATTAAAAAATGGAAGTTCCTCAGTGTATTAGTTTGCTTGGCTGCTGTAACAAATTATCATAAACTTAGTGGCTTATAACTGCACAAACATAATATTTTATGGCTTTGTAGGTCAGAAGCTCTGACTGGGGGTTTTGACAGGTGTTAGTAGGTCTGTATGCCTTTCTGCAGGCTCTAAAGGAGAATCTATTCAATCCTTGTTTTTTGCAGTTTGAAAGACTTCCTGTTTTCCTTGGCTGATGACCCCACTCTATCAGGCTGAGGCTTTCTCTCATTGCCATCTCTGATTCTCTCTTCCAATTCCCTGTTCCACTTTTAAGAACCTTGTGTTTACATGGGGCCAATCTGAATAATCCAGGATTCTCTCCCTGTCAGAAGGTCAGCTGATCAGCAGCTGTAATTTTATTTGCAATCTTAATGCTCCTTTGCATATAATTTACATATTCATAGATTTTTGGGAATTAGGACATAAATATCTTTAGGAATCATTATTCACTACCCTTAGTGAGCTGCAATGTAAGAAAGATGAACCTCAAAAATGCAAATCCTTGATGAAAAAAATGTATTTTGTTATTTACAAGCCAACTTTTCAGGTTACAGAAAGACCCTGCAGTCTTCAACTTGGCCATCTAGTTTGATGACACATCCAGAGTTCAAATGAAGACTATAACCAACATAAAGAGACCATATTATGTTAATGTGTATTTTTCTCTCTTCACACATGGGGCTACTTTTGATTTTATTCAAGTTAGTACAGGTGACCCTGGCTGATTTGGATGCTTTGAAGCTCCTCTTTATTTTGGTGATCCAGTCCTGCTGTTACTAGAGACTGTGATCTGATACAAGTATATGAGTGACTGATTGATTGATTGATTGATTGATGTGATGAGTCACTTGGCATATTCTATTAAAATCTTAACATCAAAAAATAAGGATATGAAGAGATTACTCTTCAAGAACCCATGAAACTGAACTTGTTTGAAGTTGGGCATTCACTTTCATCTGCTTTACCATCAAACACTATTTTTGAGATATGATTTTTAAAAAATTTGCCTTTGTAGAGAATAGTCAGGTGAGCAAATGTCCATTATTATTCATCATATAGGAGCACTAATTTTTTTTACACAAAGTTAAAGTTTTGAGCTGTCAAATTCTAGTCCTTTAAACCAACAATAAATTTAAAATTAACAAGACCTTGATTTTTTGTTTTTATTTTATTTTTTTAGTGGGCTTGTAGTGTGTGACGTCACCCCCTAAGAGTATTCAGTATACAGGGTATAATTTCTGGTTAACCAAGCAGCCGTAAAACATCTGCTTAGAGATACATAGTTCGATCTGATCTTATACTTTTCTAGGAAGGAGACTTAAGAAAAACAGTGGCATCTTCCTAAAAGTTCTACAGAGAATTGAAGGCAAAATGTATGTTTATACTTTAGAAAGTAGATTATATTTCATTGGATGTATTAGTTAACTAGAAATCCTTTCACAATGTATACATATATCAAATCAGCATAATGTATACTTTAAATGTCTTATAATGTTGTTAACTATACCTCAATAAGGCTGAAAAAATGTAGACTGTATCTCATTAAATTGAATACCAGTGTAATTTTTTTCCCCTTGAAGCAGAATGGTTTTCTAGCCTGAGTTAATAATCCACATATATAAAATGATTTTTAATAATATGCTTGGCATACATATGTGCCAAGGAAAAATTTACTTAATTAGTGGATTACTAAATTAGCAAACTTCTATTAATAAATTATTTTCATTGAATCTTCTATTTGTTGGAGAATGTCCTAGAAATGAGATGAAACAATGAGCTAGTCGTGTACTTTACTTTCTCAAGAGGGAGTACAGAAAATAAATAATCCATATCCTTTCCTTTAAGTTCAAATAACCAAAGTTTGATTTATAGGAAGCTTTGCACAATCAAATTTTACTTAAGGGTATCAGTAACATTAGACTGTAGGGAACAATAACAATCACTGAAAATGCATGAGCACAAATAATAATTCTTTCCGTGACAACTGTTTACAACTGTGAGAAGCCTTTCCATCTATAAAGATATGATGGAAATATTCTATGGCCTTCTTATGATGCTGATTAAACAGACAATGAAAGGACAAAGGGCAGTGGGAACCTGACCAGTATGAAGGTTCTTAATGAAGTGCACCATGATCATTACTACAGAATCATGCCTCTACTTACAGTTCCATGGGACAAGCTATGGCACAGAGACATGCTTATTTGGTCCAGTTGGTGCTTTTAAATTAGAATTTAAATTATAAGTTAAATAAGTTAAATTTAAATAAGTTATTACTTATAAAAATTAAGACTTCTGCCTCCTTTTGTAAACTTTAAAGATCTGACAGTCCTGGGTTCATATTCCAACATGTGAGTCAGTTTCTTGCTGGAACAAAGTAATGGCCAACTTTTTTACCTGGGATATGTACTTTTAAGCTGGTCACTATTCCCATCATTTGCTAAGTAACACAAGTTGGTATTAAAAAAAAAAAAAAAAAAAAAAAAAGCCTGCCTGGAACCTATAGAAATTCTAGTTTCTTTTACTTGCTGCTTATTATCAGACTGAAAGACTAGAGTTAGTGATTTGAATCTGTACATTGAGAAAGACAAATGCAAACGTTGGGAGTAAAAAACAGTAAATAAACGTATTTTTGACATATTTTGAAAGTTATTTTTTGGGCACTTTATACTGAATGTGTATCTACTTCAGTAAAAACAATCCATGCCTATCCTATCTAAATATATTTTCTTGTAAGAGATGACACAACATGAACAGTAACAGGGTACATAAATTTAGCTAGCGTTTCTACTTGTGCTATTACTCAATAGAACTGTAATTGCTATGTGAGTTTGGTATGTTAGTGTCAACATATCAATTTTACTGCCCCCAGGTTGCTGTAATTTATATAAAATCTCTCTTAAAATATGCCAAGATTTTATTTCTATTGTTATGGTGTTTCATATTTTGCAACTAGTTGAGCTTGAATATTTTTTTTGAACTTGTGAAAATTTTTATTTTATTTTTTAAGTTTTTATTTATTTTTTAAATTTCTTTTCAGTGTTCCAGAATTCACTGTTTATGCACCATACCCAGTGCTCCATGCAATATGTGCCCTCCACAATATCCATCACCAGGCTCACCCAACCTCCCACCCCTGTTCCCTCCAAAACCCTCAGATTGTTTTTCAGAGTCCATAGTCTCTCATGGTTCATCTCCCCCTCCAATTTCCCCCAGCTCCCTTCTCCTCTCCATCTCCCCATGTCCTCCATGTTATTTCTTATGCTCCACAAATAAGCAAAACCATATGATGAGTGAGCTTGGATTTTAAATCTGACTTTCACTCTTCTCAGTGGCTGGTGTCTAAAAAGAACAGGGTTAGGTAAAAGGATGGATCATCATAATGCTCAAGAGAAATCAAATTACACAAATAAGATGTAATAAAAGAATTCTGGCAAGAACACTATACATAAATTCACACAAAAATATTAATAAAATTGGTTCTTGAATATTAAATTCAAGTATAGCTCAGGCTGCAAGAGACAAAATGCAGTCTTGTTTACAAGTTGGATCAACCAGGAGTCAGAAACAAGATTTTATATTAACTCGCTCCTCTACGAGGTATGTTGTAATCTTGGGTAAGTCACTAAATCACACTGAAACTTTTTTTTTTTTTCATCTCATTCACCCATTTATAGAAAGAGAAACAGATGATATATGTGCTCTAATATGGAGTCTAACAAAGAGAATGTGGCATAATCTCAAAATAATATGATGCTTATATAGTTCTTACCAATCTGATGTCAGCTCATATGTTAGACAAGTATCTTACAAAAAAACTATCCTCGATATATACTTCTTTTTCTTTAAACAATTTTATCTATTTATTCATTAGAGAGAGAGAGCAAGCAGGCAGAGGGAGAAGCAGGTTCCCTGCTGAAGAGGGAGCCTGATCCAGCACTCAATCCCAGGACCCTGGGATCATGATCTGAGCTGAAGACAGATGCTTAACTGACTGAGCCATCCAGGTGTCCTTGACATATACTTCTAAGGAGATTTCTCCAGCACAGAAAAGACTTCATGTTCTGCCTATCCAACTTGTCATTGTTATTATCAGTACCGGAAAAGGCACTGTATATTCCTACCAATAAAAATTCAAACTCATTGTAGCATAACGAGTAAGGAAAGAATAGAACCCTTTTTTTTTTTTTTTAAAATGGTGACTCACTGTTATTGTGACTTTTGGAAGTATACCCAATAAAAAAAAAAATATGATAAAAATTTGGTAGAATAGTATGGAGTAATTGCCTCCCTAGAGTGGAAAAAACAGTTCATGCTCAATGCCAATAATTCAGCCATTTTACCTATCACTAATCTCATTTTTAATAAAACTAGGAATAGTTATGATGTATTAATGCTATTTGCATCGTTGTCAAACAGACATAAACAATACCAAAAATGTACTATTTACGTTACCAAAACTGTCAGCAGATTCAAGGTTTGAAAGAATAAGCAATTTTTTTAAAGTGATGAACATAACTATTTCTGGTTATTGTATTGTGTTTCTCTAGATTTGGATATATTCAAATTAAAACCTGTTTCTTTGGCCATGGACTTTCTTTATTTTTAAAAAATTTTCTTTAAAAATTTACAATACACAGTCTGATTTCCCTAGGGTTTGAGCTTCAGGTTAAGGCTTTTCTACATTTACTATACATTTTTGAAATCATGGCTCAAAAACTGTTTTCTGTTTAAAACCTTTCCTGAGGGGCGCCTGAGAGGCTCAGTGGGTTAAAACCTCTGCCTTTGGCTTGGATCGAGGTCCCATGGTCCTGGGATGGAGCCCTGCATTGGGCTCTTTGCTCAGCAGGGAGCCTGCTTCCCTTCCTCTCTCTCTGCCTTCCTCTCTGCCTGCTTGTGGCTTGGATCGTGGTCCCATGGTCCTGGGATGGAGCCCTGCATTGGGCTCTTTGCTCAGCAGGGAGCCTGCTTCCCTTCCTCTCTCTCTGCCTTCCTCTCTGCCTGCTTGTGATCTCTGTCTGTTAAATAAATAAATAAAATCTTAAAAATAAAATAAAACCTTTCCTGACTTTTCTAAGTCATCTATTCCTGCTTATTTTGTTGTTGTTGTATTTCCATTCTGTCAGTACAAATCTTTATTACGTACTTATCACATTTCACAGTCATTATTTGACAATATGAATCTCTCATTTAACTGAAGTCATGCATCCTCAAATCTCAGTTTTAGCATCCTGGCAGATACTAGATGACTGCCGCCCCCCCTCCCTGACGCCAGCCTTAAATATCAAGGAGTAAGTGCATGGGCAAATAGTCATATTTTTTTCCAAGAGTATGAACATTTTATAATTTTAAATCTAGTTTAAAAATTGAGAGTCTAAATTTTTCCCGCATAATTCTACGGTTTTTAGTATTTTAGCTAACAGTCTTTGATACTGAACATTTCATAATTGGTTGGTGAAATTACTGAAGCTGATGTGTATAACAATAACATGTCCATCACTTTACAAAGTTCTCAGAAAGAGCCCTCTTGAAGACATTGCTAGGGATCAGGACATCTTTGAATGAATATGAGCAGTGTAGTGATGCTATAAGGAGTAACTGGCATCATTAGAGGGAGGAGAAGCCTGTACCAAGAAACCAAAACATGCACAAAGACAACAAACATACACAAAGGGAAAGAACCTTTCAAAATAGAAAAATATATTTTCAAATAGGCTTTTATAAAAATATCTTCATGGTTCTGGAGTGCCTGGGTGGCTCAGTCGGATAAGCATCTGCTTTCAGCTCAGGTCATGATCCCAAGGTCCTGGAATCGAGGCCTGCATTGAGCTCCCTGCTCAACGGGGAGTCTGCTTCTCCCTCTCCCTCTGCTCCTCCTCCCTGCTCCTGCTGTCTCTCTTTCTCAAATAAATAAACAAAATCTTAAAAAAAAAAAAAAAACCTCTTCATGGTATTAAACAGACTAGTTTGTATTTCTTTTTAGTGAATTAGTATTCATTGAGTTGATGAAATTGAAGTGTTGTCAAGCGTCATCTAGAAACAGCAGAATGCATTAAGCAGAATTACTATGACATAAATTAAGTTGAGATATTTATGATGACAATGAAAGACAATACTTTATCTTAATTTTTAATTTATACAAATAGGGAAAGATATCAAGTGGAAAGAAGAATCAAGCAATTGTAAGTCCCGATTCTTTGTCTAACTCAATATACTCAGAAGTGAACCCTCCAGTTTCATTTGGCTCAGTAGTAAATCTATGAGCATGTACTAGTTGACTTGTCAGATCCAAAGAGACTGATGATGCAAAACATTAAAAGAAGCTTAAAAACGTAAGGTGGTGACATTTTCCTTTGAAACCATTGCATCCCTAAACATAAGTGATGCTATACAGCTTCACCTATTCATTTATTCAACCAACAGCTCCTAAGTACCAAACAACTATCTCCATCACATTGTGTAAGGCATTGTCAGAATTGTTTTAATAAAAGTTTCTACAACTAAATTTCAATCTACTTAAATGCCTATCAGTCATCTCTCTATCCATCTATCTCTGTATTTCTGCAATACAGAAAAATGTATTCATATATATTTAATGGAATAAAAAAGCTCAGCTTGAAATTCTCTTGAGGCAAGACTTGTAATAAATAAGGTACATGAATTATGTAGTTTTATTACATAAATCTCTGGGAGAAGTATTATCATTCAATTAATTACAACTTTTTTTTTTCACTGAAAATAATTAGGCTTTGGTCATGTTTAGCTACTAAGAGCAAAACTTATCTTTTCTAATAAAAAATACTTGATTTGAAAGTAGAAATATTTGACTTCAAAGAGAGATTTCTGAATAAACAATGTCAGCTTTAACTGCTAGAACTCTGACTGCCCTCTTCATTTCAAAAAATATTATTTATAGAGCCATATCCCTGCATCCAAAAATGCTGAAGATCCATAAAAAGAACATATAAAAGATGTACTCTCAACTGGGCCATCAAACATATTAGTTATATAAATAACAATATTTATTTGACAAACTAAAAAAGCAGGATACATAAAAACATTCAATTTGCAGTAAAGGATGCCCTCTGGAAGTTTTATGTAGATGTGTGTTAAAGATACACATACGTATCCAATATTTCAATCCAACATAGACATAAAGCATCTTAAAACCAAAGTGCCACAAGGATATAAATAAACATAAAAGCACAATAAAAAAGGATAAAACTTTGAGTCTCAAGGAACACTGAAATGACAGATAAAAAGCTTATAAGAAGAATGAAAATATTTTAAAGAAAAAGAAAACCAGAGGCTACATGTATCTTATGTTAATTAATGCAAACCGAAATAGAGAAACAGAAGAATTCTGCCTCTTTATTACCACCCTATATTGCCAATATCCAATAGGTTTTTAAGCCCTACTAATTCTATGTTTAATTATCTCTCAAGTCAATGCAGTCTTTCCACTAAACTTCTGACCCATGTAAGTCCTTGTATAATCTATTTCAGTAGTCTCCTAACTCTCCTTCTTCCACCTAAATTGACCCCCTTTTTTTCAACACTATAGAGCCAGAAACATCTTTCGTAAGTGCAGATCTATTCATCTTACTCTCTTGTTTAAGTTTCTTCAATGGCTCCTGATTGCCTTCGAATAAAATAACAGTTCTTTAACATAACACAGAGTTTTCTTTATTATCTGGGCTTTGCTTACATCTCCAGCTTCATACCACAGTTTTGCCTCATTGTATTCACAGATATACTATTTACCCATTGTATAAGGTGCTCCTCTTGCCTAGAATGTAATTCTGTATTCATGAAAAATTATTTCAGGTCTCAGCTGGAGCATTCTCTGCTCTTAGATGTCTTCCTTGGCCTTCTTTCATTCAGAGTAAAGTTTATCACTTCCTGGTGTCCCAACAATTCTCATTTATATTTTCTATCATAGAATAATTGCGCTTTAATTATTTGTTATATGTCTATTTCTCTGATATAGTGAGCCCCTTGAGAGCAAAATAATATACACATCACTGAATTTTTGTTCCTGACATATGGTGGGTGCTTAATGACTATCAGCCGAATTAAAAAAATACAAGGCATAGACTCCAGAAGCAACCTTCTTGAGTTGGGATCATTTCTGCTCACTTTCTTTGGGCAAGTTACTTAACCCTCCAACATGTCCATTTCCCGTCCTCTCCACCCTCCCCCACCAATAAAAAGGATTAATCAGGGAAAAATAATAGTGCCTATGTCAGAAGGTTGTTATGAGGAGGAAGTAAGGGAACACCTGACTCAAGTGTTACATTAGTGTTTGCTATCTTTACGTAACAGATATCCATTGCACACTTACTTTGTGTCAGCTATTTACAAGGTAAGAAAGGCAAAAAAAAAAAAAAAAAAAAAGGGATGAAAGTATTTTGTCTCTGACTCTGTCTATAAATTTTACTATTGAAATTTTACCATGAATTTTTCATTATAGAACTAAGCCCAGAAACTAAAGAAGAAACAAGCTCTAATATATACATTTTTTTTTTTCCCCACCAGAGATGTAGTGGATTTGGGGGATTTATTCAAAGAGAAAGAAACAAAAAGCTGCCTGTGCACATTAGGACTCTTCCAAATCGTTCTGGTTGCTAACACATGGAAATACTCTACAGAGACATGGCCAGACTGTGGCTTTGTGATCACCTATTCAGTCCATCTTTCATGAACTCATACCTAGTGAACAGTCAGTTCACAGTGATTTAATCCACAATTATGTGTTTCTTCTCACACTTGCTCTTTCCTAAAGATCCTACTGTATGACTATCATTTAGACAATAAATTAAGAATGTTAAGATTTATGTATTAGCTATATATATATATTTTTTTTTATCCAGTCACAGCTCCCAGTTTCAAACATCAGAATCTGAGCGATTTAAACAGGAAAGATAATTTGTTAAAGAGAAACTGAGAGGCAGAGGTGGGGAGTGGAATTCATGGAATCTCCAGATTTCAGAAAACAAGACCTGGAGGTTTTGTAGTCAGTAACAGAGCTGAATAATGCTGCAGAGCCATCTGGTGAACGCACCCCACGCTGTTGTCACTGAACACCAGACACATTCATTGCTGAAGTTATCAAAACTACATAATGGATGTTGCTTCTAGAATAGTTACTTTTTGAGATTGGATGCTGTTAATCTCTTGCCACCAGCCATAATTAAGATTAATTCCACATAGTCCCTGCTTCTCATGTCATTTCTTCATTTCTTTATGCAAAGTCTGATTTGGGGGTATCTGATTGGTACAATCTAGTTCATATATCCGAGTCCTAGTTGCCAGGAAGCCTAGGAGATTAAGTGTGTGGTATTTGCAGCTTCTCCTCATGGAGGCTGGTTCTGCCTCATTGGTAAGAGGCATTCCCAAGTAAAGAAGGAGTTTCGAATGTCAAAAAGAGTGAAAAGTGGCTATTACCCTTGTTATAATAATGTAATTCATGAACACTGAGGTCTTCTTAACCAAATGGAAACCAGCTAAAAATGTTAAGTAAAGGTGTTTATTTTTGACAACAGATAACATAGTAGGAAACACTATTCATGTCTTATAATGGAATTGATTTGGGCCCATTTCTTGGCCATATATGTTCCATGTGATACTACAAGGACATATAGGAAGACTTAGAGATAGTACAATTGGCCTGCCAAGAGGTTGGAAAGAGTTCCTGTTATACAAACTTTCCTCCTCCTTTTATTGTCCCTCTATGTCTCTGTGAACATCAGTCTTGTTCACTGGGAGGAATGACATTTTAAATCTTTATATAAAATCCAAACAGAGGGAAGAAACACAATAAAGTGGATTTGGCGCCGATGCAAACATTTCAAGATTATCTGTGCAAACAAGGGAGTGTAATTATCAATTACAGCTACAAATGAATTATTCTGATCACTTGGGTTTTCTTCAAAAGGAAAAAGGAAAAATGGGGGGAAATAAAAGGTTAACTAATTGCAGTTTCACTCGTGAATGTATCTACTAGCAACATGGGGAATGAAAAGAGATTGAAGTGGCAGACAGGGATATTAGATTATAGCTGGAGTTTGTCATCAATTCAAGTGAGAAATCAGGTAAATAAGTTACAACTAATTTCAGCCTCACTTAGAATCCTCATTTGTAATCTGCTGCGACAGAAAGTGGGGAAGCACTGAAGGAGATAGAGATGAGGCGCTACCATGGATTGAGTGTTGTACGTGTCAGGAAATGTACAAGGCACTTCACACTTGTATAAAACCTCATTTCCTTAGAACTCTACTGTTCTTAAAATCTACATGCTGATTATACACAAAAGTGATGGAAGGAAGAATGATACACAATTTTAAAAACACCAAACATACACCACGAATATAATGTTTTCATAAGAATTCCATCAGCCAGCTATTTTGAACCAATGTTTTTAACACCTAAAGGCAGTAAATGACATATTCTATGTGCACTTATTATATGCTTAGAGTGTGTTTAAGGTAGAGACAAGAGAAAAGGAAAGCCATTATCCTCAACCAGTTAAATACCTTGAAGAACAGCATAATTCTGAGAGTCCTTCAAAGAAACTCAAAATTAATAATCATGTACACTAATTTGTATTGTATCTTAACTCTTGAAAAATCACTGGGTCTTTCACTACAATATCTTTTTCACTACTATACCAGGTAACTACACATTTGTTTTCCTTTCTTTTAGGGCTGGTGATTCAGTGAAACATCTTTTCTATCAATTTAATATTGGTAATCAATGCAAAGGTTTGACAAATACAAAAAATCAATGCCAGGAGTTTAAGAGGTCTCAAAATTGCAAAGAGGTTCTTACTAAAAAGGACCAAGGACTATTTGCTTTAAGTACGTGCTTATGTAGTTTCATTTTACATAAAACAAATCAACAACTATTTAAAAAATTGAGCTATTTAACTCCTACAGACTTATTAAAAAAAAATCAGATGACATTTAAGGACATACTCTCTGATCTGTAATAGAAGTCCTCCCAAATAAGCTAATAAATACCGGTGCACTGTAAATGACAGAAAACCTACCCACCTGCTGGAGGCTCATAACTGAAGATCAGGTTTGTTTTTAAGGATGGATCAGAGCAGATGAGATTCAAACAGGCATTGATAAAAAGGAATGATAGGTCTTTACAACTTACTTCAAATATTCAGATAAATACTTGATCTCCTATCTCAAGATGATAAGAAGAGAGATTATATTGAACATAAGTGTCAAACACAGAGCCCATGATTATTAAATGATTTAACTTGCATTTTGTGTGAAAAGATATTCTCTGTCTCACCACTGTTTTTATAGGAAGAAATCAACATATTTACGTTTGGCTGGGGCAGTACACCTGTCAAATGGTAACATAGGTGTCCTAAGGCAAGCTCAGGGAGGACAGAAACCTCCCGTGGAGCAGAAGGGTCAAAGCTCTCTTGATTTTGATTTTCAGTACTAATACGAACCATGAAAGTGGGGCCTCGTGATCCTTCTTACTTTTTAGGTTTTAAGCAGGAGGTGTAGAGAAAAGTTACCACAGGGATAACTGCCTTGTGGCAGAAAGTGTTCACAAGGACGTCACATTTTGAAAAACAACAACAATACACACATACATACAAACATATTTGCATTTGGTTCTGATATAGAAAAGGTAGATCTGTATGTGTCTGTAATTCTCTCATGCATAGTTTTTTCACATTCCTTCTTCCCTGCAAATTATTGCTTCTTTTCTTTGTCTGTTTTCCATAACCAGACTTGATGGTACACTTTGTCATGATATATCATAACTCCTCCTGTAATGGAAAAGGTCTAGAAAAATAAGAGCATGAAGGAAAAGGAGTTGAGTGGAAAAAAGGAAAACTCCTTTTTTTAATCCTCTAAAAGAAAAAAAATAAAACAATATAATTGGGGGGAGCTGTTGATATTTGTAGAATAATGGCACAAAATATTTATGATAAAAGGCTCACAAAATGAACCCCAACCTAAAGGGCTGATTTCATCAAAGTTCCCCCAGATCTCCTCAAAATGTGTCTGAATACCATGTGATATGAATTCTAGTATTAAATTTTTGTGATTTGTACTCTGAAGACAGAAATGGATTTCAAATGCAGGATGATGTCTTTAGCACTCTTGGTAATTTCTCCCAGGGGGAAGGAAGATAGATTGAGCACTTGGCTCCCCCTGTTGGTATCAGTTTGGTGGCTGGTCTACAATGTGTTTTGTCCTGATGGGGTAGGAAATGAAGTAGCCTCAGCTGGTTCCTACAGAGATAATAACTTGCTCCTTTCCATGGTAGATGACTCTGGACAGAGACGGATAAAGAACAAGGCTGTTGGAAGAAGATGTGATCTTATTCCCTGTGCCGTGATCTTGAGATCTGCATAGAAACTGCAAAAAATAAATTTCCCAAGCAATATCCGAAACAGTTATCTCTGCAATAGAATGGTTCTGAAGACAGAATGTTTTAACATCGCTTCCTTTTCTCAGGCCTTGTTTTTTCCCAGGTTATTGGGGGTGGGGGTGGGGGTGGGGAGGGGAGTATACTAATTTGTTTGTAATTATGCGAACTAATCAATGAACATGCAAAAGAATAGACAAACGTATCTCGATCTAATCATATTCAAAGACCCATGAGGATGGGTTTATTTAGAGAAATACTAGATCCAGAAGAAGCAGAAAGAGCTAATATTCTTATGTCAAGTGCTTACAGAAAACACCCATTTTCATAAAACTAACTGTGCAAAAAATATTTTGCCCCTTCTACAAGTTTTATAAGCATAATGGTTCTGTTACATTAAGGTTTCTTTTGCTATAATTTTCCTTGCTCCTCAAAAACTAGCAAAGTCTGTGAACTTAAAATCCCGTAGCTTGCCATTCTAACAATTCAAAAATAAAGCACCTTTAATTAGTATAATGTATTGTTTCTATATTTGAGAATTCTATTAAGTATAATTATACAAAGAGCACATTTCCACTTTTAAACTAATATGAGACTTCAAACTGAAGGAGAGGCTGTATCAACACATTCCTTCCTCCAGCTTTCCCTCTGAGGCTCCCACCTCCTGTAAGTACACGATGACCTAAAATTCCATCATGTCCCAATGTCTGTCTTTTACCTCTTCATCAACATCAGATACTTTGGGGGATCCCTGGGAACAGGAAACTCTGGGCAGTGATTTTGTGTTTTGTGGGAAAGGGTTCTGGTGACCCTCTCTCAACATCCCTGGGCCCTGAGATAAGAACAAACAATACCACTCCTTTTCCCCGAAAGCAATCCCAATTCATTTTCCTTGAAAGGAGTGAAGGGTGTATCTGTAAGTGCACTTGTCTTCTGCAAATGAAATTGAAAATGGGTTCTATAAGAACAAATAGGTTTACAGAAACCCACAATACCATTAAGAAGAAAAGCTGTGGTAGCGGTACTCCAATAATTGGGGTAAACATTGCTCCTACAAATTCTATTTTGGAACACAAGTAAGATGAATCTTAGAAAGAATAGCAACCAGTTCGGGATTTTTTGAAAGCACTTATGTCTGTGCTTGCAACTCAGTCTTACTTAGCGGGTTTTTCTACTAACCCCCAGGCTTTGACAGCCTGAGAAATAGTGCCAGGGCACCCTTTGTAGGATCATATTTCGCATCCCCTCCAAGTCACCAGGCAGATTAGCTCATTTAATTATTAATGGCATAGGAAAGGAGCCCAGGCTGATTGCACACACCAGAAGGACTGCGTTATTTCATCAAGAGGACAGAGTTTCCACAAAGGACCAAGGCAAATATTTTGCCAGGGTTAGAATGAGTTTCCCTTTTTAATGATGCACTGGATTGTCCTGCAGTGCTGTCCAGGGGAGGTAGGAGTGAATCCCTCTCTGCAGTAGCAGGGAGAACTCACATACCAACCGATTCTGCAGAAAGTAGCTGAAATTGGAAGTTGCAAAGGGACCATGAGGAAGGCTTTATGGTCACACCTCAGCAGGCAGTTAGTAATTACCATCGACTTCATCTGGAGACAGCCGCCGTTGAGAGTTACAGTGTGTGGCTCCAAAGTAATGCTGTTGATGTCGGTAGATCACAGACATTAGTCTTAATTGTACTTTTTGGGCATACCTCGTGTCTTGGGGGAAGTGGACACATTGCTTTAGTTATGTGAAGGGCCAAATGACTATGAGCCAGTTTACTATGTTATTTAATAAAGTTGATCACTTTGCAATTGAATCCCGTGTCTTTCAGAAAATAATAACTGTATAGAAATATCAAAGGTACAAACTCAAGAGACATTAGGTGTACAGACTGTATAATCCTATAAAATTAAAGCTTTTTTGATAAAATATTACAATAATAAGAAGTTAAGTATCAGTTTCAGTTAATTATTGGTACATTAGTGTGGCCTAAACTAATAAATTCATTCACTTTTTAGTTTATCTTTGTTCTAATTGGTTTTCCTTAAGAATTTGGATGTATCTTTCCTTAGTTCATTTATACCATTATCTAGTTTAATTTTAATATTGAAATATAAATGTATATATACAAATAACAGTATTTCAATAGTGTCTGAAATTAACAAAGGAGCTAACAGGGTTTGGGTACAGGTAAATTGGTTGTTTGGCTGACTGACATTTATTATATTCACCATGATTTCCTTATGCTTTTGTTTTCTCTGTTCTCCACAGACCCGAAGAGCAGTACCATTCCCCCATCCCTGACCGCAAGCCAGAACAACTTAATCAGAATGACCTGGGCTGCCTGGGGAGTTCCTTTATTAATTTACACTTAAGGGTCTAACCTTACTGAGGGCTGAAGTGACTCAGGGGACCTGAGCTCCCTCAGAGACTCCGTCCCTGTCTCAGCCTCACAGGGAGAATGGTTTCATTCTAAATCCTTATCTCGTCAGAGAAGAAAGAGGTGGGAGGGGACAAGTCAAGGGCTCTGAAAAGCCATCCTGCTTCAGGTTGGGGGTGATGCAGAAACTGATGGACAGAGGACTCATTGGAGACCCACCACCACTGCATTGCTGCACCCCCAAACAGGAAGCTTCGGTAGAAGCATGGAATAGGGGCTTCATAAGGAGGGTGGGGCATACTTCTAGATGAACCAGGCTCATGCAGGCCATAATGGAATCAGGGTTTGGGGGACCCATAGAAAAAGCCTTTCTTTCTTACATCCTGAGAAATACAACTTCTTACAGAGTTTAGTTTGTGTTTTTGCCTTTGTCTTCATTGTAATTGGTGTGAGTAGTACTAACTGTGGTTAATTTACCTTGCAACTTGAGCAAGGAATTGTTTTTACAGAATAGAATTCTTTTCGATTTGGTATCTCTGGAAAAAAGTATGGGCTTCTGTCAAGACCTACAGAACCAGAGGAAGGTAGACATGGATAGGAAGAGAAGAGACAGGTGGAGATTGAGTTAATGGCAAGGTCACAGGTGGCAAGATGGCAAGGCAGCCGCAGCCAGGGCACAGGTGCGGAAAGCAATAATGAAATGTCCAATCATGAACGTAACACAGATAGTTTTGAATGTAAAAGTAGAGGTGAAAAATTCAGTTTATCAAGTGTGCATCTCCGAACCCACAACTGGATCAAAGTTTGCATTGCTACTTCTTGTTGAATTAAAAAGGAAACTGAGTTGTTAGTGTAGGGCAAAGCTGGTTTGCTGTATGGTAACAGGAACTAGGATGTATTGATTAATAAATAACTTGAGTGAACCAAATTCTGCATAAACCAGCTTGTACAGGCCTAATGGTTAGTGGGTTATAGACCTCAGTTGGTCGAGGCCATTGTTTTATTGCTTGCTTTATTTAGCAAACTCTTGGTCTTCTGATTCTAACTCAGCATTCAAAAATTAATCTTATTGTGTTCTTTTCAGTACCAAAGCTCACTCACAATAGGCACTGAGAAAGAGTCGTAGAAGATGGTTTAAATGGTTTGGCCAGTGGGAAATTTATGTGCATTCACTGGAGAAAGGTCAGGCTGATAGCCTGGCTGGTGTCAAGGAAAGAAATGGTTCTCTGGCAAATAGGGGTCCTTATTTCTTATTATTTGTACATATTAGCATTGATGTTGAAAAAAGCACTTACTATATTTTATTCAGACAACTGGTGGAATGTATTTTACCTTCATTGTTTCGAAGCACAAACCAGAAAATGTCACAAGGTAGGTTCTACCCCTTACAAATGTTTTCCTCTCCCTTCCACATATCAACTAAAACGAGCTGAGAGGCTACAGCCCTTGCAGAGATGGAAAAAATCAACACTGCCTCAACTCTTTCTCTTTTTCTCATTTATTCAAGCAGGGTAGGCTCTTTTCTCTCTTGCCTGATACAATTCATATATTAATTATATTTTCCTCTCAGTACATCATGTCACAAGAAAGCAGTGAATAAAGCAGTCTTCAAAAGCAAATGCTATGTTATTCATTTGCTCCCACTTGAAAAAACATGCTTTTACTCATAACGGCATCCCGGGGCGGCGGTGAACCTGTGTAAAGTATGTCCTATGCATATTCCCTTCTTTGGCTTTCCCAGAGATCGCCCTCATCTTGTCATTACCTAGAGTGGGGGATAATCACTTTTTCCTCAGAAGGAGACCTGTTATTATAATTTTTAAAATATGCACTAAAGTTACTGACTACTTCAGAACAACAGATGCCCAAAGCATTCAGAGAGATGTTAATTTTAAACTAATCTTTAATTACTTAATGAGCTCCTAGGAAATGATTCTGTCTCCAAGGGCCAAAGAACTAGGAAAAAAAAAAAAAAATTTGAAGTGTGTGAGTTGTGAGGCATAGAGCAATGTTATCCTTCTTTGTCTTTTTACATATACATAAAATGTTTATGAATCATATTTTCCTTTGAGAATAATTAGCACCTGATTATGCTCTCTTAGCTTTAGCGGAAATATTGCTGATGATAATAGCTGGTGTTTATTGAACAATTCATATATGACAGACATTTTACTAACAACTTTACATGGAGCACCTTATTTTATTCTTAAAACACACTCGCTACTTCATCCTCATTTTACAGAGATCAGGAGGCTAACACAGAGGATTCTAACCTGGGCTGTCTGGCTTTGGAGACAGCAGGCCTGCCCATCACTCTGGATTCCTGTTCGCATGATGCTACTTTAAGTTGTAAGAGTCATTTAAAAATACTATTAAAAAATAGCATACACAATTAAAATAGAATATGAGACGCACTTTTGATTATAAACTTATCTGTTGATAGAGATTTAGGTTAGATTGGGGCTGTCAATAGAAATCTACGACTTTGAAGAATTACGTACACGGCAGAAAGCTAAAGGTAGGTTTAAAGCACTTATATGAGAAATGCTTTGCAATGTGGACATTTCCCTGATGAAAAATGTTTAGTCTGCTAGAAAATAATGATGGGTCACCTTTAAAGAGTCTAAAACACACAGATGTCAGCTTATATCTGTCACAAGCTGTCAAAAATATTTTCTATCAACCTAAAATTGTCTAGGGATTGTTTCAAATCCATGTAACTTTACAGAGTGCTAATGTTTGCATTTGGGTTTTTGAGACAGTAGATAGATACAGAAAGATGCGTACTGGCCTGCAGCTTCCTCATGGCCCACGTGAAGGGCGGCCGCAGGAGCGGTCAGGAAGACCTCACATTCTTGACATGGATTTGGTGTAGCCATTTTCACATAAAAGCAGTCGCCTAAGTGCTGTGTTGCACTGATTACTTCCAAAATTTGGGGGGCTCCATCTGCTCCTTCCCACTTAAGCCACTTAGAAAAGAAAACACCAAACCAAACCAAGCAACCTCAGAAGAGTACAGGCTTCCAGGACTCTAAAATTAAGCAAAGAGCTACTCAGGACGGTTTAAGTATGAAGGAAAGAAAACAAAGACATTCCAGTGAGAAGATGAAGGTCAAATCCTGAGTGTGAAAATATGGCACAAAAAGGAATGTTGGAGACTGCTAATGAGTCCAAGGTTTATCTTGGGGGTGACAGGGAATGTCGTAAAATTGGATAGCAGTGACACTGTATGACTTTGTAAAGACACTACACAGCCACCGAATTGTACGCTTAAGATGGGTGGCTTTTACGGTACGCCACTTCTATCTCAATAAGGCTGTTAAAAAAGAAAAAAGAAGGAAAGGAAAGTCTTGAAAACACGGAAACCATAGTATAGGCAAGTGAAAATGAACTCAGAAAAGAGATGATGGTTGTTTCACATCAATAAGACATGCATTCTAATACTTTCTGCAGTGTATTTCAAGGCACCCTTCTAAGAATTCGGGAAAAGGGGACACCTGGGTAGCTCAGTTGGTTAAGCAGCTGCCTTCAGCTCGGGTCATGATCCCAGCATCCTGGGATCGAGTCCCACATCGGGCTCCTTGCTCGCTGGGGAGCCTGCTTCTGTCTCTGCCTGCTACTTGGTCTGCCTGTGCTCAATCTCTCTCTCTCTCTCTGACGAATAAATAAAATCTTAAAAAAAAAAAAAGAATTCGGGAAAAGATTAAATAACATTTCCTCAACACATTCTTTTAAGAAGCTGAACCCTCGCCCCACGCCTCCCTCACCCAGTGGCTCTGATGGTCCAGAGTGGCCGCTATTTCTAATTTACATAAGGATTCTCCACAGGCTAGCAGTGGTGAAACTGAAACAGGCAGAACCATGAAGCATGACAAGTCTAGAATATATAAATAGGACATTATCCCAGACGGCATAAATAAAGTTCCTATATTTTATACCTCCCCCCCTCTTTTTTTCTATTTCAGAATCCCTTTTTGAATAAAAGGCAGTCTGGTAATATATTTAGATCAATCAGCAGACGGAGGGATCTTTAACCTGAGAGATAGCTTAATTTCCAAAACTTGTCTAGCCCTGTTGTTCATCTCCCAAACGACTACCAAATAGCTAATTACCCTGAAACATCTGACTTTAGTATATTAGAAAGGAGAGAGGGAGATTGAACTCATTACACCTTGTAAGATTATTAGTAATTGTGACATCAAATACTGTCAGAAATTCAAAACAAATGCTCTTTCTTAAGTCTAATTAAATTTGATATTCAAATTAGTATTAGTTTTTATATGTTAACAATTTTTTTTTTTTTTTTTTTTTTGCCAGGGCAGACTTAGCAGAGAGGTAAATCTCAAGTACTTTCAACAAGCAGACTGAAAATACCATCTGGGTGGACAACATCTTTGGGAAGACAGAATTAACTATCTGCCTTTACCTGTAAAGATCCTCAATCCCCACTGATAAGAGAAGCAATTTTTAGAATACATTAGATAGCTGTAAAAGTTTAAGTGAATAGCTAAGACATGATTTTCTATGTTTTCCCCTCTATAATCAAATTTGATGTGTGTCTCAAATTTGTAATAAGGATTATAAATTAGTCATTTTATTTTTTAAGTACAGATGACTTTTTTTCTTTCATCTTCCCACAGAGTTCAGCATACAGTTCAATAAAAGATAATTACTAGTTTATTCTAACATGTTTCCTTGATATATTATTTATATTACATGGCATCATGACCAAGGCTTAGTCGTTCCCCATGGAATTTTTGCGTATTATTAGTATGTCTACAAGTAGATAATGAAACTGAAGTTCAGAGAGGTCACTATTTGCCCAGGGTCCTGCAGATATTCAGACTTCTAGTGCATGGTTTTATTTATTACACTTATAGGCATTAATATTTCATGTTCCAGAGGAGGGAATACCGCATATGATAATAGATTCCATTCTCAAGGAGCTTATAGTATGTGTGTGTGTGTGTGTGTGTGTGTGTGTATGTGTGTGTCTGTGTGTAACATTTATATGTTGCTGCTGTGGGTTGTGCTTTTACCCAGCATCCATTTATTTTCCCTTGATAACTGAATGCCGAGAACTTCCACTTAGGTCAACAGGTACAGGGGCTTCAGCCAATCAGTGTCCCCCAGCTGTAGCAATTAGTTCTAGGAAGAATGTGAGTGTTCCATTTATAGTCAATTAGATGCAGTAAGGCTTGGTCCCAAAACTTCTGGGAAAAAGATCTCACTTTTTCTCTGCATCTTTTTTACTACTATCTGGGGGAAACCTGGGTGAGAATGGGACCAGCCCAGAAGAAGTGAGGTTAAGAAAAAAAAAAAAAAACAGAAAGAAAGAAAAGAAAAGAAATATGTTGAAGGTGATACTTACTATTTTTTAATACACACTGTGTTATGCTTACAATGGGCCAGGCATAGCCTTAAACACTTTACAAATATAATCCATTTAATCCACTTAACAAACTTATGAGGTAGGAACTATTACAATCTTGACTTTATAATTGAGGAAACTGAGGCACAGATAAGCTAAGGAACTTGCCTAATGTCACACAACTAATAGATGAAGGAGTATGGATTTGGACGCAAGTAATCTGGCTCCGGTTTCTATGCTCTTAACTACTATGCTAGGGACATTGTTGAGACCATACATTAATAGTAAGGAAATACATATTTAACAATGGGTTCTTAAGGAAAAAAAGAGATAAAAAGGAGAGAAGGAAAGGAAGAAAGAAAGAGAGAAAGAAAGAATATTCCTGATTTGTTGTATTTGCCAATTTCTCTATTTCAAATACTCTGGCTGTGGCGGATTTCAAGCTATTAACCTGACATTATCTGGTTTGCAACATTCCTAAACACTTAATAACCACAGGCTTGGTACAAGCCAGCTGCTCCAATATATCACTGGAGTGGATACCAGATCTCCCTTCCACAAGACTGCATGTTTGTGAATCTATGATGTTCCACTTGGCTTAAGCCAATGTTGATTGGGCTTTCTCTCTCTTGCAATATTAAGGAGTCCTAACTGACTTCAGGTTTCATGGATAATGAAATACTTTATGGAAACTGCTCTTTGTCATATGAGACCTCCACATGACATGGACAAATCCTTCTTCAGATACCCCCATCTTAATCAGAAACAGAGAGTTGAGAGGGGATGAATTTGGTCTATGTGGCACTGACTACATAATTTTCCAGACCTGGAGCAAAATGAGAATGCCAGGCCCAGATCCCTGTTTCTAAAAGTATTAAGAATTTCAAGATGATGATAGCAAAGCATTAAGCTAAGTGCCGCTCGCCTCTGAGAATGCTGCCCTGAGGGACTCCCCAGCGCCATGACGGTGAAGGTGTCCTTGTGTTAGTGTCACTTAGCTGGTAGGTGGCGGGGTGGAGGGGTGCGGCGGGTGGGGGGGGCTCTAAAGTCAGATCTACAAATCCCATAGCTCTTACACTCTTTCACTATGTTTCCTCACAAAACAAAGGATCTGTCCATACACAGATTTCCATCTGGAATTTGTTACTTAAGTTATTAATGATAACTAACAACATTTTGTATTGTTGACCCGTTTTAAGCAAACACACAACTGACTCACTTAGAGACTCCTGTGTTGCTGCAACAGCTATATATTAGACCACAAATATATCTAGTCTTAATTTCTTATTTACATTTTGTTTCCTTTAGGCAAAGTTAATTCTTCCCCTAAATTCATCGAGCTATTTATATTGTGCAATTTTTACTTCTCAGACAAAGCCAGAAAAAGAGAACAAATACTATTTCACATATCAGATTTTTAATCGTTCTGCTTGATATAATCTTCCCCTCCCTCCCCCACCCACATTATATGATACAATTGCCTTAATTTTAAAAACATAGGTAACTCCAAATATCCTAAAGATTTTTCTTAAAACAAAAACCAAATGAACAAAAACCCACCTTTTATCTTCCACTACAAAATTTTAGAAGTACCCCAGTTACTCTCTTCCTCATGGAAAACATGGACCTAAATACAGCTGTTTACAGTGCAATTACTATTTTTCAAAGTGCCGAGCTCAGTCTAATGGGTTTTATTACTGAGATTCTCACATTCAAAAATCATTATAACCCATGACAATATTTGGTGATCTATGATAATGGAGGAATGAAATGGAGGAAAATCTTTTATGTAAGATAAAATATAGTAGTTGCATTATGCAGTTTTATGTAACATCTGGGTTCTACTACTCAATTTTTGATGATTTTAAAGAAAACAGAAAACTAACCACAACGATCAGCTAAATAATGCTTCATATTTAATCTATAAAAACAAGCAGTGGATAGTTTATCATGAATTATAACCTAGAAGCAGAGGCTCAATATAAACGTGGCCTTCAACATTTCTATTTACCTGTTGACTAACCCAGGCTATTTAATTTTCATTTATGTTTGAAACATGAGAAGTGGAGAAGAAAAATATTCCAGCATGGTTTCCTAGAAATATGAAAAAATGCTCCAAGAAAGCAAATCAATACATTGATATGCTTTAAAGATGATTTTCTAAAGCATCTTAAAATTACAATATTTGTTAATGAGTAATGAAAATAAAGGTACCAGCAAACAGGAGTCTTTCTGCTTTGGCACAGAAATGAGAACACAAGTGTTCTATCCATTTACCTGCAGTCACATTACCTGCTCAGATCTGTTGTGGTGCTGGTATTGGTACTGAGACAAGGTATTACAAGAAGAAGCAAATTTGTCCTTCTCAAATTGTTTCTTTACTCTGGCCAAACCACCAGGCACCGTGCACATTCCAGATTCTTCCATCATCTAAGACAATTTAAGAAAAAAGGAAAATTCAGCTTTGTATTTGCTCAAGATGGGACTTATAAGTTATTATTTTTTATAGTTGACAATTATTAATGGGTGGTATATTAAAAAACGTGAACACGCACAATTATTTCAGTAGGACCTTACAGAAAGTCTTAATAAAAAATAATCTCTCCATGTTGTTTTCTCATTTATCAGTGTTTGATATAAAGTCAGAAGGAACTTCAAAATATTGAGTTAATTCTCCTTATCTCAGATAGATTTTGATATCTGGAGATGAGACCTGTAGGATGTATTTCTCTAATAATACACAGACTAGAAGAAATTAGAATAATGGATTCAATTTTAACTCACAGTAAGGTTGTCATTAAAATCCCAAACATCTACATAAACAACGCATTATTAAGAATATTAAAAAATTTGACTCATTCCAAAATGTATTCAAACCACTAAAGATGAATAAAATAAGCCTCTCTTGTGCAAAAATGTCAATATCAGTCATAGTAACAGCTACTTAATACTAGTGCTGAGTGGTTTGTATGTGTTTACATATATCTTGTCATTTGATGTTTCTCCATATTCTGTGAGACATGGGCATTTATTCTCATTTTAAAATGGGGAAATTGAGGTTTGAGCATGTAAGGCAGCTTGTTAAGTTCTCATTGCTGGAGTGTGAGTAGAAGCTAGAATTTGAAACCATATCTATCTTAATGACTGCTGTCTGTCTTAATCCCGAGTAGGAAAGGACAGGCAGAAAAACTACTCTGGGAGTGGCATACCGCAGGACTTAGCTTGGAAGGTTTAAGCTTAGAAAGATTCTAGGCTACTACAGGCATTTTGCAGAACAGAAAGCCTTATTCAACAGACATCATTTGGAGCAACTTGAAAAACACTGAGGAGCCTTGTCAGATCTTATGCCCCTGTGGGAAGTGCGGTAACTTGAGGGCTTTGGTTCTGATGATTCAACACACTCCCCAGCCCAGCAGGCACTCAAGCCCAGATGGAATGACAACTCTCAAGCAAACAGGCCCCATGCCAACCAGCCCTCCTCCAAGAAGCTTCCAGGACCGCTTCAAACTGGGAAGGGATTCAGCAACCCTTCAAATTCCAGGAGGTTTCCTGAGGTCTGGCCCAGTCCTGACATAACCCTGAACCCTTGAGACCTGGAAGTAACTTGATGTCCGTGAGCTGAAGTTCCCCTACTATGGACTGTGGACTGCTGGGATCCTGAAATCATGACCCCATATGCAGTTTCTCAAACAGATACTAAAAACACAACTGTAATCTTGGGGTTTCCCATATTCCAAAATATCGGAGAATGAATTAATAATAGGCATTATCGGAATTACTAGCAAATCCAAATGGGTGCTTTAACAAATTTATAAGCTTTCTAAGAATATGTATATTTGCTGCATGGGAAGAAGGGATAAAAGAATGCATCCTTCAGTGTTTTAGATACATATTCTGATGAATTCTGCAACGAACTTCAAATAGAAATCCTGGTCAGTTACTGCCATTTGATACATGTTAAGGTCATAAGAAAGTGTGTCATCTATTTTGAAATTTAAGATAAAGAAGGGAAAGGGTGAACTAAGGTCATAATATTTCTTATACCCTTCCCTGACATTTAATGTACATAAGTGGCCTTCCGTGATTGATCAAACATAGATAATATATGAGTATTAAATTATGAAAATTAAGGCAATTATTGTTAAGAAAAAAAATCTACTCTTTCCAACAACTATAAACAAGGTCCAAATCATGTGCAAATTAATCTACTAAGCCTCAGTAATCATGCTAATGACTAAATACTTTCCTATTAAGTGCATTTTCACAAAAATATCAGTTCCTATACTGAACATGTTGCCTCCCATCTACCAAATGGATTAAAAATCCAATATATCCATGCTTTTCTTTAACATTGTGCTTTGGATTCAGACCATATTACATGTGCAAAAATTCATATAGTTAATGAATTTTATCAGTAGTCCTTCTATTACACTGTTACTGCTGCTCACCCACCTAAGTGAGAAAGTCTTTTGAATTATAATTGAGCAGTGGTGATGTGGTTTCTTTTTTTAGCTCAGCTTGTAAGTGAACATTTATATATGTGATCTGGCTGGACTTGCTCAAGGAGCCGTCTGTGGGCACGAGCTGCAGTGATGCTTTCTTGCTCAGAAGAACATGCTTGTGACTTTGCCTTGTTTAGCCCCACATGCTACACAGTTCACCTAATCCACGTTATTCTAAGCGACTATCTAACAGGTTGTTTTGTGTTAAACCTTTTTATGCTTATCCTTATGGAATGTTTCTTATTCTTGGACTCGGAAATAAGATTCGGAGTCTAATGGGTATGCCCATAATAATTAAATCATTTTATTAACCAGTTAATTTAAATACCTACTTAACATTAACTCCTTTCAATAATAGGGTACTTTGGGCGCCTGGGTGGCTCAGTTGGTTAAGCGACTGCCTTCAGCTCAGGTCACGATCCCAGCGTCCTGGGATCGAGTCTCACATTGGGCTCCCAGCTCCACAGGGAGTCTGCTTCTCCCTCTGACCTTCTACCCTCTCATGCTCTCTCTCAAATAAATAAATAAAATCTTAAAAAAAAAATAATAGGGTACTTTAACTACCTGACACTTACTTGGGTTAATATATTACACAATTATCTATTGTCTTTACAAAGAACTATTGTTGGGTCCTTGGGCATAGTAGAAATAACATAATTTGGGGGTTGGATAAATCCAAGTTCTGACACTTATGATCTCAGACTAGAATTCAAGTTTTATTTCTTATAAACTGAATAACAATATATTTTCCACACATTTCTTGCATTAAAAAAGATAACAGAAATAAAATCTCACAGCACAGAATCTGACATTTTAATTCATCGCTTAACAAATGTCACCTCCCCTTTCTCTTCTGGGACTCTTCCGCAGACCACTGCCTTTCCACAGGCATGACTTTTATTTAGGTTCCACCAAAAGCCATCTGGCTAAGGCTAGGACCAGGAGAAACTGATCTCAGTGTGACTGAAACATAATGGATTCAGTTTGGGGCCAAATCAGAGACCTCCAGATTTTACACATAAAACACTTCAGTTATGTGTATAGACAGAAATGTTGTTAAAGGCAGTTTCCCTGATTTTGTAATTGAACAGACATTTGATATGTCTGACCAGATAAGGCAGTAAGGCAGTTCCTTTGTTTTTCTTTAGATATTTACCAGGATTTCTCTGAGATAATATATGGGCTCTTCCTCCCCAACATCTGCATAATATTAACTTAGGGCCGAACCAAATAACGGCATTTGTTGGGCCACAGGTGCTTTCTTGTGTGAGAGGAGGCAGTTGAATTCAGTTAAAAGAGCACGGGAGTCCACACACCAGGGTTTAGTCTGGCTTTGTCTCTAATGCGTGATCTCCCATAAATCACTTCCCCTCAGTTTGTTTTGCTTATAAATGGGCAGAGAAGAAAGGATTATTAAATTCTTTACATGTAGGCTACCTTTACGATATAATTAACGTTTCATTTTTGCATTAAATAGTGGGATAATCAAGTTTTCTTAGTGCCCGATTTAAATATTCTCTTTTGTATAAAAACAAATTTGTCTTACGGTGTATTTTCCTAGCACCTGTAAAGATAAAAGTCTTCCTAAATATATATACATAAAATGTTTACTGAATAACCCTTCTCTCACTGGGTACTTTCAAAATCTGTTTGTTTCCCCAAAAGTCTTTTCTCCAATTTCAAACACTAATTTGTAGTAAAGTTTCTTGACGATCCAGCAGGGGGCGCTATCTAAGAAGACTGGCAGGAGGCACTGGTGTGATTCTGCTTATTTTGGAAGAGCTCAAGCTACTTCTGTGATTTCTGTACATTCATTCAAAATCCATGCTGCATCTGAAATGGATTTTAATGACTATGTAGAAACTTAAATGTCATTTGGAATTACAATATTGTTAATGAGTTTGGCACAGTTAGACTTGTCTCTAAATAATTTGTAAAGAAGAATGTTAAGAGTGGCTATTTTAGAACACCACTCTTCTTGGCTATTCTTTCTCTTTCTCTTTTGGTTAAATGAACAACTTTGCTAATTTGGAGATTATAATTATAAAAGAGTATCCTTACATTCCATTAAGCTATAAAGCTGCTACTAATAAAATGACTCATCAAACCCTGTGGATTGAAGGCCACAGATGATGGAACCCAACAAATTCTTTTGAATATGACTTTATTATGCTTTGGCTCTAAAAATTGGTGGTCCTACTGAATCCTGCTGTTTCCTATAATCATAATTGGTTTAGCAGAGTGCCTACATTGCTAATCTCCCTCATTTCTATGTTGATTAAGCTACTCCTAATGGATTTAGTGCATACAGAGAAATGAGAAAAGCAAAAAAAAAAAAAAAAAAGATACTGCCAGTGAATTTAAATGAACTATCCATGAGACCGAGGAGGGCAGCATGCAGACCCACATTATTAAAATCTGAAATTAATTTCCAACCTTCCTGAGGAGAATAGCTATAGGTTAAATGATAATGATGGCAATAATAACACATTTCTACCCTGCCTTATGGCTTACACGTAAATTATCTCTTTGACTTCTCTCTAAGACCCTCTGTGCTGGATGGCTAGTCCCATTTTGCAGTTAAAGAAACTGAAGCTCAGAGAGGGGTTAGGATAGTGGCCCAAATTCACAGTGAGGAAGTAGCAGCTCTGAAGCTTAAACTCATTATCTTCTGACTTTGATTCAAACTAGGTCTGCTTTTTCTACTATATCCCACTGCCCTGCCCTATCCTGTACTGCGAAGGCAGGAGGGTGTGTGAAGCGCAGACCTCAGTGAGCCCATTGCCTCGTGCAGAACCACTGGGAGCAGCTTACATTGGCAGAGAAGCTGCGGTAGTCACCCCTGGAAACAGCTGCCTGGTACCTCTCCATCCGCTCCTTCAAGGTTACCACTTCCTGGAGGTCTGACGTGCCCTCGCTCTGTGCACCACCGTCTTCCGCAAATCCACTCGCAGGTTTGTTAGGGCCAACAGTCACTGAAAGCAAATGTAGCGCACTCAGATATGTGTTTTGGGCTTTGAAAAGAAAATAGCAGCACCTTATGAACAGTAAAGGCATTTTAAATATCTGCTCTTATAAAACAGACTGCGACATTTCACAGTACCGTGTTTTCAATGTCCCACAGTCACCCTCTTCAAGCTTTCAAGCAAAGCTACAAAATGCCTATACGGGGCATATGGTCATGCACACGTCAAACAAAAATATTGTCTCCACTCTTACTCTTGTGATTACTCTGATGAAAAACAGTTATTAAGAGTTCCATAATGTTAATAATGAACCTTCCTGAGGCACCGTGTGTTGAATTTAGGTTAAACGCTGTGAAGAGCATGATCTCATTTACTTCTCTAAGAACCTCATGAGGTAGGTGCTATTCTTTTCTGAAATTTATAGATAAGAACGTAGAGAGTCACAGTGGTTAGAAAACTTTCCCATGATCACACAATTAATTAATTTGATGGGCGGACTAAATCTTTAGCAAGTCTAAAATTTGCTTCTCTCTCTCCACCCCTTAACACTCGAGGAGATGGATCTAGCTAATATAAAGGATTGCCATGAGAATTATAGACTGTGGATTTATTTCTTTTATTCACAGAGACATGTGTTACGTGAGAAAGAAATAATAGTACTCTTAGAAAAAGCTTTGTCAGTCACCCATTTCAGATGGTCTGATATTCTCCCATTTACGCCATCTGTCTGACAAAAATACAGGGTAACAAGAATTGCATGCCTGGAAACACAGCAAAAGATTGACTGCATGATCACAGAATAACAGTGGTTAGAAACAGAAAGGTCTTCAAGAGCATGCAGTCTAACCTACTCTAACCAGCTCCTTTTAGGCATATGGAAACATGTCTAAGTGTTTCCTTATGTGAAAGGAAGACAAGGACTCTCCATGGTTCTTCAGTTACATGTGCCAGAGCTGGACTCAAAACTAGATTTTCTTCCTAATCTAGTATTCTTCGCTGTTATCACTTTGCTTGATGGTTTGCTGTTCAGTTTCAAAAACCCTAATTCCAATATCATTGCAAGGGCTTTTTCTGGGACCATTGGGTGTATGGTCCCTATCTACATAGAGATACACATGTACATGTGTGCATGCACGCCTGTATCATGAATACTCACTACTTGTTCATGCACCCCCTGCCATTCACCTTTGGACTGGTAATTTCTGGAACTCACAGAGCAGGGCTCTTCAGTGTACTTTGTTATTTGGATAGGTTTAATTTAATCACTGTAAACCAAGACCCAAACAATTCCTGGTAAGAGATAACCAAGCTGTTTCTTCCCTTTCCTGTTCTTCCCACCTCCTTCCCCACCTCCCACACTGAACCATCTTATAGAATTGTTTGCTTTTTCTATTTTTAGTTTCTTTTAAGGTTTATGTACACAACAGATGAGAACAACTTCTGTGATCCAGAAAAAATGAATAATTATTTGTTTTGGCTCCCTGAGTATCTGATTTTCCATAGGGAGTTCTTATTCAAATAAACATTTTCACATATTTAATTAAAATTGTAAATATATTTTACTTTACATAAGTACAAAATATACGAGGATATGAAGTTGTGATATATGCACACTATGACTGTACAACGCTGATCAACACTGATTTTTTCATAACAAATGTCAGTTATTTGTGAAATTCACCTGACATTCAAAATCTCATATCCATACAAAAGTACATTCCTCCAGTTGATTCTGATAAAAAGACTTTCTTTCATGCTACTGAAAGTCTTTCACATGTAAAGAAAGTATATCTTTGTTTTCCCCTGTGGATTATCTATCTACACAGATGAATTCACTTTCTATTCAACTGTACTATGACTTTGTTATGAATGATCACTATATAGATTTTACTGAACTTGACTCCATAAAGTTTTTCCACATTAAAATATAAATTTCATTTTGTATATTATTCATAAAAGATGTCATTCTTTTAGTTATCTTAACAGAAAGTCAGCGATTTATTTTTGTTAAAATTTACAGATGATATTTACTTTTCAGATATTTGACTTTTATCATTTTTCATCCTACAGGGAAAGGCCCAAGATTAATGGTCAGGAAATCAATGGCCTGATTATTAAGAGATTCAGATTCCATTGCCTTGTGGGCTTTCATTTTGATCACAGAAAATACACTACATCTTAATTTCTCTCTCTTTCCCATCAGTATTTGCCTACACAGATAGTCATAGAGTAGAAACCTTACCTTGAGTTAACAAGCTGTGTCCATAGTTTCTTAACCTTCTAACTCAATGTTTATCCTTTCCTCACCTGATAAGTGATTTTTCTTGCCCAGTGTACTATAACACGCTCTATCTATCTGCTCCTATCTTGATGTTGATCGCACCTGATATAACTTTTTAAGGTTGATTAGACAGCCCCCTATTTTTAAGATTGTTTATTTGAGAGAGAGAGAGAGAGAAGAGTTGGGGGTAGGTAGAAGCAGAGGGAGAAGGAGAGAGAGAATCTTGAGCAGACTGCATGCTGAGCACAGAACCCTACTTGGGGCTCGATCTCATAACCCTGAGATCATGGCTGGAGCCAAAACCAAGAGTTGGATGCCCAACTGACTGCGTCACCCAAGTACCCCTAGCCAGCCCCTTTCTTAGGGATAGGTGAGGAAGAAGACAGGGACATTGGTCCCCCCACCTCTTACTGTGCCATCTCAGAAGGCTTGAATGCAACTGAGATTGGAGAACACCGTGAAATGAGTTTAGGGAACCTTTAAAGAGAGGGGTGACACAGAAGAACAAGTAAAGATGCTCATAAAATACCTATGGAAAAATAGGGGGAGATTTGCATACCTATAGGTATAGAAATCAGACTGTGAAAGAATATGGGACAAAGCTAAAGTGGTCTGTGAAAAAGGAAGGGAAAACAAACTTTTCAAATGACCATTTCTGCTAGAAATCATTATAAATATTAACAACACAGAATCATTGTACTAGCAGTGACTTGTCTCCGGGGCTTAGTGGCAATTCATTGTTCAGATGAGTAAACGAAAATCCAAAGAAGTTCAGTGAATTCTCCCAAATCTCAGAATTAATGGCTTAGCTGGACACAGAATCCATTGCACCCTAAATGTCAACTGTTCTCTTTTGTTTGCTGATGAGAAAATAATTGCTAACCTACCCAAAATAGTTCTATGTAGAATAGAATAAATCCTATAAAGCAGAAGGAACATATAAAGGAAGCATTTTGAAAGAAAATAAAACACTAAAAAATACAAGCTGTTACGAAAATGATTATATGCCAAGGATAAGAATGTCTTTTATAAGAATTCTGAGGTTCTTAGGGAAAAGATTTATATTATTATTTTTATATTTTTTTTGTAATATACTACACATACATCTAACTTATGTCCACTTATGTATACTTATGTACATACATATGTATACATATTTATAATATACATACATGTACATACATAAGCATACATAAGTGTACACTTACATGTACTATTTCCTTAAATCATGAGAGATTGTATGACTACAGATCTATTTTTTGGGGGCTTGAAATATGTGCTTTTCTTCTGCAGTTTTAAAAAACAAGATAACTAAATTAACCAATAAAATCTGCCTAGTTACAAAACTCATACCTTCCTGAATTTTACTTTTTATGGAGAGTCCATGTTTAAACATTTTTTAAAATGCAAAGTAGTATAATAGAAGATAGAATGCTCTTCCTTTCCTGACCAATTAATTATTCACCTGCCTGTAGTCAGTCACAGAAGGACTGCGTAGACATCCTTCTGTGTTACTATGGAATAAAATAATAGCTTTCAGAAGTCAGATATGGAAAACAATGAGGAATAGTCAATGTAATTAATACACTCTGGGATTTTCTTCTCATTTCACAACTTCTATTATCAGTGAAAGAATTCTTAGAAATATGCACAGATTAGTATTAACAGACATTTCAAAAAGGTTCATTATTGGGGCGCCTGGGTGGCTCAGTGGGTTAAGCCTCTGCCTTCGGCTCAGATCCTGATCCCAGGGTCCTGGGATCGAGCCCCACATTGGGCTCTCTGCTCAGCGGGGAGCCTGCTCCCTCCCATTCCCCACCCCCCCACCCCCCCGCCTCCTTCCTCTCTGCCTATTTGTGATCTCTGTCTGTCAAATAAAAAAAAAAAAGGTTCATTATTATGAACCATTCTTCTAACCAGCTGTTCAGGAAAATTTAAGTTTGGAATTCAGTGGTCTATAAAAGGATATGTTCTTACAACATTAAGAAATAACATCTCTCTTCATTTTCCATTAAACAAATAATTGTCTAGAAATTTGGAGTAATAAATTATATATATTATCCTAAGATCTTCATAGAGTAAGAATTTGGAAGTCAAGGTCAATGTTTGATATGATAGTGCTGGGGTCAATGCCTTGCTCAAAAATATGGTCAAAGGCAGAAAAATGTCTCTTTAGAAAATACCCAGTGTGGCACAGTTCACAAAGCCAAGTGCTTTGTCATGATCTTATTTCTAAAGCAAGATTCCACCTCAGCACATTTTCTAAATGTAATTTCTTACTTTCAAAATATGGGAGGCACATTTCTAAACTGTAGTTGAACTTGATAAAGTTTTATGGAAAAGAAGACCATATAACAATACTATAATGGACAAAATTGGATGAAAGTTAGGTATTAAACCCCAGGGCTTCAAAACTGGCTTACACAAATATTGCTTAAATTTTTGTGAGTCACCTTATTTCTTTCCTCTTTTGCCTACCTCATATGGATTATGTGGAAGTCTGTAGAATAAAGTAAGATACTTTGACCTCTACATTTCATTGACAGACCACTTGCTAGTGTTGCAAAGCTGGTATTAGCTGTGTCTGAATTACAGCAGGCACCTGGCTGAGATAAAGTCAGAAGAAAAGAAAGCTGCCAGAGATGAGAAAAGAACTAGGGGCGTTAAAGTTTTTAGAAGAGTTAAAATACACACTGGGGGCAGTAAATAGTGTAATATATGTTGTGGAAAAGAAAATCACTAACATTAACATCAATGTGAAAGGCAATGACAGAAAACAGAGAGCAAAATCCAAACTGTAAATTGATAGCATTTCAATGAGAGGCTGGGATGGGGAGAGTGGGAGGCAGAACAAAAAAGATATATTCGAAGAAAAATTACTGAAAATAATATTTGGGCATGGTTTTAAAATATGTACTATAATCCAGAAATAAAATTAAGTTTGAAACATCAGTATAACAGTAAATCCTTTTAAAACATTGCAAGTTTTGCAAGGAAAGAGAAAAATTCTATAATTATTTAAAATTATGAAGCGTTTCTGTGATGAAGAAACAAAATTCAGACATCCTTAGATGCCTTTCTTATAATATTGAAAACCAAAAGGAATTAGTAAACTGGTTACTGGTTACTGTAGCTCAAAGAACTACAGTCTGTATGAATCCAAGTTGGTACTGGTGTGGCGTCAACATCAAACTTAAAAGGCAGTCCATACAACAAAAGACATCCGAAAAGAAAACAAAGGTCTTTACATTTTAAAAACGTAAACAAGAAGGTAGGAATAAGATCAGTTGTAATAGTCATAAAAATAAACACAGGTTAAACTCCACACTGAAAGACAAACAAATAAATCCAACCATATGCCGCTCACAAGACATCAACCTAAAACAAGACACAAAATTCAAAAAGAAAATATTGGGTAAAAATGTTACAGGTAAATATAAAATGAAGAAAAGTCACTGTGGCTATATTCTTTTCATGCAAAATTACATTAAAGACAAAGTATCCTAAATGAGATAGCAGGGCCATTGACAGTTGGAAGATACTAATCCCACTGTGAAGCTTTAACACTGTAAACCTCTACATGCGGACTAGCATAGTACAGAAACATGTAAACACCATCAATAACAAGAAAAAGGAGAACTGCAGGGTGCCTGGGTGGCTCTCCCTTCAACTCAGGTCATGATCTCAGGGTCCTCAGCAGAGAGCCTGCTTCTCCCTCTCCCTCTGCCTGCCTCTCTGCCTACTTGTGATCTCTTTCTCTCTCTCTGTGTCAAATAAACTCTAAAAAACGAAAAAAGGAGAACTCTCTGGGAATTTAAATGCTGTGAGTGACATTCATGTATCTCCCTCCATCTTTGCCATATGACATTTCTTTTAAAAAATATTTTATTTATTTATTTGAGAGAGACAGAGATAGTAAGAGAAAGATCAGGGGAGAAGCAGACTCCGCACTGAGCAGAGAGCCCAATGCAGGGCTTCATCCCAGGAACCTGAGATCATGAAGGCAGACCCTTAACTGACTGAGCTGTCCAGGCGCCCTGCTATATGAAATTCAAAAGGAAATGATTCATACTATATAATTCATATGACTTCCTTTAATGTATTTATTCATTACCATTAAACAACTGTGGGTTATCTACAGTAAGCATATGACGCACTCACTATGCTTTCCAGCTATCAGACTAGTTGGAAAGAAAGATAGGCAATTATAACCCAAGAGTTAATGGGTTTGTACCAGGTGAGTGGAGAGCCTCCCAGGGAGGACATAATCCACTCGGGTGTGTCAACGAGCAGGTGTCAGGAAAAGTATTCTGAGAAGTAGGACATCTGCACTGAATCATGAAGGAGCTGGCCACATGAGTATGTAGATGAGCAATAGGACGAGACAGCAGCATTACCAACAAGGCATGTTGGGGAAACTGGGTAATGATTTTGTGAAAAACATCCAACAGTTCCTCACCTCGAAGCACGTTACAGAGTATCAGATGGAGTAAAGAGCTAAATGCTTTTTGAAATGTTGAAAAATCTTCGGAGAAGAAGAAAATGATTTCAGTTGGAGTTCCTAAGCTTAAAAAATAGTGTGGGGCGCCTGGGTGGCTCAGTGGGTTAAGCCTCTGCCTTCGGCTCAGGTCATGATCCCAGGGTCCTGGGATCGAGCCTCCCATCAGGCTCTCTGCTCAGCGGGGAGCCTGCTTCCTCCTCTCTCTCTGCCTGCCTCTCTGCCTACTTGTGATCTCTGTCTGTCAAATAAATAAATAAACTCTTCAAAAAAAAAAAAACTTTAAAAAAAATAAAAAAAAATAGTGTGAAGTAAGAAACCTTTTAAACAAAAATAATTATAGGAAAAAAGGAAAACTGAAGGGGGCAATTGTAATAAATAGGCCGAAAGTATTATGTTTTTAGTAAAGAACATGGACATATCAGAAATAAAACTGCAAACATTACTGAACAATAAAGGACTCAAAAGAATGACTCACAAGTAAAAAAGTAAGAGCCCATATATATGAAGTGTTTTCGGTGTGTCAGACGTTAATCCACTGAGTGCTCTCAACCCTCCTATGAGGTAGAGACTATTTTTATTTTTTATCTCCATTTTACAGATAAGGAAACAAAGACACAGAAAGGTTACAATACTTGCTCAAGGACAGGGGGCTGGTGAGCGTCCGAGCTGGGAGGGGAAGCCACGCAGTCTGGCTCCGGGTTCTGTGACATTCCAATTCTGCGCTACTTCTCAAGGAATGCACGTGTCCAAACACCAAAGCCAAACCCAAATAATCACCTTCCCAGAGTCTTCAAACGACAAAGCGGTGCCTTTTTCTGGGGTCAACTGACTCCTATCACGTATACCATAAAAACAGAAAAAATAGTCCTAGATCGCTAACGCAGTGTATAATCATGACTCAAAAGAAATCCTAAGGTTTAATAGTAACTTGAACTCTTGAGCAAATAAATGAGAATGTAATGATTTTTTTCCTTGAACTTTTCTAAAGTCAATCCAAGAAATCTTTATTTAGTCCACACTAAGAACCGGACAGAGCGCTGGCATGCCCCCAAGCCCACGAGGCTGAGGCGAACACAGAGAGCAGCTTCAAGCGGGCAAACACACTTCTGGTGACACAGCAATAGTCTCGTGATTGTATTTTGGATGGGTCATAAAGAAGTCAACTGCTTAGTACTTGAAAAATTGATTTAGAACTAAATTGGGGAGTGATGAACTAAATTCCATCAAATCGAAATATATGATCTATAACCCAGTTGGAATTTGTGAATCAGGATATCATACTGATGGACATAGCATTGGCTCACAGCCATTAGCATGAATAAGATTTCTAGAATAATTAATATTTTCATATTCCTCAGCTGATAATAAAATTCATCTCTCTTAAGCATCTAGAATACTATTGCTAAGTCAAATTTGTAATCAATTTTTTAAAAGATTTTTATTTATTTATTTTAGAGAGAGAGAGCCGTGGGAAGGATGGAGAGAGAGAGAGAGGGAGAGGGAGAGGATTGCAAGCAGACTCTGTGCCGAGTGCAGAGCCCATGGTGGAGCTTCATCAAATGACCTGCGCTGAAATCAAGGGTCGGGCATTTGACCAACTGAGCCACCCAGGCACCCCTAAGTTTGTAATCAACTTGAGTTTTATGTATTTTACTCCATTTGAATATTATAAAATTAAATAGATGGAGACTAAAATTAAAGAGTTAGTATATAGTACAATCTTGCATTTATAGCTCTTAAAAAAACATGGGGAGGAAGGGCAAAAAGTAAAATGAGTGGACGTGTATGCCACACTTCCACACATAAACTTGGCTCTGGCATCCATCCAGCATGTGAGCAGAGTGAATCAGATTCCATTTTTTGAACTAACCTCCCTATAGTCCCATTCCCTCCCAATGCACTGTGTTGTTGTGTGTACGCTTGTCACCTTCCCCCAAATCAATTCTTTCATCTGATTTCATCTGCGCACCATGCTTTCTACATTAACAAAAACAGATACTCTCTCAGGATAATACAAAGAATTAGTTCTTGCCTCCCTTCCCTAACCAGTACTCTCCCAGTTCACCAGATACTGAAAGAGATGCTTGCCTGTTAGAGGAAGAGGACAAGATTCAGCAACATTGGAAGCAAAATATCGGTCCTCCAAAGATGTTCACATCCTTCTCAGAATCTGTGACTGTATTATTCCACATTGCAAAGGGACTTTGCAGGTGTGATTAAGTTAAGGGCTCTGAGATGGGGAGATTATCCTGGATTATCTACATGGGTTCCATGTAATAGTCTCAAGGGTGCTCATAAATGATACAGAGAGGCAGGAGAGTCACAGTTAGAAAGAAAAGGTGGGGACAGAAGCAGAGGTAGGGGTGAAAGAGAGGCGGGTGGGGACAGTACAGATTTTATGTTACTGGCTTTGAAAGTAGAGGAAAGGTCCCACCAGTTAATGAATGCAGGCAGCTTCCAGAGGCTGGAAAAGGCAAGAAAACAAGATTTGCCTCCAGAGCTTCTGGAATGAGCTTGGCCCACCCAATGCCTTGATTTGGTCCAGGGAAACCCATTTTGGATTTTAGACCTCCATACAATACTATAACAAATTGTGTCATCGTAAATGACTACTTTTGTGGTAATTTGCTGGAGAAGCAATAGGAAACTAACACGAACATCCACAGTACACATTCGTGCACGTCTCCAAGTCAGAGATCACCACACGGTAGATGCTCTCTAAATCATATTAGTTCCAGCTCCCCCAAATCACTCCAATTTATATATACAAACCACCTTGCAATAAAAACATCCTTGAAGTTATTCTTCATGCTCCCCTAAAGAAATATCAATCTTCTTAAAGATAAGACTGAGTTTAGATGTCTATTTAGATTTTAATCTCTCTGAGTAAGAGAACTGCCATTTCTAATTGTAATGATGTACTAGCAGATAGACTCATCCTGTTTCCTGCAGCTCCTGTCATCTACAAAAAGTACTTCTTATACTAAAGCAGTTATGAATGAATAGAATTTAGTCAGAAATTAGATAATTATTAGTAAAGTAATATTGCCAGTTTGGGCATATTCAGAAATTTAATCGCATTGCTGTTACATATTTTTAAATTAATTGTTTAATTTAGTTAAAGAATTGCCCAGTTACAAAAATCAATAATTGAATACACTGACTTAAATATTTTTGGAATGGTCAAATAAATTAGAACTATTAAATGCCTATTGATGGTTCATATTTTTACAGCCAAGTCCCTTGTTAGACATTTCCCTAGCATAATCAAATTTATATTTCATTATAACAATAGCTGTCTGTTAATGAGTACTGATTATGTGTTAAGCATTTTACATGTATACTTTACATCTAATTTTTATAGGAACCATATCTGATAGGTGGTATTATTTCCATTTAGCTAATGAAGAAAGTAGCATTCAAAAGATAAAATCATATAGTAAGTGTCTGAGCCTGGAATTGAGTTCAGGTATTTCCAAACTACCTATTCAACTCTATGGAGTCTCCTATGCAAATTTTTTTTTTTTTTTTTTTTTTTTTTTGACAGAGAGAAATCACAGGTAAGCAGAGAGGCAGGCAGAGAGAGGAGGAAGCAGGCTTCTCGTGGAGCAGAGAGCCCGATGCGGGGCTTGATCCCAGGACCCCTGAGATCATGACCTGAGCCGAAAGCAGAGGCTTTAACCCAGGCGCCCCTATGCAAATATTTTTAATCAAAATAAAGTGTTTTATTAGAAAGTCCATTTTTAACTGAGGCTGTATAGAATTCTCCTTTCTGCTTCCTAAACATCTGTCCACAAATCCTTTCTGAACATTTATTTGAGTGCATGTAGGGATAAGTCAAAGGGAGACCAATAAAGTTGAATATCTCTGACTCTAATTGGCTCTTTTTTCATCCTCAGAAGCTTGAGTTTAGAACTGGAAATGGAAGCAACTTTTTCAATTACACTTCCTTGGTCACTACAGAGATCAAACTTGAGACAGGATTAGGTAGCCATCTGACCAAGCAGGGAAAGGGACGAACTTCACTCTAAGGGAAGAGAGATGCAAAGCAAGGACCACTGCCCTAATTTTCTCTTGATCTATTGTGCTCCACGGCATAAGAGTTGGTGTCATGCTTCCATCACAGTGTCCTCCTGTTAAATCTGCTTGTCAGATATACAATTAAGGTGTCTGATAATCTCTCTTCTTAAGGCTTCAGTCATGCATTCAGTAAACAGCTATTGCCCTTCCACTGTAGGCCAAGCACAGTGCTCCAGGCTGGGCACAAATTATATAGAACCCTGGTCTGCTTGAAGAGAGAAGAAAAGGAAAACACCAGAGAAATCCTCAAGAAATACGGTATTCTAAGAAGTGTTGATCTGGTCTCATGTCTAAAAACAGGAATACTACAGGTTGCATCATTTCAACATGCTGACTTCTTTTTTCTTTTTAAAATTTTATTTATTTATTTAACACAGAGACAAAGATCACAAGCAGGCAAAAAGGCAGGCAGAGAGAGAGAGAGGGGGAAGCAGGCTCCCCGCTGAGCAGAGAGCCTGATATGGGGCTTGATTCCAGGACCCTGAGATGATGACCTGAGCCAAAGGCAGAGGCTCAACCCACTGAGCCACCCAGGCCCCCCAACAAGCTGACTTCTGAATAAAACAGGCTCCCAGATGACTGGTCCTGCAAAGGAAGTTGGCTTGTCTGGAGACACACCAAGTGCAGCCCTTCCTAGAAGGGTATCTTGAGGAAACTGGTGGCACACACTCCATATCTCCACCCCCAAAACCACATTTATTTATATAGAGATGAAATAAATTAAGCTGGATCAAGCCCAATCATATTTGATGGGATTAAAAAGCCCCTTACAGGTGGCCTGCCGTGAGGCTCCATTTCCCTTCAGATTTCCCCCACTTAACCCAGACGGAGAGTAGCTCCCTCTGCTGTGCCCTCCTATCACTTAAAAATTATACTTCTAAAAAAAAAAAAATTGTACTTCTATTTGTATGACATTGCTTTGTGGTGTATCTTTGAGTCCCCTCCCCCGCCCTATCCCCACTTCTGTCACCTTCCACCAAAATGCACATCCCTCCAGCCCAGGGCAGAGCTAAGTTAATTTTGTAAACCTGTTCTGCTCCAGCCTCTGTCTTGGGCTGTTATCCAGCAGGATGCAGACCCACATGTGGATTAACTATCTACTCTGGACCCAGAAAGCCCACTATTTAACCTATTTCCAACACTCACTTTTGACTTTAGGCAAATTGCTTAACTTTTCTGAGCCTCTTCCTTCTTCTCTATGTCTTAAGAATGACAACAGAACCTAGGGATTACTGTGAGGACTGAAGGAAATCTTACAAAAGTGGAGTTTACTGAATATCTTGCACATAGTAAATAATAAATGATCACTAGCTTCCAGTCACTCTAGGTGTTATCATCTCTCCCCTGCAAGTGTAATCATCCAGATAATCTGAGCTGATATAAGTCAGGACAATAAAAGTTATGAAATTTCCCAAGGCTCAAAGCTGTAAGTGGAAAAGACAGGACTCAACTCTGATCCACCTAAACCTAAAGCTTTCTGTAAGGATAGTCCATTCCTCTTTACAAATCAGGTATCCACCATGTTTCCCGAGAGAAGGAAAACACAACAATAATGAAGGAATGGACAACTACATGTTGAGATTGAGACAAAGAAGTTGGCGTAGCCCTACTCATCTGGCCACAGAGACAAAGAAAATATATGAAAGAGGTGAAATTACTAACTCAATGTTATGATATCCAAAGCATGTCTTGAATCATGAATTTTTCACCAGAAAGCAACAAGGTAGTACTCTGAAAATGTGAAGTTCATGAAAATCACCCTAGTGTATCACATGATAGGGACAGATTGATTCTCTTCCCCCTAAAAAAATATTCCTTGTGGTTTCCCCTGTTCTACATAATTTAGGTAAAATCTTGAAACCATCTCTCAGTTAACAGTTTTCATTTCCCTCTGCAGCCTCTGAGCAGTGGGCACAACACGGCAAACCCTGGTCTAGACCAGCCAGATGGGAAGGATGGGGGCCCTCCCTAGTCTCTGCTGTCCTGTGGCTGCCTACCACAGGCAAGAAGGGTCCTAGATTTCCTCATCTGTGATCCATTCCACCTTTGCTCTGTTAAGTACCTACGTACCGCTAAGTACTACTGCTAAATACTTCTACTAAGTACCTTTATTTAGGTGTTCACTAAGTTGTTGCTAAATTCATTTAGTTTTGAATATAGATATTCTTCTTTATTGAGTATTCCTTCAGAATTCCCTGATACTTTCCCTTTGTCCAACTTTTCACCTTAGCAGGTGACAAAGGATATTAAAAGAAAGCCCAAACCATCAGATTCTGACTCTCACCAATTTAGGCAATTGAAGCTGTGGCAGCTTTCCACCTACTAATCACCCTTTTCCTCTGGATAGTAAAATATATTTAATTTAGGCCTTTTGTCTTACAGAAAGTCAGCCCCTGAATTTACACAAACTCTTTTCAAAGACCTTAAGTCTTTGTTTAAAGTGCTTTCTCTGCCCAGATCCTTTGATATCTTTTTTTTCTTTTGAACTTAATGGCTCATAGGCTTGATCAAAGAAGGGAAACCACACTGATTCTACATACTTTCTTTACTGAACATTTTTTGGAAAAACTAAGCAATTGAGGGGAAAGAGAAAATGCTGAAATAATGTAACATATTGCACAATAAATACCTGACTCTTCCGGAAGTAAGTTCACCTTTCCACAGCAGTGATGTACTTAGAAAAATTCCACCTAAGAGAATGAATGCTTTCAAAACAATGTGCTCTTTAATCATTTAAGGTAGGAAGACAAAAGTGCTAATGTTCAGGAGAAATGTTAAGAATCTGGTAGAATACCATTTTTCTTACCACAGCTATAGGTTTTTCTAATGTGCTCTAAAATGAAAGGTAATCGGCATCTTTTTCACATGTTTATACTCTCCCATATACTTCCTGGTTATTGTCCCCATTATTGTAGGGGGCACTAGAAAATGCTCTGTACATTTTAAACAGTCTTTTAAGTATAGAACTGGTATGTTTATAAGTTAAAGTGTAATAATGTTAATGTATCAAAACTTAGATTCAGTCAGGTGCTGGGTTATTCTCCCTGTCACCATTACTGTGCCCTCCATGCCCTTTGCATATAAATGCACACTGTAACTTCAAAAGAAAAAGATGATGTCAGTTTCCTAATGAAATGTCGGTACTAGGATTGGTCCAAAGAGTGGACCAATTTAATAGTCTGCCCTGCTGAAGATACCCATGAAGTACATAGTTAGTCAGTCTCATCATCCTTTAATTTATTTATACTTATTTATCTTTACAAATTTGGCACTGACATTTGTTTCTTTTCTCAGATTCAAAACCTAATCCTGTAAGTGCACCATCACTTTATGCTGCTTATTTCACTCCTGTTTTTAAAGGGTGAAGTGTAAAAATCACCCTTTAAATGTTACTCAGATTAAAACTTGCTCTTTCCATGCACATTAAGACAGTGACAACTGTGAACAACAAAGAATTCAATTAAAACTTGCAAACAAAAGTTTTCTTAGACCAATGGTATTTAAACTCAAGTGTGAAAGAAGGTAAAAAGAGTGAAGTTGGGGGGAGTGAAATGTAAAAAAAGCAATTTAAAAATTAGATATTGGGCTTCATTGTAAAATTCCATATGAAGCTTTAAAATAGAATCACTTCCCTAGACTCTTCATTTTAGGTATCAAAAGCCTTGGGCAGAGGGACAATGCATTTCAACTTAGTGTAACCTGCTACAGTATCAGGACAAATCACCTGAAAGGGAAGAACTCAGATGTAATGTTAAGCATCTCTTTGTCTTCAGATATTATTTTTAAAATTTTAGACACAGAAAGACAATTGCAGGTTATCAGCCACTAGCCAAGAGCTCAGCATCAGTTTCCATTTCTTAAGTCTTGTTTGCTTAACCGTATCTACCATGATTTCAGTCAAAGAATCTCTTAGCTTCATCAGTTTACAAAATGGCAACACATACATTGTGCATATGGAAGGATGGTCATCACTGAGTGCTCCCCAAAGCTCCTCATGCGCTCTCATTTGAGAGTAGGAAGAATATAAAGCATGTCTAAGAATGATATGCTTGTGCTTTCCCCAACAATGAGTGGCAGAGCCTTTCCCAACATTTTTGCTGAAGCAGTTATTAAATTTTTATTGTCATCTAAAACTAAAATTCTAGATGGACAGTTGAGAGTCAGACAGCCAACTTCATAGTTCCTTAACATTTGACATCATGGCTGATACACAGTGGATGACCATGAAGCATTTATCAAATGAATTTGTCTAGAAATAATAGTGCAAGATCCAAGACCCATCTTTTGATGGTTCCTGTTGACAGATTTTGTTACTTTCTCTCTCCTACTTCTTTTTAAAGGGTAGAAAACAAATTCCAAATTCTGCAACAGAAGTTGTTTAAGCAGCCCGGAGATGTGAAAATTGGGATTAGAGCTTCTCGGAGGGAGCAAAAATAAACTTCTTGCCTGTGAACCTGTGAGTCTCCCACAATGAAATCCAGCTCATCACCAAAAATGCTCCACAGGATACCACATGAGCAAGTGAAAATTAGAACCACACAAAAATGTTTGCTTGAAAAGTGAAACCAGTCAACTTTGGGCTTTCTGCCAAATTAAATCTCTGCCAGAAATTCTCCTGTTATTACATATCTTCAGAAAGCAATTAGAAAAATATTATAGCTAAAAAAATTCCAGATACATTCATGTCTCCATTACAGTTTGGTCCAGAAGAAAATACTAGCCTCCCGAGTCCAGTGGGCCAAGCACAGGAGTATAGGCAGACAATGCAAACACTGACATACACGCATTTTTCCTTGGAGGACCATCTAATCACAAGTAGTATCCCGTTTGTTTTGTGAGAGCTAGGAGGAGGACCTCAGAAAGTTTTCAGGGTGTCCCAGTGCACTTCCGAGTTGGAAGCTTGCCAAGGAAAGCAGATGTGACAGAAAGCCCTAGGTCTCCTTCACCAGCAGTGCAGGGCCTGAGGAAAATGTCTTAAACCTGACCAAGCCTGACACTTGCCATTACAGAAAGTATCTCAGAAGGAAGAATTAAAAATGCTGACGCTTTGCAGCACTCTTTGCATTGTTCTTTATAAAAAATCTCAAACCTGATTATGGAGTTGGTGAGTAGCTTAGACCAGATACAAATAACACTCATCTATCATGACCAGTCTCCTGAAAAATTCCCCGACACCCAACCATGTATAATCTCCTGGGCTCCATCTGTAGTCTTCTGTTTTTGTCTTATCACACACACACTATCAGCTCTCGGCTTCATCTATATTATACCCAGTGTCTATCTCTGGTGACTATTTAAGCCCTGATTGTACACTGCCAAACATTTCAAAATTCAACATGGACTTTTTTTTTTTAAAGTATTACCCACGAACTTGTTTCCATTCTCAAATTTTCCAGTTGTAAATTAGAATAGACAACATCTAGGATTGTCAGGAGTAATGTTGAATGTGATAAGGAGTGTATATAATATATATAACATATATTATATATATAACATATATAATATATACACATATAAAATATATGTGTATATAATATATGTATTATATATATATATATATTTGAATGGAAGCAAAGATCATATATTAGGGGAAAATGTTGAATTGGTTTTTGTTGAGGCAAATTTGGCTCAAGAACATAGGGACAAATGAAACAAGGGGAGGGTGTCAGTGGAAGTTGTACTGTTGCAGCTGACAGTGGGGTCGTGGCTGAGTGGGCATTAGGTCTAGTATGGTTCCCTTAAACTATTATACCCATCCCTGAAGCCTGGATACAGGGTCCCTTAACTTCAGGCCTCCAGTACTCCTGAATTGTTCTTGGTCTTAGTTTGAAATGCATACCTGGGTCTATCACAGGCTCTAATACTATTTTATTTCTAGTCCTCCTTATTTCTGACCTTGGCATTTATTTTCCTGTTTATAGTTTATCTGTATCCCCCAAATATGATGCATTGCACCTTTCATTGGCTCATGATCTCTTGCTTTTATTTATTTTTTAAAGATTTGTTTATTTATTTGAGAGAGTCGGTGTGTGCACGAGTGAAAGGGGCAGAAGGAGAGAGGTTAACCTTGCTGAGTGGGGAGCCTGATGGTGAGGGCTCCATTGCACGACCCTGAGATCATGACCTGAGCTGAAATCAAGAGTTGGATGCTTAACCGACCGAGCCACCCAGGAGTCCCAATTTTTTGCTTTCTTTTCAGTTATTGGATTCTTCTTTGCCTTTGCTGATCAGATTCCCTACAGCCCCATCTTTCTGTGCCTCCCTCCTGAATGAGTGTTCTTCCATCTTCACTCAGACACTGCAAGGGGACCCAAGATGCAGAGCAATGAGGCAAATAAAAGCAGAGAAGCTGATGGGCGGAATGTGTTCAGGAGGGGACGATTATGCTGAGGGCCAAGATCAGGTTTAGTAGAAAATAAAGAAAACTGTGGTCTCTATGTCAAGAGTCCAAGAACTAAGTCAAAGTAATGACAAGGTCCAATAAGTGGCTGGGAGCAGCTCCATCAGAAAGAAAACAGAGTCATTAGGTTTGAGGGTAGTTGAAGAGTTTGATTCCTTGAAGTAATGTGATGTTGACATCGAGAATAACAGGAAGGTTATTAGTTTCAAGTGTTGAAATTATTATAATAGAAAGAGAGCACTTAATAGCTTTCTACAACTCTGGAGAGGACAGAAATTTAATTTGAGCTGAAAAGTGCATCTCTGCAAGGTAAGGATGCCTTTAACAACAGAACGTCTTATTAAATCAGGAAGCTGATTTTCTCTCTTCAACAGTTTTTAGTGTGGTAGTTTTTTTGAATGGTCAGTGTCTAGGAAAACTTGGTACTTTATTTTCTTATCTTGTTTTCTGAGAAAGAGATAATGATTATTATGTTGTAAGGCCTCATATATTAATAATAATAACGGCAATAATAGCAAAAGCTTATACAACACTATGTACCAGGATTATTGTTTAAGTCATTTTACAACTATGAATTTATTTAATCCTCCAAACAACATTATGAAATAGATATTAACAGTATCTCCATTATCGGATGAGGAAATAGACACAGAGGTATTAAATAATTTGCCTGAAGTCATTCAGTTGGTAAGTGTAGGAGTCAAATTCAAACCCAGGCAGTTTGGTTCCAAACCAATAAAGTGTTATCTGGAATTCACTTGGAACCTCTTCTGGCCCTAACAGATGGTGTTTTGTGATTCTGATAAACTGAGGACACTGCATATACATTAAGGATAATTTCAGTCTCAAGGTTAAGGAATATATTTCAGAGGTCTTTAATAGAAATGAGATAAAAAAGAAGGAAGAGGAAAGACAAGATGGGAGAACACGTTACATCATTTAAGAAATCTTTCTGATTTCAAGAACTATTCAGATGATTAAAATGTAAAGATGATATCGATATTGAAATTTTATACATCAGCTCCAGGAAATTTTAAAATAAGTCTATCCAAGGGAGAATAATCCCAAAGAAAACATTTATGTTTATTATTATTATTGCTGCTATTGTAAAAATGTCGTTTGGCACTTTCTCAATATAAATGTTTACAAAATTTTGTGTCACATTCTCCACACAATGTTCTGCTAAGATTAAAAAGAAATGTCATTCTGGATTATATTGTGGTTATTGGCTTTGGTCTGAAGATTACTCTTCTTTAACTGAACATGCAGATGCACTTCAAGAACGTAAAAGAAATGGAAAACAATACAGAGGCATCAGTAACACCATTCTACACAGAAAAGAATATACACATACATATGTATGTGTATGTATACACATAGATATATGAGCATAATGGAACATGATGGGAAGAAATGGTAATAACATAATATAATGACATAGTCAAGAAGCTGGGACCAGTGGGTTGAAGTGGTGAGGTAAGTGAAAAGAGGTGAGCATTGAAGTGTGCGGTATTTTACAGCTGCTATTTAAAGGATGGAATATTAGAAACTATAAATAGTAGTTTTGAGTCAATAACTGCAATAGTTAGACTAGATCTTTTCAGGAAAAGAAGAGTCTGTAGCTTAAAGACAAACATATGCCTTTCTTTTCAATTTCACTTCTCTGATATTTTACAGTATAAAAGGTGGGGCTGTTGTCAGGCTCTGGAAGACACATGAGTGTTGAATCCTGAAATTATTCCCATTCCAGGATGAGTCAGGACCTGAAGCAGACATGGACTAATACAGTTACGTTCCTAAGAATACATGGTTTTTCATCTTCTGGGACTCAGGGAGTTAGCATAGTTTCTACTGAAGAAGTCAGGGCGGTGATAAGGTTCTGCTCCCACTCTGAGCATCCCGGGATGGGCCAGAGGACAGAAGGAGCTGAGCAAGCTGCTGCTTGCCATCCATTGCTCTTCCACTGGTATCCCCAGCTCTAGCCCCTGTGTTCCAAAGGAAAACTGCTGCTGGGCATCACCCCTGGTAGTGAAACAGCCGACTTAAACTCTATATAGCACTCAGGAAAATGGCTTGGGATCCAACAGAAGAAGGCCCAGTGAATTTTAAATGGCACTCTTAGCTGGAGTTGACAACCTTTAATAATGTGAACTAACTCACTTTATTCTTGTCTCTTTCCCAGAAATATTCTAATTTAGCAATAAATCCCTTGTGTGGACGTCAAAAATTCTAACTTATAAAACAGGTACATTAAAAGGTGACCCCTAGTTTTATGAAAAGATTTCTCATTGTTTCCCTGGAGCACTCATTTACTATGTTACCTATGAACCACAAATTATTTGACAGAAAGGCTTATTGGTTAGATAAGGTAAAGCTAAATTATTATGACAGTATTGACTACGTAAAGACAAACAAAATTATCATCAGCAACAGAGATAGTGATAAAGCACCCATGAAGTTAAATGCAATTCAACAGGGAAATGTGATTCTACATATCAAAATTTATATAGTTAAAAAACCCAGTCTCTTTATAATGTAAATTGTACCCACATTTTATTTCAATGCAGTTAAGTTCCTATGAGTTAAAAAATTTTAAAGTAAATGATATTCAGATTCTATTTATTTATTTATTTGACACAGAGAGAAAAAACAGAAACAGAAGGAGTGGCAGGCAGAGGGAGAGGGAGGACCAGGCTCCCTGAAGGGCCGAGAGCCTGATGTGGGGCTTGAACCCAGGACCCTAGGCTCATGACCTGAGCCAAAGGCAGACTCCTGAATACTGAGCCACCCAGGCATCCCAGTAAATGATATTCAAACATTAGTTTAAATTCATTCCGCATTTATTGAACTTTAAATGAAGAATGTGTTTGAAAACCATTTATAATGCTGGACTTTGCTTGTAAAATTAATGGTTTTTTTTTTTTTTTTTTTTTTTTTTAGGTTTTCAATGGTAGTAACTACCAAGTTAATGCATTTAGAAATATACATGCTGATATATTCAGATTCTTTAGGAAGATGCTACTGGATATTTTACAAACAGAGAAATTTCCCAAAATAAATTTGCATATTATATTTATTTTAAATCGTGTGTATGCCTAGAGCAAGTTGGCAATTACTTACTTTTGAACAGTCAGATATAGCTAAAGTGTTCAGTTCACCAGGCAGCAGGATATATCCTACATACAAGTAGAAAAATGGAAAAGACAAATCTACTTGAAGGTCTGCCAGAAAAGGTATTGAAAAAGCATGTGCCAATGAGAAGACAGTGGGGGATGGGGAAAGCTCATCTAACACAGAAGATGAGCAAACTTACATGCTTAGTAAAATTAAAAAAAATAAAGCAATCATCATATTTTTCATTTTAACTGAATATGTGGATCAGGTCTCCTTTTTCACTATTTTTCATCTTTTTTTTTTTTTTTTTTTTAGATTTTATTTATTTATTTGACAGAGAGAAATCACAAGTAGTTGGAGAGGCAGGCAGAGAGAGAGAGAGAGAGGGTAGCAGGCTCCCTGCTGAGTAGAGAGCCCGATGCGGGACTTGATCCCAGGACCCTGAGATCATGACCTGAGCCGAAGGCAGCGGCTTAACCCACTGAGCCACCCAGGCGCCCTCATCTATTTTTTAAAGATTTTATTTATTTATTTGACAGACAGAGATCACAAGGAGGCAGAGAGGCAGGCAGAGAGAGAGGAGGAAGCAGGCTTCCTGCTGAGCCCAACTCCAGGGCATGGCCCCAGGACCCTGAGGTCATGATCTGAGCCAAAGGCAGAGGTTTTAACCCACTGAGCCATCCAGATACCCCACACAATTTTTTATAATTTTAAGAGAACAGGACATACACAACGAAAAGTATCAAAAGCCTACTACTGCAAAAAAAAGGACTTTACTGAGGTATACCTAAAAAGGTGTTGTAACTCATGGGAGTAGAATGGGATTGGGTTGATGTCATGGCATAAATCTTTGTAGAATGACATATAGCATTGAAATAGAAGTCAAGAGAGTTGGCTTCTATTTCTCTGTGCTTAGTAAGAGTTACTAGTTAATGTTCCTTTGCCTCGGTTTTCTTATCTAGAACTTAAAAAGCGTTATACCAAATAGTCACTGAGGTTTTCTGGGTTATCTGTGTAATAAATTCCTTTTATTCTTGGCAATATTTTAAGAAGTCCAGCCACTCTACCAAGAATTTGGATTACCTACTGCACTGCTTACTGGTAGATTATTTTTATGCCACCATTTATGCTAAAAAAACTCATTAAATATAGCCACACCATCATCTGTTGTATCTAAACTGATACAAATAATTCATTGAATTTGCCGATTTTCATCATTTTTAAGAAAATAAAATCTCTGCTCTTTTTGTCGCCAAATTGTTATTGTCCTTTGTGCTTTTACTGGTTATACTGTACAAATCAAAAATACCCAGGTTAGTTATGTTTGTGAAAGAAGGATTCTAATGATTAGGAAAATAAATAGTATGAAAGTTTTACTCTAGAGTTCTTAGGTAGCATTTCAGAGAAGAGGTTTTGCAGACATATGTGACATATGTGCTCCTGGCACACAGCTCCTACAACTCTTGGAATCTCTTGTTGGGTAGTGTCTATGGTATGTTAATGACACGACTCCTGGTCTCTTGTGGGCATTAAGGAGGAGTAGAAATGGCTTTAGGATGGTGGCTGATTGTCAGAAAAAACAACCTAGTGATTAAAGGGTTAGAACATTCAACCCCACTTCCCACCTTGGAAAGGGAGAGAAGGGCTACAGATTGAATCTAATGACCAGTAGCCAATGATTTTGTCAATCATCCTATGTAATGAAATCTCTATGGAAACCCTAAACAACAGGGTCTGGGAGGCTTCCAGGTTGGTGAACACATTGATAGGTATGGAGCCCAGAGAGAGTGTGGGGGGCTCTGTGCCACTCTCCTCAACCCGCTTTGCCCTATGCATCTCTTCTATTTGGCTGTTTTTGAATTCGTGGCTGAAATGGGGGCAATCTGTGCTGTTTGCTCTAACTCTGGGAATGAGTATGAAAATTGAATTAAGTTGTATACCCAACTGGTGTCAGAGAATTGGAGAATTGGTTAGTGCCAGAAAACACCACACATCTGTTGTCAGGAAAAAAAAAATGCAACATATCCCACAGTCCTATAAAAACCATGCACTTGGGTGTCTGGTGCCTGGGTAGCTCAGTGGGTTAAGCCTTCGTCTCAGGTCATGATCTCAGGGTCCTGGGATCGAGTCCCGCATCAGGTTCTCTGCTCAGCAGGGAGCCTGCTTCCTTCTCTGCCTGCCTCTCTGCCTACTTGTGATCTCTCTCTGTCAAATAAATAAATAAATAAAATCTTTAAAACAAAACAAAACAAAAAACCATGCACTTATGTGGAATAAATCAATGCTCTAAAAAAGTTATTCCTGAATCAGAAAAGCTGAAGTTACCCTGCCATTCCACAAGGGATGAGCCTGTAATTTGAATGACCAAGTGTCTCTATCAGAAGCAAAACTAACAAACAAAAAACAAATTACAATTTAATTAAATTTCAAAGTGTAACTTGAATGCTTTTAAAATAAGAGGTGGGAAACAAATCAAAAGGACAATGTAATGTCAATTAGGCTCTGTCCCCCATAGATTGTTCAATCAAACATGTTGCAATTACACTGCCAACCATTTTTTGTCTGCCCTGCTCCATAAATTACTGAATCTAGACATAACTCCCGTCTGTGAATCAAGTCTTACAAAATGGTCTTTGGGGTCCAGAATTGTGTGTCTGTGTGAGGCAAAGACAGAGAGAAACAGAGAGGAAAGGCAACAGGACCAAGATTATAAGGAAAGTCCAACTCCAAATCACCTCAACATAAATAATATTTTACCAAGTGAGTAGAAAGAATACTAATGTACATAAGTTGTTCAATTGTGGTAAATTTGAGAGACAGAACAAGGGAGCTGGCTTACTAGCGATAGCTCTCAATGGTAGACAACTGGAAATGATCTATTGACTCTGTGGGCTTTTTACCCAAAAATAAACCAAAGGAAAGGCAACCAACCCTCTCTTCCTCTGTATTCACCGAAGACTTGAGGCCTGGATTGACATTTTTACATGAGCATCTTTTGAAGTAAAACCCTCTGTGATCATTAAAGAATGTTACTTTTATTTTTCAGGAGGTGGAGGGAAGCAGTATCTTAAAGATGCCCAACATCGGATGAAAGCAGAAACATTTATTCCAGACTACGTTTTTCCCCAAACACCTGGCATTTTGCCATATTTGCAGACATCCAAAATGCTGCCAAAAAATGGGACTTGTTGTGCATTTACATGTTAATAGTAAGGAGGTAAAATATTCAAAGATTAGGCAGAGCAGTAGAAAATATTTAAGCATAGAATTCAAAACTCCCTCCTTTCTGATCCAATATTTTGCCACTCAATGGTAATATCTTCAAAATTCAAAACAGGCGCTCTTTCATATTAAAATTCATGGCTCTGAATGTAGCTGAGGTAAATATTTTACTCGTCCTTTGGTACTCTGCACATGAAATTTTAAAATAATTTAAACAACCTACAGCTCGTCAGTGACCAAATGGAGCTCTGGTAAAAATAACTATCTTTCAGTTCAGCACCAGCTGGCTATATTTAAACCCTGTATTATGTAATCTTAAAGTGTCCTTGCTTTTAGTTGGTGTCTTAAGATATTCTGTTATAATGCCTGTCCCAAATCACTTCAGCCTCTAACATCTAAACACTTCAGGCACAACAGGATCAAATTAAAGTGTTCACAGGCAATCGAAGACAGAAAAAATCCATTTGAAACAGTATATAGGCCATGATACCTTTAAAGTAAAATCTCAGTCTTCTCTCTTTAAGTTTGTAGTTACTATAATTAGGGCTGGCAGATCCAACTGGCGGTGGTTTTCTTAATTCTGCAAAACATCTAAGAACCTGATTCTTTAATCCTTACTCCAGTAATACTCCCAAAGGAGATGAGACTGTGGCTGGGGCAAGAAGTACAAAATCAAACTGAGGCTGGAGAAAGAATCATTTTCAATACATTTTTCTGAGCAGGTTGCGACAGCTGAAGATATTTTAAACTCTTCCTTTCCTTTACCAAATTCCAAGTAACACAACTTGTATTTTTTTTTTTTTACTATATTCATTGTATATTGTATTAATTTATGGTCAGAGAAGATACAGTAATTTTTTCAGTTTTCTCTTTTAGCTATAAGCTGAAGTATAATTCTCACTCATGGCTTTCTAGCTTAGAGTCTGGTTCATTATTTTTCAACACTGAACACGAAACATGCTAACTATCTCGCAGGGATTAATATACAAAGCTTTACATTTCATAATATAAAGTAATACCAAATATTATTTTAAAAACAAAATCTGATTGGATATTTTCTTTTATAACAATTTTAATTTGATCTATGGTCTTCACTGATCTCAAGCAATCAGTAAGAACACGTTACACCCAGGAAGCAGATATGTCTCAATGACGATCATCACACATACCTTCTGGAAAAGTGAGACCTAACTCCGAGTCAGTGAAGATGTCATATATCTTTATAGTTCTTCACTGGTGAGCTTCCTCCCTGGTTTCATGTACAGCAAATTTCCCAGTCCCCTGAAAACAATCGGCGTGGAGGCCGGCTCCACTGAAGGGTCTATCAAGCAAGTCGATGGGACGGCTGAATTTATTTTAGCCCTGTGTCCAAAGGGTGCAACTTGGCACCTATTTTTAGGAACTGAGCTCTGTATAGGTGGGGCCTGAGTCAACCACTCTTTTCAGAAGTGTGCCTCTGAGGGCATTCTGCCTCATAGTGTCCTCAGTAATGTATGCATGGCCTTAACACATGTGCAGTCAATCAAACCCCTTCTAAAGCCATAACTAACCATCGAGCCAGCGCTCAACTTCGAAAGGAAGCCTAAATGACAACCAGCACTGATAAGGAAAAAAAGGGCTTAAAGGCCTTGAATTTCTCCTATCTCTTTGAAAAACTTCAATCTTTTAAGAGTCAAGAATACGAAGATAAACCACATAGGAAAGAGTTCTAATGTATCCCGGTGGAATTTGGATTCTCAGAAAGAGGAAGCATTATTTTTATTTAGAAAATGTGCTTAGGTATGGGAAATGTTTGCTTTTTGAGGCTTCACATGCAAAGATTAACATTATTGTAGTGTTTATAAAGTAAAGAGCGAGCTCTGGTTAAAGAAGCGAGGAAATAAGGGGTTAAGAAGGTATTCTAGCTTAAAATTATTTGGCATGAGGAAGAGCAGTCAGGGGAAAAAGTCACCTCACATGCTCCTGGGGTCATAATATTAAATGTCCTGTGCTGCCACCCTACTTACTCAGCATGACCTGACCTAGAAGAAGGTAGACCTCCCTAAGAATTGTTATTTAGCTCCACAATGCCAAGACCTAATATATCCTAAGTAAATAAAAAACAACCAGCTTTCCCTATCTGTCCTCTCTTGTATTATTTTCTTTATGCAGCGTTAGGTGTGTATGCTTATGGCCTCACAGCAAACCCAAATAGGGAACAAGAAAATTGCCCTTTGACTTAAGAAAAGACTTGACATATGTTTATACTCTCTTTTGCACAAAATGTTTACAAGCGAGCTCTCTCCCATATCACTTACTAAGAAAGACCAGTAAAATTACATTTTTCCATATACAATATTGAATTCTTTTAAAAGTAGGTCAAGGAGTGATATCCCAGCTGATCAACTCTAAGAAAAACCTTCAAAAATGGTGTTCCTGCACACTCAACGAGATCTTTCAGGGCCAGGAGCCAGTATAGTCTAATTATTTTAGACTGTGAGGTCCAGTGTGGTAGCCACTTGTGGCTATTTAAATTTTAGTTGATTACAGTTAAGTAAAGTTAAAAATTCAGTTCCTCATTGTGGCATTTGCTACATTTTAAGTACTCTATTGCCACTTGTGGCTAATGGCAATGCCTTAGTGCCTATATAGCACGTTTCAGAAGATTCTAGAGACAATGCTGATTGAGAGCACAGGATTTCAACACAGCTTTGATACGAACTAACCTCTTGGACTGGCAAGTTTCCTATGTTCTCTAAGCTTCACTTCACTCATCTGCGATTAAACACAACTAAGTTTAACTACTTTAAATGGTTGCTGTAATATATAGGGACGCCTGGGTGGCTCATTCGGCTAAGCATCTGCCTTGGCTCAGGTCATGATCCAGGGATCCTGGGATCCAGCCCTGCATCGGTTCAGGCTCCCTTCTCAGTAGAGAGACTGGTCCCCCGTCTGCTCTTCCTTGCCATTCATGCTCTATCTCAAATAAAAAAAAAAAACTGTAAATAGAATAAAATAATATATGTAAAATATTCAGTTCAGTCTAAATCTAGGGCAAAATGTTTATTTTAAAATGATTATTGTTATGTTATCTTGCTATATATTTAAAATGGCACTAGATCTAAAATCACAGTAATTTGATTGAAATTATGAAGATCAATCTTATAATATGTATGCAGTCAACTTTACTCTTATATTTGCATACAGATGCTAATGATGTTTATAGTGGTTTTATTCTTTCTACATATTGTCAATTACTCAAAGATTTGACTGATAGCTCCTTCATTTTCTCTTCTTATTCAAAACTACCTGCTTTCTCATTCCACTGTGTGTTAGATTTCTTCAACTGGTTCTTTAAGTTCACTTAAGATAACCTTTCTTCAAACCTCCTGTTTTTACCCTTTCAGGAAGGAAATATATTCGATTTAAATACATATACATAAATAACATTTTATTTTCATATTTTTTCTCATAAATTTTCCAGTGTTCATAATCATCCAAAAATTCAATGATTATACATTGCTAAAAGGAAAAAAAAAAAACCAGATAGGAAAAGAAAACTTGGTGGAACATCATGATATAACTGGTAATGGATTAAGAGCAGTAAATGTCAGTTCTATAGTAGCATGCATAAATTAATTGACCTAAGATAAAGCAAAAGTTTGCAGTTACAGAACTGATTAGCTATCATACAATTTGGTTTACTCATTTTAGTCATGAAGACAATGAAAACATCAGCACCCAGATTTCCTTACCATTTATTATTTTAGTTGTTTCAGACACTGATTTTCATTCTTCATTTGATAGGTGGATGAGTGGATGGATAGTTCGGTAGGTGGATTATAAGATAGATATATAGGTAGGTAGATAGATGATAAATAGGCAGGTAGAAAGATCCATAAGGTGATTCCTTGTATCAAAAATTTTAGAAAGTTGAAGTGGAACATTTGCTCCCTGTCCAATACACAAAAGTACTTTAAATTATCTTCATAGTGCCTGATACCTGTATCTGTTACAACCTTTGGTAGTCAGCTGAAACCTATATAAGACTGTTGCTTCTTAGGATCAGACCAATGCCCTCACTGAGACTAATTTTAAAAGCTGGATCAATTACAAATATGTGTGTGTGTTTATGTGTGTGAGTACATGCATACATATATATGTACATATATACAAACATATACATACACATATGTATGTATCATCAGGGATCAGCCAAACAATAAGGACCAGAGGGAGTACAATTCAAGAAAGGCAAGAACTTTGAATGTGAGCGGAGGATCTGAGGCGCCCCTGGCGGTTATTTGTTGATCTGGATGCAGTTAGAGGCTGAGCATCCATGCTTGGCCAGGAAAAGCACTGCTGCTGGGGAACAGGAAAACACAACTTTTGGCAGTTCCATCAAACTGGAATGACAAAATTAGAGAGTAGTGGGACCTCAAATTTGGTTTTCTCTCCAAAATACCTGCTAAATTCCAACATTTCATGGGATAGCACATATCATCATAAGCCCAAATACAGAAAAGAAAAAAAAAAAAAAAGGAATAGTCCACATGTTAACGTTACTTCGGAAACAAGATCTACGAGGAGAACAAGACAGTTGAAATACCTCAAAGGAAAGAAATGACTAAAGAAATCTGCAATAACTGCTTTGTCCCTGCAGGAGCTTAATAGTATGGAATTAGCTAGAGGAGGAATGAGGATTCTTACTGGAAGAGAGGGGATGAAATAGCAAAGATTTTGGAACTTGATCTGGCTTCGGGTGATAAAATTGGTGGCTTGAGTACACTCAAACACAACCAGTCTCCCCCTCGAGACATTTATCAAATTCTGAAGTTTCACAGGGTGTGAGGCTAAATATCCAAGCTGAAGACTTCTGAAAAGTAGAACAAAAATAGGATCTGACAGATTCTCAATGAAACCCTAAATTAAGGTAGTCAGCCTCTTCCCCCCTCCACTCCATCTGCCTAGCAGAGGAAAGGCTGAACCTCTCTGATGAAAATAATATCACCTGGAAATTTTTCATTTTTGTATATGGAAACACAGTGTCTGATTTTCAATTAAAAAAGCAGGGTAAGCATACAAAGAGAGCACTGTTACTGAAACGGAGAAGAAAAAAAAAACGGAAAAGAAGCAGATGTTGTAGATATATGAGTTTGCAGATAAAAACTTCAAAATAATAATGATGGATACATTTTAGAAAATATAGGAAATAACATATAAGGTATATGAAGGTATTGGGGTGGCTGGGTGGCTCAGTGGGTTAAAGCCTCTGCCTTTGGCTCAGGTCATGATCCCAGAGTCCTGGGATGGAGTTCCGCATCGGGCTCTCTGCTCAGCAGGGATCCTGCTTCCCCTTCTGTCTCTGCCTGCCTCTCTGCCTACTTGTGATCTCTGTCTGTCAAATAAATAAATAAAATCTTAAAGAAATATATGAAGAGATGGACAATTTTATAATTAAATTATATAATTTTATAATTAATATAATATCAATTATATATTATATTAATATAATAAACTATATAAAATTATATAATTTTATAATTAAAAGTTAAAATTCCAAAGTGATATTGAAATGGACATCTGGAATTAAAAAAATACAATTATCAGAAATTAAGAACTCAATGGAAATTTTAACAGTAGATTGGAGACAGGAAAAGACAAGATTAGAAATCTTGAAAACAGATGATTAAGGAATAGAAAGATTTGATTTGTATATTTTATACTGAATATCAAAAAGTGCTCACCAGATTTTCTGCAGCAATATAAGACTGTTGGATCATACAGCTACAGTCCATTAAAATCTAGGTCTTTTTTGCATATGTTACTGAAAGTCACATCCACAGTTTCTTATATTTGTTTAGTTTATGCCTGAGTGAAGGGTAATAGTGCCACCCCCTTATTACAGCTTGCTTCTGCCATCCAGTATTGTTGGTCTCTTCCCAGGTTGCAATATATGTCTTATCTAAGTCTGTGATAAAAGATATTGAACAGAAGAGAGCCTCTAACATATATAAAGTCAGGCTACTCCTAAAGACCTCCCTCTGAGGGGAAACTCATATATGAGTTTATGTCTACTCATGTGTCTGCATTTGTAGGTGTTCTTGATAACCTGAATTAAGACATATCTAGTTAAGGGATTTCAAAATTCTATGTGCTTCTTTACTAGGTCATCAGTCATCTTGAATTTGTTCCCTTTCCTACTTTTGCTGGTACTACCATTTGGGGCTGAAAGCCTATTCTCCTTGACATAAAGTATAGACATCATCTCAGAATTCATTTGGTTTACTTTCTTTTCTTGTTCATTAATATTAAAGCTTTCCAAGAAAAGCTAATGAATATTCTTTTTTTTTTTTTAATTTTCCCTTAACAATTATATATATACAAGAGTTCTGCCAGGGATTTAAGTAGGTGATTTACATTTGCTCTCTCTTTTGGTCACAGTAATCCCCAAAAGTTGGTGTTATCCCCAATTCATATAAAGAAATGGAGGACGAGTGAAGTTAAACTTTTCAAAGACAAAAGTTGATCATCAGCAAAAATGGGGATTGGACTCAATTCTGTTGCTTCTAAATGTTTGGATTATTTGGGATATATTATATATCATGACCTTAATCTAAAAAAATTCCATCCAATCACTATTATGTATGCTGATTGATATACTTTGAAAGGGATCACCTCTTTTACATATTAATGAATCCTATGGCTAGGCATAGGGTAGATCTAGAGTATATAGGCTCTGATAAGGTCTTTCTTTTACACAGTAACAAAGTGAATGATGAGTGGACACTCTTGAGACAAGACGAATGGATGAGTGAGGGCTTTAAAGTTGTGACAACTAAACTTCAGTCATCTGAGATGTAATCCCTGGACCAACGGGGTCAATCTAAGATTTTTTGAAGAACAAAAATTTTAGAGTTTTTAGAATTAAAGAAATTGTATATATAAATATTCAAATCCTACTTTATTATCTAAGCCCCCCCCAGGTAGAGTTGAGCAATATGCTTTGGACAGTTAGGGATATAGCCCATTCAGTTGTCATGAAAACAGAATTGGGGTACTAGTAACTGAATTGTAGTTGAATTTAATTAACTGTAATTTTCACCTGCTCAAGTGTAATTCTGTTAAAACTGTGTCACGATGTTAAGGATACATGAATAAAGCCTTCAGGCATGTAGACTCATATTTAAATCATATCTCATAATCTTATGTAGGGTGATCATATGATTTGTCATGCAAACCAGGTGGTTGTATGAGTGAAAGGAACACTAATAATAATCATCCTAGAACAATCTAGGACAGTCCAGGGAAAACAGGGATGTGGAATCACCCAACAATAAGCCAAACATGGACTCTCTTGACTCACCATTGGTGTCCACATATAGGGAGATTTTCAGTGACCTGGCTTCCAGCATAAAAAAGAAAAAAAGAAAAAAAGTTCTTTCCAAGGTACTTCAGTGTTTGGATAACTCCTATTGTTTAAATATAATTTGGATTAAACCTGTCCCTTTTAACAGAGACTGGAGTGAATTAACGAACTCCAGGGAACCTATGAAATTTGATCCAGAAAAAATGAGAAGTAAGTTATAATTAGGGAACTACCTGATTAAAAAAATGGACAGAGGACTATATATTCCTGATAGACTTCTTATTAAATTTTAATAAAATAAGAAAATATTAGGAAAAAGCAGGATAAAATAGTATGAATTGCTAATAATGGGAGAGAGAATTTGTATGTTTTTTGTTTGTATAAGAGAGATGAACACAAAGAAGAAAATGAGGAAGAGGAAGGAAAGAAGAGGAGAAAGGGGGGGAGGAGAAAATATGCTGAAATTTTTACAGAATTTCCAATAGTGGTTATCACTGAGAACAAACATGAATCTCTTTTGGATGACACATTGCACTGAGCACCCTCTGAATCAGAAGGGGGCACAGAGCTTTCCCAAATAACAGAAAAAGACTTTGACTCATGTTACTATGACCAAAACTATGAGGTCTTCCCTCAGTACCATGTGAGATACCATTGGGACCCACCCAAGCTCTAGTCCTAACTCATCTGCACTCCTACCCGTCTCAGTATGCATTCAGCCATGTACCACACCTCTCAGAACAGAAGGGAAAAGATGAGGTGGGCCCTTGGGTTCTTAACAAAGCCCTTTAGAGATACATGGTGGAACTCTGTATAATTTTTAATGCTTCGTACTATACAAAAGACAGTTTACACGTTATATCTGACAACCTAAGTTAATCTTGTAAGGTATGGGTTAGAAGTTTCAAGCTCTACTCAGCAAATTTGGATAAGATCAAAAATTAAAGACTTCAGATGTAGTTCTGAAGAAAAAAAATTCTTAAAACATTGAGAGAAATTATAAGAGCCAAGTGTTCAGTGATGGTAGAATAAAAAAAAAAAAAAAAAGAAAGAAAAGAGAATGCCTGCCTTATCCAAAAGAAATGCCACACTTGAATCAATTTCAACATAATGCAAGTAAAGTAAATAAGTCAAGATATCATAAAAAAGCACTGCTGGAGGATGGTAAGGGGCACTGAATTGATGAGGCAAACTGATAACATAGCTTTTAAAATTAGTTCATTTTTGAAATAGTTGAAAAATTTACGTGTTATATTTCTTGATGTGCGCAAAAAGATTCAGGAAAAGAAGCTTCTACAGAACAGTTATAGGTGTTATTAAAGAATGAATAAGATAAAATAAAAGAAAGGGGAAAAAAGGCTAAAATAGGTTGCAAGAAGATATAAAAGTTAAGAGAAACTTAAAATGGAATTTGAGATAGTAACAGGCACTTATGAAAAAAATAAATTCCATCAATGGAGTGGGGGAAAGACCTGAGAAATCTTTCTGTAACACAAGAACAAAATCAAAAGATGAGAACGATGACCTAAATAATGATGGGTATGAAGGATAGAGATATGATCAAAGGAACATAACTGCTTCAAAGGAAGAAAGGGAAAAAGAGCAAGGACATATAAAATTAAACTTAAAAGAAAAGTTTTCAAGCTGAAGAAGGATCTGAGAGGACAAAACCAAAGGCGCATCAAGATACCTGGATGTGCCCTTATAAATTTTTGAATTTTAAAGATAAAAATATAACAAATAATAAAAAAGACAAGCTGATCTCAAAGTTCTTCACCAAGACATTGTATTTGGGATAGAGTAGAATATTCTGTATAAGGTGTTTTACTTTTGTTTGTTTTCATGATGGACATAAATTTGAATGAAGAATTCTCTTTATAGACAAGATTCTATTATTTATGTATGTGGGATTAGAGTCATATTTTTCAACATGAAAAAAAATTCTTAGATAAAAAAATGATTGATATATCCTCACTGGGGAGGAAACTAAGATACTATGCCTTTTGCATCTGAATGCAAAAGATGGTTCCAAATTAAGAAAAGAATAGGAAATTTATTTTATAAAAAGGCTTATTATTTGAATTAAAACCAAACTAATATCATAAATGTAGTTGCAAAACTGAATGTAAATGCAAAAAAAACTTTAAAAAATGTATATGGAAAAGAATATATTACAGATATTTATGACATTTATCTTATCTTAATAATTGATAATTCAGGGTTCTAATCACAAATTAAAATAGATTATGTAAATGTGGAAAGTGAAGAAAAGCAAGGGAAATAAAACCGAGGGTTTTGTTTTTTTTTGGAGTTTGATGGATTTAAACATTCATACATTCATTCATTGAGTGAATAAGTCATCAAATATTTATGGAGCACCTGTATGTCAAGTTCTGTGCTAGATACAGACTTAATAAGGTAACATACAACATCGGGGCCCATGAGAATGTTTCTTATTCATGGGCCCAAATAAACACAGAAATATATATAAAGTGGGATAAGTTTATGAAGGAGAAGAAATCAGTGGTACAAAAAGGAAAAGTGAACACTTTAATTTGAGTAGTCAGGGTAAGCACCTTAAGGTGCTGAACAAATTTTAAATTTCATCAGAATAAATAAAAAAAGAAACGAAAAGAATGAGGCAAAGGACTTGATAAACCAATATGGCATACTAACTCTAACAAAAATTATAATTTACAAAGCTACATGAATTCAAATGTAGTGAAATTACCATTGAAATCAACTTTCCTTTTATTGGAATAAAAATAAGCATCCTGAATTAAACAATTAGTGCTTAGTAAATGTAAAAAAATTTTTTTCCCCCAGAGTTTGGAAACTCAACTAAATAATTAAGGGAAAAAATCATTTCAAAGGCTCATCTTATACTTCAAAACATATTCCAAGCTAATAAAATGCTTAAGTGTAAATGCAACAAATATCAATAAGAAATAGAAGTATGGCTTTTCAAAGTTATATATAGTTAACATTTCACACAGCATAAGAGTATGCATAAAATAAAAACTTTCTCCTGGTCCAGACACACAATGCTTTTTTCATATGCAAAACAGATTGCTGTTAAATTTTTTATGTATCCTGAAATGTTCTCTGTATATAAAAACACATGTATGTGTTATATGTACATAAAACATATGTATACATATATGTCTATATATAAAACCATACTTTTCATTTTTATACAAATGGAAGTATTATATACCCAGTGTTAGTTTTTACTGAATAATGATGCAAATCCATTTCTATCGCCAAACTGAATAAAGTCATTCACCATAATTAAATATTTAAAAATGTTTAAGTTATTTATCATTTCAATAAGTGAAGCCTGGGTGGCTTCAGCAGGTTAAGCATCTGCCTTGGGCTCAGGTCATGGGATAGAATCTGCATCAGGCTGCCTGCTCTGCGGGGTGCCTGCTTTCCCTCTCCCTTTGCCTGTTGCTCTCCCTGTTTGTGCTCCCTCTCCTTCTCTCTGTCAAGTAAATAAATGAAATCTTAAAAAAAAATAACTGAAGAATATTCAACACCTATTCATGACTAAAAACTTTTGACTAAGAATAAAGGAAACTATAAACTTCGCGAACAGCATGTGCAGAGAATCCTACAGCTAATACCACCCTTAATGATATAAATTGAATGCTTTATCTCTAATAAGAATGATATGGGAGCACCTGGCTGTCTCAGTTCATACAGCATGTGACTTTTGATGGCAGGGTCATGAGTTTGACCCCTGGTTAAACCCCTGGTGTCTAGCTCATTTAAAAAAAAGAAGAAGAAGAAGAAAGGAGGAGGAGGAGGAGGGGGAGGAGGAGACAAAAAGACAAAAATGTCTCCTCTTGCTCCCTTATCTTGGCATCGTACTGGAGGGTTCTGCCAGTATAATAGGACAAGAAAAAGAAATAAGAGGCATAATCATGAGAAAGGGAGTACAATTATCATTATTCATAATTAACAAAATTATGTATTTTAAACACTCCCAAAATTACTATAATTAGTAGAAGCACAATCAAATACCACCACACATCTAGTAGAATGTAGAATACTACAACACATTTAGCAGCACACCATTTTTAAAAAATGAGTATTTCTGTATGCTCACATGCAGGTCCATATGTAGAGCAAAAAACTAGGAGGAAAAACACCTGTTTCTCACTAAGTAGGAATATCATTTGCCATCAGACAATATGTATTTATAAGTAGATGAACTTTGTGGCAAGAGACTTTTATGTCTTGTTTTTCTGTTGTCTATATACATAAGAAACAACTAGATTGTTTACAGGATTATTTATTAACAATCTTCTCTCCACCAAACCTGCACATGTCATTCTACTATTTTCTAGCATTTTTATAGGTTGGAGAAGTAGTCTGGGCAGCTAACTTTTGTTGCTTTGTACATGACTGATTTTTCTTTCCAGGATGCTTGTAGATTTTTATTCTCTATACTAGATATTTCAGATATTTTAATGGAAGAAGTATATAATATATGATAATAACAACAGTAGTCTACAAATAAGTATGTGTAAAAGTATATGTAAGTATGTGTATGTATAAGTCAATTAAATTCCAACACATTTCAAACATCCTCCAATGTATTCATAAGAAATATATGAAAAAAGGCCCCCTTTTTGATTTTTGATTGGTTTTGTTTATTTTTGAATGAAGAAACAGAGATACAGGGAGGTTAAATATTTTCCCAGCGTACTTTCCTGAACAGTCAGCAATTAGACCCAAACAGTCTGGTGCCAAATTCAGTGCTTTGAATTGCGAGGCTGTAAGTTTTGTTCTCTACAATAATGGGCAAAACATTTAATATTAAAATTCTTTATCTTTTAGAAATAATATTTACAAATAATTCATAAAATGTTTTTAAATGACTTCACCCATGATATGAGAATAAAATAGACATCCCCATAGTGTAGTCGTATCAAATGAATGATGTGATATAATTCATCTCAATATTCTTGCTATACCAGTGTGCCATTTATCACTCTATTCCTCTAAGCTGCAGATCTACCCTCTGTGGGCACTGCTTGGGATATGGAACATTTCTCCCTTGCTAGCTGGCAAGACAGTAAGTTTCATCAGTGGAGGACCCTGGAGGGATCCTGGAGGAGAAACTGTTCTTGGTTTCTACGCATCCTCTCTACTGGCAGGCTCCTGTAGTGCTCTGTGGCCAGAAGCCCATGGCACCTCTCCACAGGACCTCTCTTAGCACCCGAGAAGGCGATTTCCTGGTCAGTTTTTCAGTGGAGCCCCTCAGTGAATATGTCCGCCATCCAGTGGGCACAGGAATGTCCTCTCCAGTGCAGTCTGACTTTCAGACTTACAGGTTAGGGATCCGTTTCCATATTTGGTTCTTCCTTGGGTACTTGGTGTTTCCCTAGAGGTCATAGCTACTCCCTGTAATCTGCTTTTTGCACATTCCTTACAATTCTATTTAGGTCTTTGTACCCAATCGCATTACTCTTATCTCCTGTTATAGCTAATGATTCTTTAAACATCCCCCTTTAGATTTACTCTATGTTTCTTGTCTCCTCATTGAATTCTTACTGGAAAAAAAAAACCACATTAAATTCTATGAAATACAAATGGCTATTTTTGTGGTTGAATATCCTGTATGTGTATTTGTGGTTATTTCTGAACCGCCCAGTCTTAAAATGTCCAAGTTTCATTAATCTTATTTATATGCTAGAAACAGCAACACCTATCTTCAAGGATAGGAGTAGATAATACAAATGTTTGTAAAAATACTTTCCATGGTGTGAAAGCATAATAGAAATGCAAGTTATTATTATGAGAGAGTAATGTCTGTGAGAGTGGGCCCATTTCTATCTTGCCATTCGTTGGTACCCAAGTCTCTCACAGGGCTCAGCACACTGTGGGTGCTCACTACATGTTGGTTTGCTAGACAGATGTGTGTATAAACCCATCTCTATTACTTCGTTTCATTTTTGTTAGATCTATTTGAACTGAATTTCAAAAATGTCACATAAAGCAACTGCTTTCAACTTTGCAAAAGGTAAATATTATATCATAAAATATACATAACATTATTCAACTATATCCCAAAGTCTTCTGGAATCTTGCCTCAAACATATATGTTGTTATAAACAAAGATAGAAAATATGGAGCAAACTATGTGATCAGAGACCAAAACTTTCGTGCACTGTTTAATTTAATTAGCTATTTTCAGGTGCATTTTGTAATGTTATTCACTCTTTGCAACCTGATAAGACACATATAATTGACTATAATTCTTCTTTTGTTATCTTTAAGTGAAAATGATAGTTTCTGATGGCTAACTGTTTATATTATGGCATACCTTGAAAACTGTTTAAGGTATTTATTAAGTGGATAAATAACTTCAGATTTGATGCCCTTTATTTTTAGGGAGAAGAGAAATTACTTTCATAAATTGTTTTTCACTCTCAATAGTCTCTCCTACAATATTTTCACCAAAAATTTTAGACAGATATCAAGCTAGAATATGTCACTATGGCCAAGAGGAAGCCATAGTATAATTTTTCCCTCTTTCATCAGTACATGGGCTTGTGTACATATACACTGTTTGTTCCTTCCATTGTAACATTTTTTTCTTAATGATCTCCAGTAGCTTTGTCAAGGATTTTCATTGTTCTTTGTTTTTTCCCTAAGAGTATAGAATTAGTAACATTTCACAAGCTGCACAGATTATAAAGAAGAAAGAAAAGCAAGGATTCTGGATTACAAACACTTTTTCTCAAAGTAATAAAAAATTACTTATTTTTAGGAAACTTCGTGTGTGTGTGTATGTGTGTGTGTCTGTGATGTTTCTAAAAAGAAAGGAGACAAAGGAAAACCTCTGAGCCATTATATGCTTATATTAACACAGTGTAATATATGTGTAGACATTTCCCTTTTGCTTTACATAAACTAAGAACAACATCTGTATAAAGTAGATACTGACTTTGTGATTTAACAACATCCCACTGAATGTTCTAGAATCTCATGCTATCCTGAACAAGAATAATGAATTAAATCAAAAACACACCTGAAACACATATTTGTCTTATGAAATATGTAATAAATAAATAGATAAGGGAATGAATGAATGGATGAATAAATGGAAGCTGAGAGTTTTTGAGGGACAGATTTAGCAGTACACAACTAGGAACATTGGGCCCTCTCATGAATTGACCACTTTTTTCAAGAATGTCACTGCTTTGTGTGTCTATTAAGAATGTTTGCATCCTTCATTACATTTGTTATTATAAATAACAAAGCATAGTCAACATTTCTAAGTAACATTTGGTTTGTTTCTATTGGGGATTGGGAGAATATGTAAGAATGGCTTAGCATAGGCATTTTAGACAGTGAATTGAAAAAATAAGCAAGAAGAAATAAAACTCTAAACAAAAAGTCACTGGGCATGGAAGAGGGAAATCCAGAACAGCTGGTGTCATAGTCTTTGAGGCTTTAACTAAACATCGTTTTCTCATCTGTGTTTATTGACTAGCCAAACAGCTGGTCATGTTTTGCTTCAATTATCATTTTAGGTTGATAGGTCAGTTTCTCTTACTCTTCAAGCCTCAGTCATTTAAAAAAACAATATGCTATTGACAGGTCATAAAAATGTGGGCGTTGGCAGCTCTGTTTAACACAAAATTTCTTCAGAGCTCATCATTTCAGTTGTATTAGAAGCACAGTCCACAGCTGATCACCTTGCCTCAAAGTGGGAAATCATGGATTCGCACAAACAACATTCCTTGCCTGTGTGCTAGGCATAGAGTAGGCAAGTACAACTTGTCTTGCACTTGATGATCTTAAGGTTGTTTACTGATTCAAAGAACCTGTAAACAAACATTTTTTTTTTGAAGATTTTATTTATTTATTTGACAGAGAGAGATCACAAGTAGGCAGAGAGGCAGGCAGAGAGAGGGAGAAGCAGGCTCCCTGCTGAGCAGAGAGCTCCATGCAGGGCTCTATCCCAGGACCCTGAGATCATGACCCGCTGAAGGCAGAGGCCTAACCCACTGAGTCACCCAGGCACCCCTGGAAACAAACATCTTACAGAGATGTTTTAAAATAGTTCACTCTGATTATAAATCTATCTTATAGAGGTTTTACAGAATGCACTTGCCCTGGTTGGCAAACAAAAACTCTTGTTTTAAATTTCTATTAAAACTACTGCCATTTTGAATGCTATGCAGTATACTTTTCATGTAATTATTCCAGGTAATATTCACAGTATGTCCAAGAGATACTACTAATAACTTTATTATCTTAAAAAGTAGAAAACTAAAGCCAAGAGTATTGAACTAACTTTCTTAGATTGCACAATTTTTACATGCCAAATACAAGATTTAGCCTGGGCTTGCCTATCACCAAAGTATATTTTCTTTTCTTTTCTTTCTTTCTTTTTTTTTTTTTTTTAAAGATTTTACTTATTTATTTGACAGAGAAAGATCACAAGTAGGCAGAGAGGCAGGCAGAAAGAAAAGAGGAAGCAGGCTCCCTACTGAGCAGAGAGCCTGATGTGGGGCTCCATCCCAGGACCCTGGAATCATGATCCAAGCCGAAGGCAGAGGTTTTAACCCACTGAGTCACCCAGGCGCCCCACCAAAATATATTTTCAAAAATTTTATCACATGAGTCTGTATATGAAAAAGGATACTCTCATATGTTCACAAATTATAGCTGTGTTCAGTGATTCCCAGTATTTCAAAATTAAGTAATATATTTATTAAGTATTTTGAATGTATACTCCACACAGGGCACATACTGTAATGTAATTGTGAATAACACAGACAATAAATCATAACACAGTATAGAACATACCAGAATCATCATATAGATATATGTAGAGGATGACGGTGCTATTTTGAAGGAGGGCCTGCATTTGGGGGAGCATCAGAAGGAGATATCCTGGGATCACGTCATCTGTCACTCTAATGCCAGTGGCTCAGGACACCAACTTCCCTTTAAGCCACTCAGCATTTTCTATTTTGTAGAATCCTGTACTTCTCAAAGTGATTACATAGGGGGACATCAAAGAGGTGAAAAATTTTCCACAGACTAATGTCTCTTATTAAAACAGCTACTCACATATCTAGAGCTGAGGTTTCTACCATACTGTCGTTCCAGTCCTGATTAATGATAGTTTGACTTGTCTTGCTTTTCGAGTCCAGGATATGCTGGGCATAGAAGACATACCAAATCTATTGTTGTGAGGAAGTAAACGATTATAAATATATAAATGAAGTGTATAAAAAAAGCAATAATAGCAGGACTAAAAAAAGTAAGCTTGAGCTGAATGAAATGAAAATAGATGGTTGGAACAATTCTATTACAGAAAGAAGTATCAGGCACAGGAGCTTCTTCAGGAACTGCTGTAAATTGATTTACAAATATGCCAACAGGAAAAGAGGATTGATATCACTTCTACAATCATCTGACAGCCTACTAGCACATAAAGAATTCAGAAAATATCTTGCCAGATTCAAGAGCTAACTCTATGGAAACCCAGTTAGAAATTCAATTTTAAAAATTATGTTTAAGTGGTTCCCTTGTCCCTAATAATCTCATAGCCACTCAGGGGACCTAGTTTTCTTCCTTTACTCTCACAGTTCATAACTGCCTATTTTGTACAGGATTATGTATTTACTGTCTACCTTCTCCACCAGAATGAAATCCCATTTGGGCAGGAGACATGTTTTTGTTCACTATGGTCTAGCAGGTGCCTGATACACAGGGTCTTTCCATGAATTTGCTGCTTGAAAAAAATGAAGAGTCATTTTATAGTTCTATTAATATTTACTCAATATTTTTGTATACATGCCCCTCTTCTCCAAAAGAAGAGAACATCCGTAAGAACCAGATTATAATCTTAACTTGTATTTGTGTCTTCTGAAAGAGATACTCAACCATTTAGGGTTTGGTGAGTTAATTCCCCCCGGATGTTGCAACATTGCTTCACTGATGCAGATCATTCCAAGACAAAACTTCATCAAATGACTATAGTGGAGAGAGAGGGCAGATCCTAGGACTTACTGAAAATAGTTCTGTCTATTTCCATCTAAAGAAACTTTTTGTTAATTTGAATTTTTATAGTACTTTTCTGTGTTTATGTGCCTTATATTGTTAGTCACTTCCATGGTGACTGACCTGTACCTAAATCTTGAAATTTTGATCCCACTCCAGCCCCACTCCAGCCTCTCTCCAAACACAGGCTAGATCTTGGTACAAATGAGAATTCAGTGGTATTTTCCCTTAGCAAACAAAAATCCAAGATAATAGCTTACTAGACTATAGTGCAAGAAATCATTGGGGAAGTTTATAAAAATGCACTGATACTCAGAGAGTCTAAATCACTGAGAGTAAGCTACATTTTGCTCTAAACTATAGGTTGCACAGAGAAATCTGAATTTTAATAATCATGCTAGGAGGATGATTTGAGAACCTCTGAGCCAGATCATGAGTTGGGAGTCTAAAAAGGATGTTTTATGCAACCTTGCACTATCAGTGCTTACGTCTGACACATAATTGGTGTTTACAACCTCCCTTAAAATGTAAAATGTAGATGTCTATGCTCCCTAGGCAATCTGTTTTTTCATGATATATCTTCTTTTGTTAAACTCTTTCCGCCACAGAATTCAGTTCCTATTATTTCTTGCCTTATGCTTTGGCTTGGCCACAATAGAAATTCAACCTATTGACTTATATTTAATGAGAGCCTTCTTTACACCATTAACAACTTCCAATGTCACTTAAGATATCTGAATTGTTTATTGAGAGTCAGTTGAACACATAAACTTAGGCAAAGTCCTATAGCCACTGGGACCCATCCAAACTGCTTAGTAACAAATGAATAAAAATTGAATTCACTCTTTTACAAACCAGAAAAAGAATCTAGATTTTGTTTGTCAGATAATGCAATGTGATAAACTGAAATGTTCTTAAAAATAAATTTTATTTCAAGTTATATGATTTTATATTAACTCTCCTAAAATACTTTATTCACTACTATTTTAAAATTGTGACTCTCTAATAATCTTTCACAAAACTGAACAGAAATTAAAACACTGGTATCTAAAAATATGTGCAATTGAACAACAAAAGGACAGTTTCACTGCCCCAGTGACCATATTTTAATATGATAGTTTTTGTTCATGTTATTATTAAAAAATTTAAACTTAAAATTTTTTTATAGCTTTTAACAGCTCTTAAGCTCATGGATATATAGGCTATAAAAGTATCATAGTACACATTTACTTAGAGATTTTTCTATTTTAAAATTTGTTAGTAATACATGAACAGTGTTTTCTTGCTGTTAAGAATTGTAACAGTACCGCAACCTAAATGATACATCTTAGAAAGTTCTCTGTATCAGTACCAACTGAACTATCCCTTTTTTAAAATTCTGTATAATATTTTGTGATATGAACAAACCACAATTTACTCATTCCCCTATTAATAGTCATATAAGTTTTGTCCAATTTTTTCTTATAAAATCAATACTGCAATAAATACCCTCCATCATTGTTGGTTGTACTCATGCATAATGTTTCTTTTACATAAATAGAGAAAAGTTGACATGGAAGCTTTTGGCTGATGTTTTGAATTTTAATTAAAACTATTGGGGCACCTGGGTGGCTCAGTGGGTTAAGCCTCTGCCTTCAGCTCAAGTCATGATTCCAGGGTCCTGGGATCAAGCCCTGAATCAGACTCTCTGCTCAGCGGGGAGCCTGCTTCCTCCTCTCTCTCTGCCTACCTTTCTGCCTACTTGTGATCTCTCTGTCAAATAAATAAATAAAAATCTTTAAATTAAAAAAAAAAAACTATTAAATTGTCCCTCCAAGAGCGCATACCATTTCTGTTCTACCACCATCAACATATGACAGGGTCTATTTCTTATATATGATACAAATGTAAATTGTTACACAACTTTTTTTCATTTTGATAAAAAATATTATGCTTATTATGTTAATTTTATTTTTTCAATTGTTTGTAACGCTTTTCACATTTTCATGTTTATTACCCATTTATAGTTTTGCTTTGGTTTACATACTTTGCTCCAATTTTAAATTTGCTTGTGTCTTCTATATGCTTCCTATATATCCTGGACATTAACGTTTTGTTGCTAATATGTGCTATATTATTTTCTTTCTTTTTTTCTAGTTTTAAAATTAATTAATATATTATTCATAGAACAGAAGTTTAATTATTTTTGTGATGTCAATCTCATATTTTCTCTTTCTGGTTTCTGTTTTTAGTGTTTCTTACAAATTATTTTTCCCCCTCTGAAGGCTTAATAAATATAATCTTCTATAATTGTTCTAATGTATGTTAGAGTTTTGAGTTTTATGTTTGGCACTTTAAAACATCTAGAAGGGATTTTGTGTATGATGAAATGCAGGATTTTATTTGTTTATTTATTTATTTATTTAGACAGACAATTATCCAAGTCCTATTTCGTGCTAGTCTATCCATTTTCAAGAACTTGAATGCTAAATGTTTTACAAACTAAATTCCATAGGATACAGGATTCCCCTTCTGGAATCTCTGATTCATACCTGATGTCTATGTAGGTATAGTTCTACTTTATTATACTTGTTGGCTCTTTTTTTTTTTTTTTTTAAAGATTTTATTTATTTATATGACAGAGAGAGACAGATCTCAAGTAGGCAGAGGCAGGGAGAGAGAGAGGGGGAAGCAAGCAGGGAGCCTGATGCGGGGCTCAATCCTAGGATCCTGAGATCATGTCCTGATCGGAAGGCAGAGGCTTAATCCACTAAGCCACCCAGGAGCCCCTACTTGTTGGCTCTTACGTAGCCCTGTTTCTTATCTATATTGTGACTTTTGATTGTGAGCTCATGTTCATTGGAACTTTATCTTTGGGATTTTATTGAGGCCACAGTTGAAGCTACATTTATCCAGAGAGGATTTATATTTTGCTTTTATTAGTCATTTACCAAACTGGATCCATTATAAATTAATATTAAAATTCCTTAATAGTTTCCTGCCTGTAATATATATAAAACTAATGGACTACCTGTTCTAATACCATCTCCCATAGTACAGTATGTCAGCCTTAGGAATGGAGAATGAAGATAGTCAAGCAATGAGTCAAAAGTATTATGACTTGTTGGTATAAAATAAGTTTGAAGGTGATGTATCAATTCTTCCCTGATGTTTATGAAAAGCAATGGTCCTACCAAGTCACAAGAGAGTGATTATATATCCTCTAATAAGTCTGGACTATCTAGAATTTTAAGTGCTGAAATACTAGACCAAATAACTATTAAACAGAATGAGTTTGGCAAGAAAGGATTTTTTGTTTTTTTAAACAAATGGAACAACTGGTTCTTTATCTTAGGCAATACAAAGTTTATGGTATTCTCTAAGAATTTCCAAGACCCTCTGGCTAGGACTTTGTGTACTCTTCTAATTGAGGCCTCATATACTATTTCATCAGTTTGGTATTGCAAATAAAGAATCCTAACTGTGACCTGCAGAATTTATTCATAGAATATTATTTTAGCTCCATCCCCATATTTATAGATGTGGAAAAAGAGTCAAATATAGAATCATGTATTTCTTCACAAAGAGAAAGTTTCATGTGCTATTATTATTTGTGTTTCACATTTATTATTAATAGATTGTTATTATTAGAATTCATCATAGACTCTATATATTTTAAAGGGCATATGAATCTGCATTAACCAGCAATAAGAAGTTTTAAGTTAAGTACTGGTAATTAATTTTAAGTTCAAGTAAATAAGGTATTTCTAATATTAAATATCCATACAAATTTTACAGGGAAAATACACGTTTTTAATAAATATATTTGGCCCAAAATCTGAAAATACAATTACATCACAAATTTCATATATTTTGAAAAATGGATTTTTTAAAAAAATCGTTAATTAGTGAATACTCTTAGTGGCTTTTTGCCTTCTTCACATATCTGGGGATATCTAGAGTTTAGGATTGCCCCTAGAATGTTTCTATCATAATGAAAAATAGCCAAATACTGCACTTCTTTAATTTTGTAACATTTTTTAAAACATGTCAACGAACATTTTAATCAACCCTGAAAGCACAAAAGTTAAGTGTTCCCTTTTCATTTAAACCTGATATCCTTGTTAATCTGACAGCTGAGTATAATTAACCTGAATTGTTTTACTATAAGCTTAAAATCTAGAACTTTCTCTTGCCCTACCTCATGGGGATAGAAAGACATTTATTGAATTGCTATGCATCAAATATATAAAAGCATCCCTATTTCATCTCAGATTTCTTACTTTCAATGCTCCTTCATGATTTTGCTAGATCTACCTGGAATTTTCACCTTTCCTTCTCAGTAAATGTTTCTTGAATTTATGGATATTGCTACTACTTCCTTTCTGTCTTTCTTTCTGACACCACCACCACCCCCAACAACAACAAATAATTCTTTAATAACTGGACTCTAGCTACTTCTCAAAAGATTCATAGAACTGTTTTATTGTTTTTTTTTCCCATTCTCTTCTGAATTTTTTCTCTCCATTCTTGTTTTGTCTCTCTTTGTTTCTTTCTCTTCCTCCCTCCCTTGTCCTCTCCTCTCTCCCTCTCACTCTTGCTTGATTCCTTTCTTTTTTCCTTCTTTCCTTTCATTAAAAACTATTGCACCAATGCATTCTCTTAGTCATGTGCTAATCCTTAGTGACAGAGCTTTTCTTCCTTAAACCCAACTAGGATTGCATCACCAACACCTGTCACCAAATGTGTCCAGTATGGACCTTCTGCATTCATGAACCTCTAACGTTGCCTTTATTTTGGAACACTGATGGTTATTTGAGCTGTGCCAACCTGGATAAACACATTGAATCATAAACTCAATTTAAGATGTTGGGTTCTTGTGTTTCACCTTTGCGCTAATATTCTAATTCCAAACTATTAGGTAATTCTCAAGTCCCTTTCCCTAGAATAACCAATTCCTGTTTGGCTCCCATGTATGGACTCCACCTCTTCAAGCCAGCTCTGTGATTCTGCCTGTACTCCTTGCCTCCTATCTGGATCTGTCTTCTGGAGACCACAAGAGAGCAAAAAATACCTCAAATATGCAAGACCTAAACTGAGGATCAAAGGGAGAAGTAGTTCCATACACTTCGCACTGGCAATAGCGATAAAGTATAAGGGTTTTTTTGATGTATATCTTTCCTCTGCTTCAAGTTACTAGGTAGAAACTAGCAGTATAGTTGCTCTATTGATGGGAAAGAAGATCACCTAGGGAGGATTCTGCTCCAAATCTTCCTGAATATCATCAAAATAAAACTTTGTATGCTTTTAAGAATGAAAGAAAAGGGAAAATATTTTTTTTTCAAGTCTTAGCTTAAATGTCATCTTTGTGTTATGGCTGATCATAACCATTCCAATAAAAAAATGCAAATCTTCACCATGCCCAGTTCCCTTTATCACAGTTGTATTTTCTATAGAACTTACTATCTTCTGGTGTGTAATTTACTTCTTCATTATTTTATTGTTCAGGGTGTGTCTCTGCCTGTTATAATACAGGTCACACAAAAGCAGGGCTTTTCTTCTTTCTCTCTCTCTTTTTGGTCTGTTTTATTCATTGATGTCCCCAATCACTTAGACTAGTACCTGGGAGATTTAGACAGTCAAAAAATACTTACTGAGTGAAAGAATAAATGGGCAAATGAAAATACCACATCAAAAATATTCTCTAGGAATAGATATACATTCTGACTCTATAATCAGAATATTTAAAAACAACAGTTCTTTCCAGCTGCAAGGAGGTAAAATGAATGAATGAGTTTTAAGAGGGATATTTATATTTGTTGTTCTCTTTCTTTGGTGGCATCACATTTTAAAATTAAGTATGACCATACACAAGCTCAAAATGAGGTCCTGGGATTTTGATTATTAATCAATGGAAATTATCCAGCATTCCAAGGTGCTGATTTATAGCCTCCATGTGAAAGACCTCATGAATAGACCTTTCATTACAATTTCCTCAGAATAGCAAACTCCCAGCTGCCCCTTCCAGTGGAGCCCATGATTTAACTCTGGAATTTGTTTTGACTCACAGACTATAAAAGCAACTGAAAGGAACATGTGGGAGTCATTGAAAAACTGCAGGTAAAACCCACTTTAAGAAAGAGGGGGGTGGGGGAAACCATCTGAATAAACACATGAAACATACCAAATACTTATGATATGACAAAAGGATTCTTCATTTTATAAAGGGTGTTATCTCAGGATTATTTTATTTTATTTAAGATTTTATTTATTTATTTGAGAGAGAGAGAGCTCAAGCAGGGGGGGGGCAGAGCAAAAGGGAGAAACAAGTCTCCCCACTGAGCAGGGAGCCCAACATGGGGCTTGATCCCCGGATTCCAAGATCACAACTTGAGCTGAAGGCAGATGCTCAACCAACTGAGCCACCCAGGCACCCCCTCAGGATTATTTTAAATTATGCTTCACTGACAACATTTTTACTAATGAAAAGTCTCCTATGTGAGTTAAAATGACAAGGGTGTTTTATAGGAGATTGTCTGGGGCATGAAAGAAGATATGGAGCCTGTGTTGGGAGTCTTGGGTCCACCGTGGTATTTGTATGGAGATTAGGTCTAAAGCCTGTTGTCTGAGTCTCATTAGTCAGAACAAATCAGTCAGAGCCGATGGCCTTCAGTGGAGCTGCTCTATGACTAAATGTCTGATTTATTTATGTTTCCAAACAAAGTCCTTTTTTTAGTAAAGAAATATTTCTGTTAATTTTAAAATATCCTATTACTGCATTTCCTTTAATTTTGTTGACTTTAGGTATTTAGAACATGGTTTGCTTCCTGACATGAGAGGATTCATATTCCCAAGAAAATTAAGCCCTAGAAAAGACATTACAGAAAAATGCATAACCTCACAGTAGATATTTCTGTTCCAATGGTAAAAACTTATTTTTCAGTATGCTAAAAAGGAAACACAGGTAAAACGGTTTTTTCCTTCATTTTATCACTAGGAAATACTACAGAGAGGAGACCATCACAACTCTTGAAGGCAATCTTTTTAATATGTGGATTATTGATACCGATTTATTTTACAAACATGGATTATCTTTACACATATCCACATACATTTTAATTAAGGTAAATCTCAGAGAAAGGGTAACTTAAAATCAACAACTAGCATCTGAATCCCTTCCAATGAAAAGGGTGGACAAGTTCTTTGGAGAAATGACATCTGCAAAGAGCAGGCTGTCCAAAACAGTGACCATTTAAATTAATTAGGATTCAATAAAATCAACAAGTTGCTTTGTTGCACTAGTGATTTTTCAAGCGCTTAATAGCCACAGTGTGCTAGTGGCTAGTGGTTAGCACATATATGACAGCAAACATATGGAGCACTTCTATAATATAAAAGCATTTCTCTAAAATGTCCTTAAATGATTTTAAGTGAAAAGATATATAAATAGTAACAGACATAAACACATATATTGCATATATATCAGTATTTCAGAAACACTGATAACTGAAAGGATCCTACCACCTATAGAGCAGTAGAAAATTAAAAAAAGAAAAACCAGAGCCCTCAGTTTGATTTGTAAAATCTATCAGAGAAGATGAATGGCCATTCTAAGAATAAAGAATGAATCTGCTTTAATGGAGCAGAATAAAAAGAGAAATACAACAGGTAATTTCTAAGGTTTATTACAAAAGCCTTGAAAGAGGGACTTTGTATATTTTATCTGTTAGCATTTTACATGTTGATGACTTAGAAGATTAATATTAAAATTATGGTTTAGGGACTAAAAGTGAAAAGCAGGTAATTATCATATTAAAACATTTAAACTTGATGGACCCAATCACCTATGCTCTTTGAAGCACCCTTTGATTCAGAGTTTTTCTGCAGAAAAAATAAATGTCTCACTCTACATACAGGTAGATCAAACTGAAGTAGATCAAAACATATAAATAAGATAGATACTTAAATAAGATAGATACTTATTTATCTAAGACTCCCAATAGTCACTCTCCAACTTACTGGTTTTAAAATATCTAAAAGAAATTTCACAGATAAGATTTTATATCACTGTGGTACAGTTAGTCAAACCATTTATATGAATTTGTTTGTTTCTCTTGTATCTATTACATCACTCAGATTTGTCAAATTATGGATTTGTCATGCTTGACATTTAATTTCAAGTAAGCTGAGTCTTCCTAGAATCACTGGAACAACTAACAATTAGAGTACATCCCAAAGAAAATGTGAATGGAATGCACCAATGTTCACATGAAGCACTATGATTTTTTTCGACACATGTGTATCTGTAAGGAAAATGGAGCAAACACAGTAGAGGGTAGTAGAAGCAATCAAACACAACCTGGGAGTCAATGGATTATCAAGCATAGAAAGAAATCTGGAGGGTTCCCAGTGCCTTTCTGTGCAGCTACCCAGGACCTGTGGTTGAGGATAAGCGGTGGGAACTAATCCAACAGCCATTGCTATTCCTGAGTCCTGAGATGCATCCTTTGAGCCATTTGCATTGATTTTACTTAATTCTAAGAACACAGGTCATTAGGTAGCTACATTGTGATGATCTATTGAAGTCTCTTTCTAAGATTCTACTGTTTATGAAAGAGCTATAAATAAATATTGCTTTCAAGTATGAAACCCCTGAGACTACTTAAGATGTTTAGCATGTGAGCTATCACAATTACTCATCTGATCCTACATTCTGACATCTTTGTTCCCACTTTTTATTCAGACACACATGTTTATCTTCTTGGAACAAATTCTCTTTGCAGCAGAACAGCAACATCAGTGTACTCTTCAGTTGTGTAGGTTTTGTCAAGCCTGTCAAAGCCTGTCAAAGCTACAAGTATTAAAAGGGCCCATATTTTTGTCCCACCAAAGATAGGAATTTTGGGCACCTTGGAAGAGTAAAAAGGATCCTATAATGAAGGAAGTTTCTTTCTTTTACAAGCAGTGACACGTAGAAATTACAGTGCTTGTGCATTGTGCAGATAAAATAAAAGTTAGCTGCCATGTTCATCCCTAGTGCCATTTTCCCACCCAGTGTTTTTCAGTTTAGCTCTTGATATTTTCAATATACTGGGAAATTGAAACCTGAGGTCACTCTTAAATTTAAGTCATATATTGACACTCAATAATGGTTACCTTCCAGAACACCTTTTTAAGTGTGTAAAATAAAGAGGCTTTTGAAAAAATCTTTGCATGGGATCTAAGAAAACAGAGGAGAGAAGCAAGGCAGGCTGACTCAAGGTGTTTATGTCATGAGACACTGGTCAGTTTGCCAACCTCATCTTTGCCTCCCTATGCTAAGATCTCCACAGGGCAGCATCTGAACATAAATCATTCCTAAAGCTTCCCTTTTTTGGCCTCTTCTAATCTAACTCTATTGCATTCAGCCAAGTACCCATTAAGTTGAATCACGTGGAGTAAATTCCTTAAAACTGATACTAATCATATAAGGATATCAAATGGGCATACATAAATGAACTTAAAATGAAAGCTAGAAATTGAGATCCCAAATCACCTGTATTTAGAAATCCATGTCTGTCCAGTTCTTCTTTGGCAAACTCCCCTTTAGTCTTCCCACACCCACCTCCCACTCCAAATTACAATACTCAATCAATTAGCATCAGAATAGGCTGAATAATATATAAAATTATCCAGAAGTGCATAAAGTTCCTCAGACTTGAATGTGCCACATGAATTATCTGAGGATCCTGTTAAGATGCAGATTCTGGTTTGATAGGACTGGTCTGAGGCCCCGAGTTCTGCATTTCTTTTTTTTTTTTTTTTTAATTTATTTTTTATTTTCAGGAGTTCTGCATTTCTAATATGCCCCCAGGTGATGCTGATATTCTGAATAGCAAATGTTTAAAGCTGAGCATTATTAGCTTTCCCAAATTGTGAACTGCCTGTCCATGCTGATTGGCAACTTGACTTCCTAAAAGTCGTACTGATTAGGACCTTTAACAAATGTCACAAATACTCTAATATGCATTACTTGGCTGAAATGAAAAGAAAGCAAAATGCGACGAATCAGAAATAATAAATGATATAATTTCCAACAAATTATTTGTATTTTGCACTGCTGTCATAGTTGAAAATTTTATTAACAGTGTAATTTCTAACATATGAGCTATTAACTTTTTAATGACATTTGTAAAAGATTAATCAAATTTATGAGGTTTTCTCTTAAATTGTGACTCTCTCATGTCACTTTTTATTCCAAATTCATTAGGCACATTTGGTTTAATTGCCTGAAAAAAGAGATGCTGAAGGCATTTTTAATTTTTTTTAATTTTGCCATTGACAGTTGCTTATATTTTATCCTTTTATTATCCCACAAAGAGAGACAAATATGTTTCCTTTCTTTTCACAAAAGGAACAGTCAGATGATGGCCAAATGATTGTTCAAAAAGTCTAATACTGAAAATGCCTATTGTGCTAGTTTAGAATCAATTAAAATATATTTTATTTCGCTTTAAAAATTAAAGTAACTATAATAGGGATAGAAGTATTTAAATCTAACTCTATTTTTCCTAAATTGTTTCTTGAGCTATATTCTCTCATTTTTTTCTTCTTATTTTTGAAAACAAAACCTTAAATATTTTCTTATTAAGCACTCATGTTGTACAATATACAATCCCAAGAAATCACATCAAAATATTGTGCTAACCTTCGAAGATGTGGCTGTGACCACTTTCAGGTGACATCTTGTCAAAGGATGTTTCCTCGCCTTTCTTGTCTGAATCATTCACAGAATCATCGGACTGGCTCCCAGGGTAACTCTTAAATGTTGGTGAACATAAACTTCTCTCAATTTCCACTTCCTGTTAGAAGACATTAAAGGGATGCATATTAAAAGCTATCAGTGGGAAACAGATGTGGTTTTCAAGGGGTTTAGAGGCAGGAATGGGGGGGGGGTCCCATGACTGATATTTTCCAATATGCTTCGGGTAAAATTTTTAGAACTTAGCCAAGAATTGCAAACACATATCTGACACTGAGTTTACTTTTCTGCCACTAGTTCCACTTCTGAATTAGCTTTTCTTTCATGTGCCTTTTTTCACTCTCATAAAGGAGAGAAAGTGGAAATAAGGGTCACAATACAATGTAATATATGTTAATAGATGCAACTTCCCAAGACATGAGAAATGTCCATGAGGAACTTCAAAAAAATAGCAATATATTGACATTAAGTGCTTAGGAGAGAAGGAAATGAGTTTTTTTTTTTGTTTTTTTTTTTAATGTCATGCTCACCATGTAATAATAATCCTAGAAATTACAGAGCTCCCAAATTACAAATCCATTCAGCCACCATATAGTAAGTAAGTCTGTCAATTCATAAAGATTGCGAAATTACTTCTTCAAGATAGTGGCTTCAAATCCAAGCGATAAAAGTCCCCCCACCCAAAAAGGATAAAGAATATTTCAAATAGAGGGAATCTACTATTCTTTATTTTATAGATTAAGTAATAGAATCTAATAAAACAAGCCACATCAATCCAGATTAATAATTTCAAATAAAAAAACTGTAAAAAGCTTGTAAATGAGCTAAGACAGCTTGAAAAGCAAAAGCATATATATATATTTTTTTAAAAATCAAGTAATATAGTGAAAATTGTCTCAATAGCTACTCATACATTTTAGATTTTTGTATATGAAGTTATATTTTCTAAACAACAGCAATTCGAACAATGATGTGACAAATTGCTCTTCCCATTCATTATATCTAAAATATACTGGAAGGAATGAGTTAAGTCTAAGAGACTGCTATAAACTCCAGAATATCTCTTAGAATAGATATACACTTTCTATGTCTATGATAGGAGGGAAAGGCAAGGCTTTTGGAAAATAACTTCTTAGCATGCTTATGTTTTCTAATTTTCACATCCATTTACATATATCATCATATCAAATGTATATATCAATACATAATTAGAAAATAGTGGTATGCATTTAATCATCTAATCTTCAAATACCCTCCAAATACATGATATATACTATCTTCATTACTGTGAACTTGGTCTGGAATTAAAAACATTTACAGGAGAAAAACAGAGGAAAAGGGGTTTCCGTTTTTTCAGGGCATTGCCCTTAACATTTGTGCTTGCAACTACTATAAAAAACCCAAAGTTCCATAACAGTAGTGACGTTTACGCTGTTGAGACACAATGTCAGACATGCCTGGCATGGGGGTGTGAGCTCTTTAACTAGTGGACATGCAGAATCCTCACCTAGGTTCATTCTGGTATCCTCTCTCCCGGTCATGTAAATTGAGTGCTACGAAATGGATGCAGTATTCATTTGCCTTTGTTTCAGCAATTTAACCCAACTCCTAGCACCAGCAAAAATAAAAGAAGATAAAGAGAAAATAAAGATGCCTAAAAAGCAGTGATTCCTGTTCAGAAAATTTTGTTTTGACAAAGGGTGGAATACTAAATATGGTCCCTGGACTCAGTTCTTGACATAAAAAGATCACCTCTCTGTTTAATATAGAAATATGGTAATGTGATTTGGTGAAACTGTTCAAAAAAATATCTCAGCCAGTGATGACACTAACTTACGCTATATTGGTGTTCTCAACCTCAGATTCACAAATGCCAACGATACATCATATACCAACGTGGTAAAAGACCCCATAGTCCACATATGAACATGATAGACCTTTTTTCCAAGCCTTGACCTTCAGATCCAAGTCATTCTGTGGCAAGTTCCTTAGAGTGAATTCCTTAAGTCAAGTAGGAGGGAAGGTTTGTGCAGGGACAGAAAGGATCTTAGATAAGGTTGAACTGGGTTGTCTCTAATTACAGCAGCAATCTGCTTTAATCTCTTTTAATCTGTTTTACGTACTGTTTCCACAAAAAGACCTACTTCAAGTAAAAATCTACACGCTTAAACAAATGCACAAAACACCAGTTTAGAGGGAAAATATACAGCACTTGATGATGAGAAATTTGGATTCAAGCCCTCTCAATATTTATGAAGCTGTGTGACCTTGTTTGGGTTCCTTGATGTATCTGGAACTAAGTTGTCTCATATGCTTTGTAAAGAGATTTAGTGACTAAATATCTAACATTCATCAACCAACCATTTGTAGTGCATTTTTATCTGAAATAAACAAAATAAAAGGTTATTATTCATCTTTTGTAGCTTCTACTCTAGTGAGGGAGACAGTAATATAGCACATTAATCAATGTAAATATGCAATTATGTACAGATCAGAAAAAAGAGGTATATAAACAGTAAATGTCTATACTGGGGGAACTAACCTATTGAGAAAGGTCATGTAAAACTCCCTTGGGGAAAATATCTGCAGCTGATATTTGAAGAAGTGGGGCTTAACTAAGTGAAGAACTTTTCAGGTGGAGAGAACAAAATGTGCAAATGTCCTGGGGTGGGAGGAAGCTCAGTGGCTAGAGATGAGACTGAAGCAAGAAGCCTGAAAGAGAACAAGACACGGGATGACCTGCAGTGGTAGGTAGAGGTTAGAGTATGATCTGGAGGGCCAAATTAACTATTGTGGTCCTAATCAAATGGGAATTACTGAAGAATTTTAAACAAGTATGTGCACGCACACGTATGTGTGTTCATGCATGCACACATGCATATGCACACATGAAATAATTAAGTTTGCATTGTGAAAAGTTCAGTCTTTTCCTAGAGTAGGTTTTTTCAACATTGGCATCATTGACATTTTGAAACAAACAATTCTTTGTTATGGGAGCCTATTTTGCGCATTGCAGTATATTTAACAGCATTTCCTGTTCTACCTACTAGATGCCAGTAGCATTACCCCTCACAGTCATACCAAATCTTCTGCAGGGAGCAAAATCACTCCTGTCTGAGGATAGTGCTAGAGTAGGATAGACTGGAGGAAGGTCAAATTATACATGGGAAGATCAGTGAGGAGCCTGACAGTGCTCCAGGCAAGTGATACCCATCTTGGACAGAGTAGTGATAAAAATAGAGGGGAGTGAACTAAGTGGAAAGCTATGATGCAAAACTGAAAAGGTTAGCTAATGGATTAAGTCTGAGGGGAAAGAATTTCATTTTTCTTTCTGGCAAATACAATGAAAGGGATTATAATATTATTAAACAACTCAAAGCACCGGAAGAAGGCTGGTTTGGGATAAAAGACAGATCATGAATTGGGCATCAAGAGGTCCAAATGGCATCTGGATGTATAGCCTTGGAGCTTAGAGGTAAAGTCCTAACTGAACAAGCAGTTTGTGAGTTGTCTGCCTCTTAGTGGTAATGGAAACACCAGATATGGATGAACTTGCTTTGAGTGTGATGAGAAACAAGTCCAGGACCAAGCCCTGAAAACTGCTGACATTTAATTTTATAGTAGAGGAGCAAAAGCAGACAAGAAGAAACAAGAAAATCAGAAGGAAAGGATATCTTTAACAATATTGAACTCTTATTAAGAGTGTAAATTCAGTAAGGACTTAAATATGTCCTTTGCGTTTAACAACTTGGATATAAACTTTTGAGCAAAATGATTTTGGGGAAGTAAAAAGGTTGGAGGGCAGATTGCAGTGGGTGAAGGATTGACTGGGAGATAGTGAGTGTAGATAAGCTCTTGAATAAATTAGTGTTAAAGTAGAAAGGAGAAATAGAGCAATAACTTGAAAGACATATTTTGTATAGTTTCATTTTCAAGGGAGAGGCTGTATATGTTGAAAAACCAACCGGAAGGATTTGGTGAGACTAAATTTTAACAGACTTCTGGCTATACAGAAGAAAGATGGAAAAATAATAATGTAAAACTCCTGAGAGGGGCAAGAAGATGGAACCCAAAGCACAGATGGACATATAACCCAAAGATAGAGAACATAAGGCATTCTCGTTATCACTGAGGGGAAGGAAAGTTACATTAATGTATATATATAATCTGTATGCTTAGTAGCCTCAAGATAAGTACACTCCTGTCTGACATTACTTATTTTCTCTGAGAGGGTGTGAGGTCTGATGAAAGTGGGAGGAGTATTTGTAAAGAATAAAGAAAGTTTAATTTCATTGCTGTGGGGAATGGAGAAGTGAGATGAGCAGAGAGAGATGACCATGGGTAAAGCTGCACTGGGAACTCATTTGGAGTTGATGATATTAAAATTACAGGGCTACACGAAGATCCTGTTGAGTGACTTTGTCTGAAAATTCTCCACAGTTTTACTTCAGGGGATGACGAAGTAGGGAGCTGACGTCAGCCAGGTAGAGGTTTTGTGAGGAAAAAATGAAAAGAAAATGTGTGCTGCAGGGTAGGCTAAGGTCCACATGGGAGGACAGGCACAAGAGAATGTAGGTTCCTGTTAAGACAATTGAGAGACTGACTGGGAATGATACACCACGGAATGTAAGATGGATTAAAAGGGAAGAAAGTAAAGGAAGGGTAGATTGGAAGACAGTAAAAGGATCAACAGGGTGAAATCATGGTGAATTTAAAGACTGCTGGTACTGTGAATACTTGGCAAAGCAAATTGGAAAGAGAGGAAACCAAGATGTCTGCTTTGGTGACTTGAGTAGTAGAACAGTTATAATGGCTAGGATCTGGTTGTGACTACTAAAATGGAAGCAGAGAGGATAGAGGAGAAAGTCATTAAATAGGAGAAAAGCTAAAAACTCAAGAGGACAATGGTCTCAAATTACATGAGGATTCAGGGATAGTGAGGTTTTTAGGGATAGCCATGTTTCTCTTAAGCTTGAAGGTAGAAGAAGCACTTAGAAAAGAATTGAAGGATACAAAAGAAGTTGCTGATTATGGAGAAGTAATAGCAGAAGCACTGGTAGAAGCTCTGGCTTAAATAATATCTAAATAAATACAATTTCTCAATAATGTCTATAATTTTTTCTAGCTTTAAGACATCTTGAAACCAGGAAGATATGGAAAATTAAGCTGAAAGGAGAATGAGATACCTTTTCTTTGTTATTTATGTACATTTCTTTCTTTAACATAATGTATAATTATAATCTTAGAAGATAAATTATGTGTTTTTTTTGTAAAATGAGAATGGAAAATGACAACCTTTAATTATGAGCTACCGTTTACTTCACAAGAGATCATGCGCTGTGTAGGATCATCTAAAATATTCAGAACATCTTACCAGGAATTTCAAAAGAAAATGGTTTGCCTTATTAACTTATATTTTTTTTCATCTTAGATTGGATCCTTGAGTGAAGAAGTCACTGAGGAGGGAGGAGGTGAAAGATGAACACAGACTAATAAAATGAAACTTTTTGGACTTGTCTATACTTAAAATGCTGAGCTAGTTCATGCACATTCCCAAACTCAGTGCATTCTTGCCTTTAGAGAAATAAAAATGTTGAACGAGGCAAATGCAGGAAGTTTTATGCCGATATAAAGAGAAGGGCAGAAAGAAAGAAAGAAAGAAAGGGAAATTACCAAAATACAAGGTACACGAAAAGAGATCTTTTCATAATGAATTCTGTTACACTGTGGGGAAAAGGAGGACTCCAATCATGGCTTGAACAATGCATGAATGAACAAGAAGATTGTTGTTGTTGTTTTTAATACTTTATTTACTTATTTGAGATAGAGTGTGTGGGCGAGAGAGAGCAGATGCAGACATGCTGAGCAGGGAGCCCAATTCAGGGCTCGATCCCAGGACCCTGGGGTCATGACCCGAGCCCAAGGCAGATGCTGAACTGACAGCCATCCAGGCACCCCAAGAAGACTTTTATATTTCCTTCTTCCCAGTCCCTTTCCTGGAAGACTTTGCCTCCTCCCTCTTCGTACTCAAAGTATCCCTTCCTTCATAACCCAGTGCAGCCTCCTCTATGAACCTCTTCCAATCATTTCATTCTATAATCATATTTCATTCATTCAAAATATATATATATATTTAAAGATTTTATTTACTTATTTGACAGACAAATAAGTAGGCAGAGAGGCAGGCAGGGAGCGGGGGAAGCAGGCTCCCCATGGAGCAGAGAGCTCGCTTGAAGTGGGGCTCGATCCCAGGACCCTGGGATCATGACCTGAGCCGAAGGCAGAGGCTTTAACCCACTGAGCCACCCAGGCGCCCCCAAAATATATTTTTTTAACATTTAATATGTCTCAAGCACTGCTTGAGGCACCATGAATACAAAGATAATTAAGGTGCACGTTGGGTCCTCAAGAAGCTCATAGTCTAGTGGCAGAGACAGATGTACCAACTGAACCTTATAGTACAAAAATGAGTGTGTAATAATAAGGAAACATAGGCACATAATAAGGAAACATGGACATACATACAATAATGAGAGACGGACACACAGAAGGAGGATTTCTGGGTCAGAGAAAACTTCCTGAGGAAAGTTGTATCAGAGCTGAATCATGGGCTAGAGTTGAACTCCATCCTATAACAGGAAACCTTGAACATGAATTAAATAGGGGTGACAGGGTTATGTTTATACTTTAGATATATATATTTGTCAGCTATACGAAAACTATATACTAATGGGATAAGATGGCAAATCGTATAGAGGTAAGTGTAGTAAGGAATTTATTAAAATTTCCAATGAAGAAGCAGAAAAAGCCTACAACAAATACTGAGTAGGGAAAGGAAGAGAGAATAAGAGAGAAAGAGAGAGAGAGAGAACACATTAAAAAATATGTGAGCAAAAATTAGTAATTTGTAGGATAAAGTGATTTGTAGGAGGAGTAGAAAAATTCTAACATAACTCATAGATGTTCTAATTTGGTGATTCTTTAAAATTAATATATAAAGATGAATCTCTTCCCTCAAACAATCAGAGCCTCAGTGAGTGAAGTCAATTTCAGGTTCCCTTTTGGACCCATGACAATGCACCAGGTGATCTAGCAGGGACCCTGGGACATCAGTCTTGTGACAGTACTGTTCTAGTTGAGAGTCACAGGGGGAGGAGTCTCAAAAACATATAGTCCTCTGTTCCTCCCAATATACATTTCACACATGAAGGTGAAGCTGAACCTTTTTCTGGAAACACTGATAAAGAACAACACATTCTCTTGGTTTAAAAATGATGCCTGGGTTTCACTGTGGAGGGTCTGGCAGTAAATGAAGTTTTCGACACGTTGAATATGAGTTTTCCATGAGACATCTAGATGAAGACACCCAGGAGGCAGTTAGATTTCTCAAAAGAGAAGTCTGTGTCAGAGTGAAAGATTTGGGACTCATTAGCAAGAAGGTGATAGTTATAATAGTAAGAGTCTATTAAATTACGCAATTAGAGCATTTAAAATAAGTGCAGCGAGCTGAGAAAAGCAGCTCAATGGCATTCAAGGGACAGGCAGAGGAAGAGTATCTGGGGAGGCAATGAGGAGGAAGAGTCAGAAACAGGACCACTCCCAGCCCACACGGTACTCCTGTGTGAATTAGTAAAAAGATGCCTCTTCCTCAAGACTATTTACTCTTGTCTTTCAGAAAGTTGTCACAATAGACTGATTTTGTTAGATCAAAACATGTTACTGCCACCTGCTGGAGATTGCTCTAATAGAAGTGCCACTACTTATTTTTGACATGCACCTCTTTCCCTCAGATGTGTGATCTTGGGTAGCTTACAATCTGCACAACTGTATATGTACCCTCTTCAAGGAAGAGTAAACACCACGAACACCAAGGATGTAGGGCATTTTAAAGGCAGCAGGGAGTTTAGAGGAAAATAATCAATGAACCAACCATATCCCCTGGTTTGGGCAATTATGAGGTGACCTAGGTAAAAACCATAGAAGGAAAACTAGATAAGGTAGTTCATCTAGAAAGGACTGATAATGAACAGAAACAATGATATAAATAATCCTAATCCAGTGGAATTTGAATTTTCATAATAATAGTAATAGCAGGAGAATATTGAATAATTGTTTCATATCAGGCACTGTTTTAAGCACTTTTCAGGTATTACACTCACGTACTCATCATTTCAACTCTACAAGAAGGTCTTATTACCCCATTTTAAAGTTGATGACACTCGGGCTCACAGAAGGGGATGGACAAAGGCATAGAAAATGAAGGCGATATGGAGATGTGTATGGAGTGGGAACGAGATCAGTGCTATGAGCCTTAGTGGTCTTTCTCATTTCTGAGGAAAGCTCAAGATGAGTCATGTGAGGAAAGGTAGAGGGTAGTTTTCCCATAAGATCCAGTTTGGATTCAGAAGGCCAGAGTTCAAGGTGAAGCTACTCCATTTAATAACAAATTCATCTTGGCCAACTCTTAACATCTTAACAACTCCGGTTCCTCATCAGAAGAATGAAGACAACCACTGTCTACCCGTTTACAGACTTTTACAGGAATTGCTGCAAAGCAACAACAGTAGTCCTCACTCACATGCTCACGTGCAATGTCACCTTCCACTCCCCTGTGGAGAAGTAGTCTAGTACTCTACCTCTTTGAATCAGGGTAGTCCCTCTAGCGGCTTTCCCTAATGAGTACAGCAGGTGTGCTTACAACTGGCTACCATGGAGTAAATGCCCTGAAGAAGGGGAGGAGAGGAGAAGTGAGGAGAGAAATCTGGCAGCACATGCGATATGCAAGTGAAGAATTCTTGCAGCTTCCAGCCAAGTCTCGTGGAATGCTCCCTTTCAGAAACACCACTGTGCTTTGAAAAGCTCAAACCACTTGGACAGATCGTTTGTGGGTGCTTCATTCTATAGTCCCAACTGATTTCCCAAGTGAAAGGAGCATCAAAACCTCAGGGTGTGTGAGCCACTTTGGCTGTTCAGTCCTGTAGAGCCTTCAGATAACTATGAACTATGGCCCTAGCTCACATTAGATGGAAACTGCAGGGAAGATCCCCAGGAAGAACTGTCCAGTTGAGTCAAGGCAACCCACACAACCAGGAGAAATACAAATAAATTGTATTAGGTCACTAAATTTTGGGAGTGACTTGTTATGTAATTAAAAAATAGCCAGAAAATATTATCCTTACACAGTTCATATCCTATTGTTCAGCTTGTGTGGTCCTCATTTTTTTACTCGGACATAAGAAAATGAAGAAAAAATATTCCTTGAAGAAACCATAAAGGATAGCATTTCTTTCTTTTCTCTTTCCTTTCTTCCTTCCTCCCTTTCTTTCTTTCAATATTTACATATTTATTTGAGAGAAAGAGAGAACACGAGGGAGGGGCAATGGGATAGGGAGCAGACTCCCTGTTAAGCACAGAACTAGACATGGGGTTCCATCCCAGGACTCTGAAATCTTGACCTGAGCCAAAATCAAAAGTTGGCCGCTTAACTGACTGAGCCACCCAGGTGCCCCAAGGCAGGCATTTCTTTAATGTTACTTTGTGGCGATTGCTCTGCTCTACGTACATCATTTTTATTTAATACTTCTAACTGTACCTTGAGGCAGTTACCTCCGTTTTATAGTGAAGAAACTAAGGTTGGAGAGCTTAAGTGACTTGCCAAAGGCCATATAATAGAAAAAGATAAACCTAGGTCTCAAAAGCTGGCCTGGCTCTAAATCAGTATTTTTCATTGCCACATCAGTGTGTCTTGCTAGTGTAATTTATTGATTTATCTAGTGTAATTTGTCCTGAAAACTGAAGTAATATGGGTTAAAATTGGATGGCAGGTGAAGTATCAGCTCCGTAACTGTTGTAAGTGTGTCTTCTTCCTCTTCATAACTCTCAGCATTATGCCTTATACACAGTGAGCATTTAAGAAACATTGAGCTAAATTTTCAAAATCTCATGACATTTTATATTTGCATAGCATCCAGGACCAGAAGCAAGGAAATAGGCCAATACAATAACTAGATTGGGAGATCATAATGATTGTCACAAATATGATCACACTCTAGGTGCATGTCACCCAAGAAGGGGCAAGAGAAACCACTCCCTCATTTTAACCACACTTGATAAAGAATTTTGATGTGGGGTTTAGCTGCTGGGTTAACTGGGTGGCCTCATTTCCCAGGAACTTCTCAATAACTTGACATTTAGAACCTTTTAGCCTGGCTCTGCCAGGTCCCACTGGTGTGAGGGACCATCCCTCTGGCTGTTCTCAAACAACACCTAGTGTTTCCTGAATCATCTCTGCACTTTCTGTTCCTCCTGTGCTCATGTGTACTTGTCTAAAGAGCACTCTCCAATGACCCCACTTGCCATGATTTTCTACAGAAATTACCACTGTCTTTTCCCATGAGGCTCAAGGGCCACTTGCTTTAGGAAGCCTGCCCGTAATGCCACAGCTAAGAGTAATCAACCCCTCCTATGTCAAAACTCCTCAAGCATTTGCAGGCTCCTTAGCGCAGTTTTTCCATTCTGCTTTGTATTCTAGTCATTTTTGACACATCTTGTTTTTCCCATTACACTGTCAGCTCATTAAGGACATGCTTTATTCATCTTTATATCCCACAAGGAATCTAACATATTGCTTTCCTTGAACACTGCAGATACTTACTAAATGTTTGTTGAATGGACTCAAGTAACTTGGATTCTATATTCACATAAAGCATTCAGAAGAAAATACAATCTAAAAATGTCCAAAGATGGGGAAGACATGTCTCAAAGAGTGAAAGGGGCAGACATAAAGGAAACAGGCTAACTCCCTTGGGTAGAGAAGGAAAACAAAATTTACACATGATGAACCGAAACTTTACTGCCAATACTTTTAAATGTCCCTTCAGATAGAACTTAGCACCTGAAATACAAAATAACTACCGTAATTTTTAAATGTTTAAACAAACAAAAATCCATGATATACAGGAGAAATAATAGGAATACTAAAGTTATCTATAAATGAGAAAAATATGCATTTTTTGTAAAGCATTATACAGCAATTCCTTTTTTTAAAAATACTGATTCATTAGTTCTCATGATATTTCTATTACCCCTTCCAGAATGGGTTTAAATATTGAATAAAAAATAGAAGCTACCATTTTCTAGGGAAGAAAATATATCAACAATTTTTATGATTTTCATATTGCTTTTATCAATCCTTATTTACTCTGTGGCCATAAAATCAACACCATACATGTCCCTCCAAGAGGCACTTTCCCCAAGTAGTTTCCTGTTTCTATTGCCACGTGCTCAGCATATCCAGCCATGTTAATTAATTCATTTCACTTACTACTGTAATGCACTGAATGGTGTGTCTCTCCCTAAATTTGTATATTGGAGCTCTAATACCAGGAACCTGAGAACGTGACTGTATTTGGAAATAGGACCTTTAAAGAAGTGATTAAGTTGAAACAAGGCGATTTCAGCAGGCCTAATCCAATCTGACTGGTATCCTTACAAGAGGAAATTGAGACACACAAAGAGATGCCAGGGGAGCACGTGCACAGAGGGATGACCATGCGAAGGGGTAGCAAGCCAGTGGCCATCTTCAGGCCAACGAGAGAGGCCTCAGAGGAAACCAGTGCTGCTGATACACTGATCTTGGACTTGTGGACTTCAGAACCGTGAGAAAATAAACTCTTCTTAAAACCCACTCACTGGTGGTATTTTGTTATGGCAGCCTCACCAAACTAATATGCTCCACTCAGACTGGAGGGACGAATGATATAAACCAGCATGGAATATATCTACTAAATTATAAGTTCCTTAGTAGCTTTAAATCAATAGATATATTTAACTGATTGTATCTCATCGGCAAGACTAAAAACTCCTTGCTAACTGCTACTGATTCTGCTGCACATTACTAGATGAAAATAACAAAACAACAAAATCAAAGTGGTTGCACACTCATATGAATACACATTTGTCCCACCATGTTTATTCTGCATTGGGTTTAAGGCTCACATGTGCTAAAAGGTGTGCAGGCTGTAGATTCTGAGACAAAGCCACAGGCAAAGGTAGCCTAGCTATTTTATAACCTCCTGATCAAAGTGAGATACAGTCTTACAATGCTGAATTTTTCAAACACATTCTCACTGTAACTCTGCCTGCATTCTAGTCAACTTTATTAAATTTTGACAGACTTTTAGGTACTCAGGTGAAATGAATACAAGTACCATCTGGCCCTTGACAAGCCAGCACAAATTAAGGCACAGTGTCCCATAGAATTTCCTGGCGTAAAGACCGAAAACAAAAAAAGTATGAATGCATAAATAGCATTGACCATCAAGATCATTCTATGTTTTATTTTGTGTTACATTTAATTTCTTGTCATTTAATTCTCGACTCACCACTTAAGGTCATTCTTCACCCGACTTTGGTTCCGGAATGATATAAAGACATCCTGAATTTTATCACTCTGGCATACGATCCCTAAACCTGAGATGTGCACTACAATCCACACCCCCACCCCACCCCATCATTTCTTCTGTAGGACTCTTAGAATGGATGCCATAGTCCTCAGGAACCAGGCTACATCTCCTCTGTCTTGGACCTTTCCCACATAGGAAAGGGGGTTAGGGATGGAGAAGGCATGCACTCAAAAATGTTCTCACAATAAGACAGTTTCTTGAGTTTCTTCAGATCATCCAGTTTGATGCACCAATCAATCCTTACGATATTGTCAAGGCATTTGATAGACATATTATTTTTAAAAAAGAGCCTTTTGCTCGCAAATGCAGCTACTGGGCAGCCATGTGGCTGCAGACTCCGGGGAACTCAGCCACAGGGACCTCTGATCCCCACAGAGGCAGAACCAGGGGCTTTCAGAGGATGTTCTCTGGTGCCAGTGCCATAGCCAGGGAGGCCAGTGAGCCCAGACATCCAGGCCAACACCGTCATACAAACCTCACTTCTGGGGCTGGAAACAATGTCACTATTATCTATGGGAAGTCCTTCAACCCTTCAGACTCCTGTTACCCTATTTCCCTGCAGAACGAGCCTGTTCCTCCTCACTTTTAGAATGTGCAGGAGGGTTAAAACCATTCAGCGCATGGTCACCTGCAAAACCTTGTAGTGTGTCCTTTATGGTGAGATGTCATCATCTCTATTTCCTAGGTCGAGGATATTAAAGGCAAAGGTGTCATAATTAGCGTCCAGGTTCACAACCCATTTTTAGTTGGGTCCAAAATTATAATTTATACGTCCTAATTTTTTGAAAGAAGATTTTCTGCATGTGTGCATGCAACATTATTTAATAATCTCAGAAGAAAAACTTAAAGGAGAAGAAAAGCTGATTCAAGTCACATGTGCACATTCCCTAATTTCTTTAGATTAACTGGTCTCATTTAGAAGCTGGGCATGTACACCATCATTTTGCTATCTGCTCTTGACCTAACAGAAAGAATGCTGCAAAACTGAAAGAGGTATGTTTCCAAGTTCACTGAGGTTTCCCATGTACGAAGATAAATCACGTTGCTATTTGAGCTTTGAGTGGCTGAGTGTATCGTTATGCTCTTTTGTTTTTCACTTCTTCAGAAATCACGTTCCTCTGACTTGCTGTGTGCCAAAGAAAGCCTGTGCCATTTTATGCTCAGGGAGAACTGAACACAAATTCCCCATGAGATGCAGATTTTTACTGCTCTGTGCTCTTATTTTCATGCTGGCATCACAATTGGACAGTTAATTTTCCATATAAAGCAGAAATAATGCCTTCTTTCCCTCCTCAGTCAAGAATAAAATCTGCAACTTGCCCTACTCACTCCCATTTTCTTAAATAGGGCCCTAAAGTATTTTATGATTATCTTTATTAGTTGGAGACTATATCCAGGCTTGAAATAATTCTAATGAAAAGAAAACTTCTATTAAAATATTCTAACTAGTTTCAATTGACCATATTACTGGCAATGGAAAAAATCCCTAATGGCTGAACCTTTTAAAGCTAATCTACTTTAACACATTTTCAAACTGATGTGCCATTTGAGATTTAGGTGTTAGCTTGCAAAGTGTTTTCTTTTCCTATTCTTACACTCATTTGTTATTTCATTTCCCCTTAACTTTTTGAAAATGAGATAACCCAGTGATACTCCCTAGAGTGGCATGAATGAGTTAAAAACAAATTTCTGCATTCAAGCTCTCATACTAAAGTAAAGTGAAAAATGTGTATTTGTGTGGGTGGTGATCTAACAATTCTCACACTGACTCAGTTCTGTTTATCTGAGGATTACAGGTAAAACATTCATTTTTTTATGAAAAAATTCACATAATTGTGCTGAGTCGGGGTGACATATTAGCAAATGTGTGGAAGTCAGTCAGACCTGGGTTTAAATCCCACGTTCACCACTTTCCACTTAGTGAACTTGAGAAAATTACTTCATTTCTGTCAGCTTCTATTTCTTCATCTGTAATATTATGATAATATCACTCACTTTGCCATACTAAATATGGCATTTGGTACAGTAGGCATTCAATACTTGATGGCTACTCCATCGACATTTCAATACAAAATTGTAACAATTACCAGTGAAATGCGAAGCAGAAAACTAAATCTTCTAAATTCAAAGAGACACTTAAGAGATTTCTTGAGGATTTTATTTGATTTCTGGCTGTGAACTCTCTTCTGACACTAAATTGAATATCCAAGAAAAATGTGATCCTTATAAGGTATATATATTTATATTCATGGGCTAATTATGCCATGTTGAGATTTTGTAAGAAAAGAGCCTGATATACATGCTTTTATAAAACTTTTGGCTGTCCATATTTTACAGAAGACAGAGTCTTCTAATTATCAAAAAAAAAAAAAAAAGAGATGGGTTTTTATCTTCTTTCATTTCTTAAGAGCAATTGGAAACTTAAATATAAACTCCCTTTAACTCTTTTTCTTTACTGTAAAATGAGGGCAATGAGTATCATTACCTGCTGTAGTAATAATGAGAATAATTACTTAAAACAACATTTATAAAATGCCTTACATGCCTTGGAGGCAGTGTGCTCTCATTCAGAGTTAGAATTGTACTGAATCAAGGCATAGAAATTTTGAGACTCATGAAATAAAGTATTGCCCACTCTAACACAGTTATTTGCTGTTCTTAGGAAACATAACACTCAGCACCAAGGAGGAACAGATGGCAGAGAAAGCTTTCTGAAGTCCTTCCCTCCTTGGGGACTGTGCTCTCTGCTAGAAATAACAATGTGGAGCTCGAGGAAGCCAGATATGGCCCCTGAGAGAAAGGGTTCATGGAGTGGCACTGAAGAAGTACAGAAAGGACCTCATCTTTTCTAAAGCTTTTCCTGAGAGAGTTCCTGTTTCCACATTACTGGACTACAGATGGTCACAAAATGTCAAGGGAAATCAGCCCCACAGCGACTGAGGTAAATCCTTTTAAAGGCTCAGTAGAAAGTGAAAAGCACCCTAGCACTCAATGATTTCTCATTTCCCAGAAACTCATTTTATAAATCCCCATGAACAATACGACCAGCTATTTTAAATATAGTAGCACAGAATGGGAGGCTCTGAGTGGATTATCCATATCACGTCTTTATGATGCTGAAAGAGAACACAGGGCTCTTATAGGCCAATTAGATCAGTACTTTGCATGGGTGACAGACTGATGTTTAACATTTACAGCAATGTGGGAGAGAAGAGAAACAAAATTGTCCTATAAATAAACTGCTGAACTTTAGCATGTGCCATATTAAGAAATTTTCAATCTTCTTAACTCTGAACCTGTGTGCTTTGAATTGTAATGATTTCTGTAGACATTGCAACAATTGTGGGCATCATAACCATAATACATTTGTTCACTCAGCAAATATTATTGGGCACCTAACAAATGCCAGAACTTTGTCAAATACTGAGATTTTACAAAGAACAGTCAAGAGCTTGTCCTTCAAGAGCTCACAGCCTGGCAAAAGCACCAATGGGCCAGGGCAATGGTCCGCGGACACAGTGAGTCATAAGTGTTGAACTCTGCAAGTGGGCAACGTATACTCCACCTTCATTCTGTTTCAACAGAGAAAGGGTGCAAGTCCAAACACTGCAGCAAAAAACAAAAAACAAAAAACAAAAAACCCACCAAAAACCATGAGTTTTTCACTTAGGAAAAAGCATCATTGTTACGACTACCATCTATCATATGCATTTAGAAATGAGGCCATGGAGACTACTTAGTCTCACATCAAGAGTTGAAAGAGTCATTTGTCATTGGGTTTTTGCTTTCAAAAGTGGTTCTTGTTTAGGAAATCACACTTGTGGGGTGCCTGGCTGGCTCAGTCAACAGATCATGCGAATTTCAATCTCAGGCAATGAGTTCAAGCCCTTTGTTGGGCATGGAGCTTATTTAATTTAAAAAAATTAAAAATTAAATTGTTCAAAATAAAAAAAACAAAAGAAAAGAAATCACATTTGTAAATGGAGAACACCTAAGAAACTAAGTTAAACAGGGTGAATTTAACAACTAATATTCTATGAAGACCGTTAAATTTACCTTAAAATGTTCTTTCTGTCCGTGCACATAGGAAATTAGAGAGGTGACTCTATTTGACCCAATTAAAATTTTGCTCCATTTCAAAGAAACTGTATCTGCTTTCGCACTGAGATGAAACAAAACAGCCATGATTTTTTTCCTCCAAATCTATGAACTTGCATCAACAGTCCACCCTTGTTTCTTTCCTATAGATGATAGCATCCTTTTCTCTAAGGTCATTTCTCTCACAGGCACTCTTATTAGCACACCTTCTGCCACTGTTCATCTTTGGCTTTTGTAGGACTCTATTCTATACAAATTAAATCAGAATCCCTCAGTATGGAATCAGGGTTTAACTACTTTTTAAAACCTGGGTAGCTCAGTCAGTCAGGCACCTGCCTTCGGCTCAGGTCATGATTCCAGGGTTCTGGGATCGAGTCCTACATCTGGCTCCTTGCTCAGTGGGGAGCCTGCTCCTCCCTCCGCTTGCCTCTCCTTCTCTGCCTGCTGCTCCACATGCTTGTGCTCTCTCTCTCTCTCTCTGACAAATAAATAAATAAAATCTTCAAAAAAAATTTTTAGGAGATTCCAATGTGCAGCCAAGTTCAGAACACTGTCCTCTTGTTATCTCGGGCATCTTACTTTATAGTTATCTGGCATTTCTAATGTATCTTATCAAAAAAATTATCTAAGAGGTAAAATCAGTGTGGAATGCATTTAATCCACCTTGTGCCTTTACTACTCATCAAAAGTCCAAAGACCGGGACGCCTGGGTGGCTCAGTTGGTTAAGCAGCTGCCTTCGGCTCAGGTCATGATCCCAGCATCCTGGGATCGAGTCCCACATCGGGCTCTTTGCTGGGCTGGGAGCCTGCTTCTCCCTCTGCCTCTGCCTGCCATTCTGTCTGCCTGTGCTCACTCTCTCCCCCTCTCTCTCTCTGATAAATAAATAAAAAAAAATCTTTAAAAAAAAAAGTCCAAAGACCAAGATTTAGAGACATATCTTAATATGTGTATTTTTGTTGGATAGAGATGCAAATAATTTCTGGCTGGTAGAACAGATAACCATAGGGATTTCTGGCCTATTGCACATAAACAAGTTTTACATCTAACCTAGTAATCTTATCCTAACGCATTTTTGTTGTATTGCTTCTAAATATCTTAGCTTCTTGGATGGCGCAGGAACAGGTCATAATATCTCACTGCTGTCTTTATTAATTAATGAGTTATATAAAAATTTTTGACTTCATGTTTTCATTTGTTATGATTTTGTCTTTTTAAAAATTATATTTTAAATACTTATAATTTCTCTCCAGTTTTTAGATTCTTCCCAGAGAACATTCCAACAGGGTAATGTTTATCTAATGTTAAAATTTAAATAAGAAAACCCCAATCATCTCCTGGTTTTTTTTTTTTTTTGTTTTGTTTTTTTGTTTTTGTTTTTTTTTTTGGTTCTCAAATACAATTTTTTTTATTACGTTCAATTAGTCAGCATATAATACATCATTATTTTTTGACATAGTGTCCTGGTTCTTTTTTAAGATCTCTCTATCTTATTCCTCCTCTGTAAAAGCCCTTGAAAGAACTGTCTACTGCCACAACCTCCCTGTCATTACTTCTCATTTGCACCTCAGTCCTCCCCAATTCAGCCTCTGCTTCTACTGATTCATAGTATTGATCTTCCCATGGTGTCAATCCCATCAGTATCCTCCTTGCTGTTTAAATCAATGGACATGTCTCAGTCTTTAACTCACTTAACACTCTGGGGTCTTTCTTACTTTTGAAATTATCTTCTTCCCTGGGCTTTTCTGACACTGTACTCTTGATTTTTCTCCTATCTCTCTGGCCACGCTGTCTGATTTCTTTCTTGTTCCATCATAGCTCTCTTCTCTCTAAACATATAAGTAATCTCATCTTTGTGATTTCCATCTATGTATTTGTAACTCCTTATCAACCTTGTGGACATCAGTCGGATAAGAAAGAAATATTCTATGTTCATCTTTTCTTACATAATATGACAGTTTAAATGAAAGGTACTAACTCCTTGAAATTCACTAAATACCTAATCTACCCAGCATGAAATATATATGTTTTTCATGACTCTGTACTTATTAAGGAAATTGAATTTGTAATTCAAAAATCCTCCCAAAGAAATATGTAAATTCAAAATGGTTTCACTGAAGAATTTTACCAAATGTTTCTATAAGAATTAGTACAAATCATACAGTATCTCTTCTAGAAAGTAAAAGAGAAGGGAACATTTCTCAATTCATTTTATGAAGCTGTTACTATAGTGACATCAAAACCAGACAAAGGTAGTAACAAGAAAAACAAAACAAAACAACTGCAAACCAACAATCCTCATAAATACGATTTATCAAAATTCCTGAAATATTTTCAAATACAATTTATTGTAAATAGAAGAATTTTATATCACAAACAAGTGAAGTTTATTACAGGGATGCAAGGTTGATTTGGTATTCTAAAATCAATCTATGAAACCTACCATATTAATAGGTAGAAGAAGAAAAATCTTAGAATCATAAGATTTAAAGCAGAAAAGTTTTTGACAAAATTAAGCATGAATTCATGCTTAAAAATCTTAAGAAGTAAATATAAAGTGGGAACTTCCCCAACTTGATAAAAAGCATCTATGAAAAACCTAGAACTGACATGAAACTAATGGTGAACACAGTAATGATGTTTACTATCACTGGCCTGACTCAAGATAATACTAGAAATTATAGCCAATACAAAAGGCAAATAAAGGAAATAGAAGCATACACATCGGAAAGGGAAAAATAAAACTGTTCTTATTTGCGGATGACATGGTTGTCTACATAATATATCCCCAGTTACCTACCAAAAATCTCTCAGAATTAGAAAGTGAGTTCAGCAAAGTCACAGTATATGAGATACACATGCACAAAAATATTGAATTTATTTATACTAGCAATGAACACTTGGACAATAAAAAAAAGAGTAGATTTATAATTGTTCAAAAATGAAATATTCAGGTATAAATGTAACAAACTACATGCAGTACTTAGACACTTAAAACTACAAAACACTGATGAAAGAGCTAAAAGAAGAGCTAAGTAAATGGAAAGACATATTGTGCTCAGAATTTAGAAGACTTAGCCAAGATGCCAGTTCTGCTTAAAATAATGGACAGGTTTAACAAATTTCCTATGAAAATAGAGCATTTTTTGTAGTTATAGACAAGATTATTCTTGGGTAGGGAAATAAAAGAAATCAGAATAGCTAAAGCAATTTTGTTAAAAAAAAAAAAAAAGTGGGGCCAAGCAATCGACCTGATTTTAAGAGTTATTATACAGCTACAGTAATCAATACAGTTAGACACACAGATTTATGGAACAGAGTATACAACTAGAAAAAGGTTCATACAAACATGCCCACATAATTTTTGACAAAAGTCCAAAAGCAATTTAATGGAGGAAGGATAGCTTTTAGCTTTTTCAACAATTACTGGAGCCAACTGGATGTCAGTAGGCAAAAACGAAGAAATGAACAACAATAAAAACCCCAAGGTAAACCTCACACCTTACATGAAAATTAAATCAAAACGAATCATGGACTTAAATGTAAAATGTACAATCTATAAGACATTTAGGAAAAAATATAGGGCACCCCTGGGGCTAATAATACATTATATGTTAATTAAAAAAAAGAAAAAAAATAGGGGAAATTCTTTAGGATCTAGAATTAGTTGAAGAGTCCTTAGACTTGTCACAAAATAATGAACCACACAAGAAACTCTGATAAGTTAGACTATATCAATATTAAAAACTTTTGTTCAACTAAAGACCTTGTTAGGAGGGTGAAAAGACAAGCAACAGATGGAAGAAAACATTTGCAAATCGCATGCCAAGCGACTAGTATCTAATATATAAAGAACTCTTTAAATCCAACAGCAATTAAAAAAAATACCCAAAATTCAGTGAGAAAATGGGTGAAAGTCACAAAGAGCTATTTCACCTCAGAAAATATACAGATGGTAACAAGTACATGAAAATATGTTCAATGTCATTAGCCATCAGGGAACTGTAAGCCAAAACTCCTTAACTATCACAACCCATTATCAGAAGGGTCAAAATAAAGATAGTATTAACAGCAAAAGGGCAGGCAAGGATGTAAAAAAACTGGATCCTTTATACATTGTTAGTGGGAATAAAATAGTGCAACCATTCTCAAAAATATTTGTCAGGTGTGGTTTTTTTGTTTTGTTTTGTTTTTTCCCCCATATGAAACTACCATACAACCCAACATTTGCACTTTTGGACATTTGTCCTAGAAAAATTAAAATATATGTTCACACAAGAACCTGCACATGAAATGTTTGTAGTGCCTGTATTTGTAATAGGCCAACACTGCAATCAACACACATCCTTTAACTTGTGAATGGTTAAACAAACAGGTAGATCCACATCATGGAACAGTTTTCAGCAATAAAAAGAAACAAACTATTTACACATATATTCAATAACTTGAATGGATCACCAGAAAGTTATGCTGAATGAAAAAGCCAATTGCAGGTTACAAACTGCATGATTCCTTTTATAGAACATTCCTGAAATGACATTATAGAAATGGAGAAAAGATCAGTATTAGTCAAGGACTGAGGAGGTAGAAGTAGATGTGACTATGAATAGGAAGGATCTATGTAGTGAAGGTGATAATTTGTATCTTTTGCCAATGTGAATAACCCGGTTGTGATATTGTACTAGAGTCTTTGCAAGATTTCACTGTTAGGGTGAAACACGGTAAAGGGTGAGAAGGTTCTCTAGGATTTCTTCCAAATGTGTATAAATTTATAATTTTCTCAAAATAAAGCCTAATTAAAAATGAATTTACTAAATCATTTGTGGTAATTAGTTATTAATAAAATGTAGATTTTGCTAAGAGTCTATTTGCTCCTCCTTCTCTTTTTGTCCTTTTGTTCATTTGTTTTATTTCTTAAATTCCACATATGAGTGAAATCATATGGTATTTGTCTTTCTCTGACTGATTTATTTCATGTAGCATAATAGTTTCTAGTTCCATCCATGGTGTTGCAAATGACAAGATTTCATTCTTTTTCATGGTTGAGTAATATCCCTTAGTGGTTTTATATATATATATATATATATATATATATATATATATATATATATGGCTGTCTTCTTCCCATTGCATATTCTTTCCTGCTGTGTCAAACATCAATTGACCATACAGTCATGGATTCATTTCTACATTTTTCTATCCTGTCCTACTGACCTATGGGCCTGTAACATACTGTCTTGATCACTACAGCTTTGTTACACAACTGGAAATCCAGAGTTGTGATGCCTCCAACTTTGCTTTTCTTTTTCAAGGCTGTTTTGGCTCTTCTGGTATTCTTGTATCAATGCGGTGCATCACATTGATTGATTTGCAGATTGAGCCCCTTTGGCATCCCAGGAATAAATCCCACTTAATCCTTGTGAATGATTCTTTTCATGTGTTGTTGGATTTGGTTTGCTGGTATTTTTTGAAAATTCTGCATCCACGTTCATCAGGGATATTAGCCTATAGTTCCTTTTTAAGTGGAGTCTTTATCTGGTTTTGGTATCAGGGTAATGCTAGCCTCCCAGAATGAATTTTTGAGTTTTCTTTCCATTTATACTTTTTGGAATAGTTGGGAAGAATAGGTATCAAACTTTAAACGTTTGGTGGAATTCACCTGTGAAGCCATCTGGCCCTGGACTTTGGTGTGTTGGGAGTTTTTTGATAACTGATTGCTGGTTTTCAATCTTGCTTTTGGTTTTGTTCCCGTTTCAGTTTTTGTAGTTTATATGTTTGTTGGAATTTATCCATTTCTTCTAGGGTGTCCAATTTGTTGGCATATAGTTTTTCATAATATTCTCTTACATTCTCTTGTTTGTATTTCTGTGGTGTTGGTTTTGATTTCTCCTCTCTCTTTTTCTGTGATTTTATTTACTTTGGGTCTTTTCTCTTTTCTTTTTGATAAGCCTGGCTAGAGGTTTATCCCTTTTATTAATTTTTTTCAAAGAATAAGCTCCTGGTGTTATTGACCTGTTCTAGTGATCTTTTTCCCCCCAGTTGCTTTGGCTGGTTTTATGTGTCTTTGTTTCTTAGTATTTTTCTAGCTCCTTTGCGTGTAAGGTTAGGTAATTTATTTAGGATTTTTTTTGCTTCTTGAGATAGGCCTATATTGCTATATGCTTCCCTCTTAGGACTGCTTTTGCTGCATCCCAACGGTTTGACACTGTTGTGTTTTCAATTTCATTTCTTTCTAGGTATTTTTAATTTCTTTGATTTCCCAGTTGACTCATTCATCATTTAGTAGCGTGTTATTTAACCTGCATGTATTTGTGTTCTTTCCAACTTAACTATAGAGAACAAACAAATGGTTACCAGAGGGGAGGTTGGTGGGAGGACTGGTAAAATAAGTGGTAAGATTAAGGAGTGCACTTACTGTGATGAGCACAGGGTTTTGTGTGGAAATGATAATCACTCTATTGTACACGTGAAACTAATATTACACTGTATGTTAATTAACTGGAGTTTAAATTTAAAAAAGACAAAACAATAGTGATGCATTTGAAATGAACCTTGTATAGATCATGTATTGCTCATCAAATATATTTCCCTAATTAAAATAATTTAATTTTTAAAAAAGTAGATTTTGCTATTCAAATATATTAACATTTCATAGATCAATTTAGCAAAAAATAGTTGAGGAACTTACTTTTACAGTTAGTAAACAGTTATAGTGGATGATTTCATCATTTGGACTATAGGTTTAAATGAGCTAAAAGGTAGGTGCAGAATAAGGACAATTGAACGTTATTATAAAGAGGCATTTTGAGTGATCAAGAAAGCCAATTGAAGGTAGCTGTGCTGCTATAAATCCATCATGACTATGACTGTGGGTCAACTGACTTGATTCATACATATGCCTAACACTACTGATAACAAAAACTCAATTTCAAGTAGGAAGAAATAAAATAAGCAACACTAAAATAAAACCACAAAAACACAGTATTTACCCAGCAGTTACTTAATTGGCAACTACAATTATTAAGAACTCAGAAAGGCACATAAAAACAAATAAATATTTCTAAGAAACTGAGAAATGTCACTAAGTTCAAACAATATAGCACAGCATTTGATTCAGGTCATTACTTTATTCATTTAATTTTACTTCAGAAAAAAATTTCAAATAGCTTGGTTATTTGATGTGTTAGAAGTGGAAAATTAGAATCTGTAAGAGTATATAAATGTAAATTGAGAATATTCTGCAAGGATAGTGGCTATATTGGGGGAAGGAATAAAATTGTTATGTAGAGTTGGTAAAAGTGTGAAGGGGAACTTATAATTTTTATTCTATATGCACCGGTATTTTTTTTAAACTTTTTGCCAGGACATTTTTTCTTCACTAATTTTAAAATGAATGAAGTGGAAAATAAAAATGATACATGAAAAATACTCAGGTAAATTCTATAGCAAAAATTAAGATGATTATCAAAACAAGTAAAAATACTAAAAACTTTCATGAGAAAAACTATGAGAATAAATGACAATTTGTTTTAAGAACTAATCATAGAAGAGTATCATTTCATGTCAGCTGGTGGGCTGGTAACTTAGTTTTTGTTCTCATGCAAAATCCAAATGAACACTTTATAAGAGAAATTCTAAAGGATCCCTAACAATAGCTATAGCATTCAAGGTTTTACTAGGAGTATAGGCTGGCCCAAAAGGGGAATACAGATGAGGGGAGAAAAACAATAATTTGTGCTAGTAATAATGCAGCAGCTTAACAGAGTCGAGTGATAAGGGTAGCTACATTTAAAGTTAGCTACATTTTGGCCTTGGCATTTAATTTTTTTTTTTCTTAAAAGTGAAGTCATAAGCATGAGTTTTTATATGGCTAGGCAAGGACACAGCTAGTGTTTGACACCATTTAGCTAAAGTGTTTTCTGACAAATGAATTTCTGTATTTCCTTAGGTATAACTATGTTATGAAAGGTTTCTATAGAACCAAAATATAAAGAGTAATCTGTTTTTCTACTCTGTAATAACATCTGGTCAAATAACAGCTTTCCTGTAGCCCAGAGCATTCTGTAATATTGGCTAAGTCTGTTTTCTGGCTTTGGGCAACATAAATTCCTGGAAGCAGCAGTGACTTCCTAAATCTCGAGATTTGTTGGAAAATCCTGTTTGGGTAAGAAATATAGAAAGATTTTACTGTGCAAATCCAGAAGAGGCCAATAGCACAGAGCAACTGCAAAGAAAAAAAGAAAAGCTAAAACAAGTTTTGTCTGTGATAGACCATTATCCTCTTCAGATAGCATAGCTAATGATTTTCAATTTGGAAAAGAAAAAAAAAAAAGCCAATTCTCCAAGTACTGTGCCAAAATAAGATACAATTCTTTCTTTGAAAGTAATAATAATAAAAAGTTAATCTGGTAGACTGCAGTAGGCAAAATCCAATGGGTATTATTCTTTTTATTTATAGGAATTAATCTTTTGTCTGACAGGCCAGTTATAAAAAATATATATATATTGAAATAAAATGGCTCAGGAGGTAAAGAATAAGACCTCAATCTCAAAGGAAAAAATAATTCACTTGAAAACCAAATAGTGGCTGAGCACAAAATCTACTTAAACGAAGTCTGCTATATCCTGTGGAGAGACAGGAATTGGGGGTGGAGGGAATTTGACACTGTACATCAAGTCCAAACCAGAGAAGGTGTGTAATGAAAACTGAGTTGGTAGTCTCTTTGTCTTCCTGATTTTTCTGAAGACGGCTTTTTTTTTTTTAAAGGGAGATTAAAGGAGAGCATATATTACAAATTTATTCTATCTAAAAAACATTGGTATCTTCACCATTTTAAATGATAGATTTACAATGAAATTGTTCATAGTAATATATCTAGGTTAGTGATAGAGTAAGTGTAATTTTCACACATAGCATGTTTTCAAGCTTTAGCTCTAATTCTTAGCTATCTTGAAGCTAATTGCTTCTTTATAATGTTTATTTGTATGTTAAGTAGTTTATATGCACACCAGCATGCCTGCTATTGTAGTTATTTTTGACAGAAAGTGGTTCACACATTGCCATGTTAAGGTACATAAAGGTGGCCAGTGAAAAAGGATGATCTCAGTCTCAAAGGATTTCTCTGCGGTAGGATTCTGATTATTTCATCTAGCATCTATGCTTTGTTTTTTTGCTTTAAGATTTTATTTATTTATTTGACAGACAGAAATCATAAGTAGGCAGAGAGACAGGGAGGAAGCAGGCTCCCTGCTGAGTAGAGAGCCCAATGCAGGGCTTGATCCCGAGATTGTGACCTGAGCTGAAGGCAGAGGCTTTAACCCACTGAGCCACCCAGGTGCCCCTAGCAGCTACGCTTTGTAATGCCACTCCATGTCTCACAACTCTATTTCCACAATCTCTAGTTTGCTCCCTGTGAACTGGGGTCCTAGCTAATTCAATCAAACAGTTACCACCAAGGTTCAACAAGCTCTCCATTACTTCCCAACATGAGCAATTAAACCCTTCAGCTGAGTCAACTAATGAGCACTGGGACAACCTGGACACAGACTGTGAAATTCGCCTTGACCAGACAAGCATTCATTTTTAACTTCCAGAAATGCTGATACCACCCCTCTGCTTGTGTCCTGGAGGCACATTGACTCCCCTTCTTCCTACTCTGCTCCTCCCCAAACAACTCAAGTTTGAAAGGTAGCACATTATGGAGATTTAATAAGTGGTTTTTGAACGGATGGATGGATGTGTTATAGTCTATATAATCATATTTTGAAAGCTCTTGAATTGTGTCACTTTATTAACTTTTTTTGAGTTGAAATTACCTTGAGCATTTCATAAAAAAATTTGAATGGTACAAAAAAGTGTAAGAGTAAAAGGTAAGTCTCCATTTTTATCACAGAACTCAGAAACTACTCTCAAGTAAGTCTACTAATAGTTAATGCATATAAAAGTATCTATGTACATACTCAAATAATTTTGCCATACTTTTCAAATGAGATTAAACTCTTCACACAGTCCTTTTTAGTTAACAATGAAACATGTAAATTATTTATATTATCACATATAGACCTTCATGTTTTTCGCAACTAGATACCATTCTGATATGTGAAATGCATAATAGTTTTTAGTTGTACCTATAGAATTAGAATACAGGGAAGAAATGACTAAATCTCAGGTTTGCAAAATTACAAACTTGAAGAATCAGGGTTTTTTTCCTTAGCCTCCAAGTGACCTTGAAGTGACCTCAAGTGAGCCTCTAGGTAAAGATTAAAAAGAAAAAAAAAAAAAGAATGATGAACAAGTGTAAAAACAGAAAAGAAAAGTAGCACAAAAAGATCCTTTTTTATTTGAACTTGTAAGAAATAAACTTCTGCTTTATTTTCTCCATAACTTATTTTTCTTGCAAGGAATGAAGAGATGTGTTAAGACATGATGCTATCCAGGACAAGGGAGCAGGGAATTACCAATGATAGAAGGAGTAAGGGAAGGATAGAGGTCGGAAGATCAAAGTAGCACGCACAGATCTGACAAGAGGGAGCTCTTTGATTTCTCATCAACCAGTATCCTGAGTGATTATTGCAGGCAAGATACTTACTTGCTTTTAATCTAGAAAGACAAATGACAATTCGGCACAACATATGCTCAGTCCCAGGTGAGTGATTATAGACCGTAATTGCTAAAGGAGTCTGCTGAAAATATTAACACTACATGTAGCTTTCTTCTCAGGCCAAGGGAAAAGTACTATAGTTTTTACTGGTCTGTTTCCCTGGGGGATAGTTTAGAGCTACTAAATGGGAGAGCCTGTTCTCAGGATAATAATCTAAGCAGGCTAGCATCTCAGATATGGTTCAATAATTTTCATGCAACAATTGTGTTATTTATCATTCATATAAATCTTGAATTTAAGAGATTTTATGCACCTTGACAAAATATGAAATTTGAAAAAAATTCAAAGAAGTGACTGTTTCCTAAGGAAGTTTTTACAATTTACCATCTCAGTCATAACCAGAATTCTTTGCACAATATTTCATAGATTATATATGTTTGTAAACAAATATCTGACTCTACAGTTTTTTCCTCCTACTTTTACACTATGATGTAGTGGGAAAAGCATGGTTTGAAGAATCATATAAGCTTGGGTTCATATCTCATTTCAACTATTCACTGGCTGAATCATTTCTGTAAAGAGTCTCCTGATCTCAGTTCTCTATGGTGGTGAGGCATAAATGAGGTAATCTGTACAAGAATTTTATTGAATTAAAAAAAATATGCATTCATATATACATATCAATATGCATTTATTTAGATATGTAGTTATTAAATATATTTTACATATTATGTTGCTATATAAATTATATTTTCTTAGTATTATTTAATATATTGTTATATATCATGGCATTATGAAACTAATTAATATAATTAATTATACATATATATTACATCATTATTTCCAAGTGTTTAAGTTTAACAACTGTGGTACAAGTTAAAGCTAGGATACTATAGAATAAGAAATAAATTTTCATTTTTAGATCTATTTGCACAAATATGTTTTTCTTTAGCTTCCATTTTACAATCATGTTATCATAGAGCTTAATAAAGCATTTAGTTCTGGTTACTTCTCTAGGGAATATATATACCAGATTTTTAAATTTTAATTTGCTGCTACAGTCTTTTTATACTTCAATTAAAATTCACTATTCTTCACTATTCTTCACCTTCCAGATCAGTATCTGGTGTGTAATTTGCTTAAATCTCTTTCTACAACTCACAAATAATCATCAACATAATAATCATCCTGTAACTATGTTTTTTCTTATAGCCAATCCTTAGATAAACCACAATGGGTCCATGGCATTGGTATATTTAATTGTGTAATCTGTACATGACGTAGTCAAGAAGGCAAAAAAATTATTGAAGATAACTGTCAAGAATTATTATGTAGTCCAAGAAATACTGCTTGATTAGGCATGTTTTTTAGATTCAACATAGAAACTAAATCCAGAATGCAATCCAGGGACAAATCATAATAAATTGTAATGCCACAAAGAGAAAAATACTTTTCCTCAAAAAGCACATTATTTGATGGAATGTCTTTTATAAACTGCTTTTTTATTATTGGGCAATTCTGTGTGATTAAGATTAGAATATAATTGAGACATAGAAGTGCAATGATAAGGTCTTTCTTCAAGCATGAAAATATCACTTCCAGATGGAAAGTTAAGAAAACTTTGCTATTGTTATTGAAATCCACGATACTAAAAATTAAACATATCATAATATTATAGGATATGACCTATATATTACTCCAGAGAAAAAAATGTATAAAAAAATGAGATAATGAAGAGTGATATGAGGAATAGGCAATCACAGAGATGTTCTCTTTTATTTTTCTTTTTTTAAGATTTTATTTATTTTACAGAGAGAGACACAGTGAGAGAGGGAACACAGGCAGGGGGAGTAGGAGAGGGAGAAGCATGCTTCCTGCTGAGCATGGAGCTTGATCCCAGGTCCCTGGGATCATGACCTGAGCCCAAAGCAGATACTTAATGACTGAGTCACCCAGGCGCCCCTTGTAGAGATGTCCTAATCCAGAATTTACTTCCAGTGATGGTAGACTAATTGACTGAAAACTGGACCAATATTTAAAAGTTTTTGAAGGCACTGGAAAGCCAAGTAGTCTCTGTCTCAATTGCTAAACTCTGCAGCTGAAGAGCAAAATCACCAGCAGATAATATATAAATAAATGGGCATGGCTGTATTCCCATAAAATGCTATCTTTAAAAGAGTAGTTGTGGGTTAGGTTTGACTTGTGGGCTATAGTTTGCTGACCTCTATTCTATGACACATTTCCAGTAAAAAACAACACACACACACACACACACACAGGTCTACTTAAAAATGTCCTTCTTGGAGCACCTGGGTGGCTCAGTGGGTGAAGCATCTGCTTTTGGCTTAGATCATGGTGCCAGGGTCTTGGGATTGAGTTCCAGGTTGGAATCCCTGCCCAGTGGGGAGTCTGCTTCTCTCTCTCCCTCTGTCTCTCCCCCAAATCATGCTCTCACTCTCTCTCCCACTCTCTGTTTCTCAAAACAAGTAAATAAAATCTTTTTTTTTTTTAAAGAATGTCCTTCTTGAAGCAGAAGAAATTATTGATTCTATTAAAGCTTGATATTTGAGTACACATCTTTTTAGTATTCTTTGTGACATAATGGGAATCAAGCATAAAGCATTTTGCCTGCATGCTGAAGTAGGATGATTGTCTGGAGGAAAAGTATTTAGGTGATTGTATCATTTGGGAGATGAACTAATTGCTTCTTTATGGAATGCCATTGCTACTTGAAAAAACAATTAATGGATGAGCTACAGTTATTTAGATTTTGAAATTTGATAGTCTAGCCGATGAGAAATGAAGGGAAGTCTTATAATAGGTTTTGGGGAAAAATGCTTTGCTATAAAAAAAAGACACCTGTAAAAAAATAGTTGCTGTATTAAAAAAAAAATAGTTGCTCTTCCTCCACTGGACGTTATCCTCTCTGCATGTGATGCCCAGAACTATGATAACCATTTTGTAAGGTAGAAAGAGGCTTATCTGAAGACAAAGCCAATAGCATCCTAAGTGACATACTGCTAGTATTCTGAGATAGGATTATAGTATAAGGGTTACTACTCTACTTTTATCGGGTCATTAGTTTATTCATTTATTCACCAAGCATTTATTGAATGCTAATTATAGTCTAGGTGCGAAGGGAAAATGGCAGAATCTCCCACTTCCTAGAAATTCTAATACAAAAGATAGAGAACGAACTTATAATTAGATGCATGAGAAGAATTCAGAGTGCTGTGGAAGTGTGACCTAGTCTTGGGTGAAGGGAAGGCTTTTCTGAGAGAATGTAAACTATAAGCTAAACCTGAATGAAGAGCAAGTGTTGATTAGGATAAAAGATAGGAAAGGTTTCCAGAAAGAAAACAAATGCACTTAAATGATGAAAGAGCAGGGAATACATGCTATGAAGTTAAGAGAAGTCAATATGCAAAAAGAAAAGGGGTGGCAGCCATGGTGGCTAAAGAAGTGATTGGTCACCCTGAAATCTTATAATATTATGGACGTAATTAGAGATTTTGAACTTTATCCCAGAAGATAGATTTACTGATGGCTTAAAGTTGGACCTTAATATGGTCCAATTAGAATGTTTAAAAAAGGGGGGGGGTGCTAAGATGGTAGCCAAGTAGAAGGGGATTCTTTGAGTGGAGAGGATATATCAAAAGTGACAAAGACAAGAATGGAAGGGAGAAAATCTCCAGAAACAATGTCAAAATCAGTAATAAAATGGCTAAATACATATCTATGAATAATTACTCTGAATGTAAATGCACTAAGTATTCCAATTAAAAGACATAAAATATCAGAATGGATAAAAAAACAAGGCCCATCTATATGCTGCCTATAAAAGACTCATTTCAGACTTACAGACACTTGCAGATTGAAAGTGAGGGGATGGAGAAACATTTATCATGCTAGTGGGCATCAAAAGAAACCTAGAATACTTATATAGGACAAACTAGACTCTAAACTAAAGAATGTAACAAAAGATGAAGAAGGCCACTATATCATAATAAAGGGGACAATCCAACAAGAAGATCTAACAATTAGAAATATTTATGTGCCAACACAAGAGTAAATATATATACATACATACCTTTTTATATATATACATATGTGTGTGTGTGTGTGTGTGTGTATAAACACTCCACTTACATCTGTGGACAGATCATGTAAACAGGAAATCAAGAAGGAAACAATAGCTTTGAATGACATACTGGACCAGGTGGACTTAATAGATATATTCAGAACATTCATCTGAAAGCAGTAAAAAATACATTCTTTTTAGGTACACAAGGGATATTTTCTAGAATATATCACATACTAGGTCACAAATCAGGCCTTAACACATCCTGAAAGACTGAAATCTATTCATGTATATTTTTTTATCACAACAGTGTGAAGCTTGAAGTCAAAAACAAGAAAAAATTTGGAAAGACCACAAGGACATGGAAGTTGAAGAACACGGTACTAAACAATGAGTGAGTCAACTAGGAAATCAAAGAAATATAAAGATACATGGAAAGAAATTAAAATGAGAACACAACAGTCTCAAACCTTTAGGATGCAGCAAAAGCAGTCCTAAGAGAGAACCATATACCAATACATGCCTACCCCGAGAAACAAGAAAAATCCCGTATTACACCCAAAGGAACTAGAAAAAAGAACAAGAAACAAAGACACATAAAGCCAGCCAAAGGAAGAAATTAATAAAGATTAGAGCAGAAATAAATGATGTAGGAACTGGAAAAAAAAAAAAAAAAGATCACCAGGAGCTGATTCTTTGAAAAAACTTAATAAAAGTGATAAACCTCTAGCCAGGCTTATCAAGAAAAAAGACCCAAAGTAAATAAAATCACAAAAAAGAGAGAGGAGAAATCACAACCAACACCACAGAAATACAAACAATTGTAAGAGAATATTATGAAAAACTATATGCCAACAAATTGGACACCCTAGAAGAAATGGATAAATTCCTACAAACATATAAACTACAAAAACTGAAACAGGAACAAAACCAAAAGCAAGACTGAAAACCAGCAACCAGTAACCAAAAACTCCCAACACACCAAAGTCCAGGGCCAGATGGCTTCACAGGTGAATTCTACTAAACATTTAAAGTTTGATACCTATTCTTCCCAACTATTCCAAAAGATATAAATGGAAAGAAAACTTACAAATTTATTCTGGGAGGCTAGCATTACCCTAATACCAAAACCAGATAAAGATTCCACTTAAAAAGGGAACTATAGGCTAATATCCCTGATGAACATGGATGCAGAATTTTCAAAAAATACCAGCAAACCAAATCCAACAACACATGAAAAGAATCATTCACAAGGATTAAGTGGGAATTATTCCTGGGATGCCAAAGGGGCTCAATCTGCAAATCAATCAATGTGATGCACCGCATTGATACAAGAATACCAGAAGAGCCAAAACAGCCTTGAAAAAGAAAAGCAAAGTTGGAGGCATCACAACTCTGGATTTCCAGTTGTGTAACAAAGCTGTAGTGATCAAGACAGTATGTTACAGGCCCATAGGTCAGTAGGACAGGATAGAAAAATGCAGACTGAATCCATGACTGTATGGCCAATTAACGTTTGACACAGCAGGAAAGAATATGCAAGGGGAACAGTCTCTTCAACAAATGGTGTTGGGAAAACTGTATATCAACATGCAAAAGAACAAAACTGGACCACTTTCTCACACCAAACACAAAAATAAATTAAAAATGAGTTAAAGATGTAAATGTGAGACAGGAAACTATTAAAATCCTAGTGGAGAACACTCTTTGACATTGGCTATAGCAACTTCTTTCTAGGTATGTGTCCTAAGGAAAGGGAAACAAAAGCAAACATAAATTATTGGGACTACGTAAAAACAAAAACCTCTGCATTGTGAAGGAAAAAATCAACAAAACTAAAAAGCAATTTATAGAATGAAAAAAGATATTTGCAAATGACGTATTTGAGAAAGGGTTATTATCAAAAACATGTGAAAAAACTTTGGAATCTCAATATCCCCAAAGAAATAATTCAGTTAAAAAATGGGCAGAAGACATCCAGATGGCCAAGAGACACAGAAAAGATGCTCAGCTTCACTCATCAGGGAAATACAAATCAAAATGACAATGAGCTATCACTTCGCACCTGTCAGAATGGCTAAAATCAACAACACAAGAGACAACAGGTGTTGGTGAGGATGTGGAGAAAGAGGGACCCTCTTACACTGTTGGTGGGAATGCAAGCTGGTGCAGCCACTCTGAAAAACAGCATATAGTTTCCTCAAACTGTTAAAAATAGAACTACTCTATGATCTAGTAATTGCATTACTAGGTATTTACACAAAGAACACAAAAACACTATTTCAAAGAGATACATGTACCTTGATGTTTAAAGATTTTATTTTATTTATTTTTTTATTTGACAGACAGAGATCACAAGTAGGCAGAGAGGCAGGCAGAGAGAGGGGAGGAAGCAGGCTCCCTGCTGAGCATAGAGCCTGATGCGGGGCTTGATTCCAGGACCCTGGGATCATGACTCCAGCAGAAAGCAGAGGCTTTAACCCACTGAGCCACCCAGGTGCCCCCACCTTGATGTTTATATTAGCATTAACAACAATAGTTAAATTATGGAAGAGCCCAAATATTCATTGATAAATACATAAAACAATGTGGTGTATATACACAATGGAATATTATTCAGCCATAGAACAATGAAATTTTACCATTTTTAACAATGTGGATGGAGTTAAAGAGTATTGTACTAAGCAATATAAGTCAGTCGCAGAAAAATAAATACCATATGATTTCACTCATTTATGACGTCAAGAAAACAAAACATTAATCATAGGGGAAAAAAGAGGAAGACCAAGAAAGAGCTGTTAACTATAGACAAAACATAATGGTTACAGAGGGTTTGTGTGTAGGGGGATGGGGTGAATAGGTGATGGGGATTAAGGAGTATACTTGTTATGTGCACAGAGTCTTTTATGTAAGTGTTGCATTGCTAAATTGTATACCTGAAACTAATACTCCACAGTATGTTAACTCACTGGAATTTAAAGAAAATCTTAAAGAAAATCAACAGAAGAAAAAAATGAATATCCATTTAAAGATTGTTTAGGGCACAAAACCACCTTTACCTGAGACTGATGGATGGGTGCCATGTTTATTCTCACCAAAACAGAAGTGAGGGGTTTTATTTGATGAAGAGATCTCCAAACTGCAGGTTGGGAAGCATAAAACATAACCCTAACCCTAACCCTGACCCTAAAACTAACAATACCGCTAACTAGTGACACTTAACTCTACCTCTAACCCTAACTCTAACCCTATTCCTAACCTCTGGAGTAGTCTCTGAATTGCAGGATATGAGAAACAAACTCTCACCCCAACCCTAACGCTATCTTTAAACCTCATCCTAACCCACATTCTAACCTTAACACCAAAACACTAACCATAAGCCCCTAACCCTAACCCCAGCATAACCCTGACATGAAACTTATCCCTCAGGAGAGGATTCTGATCTAAAGGATAGTAAGCAAACACCCTCACCCTTATCTTAAACCTTATCTTAAACCCACGCCTAACCCTTATTCAACCCTTAAAATGAACCCTAATCCAAGAGCTGGAAAAAAATGAACATTTGTTATATATAAATAATGGAATATTAGTGAGAAAGAAGAATGAAATCTTGGAATTTGCACTGGCATGGCTGTAGGTAGAGAGTATTATTCCAGGTGAATACCTATTCCTAACCCAAACAATAACCCTAACTCCTAACAACTAACCCCTAACCCTAAACCAAACCATAACCTAAGCCCTAATCTCATCCCTCTGGAGAGGTCTCTGAAATGGAGGACATTAAGCACATACCATCACCTTAGCCTTAACACTAACCCCAATCCTTATTCTGGCCCTAAACCAAACCCTAATGCTACATGTGAGGGGAAACAATGATTTGGTATAAATATGCAATGGAATATTTCCTAGCTATAAAAAAGAATGAAATTTACTATTTGCGAAGAAGACTGCATGGGCCAGAGAGTATCATTCCAAGCAAAATAGGTTAGTCAGAGAAAGACAAATAACTTACGACTTCAGCTCATATATGAAATTTAAGAAACGAAATAAATCAGCAAACAGAAAAAAAAGAAACAGAGGCAAACCAAGAAAAGTCTTAACTTAAATAACACAGTTTTGGTTACCAGAGAGGAAGTGGTTGGGGGATGGGTTAAATAGGTGATGGGGATTAAGGGGTGCACGGGTGATGAGCACTGGATGTTGTATGGAAGTATTGTATTACTACATTGCACACTAGAATTTAATATTACTCTATAGGTTAACTAAGTGGAATTAAAATAAAAACCTTAAAAAAAAAGAGAGAGAGAGAAAGAGAGAGAGAGACTTCTGGCCATAGTGTGGAAAATGAATCCAGGACCTCAGGAAAAAGTCAGGAGAGAGATGACATGTCTTTCACTAGTGCAGTGGTAGTGGTGTTGAAAGACGGAAATGTAACCTAGGATACGTGTCAGTGAATGGGTGAACGTGAGGTGTGAACACCCAAAGGATACCTAAGAGATGGGTGGGATAAAGAATAGTAGGAATTTTTGACAGACTTCCTGTTTTGGGGTTGAGGCAGGAAGAGAGTATAACTAAAATGTTGTATAAGTCCCAGATAAACATTTCTCAAATTTTTGCCCAGTTTTACAGTTTGATAGTTCTATATATCCTAGATTCTGCCCATCTAAACCCGCTATTATTTCCAAAGGAAAAGTTTAAGATCCCTATTGCCAGAAACGTAATAGCTGCCCAGCGAAATATTCTCACATGATTTATATATTTTGATAGGCTTTTATGTGAATACATTTAATTGATTACAATACATGGTTAAATTGATATAACTGCATGATTCCACTAGTCCTAAATATTCTTTCTCACAGAAGACACCAAATTTGATATCCCTTCAGTATTTGTAAAAAATTTAAAAGGAAGTCATACATCAAAGCCAGCTATACATTTTCGTGTGCTTGTTTTTATTAAGTCTTGAATAGCTTCATTCTAGTCATAAGTTAAGGGATCTATATTTAAATAATTTCTGGCTTCCAACTCAGGTTTATCAATAAATTTACTCCTGAAACTAATATTACACTGTATGTTAACTGGAATTTAAATAAAATCTGAAGGAAAAAAAGGAAGAGAGGAAAATCTTCATTTTAGATAAATAACAAAAGATAACATAGATTTTCAGAAATTGAAAATGCTTTATGTAAGAACAGTCTTCAGCTCATCTATTTTCTTAATAAAAGACAATTTCTTATTGAAAGTAACCATGTAATATATATTTTGATTCCTTCTCATGGGAGGAATGAAGGTTCTTTGGCTCCTTTGGAAGCTATAATACTATGAAGTGATCTATGCAGTTGTTTCATTTAGCAATATAAATATATGTATACATTTTAAAAGTAGACTTAAAACAATTCTTCCAGTATTTCTTGGTCAAATCATTTTATTTTATTTTAATAAAAGATTTTATTTATTTATTTATGAGAGAGAGCAGGGGAGGGGCAGAAGGAGATGGAGAAGCTGATTTCCCTCTAAGCAGGGAGCCAGATGCTGGACTCAATCCCAGGACCTGGAGATCATGACCTGAGACCATGACACTTAACCAACTGAGCCACCTAGGATCCCTCATTTTATCACAGAAGTTATACAGATCAGAAAGTTGTTTCAAATCCTTCGAAGTTGCGGTGCCTGGGTGGCTCAGTTGGTTAAGCCATTGCCTTTGGCTTAGGCCATGATCCTGGGGTTCTGGAATCCAGCCCTGCATTGGGCTCCCTGCTCAGTGGGAAGCCTACTTCTCCTTCTCCCACTCGCTCTGCTTGTGTTCTCTCCCTCACTGGCTCTCTCTCTGTCAAATAAATGAATAAAATCTTAAAAAAAAAACCTTCAAATTTTTCATACCTAATATTTTGGAAATTATACAGTATTTCCTTAGTTCAATCTTAAACATCACATTTATGAAACTTCTATAAAAACATGGCTAAAAAAACAAACTGTGATCATGGAAATGTTATATTTCTCTCCAGAAATGGTTCTTTCATGTAAGGAAAGGTTCCTTTGGAATCTTTATTTACAGACAGAAATGCTCTTATTTCACAACTCCAAAGCACAAACTAACGTTCATACAGTAAACTAACTCATGAGTTAATTCATTTAGTCAAAAATATATTTTTGTTTCCAAACCTCTCTAGTGAGACGGAGCTGTTTCCACCTCTATTCCTTCTACCTCTTTGCTCTTCTCTTCATCCCCCAGAGGGTGAGTGGGACTGACTTTACTTCCGGTATTCCTCACCCTGCTCTGGCTCTTCCCGTTCATCATTACACATTAGTGCATATGGTGTCACATTGGATACTTGCCCTTTGGTACCCCCGGCATTAATTTCTGCCACCTCCTTTGAAAATCCATCACAGTAGCTACTGTAGCAGTACCAGCAAATATTTTGGGCCTGTGACTCTTAAGAGTCCTGTTTTATCTCTGGAATTTGGCTTTGTTTAAGGATTTATTCGGACATTTTTTGCTATCTGGTTAGTTCCTTGAAGCGCTCAAACGAGAATTCTTACTTTTGTCTCCCTGCAGCTTTATTTTAGACTTAATCTAAGTAACCAGGGTCACCATTGCAGCAAACAGTACCAGAGTCAAAATCAAATCATTTTTTAAAAAAATATTTTATTTATTTATTTGACAGAGAGAGATCACAAGTAGGCAGAGAGGCAGGCAGGGGGTGGGGAAGGGGAAGCAGGCTCCCCACTGAGCAGAGAGCCGGATGTGGGCTTCGATCCCAGGACTCTGAGATCATGACCTGAACAGTAGGCAGAGGATTAACCCACTGAGCCACCCAGGCACCCAAAATCAAATCATTTTTTGATTTTCTTTTTTTTTATTGCTACTCCTTGGGTCCAAGTCACTATTGTATCTTGCCTGGATTATTGCAATACCTCCTAATTGGTCACTGTTTTCATTGTTCTTACACACCAACAGACTATTTTTAAAGGGCAACCAATATAATCTTGTACAAACCTGTAACAGATAGTGTTGCTTCTCTGCTCAAAACCTTCCACAGCTTCTCCATTTCACAGCCAGACCCTTAAAAGCAGCTTATAGGTCTTTGCTTTGACATTCTCAACAGGCCCTTGCCTTGGGGTCCTACTGCTTGCTGTTCTGTGAGGCTGAACCAGTTTCCCCAGGGTTTCCATATAGCTTATTTCTTTATGGCTTTCGGATATTTATTTAGATGTATTTCAGTGACTTGGTTGGACTATTTAAAATCCTAATCTACCCCTCACCTCTGCAATTGCTGTGCCCTTACTATTCATTATTCTTTTTCTCTAGCACTTAGGGCATACTGTGTATGTATTCATTTATCTTATGTTCTCTCACCTGAAAATCAGCTGTGAAATGGAGAAAATTCTGCTTATTTTTTTCTTTTAACTCTTCCATCTTCAGTGTGTAAACTAACACCTGCCACATAATAGCACTCAACAATTATTTTTTGAATAAATGTCTCATTATAGATACCAAGAAAGCATGGCAATTAGTGTAATATCAGAGAAGCATACTTCCATTAAAATGATTGTAGGGGTGCCTGGGTGGCTCAGTGGGTTAAGCCTCTCCCTTCGACTCTGGTCATGATCTCAGGGTCCTGGGATGAAGCCCCACATCAGGCTCTCTGCTCGGCAGGGAGCCTGCGTCCCCTTCTCTCTCTGCCTCTCTGCCTACTTGTGATCTCTCTCTCTGTCAAATAAATAAATAAAATCTTTAGAAAATATAAAATAAAATAAAATAAAAGGATTGTAACACCAGTTTCTAACTATAATCTGACAAAGCTCACCAAACTATTCTATTCACTGTCACAAAGGTTCTTCATCATTAAATAATTGCTTTTCTTTCCCTCAAAATAATTCATAAAAACAAAGCAAAACCAAATAAGTAATCACAGTAGCTGTTACCTTAAACTCGAAAAATATTTTCTTAGAATTTCCTCCCTGCCAAATGAATACATTTGTATGTTCAATGCTTATCAACACAGTGAATCCTCCATTTCAAAAATAATTTTCACAACTTGAACATGTAAATTCACCTAGACTGAAGCCTAACAAATGACTGTTAAAAGGCAAGGAGAATATTTCTAGAGCTTACAAACTGTAATTAAGGAAGAAGTTTCTGTCCTTGTTTTTCTTTAATAAAATTCTTTCCCTCTCCAGTCTGTTTTCATTTTTCTGTATATCAACCATCTTTTATTTCTTGATTCATTTTGCAAGTTCATTTTTTTCCTCTTCCATGGGCTTCTTCTTGCATATAATAGACAATGTTTTCTGAACATTCATCATGTATTTTATAACAGTTTACTCACCTCCCTCTGTTGTGTTATTTTAACTTCAACAGTAACTGAAAGACTTTCAGCTTGAAATGTCAGCATTAAAATAAAAGATTGAGTATACTCTAAGGCAGAAATTGCTTGGATGTCATATAAATTGCTTCTAAATTTCTTTGGAAATGTTACCCTAACTTTCACCTATCATTTGAATACCTAATAATTTAAGATCATTTACATTTCAGAAAAATAGAAGCTAGGGAAGTGAGCCACCATTTTCTATCATAATTAGTACACATCTGTCGCTCACTCTCATGATACCATCCTCCGCATATTATGAAGGTCATACTCCAGGAATCCATTTTCCCTTCAAAGAGAACAATAAAGAAGGGCCTGTTTTGCAGGATTGGCAAAGGGCACACTCATTAGACCTTGTTGAAAGACAAATCTTACTAAAGGAGACAAAGAGGATTCTTAACTCTCTTCTAAAATATCGGTTCTGAATGGAAATGATGTCTCCAAAAAAATGGACAGAGAAAATAAAACCCAGAGACACTCAGAAGCAAAGTTTTAATAATCTAATAAAATTGCCTCTTATTAGGAAATGATGACAAGACCTAGATAGAGCAGCTGTGAAACTTAAAAATGATGCACCTGAGTGTGAGTTAACGGTCATTCCAGAAGTGGGGGAAGGGCTCAAATGTAAAAAGCAAGTAACTCTCCACATCTTTTCTTGATATTGTTTGACCAAGTTGAAAAGTCTACTAAATAGGCAATGATTATTTTTTATGCCACATTTTAAAACACTCCTTTCTTCCTTCTCTCCTTCTTTCCTCCCTCGGTCCCTTCTTTTCTTCCTTCCTTCTCATCTCTGTTCTGTTTTTTCTTCCTTCTTCCTCTCAGGGAAAAAAAAAATAATAAAACAAAAACCAAAAACATGCAGTACCAGTAGGGACCAGACAGTGGTCTATGTGTATGGAGATAAAATTAATTAACAGGATTTATACTGAGAAAACACACACACACACACACACACACAAACACACACATTGAAGATATTGAAGCTGGGAATAAATGCTAAGATAAGTCATCCAATCCCCATTTTACATCTGATGATTTTGAGCTTCTTTTAAGTAGATGCTTACTAAGATCACTTTTCTAATTAAATGGTGAAAACATGGTGCTAGAAACAAGGATTTCTGATGTGGGGTCCAGTTCATTTTCTCCTAAAGCATGTTGTCAGGGAAAACCAAATATACAAATGAAAAAATATTTAAAACTGCTAAGCTGAACTATACTATTAAAAATTTAAAGGGTGGCTCAGATGGTTAAGTGCCTGACTTCTGCTCAAGTCATGATCGCAGGGTCCTAGGATGGAGTCCTGTATCTGGCTCTCTATACACAAGGGAGTCTGCATCTCCCTCCGTCCACCCCCAATAGTGTGCACACACGATCCCCCCCACTCAGATAAATTCAAAAGATCTTACAAAAAAAAAAAAACTAAACTTGATTTGACATTCAAAGATGAGGTTATAAATCTAAAATGTTTACTATTCAAGTCTGTATATGTTTTTCCTGCCTAACGCAAAGGGCACAATTTAGTTTTAGAAATAATAAACGGAGAAGTGGCCCCAGTATAGTTAGGGTCATATATACATGAAAATATTCCATAGTTATGAGAACAGAGAGTTTTTGACTGATACATTTAAGGAAACTTTTAAAAATAATTTAATTTATCTATTTGTTCCTTACTCAAGCCTCTAATTTTACCTGTAGGTTTAGACAGGTAGACATTTGCTACAAAAGAAGGATTGAACCTTAATGAGGCACTACATAATGAACGTGATGACACTCATATCTGATTGCCATGAAAGCTCAATGCAAGACTGAAATAAAGTGGCAGATCTTATAAAGTTGGTTGAAAGGATGCAGTAATATATGCTGGCTAATTGAACATAATAATAATAACAAAAAAATAATAAGAAAGAAAGGAAAAAAAGAAGACAGACAGACAGACAGACAGACTGGCTACAGTAGATTAATGGAAATACCAATAACGTACTATAGAATTCTCTTATAAAACAGGAACATGGATCATATATAGATAAAAATTTATTTAATATGTTTTCACTATGTAATAAAGGACAAAATAAATATTTATATTACAAAGGAATTTATTCACATTTTAAAAAATGGATATCTTCGGGGCGCCTGGGTGGCTCAGTGGGTTAGAGCCTCTGCCTTCGGCTCGGGTCATGATTTCAGGGTCCTGGGATCGAGCCCCGCATCAGGCTCTCTGCTCGATGGGGAGCCTGCTTCCCCCTCTCTCTGTCTCTGTCTGCGTCTCTGCCTACTTGTGATTTCTGTCAGATAAATAAATTAAAAAAAAAAAAAGGATATCTTCTTCAAGGCACTTGAGTACTGCTTTACTAATTGTTAGAGCAAATGTTGGACAGAAGAAAAACTAAAAGATCAAAGGCCAACTTTCACAGATAATGGAAGGTGATTCAGAGAAAAAGATAAGCCTTTTTGAAACAATAATTCAAAGCTGGGAGATTTAATTAATGATCATTTAATGTGTGTTTAAATGAATTATTGTAATGATTTTCAATTCCTCTTTAAAATCATTATTTATGGGACACCTGGGTGGCTCAGTTGGTTGAGCCGCTGCCTTCGGCTCAGGTCGTGATCCCAGGGTCCTGGGATCCAGTCCCGCATCGGGCTCCTTGCTCGGCAGGGGGCCTGCTTCTCTCGCTGCCTCTGCCTGCCTCTCTGCCTGCTTGTGTGTACTCTCTCTCTCTATCTCTGGCAAGTAAATAAAAAATCTTTAAAAAAATCATTATTTATGGCTTACTGAATGAATCATGGTTTTTGAAATTTTAAAAATCTTTTATTTTTTGGTAACCAGTAGAATAAGACTAAACTGGAAAATGTACAATGCTTTAAAAAATCCAGACTTAAAATTATGCTATTAAAAAAAGAAAATTGTGCTATGCCATGTTGTAATTATACTTTATGCATAGCATGTAGCCCTCTCTGTGATTGGATTTAGGAGGCTAGGGAAGACCCTTCTGAACCCTCAGATGCTTCCCATCTGCCTTGTAGGATGGGAAAATCTAACTTGGACATAATATTTTTACTTAAACAATGATGTCTACAGCGTAAATATTGATTGTAAAGGTGACCCAATAATAAATCAGGTTTAGCGTAAAAGCCTGATAAATACTCATTTGAGGGAAGCTTTTATTTGGGAGAACATATAGTTCAAATGAACTTTTTTGTGGAGTGCCTGGCACTCTACTTGGGTTGAGGATTAGAATAATACATAATTAGTCTATATATGCTAAATAATAGGACATAGGTATTGTCATATCAAAGAAGTATAATCAGTGCTATGACAAAGGTAGTCAGGGTACAAGATGATCCTACAGCAGAGCAATCTAACCTAGAATGAAAAACAAAGACCACCTTATCAAGTAAAGGAAAAGTAGAGTCTGCTTGGCAGAAAGTGGTGAAAAGAGCAATCCAGTCAAGGATTACGTGTTTACTAATTTAATATGTTCAAATTTTTGCCTAGTATATGTAAAACATATGAAATCACTGTTTTCTATGTACATTTGCCCATAAAATAAAACATATATAAATATCACCTGAGAGGTGAAATACTCATACATGCATACAGTTATGTATGCATAAATGTAAACATATGTAAATATATATATTTACATCTATGTATGTACATACATATAGTATTTACATACCATACAAACACGCACACATATCTGATACACATGCCTATATATACATTTTATCTGCATATGTATATTATATCCATATTACATATTAATAAATATTTACCCCATTGTGATGCTCTATTAAATAACCATTATTTTAAATACTCTATTCTATGTGTGATATGTAATAATTCAGTGCTAAGTTCCTGTTAATTATTTCTTAAGTATAATGCCTCACATTATACTCTCTCTCATCAAATATGATGTTGATAGTGACCAGATGTATTCCCTGTCTGGGCTCTTGATTCTCCACCTGTATACCTCTGAACCTTGTGAATGGCTGATGCTGTTTCCTCACAGAAGATATGCCACATTTATCAGATGTTGAATCAACAATGTGCCTCATTCTCAAGAGCACCCCTTCCTCGAAGGCCTGTTGGCTTTCAGTAGACATAAAGTTAATAATACTGTCTCGCTTTCCTTATTTCTCATGTTTTGATATGCTGTCTTACATAGTTTAATAGCTTCTTTTTTCCCTTTGCAGATAAGAATAGGGGAGAAAATGAGCCAGGAGATAAATCTGGGTGACAGACCCCACTGTATATTTAGAATCCCCTTTCCCTTCAGAAAAGTATGGTTTTAATATGAGACCAAGCTTCTTTTATAAGTTTGCTCCCATAAGATATTTTAGTCCTAAATAAAATAGACTTCTGACAACTGTCCTCTCTAGTTCCTCACGTATGCACGCTCAGATATGTAGGAACTACGACAGTGTACACATCTTAGGCTTCTCTTGGAATTCTTGTATTTGTGACATATTATTTCCTAATGATGGACACCTTTTGGTAGAGATTATTTCAGGAGTCTGTTTCTAATTTATTAAATCATAAAATTTTGTAGACAAAATGTTGTCCTTCATACCGGTTTAATAGTAAAAATTCATTTATAGTCTGTTAACACAATCTACGTCAACTTGAAATCACATTTGTTCATACTGCATTGTTTTAATTGGACTCTTTCCCTAATAAATCATTATTGGCGACTTTCTATGTCATGGTAGAGAGCTAATAACCCATATATTAAATGCATAAGGTTTGGAATTCAGAAAAAAATTAGGTAAATCCCTCATCCTGGCACTTGCTAGATGTTTGCTCTTGGACAAACTAGTTAATTTTTCCAAGCCCGAGTTACAAAATGAGGGTGATAGAATACTCACCTTGTGATGTTGCTGTGAATTTTAAATGAGAGAGATTCTGGATAAATGCTCAGCGCAGTTATGTCAATATAGCAAATTTCCAAGAAGCAATAGTTATTGTTATTGCATATTGTTGTTTCTTTGAGATATTTTCCCCCTTCTGAATCAATTTGACAAAAGGGTATCAAGATGAACTTGTTCTTTAAAGAAAAATGCCAAAACCATGGTATGGATAAAATAACTTTTTGTGAACCTGGTTTGCTCCAACCGAAGTCTTTTCTTAATGGCAGACTTTCCACCAGCAGACATATTGCTGCCCCTATAATAAAAACTCATAAAAGAAAAGAACAGATAAAAATGATGATAAGAAAGGCTATTTTTATTGAGTGATAAGAAATAGCCATCTGGGGTCCTATGGACATTTTAAAGAACAATGTATCTGAATTTAAACTCCAAACTATATTCAGTCATTAAATTCAGAATATGTTGAAGATAAAGATTTCAATTTCACTAGCCTGTTCAGTTACTAAAATTCATTTAGATATCAGATTTTCTGTATATGTGGTTCTATGTGGCTAACCTAAAGGTCAGTGAGCTAGAAATGTGATGCTTTCACCAGGGGGGGAAAAAACAAAAAATCAAATAGCTAATAAAAGACTTATCTGAAACTGAACTTTCCTAGATTAGGAGGTCATAGAAAGAAAGGCCAAAGGGTGTCAAAACACTAAATAAAGGATACTCAATAAAGATCATCAAATATTTATTGAGTTCCTGCTATGTGCAAAGCTCTGAGCTGTTAGACACCAGGGAATCCAAATATAAGCAAGACCCAATCTCTAACTTCAAGGAGTATGTGACTATGGAAAGGAGTTAAGTGGACATGACTTCTACAGGCCAAGACCTAGAGAGGTTAGGTTAAGGAATTCCAGTCAAGAATATTTAGAGATATGGACATTGGGGAAGGTATGTGCTATGGTGAGTGTTGTGAAGTGTGTAAACCTGGCGATTCACAGACCTGTATCCCTGGGGCTAATAATACATTATATGTTAATAAAAATAAAAAATTATAGTAAAAAAAGAATATTTTCTTTGCATACCTGAAAAAAAAAGAATATTTGGAGAGTATATGGAACATTCAGCAAGTTAGGACTGAATCATTACATGTGGTAGATATGTAGACACATGATTGTAATATAGGTTGAGGTCAGAATGTAGAAGGCTAAGCTGATGATTTTTTGCTTAGATATTAAGCCATCTTGGGGCACCTGGGTGGCTCAGTGTGTTAAGCCGCTGCCTTCGGCTCAGGTCATGATCTCAGGGTCCTGGGATCGAGTCCCGCATCGGGCTCTCTGCTCAATGGAGAGCCTGCTTCCTCCTCTCTCTCTCCCTGCCTCTCTGCCTACTTGTGATCTCTCTGTCAAATAAATAAATAAAATCTTTAAAAAAAATATTAAGCCATCTTAAATTTCTTTGCCTCCAACAAGGTATAGTAGCTCATGGCAGGACAGCACTCCTTCCTAGAAAAGCTAGGAAAACCAACTAAAATAAAGACATCATCTGTTGGAAGGAAGTGGAAAATTACAGAAACAATGAAAAATAGACTAAGATGACAAAGAGGGAACCAACTAGAGATCCCCAACCTAGGGGCATATGCCAATTCTGGGAATGGGCAGAAAATTGAAAATCCAGATTTAAGTTTGGTGGGAATCCTTGGGGGAAGGCCACTGTGGTGTGGATGGATCAAGGTGGACACCAGAGGCTTGGCAGTTTTCAAGTATAGGGCCATTTTTACCCTCAGGATATCTTCCAAATATTGAGATGCATAGGGTAGGAGATTAAAAATTTGAGCAGAAAGCCTTTAGGAAGCAGAGTGGAAATGTTAGAATTCTGACAAGAGGGTGATTAGAACTGATGACACAGTAGAGGGAGGGATTTGGAGATTACACCACATTCTTAATAAAAAATGCTGAAGGGTCATAGTATGGCAGAGGTAGACAGAACATTATCAGGCTTTTAATCAGCTTCGGTTCAGCACGGTCCATGCTTATATTAAGGTGATCAACCACCATTCTATGTGGCAACCAGAAGGAAGATTCTATAATGGAAGTTAAGAATCTTTAGAGTAGGGCAATAAAATAATATTTTATAATAGTATTCGATGCCAAAATGTTTTATAAACAATTGCTAAATATTAATCAGAACTTCTATATAAGAAAAATAAAGACTTTTTCTCTCTATATATATTCAAGATTAGATTAAAAAATAATCTATGTAAGGTATTATGGATATTGGTAGAAGATCATAGTGGGAAAGTAACGTTATTTAATCTATTAAAGAAAACAGCTATTTATTACAGAATGTGTAGTTATGGACTTTTGAATATTACTATTTACTTAGTAGTCTATAATGACCTTGAATAGTCCTCTATGCAAGTGTATATTTAGTCATTTCAAAAAATGCACACAATTATTTGGCTGATTTTGTACCAAAGTATGTTAAAAGGGCACTATTTTCTCAGTACTGTTCTGCGGTTTCTCAGTACTGTTCTGAGGTCACATGGGGTAAGCTTCAAACATATTACTATTCTGCAGTTAAAAATTTATTTAAAAAATATGATTTGCTGCCCCAATATATATTCTATAGAAGTTTTTTTCAGATATATTTTTCTAAGAAATAACAACAAAAACCCTGATTCCCATTTTGCTCAACCCTACCTGTAACTTTGACCTTGATTTAGACTATCTTCTTGAAAAAGATAGTCTTATCTTATCTTGATAGCAATCTATTACTTAATGCTGCCTCATTTCCTGTCTTCCCTTTAACTCCGTTTTCAGAAAGATGTTTATACCTGTACAACTAGCATCCTATTACCTACATAATAGTTGGTTTCCATCTCTGAAAGTCCAGCCTTCTGATATTTCACAGTATTGAACTAGTGCCAATCACCGTGGGCTTGGTAAACTATGGTCACTGAGACAAATCTGCTTTGGGCAGTTTTTATAAGGCCACAGGTGAAAGTGTTTTTCATTGGTAAAATGTTGTTCCTAAAAATAAAGAAAAAGAAAAAGAAAAAAATATATATGTGAGATAGAGACCCAAAGTATGTAGCCTTCAAAACAATAATTGCTATCCTTTTTTCTGAAGCTTCTGCAATTATTTATGCAAACTGTTTGTCACTCAATTAAATAAAACTATTCTTGTTAAAGGAAGGACCACATGACTGAAAACCAAGAGAAAAAATACACAAATGGAAAAAATATAAAGATGATTTAGATACTGGTATTAGTTGAGGGAGATTTTAAAATTACTATGTTAATATGGTCGAAGAGTTAGAAAAAAAGATGAAAATATAGAAGGTAAATTGGAGATTTTCATAATAGAAAAAATCTAAGGGAAATTCTTTATGAAGAATATTTTTGGTAAATAACATTCAGCCAGGATTAGTAAAATGTAATAATACAGGACATTAGAAAAATGGTTATTGAGTCATAAAGGAAAAAAAGGGGAAATGTAGAGAGGTATTTATGACATGTAGAACAGAATTATTATAATTAAATTAGCTTAATTTGGAGTCCCTCACTGAGTAAAGAGAATGAGCAGAAGCAAACATCAAGAAAGAATGGCTGAGAATCTTTCAAATCTTAGGAAAGGTGTGGAGCTCTAGAGAACACATAAAAAAATAGTCCCAGCAATGTGCAGAAAGGGTCTTTCAAGGCTTTGGCTGAGTTATGATCTGTACATGAATAAAGAAAGCTAAAAACTACGTGAGGCTTGAGAAAAAGCCTTCAGAAAAAAATAAGACAAACAATTCCCAGACATTAAAGCAGCAATTATAAATACCTTCATAGTTTCAAAGTATTTATTATAAATATATCTATACTAGGTATAGTAGGTATAAAAATACAACATATGAAATTGAAAATTAATCCCAACACTGATTGGGATTAAAAGCAAATTAAACATTGCAGAATAAAATCTCAGTGTATTTGAGGACATAGTAATAGAAAATGTTGAAAATAAAGCATGGATAAAAAAAAAGACAAAAATTAAATAGGACATCAAGGAACCAGGACATACTATCAAGTGATCAAAGATACATGCTAACTGACGTCTCAGGAAAGAACATAGAGAAGTGAGGCAAAACATATTTGAAGAAATAATAACTGAGAAATGTCCAATCATGTAAAATTAATTAATTAATTAATTAATTAATGTTAGAGATGAAGAAAGGGGGAAGGGCAGAAGGAGAGAATCTTAAGCAGACTACACCCAGAGCAGAGCTTCAAGCAGGACTTGATCTTATGACCCTGGAATCATGACTTCAGCCAAAATCAGGAGTCAGAAGCTTAATGAACTGAGCAAGCCAGGTGCCCCTAAATTTCTGAAATTTATTATGCCATAGATTCAATTCAAGATCATCACTGACTCCTAGCAGGATAAAGATAATAAAACTACCCGAAAGTATATCTTAATCAAATTGCTTAAAACTTAGAGTAATTAAGAATAAAAAAAGCCAGAGGTAAAAAGCTAGCCTTTATACACATTATGTATAGAGATCAAAGATAAGAATTATCACAGATTTCTCATTAGAAACTATGTATGTGAAAGGAGAATGGAAGGATATTATTAACATACTGAAAGAAAACAAACATAACACACATACATACACACACACACACACACACACACACAACCCTGTTGGCCCTGAATTCTTTAACCAGTGTAAAATTCTTTTGGAAATGAAGAAAAATAAAGACTTATGAGCTAAACAAAAGCTGAGAAAATGCATCCCTGGGGGTACACAAAACAAAAATTATTACAGAAATTTCTTCAGACAGAAAAAGAAATAACACATGGAAATTTGAATATAGACAAAGAAATTAAATAAGTCAGAAGTAGTAAATATGTAGGTAAACACGAAAAAAATTTTCGTCCTTTAAATTTTTTTAAAAGTTTATTTATCTACCATTGGATTTGGCACTGATTCTGGGATATGACACCAAAAGCACAGGCAGCAAAAGAAATGCAGATTAATTGATCTAGATCAGAATAAAAAATTTCACTGTTCATGGAAATGTAAAATAGTACAGCCATTATGAAAATCCGTATAGGAATTCCTTAATATTTTAAAAAATGTAATTACCGTAATATCTATCAAATCCCCATCTGGGTATATACCTTCCCAGAAATTAAGGTTCTGTAACCTAGGCCCATAAAAGTGTTATTTGGTGTAGTCTAAAGGTAGAAGCAATACAAATGACTATAAACAGGTGAATGGATAAACAAAATGTGGTATAGGCATACAATGAAATATTATTAAGCTTTAAAATGACAGGAGATTCTGACACATACTAACTACAACATAGATAACTCTTGAGAACATCATGCTAATCAAAAGAAGCCAGACACAAGAGGACAAATGTTATGTAATTCCACAAACATGAGGTAACTAGAGTAATCAAATTGATAAAGATATAAAGTAGAATGGTGGTTGCTCGGACTGGAAGAAGAGTTGGGGGATTTGTTGTTTTACTTTTTTTTTTTTTTTTTTAAGAGAGAGGAAGAGAACGTGAGTGGGGGAGAGGCAGAGGGAGAAGCAGACTTCCCGCTGAGCAGGGAGCCCAATGCAGAGCTTGATCCCAGGACCCTGAGATCATGACCTGAGCTGAAGGCAAATAACTGACTGACCCACCCAGGTGCCCTACAGAGCTTTAGTTTTGCAGGATGAAAATGTTCTGAAGATTGGTTTCATAATAACATGAATGCACTCAATACTACTAAACTGTATACTTAAAAAATGCCCAAGACTATAAATTTTAGGTTATAAAATTTATAATTAAAAATAAAATTAATGAGGTGGTAAGAGTGATGGTGTTTAAGGGTACAAACTTATATTAAGTAGTAAATAAGTCACAGAGATCTAATGCACAGTATAATAAATACAGACAATAATATTGTGCTACAATTATATAATGTGACAAATATCACTGTATCAGAAATCACATTAGAATATATATATAGCAAAGTAATAAGCTGTGCACCTTAAACTTACACAGTGTTACACATCAAATTTACTCTATAAAAAATTTGAAAAAATAAATTAAAAGATCATTTATAGTTCAAAGAAAAAATAACAATGTATTTGGTGTTTAGATTATACACAGGTAATATGAATAACAATCACACAGAGGACAGGTAGAAGAGAATAGAGGTATACTGCTATAGGTTTCTTATTCTATATATAATGTGGTATAATCATTTGAATGAAAAGTGTGATAAGCTGGAGATATATATTGTAACTTCTAGAGCAACCACTATAAAATAAAACAAAGTTAGCAAACTGGGAGCTAAAATAAAATCTTTAAAAAAGACAAAGGAACAAAAAAAAAAAGAACAAATAGGAAAAATTGAAAGAAATAGGTTGATCATATATTTAAATCTAACCCAATCAATAATTATACTAAATGTAAATTGTCTAGATATTGTATTTAAAAGGTAAAAAGTCAGGAACCCTGGGTGGCACAGTTCTTGGTTTTGCTCAGGTTGTGATCTCAAGGTCCTGAGATTAAGCCCAACATCAGGGCTCCACACTCAGCCCAGAGTTTGCTTGGGACTCTCTCTTCCCCTCCCCTCTGCTCACACTCTCTCAAATAAATAAATAAATCTTTAAAAGGTAAAAAGTCAGATTGAATCTAAAAGCAAGATCTGGAGGGGTGCCTGGGTGGCTCAGTCAAGTGTCTTCTTTTGGCTCAGGTCATGATCCCAGGGTTCTGGAATCTAGCCCTCATTGTACTCCCTGCTCAGCAGAAAGCCTGCTTCTCCCTCTCTCTGCCTGCTGCTCTCCCAGTTTGTATTTTCTCTCCATCAAATCTATAAATAAAATCTTAAAAAAAAAAAAAGCAAGACCTGGAGATATGTTATCTATAAGAAGCCCACTTAAAATAGATACATATATTGGGCGCCTGGGTGGCTCAGTGGGTTAAGCCGCTGCCTTCGGCTCAGGTCATGATCTCAGGGTCCTGGGATCGAGTCCCGTATCGGGCTTTCTGCTCAGCAGGGAGCCTGCTTCCCTCTCTCTCTCTGCCTGCCTCTCCATCTACTTGTGATTTCTCTCTGTCAAATAAATAAATAAAATCTTTAAAAAAAAATAGATACATATATTAAAAGTAGAATAATGATTAAATATAAACTTAGAAAACACACATTTTAAAAAAGCTGAAATGACTATATTAATATCAGTCAGTCAATTTTAGAATGAGGAATATTACTAGGAGTAAAGTAAAACATTTCATAATTAAAGGGTATCAATTTATTAAGACATAATGAACTTAAATATGTATATACCAATTAATGGAGTTTCAAAATATCTGAAACAAAAACAGATAGCACTGAAAGAAGAAATAGATAAAGCATATCACATTCACACATACACACACACACACACACACACACTACAGTTATATTGGGAAGTTCAACGTATATGTTTTTCTATAACTGATAGAACAAGTACAAAGAATATCAGGAAGAATATAAATACTTGGATAACAATAACAACCCACTTGGATAAATTGACATTCACAGCGTGTTCCAACCCAAATCAGAAGACATGTTCTTTTCAAGTATATACACAACACTCTCCAAGATAGACTATATCATAGATCATTAACCAAGTTTCAAAATACATAAAAGGATTGATATTATATAAAACATAGCCTCAACACAAATTAAATTGGAGATCAACAAGAAAAATATTTTTGGAAAATATGCAAATATTTGGAAATTAATAAACTTTTAAAGAAAGAAGAATTCACAGGAAGAATGAGAAAATATTTTGAAGACTGAAAATAACAATATTTAAAGGACATTGCTAAAGAAGTTCTTGGAGGGAAACTGAGAGTAAATAACACTTCATTTAGAAAGTAAGAAAGGTCTCAAATCGATGTTAGAAGCTTCTACCTTCTACAGAAAACGGAAGATAAAATTAAACTTCAGCAAAATGAAAAAATAATAAAGACAAAAATTAATAACATACAAATAAGAATATTGATAAAATGAATAAATCCAAAAGCTGGCTCTTTGAAAAGATCAATAAAATTGATAGACTTCAGTCATACTGATGAAGGAAAAGAGGGAAGACACCAATTATAAATACCAGAATGAAAGGGAGATATCACTCTTTTAAGGCACTGAAAACATTACACAGGAATTTTATAAGCAACCTTAGGCGCACAAACTCAACAGATTAGATGAAATGGGCAGTTCAATGATGAGATGTCAGCTACTACCAGACTTGCCTAAGAGGAAAAGATAACCTGAATAGCCTTACATCTATTAAAGACATAGACATCACAGTAAAAAACTTTTCCACAGAGAAAATTTGAGGCCCAGGTATCTCACTAGAGAATTCTGCCAAACACTGAGGCAGAAATACCAATTTTACACAATATTCTCCAGAAGTAGAGGAGAAGGCAATAATCTCTAACTCATTTTATGATGGCTATATCACCTGTTATCAAAACCACACAATAACTTAACAAGAATACTTGACTCTAATGGCCCTTATAAACAAGAAAACAAAGAAATAACACTCCCTTTTTTAGATTTTTAATTTTTTTGCAAATAAATAAAACTCCTTAAAAAATTTTAGCAAACCAATTCCAAAAAAATACAAAATATTATATATGGAGACTAGCAGATTTATTAGTGCGTCTAAGTTGCTTTAACAGAGTGATGTGCTTTTATTTTACTGAGTGTGGAGTTTGAAAAAATGTGCACAATCAACATACCACTGGTTTAACACTTAAAAATCAATTCAAATAATTTATCATATTAACATACTATGAAATTTAAAAAAAATATGGAAATTTCTTTAAAAAACTGAGTGTATTAGTTTCCTAGGGCTGCCAGAACAAGTTACCACAAACTTGGATTTTTTTTTTTTTAAATAGATTATTTATTTATTTATTTGACAGAACGAGAGATCACAAGTAGGCAGAGAGGCAGGCAGAGAGAGAGGGGGAAGCAGGCTTCCCGCTGAGCAGAGAGCCCGATGAGGGGCTCAATCCCAGGACCCTGGGATCATGACCTAAGCCGAAGGCAGAGGCTTTAACCCACTGAGCCATCCAGGCACTCCAAACTTGGATGTTTTAAAATAACAAAGATTTACTGTTTCATGGTCCTGTAAGCTAGAAATCCAAAATCAAGTTGTTAGTAGGGCACAATTTCTCTGGAGCCTTGAAGGAAATCTATAGCTTGTCTTTTGTTAGCTTTTGGTGGTTGCTAGCAACCCATGGTTTATCCCTGCCTCCATCTTTAATGGCCTTTCCTGCTTCTGTCTCTGTCTTCTCTTCTTATAAGGACAATAGTCATATTGGAGTAAGGCCCATACAGACCCAATAAAACTCATCTTAACTTGATTATATCTGTAAAGACCCAAAGACCCTACTTCCAAATGATGTCATATTCACATTCTCTGTGGGTTATAATTTTAACATGTCTTTTGGGGAACACAATTCCATCTGTAATACTGAGTAAACATGGGTCCATTTATACAGAATCTGCCACTAACATCAGACTTAGAAGACCACATGCTTTTACTCTAAGATTTATTTTAAAATGCAGTTTTCTGGTCACACCACTTTTATTCAATATTTTACTACAGGTTCAGACTCGTACAGTAAGGCAAAATACAGAAATGAAAGAATATAGATAAGAAAAAATAATAAAATTGTGCTTATTCACAGATAACTTGATTACACATGTAGAAAATCTTAAGTAATGTACAAATTAGCTATTAAAGCTAATTTATAAATTTAATATTGTCACAAGTATGATCAGTATACAAAAGTCAATTGTACTCCTACATATTGGCATCAAATGGAACTTGACATGAAAGAATTCAATTTTTAATTATATAAAACATGATATAATTGGGGATAAATTTAGTAATATATATTCAATATTGTATGCTTAAAAACTGCAAAATATTGCCGTGACAAAGAACACCTTGATAATTAAAAGAATACATGAATATAGATCAGAAGGCTTAGCACTCTTCAAATGTAAATTCTTCATAAAATGGTCTAAAAATTTAATGAAATCTCAACCAAAATTCTTTCATGTTTTTCTAAAGTTTATATGAAATTGGGAAGAACTTGGATAACCAAGGCAAATTTGGAAAAAGAAGAGAAAATAAATTTGGAAGACTTGTACTATTTGATTTCAAGACTAACTATAACTCTAAAGAAATTAAGATGATAGTATTAAATTATTTCCCTGACAATGAAACCTAACCACAATGAGTTATCACCTCTCAACTGTCAGAATGGCTAAAATTAACAACACCAGAAACAACAGGTGTTGACAAGGATGTGGAGAAAGGGAAACATTCTTGTACTGTTGATGGGAATGCAAGCTGATGTAGCCACTCTGGAAGAGAGAATTAAGGTTCCTCAAAAAGTTAAAAATAGAACCTTATGATCCAACAATGGCACTACTATGGATTTACCCAAGGGATGCAAAAATAGAGATTCAAAGAGGTAAATGCACTCTAATGTTTATAGCAGCATTATCAACAATAGCTAAATCATGGAGAGAGCCCACATGCCTGTCAACTGATGACTGAATAAAGAAGATGTGGTGTGTAGGTATAAAACAAAATATTATTCATTTATCAAAAGAATGAAATCTTGTCATTTGCAACAACATGGATGGAGCTAGAGTGTATCATGCTAAGCAAAATGAGTCAGTTAGAGAAAGACAAATACCATATGGTTTCATTCAGATGTGGAATTTAAGAAACAAAATAGATGAACATATGGGAGGGGCAAAAGAAGAGACAAGGAAACAAGCCATAAGAGACTCTTAATGATAGAGAACAAACTGAGGAATGAGGGAGGGAGTTTGGCTAGTAGATGGGTGATGGGTATTGAGGAGGGCACTCGTTATGATGAGTATTGGGTGTTACATGTAAGTGTTGAATCACTGAATTCTACTCCTGAAACCAATATTGCACTGTATGTTAACTAATTAGAATTCAAATACATTTTTTAAAAAGTGTTAAATTAGCATGAAGATAAACATATAGATCAATGAAACAGAATAGATCCATAATAGGCCCACACATATATTATCAATGATGTTTGAAAAGTTTCAAGGAACTAGTTGTGGAATTTCAACAAATGGGCCTTGGTCAATTGGGTATTTACATGCAGAGAATGAAACTTAGTCCTTCTTTTATACTCTACATGCCAGAAATACCTCAAAACAAATCATAAACACAGGAGCTAAAAGAAGGAAACTTATAGAAGAAAAGTTAGGGGGAAAATACTTTCCATTTTTGTAGGCTTTGTTGTCAGTGGGAAGGAAATATTTACAGGAAGAATTTGATATAGTTGTATCTTCTCATGAACATACTACTCCCACCAAATTGCCATACTAAGGAGGAGTGATGGAGATTTTAGTGTTTTTAATGGATGTAAATTGCCATTTCTTCTTTTTCCTTTATATTCTGCCTCGTGTTTATTATATATGGAATTACATAGCATTTCAGGTTTTTCCCCCCCAACTATCGGTTTTTGTTTTCATATTCTATTATTGCATGACAAGTCATCCAAAACCTTAGTTATTTATATAAAAAAGCACCTATTTACTCAAAATTCTGCAATTTTGAGAGAATTTGTTAGAATCTGGTTGCCTCAACTTCATGTGACATCAGCTGGGGCTGCTCACGTGGGTACATTCTGCTAGCAGCTCAGCTGAGATAGAAATGTCCAAGATATCCATCAGTTCTTCAGGGCTTCTCTCCAAGTACTCTCTTATGATTTGACACTCACAGCCAGAGCTCTATAATGATATAAGGATAGGGCAGCAGGATGCTAATAAACACTTCCCATGTGGCTACACCTCATTGGGTCAGCTGTTGTAAATGTCTGTTAGTACCATGCTTGTTGATGGCTTATTGACAAAGCAAGTAACACAGACAAGGCCAAATTTAATGCTGGAGAAGAAGATACTAGATGTGTAATCTGGAGATGCATTTCACTGGGGACCTCCAAAATAACTGTCACACAACTAGGTGCTGGGAGTAGGTAGTTCTCTTTTATCAGACGATTCTAGTTTTTCTAAAGTGACAGTTTCCTTTGCAGAGATATTTTATAAGGCTTTTTTTGGAGCAATTTTCTTTACAAGTTAACCTAAACGTCATTATAGCTAAGTCTTCTAATGATATCTACCAACTTTTAAATTTACAATTATTTTTCCTTTTTGTGATGAATTAAATTTTCCTCAAATATCTTTTCCATCCTTTCTCTGGGTTTTATGGTTTAAAGTAAAGTCGACACGTAGGCTCTGTCTACCATACAGTTCTGTGGTGATGAGATGACCCTAGTTGGTTCCATCTTTGGATCCTTTGTACTGGAACTGCCAACTTCTCCCATTCTCAGTATACCCACAGTCTTATCTTCCAATATTCATACCTTTATGTATTTCTCACATTCGCCCCAGAGGCTCATTTACATGACTTGCTTTCATCAAGAGGGTTTTAACAACCATGATTCAAGCGGAGGCATATCTGCCTTTTCGCACTGGGAGTTATCCTTTTGAAATGTCTCTCATGGAACCCACTAGCCATGCTACAAAGGCTATTCTGCTGGAGAGAGGTTACATGGAGGCGCCCTGGTTGAAGATACTTCATGGAATGAGAGAAACGTTATGTCAAGGAGAACTAAGACACTCCAGCATGACACCTGGCTGGCTGAATGTAGCCACATGAGTGATCACAGCCTCAGCCGTTTGGATCAGATCTGACTGGTCAACCCCAGAATCACAAGAAATAACAAATCACTGTTTTAAGCCACTAAATTTTGGGATGTTTTGCTATGCAGCAATAAATAACCAAAACATACACAAGGGAAAAACTGTCCTTAGACAAATTGGGCTACTCACTTTCCCTTAAATTCTTTTTCATTTTGCTCTTGTTTTTACTTCCTTCTAGAATGTGCCTATTGAAATCCTACACATGCTTCAAGATGTTGAGATATTAAGTATTAAACAAAGTGATAAAGGTATCCTGTATTTCTAATATGTTTTGGCTTATCTTTCTTTACTTCTCACCAAGCAGAAAATCCCCCCAGGATTTATGGCTGTCTCTATTTTCTTTAACCAGCTGAAACTACAATACTGTATCATTATTTTAAACCCAAGCAATTGTAAACTGTTGCCATGCCAAGAAAACTGCTATTGTAGATAACTAAAGCTGTTTAGGAGTTCATTTTCTTCAGCTATCTAGCTCCTGTAATAAATGGAAAATAGACCTAATGACAATAATTATCGCAGTCATTTTCTGAATGCTTGCTGCAGTGTTAAGACCTTTACCTATGTAATCTAGGTGTCCCAAATCTCAACATGCTGTGTTTCCTGAAGGTGGTCATCATCTAAAAACTATGATACTATTCTCCTGTTCTGGTTCCACTTATTTATGTCTCTGCTCACAAATCTACCTGGTGAAATCTCATAATGTTATTTCCCATCATGAAAATCCAGTCCACACTAAGATTGCAGTGTCCTTATATTCCCCCAAATTTGGGACACTTTGCTTTGAGACGCAAGTGGATGGCTGGGAAAGATAGACCCCTGCACAATTCTTTCTCTGCTTATTATTTGGGCCCCTAACCAGATCAGCTTGTACAAAGAGTCTCATAGACAATAAAAGCAGCAATAGTAGTAATGATTAGATATTTACTTTAGATATTTACTAAATGTTAGGGTCGGTAATCAAAGGAGCAAGATCCACACAATGCGAAAGTCAAAAGCAAAGCTTTATTTCAGGCCAAGCATCGAGAATCAAACTGACAGGTCGGGCCTGTCTCTTACAAAGAGGTGATGACGACCCTGACAATGACGCTACCCCAGCCTCACAGACTAATTTTTATAGAGGTGGTTGAGCCTGGCTTATACACAGGTGGCCAATGGGATTGCAATATACAGGGAAAACTGCACAGTCATGCTAGGTGGGCAATACGGGTGGCCAATTGAATTTCAACTTACCATAGTAAATATATGTGTGCCCCACTGATTGGATGTCTCCATCCGACCTGGCCTGAGCTTGTATCTGGGCCCTGCAAGTAAGTTCCTCTGGGAGGGGTAGGGTCAATCCAAGTTTACAACGAAATGGTTCCCTCTGGCTAACCAGGCCCTTACACTAATCATTGGCTAATCATTTTCCTTCTTTATCCACAGTCTCTTTTAATGCACCCAGCACCTCCATGAACAGTTCACTATCATCACCAGTTCACAGACAGGAATGAAGACTTAGAAAGATTAAATTGCCCCCAATTAAACAAATTTCCAAGAAATTTACATCAGTTTTTTTCATGACTCCTATTCTCCTATTTTTTTCATGTTCTATTCCATTCTATGTGCTCACGTAGGTCTGACTGACACTAGGCACTTTCAACACATCCCTAAAACCACCTCCTCAATTTTGTAACCAAAGCTCCCTTATTAGAGAATAAAAACAAATATGGAAGGAAGCAAGATGTAGAGGAGCTGCTCACATTAACATGTGTATGTAATTTATCCAAAATGGCCTATTATACCTGCACTATCTCTCACTATTCTTTTTTTTTTAATTTATTTTATTTATTTATTTTAATTTTTTATTTTTTATAAACATATATTTTTATCCCCAGGGGTACAGGTCTGTGAATCACCAGGTTTACACACTTCACAGCACTCACCAAAGCACATACCCTCCCCAATGTCCATAATCCCACCCCCTTCTCCCAAACCCCCTCCCCCCAGCAACCTTCAGTTTGTTTTGTGAGATTAAGAGTCACTTATGGTTTGTCTCCCTCCCAATCCCATCTTGTTTCATTTATTCTTCTCCTACCCACTTAAGCCCCCATGTTGCATCACCACTTCCTCATATCATATGATAGATCATATGATAGTTGTCTTTCTCTGCTTGACTTATTTCGCTAAGCATAATACCCTCTAGTTCCATCCATGTTGTCGCAAATGGCAAGATTTCATTTCTTTTGATGGCTGCATAGTATTCCATTGTGTATATATACCACATCTTCTTGATCCATTCATCTGTTGATGGACATCTAGGTTCATTCCATAGTTTGGCTATTGTGGACATTGCTGCTATAAACATTCGGGTGCATGTGCCCCTTTGGATCACTATGTTTGTATCTTTAGGGTAAATACCCAATAGTGCAATTGCTGGGTCATAGGGCAGTTCTATTTTCAACATTTTGAGGAACCTCCATGCTGTTTTCCAGAGTGGCTGCACCAGCTTGCAAACAAAGTGTATATGATTGTTATCCTTGTTCCTATCTGATAGTTGAAACTAACTTTCAGCAATGCTAACTAATATGCCCAAACTCAAAAAAATATCAAGTGATTATGAGCAGAGTAATTAAGAGTAGAGACTGAGCTTATAATCTGTCACACTATCTCCTCAAAAGGCCTTAGGGAAAGGGAAATATAAAGAAACAGTTTACATAAACTGGGGATTTCCAATATTTATTTTAAATAAAATTTCACATTTCTTGCTTTTTGAACAGAAGGACTTTCAATAATTAGAGTTATGTGTTGAGACTTTCAATATATAAAGAGATAACATGCAGAAATGGACAAGAAACCACTTTAATCAATCAGCAGAAATGTATCCATAAAAGAAAAAGTAATTTCACATTTATGTTACATTGATTTTATAATTTCAGTCTTCTAGCTGGAAATGAGAGGAATACCCTCTTATTTTCCCTCAGTGACTCAGAAGCCTATGTCCATCAGCAAATAATAGATGTACTCAGTTTCCTCAGTAAATGCCAACCTAGCTGCTGCTACTAATCCAGGTGAGGTTTGTGTTCTAAAGACAATTGGCTTAATTTTTATTATATACTTATTAAGGAACATCTTTACTTTCTAAAATGAAAACTAATGAGGAAGGAAATAAATTCAGATGAAATAGGAAGTATTTACTAGACCTGGTATATTTATGAACAAAGGCCTGTGGTATCCCACCTAATTATGAAATTAGGCTTCATTTAAATTTGCAAATGTTTTTATATTAGCTCATTTCAGCTAAAATTAAATTGTACAGCACTCAGTCCAAAGTAGTAGATAAAATTTTATTCTATGCCCCTAAAAATACATAAATGAAGACGAATAAGATGGTAGCAACCTAGTTGGAGATCAGCTTGCAATTTTTAGATAACAGTAAACCCCATTTTAGAATTTTTATTAAAAACATTCCTTACTTTCCTAATATATTCTTTCATATACAAGGCTAGTATTATGAATATGTTCATTTACCTGAGTTTCTTACTGAGTAAAATAAGCATATTCAGAGATGAGTCTACATTATCATTTCATAGTTTTGATCAGGAGGGGTACAATGGACTGAATATTTGTGTCCCTTCAAAAATTCATCAGTTGAAATCCTAACTCCCATTGTGATGGTACTAGGCGGTAGGGCCTTTAAGAAGTGGGCAGGTCATAAAAGTTGAGCCCTGCTGAATGAGATTACTGCTCTTATAAAAGGGACCCAAGAGAGTTTTCTTGACCTCCTTCTACCACAGGAGAATACAAGGAGTAGTGAGCAATTTGAAGCCAGAAGAGGATTCTCAGTAGAACTTGACACTGCTGGCACCCTGCTTTCAGACTTCCACCTCCAGAAATGTGTGAAATAAATTCCTTTTGTTTATAAGTCACCTAGACTATGTTCCATTGTTATTGTATCCCAAACTAAAACAAGTCACATGTTTTAGAATCACTGACGAGAAAGGCTTATATTTCTGATAGTCTCCAGCAAATGACATATAAGTTCTTTCTTATTTATTCTTATAGTATAGAATTTATAGATTATAATTTTATTAGATGAAGTGTTCTACACGATATCCTCAATGAAAAATACCTTCTGGTAAGGGATCTCCTCCTTAATTAAATTAAACACATAAATCCTCAATGTTTTACTACTAGAATGATAATCACTAGCTGCTGAGAAGCAGTTAGATTGAAGTTAGATTGAGTTACTCCACATCAGTTGTTCTTGAATTGTATTTTCTCTATCCTTACTTAGTCTGCTTTGTCCTCAGATATACACTGTTTTTTTGTTTGTTTGTTTATTTTGTTTTGTTTCCCTTTTCCTTTCTTTTTCAATTCCTCTTCAAGCACGGGCACAGAATCTTTCTCTTTGTTGTACTTAGCATGTTTAAAAAAAAAGGAATTTTCAACATTTTCACAAAATACTGAGATACAATAAAAAGGACACAGAAATAGAAAGTATCTGAAGCTTAGGTGGGTTTCTGATTTTACCATAACTAGTAGACCTTCAGTGTACCACAGATGGATGAGTCAGTCCAGCTGAGCTCAGACTTTAAAAGAACCCTACAGCCAGGTTAGGTTGAAATTTTGATCCATTGACTTGTGAGCTAAATAAATAACTGTTTTAAGAACCAAGGTTTGAAATGAGTTTTTTGTTTTGTTTTGTTTTGTTTTATGTAAAAAAAAGAAACTAATGTATTATGGTTCAAAATGATCTATTTTAATTTGGAAGGTAAATTCAAATGTCAGTATCATCTTTTAGGTTCTATGAGCACATGGATGGAGAGACAGAGACAAACAGGCACACACATACAGAGAGAGAGCAAGAGCAAGTGAGAGAGAAAGAGAGGAGCAAAGACAGAGACAATGATGATTAAGATAACTTTCAGTCGGGCCTGGAAAATCACATACACTATCTTGCCAGTAAAGGTTAATTCAAGGATGATAAGTCAAGAGTAAGATAAAACATGATCCTGATTACTACCAACCTCAGAACCATGTTAATTACTACAGAGTTGGCTTTACTATCTTTTTTTTTTTAAAGATTTATTTATTTATTTGAAAGACAGAGATCACAAGTAGGCAGAGAGGCAGGCAGACAGAGAGAGAGGGAGAAGCAGGCTCTCTGCTGAACAGATAGCCCTACGCGGGCTCAATCCCAGGACCCTGAGATCATGACCAGAGCCAAAGGCAGAGGCTCTAACCCACTAAGCCACCCAGGCACCCTTTGGTTTTACTATCTTATAACTGTTTTTGCTAAAGTATTAATCAAAGATATTAAGTATCTTCTATCATAGAACAGATCATGAATGATCAAAACCTGCAAATTATCTATTATAGCTGGTGTGAAAACTCTGTTGAAAATAGAGATACAGTAAGGATATTTTTCCATTCATTTTTCATTTTTTAGTTGAAATTGTGATAAAAACTATGTTAGTACATTTTTTTAAGGCAATCAATGCAAAGTATTATGCTGACCATCTGTTCAAATATTAAGCGGTCATACCATTACTGAAGTTTAGTCTGTCAAATTTAGTTGTGGAAACTATTGCAATTACATTCTCATTATGTTTAGGAAAATTTCAAGGGCAAATACAAGGTAATCCTTCAGCTATCATGTAAATAATTTCCCTGAACTATTATTTAACTATTCAAAATGTCACAATTTTTAGTGTCTCTTTGCTCAGCCTGCTTCTTACCAAGAACATCTGACTCTCCTCCATTGTTATTATCATGAACATTTACTGAGCAATGTGCTTTTGTTGTTTGATCTCTTAAGAGCTAAGAGGAATGTAAGATGTCAAAAGTCAGCAATTACAAGTTTCAGATTAAATATTAAATGACACTATTAATATAAAGGATTACTTAGAGTAAAACTGCCTTAAAATCTGATTTGTCTGATATAAGGATTGCTGCTCCAGCTTTCTTTTGATGTTCATTAGCATGATGAATGTTACTCCATCCCTCACATTCAATCTGGAGGTCTCTTTAGATTAGGTCTACAATGAGTTTCTTGTAGAAAGCATATTGATAGGTCTTGTTTTTGTTTTGTTTTGTTTTGTTTATCCAACCTGATATGGTGTCTTTTGATTGGAGCATTTAGTCCATTTACATTCAGAGTAATTATTGAAAGATATGAACCTAGTGCCATTGTATTACCTATAATATCTGTGCTTCTGTAGATTGTCTCTGTTCCTTTCTGGTCTTTGTTACTTTTGGGTTCTCTTTGCTCACAGGACCCCTTTAATATTTCTTGCAGGGCTAGTTTAGTGTTCATGAATTTCTTTAGTTTTTGTTTGCCCTGGAAACTCTTTATTTCTCCTTCTATTCTGAATGACAACACTGCTGGATAAAGTAATCTTGGATGCATGTTTTCCATTTAGCACAGTGAATATATCATTTCAGTCCTTTCTGGCCTGCCAGATCTCTGTGTACAGGTCTGATACTACCCTTGTTTCTACCCTTGTTATTTAAGGACCTCTTTTCCTGAGCCACTTTCAGGGTTTTCTCTTTATCTCAAAATTTCCAAGCTTCATTATTAAATGTTGAGGTGTTGACCGATTTTTATTGATTTTGAAGGGGGTTCTCTGTTCCTCCTGGACTTGAACGCTTGTTCCTTCCCCAGATTAGGGAAGTTCTCAGCTATAATTTGTTCAAATAAACCTTCTGTCCACCTCTCCTTCCTCTTCTGGGACCCCTATTATTTAAGCATTATTTCACTTTATAATATTGTTGATTTCTCAAATTTTCCTTTCATGATCAAGTAGTTGTTTTCTTGCTTTTTCTCAGCTTCCTTCTCCATCATTTTCTTCTCTATCACTGACTCTTTTGCCTTGTTTATCACAAAAGTTAGAGCCTCCATTTTGGACAGCATCTCAGTAATAGCATTTTTAATTTTGGCTTGATTAGATTTTAGTTCTTTTATTTCTACAGTAAGGGATTCTCTACTATTGTCTATGCTTTTTTTCAAGCCCAGCTAGTATTTTTATAGTCATTGTTTTGAATGCTAGTTGACATCTTACTTATATCCACATTGATTAAATCCTTGGCAAGGAATACTGCCTCCTGTTCTTTCTTTTGGGGAATGTTTCTCTATATTATCATATATCCACAGAAGAATACGTGAAAGAGAGAGAAAAGACAAAAATAGCAACAACACCACCACCACCAGAAAAATACAAAAAAAAACAAAACAAAACAAAACAAAAAAAAAACAAAAACCAAACCAGAAAAAAACAGAAGCAAAATAAAATAAGAAAAAAATCAAACACCTAGTAAAATAGGATAAAATAATAAACTAGACCCTGGGTGTAATTTGGTTTGTTTGTTAAAGAAAACTGGATCTCAAAATAGGAAAGAAAGAAAAAACCTATACATCTGTAAAGATAAAACACAATGAAAGGAAACCAAAAGTAAATAAATAAATAAGCACACACATAACATATGTAAAAAATAAAAAAAACTAAATAGTTTTAAAGAAGAATTGATAAAATAAGAGAATATTCAGTAAGAAAATAGCTGAAAAAAAGACAAAAGAATAATAATAATAATAAACAAGGAATGCTATATACTGTTTTCCCCAAGAGCTAAAGTTTTAAAGTTCTCTGTGATCAGTAAACTTGGTGTCAGCCAGTTGTTCCTTCTGGTCTTCTTGGGGAGGGGCCTATTGCACTGATTCTCAGGTGTCTTTGCCATGGTGGAATTGTACTAGGTGGCTGAACTAAGTGTAAGCAGACTCAGATTGCTGTAGGTGGTGCTGTTTTGCACCCTGAAGGCTTTCAGCATGGGTAAGAGGAAGAAAATGGTGGTGCCCTGATCTCTAGCCCTGGAGCTGAAAGTTCATGCCCCTCACTCGTTAGTGCACCCTCAGGGAAAATCACCCAATCACTCTTGCCTTCCTGGTCTCCTGTAACATGAGCTCCTGTTGCTCTTCCCCTGGGGAGGTCTCAACTCTCTTCTGCCTTTTCCTGGTCCCCTGCGTGGAGAGCAGTCACCCAGCTATCCAATGGTTTGTGGTTTATGGTAACATAGAGGTGAAAGCCGGTGCCTAGACTCTCTGTTTGCAGCCAGCTTCCCTACTCCAAAGCTTGGGAACTCTGCCACACTCAGGCACCCCCATTCTTTTTGTGACACCATGGATCCTGAGATCACACTGTCTCACCTGTGATTCTGCCCCCACTTTGCCATCCAAGTGCCTTTAAGCCAGGGATGTCCCCAACTATAGCAGAACTCTGAATGTTCCAGTTTCCCACTCCGCTGTTTATACTATTTTCTGGTAGCCTGATTAGGGGCTCCCTCCCCTCTGTGGTTTATCTTCCAGTGTATCACCCCAGATTCATATCTCCACACCACCTACCTCACAAAATGTGGTCACTTTTCTCTTTGTAGAACTGCAGCAATTCTTTTCTCAGATCTCCTATTGATTTCACAGGTGTTCAGAATGATTTGATGACTTCTAACTGAATTCCAGGAACCAGACAAAATTAGGGTCCCCTACTCCTCCATCACCTTAACTCCTACTCAAGGAGAAATGTTATGTTAGGTTTTTAAAAAAGATCAGTACTTCATCTTTGTTAATCAGGTTATTGGGTGACAGTGTAGAAATGATTTTGTCTTTGGGGCCTCATAAAACAATGAGCCTAATGTTTCCACCATCAATTATTTTAAAATGCCATTTTTTTTTTAAAGATTTTATTTATTTATCAGAGAGAGAGAGGGGGAGAGAGTGAGCACAGGCACACAGAATGGCAGGCAGAGGCAGAGGGAGAAGCAGGCTCCCTGCTGAGCAAGGAGCCCGATGTGGGACTCGATCCCAGGACGCTGGGATCATGACCTGAGCCGAAGGCAGCTGCTTAACCAACTGAGCCACCCAGGCGTCCCTAAAATGCCATTTGATCAGAGTGTTTATTTTGTTCTATAGTGGTATATATGTCTTCTTTCTATATGTCTCAATTTATCCTGATTTCCTTTCTAGCCCCACGATCCATAAATAAATGACTATCATTTTACAAATTAAAAAGGACTATTAAATAGATTCATGGAAGAAAATCATAGGTATTTTATACCAAATGTGATCTTGTAGACTCACTGGTTTAAGGTAATACTTTTGTATCATGGATAGGATCAGATGTTGAGTCAACTACCTACATCATACTGTGAATTAATGGTATAAAAGCTATCTTCATTCATACCCTATCATAGGTATCATGCTATTAAGGCAAGGCAATGCATTAAATTAAATGAAATATCATAAATTGATATTTTAATTGGATTAGGGAGAGTTTAGATACCATCTTCCCTTTGCTTATAAATTATCCATTTAAATTTCTTATATAATAACACTTTAATATAAAAGAAACTCTAAATATTGGTAATCTTGTTGTAGAGTAAAGCAGAAATTACTTTGGGCTTCAGTTTTCTTATTCATATATAAAAAAAAAAAAGAGCATTTACTCTCCAAGGCTATTTTAAGGATGGTATCTGTTATTACAATGTGCTGTAATTTATTTTTTCCTACTCAAAGGTAATATCCTTGAAGGTAGAATTTATCTCTTATCTTTTTTTCTGAAGTGCTTTTATATTGTTAGCTTATGGTAGTCATTCTAGTTTTCATTTCTTAGCAACAAAATAACAAACCCAAAGTTTTCATCTTAAAGACAAAAGAAGCAAATTTATAAAATCATATTTATAGTAATTACTATGTAATCAAATTCATACTAAGAAGTTGCAGTGACAACTTTTTAAGAAGTGGGTGTTCACTTGATAGTTCAAATTTTATGTCACCATTCGCTTACTAAAGGCAAGTTTTTTATATAATTTAGTTAATGATTCATATTGTCATCGCTGAAAATTTCTTCTAAAGCACTTGCCAAAGTTTTTTATGTAAACTATCTTTATGTGTATTAAAATATTTTATTATGAAAGACTTTGACCAAATAGATAAAAATGGATCATTTATAACATACTCAAAATAATATAACAACATGATTTATCCAGATATTAACATTTTGCTATACTGCTTTGAGGATTTTAAGAATGGATATGTCGCCTTAAAATGAATACATTTCATGGGCAAAAGATATGAACAGACATTTCTGCAAAGAAGACATCCAAATGACCAACAGACACATGAAAAAGTGCTCAACATCATTCAGCATCAGATAAATACAAACTCAAAACCACAGTAAGCTACCACCTCATACTAGTCAGAATGACCAAAATTAACAAGTCAGGAAGTGACAGACATTGGCAAGGGTGCAGAGAAAGGGGAACCCTGCTACACTGTTGGTGGGAATGCGAGCTGGTGCAGTAACTCTGGAAAACAGTATGGAGGTTCCTCAAAAAGTTGAAAATAGAGCTACCCTATGACCCAGCAATCGCACTACTGGTTATTTACTCTAAAGATACAAATGTGATGATCCGAAGGGGCATCTGCACCTCAATTTTTATAGCAGCAATGTCCGCAATAGCTAAACTATGGGAAGAACCTAGATGTCCATCAACAGATGAATGGATAAAGAAGATGTGGTGTGGGGGAGGAGTCAAGATGGCGGAGAAGTAGCAAGCTGAGACTGCTTCAGCTAGCCGGAGATCAGCTAGATAGCTTATCTAAAGATTGCAAACACCTGAAAATCCATCGGCAGACCGAAGAGAAGAAGAACAGCAATTCTGGAAACAGAAAAACAACCACTTTCTGAAAGGTAGGACCGGCGGAGAAGTGAATCCAAAGCGACGGGAAGATAGACCACGGGGGGAGAGGCCGGCTCCCGGCAAGCGGCGGAGCAACCGCGCACAAAATCAGGACTTTTAAAAGTCTGTTCCGCTGAGGGACATCAGTCCAGAGGCTAAACCGGGGCGAAGCCCACGCGGGGTCAGCGTGGCCTCAGGTCCCGCAGGGTCACAGAAGGATCGGGGGTGTCTGAGTGTCGCAGAGCTTGCGGGTATTGGAACGGGAAAGCCGGCTACAGAAACAGAGCCGACAGTAAGCTCACAGCTCGGTGTTACCTTGAACCGATCGCAGGCTCGGTGAGCTCGGAGCGCGGCGGGAGGTCAGGCAGACGGGAGTAACTGGGCGCTGTTCTCTGAGGGCGCACTGAGGAGTGGGGCCCTGGGCTCTCGGCTCCTCCGGGCCGGAGACCAGGAGGCCGCCATTTGTGTTCCCGTCCTCCGGAACTCTACGGAAAGCGCTCAGGGAACAAAAGCTCCTGAAAGCAAACCCGAGCGGATTACTCACCCCGGCCCCAGGTAAGGGCGGTGTAATTCCGCCTGGGGCAAAGACACTTGAGAATCACTACAACAGGCCCCTCCCCCAGAAGATCAACAAGAAATCCAGCCGAGACCAAGTTCACCTACCAAGGAGTGCGGTTTCAATACCAAGGAGAGCAGCAGAATTCCAGAGGAGGAGAAAGCCAAGCACGGAACTCATGGCTTTTTTCCTGTGATTTTTTTTTAGTCTTGCAGTTAATTTAATTTTTTCTTTTTCATTTTTTTTTTCTTTTTTTCTTTTTCTTCTCGCCTTCGGGTAAAAAAATTTTTTTTTTTTAACTGTTACCTTTTTCTTTTTTAACGATTTTTTACTAGTTTATCTAATATATATTTTTTTTCTTTTTTACATTTTTCTCAGGTGTTTTCTTTTTTTAAAAAAATTTTTTTTTCTTTTCTTTTTTTTTCTTTCTTCCTTTTTGAACCTCTTTTTATCCCCTTTCTCCCCACTCACGATTTTGGATCTCTTCTAATTTAGTTAAAGCATATTTTCCTGGGGTTGTTGCCACCCTTTTAGTATTTTACTTGCCCCTTCATTTACTCTTATCTGGCCAAAAGGACAAGACGTAAAAATTCAACGCAAAAAAAAGAACAAGAGGCAGTACCAAAGGCTAGGGACCTAATCAATACAGACATCGGTAATATGTCAGATCTAGAGTTCAGAATGACAATTCTCAAGGTTCTAGCCGGGCTCGAAAAAGGCATGGAAGATATTAGAGAAACCCTCTCGAGAGATATAAAAGCCCTTTCTGGAGAAATAAAAGAACTAAAATCTAACCAAGTTGAAATCAAAAAAGCTATTAATGAGGTGCAATCAAAAATGGAGGCTCTCACTGCTAGGATAAATGAGGCAGAAGAAAGAATTCGTGATATAGAAGACCAAATGACAGAGAATAAAGAAGCTGAGCAAAAGAGGGACAAACAGCTACTGGACCACGAGGGGAGAATTCGAGAATTAAGTGACACCATAAGACGAAACAACATTAGAATAATTGGGATTCCAGAAGAAGAAGAAAGAGAGAGGGGAGCAGAAGGTATACTGGAGAGAATTATTGGGGAGAATTTCCCCAATATGGCAAAGGGAACGAGCATCAAAATTCAGGAGGTTCAGAGAACGCCCCTCAAAATCAATAAGAATAGGCCCACACCCCGTCACCTAATAGTAAAATTTACAAGTCTCAGTGACAAAGAGAAAATCCTGAAAGCAGCCCGGGAAAAGAAGTCTGTAACATACAATGGTAAAAATATTAGATTGGCAGCTGACTTATCCACAGAGACCTGGCAGGCCAGAAAGAGCTGGCATGATATTTTTAGAGCACTAAACGAGAAAAACATGCAGCCCAGAATACTATATCCAGCTAGGCTATCATTGAAAATAGAAGGAGAGATTAAAAGCTTCCAGGACAAACAACAACTGAAAGAATTTGCAAATACCAAACCAGCTCTACAGGAAATATTGAAAGGGGTCCTCTAAGCAAAGAGAGAGCCTACAAGTGGTAGATCAGAAAGGAACAGAGACCATATACAATAACAGTCACCTTACAGGCAATACAATGGCACTAAATTCATATCTCTCAATAGTTACCCTGAATGTGAATGGGCTAAATGCCCCTGTCAAAAGACACAGGGTATCAGAATGGATAAAAAAACAAAACCCATCTATATGTTGCCTCCAAGAAACTCATTTTAAGCCCGAAGACACCTCCAGATTTAAAGTGAGGGGGTGGAAAAGAATTTACCATGCTAATGGACATCAGAAGAAAGCAGGAGTGGCAATCCTTATATCAGATCAATTAGATTTTAAGCCAAAGACTATAATAAGAGATGAGGAAGGACACTATATCATACTCAAAGGGTCTGTCCAACAAGAAGATTTAACAATTTTAAATATCTATGCCCCCAACGTGGGAGCAGCTAACTATATAAACCAATTAATAACAAAATCAAAGAAACACATCAACAACAATACAATAATAGTAGGGGACTTTAACACTCCCCTCACTGAAATGGACAGGTCATCCAAGCAAAAGATCAGCAAGGAAATAAAGGCCTTAAACGACACACTGGACCAGATGGACATCACAGATATATTCAGAACATTTCATCCCAAAGCAACAGAATACACATTCTTCTCTAGTGCACATGGAACATTCTCCAGAATAGATCACATCCTTGGTCCTAAATCAGGACTCAACCGGTATCAAAAGATTGGGATCATTCCCTGCATATTTTCAGACCACAATGCTCTAAAGCTAGAACTCAACCACAAAAGGAAGTTTGGAAAGAACCCAAATACATGGAGACTAAACAGTATCCTTCTAAAGAATGAATGGGTCAACCGGGAAATTAAAGAAGAATTGAAAAAAATCATGGAAACAAATGATAATGAAAATACAACGGTTCAAAATCTGTGGGACACAATAAAGGCAGTCCTGAGAGGAAAATATATAGCGGTACAAGCCTTTCTCAAGAAACAAGAAAGGTCTCAGGTACACAACCTAACCCTACACCTAAAGGAGCTGGAGAAAGAACAAGAAAGAAACCCTAAGCCCAGCAGGAGAAGAGAAATCATAAAGATCAGAGCAGAAATCAATGAAATAGAAACCAAAAAAACAACAGAAAAAATCAACGAAAGTAGGAGCTGGTTCTTTGAAAGAATTAATAAAATTGATAAACCCCTGGCCCGACTTATCAAAAAGAAAAGAGAAAGGACCCAAATAAATAAAATCATGAATGAAAGAGGAGAGATCACAACTAACACCAAAGAAATACAAACTATTATAAGAACATACTATGAGCAACTCTACGGCAATAAATTTGACAATCTGGAAGAAATGGATGCATTCCTAGAAACATATACACTACCACAACTGAACCAGGAAGAAATAGAAAGCCTGAACAGACCCATAACCAGTAAGGAGATTGAAACAGTCATTAAAAATCTCCAAACAAACAAAAGCCCAGGGCCAGACGGCTTCCCGGGGGAATTCTACCAAACATTTAAAGAAGAACTAATTCCTATTCTCCTGAAACTGTTCCAAAAAATAGAAATGGAAGGAAAACTTCCAAACTCATTTTATGAGGCCAGCATCACCTTGATCCCAAAACCAGACAAGGATCCCACCAAAAAAGAGAGCTATAGACCGATATCCTTGATGAACACAGATGCGAAAATACTCAACAAAATACTAGCCAATAGGATTCAACAGTACATTAAAAAGATTATTCACCACGACCAAGTGGGATTTATTCCAGGGCTGCAAGGTTGGTTCAACATCCGCAAATCAGTCAATGTGATACAACACATCAATAAAAGAAAGAACAAGAACCATATGATACTTTCAATAGATGCTGAAAAAGCATTTGACAAAGTACAGCATCCCTTCCTGATCAAAACTCTTCAAAGTGTAGGGATAGAGGGCACATACCTCAATATCATCAAAGCCATCTATGAAAAATCCACCGCAAATATCATTCTCAATGGAGAAAAACTGAAAGCTTTTCCACTAAGGTCAGGAACACGGCAGGGATGTCCATTATCACCACTGCTATTCAACATAGTACTAGAGGTCCTAGCCTCAGCAATCAGACAACAAAAGGAAATTAAAGGCATCCAAATCGGCAAAGAAGAAGTCAAATTATCACTCTTCGCAGATGATATGATACTATATGTGGAAAACCCAAAAGACTCCACTCCAAAACTGCTAGAACTTATACAGGAATTCAGTAAAGTGTCAGGATATAAAATCAATGCACAGAAATCAGTTGCATTTCTCTACACCAACAGCAAGACAGAAGAAAGAGATATTAAGGAGTCAATCCCATTTACAATTGCATCCAAAACCATAAGATACCTAGGAATAAACCTAACCAAAGAGACACAGAATCTATACTCAGAAAACTATAAAGTACTCATGAAAGAAATTGAGGAAGACACAAAGAAATGGAAAAATGTTCCATGCTCCTGGATTGGAAGAATAAATATTGTGAAAATGTCTATGCTACCTAAAGCAATCTACACATTTAATGCAATTCCTATCAAAGTACCATCCATCTTTTTCAAAGAAATGGAACAAATAATGCTAAAATTTATATGGAACCAGAAAAGACCTCGAATAGCCAAAGGGATATTGAAAAAGAAAGCCAACGTTGGTGGCATCACAATTCCGGACTTCAAGCTCTATTACAAAGCTGTCATCATCAAGACAGCATGGTACTGGCACAAAAACAGACACATAGATCAATGGAACAGAATAGAGAGCCCAGAAATAGACCCTCAACTCTATGGTCAACTCATCTTCGACAAAGCAGGAAAGAATGTCCAATGGAAAAAAGACAGCCTCTTCAATAAATGGTGCTGGGAAAATTGGACAGCCACATGCAGAAAAATGAAATTGGACCATTTCCTTACACCACACACAAAAATAGACTCAAAATGGATGAAGGACCTCAATGTGCGAAAGGAATCCATCAAAATCCTTGAGGAGAACACAGGCAGCAACCTCTTCGACCTCTGCCGCAGCAACATCTTCCTAGGAACAACGCCAAAGGCAAGGGAAGCAAGGGAAAAAATGAACTATTGGGATTTCATCAAGATCAAAAGCTTTTGCACAGCAAAGGAAACAGTTAACAAAATCAAAAGACAACTGACAGAATGGGAGAAGATATTTGCAAACGACATATCAGATAAAGGACTAGTGTCCAGAATCTATAAAGAACTTAGCAAACTCAACACCCAAAGAACAAATAATCCAATCAAGAAATGGGCAGAGGACATGAACAGACATTTCTGCAAAGAAGACATCCAGATGGCCAACAGACACATGAAAAAGTGCTCCATATCACTCGGCATCAGGGAAATACAAATCAAAACCACAATGAGATATCACCTCACACCAGTCAGAATGGCTAAAATCAACAAGTCAGGAAATGACAGATGCTGGTGAGGATGCAGAGAAAGGGGAACCCTCCTACACTGTTGGTGGGAATGCAAGCTGGTGCAGCCACTCTGGAAAACAGCATGGAGGTTCCTCAGAATGTTGAAAATAGAACTGCCCTATGACCCAGCAATTGCACTATTGGGTATTTACCCTAAAGATACAAATGTAGTGATCCAAAGGGGCACATGCACCCGAATGTTTATAGCAGCAATGTCCACAATAGCCAAACTATGGAAAGAACCTAGATGTCCATCCACAGATGAATGGATCAAGAAGATGTGGTATATATACACAATGGAATACTATGCAGCCATCAAAAGAAATGAAATCTTGCCATTTGCGACAACATGGATGGAACTAGAGCGTATCATGCTTAGCGAAATAAGTCAAGCAGAGAAAGACAACTATCATATGATCTCCCTGATATGAGGAAGTGGTGATGCAACATGGAGGCTTAAGTGGGTAGGAGAAGAATCAATGAAACAAGATGGGATTGGGAGGGAGACAAACCATAAGTGACTCTTAATCTCACAAAACAAACTGAGGGCTGCTGGGGGGAGGGGGTTTGGGAGAAGGGGGTGGGATTATGGACATTGGGGAGGGTATGTGCTTTGGTGAGTGCTGTGAAGTGTGTAAACCTGGTGATTCACAGACCTGTACCCCTGGGGATAAAAATATATGTTTATAAAAAAAAAAAAAAAAAAAAAGGACAAATACCCAACTTTTGTAGCAACATGGACGGGACTGGAAGAGATTATTATGCTGAGTGAAATAAGTCAAGCAGAGAGAGTCAATTATCATATGGTTTCACTTATTTGTGGAGCATATCAAATAGCATGGAGGACATGGGGAGTTAGAGAGGAGAAGGGAGTTGGGGGAAATTGGAAGGGGAGGTGAACCATGAGAGACTATGGACTCTGAAAAACAATCTGAGGGTTTTGAAGGGGTGGGGGGTGGGAGGTTGGGGTACTAGGTGGTGGGTATTATAAAGGGCACGAATTGCATGGAGCACTGGGTGTGGTGAAAAATAATGAATACTGTTATGCTGAAAATAAAAAATAAATTAAAAAAAAAAAAAGAAGATGTGGTGTGAACACACACACACACACACACACACACACACAATGGAATACTATGCAGCCATCAAAAAATGAAATTGTGCCATTTGCAACAACATGGATGGAACTAGAGGGTATTATGCTAAACAAAATGAATCAATCAGAGAAAGACAATTATCATATTTCAAACAATGATCATATTTGTTTGATCATATCATTGTTTGATCATATATCTAACAATGATCTCTTTGATATGAGGAATTTGAGAGGAAGGGTAGGGGGTTGTGGGGGATAGGGGATAGGTCATGGGGGATAGGAAAATAATGAAACAAGATGGGACTGGGGAGGAGAACAAACCATAAAAGACTCTTAATCTCAGGAAACAAACTGAGGATTGCTGGGTGGGGAGGGCTAGGGTGGCTGGGTGATGGACATTCGGGAGGGTATGCACTATGGTAAATGCTGTGAATTGTGTAATTCTAATGATTCACAGACCTGTACCCCTAAAGCAAATATTACATGTTAATAAAAATTTTTTTTTAAAAAGGACACATTTCAAAAATGTTTAGTAGAAGTTATAAAATGATATGTAAACTAAACTCTTTAAAAACCCACAATAAAATAGTTGATCATGTTTAAATGATCTAACTGTACATTGTTCATGTGTTGAATATCATTGTTTTTTTGTTTAGTGTCCACTATGTTCAAGTTATTTTTATAAGTACTGTGGAAAATGCAAAACATATAATCCATAGTGTCTGTTACCAAATAAATTAGAATAAATTAAGGTAGGTAATGCATACACTATCAATGTTAAGTCAATTAGAAAAAATATGGACATAAAGACACAAGTGTCTTACAGTTTTAGAATCCGATGGATCCCATCATTTCTGGCTAGTGTGAGATACAGAAAGCCTCATGAAATTCTCACACTACCTGGTAGAAAAGATTAGATTTTGGTTGGGATTCAAAGGAGGTCTGGAAAGTGTACATATGAGGAGGAAGGGCAATGACCAGTATGAAATGTGGCTCTAAGAAAAGAAGGCACTAGGTGTTTTCCTTGAACAGAGAGGAGTGTGGTTTGTTGGTGCCTAAAGTGCCTGAAGAGGAATTATGAGAATTTAGAAAAACAGAACTTTGCATATATATTATGGAAGTTTAAATATCAGGAGAGAATGTTTAAACTCATTACAGTAGACAACAGAGCATCATTTCAGTGGTGTTGTGCATCTCCTTTAAGCCTCTTCCCTGCTGTCCAACAAGGCAGTCAGAGCAATTATACAAGAAATGTGCTGGCAGGTGCTCAATATTTACAGTGTCAGTTCTGAACCATTCTATTTTTTCCACTTATATCCACTTGTTGCTGTCTTCTTCCTTTTCTGTTTCACCCCCCACTTAACCCTCTGGTTCCATTAATAACCTGATTTTACCAGATTCTAATCTTTTGATCAATTCTCTTAGTTTCACAAAGTTTTCACTTTGGTGATACGATCTTTGAGAAAAATTTAAGGACTTCTTTTCCATTAAATTGTTCTTTCTAGCACTCCCTGTTTGGTGCTATCAGGTCCAGTGCATATGTTCCATTTTAACAACTCTGTGTCCAAGTATCATTTCATTTACATTATTTTGTCTCATAGTGACTTTCCAGGTATACAGTCCCCTGTCATACCATCACTTTGGTTTCACTTAGATAATGAAATAAACTATATATATATATATATATATGTGTGTATACATATACATATATATATATACACACACACACACACACATACATTTCTCAAATGTGTTAATTAGAGCTCCTGTTTTCACAGATTTCTTATGACCATCATGTACATTTGTGATAACCAAGTAGTCTGGAGAGACTTGTAAATTAAATTGAATCACTGTTAAAATCCTATCTATATCACAGGAGTATGCTTTTCCATATGTAAACAGCTGAAAGGCAACTTGTACTTCAGAACAATAGCTCAGGTTTGTGGCAATTACTCTATCACTAGTCACATTAGGAACAATAAGAAAAGCAAAAAATCAAGTAAACTGGCAACTGGCTTTCAAAGCACATAGAACACTATTCTGCATAGATAAGACAGATGCTGTTCAAATTTCAAGTATTGAAGTGGAAAAAAAGTTCCATCATAATGTGTGGCAACTCAGCTAGCATCTAAAACTCATTCCTGAAATAGCTTCTTCCAAATCAAAGCCTGAGGGAATGTGAAATCTTAAATCCTTCATCTTGTAAATAGCCGCCGTAGCTGAGAGGAAACAAAGACTACTATGTTCATCACTGGCTCCTGGCAGGAAACTTCCTACCACATAGTTCACATTACTACTTTTTACTTTATCTCACACTATCATTTTTCATTTATCTTCTAATTTTGGTTTTCTCTCCATTTGAAATTGACGCTTGAAAATAATTAGTGTTTCTCAAAAAAGTGTCCAGCAAAAATAGCAGAAATAAAGATAAAAGCTAATTCAAACATTCTAATGTTTTTATTGTGGATGTGGAAAGATAATTCCTGTGCTAAAATTTTTCAATAGATAAGCACAAAAGATATAAATTTAGGATTCATTAAAGGGTTTTAACAGATTATGAACTGAGGAAAGAGTAAGTTGAACTGTGCATTTCTTAATTATGTGATTTTTCTGTGTAGTCTCCATTATTTGTAAAATATATCTCTGAAATACACAATAACTAGTTAAGAAATAGAAACTATGACATTCTGTCCTCTTAACACTATGTATTTTTTAAAATATAAACAAAGCAAATGTAGTATCATTCATCAGATACCTATCATGTTGGTTTTCATTTGGTAGTAAACAAAAGACAGACAAAATTTTAAAATAAAAGCAAATTAAAAAATCAAAGGTAGTTCAATTTCTGGCCAAGGGGGCAAAGCTTGCACCAGACCAATAATGACACTGAGAACAACTAACAAAGACCAATAATAAATCAATCTGTTTGAAGACATCTTAGAGTCAGACATCAAAAGAGCCAGAAATAGAGAAAAACAATGAGAGAAAGAGACAGAAGTATGGGGGGAAATGTTTAGAAAGTAACACTAATGTAAGCCCAAATCTTTGCATACTAATTTTCCTTTCCATGCATTCGACTACTTTTAGTTTAGGAGAGGAACCTAGAAGTTGGACAGAGAGAAGCAGCTAAGAGGCTGAAAGACCAGTAGGGCTTTCAACAATCCCACAGTTTTGGGGAAGATAAAAACAGAATTCACAGATATGAAAGCAGCCAGAATGTCATGCACAGATCCTGGAGAAAAAGAGCAGGCACACAGAAAGAAGACTCTTTTCCAGTGTGTACATCAATATAAAGAAGTAGAATATAATCTAGAGTACAGAAAATACAAATAAATTTCGGAAAAAATATATAAGAGACATATCAATCACAGTAAATATGTATGTGGCTTGTATAATTAGGCCAACTAGGGAGATGAGAAGGAATGGATTAGAAGCAATATTTGGAGAGAAGTTGTTAAGAATTTTACCAAGATTAAAAAAAAAAAAAAAGCTCCCCTGCCCCACATAAAACCACAGGTTGAAGAAATTCTAGACCCTCAAGTGGTATTAATCAAAGAAAACCATACCTAGAAATGTCAGAGTAAAAATACTTAAAAACAAAGATAAAAATTTAAAACAAACTAGAAAAAAGAAAAGACAAGTTAATTATAAAAGATCATCATTAGGTTTACTACTGATCTTCCACAGAACAATGAAAACTAGATGGCAATGGAATAGTAAATTAAAGGTGATTAGAGAAAATAATTGCCCTCAAAAATTCAATATACAGGGAAAATATTCAATACTAAAAGCAACTGAAAAATATCTCTAGACACACTATTTTTCAAAGCCCCACCAAAACCCCAAGAATTTATCACCCTCAATCAAATTCTTCAATAGGAAGAAGAACTATTGTAGAGAGAAATATGAGAATGCAGTAAAGTAGAAAGTAAAGAAATGAGGTTAGTGTCTGAAGGGAGAAAAAGAATGTTAAATGATTACATCGATGAAAACAGTGACTTGTGAAGTTTAAAATACATGTTAAAAAAACATAATAAAAAATAATTCATGAATAAAAGTTTATTCCAGGGATTAAATGGTTGACTAAATTAATAATTTTAAAAGGAAAATTTTGTGATAAAATATTTCAGCTCTGGGGCACTTGGGTGGCTCAGTTGGTTAAGCAGCTAATTGTAGATTTCAGCTCAGGTCACAATCTCAGGTTCATGAGCTCAAGCCCCAGTTGAGACTCTGCATTGGGCATGGAACTGGCTTAAGATTCTCTCTTTCCCGCTTCCTCTGCCACAGCCCAACCTAAAAAAATTCAAGCCCCATTTATGATAAAAAAAAAAATCTTAACAAAATTGAATGATCAAACAGCATAAATTAATCATAAGTACTTAACAAAAACCTATAGCAAACATCACACTAATGGTGAAATATTTAAAGCCTTCCTCTTGAGATCAGGAATGAGATAAGAATGCCAATTATTACTTCCATATAATATTGTACTAGAGGTTCTAGCCAGGGCCTTATGGCAAGAAAAAATATACAGAGATGGGAAAAAAAGAAAATGGTAATTTTCATAGAGAACATATTTGTTGTATACAGAAAAATTTTAGAATCTATAGATGAATTAGAATTCTAATATGAATTAGAATATGCAAAATATACCCCCAAACCAATATAGTACATAATAGTAATTTCTAAAAAAATTTACAAAATGAAATTTAAATAAACCTATCATTTATAATAACATTAAAAATGCCAAATACCAAACAATAATTTTACCAAAAGATGTGGAAGATGGAGAAAACTGTAGAATTATTGCAAAAAAAATTAAAGATGACTCAAATGAAAGATGTATACCATATTTGTAATATGGAAGATTTAATATTATAAAGATGTATATTCTCTGTATATTTGAATGCAATACTCAAAACACTTCTAGCAGTGTGTGTGTGTGTGTGTGTGTGTTTAAGATGGAGAGAGACAGAAAATATTTCTCTTTTAGTTTAATCACTGTGTATTTAGGTATTTTGTTACAGCACGATAGGTAACTAATATAGCAACCTCATTCAAGTTTTATCACTTAATACTTGTGTAAATTTGAGAAAATCATGTAAATTTTCTGAGCCTTCATTATCTAAAAAATGAGATATCTAAAATCCTTCAGACCTAAAATCATTACACAAGTTTTAGGTAAGTGTTTCAAAACTATGAGGAATTATCCAAATGAATTGATGATCCCTATGTATTATTGAGATGTCTTTCTCTCTAAGCAATTTATTTATTTTTTATAAAGATTTTATTTATTTGACAGACAGAGATCACAAGTAAGCAGAGAGGCAGGCAGAGAGAAGGGGAGGCAGGCTCCCCAAGCAGAGAGCCTGATGCAGGGCTTGATCCCAGGACCTGGATCACGACCTGAGCCAAAGTCAGAGGCTTTAACCCACTGAGCCACCCAAGCACCCTAAGCTTTTTTTTTTTTTTTAAATAAACATCTTAAAATGAATGTCTTTGTAGGCAGACAGGTCATATAAGAAGTTACTGTTTCAGTACCTATTTGCATACTTTTTATAGTCTTAATTCTGTTTTAATGATAAAGCAAGGTCATCAGTGTTTCAAGTGTTCTATCTTCAAAGTAAATATATTGCACAGCATAGTGTCCTCAGTGAAATGATTCAAGGATTAATTTTCTAGGATAACGTATTACTATAATGATCAGTGTTTTCCTTTGTTTCATCTATTCCCCCGAAACACTTTGGCTTACCAAAAAAAAAAAAAAAAGAAAGAAAGAAAGAAAGAAAGAAAGAAAGAAAGAAAGAAAGAAAGAAAACCAACCGCCCCCCCCCAAAAAACTTTTCTCCAATAAACACAGGATTTATTAAATATATGGTTCATTCAAATTGTATGATCTTTAGAGAGTAAAGTCCAAATTTTACATGATTCTGTATCTTTCATAACACCTAACAAAGTGTTATTATGTAGAAGTTGCTCAATAAAAATATTTAATGATAAATTAATTTTTCACTAATGCTTAAGTAATAAGCCTTGAAAGCTTGTTAGTGGAAGTACCAGCTTCTCAACTTAACTTGCATTTGTTCTATTAAAATATGCATTTTTTGGTAAGGAAATAGTGCTAAGGTATTTGCATCACTAACTATAACAAAAAATTCCATTTCTGGAACTTAAGAGCTGCTAATTTTGTAATTAAAAAAGGGTAAGTTAATGTCTTTCATAAATGTTAGCATTCACAGCCATAATATTAAACAATATTATAAATCGATCATTATGATAAAATAAAATTTATTTTTATTTTTAGAGAGAGAGAGAGAGAGAGAGAGAGAGAGAACAAGCAGGGAGGGGCAGAGGGAGAGAGAATCCCAAGCAGCCTGCACCACTCAGTATGGAGCCCAGATTCCAAGGCGAGGCTCCATCTCATGACCCCCATTATGACCTGAGCAAATTAAAAGTCCACTGCTTAATAGATTGTGCTGCCCAGGTGCCCTGACAAAATATTTAGGTAGGTTTCGTTAGGTTACATAGTGATAGTAAAGTTAAGCTAACCTTAAACAACTACTAAACAAAAGGACACATCTAGTCAGGATAGATTTATAAGTTTGTATTTATGCATTCCTTTAAATTTACTCTGCCTCATTGCTTTCATTACTGAACCCTGTAGGAGTAATCATTTTCACAATAGTTCAAAAGTGCTTTTGTATGGCCATAGACTAACAAAATAAATGTCTGGCATATCAGAACTGACATTAACCATAAGTAAGTGGTGATTGTGACTGTCAGCTCTGTTTTGTAATTAATGTTAATGTCTAAAATTTCATTGAATTATTTTATTAGTTGTATTAGTCTATTTATTATTTCTTTTGATTATTTTAGGTAGATGTACATACCAACAGGAAAACCATCAGGAAATGAGTTTTTCATTTCCTTTCTAATTTTTACCCTTCTGTTTTTCTTTTCAACAATATTGATCAAAATCTGTAATACTATGGTAAACAGGAGTTGAAGTAGTAGATGTCCGTATTTTTCCCTTATTACAGGGATTTCACTTAATATTTTTTTCATTAAGTATTGAGTTTCTTCATTAATTAGAAAATTTCTTTCTATTCACATTTTGCTGACTTTTAAAAATACTAAATATGTGTTGAACATTATACAATTATACAATTAAATTATACAATTATTAATTATACAATTAAACATTATACAATGCTTTTAGAAATGTATTGAGATAATCATATGATTATCTCCTTTCAGTATATTTCATTGCTATTCATTTTATAGAACATACCACATTTTAGGGTTCCTAGGTGGCTCAGTTGTTAAGTGTCTGCCTTTGGCTCTGGTCATGATTCCAGGATCCTGGGATTAAGCCCTGCATTGGGCTCCCTGCTCAGCAGGAAGCCTGCCTCTCCCTCTCCCACTCCCCCTGCTTGTGTTTCCTCTCTCATTGTATCTCTCTCTGTCAAATAAGTAAATAAAATTTTTAAAAAATTATAGAACATAATGCATTTTATCATTTACTTACTAATAAATATTTGTTTTTTTCTGTTTCTGTAATACAGAGGGCGCCATAGTTAACAATGATACGTTACCCCTTTTTTTTTTTTTTTTTGGCTTATGTGTGAGATTTTTTTAGTGAGTATTTATCTGCAGGTGAAATTGTTCAGTTATGAGTCTCTTCAAACTAAATATACAGTATCAAATTGTCCTCCAATACATTGTTACAACTTAAAATTAGCCAAGCATTGAATTAGAATATAATGTAAATGTTTATACTTCTTTGTAGCTCCTATCACCTACAGGAGAAAGCACAAATACTCTGTGTGATGTACAAGGTCATTTCCCCTAGTGTACCAACCTTGGCTTTCACTATCTTTACTCCTCCCCTTCCACACATTCCCACCATACCACTTTTTCGTGGACTCTTTCATATTGTTCTATCTTTTGGAATCCTCTTCTCTCAACCACATAGCAATAGGAATGAGAAGTTATCTTTAACTCCCTCCAGACAGACTTGTTCTTTTCCCTGCAATTTACTCTTGACCTTGCTTCATAATTAATTGTTTCTCTCACACCTGAATTCTGAGGTTCTACAACTTTTTACTGTGTATTTTCCTAGCAATGGCTTTCAGTGTCTGGCATATAGCAAATACTGTTGAATAAATGAGCAGATAATTGAATAAATGGATGGATGAATATAGGAAAATTAGAGGTCTTTATAAACAAGGACAGTAAAACCAGTGAAACAAATGTATTTTTCTCACGAAGGTTGGGTCTTGCCAAAGTTAGATTTATTGTTGCTCTTTAGAATTGTCTTTATTTTGTGACAAGCCCTTCTTCTATTGAAATTAGGTATACTTATGTGTATGTGTATCTTCCATATTGAGTTTTTGTCAAGATCAAATCGAATAATACAGTGAATGTTCCTTGGAAAAGTATTACATGACAGTGATTCAAGGAATTAATATTTTTATATTGAAAATAAATTTTGTTAGGAAAATTTGGTGTGTCCAACTATTTTGAGAAAAGAAATTTAACCGAACATGTCAGTACATTTTTTTTGGTTTGGTTTTGTTTCTTAGTGATTTGACTAACTTGAGTGGTTCCCTGTAGACTTATTCTGTGCCTACACACAACCACACACACAGTTCTTAAATCCTTATCAATGCTTTAATATTCTGAGTTTTACAACCAGATTAGTCAAAGTTTCCAAGGTCATGAGTACTGTGCCACTAACAATTATCCCTAAATCACTGAGATTACATTTCAAGCTATTAGTATGAATATAATGAAGACTCTATTTTTAAAAATTAAATAATAAATATTAGCATTTATTGTTCTAGGTTTACTATTTATACAATGGAAAATGAAAGAAAAACAAGAAAGGGATTTGTCTCATTAATTTTATAATTTATTTCAATAACAAAGCTAAAAAATTTAAAAACTAAGATTGCTCTAAATAGAATTTCTGGGACAAGAGCTTAATCTTATTACGTAGGATAATGTTTACATCCACTATTCACGGATTTTAATGATCATTTAATGCACAATAATCTTTATGGATACTGACTGGAACAAGATAAAGATAAAGTATGTTATAAAAAGTTTGTACTTATAGGTAAGTATGGCATACTTGACCAATTTTTAGGGCCTTTTTGAGCTTCATTGACAATTGAGAAGATGATGTAAATAATAAAGTTAGTAAATTTTACATAATCCTAAATCAAGATAGTTATAAACAGTAGCAACTTTGAACTATAAAGATAGCAATGCAAGAAATTTAAATTTTTCATTTTAAAATTCTTACAATGCCAAAGGAAATACAGTCATATATTTTAGAGCTGATGTTGAATTATGTGAAATTTCTTAAATAAAATAAAAATATTTGTATTGAAAATATTTTTTAGAAGATTTTATTTATTTATTTGACAGAGATCACAAGCAGACAGAGAGAGAGGAGGAAGCAGGCTCCCTGCTGAGCAGAGAGCTCAGGGCTCCATGCAGGGCTCCATCCCAGGACCCTGGAATCATGACCTGAGCAGAAGGCAGAGGCTTTAACCCACTAAACCACACAGGTGCCCCTGTCTTGAAATTACTTCTATACACAAATTGAAACACTTTGGCAAACTTCTCTTTTCTCTATGTTTGCAAAGATTAAGTTTCATCCAATGTGTTACTTTAATTTAATTTACCTTGTTATTTTTCTGCCTCAAAAAAAATATATCTGATTGAAGGAAAATTTAAAATATAGAAAAAGTTTTTGAAAAAAAGAAAAATCATCAGAAACATTTAGAAATTTAGAAATAACAATGCTTGCTTTTTTTGATATAATTGCAAATTTGGCTTATTGCAATCATAGATTTTTCCCATATTTTCATAGAGTTAAGATAATTTTCTACATGCAGTCTTTTATCTTGATTCCTTATTTAGTATTTATAACATTTCTTATGTTACTGATCATGTAATACATAATATCTTGTGGTTTTAGGTATTTCACCTATAATTGTAGTTAGTAGGTCATTTGTGTTTGTGAGAAATAAATGAGATATGCAAATAAAGTACTTAATAAAATGCCTGGTGTAGAGTAAATACTACCATAATTTAAATCAACAATTTCCTTATTGTCTAACATTTGTAATTGGAAAATGTTCAATATTTTAATAAAACTATATTGAATAGGTTTTATCATAATGTGAACTATGCTTGTAGAGTTAATGTAAGAAAGAATAAAATGTTTTTTAAAGTATCAAATCACTTTCCAAAAAAGTTATAACAGTTTATTCTCCTCCTACCATTAGTGTGTGAAATCTCATTTTACTATACCTTTACCATCACTTTTAATATTTACTAGACAAATATTACAGGAACAAGAACCTGGTGTTTTAACTTGCATTTATTTGTTTACAAGTAAAGTTTGGATTTTTTTTCAAATTGGATTGTCACTAGTTCATTTGTTTTAGATTTATCTGCTTATGGTTTTTTATACTTGCCTCTAGAGGAGTATCTGTGACTCCTGACCCTTGTGGGAAAGTGGTGTGATTAAGAGCCCAATGATTGAAACCAATATATGTTGGTACAAACTCCAGCTCTGTCACTTACTAATTAAATAATTTTGTGGTGTTCATTTTGTGGGTGTTTTTAACATTTTCATACCTCTGTTTTCTTGACTATAAGAATGGATACATAATATATGATGGGTATGCTTTAGGGAAATTAAATAAATTAATGGAATAATATCCAGCAATAAGCACTCAATAAATATAGGGTAGTATTGATTAAATAAACTACTCATATTTAATTTATTTTACAAAGCTTTATTTTCAGGTTATCTGCCATTAAATTTTTATAATGTTGATTATTTGTTCTATTTGGAAAGTTTTGATGTTTCCATAGGATTTGGTGTTGTCTCAGGAACCCAAATGCTACCACCATAAGTTTAGATACTATTACTCTATAATCTATTAGAATATTCCATCTTAACCTTTGTACATTTGTGTGTATGTGTATGGTCTAGGAGAAAAAAATTAAAAGGTTCATATTACAATCTTGACTATGGGGTTTTAGGGCTGCTTTGAAAAGTTCTTCAAGTACAGCAAACTATTGTAGTGGTTATTAACATATAAGATGTGAATAAGTTATTAACATTTCATTTTTATCCTGTGGTTTGGACCTTTACTTCTATAACTTTTAAAATTAAAAGAACTAATATGATGAGACAAAATAAATCTAAAAAAAAAGGAAGTTGATACCAATTTTGCAGATTTTTCATATAATAATGAATCATTTTTATAATGGCAATTTAAAAAAATATTTAATTTATTTATTAAGAGTGAGAGAGAGAGAGCATGAATGAAGGGGGAATAGTGGCAGAGGGAGAGAGAGAAGGAGACTCCCTGCTAAGAGGGAGCCCAACTTGGGGCTCAATCCCAGTACCCTGGGATCATGACTTGAGCTGAAGGCAGACACTTAACCAACTGAGACACCTAGGCACCCTATAATGGCAATTTTTAAAAGAAAACTGTCCAACAAATTTTAGAAACTACCAACTAAAAAAAAAGGGAATAGGGAGCTTGAAAGGACTATTTCAAAAGTAAGAGCTTTAACAAAGTTCAGTATTACTAATAATAAATTTTCAACTACCACAATACAATAAAAATAATATACTTTGGGAACAGAAATATCAGAATATAATTAGTAAATAGTTATATATCCATAGAACTTTTCCTGCAAAAATTATTGAAGTCATTGGCAAAAGAACTACATTGCAGATAGAGCAATAAAGCATAACATGGAAACTTTTGCAGTGGGATGATTTATTCAAACAAGATTGTGCCAGGAATCACACTGCAAAAACAATCTGAAAGCACAGCTTCTCTGGCATGATGGGTGTCAAAATGATTTTATGTGAGAATCATCTAGGAAGTTTTAAAAGCATGGAAAGCAGATTTGCTCACGGACAATTAAAAATAATAAGGGTGCCTGGGGACTCCTTCAGTTAAGTGTCCGACTCTTGATTTTAGCTTAGATCATGGTCTCTAGGTCCTGAGATCAAGCCCTGCATGTGCTCCTGGCTAAGCACAGTCTGCCTGAGATTCTCTCTCACCTTTTCCCTCTGCCTCTTCCCCCACTTTCCCACACTCTCGGTCTCTTCCTCAAATAAATAAATAAAATCTTTAAAAAAAATAAAAATAATAGGGGCGCCTGGGTGGCTCAGTGGGTTAAGCCTCTGCCTTCAGCTCAGGTCATGATCTTAGGGTCCTGGGATCGAGTCCCACATCGGGCTCTCTGCACTGTGGGGAGCCTGCTTCCTCCTCTCTCTCTCTGCTTGCCTCTCTGTCCACTTGTGATCTCTCTCTGTCAAATAAATAAAATCTTTAAAAAAAATAAAATAAATAAAAAAATAAAAAATAAAAATAATAATCCTTTTAAGTGATTCTAACATGCAGCCAGGGGTGACAATGAGGCTCTGGAAGAATTAGAAAGTGATTTGGAGACACATTTACTTGGACCACCCTTGACAACATAAGAATCTGAGAAATAAACTTTGAAGACCACTGGATTAGTGGGTTGGTTCTACTCAACAAGAAGTAAATAAATTATACTTACTTGTGCTCTTTCTCTGTCAAATAAATAAATAACAAATCTTTTTTTTTTTTTTTTAAGATTTTATTCATCTACTTGACAGAGAGAGAGATCACAAGTAGGCAGAGAGGCAGGTAGAGAGAGAGGGGGAAGTAGGCTCCCCGCTGAACAGAAAGCCTGATGTGGGGCTTCATCCCAGAACCCTGAGATTGTGACCTGAGCGGAAGGCAGAGGCCTTAACCCACTGAGCCACCCAAGCGCCCCTAAAAAATCTTTTTTTAAAGTTTTTTTTAATTTATTTGACCGACAGAAATCACAAGTAGGCACAGAGAAAGGCAGAGAGAGGAAGGGAAGCAGGCTCCCTGCTGAGCAGAGAGCCCAATGTGGGGCTTGACCCCAGGACCCTGGGATCATGACCTGAGCTGAAGGCAGAGACTTTAACCCACTGAGCCACCCAGGTGCCCCAATAAATAAAAAATCCTAAAAAAAAAAAAAAGACATGGTGTTATATATTATATACCATAGTATGTGTGTGTGTATACAGTATGACATGTAATAATATATAATAATATATGTAATATACTCTATACACCTACATATACACTCATGTGAGTTCATTTTAAAAAGATTAAATAACTTTGGCCTTTAGTGACAGGAACTTGTAGGTTATTATGTATCATTGACTATTAACAAATGTTATGTTTAAATATTATATAAATATATTTTTAGCAATTATTTAAGTAACTAAAAACTTTGTCAATGAACTTTTGCCTGATAGATGACATAAAAATGAAGGTTGTAGTGTTAATTTTTAGGATCACCTACATGTTCTTTCATCCTGGATTTCTTTTTTCACTTTTAATTTTGGTTGAATACAGCCTCTATGAAAATTGAAACACAACTTCTAAATATAGATGGACAATATCATCAGAGGACATACTTTGATTATGCTTCAAAGAATGAGTGATATTAGAACCTATTCCCTAAAAGCTAATAATGCATTTTTTTTGTGAGCCACACAATAAGTTTTTTGAAAAACAGAAAGTAAAAATACAAGCTTTAAAAAAAAATCATCTCACTACAATAGAATCATTTAGACTGGCAATAGAAATGACTGATATAAAATGTATCTCATTTTTATGTATTAATAAAAATGTGATATTTTTCTCAGATGGGGAAAGTATAATAACTTTAGGAATCCATAACCTCTGAAGTATATAACTCATTTCCTGATATTTTTGTCAAATGTCTTACTAATAAAAACTCAAGGTTATGAAAATAGTTTAAAAATTAAATTTGCTTTAATCAATGGAAAAATCTTCTGAACATATTGCCACTTCCCAGTTTAAAAAAAAAAAAAATGAATGCAAACACTGCAAATCTGTGTTTAATTCAAGACTGAAGGTCTTAACCCTGGCTGGCTAATTGGGGATGTTTGACATTTGCTTTATTGCCTTGTTCTTTTTCACTTTGAATTTCTTCTTTAATGAAGACAAAATTCCTGACAATCACACTGCCCCAGAGATTAGATTTGTAGCAAAGAGGTCAAGTCTCTCTATATTTATATTTCTCCCAAATTCTCATTCTTTTTAATAATATTATCCATTCTTACCCTCTCCATGGTAACTTATTTCCTCTAACCTTTGTCATTCATGGTATTATTATTAGGGTCACTATTGCAGTCAGAGTGTGTATTTTGTTATTAGTTTAAAATACAAACTTTTAACTTTTTCTTTATAGGTTGCCTCTCAGACGTTGATAACAGCAAGGAGTGAATGGTGCCTTAAAGAGTCATCTACTTCTTAAATTACTTCAAAGTTTTAAGTCTAAACCATCTCAGGAAGTTAAAAATATTTCACTGTTTACAGGGAGATTTTAGAGTTTACTTGGTACTTTGTCTTCATCACTGTGGTATTCAGGTTTTTCAACACCTAACCTAAGTAGACCTCCTTTGGTCCCTTGTGCATGTATTTATTCATTCAGCAAATACTTGTTTAGCATTTACCAATCCTAAGAACTGTGGTAGACTGTAAGAATGCAAAAATTAAAAAAGAAAAAAAAAAGAAAAAAGAAAAGAAAACCCTTGCCTTCCAGGCGTTCACATCAAAGATCAAAGCAAGCAGACTTTGGTGTACATTGGGATCCTGGGGGACTTATGAAAAGTTTTGCATGTTGTAAGGAAACAGAGAAAGAGAAGGGAAGAGAGAAACAAAATTTCCCCAGTGGAAATAAATAGTAAGTCAATTTTTGAATTATTGGTAAATGTCAGCAGTGGTAGGAAATGGTGCTTCATGTCTCTGCTGGCCAAGAAAACACACTGTTCACATCTTGTACTGCAGGGAGCAGAGCTGACTGAGAGCCCCAGCTGGACTCATGACTCTATTTACAAAGAAATCATGTTTTTCTTGGCCTCTTCAAAGTCCAAAACCGAGAGCCGAGGGGACCTTGTTCAGGTCCATTCCTGTGGGATGTGTGATTCTTCTAAGGGATGACTTTGGCTCCACTTCTCTTAGAAATCTAAGCTTTCTTAGAATGGTGCCAAAGACATAATCTTCCAGGTCCTCCTTCCTCCCCACTCTTTTCTCAGGGCAGACCTCTCGCCATGTACTGAATTGTTTTTCATTTCTTCTTTCTCCCCTTTAATTTTTCATATTTTTTACCCTCAAAATATTTCTTTTATGACTATCCTCTATTGGAAACTGCTTGGAAAATCTGAATGAACACAAGTGACACTGAGAGTGGTCAAGGAAAATGGGGTTTGGGGACGGGCTCACTCGTAGCATGGTAAGTAAAGAGGACATCATCCTGAGTGGTATTTGGGTATGGTTAGCCCTTGGCAAATGAAGTGGCCTAACTGCTGATGATTTCACTGAAGGTAACCTGAGAGAATGCCCTGGTACAAGGGAAGCCCCATGAAGGTGCAAAGATTGAAAAGTTTAAAAAGTATGGAGGCAACAGTTCCTACAGGGACCTCAGAGTTGGCTGGTTAATGCTACACTGAGTTGACTTCTTGCATGGGAATGATGAGAAACCAAGGAATGTTAGCAAGCAGTAACAGTCTACATGTGAGGTCTAGAGGTTGCAAAGAGCTTTGTCTCCTGAAGTGCAACTATGGACCCAGCTGGATCCAGTCATGCCTTGATATTTAGATTTATAGAATTCCATGGATGTCCAAATGTTCAGGCAAGGTCGATCCTTTACGCCGAATTCACAGCTCTTGTTAGGATGGTTTGGGGGATAAAAGAATGTCCCTGGGTATGCTGGCAGGAAGAATCCCCTGATCTAGCAGAGTTTGCAACAGGGGTTCTCCTCTTCCTAGTAAGGGGTAGGACATCTGCCATGCTAGAAGATGCTATGGTGGCTTCTCCCCTTCAAGACAACAAGGCATCCTTCAGGAGCTGTACCTACTTTCTTCCCTGGCTACCAGGGTGATAACTAGGGTTAAATCCCAACACTTCAGGGAGGAAAGATAGAACACAATGAAGGAAATGTGAGTATTAGCACACACTGGGATTCAATTTTGAACACATCTTATTAATGGGGTGAGATGTAAGGATAAGTAATCAAGAACTTATTTACTTGGGGAGCACTTTTGGGGGGTGCAGGATTTAACACCCTGCATTACCCTAGAATATGAGGCAAATTTTTTGCTTGGGTGGTTCTTACAGGCCTGAAGAGGTTATTCCCCATGCGGACCAAAATAGAAATGCTTGATTTGCACTGGCAGATGGTAGAGGAATGAGCAGAAGTGAGGGAATTGTGCATACTAGAATAAATATATTGTATGAGGCCAGAAGACTTCCTAGGGCATTATGTTCTACAGGAGGGTTCAGAGAACACAGAATTCACCGTGGCCATTGAGAATGCACTGGAGAGAGAATGCACTGGCATCATTAAGGAGCTTAGTGGTGATGCTCCTCTGTAGGCCAGGGATGATGCTAGGAAAGGCAGCCACAGAGCTAAAGTGATTAACATCCATGGGGATAACACCTCCATCTCAGTATTAGGGATGAGGTGGCATTGCTTAACTGTCAGGATTCAGGAGACGATAATGAATGTAATAACCTAAAAATCAGAGGTAGCTGAATGACAACATGGTTTGCCAGCCTGTTGGAACCACCACCATCTAACAGGCTGGCAACCAAGCTACATCTCCTCTGTCTTACTCCCAGCCAGTGGCTGAGCATGATGGGGGTGCCAGTGTACTTTCATTTGGAAGGATCACTGGACTCCTTTAATGGGTAATTTTGGTTCAAGGACTCCCCATTAGCTTGGCTGAAACCTGCTTGAACTGTGTTGTGGGCTGGGAATGCTTCTCTCCTTTCATCTACAGATGCCAGACCTGAATGCGCTCCTTGCCTACTACATCTGCTTTCTCTTGCCTACTACATCTGCTTTCTCCCTTTCATTCATCACAGACATTTCCTCCAGTAAACATCATCTCATCTAATTCTACCTGGGAAGCTGTTTCTCAGAGGAAAAAAGAGGCAAAAGTACAACTTGTTTGAATAAATCAATGTTTTCTCTGATTGTAACACTGGGTACATATGGGTATGTACCCAGTATGAATTTTAAAAAGATACAGCAAAATGGTGGGACGTAACTGAATTATGATATTTTGTTTTGTCTTGTCTTGCCACATTGAGGAGTTTTGTCTTTCTTTAGGGGGTTAGGGAGCCATCAAAGGAGACTTCTAGGTAAGATTTGTCTTTTATTAGATTCACTCAGCTTTGTCCAGAAAGGAACATAGGTATATCTGATTTAAGAAAGAGGACAGACTACATCTAGTAAAACTGACTATAGGAATGGAGAGTAATAGACAAAGTTAAGAGAGATTATATGATAATCAACTAAGACTGGTTTGACTGATTACAGACTAAGTTTGATAAGGAGGAAATTGACAAAGATAAATTATAGCTTCACTTGAGCAAAGGGTGGTGAAGATAGTGAGCATGGAGTCTTGGAACAGAACATAAAAGGCACCAGATGTCGTGAGTTTGGGTACATGGGGAAAATGGAAGTGGTGTTACCTGTTCAATATGTGGGTTGACAGTCAGGAGAGAGAATCGGTATGACAAAGATATGATAAGCATTAACATATATAATAAATGTTCTCCAAGTGGTTAAGATTACCCAGGGTGGCTATCCAGAGTGAAGAAAGATGATAGCTGAGAAACGGAAGAAGTTATATAATCATTTCCACTTAAAAACACCTACAAATATACATATATATGACTGACTCTAGAATATTGAAGACAGCTCAAAGTAGGGGGAAATGGCATCCTTTACTGATTTAAATTGGCTGACTAACAATAATACATACTATAAAAATTGCTACAAAGATTCTCACACTATGTCTAAAAACTACGCAACTGTTACAGGTATCAATCAAAAGGAAAAAAAGAAATTTATTCAGATTTGAGTCTACAATGACTTTAGTTGATGAGGTAGGTGGTGTCTGGTGGCCTCTTTATGACCAATTTATGTATGGACTCAGGAGGGTACTGTGAAAGAATTCGTTTTCACAGGAAAAGAAGCCAGGCATGCTCTGCCTATATGAGCATTTTAGTGTGAACTAAAATGGATAATTTAGTCTTCAAAGAAGATTGGTGGAAGTGCAAAATTATGGTTGAACCGGACAATCTACACAAGTAGGTGAGATCAAGTGACAATAAAGAAAGCTCTATTTCTGTTGTGTTAGAGTGGGGAGATTAATGTCTAGACCTAGCTCCACTACTTATTAGCCAAGTAACTTTGAGCAAATATTTGATTTAACCTCTGTAAGTCTTCATTTTCCTAACTACAAAAGAGGGCTAAACATTGGGCACAGAAAATGGTATACAATAAACAGTAAGGAATGTTAGTTATTATTGTTACTATTACATCATGCTGTCTGCTCAACAAAAGCACAACTTGTTTGAATAAATCAATGTTTCATGGGTCCTTTTATTCTGAAGATATTTCCTCTTTGGCTCTGGGAAATTAACTTCTATAATGTCCTTCCTTTTGTTACACTATTTACTTTTTGACCTTCTGTTGGTCTGATACTCTATTAAATTGTTCTGTGTTTCATCTTTCCTTTTATATTTTCTACTTCTTTGTATTTTTGCTCTATGCTCTGAAAGATTCCATCAGATTTTATTCTCAAGCCCTCTCACAGATTTTTAAAATATGTAATCATGTTTCAAATGTCTAAGAGCTTTATTTTTCTGTAATCTTTCCTTTTTATGGAATCATATTCCTGTTTTGTGGAAGCAATATATTCTTGATTTTCCCTGGTGTTATATTTAGATCTTTTTATATCTAGCCAGCTAGCTTGTTAGATATTGACATAGTCCTTGAAACATCTGTTTCTTTTCTGTTTGGATGGTCTTTCATTTATTTTGGCCTTTTTCCATTCTATAGGTCTTCCTCAGATGTCTAGTGACCCTTGATTATCTCTTTTGTTTTTGCCACCATGCATTGGTCTGTCTCTTCCTTGAAAGGGGAAGTCTGTATGAACTACCAGTAGGCAAGACATGGTAAATCAATTAAAATTGAGAAAGAGAGAGAGAGTGAGTTATTATTTCTATGTAAATTTCAACAACAGATTATTACTAAAAATCATTACTGCTGGATTAATTATAAGCAAGGCAATGATAAAACTGCTTAAATGCTGTACTTCTAGAATATTTTCATTTAATTTATTTCACGAGTGTCTTAAGTTCTCATACCCCTTTTAAAAAAAACTGATATTAGTTATTTAGTCAATACCTTAGTGATTTAGTCAATTGCCCTATAGTAGGGTAAGATCAATAAGTGAATACTCACCTTGGGTCTAAGTGAAAAGATTGTGTCTAAATGTACATTCATAATTTTAAAGCTTAAATGAACAATATAAGATATCCAGGTATCATTTGATAATAAGTGGCTTTTTAATCTACTGGCTGAATACTAATAGTATCACATTAGAAGTGTGTACTAAAATGGCAGACATATTTGTCTTTAACAAATACAAAAAAGAATAATGTTGCAGCTACTATATGAATACTATATTATTATACTACTATATAGTAGTATTTATTCTACTATAAATAGTATATAAATATACTACTATATTTATAGTAGTATAAATACTACTATATTTTCACATATGTACTCTTCATATTATTTTAGGGCTTCTTGTATAATCAATGTATTTGATATACATTTTTTAACATGAGGAAGAGCTCTGCTATACACTAACCAGAAGTATCACTATCACCTGGAAGCTTGTTAGAAATGTAGATTTTTAAGCCTGTCCCAGACCTACTGAATCAGAATCTGCATTTTAACATGGTCCCCAGGTGATTCTTATGCTCATTAAAGTCTGCATCAGCAGATAGGAAAAAGGATCAAATTGAGTGCCATTATTCCTCATTCTAGAACTAGTTGTTCCTTTTGATATATTTAATGTTGAAAATCATACTTCAAAATCTTGCAAGATTTTGTATAACATATTCATAAAAACATTAAGGGAAGAACAATGAGGAGCATTTCAGTTCATTTATTTGCATGAAAATTCATGTACTTGGGAACAGACATGCACTGGAAAACTCTGATGGAAAATAAAGGCAAAAAGAAGTAACTGGCTTGGTCTTCTTAGAAATGACAAAACTGAATCAAGGATAAGATATAGTAATGTTGGACTTTTTAACTAGGGAGACAGTTTCTGGATGATTCAGTGTAAAAATAGGATGGCTGATCAATTTTTCACTTTAATTGATGCCAATGTTGATTTTACCACTGAGAAGGAAGAACAAGTGACAAGAAATTTTACTACTGTTGTACTAATTTTACCATCATGGAAGAACCAACTGATGAATTAGAAATAATAAGATGTTGGTGAAGCAGTTAGCTGTTTCAGTCTGTGATAACAAGGGAAATCAAGAAATAGCCAGACTGACAGGCTAGATTAGGGGAAGTAAACTGAAAGAAAGAAAGAAAGAAAGAAAGAAAGAAAGAAAGAAAGAAAGAAAGAATGTTGGATATGATCCCTTCGCCTGAGTCTCTCAAAGAAATGTGGTCAGAAGAGAAGCACTCCAAAAAGAATTCACTTAAAATTCTAATGGAGAAAAAAAAAAAAAAAGAAATGTAGCTGAAAGAACCATTGGAGCTGAACAATAAGCTTTACAAGGACATAGACTGACATGAGAAGATCTAAAAAATGAACACATGGGTTAGTTATTTCAGAATAATGACAGGAAATTTCATCCCTGGAAAGACATTGGCCCACTCCACTATATGATATAATCTTATTAGCCATGAGAAGGAAGCCAGATTTCTCAAATCCTACTTTCCGTCTTTTCACTTGTATTATAATTACTTGTTCGCATTTGTCTCCCTCACTAAACTGAGGACAGAAACCTAGTCTGATTGATTTTATATTACCAAGATACAGAATAGAGTAAAAACTCATTAAAGTAGAAACTCATTCAACTCTGTTAAATGGATAAGAAGAATAAACATTGGTAACTGGGAGTTACAACAACTGTTATTATAAAAGAGAACTTCTCTCTTAAAATATTATTATATGTATTTTAAAAAGCTGTGATGATGACGAATCTTTTTAGAATGTTGTAAAATTCTAAATTAGGTAAAAAGGAGTTTCTCCTGAACTCAGAGAGGAGGAAAATTAAGTACAGTACCCTAGTCTTGATTAAAGAGATCCAAAATGATTAAGAAGACATGAAGAATAAAACCCCAAATTATCATTTTCTATGGATTTTGCTTAGATGAAGAGATGTTACCTGGACACAGTTAAGATATCAGAATATGCCAAGGTACATTATTAATTGTGTGCTTCTTTGATTTCATATCAATTATGCTTAGTTTTCAGTTTTCATAATGATATGTGTAAACAACTTAGTTTACTTTTATTTATCTGTGTGATGTAAATGAGTTCACATTATGCTTAAATTCTTCCCCTGTTCACTTCTATAGCTACTCACTTCTATTATTCTCTTATGTAACCTTTCATAGCTTCTCTCTGTTTTGATACACAAACATGAATCTACATTTTAATTTATTTTCCTCTTTTTTATAAAAATATTAACAAATACATACAATTAGTATACACAATCATTTCCAAATTATGTTTGGTAATTGTTCCGCATACATAAATAAAGATATTTCCATTTCCACTTCTTTTTATTTTTCTTTTTTTTCAGAGAAAGAGAAAGAGAGTGAGTGTGAGGGTAAGGGTGTGGTGGAGGGGAAAAGAGAGAGAGGAAGAGAGAGAATCTTAAGCAGGCTCCACGCCTAGCACAGAGCCTGACACATGGCTTGATTTCATAACTCTGAGATCATGACCTGAGCTGAAATCAAGAGTCTGATACTTAACCAACTGAGCCACCAAGGTACCCCTGTACCTTTTCTTATGGAAACTTTAAAAACAAATATAGGTAAAAAGAATAATATAATGAAGTTCCAGGGCTAATTATCAGTACTCTGCTCATCTTGCTTTATCTACTCTCCATTTCTATTTTTTTCTTGGAGTATTTTAAAACAGATTTCACTTATTTTATTTCATCAATGAATACTTCAGAACATGGGTTGGAAGAACAAATATCTTAAAATGTCTATATCATCCAAAGCAATCAACACATTCAATGTGATCTTTATCAAAATACCATTGACATTGACAGAGCTGGAATAAATCATTCTAAAATTTGTATGGAACCAGAAAAGACTCCCATATATCTGAAGGAATGCTGAAAAAGAAAACCAAATCTGGTGACATCACAATGCAGACTTCAAGTGATACTACAAAACTTAATCATCAAGACAGTATGCTACTGGCAAAAAAACAGACACATAGATCAGTGGAATAGAATAGAGAGCCCAGAAATGGACTTTCAACTCTATGGTCAAGTAACCTTCAACAAAGAAGGAAAGGATATCCAAGGAAAAAGGACAGTCTGTTAAACAAATGGTGTTGGGGAAATTGGACAGCCACATGCAGAATGAATCTAGATCATTTTTTTATACCATGCACAAAGATAAACTCAAAATGTATAAAAGACCTAAATGTGAGACAGGAAAAATCCTAAAGAAGAACATAGGCAGCAATCTCTTTGACCTTGGCTGCAGCAACTTCTTGCTAGACATATCTCCAAAGGCAATAGAAACAAAACCAAGAATGAACTATTTGGACTTCATCAAGATAAAAAGTTTCTGCACAGCAAAGGAAACAGTCAACAAAACTAAAAGGCAATCTATGGAATGGGAGAAGATATTTGCAAATGTCTTATCAGATAAAAGGATAGTATCCAAAATCTATAAAGAACTTGTCAAACTCTATACCCAAAAATCAAATAACCCAGTCAAGAAATGGGCACAAGACATGAATAGATATTTCTCCAAAGAAGGCAAACAAATTGCCAACAGACACAAGGAAAAATGCTCCATATCACTTAGCGTCAGGGAAATACAACTTAAAACCACAATGAGATAACCCTTCACACCAGTCAGAATGGCTAAAATTAACAAGTCAGGAAATGAAAGATATTGGTGAGGATATGGGGAAAGGGAAAAAGGGGAACTCTTACACTGTTGGTGCGAATGCAAGCTGGTGCAGACACTCTGGAAAACAGTGTGGAAGTTCCTCAAGATGTTAAAAATAGAGCTATCCTGGGGCGCCTGGGTGGCTCAGTGGGTTAAAGCCTCTGCCTTCGGCTCAGGTCATGATCTCAGGGTCCTGGGATCGAGCCCCGCATCGGGCTCTCTGCTTAGTGGGGAGCCTGCTTCCTCCTCTCTCTCTCTGCCTGCCTCTCTGCCTACTTGTGATCTGTCAAATAAATAAATAAAATCTTAAAAAAAATAGAGCTATCCTATGACCCAGAAATTGCACTACTGTGTATTTACCCAAGATACAAATGTAATGATCCAAAGGGGCACATGCACCCCAAAGTTTATAGCAGCAATGTTCACAAGAGCCAAACTATGGAAGGAGCCCAGATGTCCACAGATGGATGAATGGATAAAGAAGGTTTAGTGAATGTATACAGTGGACTATTACTCAACCCTCAGAAAGGATGAATACTGGCCATTAACATCAATGTGAATGGAACTGGAGATTATTACGTTGAAAAAATAAGTCAATCAGGGAAAGACAATTATATGGTTTCACTCACTCGTGGAATATAAGAAACAGTAGAGAGGATCATAGGGGAAGGGAGGGAAAACTGGATGGGAAGACATCAGAGAGGGAGAAAAACCATGAGAGACTCTTAACTACAGAAAACAAACTGAAGGTTGCTGGAGAGGAGGTGAGTTGGGGGATGGGGTAATTGGGTGATAGGGATTAAGGAGGGCACATAATGCGATGAATTGAATTTAAATTAATACTGTGTAGAAAAAGAAAAAAATAAAAGCTTCTTTATAGCAAAGAAAACAATCAATAAAATGAAAAGACAGCCTTGGGAATAGAAGAAAATATTTGCAAATTACATCTATAATATATTAATATATTTCCAAAGTTCAGTGTAGGTCATTCTTTTTCAAATGTTCTTCTGGAATGTTTAAAGTTTCTTCACATAAGACTTGTATAGTGTTAGGTATTCGTAGATATCCTACCTTGTTTGTATTCTAAAAAATAATTTTTTCTTTTATACCTTTATCTGGATGTTGTATGTATATAACAATATTTATGTCAATTTTAGACTATGGTATCTTATCAAGTTATTATGTTCTGCTGCTCTTTCCTTACATTTACATCATTTCATGAGTTAGGTTTTTCTAATGTATGTTAGGGAAATAGGGGTAGTCTAGTCTTACAGTCTTTTTAATTAATTAATTAATTAATTAATTTAGTCTTATAGTCTTATTCTTTCTTACAACCTAGTGGTTTTCTCTGCTGCCACATAGAGAACTTCTTGAATATACTACCTTTCTGGATGATTACTTAGGTACTGCCACCTCCTCAAAACCAAACTTAGTTCACAGAGGCTTCTGTTGCCATACTAATTCATTATCACATTCTTGTACCAGTGTTCAAAACATAAAATGCATAATATATACTAATTGTGCTTCACATTTCCCTTTTAGGAAAAGTACTTTCACTGAGATGTACTGCTGCTAGGCTGTCTCATCATTCTCCTTGGCTCTTCATTTTTGCCCCATAGGACTTCTGCTTACTCTTTGCTGATGTTGGCAGTTTTTACATGTATTCTGGAGGCTTTAATTACATGAGTCTCCTACTTCTACCCAAAATGAAAACTAAACCTTCATTTAAAAATTTTTCTTGTTGTATTTGGGTGGCTCCAAGAGAAAGAGAAAGTATTAACTAATGCCACAATTTTATGCCAGAATTCTACCAATTGCCATTATTAACCTCTCTCTCAGAAATTGTGAAACGAGGGTGAAGAGAAAAAGATGAGGAAATAGTCTGTCACAAACTTTAAAGGGTCTGAGATTTGACCTACTCACAAACTGGTAAGTGAGCCAGCCATAGTGTCATTCCTGGTGCCAGAAGACATTAATTTCCTGGGTCAGAGACAAAAAGCTATTATAGCAAAAGGTGTGTACAGATGCATGTTTATGTCAGTTTCTGGAGCCCCATTTCCAATAAAAGTGATGCAAATGGGCTTACATGAGTATCTGTACACATAGTGAATTATGTTACACAAGAAGAACTCTGAGTCTAAGAAACTTACTACCTTATTATACCAATAAACAAGCATGCTCTTTGTCCCAGAAAAAAGACATTATTTCATCCTTAAAAGTTGTTTCCTGCAAACACAATCCTGAGATATTAACTAAGTAAAAGCAGTTAGGATACTACTGTCTTACATACCCAGCTTTAGCAAGAGATCCTAAGAGATACTACAGGATCTCTCCTGTAGGAGAGATTCATGAAGGATTGTATGACATTCTTCAAAATTTCATTTTGATATTCAAAACATGGAGGAAGCAAGTTCTGTTAAAGCCAAAAAATATAAACATTCTAGTTAAAGTTACATATTGTATTACTAAAATATATTTTGTGAGTCCTTGAAAAAAGTAGATTACTGAAGAAATGAGTTTATTCTTCTCAGCAAAAGCTTTATTTTTTTTTTCAGAGCAAAGAAATTTGGCAGGCATAAAATATTTGAATTTTAGAAGACTTCCTTGTGGAAAATTGAACAATATATAATGGTAGATTTATACCTGATTTAATGAGAATAATATTACTTAAAAAATGATGTTGCTTAATTAGACAAATTAACCCTGGAGGGAGGCTAATTGTGAGCTTACCTGTCACCAACAGGTGATTTTTCTTTAAGTTACATTATAAATAGCATCTAAAATGGAATAACAGAAATACTGTTGTATTATAACACTATTTTATGGCTTTATTGTAAATTCATACTATCATGTATCACTTATTTTTAAGAGTAACATGAAGCATAGACAGAAAATAGAGATTGGTTTACTATTTTCATATGAAAAGCACTTGAAGGAACTGAGCATACTTTCTGTCATAAATAAGACAGACAATAAGGAGAATAATAGGTCTATTTTGGAAAAAAAATTAAGGTTGTTTTATTTGGTCACTGAGGATTGAGCCTTGGTTCACAAGTAAAAGATAATTGGCTGACAAGTTTGAATTCAATGTAAAGAAAAAAGATCTAGCAACATGTCCTATGATAAAGTAAATTTAATCCAAGGATGTCTCCTGGCTTTGTGGGATCTGAGACTTTTGCAATTTGGGGGGCATTCTTTAAAAAAAAACAAGCAGAAATACACAGCTGGAATATAAAATAGGTACAGAAGTAATTATTTAAAAAAAATTTAATGTATCCATTTGAGATAGAGAGAGCAAGAGAGAAAGAAAGAGAACACAGGGTTGAGGGGAGGGGCCCAGGGAGGGAGAGAAACAGGACCTCCCCCCCCCCAAACAGGGATCCTGATGTGGGGCTCAGGACCCTGAGATCATGACCTTAGCCAAAGGCAGATGCTTAACTGACTGAGCCACCCAGGTGCCCCCCAGAAGTCATTATTTTTTAGAATGAAAAAATACTCAACAAAGTACGCTTCTGAAAGATGTCAAATATGACAAACATCATAAAATCCAAAATATTGCCCAATATTTTAATTAGTTAAACATCCGATATACTTCTATAATATTCCCAACACCCTATATTTTTGACTATATACACTCTGAATCTTTTTTGGATAATATTTTTATTATTATATTAGGTATTAGAAAGATAACAGTTCTTTCTCTGGCATGGTTGGCTGATTTACCTTAAAATTATAATTTAGAAACGTTTCTTTCAGCTTCATATCTCATTTTTGGTAAGGCTATATTTTTTTTAAATTAGATTTCTGAATCTGTGACTAAATCACTTCTAATCTCATTTTAGCTCCTACTCTTTAGTACAGTCTCCAGGTGGATCTTTAACTTAGGTTAAAAAAAAAAGATCAGCCTTTTTGGATATAATTAGGTACCTCTAATAACATAGAGATTATTGCCACCATCTTTGAAGAATCAAAATAGCCACAAATTAAAGAAAGTGTTATTTTTTATAAAACATTTCTGCTCATTTTAAGTTACACTGTTTTAGGTCATCTTCCTTTGGTGTATTACACTAATACACTAATTATTTTGATTCTGTATCCATAGAAGTCTTCTTTATTGTTCCTATAGATTGTCATATGACTTTTCTAGATTACCCTAGTGAAACATGAACAGCTTTAAAGAAAACGTGTCAGAGAAGAATGGAAAAGGTGAGAGTATGAAAAGGATGAGAAAGGTAAAGCACATAAGATAAATTCTTACGATGGTCAGAACATTATTCAAAGAAAGTAAAGTATTATAAACAGAAATAGATTTACTGATAAGATAGAATTTTAACAGTGCTTTCAATTCACCCAAAGCATTTTTAATTCAGCTACTGACAGAAAACCTGTATGCATTTTTCACAGATGCTTGGTCTCCTTTGTACCCAAAGGATTTTAAGTATTCAGCTGAGCTTTGGCTCTAACACAGTATCATTTCCACCTCAGAAGGGGCTGTCTTGTGTACCAGCTAGTTCAACACCCCATGGTAATATTATGTAGTTCAGTTTAAAAGCAGAAATGATACACATGCTTTCCACAGAAGAATATTCCTCATCTGTGAATAAGTGACAAGGGTCTTTTAAAACAAACAAACAAAAAGTATAGTTCAGATACAAGATGTAGCTTACTTTTCCCACTTGGGCAATTCCAGAATTTTTTCCCCTCATTTTTGTCAAAGAATTTGGTTCTTTTATACCTCCTGTTCTTTTTTTTTTTTCATGGAACTGTGTGTTCCTTTACCATCTACACTCTCCTTTATGACTCCCAGGGGGGAAAAACTCTTGACAGCTTCTAACATCACATGAAGTTTGTAGAAAACAAAAGTAGCAATTTCTCAACATTTTTATTTCCAGATATCTTACACCTCCTCAAAATGTTTTTTGTGACTTCTTTTTAACACAGCATCATCCTGATTGATTGATTGATTCATTCATTCAAAAGTAACATCAAACATCTAAGACATACCAAACATAGCATTATGGTTCTGGAATACAGTGAGAAATAAAATTAACACAGTACATAGGCTCATGAATTTTACATTCTTAAGGGAAGACAGATGTTATGGGTGGAATTGTATCTCCTCCCCTCCCCCGCCACACCTAAATTCATACATTGAAACCCTAACTTTCAGTACCTCACAAATTACTATATTTGGAGATGGGGGCCATTAAAGAGGTGATTAAGTTAAAATGAGTGCATGAGGATTCATTAATCCAATCTTACTGGGTGTCCATAGAAGAAAAGTAAATTTGGACACACAGAGAGATGTCAGGATTGTGTACACACAGAGGAAAGACCATTCGAAATCATAGTGAGAAGGGGATCACCTGCAATCCAAGGGGAGCGCCTTAGAATAAACCAAACCTGGCAATACTTTGATCTTGGACTTCTAGCTGCCAGAACTAAGAGAAAATAAATTACTGTTTTTTAAGCCACACTGTCAGTGGTGTATTGTTACGCTAGCCCTAGAAAACTAATAAAACCAACCTTAAATCATCACATAAATACTTTAAATCTACAAATAAGACAAGAGTCATGGTTCTGATGTGATATGCACCAGACTAAATAGATTAGGAACAATGCTACCACCCTCACACACACACTAAACTCAAAGCTAGAGGAATGTCAAGAATTAAGCTGATTCTAGTCTTGGCTCAGCAAATAGTAGTGTAATTGGTCAGTTCTTTCAATAAATAATTTTTCCTGACATATATAATAGTTTCCATAACCTCTTCTTTGTCTTTCCCCGCATCCCCACTATGGAAGAATTTAATTCATCCCACCCTATGCTAAACTACGGATAAACCTATGACAGCTACATGTTCTCCTACTGAGTAATCTCTATAACTGGAGGTTACTTATGGGATCATTCATTCTACAGCCTTCTCAATTGTACTTTGAATAATCTCCAAAACTTTATAATTGTTCTAGAAATATATAATTATTCTAAATGATTCTTAGTCTAAATAATTCTCATTTTCTCAACATTTTCATCACCACTAATTCCCTGGGTGACCTTAATTTCTCTGCATCTCGGTTTCTTCATCTGCATGATGGACTTGAGATATCTCAAAAGTCTCCTGCAGCTGGACCATCCCATGATTCCTCACTGGTAGTTACTGCACTGACAAAACAAACAAATAAACAAACAAAAACAAAAACAAAAAATAGATAAAAGAGAGTGCCTTGCTCTAGGCTAATCTACTCTGAAGAAGAATGCTAAAAAATTCACTCTTCTTTCTTCTTCTAAAAAGTAAATGGGAAGAGTATATCTATTTTACTCAGGATGGAAAGTAACTTTCTTTCTTATCATATTATATACTCAGAAAAATGGGAAGAGTCCTCAAACTGGTTCTAAATTATTATCTTCAAATGTACCATGCCAAAGAGTTAAAATAAAAATATGGTAGGGTTATGGACATTGGGGAGGGTGTGCTATGGTGAGTGCTGTGAAGTGTGTAAACCGGGCAATTCACAGACCTATACCCCGGGGATAAAAATACATTATATGTTTATAAAAAATTTAAAAAGATATATTTCCCGCCCCGCCACATGGTACTTTCTAAAATATTTTAGTTGTTTTCTTTTTTTAGTTTATCATTTCTTGCCAGTAGATAGTTGGATTGTCTGCTACATAGAAAACCTATAGATGCCAGGCAATATAACAAGAGTCACTTTGGTGACTCTTGTATCATTGTATGGTTGGAACATTGTATCAAATATTAGTCATAAATGGAGATTACACATGTCAGGATTGTCCATTCTTTTACTTTTGTGAGAATATATACATTTTATTCTAAATAATGGACATTTTTCTTTTACAAATTGCACTGTACTTCTATCCAGTTTGAGAACTAGTATCTTGCCATTATAAATGCTTTAGTTATATTTACATGTAGGAAATGAAATTCACTAATAGAATATCTTGAAGATAACTGTTATTTAGAATTTTTTTTTTAAGTCAAATGGCTCTGCCCCTATTATTGTGATGAACTAGGGAAGGTGCTAAACTTCTCTTGGCCTCAGATTCCACATCTATACGTCTCATAGGGCTAAATAAAAATCAATGGACACATGTACATAAATGCAACCCAAAAAGGTGAGACATAATATGCAATTAAAATCAATAGTGGTCTCTGACCTCTATTGCTCATGATATCCTCATGGACAAAATTTTTGGTTTTCCCTATAATGCTTCAAAAACAAAATATTCTATGGACTTTTAATTTTTTTATATGAACTTTGAAATGAGGAACTTAACACATTTATCAGAATGGAGAACATAGAAGTTATTTCCTGCCCTGACTAGAAAATCATAAATTAAAAACCTTCCATCCTCAAAAAGGGACTTCCTAATTTAGGCACTTCTATCCCAGTAATCAAATGTTTTGTAATTCATTTGATTTCAGTTTTCCAGTGTAGATGAAGCTTTTATAGCAGAAACATAATTTATTAGGACAAAGTCCAAAAAATATGCTTAAATATATTTTGTATTTTTTAAACTTTTAATTGTAACATCAACTGGAGTTATTGGTTTAAATATCAAGTTCATTATTTTATTTACCACCTAAAAACCTCCAACAGATTTCCATTGCCTTGAGGATAAAGTCTAACATTTAGACACTCTTTTAAAGCCCTTTTTCTGATACCATTCTAAGCCACTTCCTGTAGGAGTAAACTCTTCAGCTACTCCAAAATATTCATTTAATAGATATCCAACCATACCCAATTACATCCTAGTCCAAAATCTTTCACACTTCTTCATCCTTCATTAAATTGAACTTCTGCTGTCTGTATCTGAAATACCTCTCACTGCCTCTCTCCACACAGATACTTGAAGAATAAAATGTATTGTACACTCTGAAAATCAGTTTAAATGCCACCTCTCTTTTGAAGTTTCCTGACTACCTCCAACCCCCTCCCCCAAAACCATTTTTTTTTTTTACCTGCCTCTGTACTTCTCAGTGTTCCTTTAGCACTTTTCAGTTACCTCTTTACAGAACTTAATTCATCATTTTGTACTTAGGTTTTTATATTTCTACATTCTATCTTAATGGGGAATTCTTCAAGGGAAATGATCTGGGTTGTTTTTTTTTTTTTCATCATTTCTCTCTAACTATTCCAGTCTTTCCCAAGAATTTGTTGACTGAATAGATGAGACTCATTTGTATGCAATGTTCACCTGCAACTAATGAATATTATATATGTCTTTTATTTTTAAGTTATATCTCTATTTTCCTCTCTTTATAATGTAGACATGTTTCATTGTCTCTCAGTATTTCTACTTTAAAACAATTTGTTTATTTTATGAATTATTCAGTAGGAGAAAGATAAGAAATAATGGTTTAGAGAACTATGCAAATATGACTAGTGACTTTTCTTTTTCAACTTTCCTAAGCTACAGGGTTAATAAGCCATGAGCATTTGACAATCCAAGCATCAAACAGGAAGCACATGTCTTGAAATACATTAACACCACATTTATTGCATTTGAATATTTAAAGGCTGTTTACCAGATAAAGATAACATTATCATCTTTTATTTTGCTGAAACAATACATTAATTAATTTTTGATTCATTAAAACAAATATTTAGTGAAAGCTATTATGTAGCAGACATTAGATTTGATGCTCAGGGAAATATTTCTTACTCTCAAAGAATTTAAATTTAGGAAGATATACCATGCATATAAATAAGCCATTGACAAATGACATGAAGTAATAATGAAATACAATAAAAGTTCAAAGTAAGGAAAGATAATTCCCTTTTAGAAATAGAAAACTTTTGAATTGTACCTTAAAACATTAACAGTATTTGGACATGTGATGATAGAAAATTACCAATATTTCAACCCTTTTATATTTGTCCATTTTAAATTCTAGGTGAAGAAAAGTGCATAGATATTTAAAAACTATCATAAGCCCTTTAGATATACTTAAATCACAGTAAGAACAGCATTATGAGTGACATCATGATGATAAAAACTATATGTATATTGGATATTGAGTCAAAGCCTAACTGATTTCCCTAATGATGTACTGTTAAGATTAGATTTTTAACAGATTTACCTAGGCTTGTAACTGACTTTCCTTTCTAGCTGGGCTATTCAATTATTTTAATCTGCATATTTTAGATAACTGGAATCTAACAAAAATCCTAGGAAAATAATATTGTCATATAGTCATCTAATTATATTTGAGCCACATTCAACCTGGAAAATGCCATGTAAATCTTTTTTTCTTAATTTTATTTATTTATTTGACAGAGAGAGAGAAATCATGTAGCCAGAGAGGCAGGCAAAGGAAGAGGGGGAAGCAGGCTACCTTCTGAGCAGAGAGCCTGATGTGGGGCTGGATCCCAAGACCCTGAGATCGTGACCTGAGCTGGAGGCAGAGGCTTAACCTGCTGAGCCACCCAAGCCAACCACACCATGTAAATCTTTTGAGAATTATTTGTATTGCTCTCTAAAAAATCATGTCATTTTGCAAAGAATTAGAGTCTTACTTTAGTGAGGAATAAATATTTTTCAAAAGTATTTTACTTCTAGTGAAAATAAAGTATTTTAAATGAAGTAGTTAGAATTAAATAATATTTTCTACTATGGCTGATTGACATAAAAGGTAAAATGAAGTCAATAAGAATGCCAATTAAAGTGTTGCATAACATTTTACAAATATCAAAATGAATGGACAAATTCTCCACTTATCTCTCATTTAGGGCTTTTTTTAGCTAACATTACATTTAGGAAAATTATAAAGTTTCAAGAAGAAGATGACTCTCACAAACATAATAAATTAAAGCCAAGTCAACATATAGATATCTGAAAATCAAAAAAAGAGATATGTTTCTATACTAGGGACACTTAGAAAATCCTAGTTCGTACTTCTCCAAAGAAGACACACAAATGGCTAACAGATACATGAAAAAATGTTCACCATCATTAGCCATCAGGGAGATTCAAACCAAAAGCACATTGAGATACCACCTTACACCAGTTAGAATGACCAAAATCAACAAGACAGTAAACAACAAATGTTGGAAAGGATGTGGAGAAAGGGGAACACTCTTACACTGTTTGTGAAAATGCAAGGTGGTACAGCCACTTTGGAAAACAGTGTGGAGATTCCTTAAGAAATTTAAAATAGAGCTACACTATGACCCTGCAATTACACTACTGGGTATTTACCCAAAAGATACAGATGTAGTGAAAAGAAGGGCCATCTCTACCCCAATGTTCATAGCAGCAATGGCCACAATCACCAAACTATGGAAAGAACCAAGGTGCCTTTCAACAGATGAATGAATAAAGAAGATCTGGTCCATATACACAATGGAGTATTATGCCTCCATCAGAAAGGATGAATACCCAACTTTTGTATCAACATGGATTGGACTGAAGGAGATTATGCTGAGTGAAATAAATCAAGTGGAAAGAGTCAATTATCATATGGTTTCACTTACTTGTGGCACATGAGGAATAACATGGAGGACATTAGGAGAGGGAAAGGAAAAGTGAATTGGGGGAAATCGGAGTAGGAAGATGAACCATGAGATACTATGGACTCTGAGAAACAAACTGAGGGTTTTGGAGGGGAGGAGAATGGGGGGTTAGGTGAGTCTGGTGGTGGGTACTAAGAAGGGCACATATAGCACTGGGTGTGGTGAATAAACAACGAATCTTGGAACACTGAAAAAAATAAAATAAAATAAAATAAAATGAAAGGAAATCCTAGGTCTTGCAGGATATATTTCATTTCCTTGTTAAAGAGTTGACTAATAATGGGCTATTTGTAATAGAAAAACACTTTATTGGTAAAATTTTCATTGGCAGTAATAATTAGGTGACCAGCAGATTATGGTATTATTCCCAATATCATATTTTTTATAGTTTTATAAAAAATGATAATTCTATATTCAGAGGATAAGATTTACTGTATATGTGGAAATCGTAAGAAAAGATGTTGAGAATATTATTTATTATAAACATAACTGAGTTGAAATGAGGTAACTGCATATCAAATATGATCCCTAACCCTTAGCCCAATTGCTACACTCTTTGAATCAGCAAAGTTTCCTTTCATTGTAGAAATTATTCAGGAAGGTGAGGTATGGGATGTCATGGGGAACATAGGCTATTATGTTTCTCAAGGAAATGTGGAACTGGCAGTGCTATTGATGATACCCTTTTGGCATTTATAGTGCTTTGTGTTTGAGTTATTTAATGAATAGGCACAGAAAAGCAGTGCAGGATATTTGCAAAACTATGTCATTGACCCCACTAAAATATTTTTTTTTAATCAGTGTACAATTTTAAAGAAAATATTGAAGTAGTAACTACAGAAAATAATTAAAACTTGTCTAGACTCCTTATACCCATTTCATTCTTTATTATTTCTGTTAACTGAACAAGATAAAGGACTGATCATAACTTGTTGAGTGTTAGACTATCAAAGACCATTAAAATTATGTCAAAGGACACAAAAATTAATATGTAACTTAAGAAAATAATTGCAAATGATTGAAACACATATGTGTTCAAATCCACAAGTCCTTAATGTACTAAAAAAACAAAAAATAGAAACAAAAAAACAATTCGTGAGCTTATTAGTTAGTTGTTGCCACAAAAATACTGCAGTTTCACTCACGTGTGGAATATAAGAAACAACACAGAGGACCATAGGGGAAGAGAGGAAAAACTGAATGGGAAGTCATCAGAGAGGGAAAAAAAACAAGAGAGACTCTTAGCTATAGGAAATAAACTGAGGGTTGCTGGAATGGGGGGATGGGATAATAGGCTGATAAGTTTTAAGGGCGGCACATGATGTGATGAACACTCGGTGTTATAGGTAACTGATGATTTACTGAACTCTATATCTGAAATTAATGATGTATGTTGGCTAACTGAATCTAAAAGATACAACACAATGAGATAGAAACCCTACACAAACTTAGTGGAATAAAATAATAATTATTTATTCTTTCTTGCATATAATAGGCTGGAAGGGCTAAATGATCTAGGTTGGGTTTATCTGGGCTTAGTTCCAAGTTGCAGGTTGGATTATGGTTTTTTCACATCTTTCACAGCTACATAGGTAGGTAGGTTTCTTAGAGCATGTTCTTCTCATGATAAAGACAAATGCAGAAAAGAAAGTTCAACCACAGAAAAGAAAGTTCAACATACAAACGTATTTCATGTCTCTGCTTGTTTTAAATTTGCTAATAGGCCACTGGCCAAGAGAAATCACATAGTTGGATTCAAAGTCAAGGGGTCATAAATACATCTTTTGCTTTGATTGGGAGAATCTGCAAAGTCACATGGCAAAAAGCATAAGGAAGAAAACCAGAGGTCAATAAAAAATTGGGTCCAATAATAATATCTATTATAATGAAAATTAAGGATGCTAAGAAAACAACATTTTTTTAAAATAATAAAGAATCAAGTTTTATTCAGCTTTCTTATAGAAACTCTATCTTTGGGTAAACAAATAGCTGAGGAGATGTTGTCTCTTTATACTCAATTTTCAACCCCTAAGTAACTCATAAATCTGAATATCCCTGGTCATTAACATAACAAAAAGATACATGTTTCTCTTCTTGGAAAAAAACAACAGAAACATAGCACTTATGAAGTGGTCTTGGCCATAAAACAAACAAGCAAATAAATAACAACAAAGAAAAAAACATCAAACTCAACTAAACAAACTTTAGACCCAATTACTAAAGGACATTTGGAAATCAGAGGAACTTAGATTTACAACTGGAAAAGATACAGATAGGGAAACTCTGCAGGAAAATTGCCTAAATATCTTCAATAGATAATTAAGAAAAAAGAATGATTAAAAGTGTCTCATGAGGGGTGCCTGGGTAGCTCAGTGGGTTAAAGTCTCTGCCTCCGGCTTGGGTTGTGATCTCAGGGTCCTGGGATTGAGACCTGTATTGGGCATTGGGCTCTCTGCTCAGCAGGGAGCCTGCTTCCCTTCCTCTCTCTCTGCCTGCCTCTCTGCCTACTTGTGATCTCTGTCAAATAAATCAATAAAAATCTTTAAAAAAAAAGTGTCTTATGAAATCCACTAAATTATCACATGTGGAGTTTTTTAAAATCTTGAATCAATAAGAAACTGAAATTTCCTTTTTTTCTTTTCTGAAAAGAACCAATGAGCCAATGAGCAAAGGCACAAAAGCAATGCTTTCAAAATCATCATGTTTCTCTAATATGTTCTCTAATAGTCCCCAGCAAATATTATATTTAACTTCCCATAAATGAAATACTTTCGTATTTATGACAAGAAACCCAGTGGGCAACTTAAGTTTTACAGTATTTTCAGGGTTGGAATCTTTGTAATACACATTTAAAATGAGAATTAATTACTCCAGACACATGTTTACTTTATAGCAAACATTTTAGGTTAATGTAAAATAATGTATAGCTCTACTTGAAATCTCTATACAACAAATATTTTTTTCTTAAAAATAATTTCCTTCCAGCTAACCAGGAAGGATATAATAATTTTAAGAACAGCAGTAAATTCTATGAAAAAAGTTGCTTTTTCATATAGAATCTCATCAAGAGTGACTTGAAATGCCTGAATTTTCAGCTGTCTATGATTGGAAAATAAAATACTGTTGACAACATAATCATCTCTTATAGTTTATAAAGAGTTATAAAGTTATAAAGAAGTTTATAAAAATACTTTGTATTTCCTTATAAGACAATAGATTTGAAATGAAGTCATTTATTTTAATTGAGAATCAAATCTGGAGTAACAATCTAAAATACTAGATTAGATAGAAATAGAAGTGGCCTTTGAATGAACTACAGAAGTATATAAAAGTATATAGTCAGTAGGTCTTCCAACATAAAATTTACAAGTAAAATTATATATGAGAACTTGCATATACATTGTCTATATTTTGACAATGGTGTCTTTGCTTTTGGTCACAATTAAAAGAAACCAGTGCTCAAACACAACAAATTATAGGCTACCACTCTATTTTCCCTTTCTAAATATTTTCTTGATTTCTTAAATTAAAAAATCTTAGGGTGTATGTTTTTACTTTTGTGACATATTTCATTTATTCTTGTCAATTCTTTTTTTTATAATGATTAGCTTTTGCTCTACTTATTACACTATTGTTTCTATATTCTAGATTTTTTTCAGAAAAATCTGTTTTTATTCCAGCCATTATTTAAGTTCATTTTTTCTGAAAATATTTATATATAAATATGTTACATATAATTATGTCTCTATTTTATTCTTTAAAAATAGCTATGTTCCATCTCTTATTTGAAAATAAATTAGTATCCATCTTCCTTCTTGCTTCCCCAATTTTTTATTTTATATATGTGTTTTTAAAATTATTTTGTCATTTTACATTATTTGTATTTACTATAAATTTGACTATGTTTGAAGCTATATTTATGATAATTAGCAAGGTAATTCTGCAAGTCTATGCTTAATGTAAGTGTCAATACTGACATCACTTCTTTATGTTAATCAGTCTCCTGCTAGGCTAGAGTGGTTTCTCCAATAAGGGTGGAAAGTTATGTGGTTTCTAGATAGACTTTTTCTTTAAAATGTATTTCTCCTGTTTTCTCTATGAATGACAACTTGGCTGGGTATAAAAATCTTGAGTCTCAAGCTTTTCACCTCAAAACACTATATATTTTCCCTTCTACTTTATGTTTATTCTGAGGCCAACTTGATTTTTCTTTCTTTTTTTTAAAGTTAGCTCATTTTTATACCTGTGTGAATGGTCAGAGACATTGTTGATTTGGACACTAACACCTCACATTCTTCATACTTGGACAGAATTTCACCTTCTGTGAGTTTTAGTGGAAGAAAAGCATCCATGTCTCCTTATGGAAGCTGCACATCCATATATTTCCTCTCTCTTCTCCTTGAAAGGTCGAATCCCTATTTTCCAAGAATGGTTCTGCAGCAGTTTTACAACTCCTACAAACTACATAATAGCCTTTAAAAACACTAAACCTGGGGCGCCTGGGTGGCTCAGTTAAGTCTCTGCCTTCGGCTCAGGTCATGGTCCCAGTGTCCTGGGATTGAGTCCCATATCTGGGATCGGTCTCTCTGCTCAGCGGGAGTCTGGTTCTTTCTCTCCCTCTGCCTGTCATTTCCTCTGTTTGTGCTCTCTCTCTGGCAAATAAATAAATGAAATCTTAAAAAAAAACAAAATAAAATAAATAAATAAATAAAAACACTAAAACTTTCTCTCAGTTAGTCAGAGAGAATTTCTGTTTCATTCAACTAAGAGACTAACATGCTGAGAATTTTTTCCTTTCCTTTACATGCACAATTTTTTGTGTTAACTATGTATGTAAACATTTATATATGCATGTGTGTGTATATGTAAACATTTATATGCATATGTATACATGTGTATATAAGTAAATATTTACATATACATGTATAAATGTAAACATTTATATATATCATGTGTATATAAAATTTTATATATAACATGTATATATAAATATATGCATATATATATATATATAAACACTTGTTTATTCTTGCTTTCAGAATATTTATTATTTCAGGTATCCTTTCAGATACCTCATCCTAAATTGAGATTATTAAAGGTTATATTCTATATTACAGAAATGGAGCATTGCCTTCCTCCACCCATGGTTTAAAGTGGTTTAGAGATCTCTTAGTAATCTAGACTCAGAGATATTTGTTAGTTCTGAGATCTAGTTTTCAAAATGAAGTATACATTAGGCAAATCATGAGTAAACTTATGGTATAAATTCATCTTTGCGTATTTTCTTCTCTTCATTAGGTGAAGCCATTCTCCAAAGTGCCAAACACAATTTAACACATTTTTCGTACTTTAAAAGTAATAGTCTTCTACATTTTATCCAATGTTGCCAAATTCCAAGCAACAAATAGTTTCAGTGCTTCAGAAGACTGCTTACAAGTGGGCAACAGTTGTACTCTGACCTATAGAAAGTCCATGGCCCACTGCCAGATTCAGATAAAGTAACAATTTACTGTTTGTTCCAGTAGTCTCTGCTTATGTCTACCAACCTAATCTACTATTAACAGAATCCACTTTCACTCTCAAAAATGCTCCCATTTAGTTGATACACAAGGTGCAGGGCCTGTATGCAGTGTCCAAGCCCAGTTTTACAAAGCAGTCAATAACAGTATCATGAAAAATGAACAATTCTCAAAGACAGTTTTCCTCTAGAGCTTCTGTCATCACAGAAACCAACCAAACCTCCTCCTACCACAAATACTGTATTCAGTATTAGTTTCAGTGATCAGCATTGGTTTCTAGCCAACTGGAACTCTTTAATCAAGAAGTCAAATGAATTATAAAAACAAAAACAAAAACAAAACAAAAAAAACCCTTTTCTATTTCAGAGGAAAATCCATCCTAAACTATCATAATGGCCACCAGTTTCCCTGCTCATTAGTGTTTTCTGGTTGCTGACTCTTGTCCCGTGACTAAGAATTTACAGTAACAAAAATGATTTAAATTGAGCTTTCTCAGCAAGCCTCATGAATCACTCTTCACCCCAACTCTAGCTATTGTATGGGATCAAGTTTTGCCACTGCAAGATATGTTTCTTTGGCACATCGTTTATTCTAAGCTGGATATTTTTAAGAAACTGCGGACACAAGAGAAGCTCTGAAAACCAGTAGAAGTCACCCTTTTGTAAGAGACGTTTACATGTATAAGTGAGATCTTCATTTGTTAGGCTGCCTCCCTTAGTTCCAGGAAGAGAGGAATGACTAAGTCTTTAGAGACAGTTACCAGTGGAGAGACATGGTATTAAGTCTACATAATAACCTTACCCTTGTTTACTGTATTTTTCCTGGTAACCACTCATAACTGATTCCCTGTTCTAACGTCTTTTGTTTTTAGCTGGGAATGGTATTTAACATGATGGTTTACACTATTTCAGTGAGTTACTCTGTTTTTATGGGCCTCTCCCATGTATAAAAGAGGTCTACATGTTATCAAACTTTGTTTTTTCTTTCTTTCTTTCTTTCTTTTTTTTTTTATTAATCTGTCTCATGTCAAGTTAATTCTGAGACCAGGAAGAAGAATCTTGAATGGCAGAGAAATATTTTTTCCTCCCCAACACTATTAATATTTCTTTTATCTTTTTCATTTCTTTTAAAAAGATTTTATATATTTATATGACAGAGACAGACACAGGGAGTGAGGGAGCACAAGCAAGGGGAGTGGGAGAGGGAGAAGCAAGGGGAGTGGGAGAGAGAGAAGCAGGCTTCCCGCTGAGCAGGTAGCCCAATGCAGAGGTCCCTTCCAGGACCCTGAATCATGACCTGAGCCAAAGGCAGACTCTTAACAACTGAACTACCCAGGTGCCCCAACACTTGATATTTCAAGTTCAGTATTGTACAAATGGTCCATGATTTCACTGATATATTTCCATTTTAACAGTGATCTAATAGGTGATTTTTAAATTGACCATGTACTTCTATGATCTAATGTAATCTATCCTGTAACAAAGAGAAATGTCTGAAATTTGGGGATATTTTTATGACTATCTTCCTTAGTTTAGAGGGGGGACTGGAATTCCCCCTTTATGTACATGCTCTGGATCAGTTATACTGTAATAGTGATGGTGGGGATGAGGAGAGTTGCATTTTGAAAGCAATATGTGGGGGCGCCTGAGTGGCTCAGTGGTTTAAAGCCTCTGCCTTCAGCTTAGGTCATGATCCCAGGGTTCTGGGATCAAGCCCCACATCATGCTCTCTGCTCGATGGGGAGCCTGCTTTCTCTCCTCTCTCTGCCTGCCTCTCTGTCTACTTGTGATCTCTGAGTGTCAAATAAATAAATACAATCTTTTGAAAGCAGTATGTGTTCACAAACCACATTAAGATTTTTTTTTAAATTTTTTAAAGATTTTATTTATTTATTAGTCAGAGAGAGAGAGAGAGAGCACAGGCAGACAGAGTGGCAGGCAGAGGCTGAGGGCAAAGCAGGCTCTCTGCCAAGCAAGGAGCCTGATGTGGGACTCGATTCCAGGACACTGGAATCATGACCTGACCCAAAGGCAGCCACTTAACCAGCTGAGCCACCCAAGCGTCCCAAGATATTTTAAATGTTTAAAAACTTAAAACTAAATATTTTCAAAACACTTTTCTCTAACTTCTTCTAATTCTGTAAAGCATATGACTTTGCCTAAGGAAGCAAATATAGCACTTGAGTGGGACTCATATATATTTAGAGTAGCTACTGCAAACCTGTTATGTCCAGAGCATAGCAAAATAATCCACAGGTTTTTACATTGAGTTTGTAATAAAACAAAGTCATGCTTTTTTTGTTGTTTTTGTTTTTGATGTGTATATGTATATGTGCATGTATAGTTTCAGTTAAGTACTTTTTATACCATGACATAAGTTAAAAATAATATGTAATTTAAAGCTGTCATCATCAAGACAGCATGGCAGAAAAACAGACACATAGATCAATGGAACAGAATAGAGAGCCCAGAAATAGACCCTCAACTCTATGGTCAACTAATCTTTGACAAAGCAGGAAAGAATGTCCAATGGAAAAAAGACAGCTTCTTCAATAAATAGTGCTGGGAAAATTGGACAGCCACATGCAGAAAAATGAAATTGGACCATTTCCTTACACCACACACAAAAATAGACTCAAAATGGATGAAGGACCTCAATGTGCGAAAGGAATCCATCAAAATCCTTGAGGAGAACACAGGCAGCAACCTCTTCGACCTCAGCCGCAGCAACATCTTCCTAGGAACAATGCCAAAGGCAAGGGAAGCAAGGGAAAAAATGAACTATTGGGATTTCATCAAGATCAAAAGCTTTTGCACAGCAAAGGAAACAGTTAACAAAATCAAAAGACAACTGACAGAATGGGAGAAGATATTTGCAAACGACATATCAGATAAAGGACTAGTGTCCAGAACCTATAAAGAACTTAGCAAACTCAACACCCAAAGTACAAATAATCCAATCAAGAAATGGGCAGAGGACATGAACAGACATTTCTGTTATCATGCTTAGCGAAATAAGTCAAGCGGAGAAAGGCAACTATCATATGATCTCCCTGATATGAGGAAGTGGTGATGCAACATGGGGGCTTAAGTGGGTACGAGAAGAATAAATGAAAGAAAATGGGATTGGGAGGGAGACAAACCATAAGTGACTCTTAATCTCACAAAACAAACTGAGGGTTGCTGGGGGGAGGGGGTTTGGGAGAAGGGGGTGGCATTATGAACATTGGGGAGGGTATATGCTTTGGTGAGTGCTGTGAAGTGTGTAAACCTGGTGATTCACAGACCTGTACCCCTGGGGATAAAAATATATGTTTATAAAAATAAAAAATTATATAAAAAAATAATACGTAATTTAAAATCTAGAATAGATGCTTATTTTCTCAAATATTCATTGAAATGTAAAAATATTTAAGTCAATTTTGAGTAGAATCTTAGAGATTTTAAAGTTTTCTAAAAATTAACCATCTCATATTTTAACTTTTAAGTTAATTCTACTGGATAGAGCTCAGAGTCACATGCACTTGATGGGTATGATCAAGGAATGTCTTAAGCCATTTATGAACTTCACAACAACACACATTTTTTTTCTCTCCCTAACTCTCAAGTTGAAGCTCTTTAAGTAAACAAAAAATTTTTTAAAATGCCTATAAGGTGCAAGACACAGTTCAAAGAGTGATGCAAGAAATAAGATTAACAATGTGGTAAAGAATAACAGGTACTTTGGAAAACCAGAAATTATTAAATTATTTAAAATCCTATGACAATAACTTCTCATATTCTTAAGAACTATTAGTGCTAAATATATCCTGATCATCACCAAAGATGTAGGGATGATCCTGTATTTAGGGTAAGCAGACATCTTCCTTCTTAGTACAAACAAAGCAAAGCAAACTTATCTTTATTCATTTTTCTGTCATATTTAGGTATTTTTCATCTTAGTCATGTTTTTATTTAAATTTAGTTGTATTTTTATTTATGGTCTCTCTATTAAGGTAGAAATGTCATTTAGAAAGGACAAGTATTACTCCTTCTTGAAGTAATTTAATTAGTCTTTTGGAAATAAGAAAAGGCAAGGTTAATTTTGAAATGGAGATGGAGGCCAGCATTGCAGATTGAATGAATGCCTAAGTTTTACTTTATTTTTAAAAAGATTTTATTTAGCTTTTTGGCAGAGAGAGAAACAGTGAGAGAGGGAAAACAAGCAGGGGAACTAGGAGAGGGATAAACAGGCTTCCCACAAGCAGGGATCCCAATGTGGGGCTCAATCCCAGGACCCTGGAATCATGACCTGAGCTGAAGGCAGGTGCTTAATGACTGAGTCACCCAGGTGAATTCCTAAATTTTAGAGGTAAGTCTATGTATGTTTGTGTATGTGTACATGTGTGTGCCACATGACTTTCTGTGAATTGGTGTGGTGATGGGAAGAAGGGATACCAAGTTGAGAATAACTATGTTGCATTTTGGCTTAGGCACACTATATCTTATTGCATCACACTAAATACCTGGAGTTCTGAAATATACTAAAATCTATGACCAAATATACATTTTAGAATATTGCTTAGGTTGACAAATTTTATGAGTTTGTAACTTGGGCTTGGTTTATTCTTTCTGAATTTGAATAATTTTCTGTCTTTTCTTTCTTTTTTAGAGGTATTTCTTATATAAAGCAGGACAGATTTTATTTTTTCAGCTTTACTGAGGTATACGTGACAAATTAAAACTACATATAGATTTCAAGCATACAATGTGATTTTTTGATATATTTATACATTGTGAAGAGACTATCATGATTAAGCTGATACATCCATCAACTCACATAGTTACCATTTATCTTCTTTTCTCCTAAGTCATTTACTCACTTGCTTTTTCCTCTGTCAACTAATTCCTGCATTCCTACCAAGTACCAGGCACCCTCCAAAGGACAGGATATATGGGAGTAATAAGACTTGGTAATAATAAGATTTAGCATTTGAATAAGATTCAAGGAGCCTACAACTTAGTGAGGGAACCTGAGAAATGAAAGAATTCTAAATCAATGAGATTGACTCCTTAACCATCCTGTTCAGGGGGCATATAAAAAGTGTGGTCGGGGGGAGAAGATAGAGAGAAGGGACGATATCAAGGATTAGTTATTAGAAAGTGATGAGGGAAAATAAATGATGATTCAAGTTAGGTTGGTGAAGAAGGAAAAGTAAGCCTCAGGAAGGTGGAGGCATTAAGTTCTGAGATAGGAAGTAACATTTGATGGCTTGGCATGAAGGCCAAAACAATCTTCTTCAAGGAAACAGCCAAGGGCAAAGAATTTTCCTAAATTTTCAATCTGCTACAAATTTCATACCATCCTAAAAGGTCAGTAATGTGGTCCACCTTCTAAGAAATGCATATTTGAAAATCACTTTCATAACAAAACTGCTCTATGAAAACTGTATTTATGCCCCCCCCTTTTTTTTTAAATCTCCACATTATAAGGGATGGAGAAACTAATCTTGCTCTAATTTTATAATAGACTCAGACTTTTTCTCATTCTCTTTAAGGTTAACAGCAATAGAAGAAATATGACTAGGAAACTGGTAGATGATGTGACAAATTTTACAGAAAAAAAAGATAATTATTGACTACATCACAACTGATTATCAAATGGCCAACAGTTCTTGAGAATATATACAGCAATTCTGAGAGGCAACACTTATGGTAAAGCATCACTTAGAGCACTGATGTTTTTGCCTTGAAAATTAAACAAAACTCAATCAACAAGCTATATATCAAATGGTAATTTCAAGCATTGTGCATATACTAGCCATTTCCTAGAACCAATCAATAGAGTTTTGCTTTTAAAAAATCAAAGCACACATTTTCTCATTTGTAACTTTTTATTTTGTAATATTTATAAACTTAGAAAAAAGTTGCAAATACAGTGCAAAATTCCAATAAGCCCTTCAACCAGTTTTCTCTGATGGTAGTATCATTTATATAACCATATTACATGACTGAAACCAGGAAATTAATAGTGATACAACATCAACAACAAGTCTACTGATCTTACTCAAATTTTAACAATTCTCCCATTAATGCTCTTTTTCTGATACAGGATCTATTCTAGCATCCCACATTGTAGTTAGTTATCATGTCCTTGTGTCTCTTCCAATCTGCGACAGCTCCTCAGTCTTTCCTTGTCTTTTGGGACCTGGCATTTTGAAGAATACTGGCAGTTGTTTTGTACTATGTCCCTCTAGTTGGGTTTGTGTGATGTCTTCTCATTTTTGGATTGAGTTGTATGTATAACTGGCAAGAACACAGGAGAGAAGATGTTGTGTCCTTTTTAGTGTGCCATAACAGGAAGCTCATGATGTTCATGTTTCTCATTATGTCTGATGCAGTTATTCTTTTTCTGTTGTAATTAGTATCTTTATGGGAAGATGCTTTGAGACTAAGCAAACCTAGTATTTTTCATCATACTTTTGCTTGCTAGCTTTAGAATCCATTAGTATTTTTTGCCTGCCACAATTGTTATGGAGTTTACCTAATAGTTGTTTTATATTTCCACCATGCATTCTATGAGTTAATTGGAATAGTACTGTATTATATTCAATTGCTTGTATTAATACGAACTCATGCATGGATATTTGGTTTATTATATTGGTTGTAACCTGTTAATATTACTACTTATTTTGTTGTTTATGTTGTCCTCTGTTTGGACATTGGGAACTCCTTCAGAAAGAACCCTACTTGCTTTATATATTCCTCCATCATTTTTTGAGTACTTCTTTACTTCCCTGCACATCAAAATGTTTCAAGAACAGCTATTTTCCCTTCCCAATCACTGAAACCAACCACTTCTACAAGACGCCCTACTCCTTTAACTGGATAATGAATTTTAGAAATCAAGACCTGGGTGCTAGTTGAAATGCATACTTTTGAAAAGTTTTATAAAGATTTGTTATGTTTACAACCTTATTCACTGATAAGTTTGCCAATATTCACTGATGCTATGGATAACCTAACCTTAATGAACACATCATCAATACCATTTTCTTAATATTTACCCCAGGTCATGTCATTGTGTGAGTAGATGTCAGAAATCCAAGATTCTATGTAGAGATGTCCAGTGGGGTGGTTGTCAGTGGTTGCCAGGCTGCTTGCTATTTACTTGGTCTTCCTGTTAAACTTTAGACCATCTTCTTCTTGTTGCCATCTACCTCCCCAGAGTCTTTAAAATCGAGATTGATTATCTTTGGGTCTTTTTTTCTTAAGTTTCTCCATACAAAGTCCAACCTCTTAGGCAGACACTGTACTCGTGCTGTCTCCTGACTACTCAGAACTAACATAAAGGAGACTTGGGTTAGCTTATCTTGCCTTGCAGGGGTCTATATTAATCTATTTTTTTCTTCTCTCTGTACCAGTTAAAACTCCTGGATCTTCAGAATTGCTGATATGGGTTAGATGTCGAGAGGAAAGCAATGGATTTAAACATGGTTATAGTAGGATAAATATCACTGAACTACTCTCCATTCAGATTTTCAAGTTTTATTTAATGTCTAAATGAGACTGTTAACTCAGTGAATTCCAAGGCTGGTAATACATTGAGGTAAAACATTTGGGAAGGATGGAATGTATTTTAAATTATATAATTCCTGTAAAATCCTCAAAATGCATAAAGCCAACTCCAGACAATCCTACTTATTTTTCAGCATGTGAAAAGAAAGGTCAGAATCTCCATAGAACGTATTTATGGCATACAGCCTCTAGCATCACCTCGTTTATCTAAATGCATGCTATATGACACCATTTCACTGTACAAAAAAGTTAAAGTAAGGAAATACAAAGAATTACACTTTTGACATATACCTACCAATCCTGGATAAGTGACTGACAGCAAAATGAATGCCATACAATATGTAAATATTTCATAGTAAATGTTTCCGTTGAAATGAGCATTGATATTTTATGCACACTTGAAAGAACTACACATATTTTATAAAAATCCTCCTGTCAGGTAGCAACATCAGTGACATAGGGGTTTTGAGGTATTGGCTATGTTGAACATGGTTTGAGGACACTGGGAGAATATTTTCAAAACCACAGGGACTGTTAGAATGTTCCATACTATGGGAACAATCTCAAAGCATTCCTTTGGCCACATAATAAAACACCTAGTAAATTTAAACAAATGAAGATGTGTCTCCTAGTCTCAAAATATCTCCTATCAGATACAGACATTGCCAATACAGCTGGGTGGCATGTAGATTATATGTTCTTTCTGGTACAGCCTAGAGCTCCTCTCCTCCCGCCCCTATAGGAGACATGGGTACGGCTTCCCAGCTCCATCTGTGCCCTTCTCTCAGTTTAGAGCCCTGCTTTCCCAGTCCTGGTCATGATTCTTCTCCTTCCACATGACTAGATCATTTGATCTTAGAAATACGAGGCTTCCCTCTCGGGGGTACTAAACCCTGAGAGTATTATCACTATTGTTTTCAGAGCTGAATGATCAGAAATTCCTAACATTACTTCACATTCAGACCAATAGTAACAACAATTGTTAGAAAGATTTTGAAGTAAAGGTATTAAAGTAATTATGCAATTAAAAACAGTACTCATAAAAAATATTTTGGCAATGCTAACCAGTAAGTGAAAAACAACTAAATGTTTGAAAAAATACACATGGTTACAAGTTATAAGAACTTGTAAAGATTTGTTTTTTTCTTATCTCTCTCTCTCTCTTTCTGACCTGCCTGTTAGCTGGGGTCACTTTGGTGTACTTGTAATTGGTTTAATTGCTATTTTAATTGATTTCCATTCTTAATGAAGACAAAGGGGGGGGGAATAATTATAGCATGTGTTTAGTATTAATCCAGCCACTATTAAGGACCAATCTTTGTACAAGATGTGAAAACAAAGAATTATATAACATACCCAGCAAAAAGAGTTCTGTAGGGTACATGGCACATATACAAACAATTACAACTTAATGCTAAGCAGTGAATTAGAAGAAGTGAATTTATAAGAGCACGAGGATTGTGGGGTTAGGTAAGGGCATGGTAACTGAAGCTGAATTCAAAGAAACTGTGAAGTTTGAGTTGAGTCTTATAATGTGAATAACTCACTAGCATATGCACGTGAATGACTTGGCCTTGGCCTGATTCTCTCACCTCAATGTCATAACTCCTGTTTGAGTTGCAGAAACTCAACTCTGATACATTTTATGAAACAATTTTATTCAAATACTTTACATGCATCTTTGACATATGTCTCCATAACCATAGAATGACATTTTACTTTAAAATAGAATTCCCTAATACATCATCAGTACGCTCTGAATTGTTTTAAATACAGCACATTTAAAAAATATGTTTCTGATGTTTAAATACTCAAAAAAAAAATCCTTAGGATAACATCTGTCAAATGGAAGTATTTTTTTCTATTCATTTGTATTTATGATTCCTATCTTATCTTATGGTGTCAAACTATACTTTAATAAGATGGCTATAGAACAAAGTACAGAAATGGGGTAGTAGGTAGAGGGAGACATGTGATTTTAAGGACTGTGTTTGTTAGCTTCCTTTGGGACGAGATACTATAATTTTTTTTAAGATTTTATTTATTTATTTATCTAAATTTATTTATTTATTTACTTGAAAGAGAGAGAGAGAGCCTGAGCAGGGGGGAGGGACAGAGGACGATGAGAGAAAAGTAGGCTCCCCACCGAACAGGGAGCCCAATGTGGGACTCTATATATCCCAGAACTGTGGGATCATGGCCAAAAGCAGATGCTTACCTGACTGAGCCAACCAGTTGCCCTGAGATACGATAATATTGATGTAAAAAACTAGTAGGAAAAGAAGATAGGGACTTCTTCATCTGGCCATAATTAACAGTAGAGTACCCTCCTATCATATACAATTATAAACTTGTACAAAATATATAATCAACACAATCAATTATAGACAACATGTGGCATAATAGTGCACTATCTGTGAAAAGACAATTGAGGAGTCGAGCCATGTCCACCCTGGCTCTTTGTCTTGGGACAGACAATCTACAAGTTTTTCCACAAAAAAAGACAGAATTTGGAGTGAATCTCATCAAGTTCAGGGAGACTGGTACACACTTTGGTATATCCACAGAAAAGGCATTTAAGTGACGAGTACAGAAATTCAAAGGGACCAGCCGCCAACTGACTTCATGAAAGAATAAAAATTGACACTCTTCAGAAGAAGACAACAAAATTAAGTCTCTACAGTATACTAACTAAAATGTTTAATTATATAAATTACTAGATACACAATAAATGAATAGATAAATAAGTGAATACATACACATATCCATACATACATAAAGACGGCCTGGATGTTGGATTTAACTGACAAAGAATTTAAAGCAACTATGAAAAGTATGATCAAGATCTCAAGTGAAGTAAAGTCCTAATGAATGACAATCTACAAAATGGAATCTACAAAAACAACTAAAGGTAAATTTTTGAATGGAAAAGTACAATAAGTGATATAAAATTTCTCCAGGTAGCTTTAAAACTCATGTTGGAAATAGAAGAAAAGATTAGCAAATTTAAAGATAGATCAGTAGAATGATCTAATCTGAACAACTGGGAAATAAAAACTGAAACAAAAACCTGACCTTTAACTATGGGCAAGTAGCTCTGATTGAGTGAAACTCCCCACAGATAACGAATTACAAGCTCTGGAGAAATACAAACACAAAACAAATTAACAATAACACTACCAACAAACCCAACTGAAGGCACTAGAGAGTGACTCAAAACAAACAGAAACTTGAGGTAACTTGGCATTTAGTAGAAGGGATAGAAATCTGGGGTAGTTTGACATTTTAATGGCTGTTACTGAGACAGAAAATACTAACCTGTGCTGTGCAGGAAGACTAAAAGTCCAATGGAAATTTATAGTCTTGTCTTGCAAATGACAAGATAGACTCTGGAAAGGGGAAAGGAAGATGATATAGCTGTTGGAATTAGCACAATTTTTTTTTTTTCTTTTTTGAGAGAGCCTGCTGGGGGTAAGGAAAGGTAGGGTCAGAGAGAAAGGGAGCAGGAGAGAGAATCTAAGCAGACAGCACACTCAGTGCAGAACCCCACACGTGCCTTGATCTTAAGACCCTGAGATCATGACCTGAGCTGAAATCAAGAATCAGATGCTTAACAGACTGAGACATCCAGGCGCCCCTGAATTAGCAAAGATTTTAAAGCAGCCATTTTAACTGTGTTCAAAAACCAAAAGAAAATAACCTTGTAAATAGTGAAATGATAGTATAAGCAAACTAAAATCTTGAGGGAGGAATGGAGAATCCCAGAAACGGTATACATGTATACATATATATATGTATACACACACACACACACACACACACACACACACACACACATGCGCGCATGCATACATACATTTTTTTTTACCCTCTTAAATTTCTTACAAGGAAAATTACCGTTAAAAAAAAAAAAAGTAACACTAAGATGGGGGCTATGATATGGAGAAACCAAAGATAAAACAACAATAGCACAAAGTATGGGAGGTCATATGTGGAGCTACACTATCATAAATGTCTTATATTTGTGAAGTGGGACGTGAAAAGTGTCAGGTACCAAGTGGGAAGTAGAAGGTGGTATGATATTAATTCTAAATATAATGTGGTGATTCTAAGTTTTCATCAAGATTTCTATAACAGAGTGCCACAGAGAGGGTGGCTTATAAACAAGAGAAATTTATTTCTAACATTTCTGGAAGCTAGAAATCTGAGATCTGGGTGACAGCATGGGTGGGTTTTGGTGAGAGCTATTTCCTGGGCTCCAGACTGCAAATTTCCTGTTGTGTCCTCACATGGCGGAAAGAGCAAGCTGGCTCTCCAGCCTCTTTCTTCTAAGGATAATAATCCTATTCATGAGATCTCATGTTTATGACTTAATTACCTCCCAAAGACCCCCACTTCAAAATATCTACACACTGGGATTAGAATTTCAACATAGAATTTGGTGGGGGGTGAGGGGCACAAACATTCAGTCCCTTGCAAAGTTACATTTTGTAACTATTCCAGCAAACACTAAAAACATATTTTAAAGAACTATATCTATTAAGAGAAAAGCTACTAATAGAAAACATTTATTACTACCCTCCACCAAAGAGACATAAAAGTAGCAGCCAATTAAGTAAGATTCAGAATACATAAATTTAAGCCAATAACACAAAATGTGAGAGTGGAAGAAATGCCACACAGCTGGAGAAGCTGGCCTTGGATAAAATAGACTTGTCTTTGTATCAAGGATATACAAACAATGATAGCACTGGGACACTGGTTTGTCTTATGTGATAGGAAACATCTTATTATTGCAGCCATGGGCCCAGTGGGTTTGGGAGGTACTTATATACTTAGATGAAGCAAGGTCATTTTTAGCCCAAGCAGCTGTAAATGGGAGATCAAAACAAAGGTGGTATTTATTTGATGATCTAGGAAAATCTCTTTCATATTTAGCCATGTCTTCATCAGGATGAAGTGGGGCTTTCAAAGCAACAACTGGATGTTATCAGTTATGTATATCAGTATGTTATATTATTTATATTATATTGTATCAAGAAAACTGTTTCTCTCAGGACAGGTTAAGGAATACAAGTTGCATGCTAAAGAGAAAACTTGATAATTTCCTGTAGTATTTAAGATAAATAAATAATAAATAAATAAAATAAATAAATCAATACTAAATAAATTCCTTGTAGTATTTAAGATAAATCTTGATAACTTTCTGTAGTATTTAAGAAGTTATATAACCAAACTATTGACCCCTTTTCCTTATTTTCTAAGGAACCTGAATATAAATTACTAGACTTCTATTGTGGCAAGAGACTTCTTTTAGCCATTAGAATGTCCAAATTACAGAAGATGGCTACCAAAGAATATCTGTGTCGGGGTATTTAAGACTCCGTCTACAATAATCATGGAAGGATACTTCTGCATATTCATTGAAATGCATAGATATTAGGTGTATTATTCACAGAGTTTTAATAAAAACACAGCCCTATGCAACCAGCAGTTATGATTTAGAACATCTCTTAACATTTCTATTACTCTAGAAAATTCATTGTTCCAATCTATTCTCATCCCACAAGGGCAACAACAGTTGTGATTTCTATCACCATAGCTTTATTTTGCCTATCCTTAAACTTCATATCAAAGAATATGCATTCTTTGTAATCTTCCTTCTATTGCCTAGGATAAGAATTATATGACTTATTTATGTTGCTGTGTGCATTAGTACTTTCTTTTAATTGCTGAGTAGCATTCAATTATATGGATATACCGTAATTTGTTTATGCATTCTCTTGTTGATGCATATTTAAGTAATTCCCCAAATGGGACTCTTTTGAATAAAGCTTCCATTAACATCCTTGTGGTCATATTTTCATTTATCTTAGGTAAATACCTGGGAGTGAAATTCCTGTTTGATAGTGAAAATATATGGTTAACTTTGTGTATGTCAGTGACTAAGTTGCTATATATCCCCAACAACATTCAGTGTTATCAGTCATATTAATTTTAGCTATCCAAGTAAGTACATAGTGATATTGCGATATTTTGGTATCTCATAGTTTTAATTTGGACTTCTTTGATTAATAATGGTAAACATATTTTTGTAAGTATGTGTTAAATCTTCTACAAATTCTTAATGAGTTGTTTTGCTTTAATTATTGCTTTATGCAAGTCCTTCTTCTATTCTCTATACAAGTCCTAGGTCAGCTTCAGGTATTTGCATCTGTTTTTTACTTTTATTTAACCTACACCAAGAGAGAAGGAAAAAAAAAAACTGGACTTAATCAAAATGAAGAACTTCTGGTTTTCAAAAGATACAGGGGAACAAAAAAGAAAGCCACAGACTGAAGAAAATATCAGCAAGCCAATTACCTAAGAAAAGGTTTATATCAAGAATTTACAAAAAACTCTCAAAATTCAGTAACAAAACAACTCAACTTAAAATTGGGCAAATGACTTGAACAAATAATTCATCAAAGAAAATAGATAAATGGTAAATAAGCACATGAAAAGATGTTCAACATCTTTAATCATCAGGGAAATTAGGCACTATGTAATACCACTACCCATCAATTACAATATCTAAATTTAAAAAGACTGACCATACCAAGTGTTGGCAAGGTTGTGGAGGAACTGGAATTCTCATATACTGCTGGTGGGAACATAAAATGGTATAATTACTTTGGAAAAACAGTTGTAATTTCCTTCAAAACAAACACCTAACTTATGATCGAACTATTCTATTCCTAGTTATTTACCCCAAAGGGTGAAAGATTATATCCATACAGAGACTTCTACATAAATGTTCATAGCAGCTTTATTTGTAATAGTTTAAAAAAAAGGGGGAAAATACCTAAATGTTTATCAACAGGTGAAAAAATAAGCAAATTGTGCTCTATCTACATGATGGAATATTACTCACCAATAGAAAGGAATGAATTGTTACTCTAAACAGCAATATGGGTGTATACCAGACAAAGCATGCTGAAAGAAAAAGAGTACATTCTGTATGATTCTATTTATATATAACTCTAGAAAATGCAAACATATAGTGACAAAAAGCTAATGTGTGGTTGCATGGAGTGACATAGTGGGGGATTATTGAAGGTCTGTGGGAAAGATCACAAAAGATCAATTTATACACACACACACACACACACACACACACTTCAAAATTAATCAAATTGGGCTCCTGGATGGCTCAGTTGGTTAAGCATCCAACTTTTGGTTTTGGCTCAGGTCATGATTTCAGGGTTGTGAGATCAAACTCCATATCAGGCTCCCTGTGGAGTCTGCTTCAGAGTCTCTCCCTCCCCGCCACGATCCCCCACTTATATTCACTCTCTCACTCTTTCTAAAATCAATAAAATCTTTTAAAAAATTATGAAAGCATACACTTTAACTGTATGTAGTATTTGTATATCACCCAGCTTCCCAATTGTATGACAAAAAATAATAAAAAATAAAAAAACAACAAAAAAGATTATCCAGGCTTTATAAAATGAATGTTCTTCCCTCTTCCTCTGTTTTGTAAAATTGTTTGTATAAGACTGATGTTGTTTCCTCTTTAAATGTTTGACAAAATTTATAAATGAAAACATCTCAAAGTTTTATTTATGAAAGGGTTAATACAAATTAAATTCTATGCATATAACAGATATAGAGTGATTCATATTTTCTCATTCTTTTGAATCAGTTTTGGTAAGTTAAGTGTGTAAGAAATTTGTCATTTTATCAAAATTATCAAATTTATTGTAAAATGTTTCTCATGATACACTGTTATACTTTCAATATTGTCAGATCTGTAATAATATGTTCTGTCATTCTTGATATCGTGTATTCTCTCCTTTATTTTCTTGATCAATCATCTTAAGTTTCATCAACTTTACTAATATTTAAAAAAAAACACTTTGCTTTTTAACTTTTTTCTGTTTGTGTATTTTCTTTCATTGATATCTGTTCTAGTTGTAGAATTTCCTACCTGCTACTCACTCTTGTTTTAATTTGTTTATTCTATTCTAGCTTTTTAGGGTGGTACAGTAGATAATTTACTTTAGATGTTTCTTCTCTTCTAACATAAGAATTTGAAGCCTATAATATCCTCTAAAAACTACATTATTTATATCCCACAATTTTTCTGTGTATGTTTCTATTTTGATTCAGTTTGAAATAATTTTTATTTTGTTTTGGGATTTCTTCTAAGAAGAAGATTTCTTCTTCTTCTTATATCTGTTTTTCAGGGGTGTGTGTCTTAATTTCTAAATATTTAACATCATTCTAGCATTCTAAATTGCCTTTCTTTCTAGCTTAAATCAGCTGAGTCACAGAATATGTTCTATTGGGTTTCAATTTTGAAAGTTATTTAGATTTAAATTTTGCCTCACTATATGGTGTATCTTGGCAAACATACCACATCCAATCTTTAAGAATGTTTATCCTATACTTGATGATTGTTCCACAACATCAATTGGGTTAAGTTGTTCAGCAGTGTTGTTTAATCTTAAATCCTAATTTTTTTCTAGTTTTTCATCAGTTTCTGAGAAAAATGTGTTAAAAAATGTGACCATTATTCATCTATTTCTTCTTTTAATTCTGTCAGTCTCGCCTTCACATACTAGATTCATAAATATTTATGATTATTATGACTCACTCATCTATTGACCTTTAATCATTATGAAACTGTACTTCTGATCTCTCAAAACACATCCTGTCTTTAAGTCCTGTCTGATATTAATATAGTTATACCAACTTTCTTGAGTCTAAAGTTTGCATGGTGACTCTTTTCAGTACTTTTACTTTCAACCTATGGTTTCCATTTTAAGATATGATTCAGTTGGACAGTATATTGTTAGAGTTTGCATTTTTATTTATCTATTTTGACTTCTTGTTTTTTGGAATGTTTAGCCCATTTGCACTTGATGTTATTATTGATATATTTGGATTTAGGTCTACCATATTGGCAATATTTTTGTATTTGTCCAATCTGTTCCTCTGTTCTTCCTTTGTTATTCTTATACTGCTTTATTTTGATATAATCACATTGTAGGCAGCATGTTTTAATTCTTTTTAGCTTTAACTCTTTAATTATTACTTTTTATTTAGCAACCGTGTTACGGTTTACAATATTTTCCTTATATCAGTTTATTTAGGGTTAGGCTACCATGGTACCACTTTGTATAAAATGTAGGAACTTGGACAGCATAATTCCATATATACACAGAGTTTTTAAACCCCACATTAAGAGGTTTTATTTTTGCTTTTTTTTTTTTAAAGAAAGAGAAAAATTAATTGTCCTGTTTCGAATCCACATAGTATTATTTCTAATGTTCCTCTTTTCTCTCTAGAGCAGAGTTTCCTTTTGGTATCATTTTTCTTCATCCTGAAGGATTTCCTTTGTTATTTTTCTTCCAAAAACCCTGTCCTTGAAATCTCAAACCAGTAAGGATGCAGTTTTTCTTGTAGCTAGCCAACTTGCACTGAGCAGACCAGAGAATGATCTCAGGGAAAAGGCCACATAAACGCAGGTTGCTCTCAGTTCCTATTTTTTTTTTCTCAGTGGAAACATATCTTCCAGTTTCTACCTACATTTGTTACTCTGATGGTCCTTTACATAGTTGTCTTTCATAATTTATCCTAAGTTAAGTTTTATCTGGCATAGATTTGTCTTCTATGAGACATTCTGCCATTACTGACACTAGCAATCCTTCATTTGCTCAATTTTAAAATTCAGTTTTATAACATTATAAGCTTCTGCATTACAAATAACCACTACCTATAGATAGATCCACAACTTAGTGGACAGTTAATGGAATCATTAGACAAAATGATTTCATGTCTGACAATCCAAGTATATATAAGGTTAGACATGCGGTGGTATCTTCATATTTTTTCCCTACCCCATTCATAGAAAATAACTGAGACACTGTATTATTAGGGTGAAGTTTTGTCATTAATGGCACAAATGATCTACCAAAAGCACCACTTTCTAAGCTTAAATGAAAAATTTTAAGACTGTAAGGACTTATTTAGCCAGAGGCTTCCATCAAGGTTAAGACAATAATGTTTAACCCTTAAACTGTCCCTGATCCCCTTCCCCCAGGGGACTTACTTAAAAACAAGTCCCGGAAACCAGCCTCAGGTAACAAAGCTCAAACAAGCATGGGTCAGGCCAGGTGGAGACATCTGATCACTGGGGGGTTGCATACTGTCTCCCTAGCTACCTGGGCCCTGCCCTTTGGGAGCCTTTTGGGCACCAGTTCTAACCAAGGTGATACACTGGGTCAAATGTCTACTATAGGGTAAACTGTAATTCAGTTGGTCACCTAGCATCACTGAGCAGCTTTCTCTGTGTGTTACAATTTCATTGGCCACCTGTGTGTGGCCAGGCCCAACTGCATGGCCTTTGCCCTTAAAAGCTAATCCGTAAAGGAGAGGGAGGTCGCCCTCTCTGTAAGAGGCACAGCACTGGCTGGTCAATTTGATTCTTGATGCTTGGCGTGAAATAAAGCTTTGCTTGACCTTCGCTTTGTATCAGTCTCACTCCTTTAATCATGGACCCAATATTGGGGCATAGCATATGGGGGCTCATCCGGGATTAAAAGACGAGAACTGAGCCAGCATCAGAATTTCTGGGAAAAGCCTCCAGAGGTAAGAGGTAAGATCTGGGGATCCCATCTGTAGGAGGCTGGGAAATCCCTGCCAGTGGCAGGCTCTGGGTGAGGGCTGCGGGGCCTGGTTCTGTTCTGTGGCTTATCCCAGCAAGCATCTGTGGCTCTTTCTGGTGAGCATCTGTATGGGGCTGGGAAACCCCTACCAGCAGTAGGGTCTGGGTGAGGGCTGCTGGGTCTGGTTCTGTTCTGTGGCTCGTCCCGGCGAGTGTCTGTAGGGAGCCAGGAAACGCCTGCCAGCGGCAGGCTCTGGGTGAGGGCCACTGGGTCTGGTTCTGTCTGTCTGGTTGCAAAGCTCCGGGTATAGCCCATCAGGGAGAAGCTGGATGCAGCCATGCTCCCCAGGGCTGGAGAGGATGTGGGGATGCCCCTTCCCTCCACTGGTAGATTGCCAGGGGGTTCAAGTCTCCCTAGACAGTTGGGGGGTTCGAGTCCCCCTAGGCGGTCACGATCAGGGGGTTCGAGTCCCTCTAGGCGGTCACCTCTGGTTCTGAACCGTTGGGCCTGCGGTTTTCTTTGTTTTGTCTTTTCGTTGTCTGTTCTGTTGTTCATTCTGTTTGCAGGGCTTGGAGAAAATTCCCTCCGGCAGCAGGTTCTGGGTAAGAACCGCTGGGCCTGTGGTTGTCTTTGTCTTGTCTTTTTGTTGTCTGTTGTGCTGTTTGTTGTGTTTGAAGGAATGGGGCAAGCAGAGAGTAAGAGGACTCTGACTTTCGTCTCTCCATTCCTCCTAATAGATGTGGGGCTTCTCCCTCATTCATTTTGTGTGTAAGGACTATAACTGGAGCCAACTGGGGTTAGTCTAACTCGAGACAGAGACTTTAAGGAATATTCCCAAGCAGCTGCTGAAACAAACTTTGTTTCAGGGATATTTCTTGCCTTCTCTGGTAGGACATGGACTGCCTAGCTCCTCCAGGAAAGCATAGTGTGTGCTCCTCTCTTGGAGCTGATAAGCCTTAGAACTGGGAACCCTTTCTCTGCCTTCTGGTGGCACTTTGTTCTCTTCTTCACTGTCGGGAAACAGAAGAGTGCCCCCTGGACCCAACACCCCCCACTCTGGACCTTCCCACCTGGGTCTCAGATAAACATTCCAAATGGAGTGGGCCCAGGTGGAATGTAAATCAGTATTTAAACTAAGTTAAATTTGTTGGGTTAATTAGGATGAACATGTCTTTTGAGTTAACAATAGTAAATGTGAAACTTCAGAATTTTTACTTCAGGTCAAATAAGCTCATGTTATTTGTTAAAATCTGTTAAAAATCTGTTGAAATCTATTAGCAAAGAGATGACTAAACTGATGGTTAATTGTCTGTCTCAAAGTTTTAATGGGTAATTGTTAAAGAAGTTTTCAAAGTCTTTGCTAACCTGAAACTTTAATCAAATGGGATAAAATGCTAAAGTGCTGGTTGCTAAAACTAGGTTTGTGCTTTTGAAATCTGTTAGTAAACATGTTTTGTGCTTAATAGATTGATAAATTTGCCATCTAAAGAATTCTGTTGTAACAGTTCACAATTGGTTTATATTTAGTCTTCAGTAGAGGTTAAGGTATTTCTAAGAGTACAAAATTCTGCTAAATGTAACTAAGACTGATAGAAATAAGTGAAGCAACTCTGTATGTAAAAAAGTAGGAGATAAGTTAAAAGAGAGAAAAAACCTGATGCCTGATCCTGTTTGAATAAGAAAGAAAGAAAAACAGCCCCGAGGTCACTGTCGGAGCTAGATCCATTCATAAAGAATGGAAGGAGAGACTGATCACCTCCCATTAGACGGGGATACCCAGAGGAGGGTGTCCAACCTGTTAGAATGCAGAGTGCCTGACTGTGTGACTCTATCTGTATGGCTCCACCTCTTCGGCTACGGAGTCTGAGTGGGCTCCCTGAGTCTCGCGGGGCGTCATATGGCATAATGGTCATCTACTCCACAGAGTAGCCTGGTTTGGGGCTTATATGGACAGACCTTAGCTAAGACACTCCTAAGTTCCCACGAGGGATGCAAGCAGGACAGCATCTGGAAGATCCCCCTCCCTTTGTTTGCGATATCATTCATGATGGGAGGGAAACCCAGAAAACTCTCAAGACTGCATGCTTAAGAAAAAAAAGAGGAAAGTCACTGGTATAGAAAAGCTGGTTTTCTCTCTGTTTAAAAGGACAAGGTTTTCTTAGGTTAATTGAAATGTAAATGGTTTTCTCTTTGCCTGCCCAGAGTTGTAAATGAGATCTCTTTGACTCATAAGGTTTTTTTTTTTTTTTTTGATATGCTAAGTTACTCAGGGAGTACTGCTAAACCAATGATAAACCTTGGGTTACATTTGGGTAAATTCTGTAACTACTCTAGAGGTCCTATACATTTTCTAGAGTTTAATGTTTTGATAAGAGTCATCACTTGATATTTAACCATATCTATTCTGAGTTTTTGTCATTTATAATTGTTTTAATTCTCTTGTAAGATGACTTACACCTTAAAAGAAATTCATATGGAAAGACTTTTGGGACAAATACAGGTCTTTGATATGTTAAAATCCTGGGAACTGAAATGGGTAAAAATTTACAGAAGTAGGGGCTACATTCGGACTAAACCAGAATTAGTAACATGGGACTAGATGAACTGAAAGGTTGTAATGTTGCGTCTCTTAATGTTTTAAACATTATTGTTCTGTAATGTTTATTCCTCTAGACTAGGGAAACTTTTTCTTAAATTATCTATAACTTACAGAGATGTAAAAGTACTTATTAGTAAACAAATTCAACTTTTCTCCCTATCTGAACCCTCTGAACCCAAAAGGTCTCAGTTTTCTTCCTTGGCAATCAGTCATTTGCATAAGTTCAATAAGAATCTGTTCTGGTAACAGGACACCATTGGAAACATGGTTATTTTACCCAAGCTTTGACTGGAATGTCATATTTGAAAGAACTCAGGTATGACCAGACAGCTTAAAGGAACTAAGGTTGACTTTATAAAACCTGCAGACGTAAAGCCCTTTGGAACTGTTGGCCTGATACCTTGCTTACAGAGTTCCCAGCAGCCTCACTAGGTGAGTAAAGAATGTCACTCCCTGGTAGGAGGAGGAGCTTCAGGATACTTTCGGTACCTCAGGGAGAGGAATTTGCCCAAGTCAACAGGTATTGCAAGCATGTTTGATAGCAAGTACGTGGCTTGGCTTCTGGCCCAGAGCGGCTACTAAAAGTTCAACCTAGAGATTCTTAATTAGACATTCCAGCAAAGCAGATTCTAAAAGATCTATATGATTACTTACTGTTCTTGCTGAGTTTATGTAAGTAATTAGGCCAAGTTTGTTAAAACTGGACTTGTTTTTCAAATGAATTAGTCCTGATTTGGATATCTCTGGGAATGGTTATTTTAGAGAGACATGTAACATGCTTCAAAATGTGCCTTTATGGGTGTCAAATTCTAGATTAGATTGTTATTAAATGTTTGTTTACCTAAGCTAGACAGCTTAAGGTAAACTTCAGAGAAGTTGCACAATAACTCATGTAGACGATCTTGCCTTTGCCAGTCAGTCAGCCCCAGATATAGGGAAGAAACTTCAGAAAATTGAAGGATTTGAATGGAAGAATCTGACTAAGTTAGTGGGAATAATGGAAATAGGTGCTGAGGACTAACGGTTATGCTTGCAGGGGTGACTGAAAGAGTTTTGACTCAGACTCTGAGGCCTTGGCACAGGCCAGTAGCCTATCTTAGCAAGAAACTAGATCCAGTAGCAGCTGGGTTCCCCTTGTCTCCGCATAATTGCTGCCATGGCCCCCCTGGTCAAGGATGCAGGTATATTTGCCGAAATGGACTAAATTAGACTATAAAGGGGATTAGGCTAAGACTAGAATGGGAAAGTTAATTCTTTCTAGAAGACTAGGAAGAAAATTAGTAAGCCAAATACATCAGGGCACTCATTTGGGGACACGCAAGCTTAAAGAGCTAATGGGCAAGCAGTTCCAGGTTTCTAAATTAGGGTGTCTGGCTCAAGATATGGTTGATAGATGTACTCAATGTCAGGCGGTAAATGCGGGAAGAACTAAAATGGGAAGAGGGAAAAGAGATAGACAATGACCCTGCATTTGTGAGTTCAGTCTACCAGGTATTGGACAAAGCCATGAGCACTAAGTGGGAAACTACATTGTGCCTACTGGCGCCGGAGGGCAAGTAGAAAGAATGAATCGGACTCTTAAAGAGACCTTGACAAAGTTAATTCTGGACACTGGCAGTGGATGGGTAGATCTCCTTCCCTTCGCCCTCCTCAGGGTGTGATGTACACCCTACTTAAATAAGGTGACCCCATTTAAAATAATGTTTGGGAGACACCCCCCGCCCTCGATTACATGAGGTTGCTATAGCAGAAATGACTGATCGGTCTGTACTCCAGTCACTGCAGGCATTACAGTTTGTCTTTAAAAGAGCCCATGCAGGGATCTGGACTGCCCACACTGGGACAGAGGTGGAGACAAACCCACATCCTTACCAACCCGGAGACTTGGTTTGGATGCGACGCCACCAAGTGGGAAACCTGGAGCCTCGCTGGAAGGGACCGTTTACTGTCATCTTGACCACCCCCATGGCAATAAAAGTAGAAGGCATCAGGGCCTGGATTCACGTGGGTCACATCAAATGAGCCGAGGATGAAAACACCCCCCAGAGGTGGATGCCACTGCCGATGGACCCCGCCAATTGTGGACTAAAACTAAGACTCAAAAAAACAATGAGTTTACTAAACTCATTGTTGCCACTGTTATTAAGATATAGTGGGAGGTATAAGCAATTGCAAAATAAGAAAAGGGAGGGCTCTGCATAACCCCAGGAGAGAAATACTGTTTCTGGGTAAATCACACTGGACTCATTAAAACAGTTTAGCAGCCGTTAAAAGGAGGATATAGAACTGACTGAAAAGTCAAAGATTTGACTAATCTCCAAAGAAAAGGGGGGAATGCAAGGACCTATTTAGCTGGAGGCTTCCATCAAGGTTAAGACAATAACGTTGTTAACTCTCTTTTTTTTCTTTTAAAGATTTTATTTATTTGTCAGAGAGAGGAGAGAGAGCGAGCACAGGCAGACAGAATGGCAGGCAGAGGCAGAGGGAGAAGCAGGCTCCCTGCCGAGCAAGGAGCCCGATGTGGGACTTGATCCCAGGGTGCTGGGATCATGACCTGAGCCAAAGGCAGCTGCTTAACCAACTGAGCCACCCAGGTGTCCCATGTTGTTAACTCTTAAACTGTCCCTGTTCCCCTTCTCCCAGGGGTCTAACTTAAAAACAAATCCTGGAAACCAGCTGCAGGTAACAAAGCTCAAATGCAAGCGTGGGTCAGGCCAGGTGGAGACATCTGATCACTGGGGGGTTGCATACTGTCTCCCTAGCTACCAAGGAGTATGGGTCCTGCCCTTTGGGAGCTTTTTGGGTGCCAGTTCTGACCAAGGTGATAGGCTGGGTCAAATGTCTACTAGGGTAAATTGTAATTCAGTTGGTCACCTAGCATCACTGTGCAGCTTTCTCTGCGTGTTACAATTTCATTGGCCACCTGTGTGTGGCCAGGCCCAACTACATGGCCTTTGCCCTTAAAAGCTAGTCTGTAAAGGAGAGAGGGGTTGCCCTCTCTGTAAGAGGCATGGCCCTGGCCAGTCAGTTTGATTCTTGATGCTTGGCATGAAATAAAGCTTTGCTTGACCTTCACTTTGTATCACTCTCGCTCCTTTAATCACGGACCGATTATTGACTACCTTAGCTTTATATATTTGATGTTAGAAACAAAGGCAGAAGAAAAAATATTAAATTTCTTTACTGCCTACAGCCATTGACAAGTCCTTGAAACAGGTGGAGTGACAGTCCTCTAGGGACTCAACTGCCTCGATATTAATACTTTGCTAAGAGTAAAAGGCAATCTTAGCCTGCCCCCACCTTTCCAGGATCCAATAAGCCTAATTTAAAATATAAAATTTCCTTTGGAAACTTATCTCTAAATCCCCCCAAGATATTTGTTGGCAATCATCCCTCAAGCATATGACCCACTGATTTACATCTGAAGGGTCTCATGACTTAGGTTTTATTAGATGGTAATAAATGACATTTTACCTATAATAGCTAGCCCCCTCAAGGTCCTGGAAACCTTGCTTTCAAAATTCCTTAGAGACTTATGCTACCCCAAACCTCCTCCTAATGTGAAAGTACATAATGGGCCACTCCTCATGACACCAGTTCAGCAATTTCTGCCCACAGGTCCTGTCCCTATGCTTTAATAAAAATCATCTTTTTGCCCCAAAGACGTTGCAAGAATTCTTTCTTGGCTGTCAGCTTCAAACCCTATCATCTTTCCTACATCATACTCATCTGGAAAGATAGGATAATTACACCTACTTGGCAAAACTGTTGCCACATTTATGTCTTCAATGTTTGTAAAGTACTTGGAACACAGCATAAAGTTAAAAAAACAATAACAGAAGCTCTTACTAGTTGAATAGAAAATCTTGTTATGCCTAGAGAAAATATATTTCCCACGATTTTCTAATAAGGAAACATCACATTTCCATATAAGCAGTTACTTCTTACTTAATAGTTCTTTCTTAAAATACTCTATTCCTTGTCAAATTCATAAATCACATCTCTCTTTTCTAAAGAAATTTTTCATTTGACAAAATATGGTAAACTTACAGAAAAGGAAAATGGCCTACAAAATACAAGAGGTGTGATATGAAGCAAAATTAATTATTCAAGCCAGACACACTCAGCCCTTTAAAGAATTTACAAAAAAAAAGATAAGCTAAAACAAAAAGTTGTGTAAAGCCTTTCTGGAACATGAAATGTGCTTTCAAAATTCACATCATGTCAGACAAGTCGATGATAAATTTAGAAAGCATTATTAAGGTATCTGGAACATGAAATATTTGATTTACAAAAATTGCCACTCTCCTTTTGACAAGTCCCCTTTTAGTCTAGAATATATCCCTCCCCCCTTATCACTAGCTACACCCTAAGTCTGAATGACAATAAAGAGGAATAAAGATTAAAACAGTTCCCTGGAGACAGGAGACCAATTCTTATGTTTCCCACTCACAATGAGGGTGCCTGATCTGCATACGCAGAAACATCTTCTGACTGTATAAATCCTTTATGTTGCCTGTCAGGGAATACCCATTTGTTTTAATAGTTAAATAAAGTTTCAAGATGCCTTCATTTTACTACAATGTATATTTTTTATTCAAAGGGATATCTTATGGGTGGGAGTTGCAGAATGTGAACTGTGTTTTAAAGCACATTCCCCAGTGCCCCACCAAAATGTATTTTTTCCCTTTTCATTCCTATATAGAACTTCCCACAGCAAAACAAGATCCAGTAACAGGTACAGATCCTGATTAAGCCAATCATTTAGCTGGTGGCTGCTTCTGCATCAACATCACTGAGCTGCTTATTATTCATATGCATATGGAGATCATTCTACCCTACAGAAAGGTGTTGTATTAAGTCAGTTTGAGTGGCTATAACAAACTATCATAGACTGGGAGACTTCAACAGCTAACATTCATTTCTCACAGTTCTGGAGGTTGGTAAGTCTAATGTCAAGGTTCTGGCAGATTCAGTGTCTGGTAAGAGCCTTCTTCCTCATTTGTAGACAGGAGTCTTCCTGCCATAATCTCACTCCACAGAGACTCTTTCTCTTCTTTGAAGGACACTAATCCCAGCATGGTGGCTCTAACCCTCCTGACCTGATCTAAAATTAATTACCTATTAAAGCCCCACCCACTTCCAAATACCATCATGCCTAGGGTGTTAGCATATGAATTTGGGTAAACACAGCCGGTGCATAGCAAGTGTCCTGTATTTTTACATCCATTTATATTATGTATTTTTCTGTTTCTTGTATTAAAAATGTAATGCAATCCTATGCTAATTACGGGCACTCTTTTGTACAGAAGCAATGCCCTTCACCCAAGCTGTTAACTATTTTTGCCATACTGTGTATGCCATGTTGTTTAAATATTGTCCCTGTCAGAATCTAATAATTAAAAATGATTTTCCTAAGGATATCTGAGATTGTTAAAAAATAGTTTTCATTAAGTTTTCTAACATAGTCCTATATTCAATCTGTAGGTCAATGTCTGATTTTGTAGAATTACTTAGAGAAGATACTGCAAAATGGCCACCTTGAAAAAAAAAGTCACGATATTAATATAGTCTAATATATTTAAAGGGGACTAACTATGTCTAGCAAGTAAAATTTTTTTTTCATTTACTGCCTCATAAATCACAAGCTTGTGGGACAAAGTTGGTGAGTAGGAAGTCTAAGATATCAGAAGTAATGACTACTTTAATGAAACAAAATATTTGCATTTTAAGAATCTCCCCAAATTAATATTAGAGCCCACTAAATTGCTTAAATTTATACCCTTTATTTTTCCTCTCCTCAAACTATCTCCTAGAAGTAATTGGATTTTTCATATTAGTTTCATTTATTCAACAAATATTTAGCAACTCCTACTATGAATTAGGCAGCATATTAGGGTCTAAAAAACAATTAGCAAAATCATCCTTAGTTTCTTCCCTGATGCAGCATATATTCCAGGAGAAGAAAGAGATTGATTGAAACTATAAAACAAAGTAAAATTATAATTGCATTCAATGCTAAAAAGGTATAGATTGCATTAGGGACATTGGGGGGTATATGCTATGGTGAGTACTGTGAAGTGTGTAAGCCTGATGGTTCACAAACCTGTACCCTGAGGCAAATAATACATTATATGTTAATAAAAATAATTTAAAAGAATGAAAAGCAGAAATCATAATAAGTAATGCATTTTAAATCGATTGGAGTAATTATTTAAAAAAAACGTGATATGAAAAAATAATCTCAATAGAATTAACTCATTTAATGATCCCCTTAGTTCTTTACTCATTCAGGCTATTGAATTTAGGTGGCCATGGCATTGCCCTAACACTTATATTAAATGATCTGTCATCTGCCTAAAAACTGGGATGACACTTTACCATATATTTGTATATGTACATGGTTCTGTTTCTAGACTTTATGCATTTTCATTTCTCCATTTATGAGCTGTTTTTAAGGCCTTATAATATTTTGGTAGTACATTTATTTTAAAAATGAACTTCAAATCAGTTTGGTAAAATATAAAAGGAAAACAGTGTTGATATTTTTACTGGAATCAATTTTAATTTATATGTTAGCTTGAAAGAATTGACTTTGTCCCCAATTAAATATTCCTATCAAAGATCATGATGTGTCTTTTCCCTTAGTCATGTCTTCTGTTAGCTCCTCAGGTGCATATCATTTGCTGAGGCTATAACTAATGTGTTACACACCAATAAAGTCCAGAAGTGTACCTCATTATTTCAGAAAATAGTGACTACAGAATGAAATACTACGTTCAGCTATTACTGTTATGTTATTACTTTGTTGATTACCAACATTCAACTGAATTCAACTGGAAAAGAAATGACAACAAAACCTCCAAAAATGCAACAAGAAGTTTTCTTGCCAAGAAATGACAAAATTTTAGGCATAAAATTCAGGTAAAATTACAGTGATTTCCATACTTAGAAAAGATGTAAAGTTACAAGAAATGCATACTATAACCTAGTACGAAAAGGTAAAGCAAATCACTTTAGATTATTCATGCCTCCCTCATCAAGACTTTTTCAGATCCCAAAGGGTAAAAAAAGTTTAACCTAGGAGTATATATACATACAGTATGCAATGAATTTTATGTAAAATATAGATGCTTTTCATAATACAAGTTTTTAAAATCTGCCATTAACAGTACTCCCCTAATATTCAGGTTCATGTTATCTGTGAACATTTCACATTATGTGGATAGACAATGTCCCTTCCCATCTAGAACCACAAATGAAAAGCAAAAATGATCCAAATGCTAACAGTTCATGAAACCGACCTACCAGGGTTTTTTTAGTCTCTACTTTTAATTCGCTGTCCTGAATGTGTACAAATGTTTCTTGGGAGAGGTTTTAACGGAACAGGGGGAGTTGCTGCTTATTTAAACAATTTTAATGAAGGACTAACCTTTTACATTTAACATTTGTTCCCTTCATTTTGCTTTCTGGCAGCAGTTCATACTTTTTCTTTTTTTCTCCCAAAGGACATAGCATAATGAACATACACGAGATTATTTAAATGAATGGTTTTAATGAGTTCTTTGAATAGATTCTTTAAAAAGCAAGCATGAAATTGCTTTCCCAGTTGGGATACTTTGAAATACTTTTAGAAAAATTCATATATAAAGCCTTAAAATTCTAACTCTTTTTAAAGGAATAATAATTGAAAGTTGTTTCTTTCTTTCTTTCTTTTTTTTTTTTTTTTTGGTAATGTGATTTATTTTCATTCATACTGCTGTAGAAGACATTACAAAACCCAGTAGGATTTCTGAATTATTTTAATGGATTATCATATTTCATATTAATAAGTCACTATTTGTTAAACTTAAAGGCTGCAGCTCTTTCATGCTACTTTCATGCATAGAAACATGTAACCTCTGTGGTTGGAAAATATTGGCTAGACATGAGTAAGTTTACTTTATCTGGTGAATATTGTGCCCTCAACCCCTTTGAACTTTTGCTCAAGGTGTCATTGTCTTGGGGTGGGTGAAGTTGATCCCATTCCCTCCTCTTGCCACTGTGATTGTTTCCAAAGTTGGCATGTACTTCATTTGTTCTCATCAAAGTGAGGTTCAAACTTCTGCTCAATGATTTTATTCAATCGAGGAATTAACTGGGAATGAAAAAAAGTGTAAACCCAGGAAATTCTGGAAACTTAATCCACCATGAGAACTAAGGATAAAGCAGGTACATGGAACAAGAGTGTGTAATAGTGAGAGTTATAGACAAGGGTAATCGAAATTTGTTAAAACTCCTCTTGACACTTGCTATGGCCTCAAGGTTTTCTGTTATGTGAGGAAATAAATTCTCTATTATTTAATCCCCTCTGCAAATAAGAATATGGAACCCAAGAGTGGCATAAACTGCCTTTGGCAAATAACATTGCCTTAATTCTGAAACCATTTATCCATCTGAAAGCATAAATTGTTTGATTGTCTCTGCTTGGATTCAAATAAACTACTAAGATAGCTAAGACCCTTAAAACTGACATTTAAAAAATTAAACTACTTTGCTAACTAAAAACTAAAAGTTACATGTTGATCAGTCTTAAATTATTATTCTAACACTTTGTGTACTCTGTTTCTGTCAAAAATATTCACATGCTATTGTACCAGCTTCTGTAAAAAAATTAGAAAATATTAAATTCAAATTTTTCATCTTTAAATGTTAGCTGTCTAGCATGATATACACATATTTTTGAAAACAGAGAACACTTAATGTAAAATAACATGGTGACAATATAGACCAGTTTCCAGATTATTTCTTCTTATGTAAAAAGACTTTGTAACCTGATGAGCAAATTTCCTTCCAGCTTTATTGTCCTGATTCTATGCAAATGAAATATCAGGGGCCAGAGGGGGAAGTGGTTGAGGCATGCAGCCCATGAAGATCAACAGGAAACTGGAATCTTCTTGTCCTTTAAAAATAGGTTATTGTTTTTTTACTTTATGTTCTTAAAGAACAAATTCTGTGACTGTTTTCTGTATGGTTTTCACAAAATATGCTTTGATGATAATATTTAATTTTTTGTGATTAGATTTTTCTTCTTAAGTGTCTTTTCATATCAGTTATATACATAAAAGAATATCGATTTGATGTTAAAGATTTAAAAAAACTTAGAATCTAAAAGGCTCAACACTGGAGAGTTTTTCTCATATTGGGAGAAGCCTTCCAGCGTGTTTTCCATGTTGTACCTTTTTGGGAATTCCTTTGTTGGTAAAAGACTCATTAGCCTCTAAAAAGCTCATTCTACTTTCATATATTTCATATAGTTAGTACCTCCATCTACATATTTGGTTAATGTATATTCCTTAGAATTCTAGATACTCATCTAACAAACTACTACAATGGTAGCTAAAAGTTACATGTTGATCAGTCTTAAATTATTATTCTAACACTTTGTGTACTCTGTTTCTGTCAAAAATATTCACATACTATTGCACTAGCTTCTGTAACATAGTGTGAAGGATGAAAAATACCAAAAAGTTAGATGTGGGGAAGGGGGAAGAAATCAAATAAAAGGGATGTATACATATTGGCAGAAGTGCCTAAGGAACGACATGACCTTTGGTGTCTGATATCTGAGTGTATGACTAGATCTAAGGTAAGGATACAGCCCTGAACCTCTGCTATGCTCTATAAATCACAATATAGGACTTGGAAGTAAAGGACTGGATGAACTGGAGAAATCTGCTATCCTAAATCATCAGATTGTGCTTTTTTGTGTCAGACTTTCTTAAAACATGTAATTATTTATAGAGAAGTGCAATGGCTTATCACCAAAGAAGAATTTTGCCAGTATAGATTCAGTGACTTAAAAATCACCACTGTCATTTTTAAAAAATCATGTAAATGAAATTCTTTCCTACTTCCTATTATAGTTATGTGGGGCATGATTGAAAGGGTAAAACTATTCTCTTTGTAAATGAAATGTTTCACTGATTATAGTCACAATCCTAGTTAGAATATTTAATATGGTTATTAGTAGAAAATTGCATGCTTAAACATTTTGGGTGAGCACAAGACGTCTGTCCTCCTTGCATAGGATAAAGGGGTCTCTCTTTATCATTTATTTTTTCATATCAGTTTTCAGATAATGTAGCACCACTATGTTAAAGCAATAAAAGTATACCTTCTATACTCCTTCAGAGAAGCCTCAACTACTTTGTGCTGGAAAACAGGATCAGCATCTACATCAATATGAGTTAGCAGTACGTCATTTGTGCTTTATGGACTTTACATGTAATAAGTGGTTCATCAAAGTTGCTTTGAATTACTTTCATGTCATTCAAGAAAAGTTAGCTTCCCAACTAAATAAGACTTCAAATTTGTGAAAGTAATCTATTTTTCCTTAACTTGGGAAAAGTTTGACTCTTAAGAGTAGGTCTGTCTTATAAAAACAAAACAAAACGAAACAAAAAAAACTTGTTACAGGGTTTCTGCAAACATTTTATTATTTTTTTAATGGTTTCTTAACTGGGTGATGAAATAAGTTTTTTCTTCCTCCTTATTTATCAGGCTCCTGTAACTAAAAAAGGCAAGGCAATGGAAAGTGGCATTTTGTTTCACTCAAAACTGGAAAGGAGAGAGACACATGGCATGGTAATATATTGTCTATAAGCCAGGTTTCTCAAACTTTGGAGTACATACACATTGTACAAGGACTGTCAAAAAGCAGCATCTGATTTAGTACATTTGAGATGGGTCTGAGATTTTAACAGGATTCTAGGTATTGCTGATGCTGCTAGTCCAAACACCTTGCCCTGAGTGGCAAGGTGCTAGAATATATGCTAAATGGAATATGCACAAACTGTAGGTTGACTTTGTTTATAATTGCTCATATTATCTATAGTTTACTCTGATATCAGAACATTATGAGAGCCTTTACTCTTTCCCATAACCTACCTTCATGATCTAAATCTATACATCTGTCTCTTTATAATAGCAGAATTGGATGGAACAAATGAAGACCAATGACCCATTCAAGAGGTAGGCTCAAAGTGGAGTCGAACTGTGAAGGATGAAAAATACCAAAAAGTTAGATGTGGGGAAGGGGGAAGAAATCAACTAAAAGGGATGTATACATATTGGCAGAAGTGCCTAAGGAACGACATGACCTTTGGTGTCTGATATCTGAGTGTATGACTAGATCTAAGGTAAGGATACAGCCCTGAACCTCTGCTATGCTCTATAAATCACAATAGAGGACTTGGAAGTAAAGGACTGGATGAACAAGTCTCACCCCTAGAAGAATCTTTCTCTTATAAAATGTGCCTTATCTCCCTTGCTTAATTAAGTACCATACTCCTGTGGTTATGCCAGTTTAAAATGTACTTCAGAAAAAAATACTCAAATCTGCAAATACCAAATATTAATAAATCAGATATCTCTAATCCATTCATCTGTAATTCTGTTAAACAGTTTTGTGTAGAATGGAAAATAATAAATTTGTGGGGATATATAAAATTTTATGCAAATCTATCATTGTTGAGTATCCATGAAGCCCTGTACTGCCTTTTATTTTTACTGCTGATATCTTGTAGAAATCCTAACTTATTCATTTATGCCTATGTGAAATTATAAAGGTAAAAAACCACTGGAGTACAAGTGATAGACATTTAGTGACAAGCAAAAATCAGGCATATTCTGGTATAATTACTGTGTAATAATAAGCTAATATATAATAGAAGGTATTATGGTTCTCTTTCTAGATAGGTAGATAGATATCTCTATCTATTGCATCAGTAATATTTGGTAAATGACTGACATACCTCCTGACCCGCAACACCAACATCAACATAGCAAATATATAGACATAGATATAGAGAGAGATCTATATCCATATTGATATCTAAACCCATCTCCTATCAGGATGCAGGCAGGTTAGTAGTTAGTAGGTTAGTCATTCACTAAATATTACTGACTTTGTCTTCTAAGCACATGTTAGAATGATCTCATGTATGATTGGTTGAAATGCAAGACTATTTCTGTTTACTGAGTGTAAAAAGAAGTGATATTCATCAAATTTGAGTTACAGTATTTAATGACATATGTAGGATTCTCCCTCCTGCTCTTTCCCTTTGGTGGTGAACTGACAATGATCAGGGGGGTTATTGCTCTGCAGACCATGTTGCTTAATGACTACAATGAACAAAACCTCCCAAGTGGGGGCGCCTGGGTGACTCAGTCATAAAACGTCTGCCTTCGGCTCAGGTCATGATCCCTGGGTCCGGGGATCAAGCCCCCTGTCAGGCTCTCTGCTCTGTGGGAAGCCTGCTTCTCTCTCTCCTGCTCCCCCTGCTTGTGTTCCATCTCTCGCTGTGTCTCTGTCAAATAAATATATAAAATCTTTAAAACAACAACAACAACAACAAAAAACAAAAAAAACCTCCCAAGTGACCAAGGGTGGATGTATAGCATGAGTATGAACAGGAGCAAAAACCAAACCTTCTGCTTACAGATACTGTTTGCTGCTGTGACATAATTAAGTCTAACCTGCATGACTTAGGTGGGCAAGATATGGATCATTGAGAGCTACTAGAAGAAGAGGTGTGAATCATGGAGGTCATGATGGGTGTCTGAAGCAAACTCAACTTACCCCAAAATATTGTCCAACATTTCTGAAATGTATATATAAGCTAAATACATACACAAACAGAGCTAAATCAGAGGTGACCAAAGTATTCACTTGGTCAAATTGGTTTATGAAGATGGACATGAGAGAAACAAACTGATAGTTCTACAGCCACAGGTATGAAGGTGGACAAATGGTAAAAGGAGATCAAGACCAAACTTACTATCAACTGACTTGTCAATGTGTTTTAGTAGATAAGTGTTACTTTTTATTAAAAGTCATTTCAAATCTTCAGGGACATCTCGGTGGCTCAGTCAGTTAAGCATCTGACTCTTGATTTTGACACAGGTCATGATCTGAGTCCTGAGATTAAGTCCTGTGTCAGGCTCCACACTCAGCAGGGTGTCTGCGTATCCCCCTCTCCCTTTGCACCTGCCCCCATCCCACCAGTGTCGCTCACACACTCTCTCTTTCTCTCTATAAGATAAATAAATAAATCGTTTTTTTTAAAAAGTCATTTAAAATCTTCTATTTGTGATAATCAAATTAAAAATACTTTAAGGTGATAAAATCACATATTCATATTTGAACCTATAGCACTGACATTTCTTTAAAGAAAAGTATGGTTTAGATAGCCTTACAATTACGTCAAACACAATTTCAACTTTTTAACTTTCACTGATTGTACTGTCCTTCTACATTACTTTACAAGAAAAATGACTTGCTTATACATTAACAGAATGACAGTATGATTAATACAATTAAATATTTGAAAGTGTCAACAATATAATTTTAAATATTGATCTAAAAGAGCTGCTGTAGTAAAAACTTCAAGCTTTAATTGATTTTTATACATACGTGTAGATTTAGCCTATCTGTAGACTCAAATTATAATGCCTAACACAATGACCATCCTTACCCTAACTTACTTATGTCCTCTAACAAGAACCTATCAGTTACCTTTACTTCTTTTCCTTTGGTTTCTATATTCACTTCATCTGCAAGTCCTGTCAGATCTACTTTAAAAACATATCCTGAGTCCAACCACTTCTTGTTACTCTTACCCCACTAGCTTTAGAACACACCATCTCTTCACCTGGACAATTATAACTGCTTCCCAACATTGTTGTTTCCATTTTCCTTAGATTAGCCATAACCATCATAAACTTCCTCTGCCTAAAAGTTCTTAAGGACTTTCCACTGATTTTAAAATAAAGTAAAAAATCCTCACCATTGATTACAAAATCCTACATGATGTAGATGTTGCTTTCCTCGCTGACTTCTTTTTTGTTCCATGAGTACTCTCCCCTCTTCTATGCTTAAGCCCAGCTGGCCTTCCTTCCATCAGGTTCATAAAACCATCCCACATATGCCTTAGTTCCTTTCTGTAACTTATTTCTCTACTTGAAATTCTCTTAAACAAAATCTTTGCATTGATGACTCATTTATCTTTGAGACATCTGTTTGAATATTTCTTCCTTAGACATGCCATGTCTGATTACCCCTTGCAAGACATTTTATCCTCCCCCATATCTTTATCCTTAATACTATTTTATTGCTGTCATTAACAATTGATGCTACCAATTTAAAATTATCTTATTTACTTATTTTTGTCTACCCTACCCTGACCATATAACTCTATGGAAGTGACAGATTTGTCATCTCTGAATCTCCTGCAGCTTGAAAGAATGTATGGAGAGGAAAGTGTTGAAATGAAATACAAAAAACCAAAGATGAATTCAGTGCTAGTTTGGCTCTCACTGTTTATAAATTATTCAACAAATTTTATTTTTTTAAAGATTTTATTTATTTATTTGACACAGAGAGAGAAAGAGAGACAGAGATAGAGACAGAGTGCGCAAGTAGGCAGAGCAGCCCCAGAGGAAGAAGGAGAAGCCTACTTCCTGCTAAGCAGAGATTCCCAGGACCCTGGGATCATGACCGGAGGTGAAGGTAGATGCTTGACCAACTGAGCTACCCAGGCACCCCTCAGTAAATTTTATTTATCTTTTTTTATTACATTTTTATTTTTGAGTAGTTGGCATTAGAATATTAAGATATGAGAAAGAAAATTGGCCTGTACTGGCTCTGAGATAGGAATTTGGAAGTTACTTTAATTTACAACTCCTAAAAAATAACAAATATTCTTGATAAAACACTTGAGCAACTTTTAGTGGAATTTCATCAGACTAAGCAACCCATTTGGGAGGCAAAAATATACAATACTGAAGAGTCTTTTAATAAATGGTGCTGGGAAAACTGGACAGCTGCATGTTAAAGAATGAAACTGACCCCTTTCTCACACTATACACAAAAGTAATCTCAAAATGGTTTGAAGACCCAAATGTGAGACATGAAACCATAGAACTCCTAAAAGAAAATATAAGCAGTAATCTCTTGAACTTGTCCACAGCAACATATTTATAGGTATGTTTCCTTAGGCAAGGGAAACAAAAGCAAAAATAAATATTCAGGACTACATCAAAATAAAAACCTTTTGCCTGGCAAAGGAACCATCAACAAACAAAAAAGTAACCTATTGAATGGGAGAAAGATATTTGCAAATGAAATATCTGATAAGAGGTTAATATCCAAATATAAAAAGAACTTATACAAATTCAAAAAAACATAAATAATCTAATTAAAATGGGCAGAGGACCTGAATAGACATTCTTCTAAAGAAGACATCCAGATGGCCAACAGACACAAGACGCTCAACATTGCTCTTCATCAGAGAAATGCGCATCAAAACTACAATTAGATATTAACACACACCATTCAGAATGGCTACTATTAAAAAGACGAGAAATAAGATTTGGCAAGGATGTAGAGAAAAAGGAATCCTCGTGTACTATTGGTGGTAATGTAAAATGGTGCAGCCACTGTGGAAAGAGTATAGAGTTTCCTCAAACAATTAAAGACAGAAGTATCATATGATACAGCAATTTCACTTTCGGCATTTACCTGAAGAAAATGCAAATACTAATTCAGAAAGATATCTGCATCCCTATGTTTACTGAAGCATTTATTTATAATAAATAAAATATGGAAGCAATGCAAGTATCCACCAATAGATGAATGGATAAAGAAGATGTATGATATATTATACCCCTACACACTCAAACATGCATCCATCATGGACTATTACTCAGCCATTAAAAAAAAAAAAAGAATGAGATTTTGCCATTTGGGACAACATGGGTAAACCTAGAGGGTATCATGTTAGGTGACATAAGTCAGTCAGAGAAAGACAAATACATACAATTTTACATATATGTGAAATGTAAACAATGCAAAGCAAAGCAAACATACAGAAACAGATTCATAAATATGTAGAATAAACTGGTGGTTGCCAGAGAGGAGAGGGCTGGAGGAAGGGCAAAACAGGTGAAGGGGATTAACAGGTATAAACTTCTGTTACAAAATAAGTTGCAGAAATGAAAAGTACAGGGAATAGTCAATAAAATTATAATAATATTCTGTAATGACACATGGTGACTACACTTCCTGTGGTGAGCACTGAATAATGTATAGAATTGTTGAATCTATGCAGTATACTGAAATCAATATAACACTGTAAGTCAACTATTCCAATAAAAAAATAAGTAGGAGACTCTTTAAAAAAATCCCATGTAGTAAGTTAGAATAACTCCCCTTCCTATAAATTACTGACCTTGGATCATCCCTGTGACAAATTAACTTAAACAAAGTATGCCTTTATTATATCACCATTTTTCTTTATCTAGTCCAAGAAAAATCTTTGCATTACTTTTTCCTAGATTATTTTTGCTTTTGAAGTAAGTCTGGAGTAAATTTTTAACATGATTATAATCCATTGGTTTAAGAATTTCCTGTTATATATTTATGAGGTATTGTTTCTGACTCCCCAAATAATTTGGATTACATATGTTGAAAAAAAGTCCCAGTGAGATAAATTTGCCCTGAGTACATCCTAAAGCAATACAATGCTATTCTCCTTTAAGCTTTTGTACAGACCACCCACCGTTTTATAGATACAGTTCCTGCGGTTTTACTCATGCAGTTCCCCAGACTTAGATGGATTTGCCATCCCATTTTTTGCATGCTAAGAACATCTTTAGTCTCAAAGGCACAGTCCAAGATCTAGGTCTTCCAAGAAATCTCCTTTGAATCTTCTACCAATAGTTGATTTTCCACAATGGCAATTCATGCTGTTTGGATGGCTTATGGAAATACGTGACTATTTTAACTTTTCAATCTTTACAAGATGGGTGGGTGATAGGAGCTAGGGATTCTAAATGTATTATTCTGCCCAAGATGCTGATAGCATCCCCATAAAGAAACTGGAAAAAGGCTACAAACCCCCCAAAAACCTCATCCTTTTAAAAACTGCCATTACCTTCATGATCCCTTTTTAGCCTCTCGTCATCCTTTAGGTACATATTCAAATCCTTCTCCTATCTAAAGATTCCTTGACTACCTCCTGGGTTTATTCCCCATTCATCCTTATTTTCCATACCAGGCAAGTGTTCAATGAAAGTCTTTTTTGAAAAAGTAGATGATTGTATGTATTTTAATGTGTTCCATTAGCTATAGCACGTGCATATTTGTTAACCTATCCCAAAATAGTAAAATTAATGGTAGAAATTTCAGGTATGCTGAATTAGAGTTCTGCTCCATGGGAGAAAGCAGAGAATTTTTTTAGGAGATGGGGAAAGAAGATGGCCATCTGGTATACTATAAATAGAAACATTTCAAGGTAGATGTTTTGTCCGCTTTGCAATCCCTTACTTCAGAAGCTTATACAGTAAAATTCTCATAACTATTCCTGACAAAACTGGGGAAAAAAGAAACATACTTGATCAAGATTATTGCTACATTTCCTTATTACGTACAGCATATTTCATTTCATTTCATGGTTTTCTAAATAGAATACAAAATAAGTGAACAGATATATAAGCTGTTTGGAGGCTAATTCAACTGTCAGAGCTGAAATTATTCTTGATTGCTTTTCTTTTTTTTTTAAGTAACTGATAATGCAAACTTGGATTTATCGAGACAATTTAAAGCAACCCCATGGCCCTGAAATTTACTGGACATCAATTCTGAAGTCTTCAAGAAATATACTGAGGGTTTAATTTGATGCCATCCTAATGAATTTAGATGAGGTCTGTTCCAGTGTTCTCTGGAATAGCTCCCTTTGATGCTGGGCAGGTCACTTTCTGTCCAAGGGAAGAAACACTCTAAACGATAATTAATACAAAATAACACAATCGTCGTTTTTAATGGCTCTGATCCCCTCACATAGAAGTGAGGGTTAACCTTGCTCTCTGCAAAGGAGTCTACTCTTATCTGGAAGCTTGCCAGCAAATCCATGCGATACCATCCAGAACCCCAGAGAAGGGGACTGTGAGGGGCAATTTATGTTAACAGCACTCTTCATATTCATGTTATGCTAATTAAGCCAGCCCAGCAATCCAATGCAACGATGGTACTTATACTGAGCTTTCTAATAGCAATACTATGTATGCCTCAAAGGGCACAAGTCAGTGTCCTGCCGATGAGTATATTCCATGCTTGGAGAAGATAAAGGTCAAGTTATGATGTGCCAGTAAGTGCTTTCAAAGTAGGGAGCTTGAATTGAACCCAATTCTAGTCTCTCTAATAAAGTCCTTAGAAAAGCCCCTGACTTGACTTTCATTATCAAGTCTTTTGCAAATATTAAATATGCTCATGTCTGCTGCTATTGGGATAAATGATATTGATCCCAATTCTCTGATTTATAGGTGGTGCAAATGACCTTAGTCTAAGAGTAAGCTGTGATCTCATACTAAATTAATCCCCAATAAGACATGCTGTTTTTAATCTGAGATTCAAAAGGATGTGTCAAGCAAATTCTTATAAACTGACCCTCTTTAGAGCAGTGTAAGGATTCAAAAAAAATCTTTGCAAAGTCCCTTGCCTTTGTGAAAACATCCAGTAATATGGCCATGAAAATCATCAAAGCAGAGGGTTGCAAAAGGGGGTCCACATTGAACTTGATGGGAGACCGAGGACCCTTAATTTTGAAACATTCACCTGCTCTTGTCATAAATAGAGGCTAAATGACACGCTCATATGTTCCCTCTTTTCTTCCTTCCTTCCCCTTTTCTTCTTCTTGTGCTATTTGCTCTGTGAACTCTAAATGAGACAAATTTTGTTGTTGGTCCTTTCCCACTCATTTTTCATGGCTTTTCTCTCATCATTCAACTAACATATCCGCTTTCCACCAACAGCCGACTCTTCCAAGGCTGCCATTTCCTTAAAAACAACCCCATTTTGAGTACAGTGTTCTCACAATGTATAGATATTCTGCAGAACAAAATGGATTTTCTTTTGTTTGTTAATAACCTCATTTTTTAAACAGTAAGTCTAGCTACACTGAAACATTCTCAAATTACAGACCGTGAGACATGAAACTGGCAGGGTAGAAATAAATGAAGCGCGATTATAATTGTGATTTAAAATTATTTTTAATTTACTCAATTATGCTTTCCTATTTTCCTAAACCTCAGCTACAATTCATCTCCATTTCCTTAAAGCAATTGTGTTTATCAGTTCCACTAGGTCAGCTTCTTGTTTAATAGACCTTGCTTGGAATCACAGAGACAGTCACTAGAATGCGTCCTGTGAAATGGAAGATGTTTTAACCTCTAAGCCTCACTGTCTTCAGTGCAGTAATTTGTGGGCAAACTATCAAAAGCACAATAACGGTGTCAAAGTCCAACCCCAAGGAAGGAACAGCAGGGAAATGAGCCTTCTTACACTGAAACTTCGGGGCAGTCAGGAAGACTTCTGTATCTGAAAGCCTATCTAATCATCGTAAATGGTTGTTAAAAACCTGCCAGCGTTTCTCCAGAACTTGTTGCCTATGTGTTGTTTTCCTCGCTTTTCGATTTTCCATCCAGAATGAAGGAAATATTTCATCACTTTCCCTTTCCCCTGCATTTCTAAAACCAGGCACATACTGTAAGTATACAGCTTCTGAGAAGCAATTAGAGTTAATGGGATTAAAAATCTAATCACACTACTGCTCTTGGCTTGTATGTGCAGGACGGCATAGTAAAGCTTAGCATTGCAAATGCACAAAAATGAATTATTACACTAGTCCGTGGAAGGTCTCCATAGCCCTTGTTTTATCGGGCTCCCTCCAGGGGCAACTTTCATGGTTTGATCAGAGAAAATGGCTCAGATTTATTTCTTACAATAGGGACATTTGCACTTTCTTGCTTTTAAATTGCTTTTGATAAATGTTAAAGACGACAGTGCAAAAAGAAACAGGGGTACAACCAGCACTAAAATACATTATAAAATAGCTCGAGTCCAGAGTGAAGACAATCCCCACAGAGACTCCCCACTTTCTTTCGGGAATGTTTCTAACTTTAAGAAGTTGAAAGATACAGAGATGTTACTGCCAAAGCATTATGGAAAGTGGAGCCATCACTCTAATACTCAGAGGGCCTGGGCTGAAGTCCTCCTGACCCTCTGTGACAAAAAGGGGATTGGAAGAGATGTCCTCTAAAATACTTTTTGCCATTGAAATTCCATGAGCATTTGATGTGAATGGAAGGCTGGTAATACACTTATCATGAAGATAATTTAATTTTTAAGGTACCAGAACAAGAAGATATACTTTGGAAGAGAAAGGCATGACAAGAAGCAATTCCACCATGGAAAGACAGATGGCTTATTCATGATGTTTTCCTGCTCAATAAAATAAAAATGAATAATAATAATGATGGTGATGATAGTAATAACAATTTTAACACACACTGAGTACTTCCAACTCCATGGTCCTATCCTGAACATTTTCTATATATTCTCATTTAATTTCACAACTTTATGAGGCAGCTACTTTTTTTTTTCACAAAAAAAGAAATTAAAAAAAGAGAAATTAAGGCATGAGATTGGTAATTCAACAAGGTAACATACTGTGCTGAAGCCAAGACTGGGTGGCTGTTAACTACCATGTATAAGTGAGAAGGTCTGCTTGAAAACCATTAATCTGATTTTGCTCATATGCAGAGAACTCTTAAATGCCCTTCATAAACAGTTAAAAGTCTATGCACAGAGAAAAACAAAACCTGCCCTCAGTTTCTTTTTCTTTAAATCTGAATGCTTTGCCATGCCATTGAGTCAGCTTTGTTATTGCTGTATATATATGTATTTAATTTATATAATTCCTCAAGCATTTATTTTTTATTTTTTTTTTAAAGATTTTATTTATTTATTTGACAGAGAGAGAAATCACAAGTAGGCAGAGTCAGGCAGAGAGAGAGAGAGAGAAGCAGGCTCCCGCTGAGCAAAGAGCCCGATGCGGGGCTCGATCCCAGGACACCGAGATCATGACCTGAGCCGAAGGCAGCGGCTTAATCCACTGAGCCACCCAGGCGCCCCTCCTCAAGCATTTTTAATGATCACCTCCCACAACTGTCTGGTATACATCTAACCATCTTACCCAGAGTCAGCAGGTCTTGTCTGTCAGTGCATTCCTGGGGAACACCCAGACAGCAAATTGAAATTTATTATTATTTTAATGGAAGAAGAATACAACTTGCTAAGTTGCCTGTATTTGAAGAGCAAATATAAGCAACACTTAGATTTCAATATCACCAATCATATTGGATTCTTAAGATTTTCCCCCTTCATTAGCTTGTAATTATACTCAACTATCATCAACATTCGGCAAGTAGGGAGCAATTCCAGCCAGAAAAGGACGTATCACAGGAAGTTCATAACACAGTTTCAAAAGGAAATCAGCTGTATATAATGCAGAATATTTACTGGAATCACATCTTTTTTTTTTTTTTTTAAGATTTTATTTATTTACCTGATAGAGAGAAAGAGAGCATGACAGGGGAGAGGTTCAGAGGGAAACGCAGACTCTCTGCTGAGCAGAGAGCCTGTGGAGCCATACCTTACATCATAAAGTTAAGCTGTAAAGCCAATGATTAATGTGAAAATCAGTTAAACAAGAAATTGTCCTAAAAGAGAACCTAAATCATTCATATGGGTTTGTCTACATGGTTTGTTCAACACAGAACTGTCTCTTGATAGGGTCTATATACGCAGAATAGACCACAGTTCTTCCACTGAGCAGAAGATTCAACACTTCTACATTTAGGAATCATACTGTGTTAAAAAGAAAAAAAAGAAAAGTCCTACCCACCCCCCCATCTTGCAAACCATATATAAACTTGCAAGCAAAAAATATACAATTTATGCAGCATCCAGAAATTCCATAGAAACAAAGATAATTGTTAATGTTAAGCCCTAGGTTAGTCCATCTATTGAATCATAAATGTAAATTAATGTGTATTTGCCTAGGGAAATAGTATGAAATGAAACTTTTCAAGTTCTAACAACTAAAACAGCAATGTAAAATGGAATAAAAAGATATTTTTACCTTAAATGTCGATGTTTGAAGGAAGTTAATTTAACCAAAGGACTAAGAAAAGGTAGATACAAATTTTGGGAGGACCATTTTCTCCTTTTTTTTCCTTATTCAATTTTAATGGAGAATGACTTTTCCAAATTGATATTTTTATTAAGAACATAAAATGTTAATATCCTTTGAACACCATTAAGGGAGCTCTTCAAATAAAGGGAGAAAATCAACAACATACGGTACTCAACAAAATGAAAATATATGTGATTAATGATACCTATCTTTGATCAAATATTATACAATATTCTGGCACAAGGCTTTTAAAGATAGGTAACACAGTATAAAAGCCTTAAAGTGAAATTACAAAATGCTCCATGTGCAAATATCATTAGTTGCCTATTCAATTCTATTCTAACCTCCTTTTTTCTTAATTAAGAGAATTCCAATTTCTAAAGAGTAACAATATAACTAGATTCAAAATAGACAAACATTGGCTCCACTGCTATGCAGCGAGAGCTGGTCATGTGATACATTTCTGGCCTTTGTGATAAAAGTGGGAGTCAATCTTCTAGGGAAGCTCTTTCAAAAAGGGTTGGAATCTGTATATATTCTGCCCTTGGCCCTTCCCTTTCTTTCTGCAGTGTCATGCTCCACATAGAGCAGCCATCTTGAAACCATGAAACAACGTAGGAGAACAAAAGCTACCTTGTAAGGATAGTTGACTTTATAAATAGACAGAGCCTGGGTTCCTGATAGCTATCTACCCTGGATTTCTTTTTTATGTGAAAACAAAACGAAACAAAAACCAGAAGCAAAAAACATCTAGTATGTTTAAACCACTCTTTCTCAGGTTTTCTTGGGATTTGTTACTTGAATCTGAATGCAAATTTCAACTGATATAACAAATGATATGAAACACACACACACACACCCCACAATGTAGGCAGTCCTTTGCTTTGCATAGTCTCAATATGAATATATTTTAGTTACTATAATTTAATTAAATGCTCACAAATATTTCACAATATTCACAGTGCAATGGATAAAATCCTGGAAGCTGAATCCTACTTAGAAAAAGGAGAATGACAATTTACTAAGGCATAGGAAAAAATGATCACTCCATATCATAAATTATATGGGTGTGAAGAAGATAATCACTATTCAAACTCTACTCGATAAGTTTTTTAGATATTGAGGCATATTTTGCATGTCATACGATTTTTCATGTGCATAATTCAGTAATTTTTCTCTTTAGTAAATTCATTAAGCTGTATCATCATTACTATTCAAAGATTTAAGAACATTTCCTTCACCCCAATAAAATCCGTCATGTTCATTTACTGTTAATCTTGTTCTCCACCTCCACCCGAGGCAACCAATAATCTTTCTATCTCTATAGATTTGCCTTTTTTGGACATTTTATGTAAATGGAATTATAGAATATATGGTCTCTAAACTTTTGCTTTCTTTCATTTAACATAGCGGTTTTTAGATTTATCCATTTTGTAACATGTTTCAGTAATTTATTTATTTTATTTTTTTATTTATTTTCAATTTTTTATTGCCAAATAATATTCCATTATGTCCACAATTTGTCTATACATTTACCAACTGATGGACATTAAAGTTGTTTCCAATTTTTGACTCTTATGAATAATACCAGTAAGAACATTTGTGCATTTTGATAAATTTTACAAAGATAGAAACACTTTAATTCTCAATATTTCTAGTGCTTTAAGTGATAGCTTACTAAACATATATATGTTTTATTAATTTTAAGTTTCCATATGCATTTATAATTGATAGGAAAGTTTTTAATATTTTGACAATAATTTTAGATTATGGTACATTTATAAATTTTCCCATTGATCATTAAGATCACTTTGTACATTTAGCTTAAATTTTTTTTCTTTTAATGGTCTTTTATATGGTCCCACACTACCATGGAACGTGAAGCCAGCCTCTACACACATACATAAGATTAATAGGATTGCACAATATATTAGTTGTCTAGGATGATGGGCTTATAAAGCACTTTTCTAATCTTAATATTACTAAAAAATAAAATATGAAAATTAATTATTGAGAGAAATTTTCTTTATATCTGAATATAGGGATATCATAGTGCTTTTAAACCTGTCAGCATAACAAAAATCACATTTTGCCTTTATAAAAATGAAGGCAAAATGAAGGAGAGAAAGACCAATTAACGATCACCATGCAAAAATTAGATAGAGGAAGGAAGGAAGGAAGGAAGGAAGGAAGGAAGGAGAACATTAGAGAGACTATAAGAATACCTTACTAATGTCTTGTAATAGAAAGAAGCTGTGGGTGGAATAAGGGTCTCTGGGGAGGTGGTGCACATTCTGAGTCCTCACTTCAGAATCTACTGGCTTCAGAGCTGATGGAACATTCTACTTCCTTTCCTAAGGCAAGGCCAGACTAATAAAATCTGACAGTGACAATTGTAATCTGTTGCTGCTACTTTAATTTAACCAAATAAAAAATTCAGACATGTTTCTATGCCTGGTCACATCATAGGAATACCCAGTAAGACTACATCTTCAAGAGTTCTTCTAGATTTCTGCTGATATACTATTGAATTTTCTTTTAAAGAGGCAAGAGTCTTAACCTAAGCTCTGCAAGTGGCAATCTGATGTACACTGTGCATTTGCCATTGAGAGTATTGAACACAAGAGTGTCATTCTGCATGACAGAATGGAACACATTGCAGTATGGTCCCACAGTGCCCTAGCTGGCTGCAGACCCAGTAGGATATTGTAAGAAACAAAACAAAAAAATGTTAGTTCCTGTAAAATCTTGCATGTGTTGCTTGACATCGCTCTATCAACATGTGTAATCATAAAAATGTTTATGGGAATACTTAATTTTAGAGCTGAATTTGACATTATCTGTATCTATACAATATAACTGAGGTAGCCACAATGAAATCAAGAGCCTTTTTTTTTTAAATTTTTTTTTTTATAAACGTAATGAATTTTTATCCCCAGGTGTACAGGTCTGTGAATCGCCAGGTTTACACACTTCACAGCACTCACCATAGCACATACCCTCCCCAATGTCCATATCCCCACCACCCTCTCTGACCCCATTTCCCACTCAGTTTGTTTTGTGAGATTAAGAGTCACTTATGGTTTGTCTCCCTCCTGATCCCATCTTGTTTCATTTATTCTTTTCCTTCCCCCCAAACCCCCCTCAAGAGCTTTTCTTAATCATTTATTACTACACCTATACTGACTGTGAAGTTAGTTGAGAGTATAAAATTACAGTCCTTTTTAACAGTTGCTGAAACATTGCTATTGTCCTGAATTCAAATTTTATTTGAAATGAGACTTTAGAACCAAATTCATGGATAGTTTGAATAAAAAACACAGAGTAAAGTTGAATAAAATTGGCTCTTTTATATTTTAAAATATGATTAACTGATCAAAGTTGCTATAGCAAAAAGCTAAGCCTTTAGAAGACTAGTAACAATTTATTATTTAAGAATTCATGTGGGAATATTAATATTAATCACCAAAGAGAATTGGTGTTCATGGTGATAAAAAGGTACTCTCTGGATGTGGAGAGGTGTGAAATTTGTATAATTCTAGACATGTTTGTCCTAATTGCAAAAATCCCAGAAGAATGGACTTTCTTATTTCTCCCTGGGGTATTCCTTCAATCTATTACTTTAAGAAGTTAAATACTGGCATGTTAAAAACCTCGGCACTTCAGATATTACCTAAATTGAAATGTGTTATAATGTGAATTTTGTTCATTTTTAAGTGAGTGAACATTAACAGTGCAAAGAGGTTTGGTTTGAAAGATAAGAGTTTTTAAAAGATAAGGGATTGGCAGGAAATGGAGACTTTATAAATGGTTTAGTGGTGTAGGCTTTTTGTAGAACAATGAATTGGAACAGCAAATAATTTTTGACTATTTTTAAAAATTATGTCTCCATAAAATTAGGTCTGGAAGCCCATATCTTTGACACTGTAGGTCCCATTTCAGAAACAGCTTAGGTTCAAAACATCATTGTTCAAAGGAATAAAATGTTCAGGGAATAAAATGTTTAGGGCATAAAATTGTTCGGGAATAAAATGAACAAACTATAAAGTTTAACTTCTCAAATCAGCCCATCCATACCAAAAACATGTTTCAATTCAAGTTCTAGAGAACATAATCAACATTTCTATGTTTACGGGAGACATCGTTTCATAAAACCACTTTTTTTTTTTTTTTTTTTTTTTTAATGAGACACAAGTTCCTCTCATATGTCTCTCTCTTTATAAAGAGGAAAGACTAAGGAGGACCTGGAGCTTGAAACACTCTGAGGGTTCAGGGAGGAAAGGAGGAGAGGGAGCCTCTCCTTACTGCAGTGCCCCTGTTCTGGGATCATGTGCTGAGATGACCCATTGTGGCAGCAGCTTCCAAAATACAGTCGAGGCGAGAATCCTTTATAAGTAACAATCCTTAGTAGGATCTCAACGACAACAATGGCAGTGCCTTTCATCTTTTAGTTTTTTCATTTAATCCTTACAGAGTCTGACAGGGTAGAAAGCATTAACTCCATTTTAGAAATAGTCCTAACTAAACTCTATGATGTGTGGTGCTATTTTATCTGCATAGGTGGTTGTCCATGATTTCTCCCATTCTTATGTTAAGTGTGACATTCCTCTTATCAAGAGGCCAAGTCTAGGGGCGCCTGGGTGGCTCAGTGGGTTAAGCCTCTGCCTTCAGCTCGGGTCATAATCTCAGGGTCCTGAGATCGAGCCCTGCATCTGGCTCTCTGCTCGGCGGGGAGCCTGCTTCCCCCGCCCCGCCGCCTGCCTCTCTGCCTACTTGTGACTTCTCTCTTTCTCTCTCTCTGTGAAATAAAGACATTTTTAAAAATCTTAAAAAAAAAAAAGGGGGGCACCTGGGTGGCTTGGGGCACCTGGGTGGCTCAGTGGGTTAAAGCCGCTGCCTTCGGCTCAGGTCATGGTCCCAGGGTCCTGGGATCAAGCCCCGCATCTGTCTCCCTGCTCGGCAGGGAGCCTGCTTCTTCCTGTCTCTCTGTCTGCCTGCCTCTCTGCCTACTTGTAATCTGTCTGTCAAACAAATAAATAAAAAAATTAAAAAAAAAATAAATAAAAATCTTAAAAAAAAAAAATAAAGAGGCCAAATCTATTCCACTTTCCTTCAGTGACTTGCATTTACCAACTGAATGCAGCAGAGGTGGTTTGCCAGTTTAGGCTTAGCCCTTCTGCTTTTGACTCCTTGGAATACAGTTGTCATGTTGTTTGGAAGTCCAGGATATCCTCCAAGAGTGGGAAAAGCAGGATAAGAAATCACATGAGGGAGGGACAGTAGGAAAAAGAATAAGAGGGGCCATCTGACTGCCAGTACGTGTGAGAGATGACTTCTGGGACCTTGCAGCGTGGTTCATCAGCAGCTGAATGCAGCTCCAGGTGTGATCCTAAGTGATATACTAGAGCAGAAGAACTGCCCAGTCAACCTCAGGATCAGGGTTTTATGCCATTAAATTTTGGGGTAGTTTTGTGATGCAGCAATAGAAAACTGAAAAATGTGCTTACACATTGGAAGGTCCCTATATCAGTTCATTTAATCCACACAATCCAATGGGGCAGGCAATGTTACTACTGTCCTCATAATATGGGTGAGGAAACCGAAGTACTGAAGATAAAGTGGTTTTCCTCATATTGCACTGCCAACTGCCGGGACCTGAGAACCAAGCTGGATCCCACGATTACGCTCTGCCTCTCCTGTGAGCACAGAAAGAGGAAGGACGTGAAGCAGCTCTCAGTGGGAGCAGATGTCAAGTCTGCGTGTGCCAAAGAATGTGGTCTTTTGGGGTGTGACAAGCAGTTCGGTGTAGCTGAAACTTAGAACTCATGGGTAAAATTTGCAGGAGATGAGAGTAGAAAGGTAGGTTGGAGCTACACTGAGAAAGGCACATTCATCATACTTTAACCTCTGGACCAGTGATTCATAAACCTTAGTCAATAATAGAATTTTGTCTGATCCATGACAAAATGACAAAACAATACAAAAGTATAACACATTCATAGGTGATGTTTATTTTAACCCCCTTAAAAGGACTCTCCCTTCATTTGTAACAGTGTCCTTCCTGATTAAAAAAAATATATATATACACTTTATTTTGTAAAATAATGGAGAAAACAAAGTTACAGTTGCTTTCTTAATCTTATTACTTAGCCAGATTTTATGTGTGTGTGTGTGTGTGTGTGTGTGTGTGTGTGTGTGTGTTTTGTTTTTCGGTTGCCCTGTGACATCTAAAAGCTAGAAGCCACAACTACAGAATGACAGACCTCCAGGAACTCTGGAAGGCTACCTGATAAGTTTGTCAAGGAATCAAACTTAATTAATTAGGACATTATGAATGCTTAAATACATGGATATTTGTGCTTAAAACTGTTTGTGTGGTAATAATTCATGGTTTTTAGTTATCTTCCATTCTCTACTCTTTCTTTTTTTGTTATATCCCTGTTTATTCATGCCTCTTTGGAGAATGTTTGGGCCCAAAGAAAGGAGAGACAAAAAAAATCTAAGCATCATTTTTAGCTCTTCCTAGCATCCCTGGTTATACCAAGTGTGCTGCTGAGCGTATACAATTAATTGCTTATTTATTGATCAAATGACCTTTTAAGGAGGGAGCTTTGTATTATCTGTACATTTTAATAATTACTGATATCACCGGCCTTGGAAATGACTGGACAGCTTCCACCATATACAACAGGTAGATACAATTGTATGGCTCTAAAATGCTTTAGAAAATCATTCCAAACTCAGCTAAACAAAAAGAATGGTGGCAACAAGATTTTATTTTAGCACTCAGTTTTAATTTATGAAATTCAATGATGGGCAGTAATTTAGAGAAATTGCTTGTAGTGTAAATCATGTTTTTTCTATCTTCAAATCAGTTGAAAAAATATTTTAATACAATTTAGATTTCCTTCTACAATAGCTCCCTGTAATTATGCTTCCACTAATTAAGGCTTTTATATTTTGGGTTTAATTCAGCCTTCAACCTATTTTCTATCATTTGGTTTTTTTTTTTTTTTTTAATCTGTGAACTGTCAAAAGTAACAACTGTACTCTCATTTTTCCTTGTATAAAAGTCAGAAATTACTCCCAAGACCTTACCACAATTAAATACACAAATGGAAAGGCAGATATTATAATGGGAAGCAAATTAGTTTTTGCCTCAGTGACAACAAGTACTTGAGATTCTATGAAGATTTTTCAAATAGCAAAACAACCAGGGAGGGCACTTCAGTTGCTGAATAAACAAATACTACATGCAGATATTCTAATCAAGAACACTGCCAAATGTTACCTTTAGCATTTGGCTTGCATTTCTAACTTAAATTATTGAATGTGGAGTAATATCTTGGAATTGTAAGGGACTGCTGGCCATCAGGTTTGTAAACTATTTGTAGGTAATTCAAACTATCATTTGTGCTGATGACATATCCTTTTATAACCAAATGTGAAGTCTGATGTTCAGTTTCTACTCCTTCAAAGACATTAAGCTGGAAAAGATTAATAAAATGGAAAAGGGGAAAAAAAAAGCATGAATTTGAGACAAGACCATCCAGATTTTTAAAGTACACACTTCGGATGAAGTCATTTTATAGTTTTAAGGTCAGTGAAGAAACTGTAGAAATGCCATTGTTACAAATACAATGTAGAATATATTTTTATATGAAATTCAAAGAACTTTACATATGCTGGTGCATTGGTTCTGCAAACAATCTTGGACAATCCTTGATTAATGACCTAGTCCTAGAATCATGAATATGTTTATTCTACTTGATGTAGCTTTAGTCATACTTGCTGTTCGACTAACATGAACCACAACCACAATTTAACCAAGTGGAAACATGGTTAATAAAATTTAATAGCATTAGGTGCAACATGGTATTGACATAGCGAAATAAAAGCAAGGTAATGAAGGAATGTCTCTAACAACAAAGTGAGTTAAAACAACAACAACAAAAACAGAGTAAAAACCCCTGGCTGTAACTGCTGAGGCCCACCGTGTAACAGCAATTTAAAAGACTAAAATGAAGCCAAGCTTCCATAGTCAACCTTGACCAGTTAATTATTTGCCACATACAAGGTACCTTTAACTTCTATAACACTGTAAGGTACATTTCATGATTATATTCCTCATTTTAAGAATTAGGGGAAAAAGGCACAGAGAATGTGAGTAAGCTGGTTAAGTACACAGAGCTGGTGGGGGGAGATAGAATTTGCTCCAAAGCCTCTAATCTCAAATCACTATATTCTGTAAAATAATAGTGCATTTCAAAATTGAAAAGAAAGCAAACTGGTAAATCTTTGATTTGTTAATATCATGCTAAAGTACTTGCTAATAAACCTGTTTAACTCTCATCTAACTCTCTTGGAGAATGTAATTCTATTTTACTAACAAGGGCCCAGGTGTTTTTCATGTCTTTACAGTTTGAGATTAATCTGAAAACAAAACAAAACAAAACAAACTGATGAGGTATGCTTTTAGACGTGGAGCATCAGTAGGAAAAATAACTCCAAAAGTTTTAATTTTATTACCCGGCAGGATAACAACCAGTTTTGTATCTAACAATCTTTACACTGGTATTTCTTTCCTTGTTGGCTAAACAAAACTATGCTTTTCAAGTACTCTTGGAACCTGCTCTCTTGTCTTGCTATTGGTTTCCTAATTAATTAATTAGATGAATCTTTGATATATGGTCACTACTGATCTTTCTTTTCTTTTTTTTATAACTTTCTCTTGGCAGATCAGCGTAGGGAAAGTTTGAAATAAAGAGGCATCATGGTGTAGTAGTAAAAGTGTACAGATACTAGAATTAGAAAACCTGTGGAACAAGAACTGATAAGGCAAACGTGTAACCCCTCTGGGCCTCAATATCATTATCTATGAAATGAGGATAATAATTCTTAGCACATAAGAATTGTTGAAAGAATTATAAAGAATTACACTCCAGAGGTAGCAAAACTGTGGTTGGCCCATTCTCTCTAAAATTCTTAGCTCTTTTACCCTCATTTTTTACAGCTGAGATAGTCAGGTGAAACAATGTTCTGGCACCACACAATAATCTTTTAAACAGCACATTTAAATAAGGGTGTGTTGGGGCCCCCAGGGCAAAATTGAAAAAAAGTAAAAATAACAGAAAAGTAACCAAAGTGAACATAAATGTCAAAATTAAATATGATAAAAATTAAAATATTTTTTCTTTTTGGAAATAAGATTCTGTTTTCTAGTATATGAAGAAATTTCATACTGAAGTAGAATTATTATATATTTTACATTTCAAGAAGTATTTAAATAAATGAGTTCATATTCCAAAACTGTCTTCCAAAGGATTTGTTTTAAAGTACTGTGTGTCAAACAGTTTTAGACTTTGATGAAAGCAAATGATTTTTTCCCATGGAAAATTCATAAATGCTGCCCATAAATCCCAGGCAAAGAACCCTTGTTTTAAGGGAACTATGAAAAATGAGGTGATAATTGTTGCCAAAAGCAGAAATGCTTTAGATGTCACCTATTTTATATTTAAAATTAATTTGACATTGATATTTGACATTTGACATTTGGCTTTGAATATATCCATTCCTTTATCTATATCTATTTAATGACAGATTCTTGTTTTTAATAAAAAATATAAAATAATTGATATGGACCAATGGAAACAAGGTATCTAGCATACCCTTCAGCATTACTAGATTCTGTGGGGAGGCTGTGTTTTCAACATTTTTGAGCTATTTTTCAACTGTATAAGTTGTCCAGAAGTGATAGCATTGAAAATGAAATTTTCCATAGAGATGCAAATTGTGTTCAGTGGAATCTGGTAATTGTTCTTTGAATATTGACCTGTTTTGCAATTTTGCATATATTTGTAAATTAACTTAAGTACTTTTTAATCTATTAATATGTGGTACTTTGAATTCTTCTTTGCACTTGTTGAAATTTCTTATTGATTCCCTCTTTAATTAATGAGTTCAATAAAATCTTTGGCACACATACTTTTGTATTTGTATGAAAATCATGATCTTTACCCTTTCTGGAAAGTCATTCCTTATCTATCAATCTATGTCCATAAATATTTATGAGTCTGTATATTTAAAAACTTCCCAAATCTTTGGGATTCTTGTCTAGGTGAACTACAAAATGATTTGTCTTAGTGGCCGAAGGTGCTCTTAGAACTTACATCCAAACACTAAGGCCAAGTCCTCATTTTCAATATTAGTCTTTACTTGAACAGTGCAGACTATTCTAAGTTCAACCACAATAATCAAGAAATTTTGTTCTTAGTTCAAGATCTTTCACTTGAAAAAACACAAATATATTTATTTTTTAAGATTTATTTTATTTTATTTTATTATTTATTTATTTATTTATTTGAAAGAGACAGTGAGAGAGGGAAACACAAGCAGGGAGAGTGGGAGAGGGAGCAGGGAGCCTGACAATGCAGGGCTCGATCCCAAGACCCTGGGATCATGACCGGAGCAGAAGGCAGATGCTTAACAACTGAGCCACCCAGGTGCCCCAAAACACAAATATATTTAATAGCTCTAGAAATTGTTAATTATCATTTAACAATTGATAATTCATCCTGTGAGCCAAGAGAGGATGAAGAGTTTCTCATTGTGGGAGATCTGACAGAAATCTTTGAAAAGGTAAACCAAAGTTTAAATAGCTACATTTGTTTTAAGGTGAGATGGGCAAATGAAATTCACTGGGTGGTGACAAAATTCACTTTTTTCCTGACCTGTTTGGGTACTGTGGTGCCATGTTAAGTCCTGCAGAGGCTCTACACCCTCTTACTTTTGGAGAACTTACCCTCTTTATACCAAACCTACTAAAATCCACCTGAATATAAGTTGATTTGGGTTACCAATATCTTTTCAATATATTACTTTTATAAACATTTAATTAGATATTTACATATTTTGGGTTTCTTTTTTTCCCAGCCATTATTTTTTAACCTCTTAGAACTTTTAACCAACCTTAAGAAATTCATAGATCCTGAACCATGTACCTAGAGTAACAAATTCTTAAAATGTCCTTTAATGGATTTGGAAATCCACATCAGATACAGAGTCCTATCTTTACACTTTCTTAGGGATGACAACATTCACGGAATAAAAACAGCAAAACCACTTAACTTGTGTCAGTGGGAGCTTCAGGGGAATGTGGAGGTGTTTTGCTTTTGTCTGTTCGGTAGGCTGCCCAGTTCTCCTGCCTTGGGAAACTTGCTTCACTTCAAATTATGGAAGTGAGTGGATGACCCAACTCCAAACAGTCTTTTATCACCTGGTGTCAGTAATATAAGCCTGCTGGAGGTCAGAGTCTTTGCTAGATTGAAAGGCCAGTATAAGTAGAAGGGGATATAATCAACATAATGACAGAAGCAGAAATAGGCAGAGTTGACTGGATGAAGCACAGGAGCCCTGCTGTCAGGTATTTCCTTGGCAGCAGCTCCCACGTTTCTCAGGATCTACCTCAGGACCCAACAGCATTTGAGTCATCCTAGTCTGATGACTCAAGACGTGTTCTCTGCAGCCCAGGTGGCATGCAATCAAATCCCAGCTCTGCTAATTATTACCCGTTATGTCCCCATTCACTAATGTCTCTATGGCTTGATTTCTTCAACACTGAAAGGATAATGATGATGATGATGCTGAGGAGGAGGACCTAGGTCATAGGGATTTTATAAAAATAAAATGAGATAATACATAAAGTGTTTATACTTCTTCAAAGAAGATATACAAATGGCTAATAGACACATGAAAAAATGTTCATCATCACTAACCCTCAAGGAAATACAAATTAAAGCCACAATGAAATGCCACCTTACTCTAGTTAGAATGGTAAAAAATTAACAAGACAGGAAACAACAAGTGTTGGCAAGGATGTGGAAAAATGGGAACTCTCTTACACTGTTGGTGGGAATGCAAGCTAGTACAGCCACTCCGGAAAACAGCATGGAGTTTCCTCGAGATGTTAAAAATAGAGCTACGCTATGATCCAGCAATTGCACTAGTAGGTATTTACCCCAAAGATACAAACGCAGTGAAAAGAAGGGACACATGCTCCCCAATGTTCACAGCAGCAATGTCCACAATAGCCAAACTATGGAAGGAGGTTAGATGCCCTTTGACAGATGAATGGATAAAGATATGGTATATATCTACAATGGAATATTACTCAGCCATCAGAAAGGCTGAATGCCTACCATTTGCATTAACATGGATGGAACTGGAAGGGATTATGCTAAGTGAAATAAGTCAAACAAAGAAAGACAATTATCATATGGTTTCATTCATACATGCAACATAAGAAATAGCAAGGAGGACCATAGGGGATGTGAGGGAAAGCTGAATGGGAAGGAATCAGAGAGGGAGACAAACCATGAGAGACTCTGGACTCAGGGAACCAAAGTGAGGGTTTATTTTTGCTTTTGTTTCCCTCACTTTAGGAGACATATCTAGTGTTAATACTATTTGTGATCCCCATTATATAAATAAATACATTGTTTCTCTTAAGCCATTTCTTAAGTTAGGCTCCTATAACATGCAATTAATATATCCATGATTATTAAAGGCACCTCTTGGTCCCTCCTCTCCTATGACATGGATATTAACTCCCACAATCTCTCCTAAAAAGCATCTCTTTCTGAGAAGGAATGCAGCATAGTGACTATCCCAGATTTCAGAATGGCTATGGTGTCAAATAAATAAATAAAATCTAAATACACACACACACACACACATTTTTTTTTTAAGTTTTTTGTTGGTTTGTTTTTGATAAAGAGAGACAGCAAGAGAAGGAACACAAGCAGGGGGAGTGGTAGAGGAAGAAGCAGGCTTACTGCTGAGCAAGGAGCCCAAAGCAGGGCTAGATCCCAGGACCCTGGGATCAAGACCTGAATGGAAGGCAGATGCTTAACCAAATGAGTCACCCAGGTGACCCAAAAATACATAAACTCTAAATAAAATAATCATTAATGGGATACATTAATATGAACTAAGAGAGAAAATAAGGCATACTGAGATAAACTATAAGATTCCAGTAAAGAAAATGTAAGCATTAAAATGTGGTTTAAAAAAACTATTAGGTTTCATGCCAACCTTAATTGTACCAATTATTCAATTTTTTGTTGGAAAAAAATTCAAAGGGTCAAAGAGAAAAGGATGCCATTATCCATATTTCACTTCTCATTACTTCCAATTTTACCTAATTATATGCACCAAGGCATTTAGTGTGTAAGGATTCCTGCTCAGGAGTTTTTCTAAACTGGAAATAATTGAACTGGACATGAAATCAAGCCCTGGATGGAACAGGAATCTCTACTCTAGAGGAAAATCACCTTGGTAGAAAAACCCAGGCTGAAAATCACATCAATGACCCAGCTCATCTCTTGGAGTATCAGGAGAAAGGGTGAAAAGAAAGAGATGAAAATGAAAGGCTTTCAAAAATTCTAATTTGAATTGCTTCCGTATAGGACATACATAATTTTGGTAGACCTGCAGAGGGCCAGTCATACACCTACCATCAGCCAGTCACTGTGTCATAGGACAACCGACTGAGTCACCTGCCCCAATCCTGAAGTAGGGTGGTATTCTACACACCTTAACATGAACGGAAATAGAAGGATGTTGTTTGCTGTAAGAAGTCAAGAGTATATAGGATAGATGGTTACATCTGGTCACATGTTAAAAACAATCCATAAAGGTCCACTTTTATAAAGAATCAATATATCTGCCTGATCCTATGAAGGAAGTAATATTTCTAAGTAGGCTTTAAAGTGAGACCAAAGGAATTCTCTGATCAAAGCAAAGACAGAGTAAAGAGAGAGCCAGAACCATTTCATGACAGCCACCTCTGAGTGTTCTCTTAATTTTTCATGTATTGAGTTACTATATTTAAAATTAAAAATAAATTATGTGGGCGCCTGGGTGGCTCAGTGGGTTAAGCCGCTGCCTTCGGCTCAGGTCATGATCTCAGAGTCCTGGGATCGAGTCCTGCATCGGGCTCTCTGCTCAGCGGAGAGCCTGCTTCCCTCTCTCTCTCTCTGCCTGCCTCTCCATCTACTTGTGATTTCTCTCTGTCAAATAAATAAATAAAATCTTTTAAAAAAATAAATAAATAAAAAATAAATTATGTAACATTTGAATTATCTTTCCTTTACCTTTTAAAATAAATTAGGAGAAAATGATACAAATATATAGGAATTACAATAGTCCTATGGTAATGATGCATAGTTGGTTATTTACTTGTCACTTTTTCTTCTGTGAATCCTGAAGAAAAAATGTTTTCCTTCTGAATAACAAAGAAAACAATGTTTCTCATAGAAATGTTTCAGTTAAAAATATTTAATTGTTCTGATAGCCATCTATTCGTATTTGATAGGTGCTGAATTCACATTTAATAAAAGCAGATTTAAGTTAATTCATCTTTCCTTAGATATTATTCCAAATGATTCACATATATTTTGATGTTTTTTCTTACTAACACAAGAGATGCTATTTGAAAATTTCAATTTAATTGGTAATATTTTGATCCTGTTAATTATTTTTAACACTTATGTCAGCAATTTGGTTGATGCTCTAGAGCTTAACATTCAAAACAGTCCCTCTTCAAGCATTTATTTTGCATTTTAAAAATACCTGACACTGATACATCTTTTCTAATGAGAGGCTGTGAAAAGCAGAACTTTTCAATAGAAAGACTTGTTTTGAAAATAATAATTTTAACATTTCCTGCCTCCTCTTAGGAATTGTTTATCAGTACCGGTTTATGAAATATGCATAATCACAATGGTCTTTAAATAATACATAGAATTTGATGCTTGTGGCTATATCCAATATTTTTATGGAAAGAGCATAACGAACAATCTTGGACTTGGCAGTTTATTTGAGTGCTGGCTCTATCACTTACTAGATGCATGTCCTTGGACTGACTATAATTGCAAAGGGCATCATTTTGCTTATATAGAAGATGGAAAGAATAACATCAAGCAATGCATTTTAATGTCTACAAAAGATTTTCACAGAAATAAAGTGAGATAATATCTGTGAAAGTATGCTGTTTATCTTCAAGGTCTATACAAATTGAAGGTTATATTGTTGCAAGGGTCTTTGCATGACTCCTAAAGTTATGTTTCTCCAAGAATTCCAAAATGCAATCGGGTCAATGGGCTTTTAAAGCTTGAACTGGGTCATGATGGTTTCATGTAGAATGGAAATGACAGTAAGAGGGATTTGGCTCTGCCACCTCCATGGGGCTTTCTGGCAACTTCAGAAGATTTGCTGGGGCATGGGTGCTTACAGAGTCTTATAGTGGCATTGGTTGCCTCATTTGCTGACGTAGTTACAGCAAGGTGAGGAAGATAGTGCATACTAACCACTGAAGACAATAAATACATTCTTTTTGGAAAATTTCAGAATTAACTAGCAGGAACTTGAAGTGCTAGAAATCCAGAAAGAACAGAGAGCACAACCAGAGAAATATATCTTATTATTGTCCCTTTATTATTATATAATATATAATATGCAATATTATATATTATTATATCTTTATCATAAGGTTAGTGTCATGTAATTAGTGGACTTCCTGCAAAGATTGGTATCAGCAGGAAATAATATTTGGAGAATTTTCTATTCAAAGGAAAATACATAATTGTCCTGAAATAACCTAATGTGTTTTCATGATTTCCTCTTTTATAGAATATTTTTTCTGATGATCATTTCTTTTTCAGATACTTTTTACTTTGGGATACAAGATATACATGCAGAAAATTTTTAAAAAGATGAGGGGCATAAAGAATAATATAAAAATCTCTAAAAAACTGCCATTGTTAGCATTTTGATTCTCTTCTCTATAATCCACCTATCTGTCTAGCAATCTGTATTTCTATCTGTCATTTATATATTTATCTATTGGCTTAATAAATTTTGTATAGCTAAAAATATATTTTAGATATGATTTTTGACACCATACTTTCTTCTTATAGTATTATATAATCACTTCTTATAGTATTATAGTATTCTTATAGTATTATATAATCACTATTTCCCCACATCATAGATTCATTTCCTGGAATCCATAGTTGCTGCTACCATCAATAGATATCTCTTAACATCTCACTTACTTCAATAGATAGATTAGGCAGAGAGAAAATCAATAAGGAAAATTCAGCCTTAAATGACCCTTCAGACCAGATGGACTTAGCATGTCTTTCTAGAACGCTTACCATCCGAAAGCAATAGAATACACAATCTTCTTAAGCACACATGAAATATTTTCTGAGATAGATCACATGTTAGGTCACAAAAGAAGTCTTAATAAATTTAAGAGGTATAAAATCATATCAAGCATATCTATGACCACAATGGCATGAAGTTATAAATTAATTACATGAAGAAAACTGGAAATTTCTCACTCATTCCAAAGTGTCTCTTTTTGAACAGGAAGGTTCTGAGCTAATACAACGCTATTTGTAATGTCTGGAGTGGAAGAAAAGAGAGTAGCAGTAGTATTAGAATACCAGAAGAACTTCTACAGAAATTTTGGAGAATCATCATTTTAGAGATATGGAAACTGACATCTGAAAGTTAAAATGAATTGCTAATATCATCAATAAGTCATATTAGTGTTAGTCAAAAAGTGTATCAGATACTATTTTTCCAACTTTCTAATTCAAATGGATTTATACAAACAAGAAAATAATACATACAAGGTTACCTTACGGAATCAAGTGTCTTTCCCTCAAAATGATTTCAATATTGGCATGTATCAACCATTAAACTGCTCCTGCAACAATTTATTGGTTATCTATTATGTACCTTCCATGAACTTACTGAAATATATGCTATAAATAGAAATCCAAGACATCTGCAATTGACTTTCATTCTCAGTAGTAATATAATATTTGCAAGGACAATAAAAAAGAAAAGCTCTTTTTTGATCAATACCCTGTTTCAGGAGGGTTGCTTATTATGTGTGAGGGAGGAAGGGTTATCTCGCCAGCTAAATGCCAGATTTGAGACCAGTGGTAAATGGCGTGTTTGATGTTGTGGTCAGAAGATTGCCCGCACTTCTGAAATATGCCATATGAGAAATTGATGGGAACCATTATGCATCAAGTTAAAAATAAGTGGAAGCACCTTACATTAATCATAATCTAGATCTTACCCACATTGCTGATATCATCCAGATCTCCAAAATATCCATTAGCAACACACACAAAACATAGTATCTAGTATAGCAGCTTGGAAACAATGTTCTGAAGAATGAAGAACTTGGATCTGAAGGAAAATAAGTCCTTGGGATATTCAATCTTAGCTATACATTGTCATCATTTGAGCATTGTTAAATAAGAATAATTCTCAATAATAATATCCCAAAAACTAATTATTCTAATTTAATTTGATCTTGAGAGAGGACTAGATATTTCTACATACTTAAAAATTTTCAGAGTGCCTAGGTGGCACAGTCAGTTAAGTTGTGATCTCAGGGTGGGATTGGGCTGCACCTCACTCAGCGCAATCTGTTTAAGACGTTTTCCTCCTCTCCGTCTGCCCTTTCTCCTTGAACCCTCTCTCTTTCTCTCTCTCAAATAAATAAATACATAAATAAATAAATCTTAAAAACTGTCCTATGCCGGAACACCTGGGTGGCTCAGTGGGTTAAAGCCTCTGCCTTCAGCTCAGGTCATGATCTCAGGGTCCTGGGATTGAGCCCCGAATCAGGCTCTCTGCTCAGCAGGGAGCCTGCTTCCCTTCCTCATTCTCTGCCTGTCTCTCTGCCTACTTGTGATCTCTGTCAAATAAATAAATAAAATCTAAAACAAAACAAAAACTGTCCTATGCCAACACTGAGAATCACTTATTTATTTGAGAAGAATGAATACAGATTTTTAAATAACTAAGGAAATCATCTGAAGTATGAAACCAAATGAAAGAGAAGAACCAATGAAATACATATTCCAAAATGTCTAAAACACCATTTCTTTCTAAAAATCAGTATGAAAAGAAGAAATTAAATACAAAGATGTAATGACAAATTTTGATTTAATCACTACATTTGTATCTTTAGGGTAAATACCCAATAGTGCAATTGCTGGGTCATAGGGCAGTTCTATTTTCAACATTCTGAGGAACCTCCATGCTGTTTTCCAGAGTGGCTGCACCAGCTTGCATTCCCACCAACAGTGTAGGAGGGTTCCCCTTTCTCCACATCCTCGCCAGCATCTGTCATTTCCTGACTTGTTGATTTTAGCCATTCTGACTGGTGTGAGGTGATATCTCATTGTGGTTTTGATTTGTATTTCCCTGATGCCGAGTGATATGGAGCACTTTTTCATGTGTCTGTTGGCCATCTGGATGTCTTCTTTGCAGAAATGTCTGTTCATGTCCTCTGCCCATTTCTTGATTGGATTATTTGTTCTTTGGGTGTTGAGTTTGCTAAGTTCTTTATAGATTCTGGACACTAGTCCTTTATCTGATATGTCGTTTGCAAATATCTTCTCCCATTCTGTCAGTTGTCTACAATAGACAATAGACAAATTTTGATTTAAAAACTGTCAAATAGGGGCACCTGGGTGGCTCAGTGGATTAAAGCTCTGCTTTTGGCTCTGGTCATGATCCTAGGGCCCTGGGATGGAGCCCCGCATGGGGCTCTCTGCTCAGCAGGGAGCCTGCTTACTCCTCTCTCTCTCTCTGCCTGCCTCTCTGCCTACTTGTGATCTCTCTCTCTGTCAAATAAATAAATATGATCTTTTTTAAAAAGAACTAGTCAAATATAGAATAAAACAATGAAAAAAACCACAAAACAGCACTGGTTTCAAGGAAGAAGTAGGCAGAAATATTCCTCAATAGTATTTTGACAATACTACAATTACCATAAGCTAATAATACTATAGTAAAATACTATAAAGATTCAGTCACAATAATACTCCAAATAATACTGCAATCCCCAATAATGGACACCTGTCAATCTAAAAAAAGAATTAAATAGGGGCTACTTAAGTTTTTGACTTGTTTTTCAAAGGTATCATAAAAAAGTAAAATTTAAATTTAGGAGATAATCTTTGTATGCCAGAATTCTTATCAATGTGACTGGAAGCAGGGTGTTGAGAATAGCATATAAACATGGAAAGATCCCAAAATACTATATACTAAGGACCTCACTTCTCAAGAAGATATATTCTAGTGGTAAATATGTCTTACCTAGTCTAATTATAGACTTATAGAGCAGTGGTTCCCAAATGTTAGCACACATCAGAATTTGCTGGAGTGTTTGTTGTAACACATTGCGTACCCCACCCCAGAGTTCCTGATTTAGTAGGCCATGGAGAGGGTTCCCCCATTTTGCATTTCTAATAAGTACATATGTGATGCTGAAACTGCTGACTGGGGTACCACTCTTTGAGAATCACTGATACAGAGTATTTACATAGGTCTTATGGTTATCCCTAGTATTTGAGAACTAGGGCAAATTTTTTCACTGTCTATTACACTGAATAGTAGAAATTCTAAGGAACTTCCACAATACTAATTCCACACTGTTAAGGAATTCGTGGTGAGATAATAAAATAGCCCAAGGGTGACATTTTCTTTGGACATTTACTTCATGCTAGCCATCCTAAGAAACCCCTCTTCATGAAGAGACCTACTGAGCATAACCACATTTGGCTGGAAGATGAAAGGTGTGGAATGTTCACCACCATTCTATCCCATCAGCTGTTTCTATTTTTCATGTAAATAGGATGTTTGAGTTAAACACTTTGGGGAAGCAAAGGTTTCAAAAGGTCTTTTAATTCCATGAGGGAACTGGGACCAAGAACATCCAAATTTTTAAATGATGGCAAGTAATCTTAGGTTAACTTCTCTCACAGTGATTTTCCCTTCTCTGGGATTGGTTCCATGTTACAGGAATGCATTCCTGATAGCCATACTTCTATTTGGCTCTTCCCCTTGCTAAATTTTAAATGCAGTGGATATTTAATCAAAGCCAGACCAGGAGATATTTTCTAGAATTTTAAGTGGAACTAGGAATCAGTATTGCTTTGTGGAAGATGTTATAAAATATAAAACTCAGCTGCTGAGTAAAGGAGGTTGTTTCCCAGCATGAGGATCGTGATGAACGGGATAGATGTCATATTCACCAGCATGTGGTGGAAGACGGTTCACACTCATAAAGAATTGAACCATTACTGGGAAGGAAAAATATATGGCTAGAAAAGGAGAGAAAATGAGCGAGAAGAAGACCTGGCAGAGTTCGGCGATCTCTTTAGAGTAGCTTAGGATGTTCAACTGCATACTTTGCCATCCTATTAGCTGATGGTTTAACTTTTCTCTGTGTACCAAGTTTGCTTACTTTTTTTTGAGTTAGTTGTTATTAACTGCAATTTAATTTGAGACTCTTCTCGCTATTAAGCTTAAGTCAAGAGGATGCTGCTTGAAAAAAGAAAGCCATTGAAGTTAGGGACTCTTAGGGACTCTTAGGGACAGTGAGAAAAAGAAAGGTAACAGAATAAGGATAAATGGAGTAGTTAGATGTGTATTCCTATTCCCACCATCTAGGAATCTTGTGGGTGAATATAAGATATGTGAAGAAAAACCCAAGGGCAGAAAGCCCTTTCTTGATTGATATTTAAAGACTTCAGAGAATACTTTTATGGAGTGTATTGTGTAACAACTTGATGCACATCAAACAAATTAAGGAGCAGGACAGCATGGCCGGGAACAGAAGGCTGTGGCTAGCACTCCTGAACTTCCCTTCATTCCAATGGGATATAGGTATTTAATTGAAAGCCAGTGAAATTACCCACTGTGCCTACTGCAATGAAAAAAACATGACCCTTTCATAGATACTGGGGTTCTGGCTCTAGAGTCTCAAGGAAAGGGACTCAGGTATCTGTGAACAATACAATCTGAGGGGTAAGGTGGGCTCAGGAAGAGAGGTGGTTATTGGCTCCCCTGAGCACTGTTTTAGCCAAGACTATGAAGTGCAAAGTGGCCAAGAAGAGTGCATAGCATCAGAGGCCAGCAGGCCACCCTTCAGTCAGAGAAAATGGGCTGTTTCCCTGGAGAACAGAGAAGCAAGCACAACAAATTCTTCCTTTCCCTTTAGAGCAGACATGATCTTGAAAAGAAGTTGAGAAAGGAAATTAAGGATTATAAAATGAGAGCACAGAGGGGCAGAATTTTATTCTCCAGAGAGACACTGCTTATATTATTAAAGCAGGATAAGTTTTAACAAACAGATCTAAAATTAAGTTGTCTTATCCTTGGCCTACCTCTCTTCCCAACAACCAGCAGAGAGAGATTTGGGATAAGAACTGTACCAGTTCTAGAGATTTAAAGGGGTTACATTTTTCTCTGTATATCTAAATGCAAAGTGATCAGAAATCTAATTGTTATTGTTTTGTTCCTAACTAATGTGATAATTTATGATAAGCTCCAAATGATCTTTAGTATTGTTTAATTTAAAACACAGATTGTTATGATAATCCAATTAATCCTTTTGTGTAAGGCTCAGTCTCCTCTGGATAAGATGCTCAGTTTCATTACCTTCCTCTTCTCTCCTTCACTTTGATGGTATTAAGTGTACAGCGAAGGTGTGTCTCACAAAATCTCCTTTCAGAGCAGAGCCCTTAAGCATGATATGCCTTAGCTACTCTGGCCACTGGGCCAGGTCCCCTGACCATCTGGAGCTGATGTCATCCAAATTCATGTTCTTCTCAAGAGCTCAGTGATGCTTGTAGCTGATGACACTTGACTTTGGCTCCCTATACCTCCCTCTGTGACTTCATGCCATCTTCTCTCCACATTTTTGCACCCTATCTTTTCCTTTCTTCTTTCCAACATCACTTGAGTCTGGGAAATGAGAAATCTTTCTTAGACTTCTCCTATTTTATAGATTTCTACTCTATAGCAATACATCCATGGCTTTCCTGCAGTAGAGAGAAGGAATATCTTCTCTGTAATATGAGAGAACACTTTGGGGGTAGTTCTTCTAGACTTGGACCTTGATATACTAAGGGCAGAGTTAAATTTTTTTTCTACAAATTCTTTTCAAGAGTTCCAACTTTGAATGTCAGAAGGGATATTTTTAGAAAGCCATTCTTTAACCTTCTTTAGAATTTCTAATTTCCTCTATAGCTAGATGAAAGCTAGGGTCCATCTAGTGAAAAGATAATATATTAGAAAAGATAAAAATAAAAAGCACATGTATAGTTTGAAATGTGATCTTTATTTTATTATTAAGGTAGCTAAAATAATGGACCCCAAGTCCATGTGCTAATCCTTAGAACCTGTGAATATGTTAGGCTACAGGGCAGAGGGAAATCAAGGTTGCAGATGGAATTAAGGTTGCTAAACAGATGATCTTAAAATAGAGAGAGTATCTTGGGGAATTGGGGTGTCCCAATGTAATCAAGAATTCTTAAAAGTGGAAAGGTGGACAGAAGAGGTCAGATTGATACTACCCGATAAAGATTCCGCCTGCTATTGTTGGCTTTAAAGATAGAGGAAAGGGCCATGGGCCTAGTAATAAAGGCTGCTTCTAGAGGCTGAAAAAGGCAAAGAAACTCCACTAAAGCCTCTAATAAGGAATGTAATCTTGCCAATACTGATTTTATCCCAGTAAGACTCATATAGGACTTCTGACTTCTAGAATTATAAGATAATTTTTTTATTAAGACAATAATTCTAAGGTAATTTGTTAGAACAGCAATAAAAAACTAATGCCATTATTTAATAATTTTTTAAAATTTATTTGACAGACAGAGATCACAAGTAGGCAGAGAGAAAGAGAGGAAGAAGCAGGCTTCCTGCTGAGCAGGGAGCCTGATGTGGGACTCGATCCCAGGATCCTGAGATGACAAAGGCATGAGCCGAAGGCAGAAGCCTAACCCACTGAGCCACCCAGACACCCGAAATTAATGCCATTATTGAAACTGGAAACTGGCTTGATAAACCTAAAATGAGGCTCATAATTTCTTTTTTTAATTAATTAATTATTTATTATTATTATTATTTTATAAACATATAATGTATTTTTATCCCCAGGGGTACAGGTCTGTGAATCACCAGGTTTACACACTTCACAGCACTCACCATAGCACATAACTTCCCCAATGTCCATAACCCCACCCACCTCTTCCGACCCCCCTCCCCCCAGCAACCCTCAGTTTGTTTTGTGAGATTAAGAGGCACTTATAGTCCCTCCCAATCCCATCTTGTTTCATTTATTCTTCTCCTACCCTCCAAACCACCCATGTTGCATCTCCACTTCCTCATATCAGAGAGATAATTTGATAGTTGTCTTTCTCTGATTGACTTACTTCACTAAGCATGATACCCTCTAGTTCCATCCATGTTGTCGCAAATGGCAAGATTTTATTTCTTTTGATGGCCGCATAGTATTTCATTGTGTATATATACCACATCTTCTTTATCCATTCACTGTTGATGGACATCTAGGTTCTTTCCATAGTTTGGCTATTGTAGACATTGCTGCTATAAACATTTGGGTGCATGTGCCCCTTCGAATCACTACATTTGTATCTTTAGGGTAAATACCCAGTAGTGCAATTGCTGGGTCATAGGTAAGCTCTATTTTCAACTTTCTGAGGAACCACCATGCTGTTTTCCAGAGTGGCTACACCAGCTTGCAGAGGGTTCCCCTTTCTCTACATCCTCGCCAGCATCTGTAACTTCCTGACTTGTTAATTTTAGCCATTCTGACTGGTGTGAGGTGATATCTCATTGTGGTTTTGATTTGTATTTCCCTGATGCCAAGAGATGTGGAGCACTTTTTCATGTGTCTGTTGGCCATCTGGATGTCTTCTTTGAAGAAATGTCTGTTCATGTCTTCTGCCCATTTCTAGATTGGATTATTTGTACTTTGGGTGTTGAGTTTGCTAAGTTCTTTATAGATTTTGGACACTAGCCCATTATCTGATATGTCATTTGCAAATATCTTCTCCCATTCTGTCAGCTGTCTTTTGGTTAACTGTTTCCTTTGCTGTGCAAAAGCTTTAGATCTTGATGAAACCCCAATAGGTCGTTTTTGCCCTTGCTTCCCTTGCCTTTGGCGATGTTCCTAGGAAGAAGTTGCTGCGGCTGAGGTCGAAGAGGTTGCTGCCTGTGTTCTCCTCAAGGATTTTGATGGATTCCTTTCTCACATTGAGGTCCTTCATCCATTTTGAGTCTATTTTCATGTGTGGTGAAAGGAAATGGTCCAATTTCATTTTTCTGCATGTGGCCATCCAATTTTCCCAGCACCATTTATTGAAGAGGCTGTCTTTTTTTCCATTGGACATTCCTTCCTGCTTTGTCAAAGATTAGTTGACCATAGAGTTGTGGGTCTATTTCTGGGCTCTCTATTCTGTTCCATTGATCTATGTGTCTGTTTTGTGCCATTACAATGTTGTCTTGATGATGACAAATTTGCAACAGAACTTGAAGTCCAGAATTGTGATGCCACCAACTGTGGCTTTCTTTTTCAATATTTCTTTGGCTTTCTTTTTCAATATTCCTTTGGCTATTCAAGGTCTTTTCTGGTTCCATATAAATTTTAGGATTATTTGTTCCATTTCTTTGAAAAAAATGGGTGGGATTTTGATAGGAATTGCATTAAATGTGTAGACTGCTTTAGGTAGCATAGACATTTTCACAATATTTGTTATTCCAATCCAGGAGCATGGAACATTTTTCCATTTCTTTGTGTCTTCCTCAATTACTTTCATGAGTACTTTATAGTTTTCGGAGTATAGATTCTTAGCCTCTTTGGTTAGGTTTATCCCTAGGTATCTTATAGTTTTGGGTGCAATTGTAAATGGGATTGACTCCTTAATTTCTCTTTCTTCTGTATTGTTGTTGGTGTAGAGAAATGCAACTGATTTCTGTGCATTGATTATATATCCTGACACTTTACTAAATTCCTGTACAAGTTCTAGCAGTTTTGGAGTGGAGTCTTTTGGGTTTTCCACATATAGTATCATATCATCTGCAAAGAGTGATAGTTTGACTTCTTTGCCAATTTGGATGCCTTTAATTTCCTTTTGTTGTCTGATTGCTGAGGCTAGGACTTCTAGAACTATGTTGAATAGCAATGGTGACAATGGATATCCCTGCCATGTTCCTGACCTTAGTGGAAAACCTTTCAGTTTTTCTTCATTGAGAATGGTATTTATGGTGGGTTTTTCATAAATGGCTTTGATAATATTGAGGTATGTGCCCTCTCTCCCTACACTTTGAAGAGTTTTGATTAGGAAGGGATGCTCTACTTTGTCAAATGCTTTTTCAGCATCTATTGAGAGTATCATATGGCTCTTGTTCTTTCTTTTATTAATGTGTTGTATCACATTGGTTGATTTACAGATGCTGAACCAACCTTGCAGCCCTGGAATAAATCCCACTTGGTCGTGGTGAATAATCCTTTTAATGTGCTGTTGAATCCTATTGGCTAGAATCTTATTGGTGAGAATTTTCGCATCTGTGTTCATCAAGGATATTGGTCTGTAGTTCTCTTTTTTGATGGGATCCTTGCCTGGTTTTGGGATCAAGGTGATGCTGGCCTCATAAAATGAGTTTGGAAGTTTTCCTTCCATTTCTATTTTTTGGAACAGTTTCAGGAGAATAGGAATTAGTTCTTTAAATGTTTGGTAGAATTCTCCTGGGAATCCATCTGGCCGTGGGCTTTTGTTTGTTTGGAGATTTTTGATGACTGTTTCAATCTTCTTACTGGTTATGGGTCTGTTCAGGTTTTCTATTTCTTCCTGGTTCAGTTGTGGTAGTTTATATGTCTCTAGGAATGCATCCATTTCTTTCTGATTGTCAAATTTGTTGGCGTAGAGTTGCTCATAGTATATTCTTATAGTGGTCTGTATTTCTTCGGTGTTAGTTGTTATCTCTCCTCTTTCATTCATGATTTTATTTATTTGGGTCCTTTCTCTTTTCTTTTTGATAAGTCTGGCCAGGGGTTTATCAATCTTATTAATTCTTTCAAAGAACCAGCTCCTAGTTTCATGGATTTGTTCTATTGTGTTTTTTTTTTTTGTTTGTTTCTATTTTATTTATTTCTGTTCTGATTTTTATTATTTCTCTTCTCTTCTCCTGCTGGGTTTAGGCTTTCTTTGCTATTCTTTCTCCAGCTCCTTTAGGTGTAGGGTTAGATGATGTACTAGACACCTTTCTTTTTTCTTGAGAAAGGCTTGTACCACTATATATTTTCCTCTCAGGACTGCCTTTGCTGTGTCCCACAGATTTTGAACCGTTGTATTTTCATTATCATTTGTTTCCATGAATTTTTCAATTCTTCTTTAATTTCTTGGTTGATCCATTCAATCTTTAGAAGAATGCTGTTTAGTCTCCATGTATTTGGGTTCTTTCCAAATTTCCTCTTGTTATTGGGTTCTAGCTTCAGAGCATTGTGGTCTGAAAATACATAGGGAATGATCCCAATCTTTTCATACCAGTTGAGACCTGAGTTAGGACCCAGGATGTGATCTATTCTGGAGAATGTTCCATGTGCACCAGAAAAGAATGTGTATTCTGTTGCTTTGGGATGGAATGTTCTGAATATATCTATGATGTCCATCTGGTCCAGTGTGTCATTTAAGGCCTTTATTTCCTTGTTGATCTTTTGCTTGGATGATCTGTCCATTTCAGTGAGGGGAGTGTTAAAGTCCCCTACCATTATTATATTATTGATGATGTGTTTCTTTGATTTTGTTGTTAATTGGTTTATATAGTTGGCTGCTCCCACATTAGGGGCATAGATATTTAAAATTGTTAGATCTTCTTGTTGGACAGATCCTTTGAGTATGATATAGTGTCCTTCCTCATCTCTTATTATAGTCTTTGGCTTAAAATCTAATTGATCTGATACAAGGATTGCCACTCCTGCTTTCTTCTGATGTCCATTAGCATGGTAAATTGTTTTCCACCCCCTCACTTTAAATCTGGAGGTGTCTTCGTGTCTGAAATGAGTTTCTTGTAGGCAATATATCGATGGGTTTTGTTTTTTCATCCATTCTGATACCCTATGTCTTTTGATTGGGGCATTTAGCCCATTAACATTCAGGGTAACTATTGAGAGATATGAATTTAGTGCCATTTTATTGCCTGTAAGCTGACTGTTACTGTATATTCTCTCTGTTCCTTTCTGGTCTATTACATTTAGGCTCTCTCTTTGCTTAGAAAACTCCTTTCAATATTTCCTGTAGAGCTGGTTTGGTGTTTGCAAATTCTTTCAGTTTTTAATCTCTCCTTCTATTTTGAATGATAGCCTAGCTGGATATAGTATTCTTGGCTGCATGTTTTTCTCGTTTAGTGCTCTGAATATATCATGACAGCTTTTTCTGGTCTGCCAGGTCTCTGTGGATAAGTCCGCTGCCAATCTAATATTTTTACCATTGTATGTTACAGACTTCTTTTCCCAGGCTGCTTTCAGGATTTTCTCTTTGTCACTAAGACTTGTAAATTTTACTATTAGGTGACGGGGTGTGGACCTATTCTTACTGATTTTGTGGCGGGTTCTCTGCACCTCCTGGATTTTGATGCTTGTTCCCTTTGCCATATTAGGGAAATTTTCTACAATAATTCTCTCCAATATACCTTCTGCTCCCCTCTCTCTTTCTTCTTCTTCAGGAATCCCAATTATTCTAATGTTGTTTTGTCTTATGGTGTCACTTATCTCTTGAATTCTCCCCTCATGGTCCAGTACCTGTTTGTCCCTCTTTTGCTCAGCTTCTTTTTCTTTGTCATTTGGTCTTCTATATCACTAATTCTTTCTTCTGCCTCATTTATCCTAGCAGTAAGAGCCTCCATTTTTTATTTCACCTCCTTAATAGCTTTTTTTATTTCAACTTTGTTAGATTTTAGTTCTTTTATTTCTCCAGAAAGAGCTTTTATATTTCCCGAGGGGATTTCTCTAATATCTTCCATGCCTTTCTTGAGCCCAGCTAGAACCTTGAGAATCGTCATTCTGAACTCTAGGTCTGACATATTACCAATGTCTGTATTGATTAGGTCCCTAGCCTTCGGTACTGCCTCTTGTTCTTTTTTTTTTTTGTGGTGAGTTTTTCTCCCTTGTCATTTTGTCCAGATAAGAGTATATAAAGGAGCAAATAAAATACTAAAAGGGTGGCAAAGATCCCAGGAAAATGCGCTTTAACCAAATCAGAAGAGACCCCACCAAATCATGGCGGGGAGAAAGGGGATGAAAAGAAGTTCAGAAAAGAGGGTGCCTGGGTGGCTCAGTGGTTTAGGCTGCTGCCTTCGGCTCAGGTCATGATCTCGGGGTCCCGGGATCGAGTCCCGCATCGGGCTGTCTGCTCAGCAGGGAGCCTGCTTCCTCCTCTCTCTATGCCTGCCTCTCGGCCTACTTGTGATCTCTGTATATCAAATAAATAGGTAAAATTAAAAAAAAAAAGAAGTTCAGAAAAGAAAAAATAAAGAAAGAAAGAAAACAAAGAAAAAATATAAAAAAGAAATATATATACATATATATACATATATACATATATATATATTAGATAAACTAGTTAGAAAACATTAAAAAAGAAAAGGGTAAAAGTTAAAAAAAATTTAGCAGAACAAAAACAATTAAATAAAAAAAATTAAATTAACCGCAAGACTAAAGAATCATAGGGAGAAAGCCTTGAGTTCTGTGCTTTGCTTTCTCCTCCTCTGGAATTCTGCTGCTCTCCTTGGTAGGTAAACTTGGTCTTGGCTGGATTTCTTGTTGATCTTCTGGGGAGGGGCCTCTTGTAGTGATCCTCAAGTGTCTTTACCCAGGTGGAATTGCACCGCCCTTACCAGGGGCCAGGCTAAGTAATCTGCTCGGGTTTGCTTTCGGGAGCTTTTGTCCCCTGAACGCTTTCCATAGAGTTCTGGAGGACTGGAATGAAAATGGCGGCCTCCCAGTCTCCGGCCTGGAGGAGCTGAGAGCTGGGGTCCCCAGTCCTCAGTGTGCCTTCAGAGAAAAGGGCCCAATCCCTCCCGTCTCCCTGGCCTCTGGCCACGCTCAGAGCTCACCCAGCCTGCGACCAGTTCAAGGTAACTCTGACCTGAGAGCTCACTCTTTGGCTCTGTCTCTGTAGCCAGCTTCCCCGCTCTAATACCTGCGAGCTTTGTGACGCTCATACACCCCCTGATCCTTCCGTGACCCCGCGGGACCTGGGGCCATGCTGGCTGTGTGTGAGCTTCACCCCGGTTTAGCCTCTGGAGTGATGTCCCTCCATGGAGCAGACTTTTAAAAGTCCTGATTTTGTGTTCTGTTGCTCCACCCCTTGCAGGGACCCGGCCCCTCCCCCCATGGAAATTGCTGTTCTTTTTGTCTTCAATCTCCCATTGGATTTGTAGGTGTTTGCAATGCTTTGATAAGCTATCTAGCTGATCTCCTGCTACCTGAGGTAGTCTCAGCCTGCTACCTCTCCACCATCTTGACTCCTCCCCCAAATGAGGCTCATCTTAACTGTCAATTGCCATTGCTTTCCTCTGCTGTTACTACTCTGACCACTTCTATAGGTATTCATTTTGAGCCTTAGATTTGAAGTCTTTAGCAGTGAAGAGAAACACAAAAACTAAAATATAAGTTTCCCCATTTGAAAATAACTGCAGAAAAATAATACAGTAGGAGCACATTTCAAACTAATGGAAAACATGTATCTTTTAACCTTTTATTCTCAACTCAGTGGGCCATGTTTCTCTTTGCCTCCCATTACTGGGAACAACGGAGAGTTAACTATTTAAAATAAACAATATTTTCAAGATTTTGAGCTATTGCTGACTATATTATGACTGGTGCACTCTGCCTGCTGGGTCAGTGGACAGCTGCTGTTTTATTTATTTGTAGAATCCTTAAAATGCTACATTTTAAGCATGAAAAATATTGTACGAGGCTGATGTTTCCTCTGCTCTCTAGTCTGTCCACTGAGTAAATTCTGAGACGAGATTATGTTTCTTTGGCAGGAAGTAAACATTCAAGATAACTCATGTCAGGAATAAATTCTTCACAGAGCTTGAATAGTAAAATGATGTCATCTGAACATGGACTCTGTTCTGTCAAATGTAACACTAAAGTTCATATGGCGCTAGAAGACAGAGTTGTCCCTAAGTAAGAGGATTTTATTATATAAGGCAGGTTCATCTGGATATTTGTTATAAAAGCAATGATTATTCCAGATGGCCTCTTGCACCTTTTGAATGCCACAAAATAGACACTAGTGCTCCAAGACTCTTTTTAGCAGCAATTATGAAAATGATTGGATTGGCAGCGGATTGGAATAGGAGCTATTTTAAATAAAGACAGATAGCTTTCTACATTTTAGGTGGGAATGAATGTATAGATTATTCTGGCCAGATTTCAAAAATGACAGATTATTTACAGTTATCATAATAATGGAGGAAGGAAGGTAGGACAGGAAAAATATTTTATAAAGAAATTTGGGAATTGTCTCTCAATATGAAAGAAACAAATACATAACCCCTCAAATAAATGGGATAATAGAAGACTGCTTCAGAAAACCAAAAAGTTCAGTCTATTATCCTTAAATCTAATATATATAATTGTCAAAGGCACAGGACTGCTTCAAAATGGATTGGTTTATTCAACAAACATCAACTGCATGCTTACCTCTGCCTATAACTCTGCTACACACTGGGGACACCAAGAAAAATGTTGACATGGTCTTTAACCATGGGGGAGGTATAAGACATATACATAATACTTTTGGTATGATACTGGTATGTATTTACTTAAAGATACCCAGTTGCAGAAAGTGAGTTGAGCTAGTTATTATGCTTCAAGCATCTATTAAATCCAAATAGATGAGAAATTTTAAATATGCTATAAACTAAAAAATAGATAAATTTCCTTTTTGATCACAATCTCCAGAATAAACCTAGCAATGGAAAAGATATTCCTGAATGTGTATTTGGTCATCTAGTAACTACAGAAGCTTAAAGAATGAATAATGTAAAAAAAATAAAATTCTAACTTAGAAACAGAATTAAATGGCTCAGTGAAAACCATAAAAACATTTTATCTTTTATACCAAAGTATTAAATATCTATGTCAAGTCATCCTTCGGATGTTTCACAGAATAATACTGAATGCAGGCTGACAGCTGTTTAACTGGAGAGTTAACAAGATTTTTGATAAATATAGCTACTACCTATTATATGTGAAAGTATAGCCTATAATCCTTTTATTTTATTTTTTTTTAAGATTTTATTTATTTGACAGAGAGAGATCACAAGTAGAGAGAGAGAGAGAGAGAGAGGGAGGGGGAGGAGGAAGCAGGCTCCCTGCCTAGCAGAGAGCCCGATGCGAGACTCGATCCCAGGACCCTGAGATCATGACCTGAGCTGAAGGCAGAGGCTTAACCCACTGAGCCACCCAGGAAGCCCAACCTATAATCCTTTTAATACAGAGAAAAACACACAGAGTAGAGCAGGTCTAACACAGGTATTGACAAGTAGAAAAGAGGAGAGAAAAGCCTACATGCTATTATAGTTTTAACAATATCTAATACTAAAACAGACTGAAAGCTTCATTTGCTGATCAAGAGACAGAATATAAAGTGTTCCTGCCTTTGGTTTAAGGATAAAATAAATCAACATTTAAATGTTAGCTCTACAGCCTCCTCAAAAATTTCTGAACTAAAATGGCTTATTTAAATCCTCCAGTGATCTTATTCTCCCATCACTCTTGAACTTGGCATCATAAATCTTAATTTAGATTGAAAGTTATCTATAGATTCAATGAAGTCTCTATCAATATTTCAATGGCATTTTTCACAGAAATAAAAAGAATTCTAAAATTTGTATGGAACCACAAAAGATCACAAATAACCAAAGCAATATTGAGAAAGAAGAATAAAACTGAAGGCATCACACTTCCTGATTTTAAACTATATTACAAAGTTATAGTAATCAAAATAATATAGTACTGCCCCCAAACAGACATATACACCAATGAACAAAATAGAAAACTCAGAAATAATCCCATGCATGCATAGTCAATTAATTTTTGACAAAGGAGCCAAGAATATACATTGGAGAAAGGAGAGTCTCTTCAATAAACAGTTTTGGGAAAATTGGATTGCCATGTGCAAAAGAATGAAACTGGACTACTATCTTACCCAACACACAGAAATCAAGTCAAAGGGATTAAAGACATGAATGTAAGGACTGAAATCATAAAACTCCTTGAAGAAAATTTGGGGAGTAAGATCCTTGACATTGGTTTTGTAATGATTTTTTGGATTTAACACCAAAAGCAAAGATAGCAGAGGAAAAAGTAAACAAGTAGGACCACATCAAACTAAAAAGCTTCTGCTAGGCAAAGGAATCCATGAGCAGAATGAAAGGACAACATATTGTATATTTGCAAAACACATATCCAATTAGGGTTAATATCTAAAATCACAAGGAACTCACACAAGTTAATAGCAAAAACAACCCAATTAAAAACACAGGCAAGGAACTTGAATAGACATTTCTCCAAAGGAGACATGCAAATAGTCAACATGTACCTAAGAAGGCGTTCAATGCCACTAGTCATCAGAAATCACCAGAAAGGGGGCACCTTTGTGGCTGGGTGGGTTAAAGCCTTTGCCTTCATCAGGTCATGATCTCAGGATCCTGGGATCAAGCCTCGCATGGGGCTCTCTGCTCAGCTGGGAGCCTGCTTCCCCCCCCCACCCCCGCCTGCCTCTCTGCCTACTTGTGATCTCTGTCTGTCAAATAAATGAATAAAATCTTTAAAAAAAAAAAAAAGAAAAGAAAAGAAAAGAAAAAAGAAATCAGAAAAACTCAAAGCAAAACCACAGTGAAATATCATCTTACCTCCAATAGGATGGGTATTTTCAAAAAGACAAGACATAACCAATGCTCACAAGGATGTGGAGGAAAAGGAACTCTTGTAATATGTTGGTGGAAATGTAAACAAGTACAACTACTATGGACAACAGCAGGGAGGTTCCTCAAGAAGTTAAAAATAGAATTACCATATGATCCAACAATATCAATTCTGGATCTATATCCCCAAAGGAAGTAAAACCGTTACTTTGAAGAAGTATCTGCACTACCATTCTCATTGACTGCATCCTTATTCACAATGGCCAAGGTATGGAAACAATCTAAGTGCCCACCAATGGATAAATGAAACATGAAAACATGACATGGAAAATTATTCACCTTTGAAAGAAGGAAATTCTGTCATTTGTAAAAACATGGATGAATTTTGAGAGCATTATGCTAAGGAAAATATGTTAGACAAAGACAAATACTCCATAATATCACTTAAACATGGAGTCTTAAAAACAAACAAACAAAAAAACACCTCAAAGAAATAGTAGAAAAGTGGTTGCCAGGGATTGGGCTTGGAGAAAATAGAGATTAGCAAGAGTACAAATTTTCAGTTATCAAATGAATAATGCCTAAGGATATAACATTTGACATGGTGACTATAGTTGAAAACAGTGTATTACATAATTGAAATTTGCTGAGAGTAGAATTTAAATGCTCTCCCACATATACAAAGGGTAAATGTGTAAGGTGATGGATATGTTAATTAACATCCTTGATGTTAATTAAGGATCAAGTTAATTGATCCTTTCACAATATACACATATATCAAACCAAGTTGTACATGTTAAGTATCTTAAAGTTTTGTTTGTCAGTAAACCTGGAAAAAGAAGTATCACCTTGCTAGATGTGGAGAAACAGAGCTGGGTGTGTGGGACGGTTGGAGTGGATTGAAAGAAAGGTTATGTTCTGTTATTTGGCATCCTACAAAAAGAGTTTTAGCAGCAGAAACACTTAGGAAGCCTCTTATCCTTCACCTCGGGTCCTTAATCTGCCTGTAATGATAGAGAAGATAATTGCCATGGGAAGGAAGCGGCTATGATATGTGCAAGCACAATCATCCAAAACAAAAAAGCTAGTATACATATGCTTGTGAGTGAAGTTGTAATTGTAAATTTTTTTTTTTCTTTCAAAAAAGAGTAGCAGTAAAAAAAGACAAAAATGCTACATTTGGCATCTATCTATGCAAATAAAGCTGCTACACAGCCTTGGTTTGAAGCCTAGCCAGAAAAACCAAAGCCTTAACAGGGACATATTATGTCAGTACCACAGGGTTCTAACAGTTCTGAAAAGTAGGAACTGCACTGAAGAAAGGTAATAAAAAATGCTGATGGAACCCACAGTTGTCAAATCCTCTACCTTTCTAATAACCCAAGTGCTTCCTGAAACTCTTGGACGAAAAAATAGTCAATGACATCTGTCTCTGTCATAGCTGCTGGCATTCCCAAATGGGTCTACTAATGTATTTCTTTTTTTCTTTTTTTTTCAAGATTTTATTTATTTATTTGACAGACAGAGATCACAGGTAGGCAGAGAAGCAGGCAGAGAGAGAGGGAAGCAGGCTCCCTGCTGAGCAGAGACCCCGAGGCGGGGCTCGATCCCAGGGTCCCGGGATCATGACCTGAGCTGAAGGCAGAGGCTTAGCCCACTGAGCCACCCAGGCACCCCTACTAATGTATTTCTTATATATCTACCAACAACAACAAAAAAACATAAAACCACAAAACAATTTTTAAAACATGTACAAAGGAAGATAAATGTATTGGCTGACCTATCCAGCACAGACTTCTTAATTAATGGCCAACCTTTATTGGAGGGAGGGATGATTTCAGAGCATCTGTCTTTCCTCAGTGAGAACCTGCTGAGTCATATCGTGCCCTTGTCACGTGTAGCTTTAGCCTGGACTCTTCCTAAATCACTCAGGAATATCCCGGCCTCACCTCCTACTGCTAAGTTGTGTCCTGAGCCCTCAAGATGAGACACAACCTGTCATTTCCCACAGTAACAAATGGAAAATATTCTGTACTGCTTCAAAGGGCAAAACCTTACTCAAAACGTGTATGTTCCCAGGAGACACATTCTCTTCAGCATGAGGATTAACCTTCTAAGAAAGAGAGCCATTTGACAATAGAGAGAACTGCTTTGCTGAAACATGAATTCTTTGAAAACTGGAAGTGTTTAAAGGAAACCTAGGCTGCCATCTCTCTGGGATATAATATAGATTCCAACCTTGGGAGGAAAGTTGACTCAATGACATCTAAGGGCAGTTTTCTCCTTTGAGATTCTTATCATTCTACAACAGTCACTTTAACTGCCATATCTTTTTGGAAATAGATTGTCTCTGGTTTTTTAATGATTAGCTACTTTGGAACCACATTTGCTAGTTAAAAGTCAGTATAATCTTCCCATGCTGGGAGAAGACTTATTAGAAATGTTCAGATTGGAATGGGAATAATTTCTTTGGAAGAATTTATACTTCCCAATTTCTCTCAGTAGAAAATGATGAACAGGAAAGATCTCACTAGGTATGTTCTTTTGAGATATTTCTGAGCAATATGCCGAAAAACTCCAGGGAGAACTCTGGCAAAATATGTTGCTATGGAGAATTTGTTTATGGTAAACTGATTTTAACTTTGCAGTTACTTTTACCTTTCAAGCATTAAAAACCATTTGGTATAGATTTATTTTTGCTTATACAGCATCTATACTCTAGCTACTACTTCTAAGTTATTATTAGTGGCATTATAAGAAAATAGGATCTGTGCTTCCTAACAGTACTTTCTTCCTTCATTTCCACCCCCTCATTCTCTTTGGAATGATAGGAACGTTACCTATATATGTTTTCATTTGGCAGCAAAGAAATTCAGATGCTGAACATCCTTGAGGACCAAAGCTTTGGTTTTATCTCTGATGAAGTATGAGAAAGAAAATACGATGATTCAGCACAACTATATCTATGAATGTTTCACTTTGAGTATTAGAAACCATTTACTTAGGTATATATGCTGTAAACCTTTGGTTTCCTTTCTCAAAAACAACAAAAAAAGAAAACAGAAAGGAAGTAGCTGGTTTTCTAGTTGGCTTATTTATTGCATATGTTGTAGGGGCAGCATGTATTTATTATTTATTCAGAGTCTTACATCTGTTGAGTTTATCTTCTGTTTTATGCAGAAATCTTCAAATACTATTGAAAAGGGGGAATTTGGACATTAGCACAAGATGAAGCTTTTTGCTAGCCAAAAAAATCTTTCAATTCCATGGTAGCCTATACAAAAATGATCTCAATGCCTGAGAGTCTTTATAAGCTCACCACTGAATTTTTGATGCAGAGCTACAAGAAGATGCAGCATATATTTTTAGACTTTTCTCTATAGCTGAAATATTTTGTAATTTATAAAGAGTAGGAAATAATTGATTATTACTTAATGTTTTCTAGAGGAGGAAAAAAAGGTCAAATAACAGCCCCAATACATTATAAAAGGGCTTCCTGAGCAGGCAGTGGGGGTGAGTGGGTGGAAGGGAGGATCATGAGGTAGGCTCTACCATGAGTCTTTGCAACATAGAGATGAAAGCACCTTCTACCTGAGTATATAGGGCATTGTCTAATAATGCACCAGAAAAAATGGAAGAAATAGGAATTGTGAGACAGTTTATCCTTTGGGAAGCTGGTAGACACAGCTTGACGGCAAAGTAGGGTCAGACTTCAGACTAAGAATGAGCAATAATTTTTTCATGTCTATTTCTTGCACAATTTCACTAGTGTCATCTATAAGGCATATAGAATGGTAAGATAGGATGTCCAAACTAGAGAAGCTGGTATATAACCATCGACAAAATTGCTTAGGTTGGAATGACCATCTGCAAGGGATGGAGGACATGAGGTTATCAGATCCCTGCCATCAAATGAGAAGAAGGAATCCAACTACAGGTAATGTAGGCTTAAAAATTTCTTGAAGCGGGGCGCCTGGGTGGCTCAGTGGGTTAAGCCGCTGCCTTCGGCTCAGGTCATGATCTCAGTGTCCTGGGATCGAGTCCCACATCGGACTCTCTGCTCCATGGGGAGCCTGCTTCCCTCTCTCTCTCTCTGCCTGCCTCTCCATCTACTTGTGATTTCTCTCTGTCAAATAAATAAAATCTTAAAAAAAAAAAAAAAAAGAGAAAAAAAAATTTCTTGAAGCTGAATCCTAAGAATGGAATGCTAATTCACATGAGCCGGATAATGGACAGTGAAAGAGCTCATTTTAATGGAAGATTTTCATCCACCTATTCCCAAGGTACTTAGAAATCCCACCCTGTGCTTAGCACTCTGTTAAAAACCATGGGGAGGGAAAGAAAAGAAAGAGACCAACAAACATGCCTATCGGCCCAAAGGGGTCAAGATAGCACCACTGGCAAAGTGTCTGCATGAAATCAAGAGCTAGAAGGAAACAGATTTTTAAAATATTTTAACTGAATAAAAAATTCCAACAAACACTCTTGAGAAGCTTCTTTTGGATCAAATGGAGGCTTACAACTAGTCCCAGTAGCATGCTCAGCATTCACGCCAAATAAATCACTGTAAGTAGACTCATGTTGCATTACCTTCTCCATCTCTTGGCACTGTGACCTGGATAGCTTCCAACAATACAATGTCTCTGAGCATTTGGGGGCAAAATGAAAAAGAGAAAGTTAGGCATCCTCCACCTGGGCATTAGTATGAAGTGGGAAGGCAGAGATATAGACTGGAACAAGCAGAAAGAGTTCTAGAACACTTAGAAACTATGAGGAGCATTTCAGATGGAGAGGCTGGAATGCCACCAAGTAGCCAGTAGAGCATACTGCCCAATAGATTTTCTTCCATGATGGAAATGCTTTGTATCATGCTGTCTCAGTAACTGCTAGCCATGTGCAGCTATTAAAAACTTGAAATACAGCTAGTGCGACAAAGCAAATGAATTTTTAATTTGATTTAACTGTAATTAATTAAAATTTAATTTAAAGTGACCACATGTGGCTAGTGACTCTATAGTGGACAATACAGCATTATACAAAAGAACACACATATATAACACATGTAAGTATATGATATGGTACACAAGTCCACAGCTGTGGGAATTAGAAGATTAAGCTTTGACAAAAGGGGTTTACTCTAGAAGGACTAAGATACTAGAAAGGAAGAACTTTTGGGTTCCTAGACCCAATTCTAATATATGTGCAATTCTAATACATGAACATCAGTTGGGTATCTTACAATTAAACTCAATTCTGACACCATCCACCTGGAGAGAGCATCAGATCCCATGGGTTAAGGGTTCAATCTAGAAGACAGCCCCCCTACCCCCTGCCTCCCTGTTAAAGATGTCAATCATAAGCTCATGTTGTTACCTATACTTCTGACTGACTGATTATAAATCAGAGGTTTCCATGACCTCTTTCTTTTTTTGGTTCCAATAATTTGCTAGAGCAGTTCACAGAACTCAAAGAAACATTTTACTTATTAGATTACTGGTTATTATAGAAGAAGATAACTCAGGAGAAGCCAGATGAAGAGATGCATAGGGCAAGATGTATGGGAAGGGACATGGAGCTTCTATGCCCTCTCCAAACATGCCATTCTCCCAGAATTTCCATGTGTTCATCAACCCAGAAGCTCCTTGAATCCTGTACTTTTCGGTTTTTATGGAGGCTTCATTACATAATGATGATTGGCTAAATCACTGGCCATTGGCAATTGATTTCACCTCTCAACCCTCTCCAGTCCCCCTAAATTGGTAGGGGAGTACTTAAACTTCTAACCCTCTACTCATATAGTTTGCTCCCCTACCAATTACCCATCAACCTGAGGACTTTCCAAAAGTCACCACATTGATATAAGAAAAGACATCTTTATCACTCTTACTATAGGAAATCCCAAGGGCTTTAGAAGATTTGTGCCAGCAATAGGGTCAAAGACCAAACATATACCTCTTGTTATAAATCATGGCATCAGAGAAGGTATTGCAATAAGCCAGGTGTGAGGTAATAAGGGACAGGTGGTAAATGAAAAGTGAAAAGAGAAATTGAGAAATGGGGATTGAAGACAAATGAGCAGGATAAATTAAACTAGCAGAGAGGACTCTCGGTCACTGCGTACAAGGTGTTGTCATTGTAAATAGAGGGCTTTGGGTAAGAAGTTGATTTAGCTGGAGGATAATGAACTCAGACTTAGGTAGTTGAAGAATGTCTAGGTGCAAGTTTTCAGGATAGGTTGAAAAACTGAGGACAGAATTCAATTAAAAAAAAATTTGAGATAAATAAGTCAGTACTGCCTATATAGAGTAAAAAACATATGCCACAGCAAATGTAAGGGAATTTAAGTACTGTAGTAGTAAGAAATTCAGAGGATTAAAAAGGAGCGCACAAAACAGAAAAAAGACTATATTCTTGTTCATTAAATTTACATTTTTTGCTTGGTCTTGATCTGCTCTCTCCCTCCTCTCTGGGTCCCTTTTCTAGCAGCTTTTGGGTTTCAAAAAAAATCTCAAACTTTTTGTCTAGACTTTGGTTTTATCAACTGAATAATTAATTTTTGGCTTCTAACAGGTATTAAACTTCTAAGGCTCTTTTTCCCCCCCTTTAAAAGAAATTCTTTCTCTCTCTCTTTTTCTTCAAATATCTCTAAATATCTTTCTTTGGGTCATGTTGCACTATATTAATCTCTGCTTGCACTCTCGGTCCCTAAAAGAAGAAAGAGATAAGTTCAATATAACACTTATTCTTCCTACCAAATAAGTCACCAATTGTTTTCACTTCTTTGTAAAGCTCCTTGTTAGTGTGAAAGTTATTTTGCACATGAATATTTATTAAGCTATTCAAAGATGTTCAAAAGTATGAAAAAGTAAGCACCTTAGAATTAAGAATATGTGGTTTGTGGCACTCATAATTGAAATGCTACTGTGATTTCTATGACCATCAAGGATGTATTCATACCAGAAACAGCTGTGAGATCCTGTATGGAAATGGACAACATGAATCCAGACAGCATTCAAAGCAGTATTTTAGTATTGTGGATTCTGGAATGAGATACTTGGGTTTAAATCCCTGTTCTATTATGTACCAATGGTACATTTAACTTCTTCACCCTGTATCTGTAAAATGGGAATTATGATAGTTCTTATGTTCTAAGATGGCTGTGGGTATTAAATGACAGTAATGTCTTTGGAGCTCTCAGCACGGTGCTTGGCTAGTACTCAGTGCTCCATAATACTATTTGCTTGCCAGTAGCAGCAGCCTGGGGCCTCTTGCTCTAGTCCAAGGGCAGACCAATGTTAGGACAAGGGGAGGCATTCAGGGACAACCTCAGAAATGAATAAGTCCTACAAAAAGACTATAGTTATAAACCGAAGAGCAGAATTGAAACATGTCTCAGTAAAAACACAATTGCTGTTTGCTGTTCCTGGATATATAGATCTTTTTAGAGACAATGACACATATATATCCCACAAATTTTCAATTTTACTTTTGAACATGAAATATTTTAAAAGCCTGTGTGTGTGTGTTTGTGTGTGTGTGTGTGTGTGTGTGTGAGAGAGAGAGAGAGAGAGAGAGAGAGAATGGGAGAAAGAGAGTATCTGTGAAACCCCTGGTTTTTGTTTTTTCTTTTATTGGGCATAACTTGAATTTCCTCTCCTATTAGAATTTCAAATGTATTTCAAGACACAAGGAAAAAAAATTCTCCTAACACTTAAAATAAAGGTAAATGGAAAAGAGATTAGATCTTAAATCATAAAATCAGCTTGATCAGAAATAGGAATATTTTATATCACCTTTATCATTAATAAAAAAATTCTGACATCTAATCAAGGTTGGAATCAGAACATTTTGATTAATTTAAATGTTTGCTCCTGACATGTTTTCTCAAATGGGGGGAGGGGAAGAGGACTGCATGTATTATGATGCATTACCATGCTTTAGAGCAATTTGTCTCATAGCATCCAATAAATGACTTACATTGACATAAAACAAGTTAGTACACTATTAAGTACCATAAATCATCATATTTGGTAGTTGGTATAGATGAGAAACATTAATGGAGCTTGAATTTGTTTCAGGTGTTTGAAACTCATTGCATTCACTCACCACTACACATTAAACAGACAGAGAAATATCTTTCCAAATAGGAAAATGCATTAACTATTGGGTTTCCATACATAATATAGTGAGTACTAAGCAGGTTCTAAAATAAGGGTAGATTTCCGTGTCTAAAAGTTGGTTGATGTCCAGGATGAGAGGACTAGGATAGCTGTAACTATTATGATAACCATATCCATTTTGGATTGTCAGGGCCTGACTTTTCTCCATGCTAAATATCCTGAATTTGAACTCTGACAAGTCTCCAGACTTCTAAGTTCAGATGAAGGACTCTGAGGAATAAAAAAGGGCAATTATATTAAAGAGGGTGTTGCTGTATCAGTCCCGAGGCTCAGTTCACAGCGAAAAAGACCGGAAAGGAGAGCCTAGGGAGTTGAGGAAGTTAGCTACCAAAAGGCCTAGTCCAAAACAGAAGGAAAACACACACACACACACACACACACATACACACAAAACTTCCTAAGTAATTGAGAAATCCATCAAAAGACTATATCCCCTGAAAAGAGGGTGACCATTTTGAAAGGGCTCATAATGTATCATAGAGATCGAATTTTGCTGTCAAATCAGCATCAAAAATGCAAAGATAACTATAGTTCATGGAGTTTGCATTCAAGACAAGAGATAATTTGAGTTTCTTGAATTTGAGATAATTAGTTGAAGGAATATAGGTGAAGATAAAAGTAAGGG